>NW_027133199.1:5527835-6810670 GCF_026122565.2 Emydura macquarii macquarii
TATACAGCTGTAGTGGTATATCTATGCTGGCAGAGTCCTGTGGTGTAGATAGAGCATATGCTGACAGAAGGAGTTTTTCTGCTGGTATAGTAACACCAGCTCCCTGAACAATATTAGTTATGCCAACAAAAGCACTCGTCTGTCAACATAGCTGTGCCTACACTGGGGGGCTTTGTTGGAATGGCTGTGTTGTCTGTCTTGATTTGGGCAATCCAAGTTGCACAGCAAGATGAAGTATGAAGTGCCTGTGGAAATTATGAACCCATCAGCCACTTTGATTCCTTGATTATTTATATAGCTTTAAGCCATTTTGAATGAAAAGAGAAAAAAATCTTATTTTGAGCCTTACAAACTTTAAATGGACAAATGCCTTTAAAATTAATTCCTTCGTCAGTCATATCATAATTCTAGCCCAAGATAAAAATATAGCATGGAAATATCTTAAAACGTTTAATTTATCGTTTAAATGCAGTAAAATTTTGTAAAACACCTAACTGCATAAATATATTTAAATCAGACTGTGTTTGGTCACCCTCAGAACTTTAAACTTCTTTTCTCCCATTTTTATTTGAAGAGCCTTAGATAATTAATCATTTCTAGCAATTAATGACCCCCTCAGGTAAGTAAAAATGTAAATCAAGGCTTGTTTCAAGTCCTGTATTTTATAATTTAATACATCTTTATAGCTAAACAATATTTCTTGTAAATTGTAAATATTTCAAAAGATTTAATGCTACAATAAAATATACACTGTGAAATTATTGTCCCTAGAGATCTCATTTTATTCATGTTGACATTCCTTGCATTTACTTAAATTATGGTTTTACAGTTTCACACTTATACCTAATGAATGCAAAAGATTTGATTCTAACCCATTTGGAAAATATAAATCCACAGAGTTTCCTTCCAATCATGTTAAATTACCTGGACCTGAAGGTTATAAACAGTAATTTAATTTATATTGAAGAAAAGGAAATCAGGAACACTTTAACATTGTCTTTATTTTCCATACATAAAGAATAAGATATAATAATAACTGACTTTAGTGAGTACCTGAAACATGTTTTTATGAATGTTTCCCTAAATAAAATATTGAATTCCCTTTGCCTGTGTTTGTGAACTAAAAATACAATTTTGCTTTCCATAAATGCATTTGCAGGCAGGGAAGTTCACCTAAACAACATGTTCTAAGGAAATATGGAAGAATAGTCACAAAAAATGAATGATGACACATAAATGCAAGCATTCATGCCAGAAAACTTATTCTAAAAGTCACATTAATTAAATCAGGGAACAAAGGCAATACTATGTGACCTATGTATCAAAAGCACCCAACCGGCCAAATTTCAGATAACGAACACTCTCAATGAACTCTTTGTAAACAATCCATTAACCAAAAAATGTTTACAGAAATTATTCAACAAATAATTTTGAAAACAAGTAACTTAGAAAAACTAATAAATCAATAGTGGACAATATGCAAAGAGAAAAAGATTAAACTAATTGAATAAATTATTCATGCTGAATTATTCTCTCAACTGCAAATAAAAATATGTTAGTCTTTTCCAGCATATTTCATCCAGAGATTACAAAGGGAATAATATATATTAATTAAGATTCACTCTATCAGTTTTACAGATGGACAAACTTGAGACATTGGTAGGTTAAGTGACTTACCCAAAGTCACAGAGCAAGCCCCTCACAGAGCTGGGAGTATAAAACAAGGATTCCTGACTACTCATTCTGTGCTCTGATCATTAGATAATGTGTAGAATCCCCACTGATGGTATGTGAAGAGGGAAAGCATAGGTTTGTGGCTCAAGCATAGGATTATGAGTGAGATCTGCTTTAGTTTTTATCACTGACACGAAGGAAACGGAGTTTTATCTTTAACTTCAAAAGGGACCAGAGCTAAGTCTATGCTGAACCCTTTTGAAAATCCCATCCTATGCAACTTTATGCATGTAATTTAATCATGCTGTACCTCTGTTTCCCCATAGGTAAAATGAGGATAAGGCATGCTTCCATGAGAACAAGTTCATTGATATTTAGAAATGACTTTGATATCCCCAAGGTGTTATAGATCTGCAAAGTTTTATTATGTTGTTATTATTGTTCTAAACTAGATTCCTTTTTCTTGGCAAGAATAGGTCATATTCTGCTCTAGGCCTTGATCTCGCAAAGCATCTAATTACATGCCTAACTTACATGTACATGCTAGTCCAATTTCCATTTACAGCAGTAAAAAACAGAGGTATGTTACTTAGGGGGTTGGATAAGACATCTGTAGTAATGTAAATAGTGTGTGTATGGTATGATGCAATCACCACCTACAAGACACACAGCCTGTATCTTATCTTCTCGCTCATGTAACCTGAGGTGTTTCTAGTTTTGCATTAAAATGGTATTGAGTATGAGCTCTGATTTATTTAATTTTTAAATCACAAAATATTTAAATTCAGACAGTAATTTCAAACTCCTACCAGCCTATGATCTTTATTAGAACAAGTGATGAAATTTATGAAACATGCTTCATTTCCTTGCTTTATTGCAGCATGATGAATTTCATGATTAGAAATTATTATGTTGATAGATATTAAATGGGGAAAAAATTAACGTGAAAACAAAGTTATTGAGCTGTTTGAAACCACTCAAAACACAATAAATTCATATTAAAGGAAAAACATCATCCTTAACCCACATTATTGTTTCTAGACAACTCACTGTGCAGAAAATGTAACAATGTCCACACTGCAGGGCTCCATAAAATATCTGGATATAAAATAATAAGTCAAGCATCAAGGTTTTGCCTCAGGTCCAATCTCATTGCTTTTATGTGTTAAAGTCACCCCTAGACTTTTACTAGGGGTAGCACATCTAAGTGGGTATCAGAATGGTTTGGACTTAACCATGAAGATTCTGTGATGGGAGTGGGGCTAGTGGAACTCAAATGGAAGAAGTCTGCTGGTTTGTGGGATCTGACAGGTTCATCTAATAGTAAGATCACTGCTGCAATGGTTGTACACTTCATTGTAACATGCCTTAACTACTTGCTTGCTTATGTGATTTTTGATAGCACTCAGATAAGAACATAAGAATGGCCATAATGGGTCAGATCAATGGTCCATCTAGCCCTGTATCCTGTCTTCCGACGGTGGTCAGTGCCAGGTGCTTCAGAGGGAATGAATAGAACAGGTAATCATCAAGTGATCCATCCCTTCGGCCATTCCCAGTCTCTGGCAAACAGCAGTCCCTGCCTATCCTAGCTAATAGCCATTGAGGGACCTATCCTCCATGAATTTATCTAGTTATTTTTTGAGCCCTGTTATAGTCTTGGCCTTCACAACATCCTCTGGCAATGACTTCCACAGATTGACTGTGCGTTGCGTGAAGAAATACTTCCTTTTGTTCATTTTAAACCTGCTGCTTATTAATTTCATTTGGTGACCCCCAGTTTTTGTGTTCTGAGGAGTAAATAACACTTCTTATTTACTTTCTCCACACCAGTCATGATTTAATAGATCTCTGTCATATCCTCCCCCCTGCCCCAGTCATCTCTTTTCCAAGCTGAAAAGTCCCAGTCTTATTAATCTCTCCTCATATGGAAGCTTTCCATATCCCTAATTATTTTAGTTTTCCTTTTCTGAACCTTTTCCAATTTCAATGTATCTTTTCTGAGATGGGGTGACCAGCTCTGCATGCAGTATTCAAGATGTGGGTGTACCATGGATTTATAAAGAGGCAATACGATGTTTTCTGTACTATTATCTGTCGCTTTCCTAATGATTCCCAACATTCAGTTATCTGATTTGACTGCCACTGCACATTCAGTGGATGTTTTCAGAGAACTATCCATAATGATTCCAAAATCTCTTTCTTGCATGATAACAGCTAACTTAGATCCCATCATTTTATATGTATAGTTGGGATCATATTTTCCAATGTGTTCTGTTATGTTTTCCAATTAAATGTCATCTGCCATTTTATTGCCCTGTTACTCAGATTTGTGAGATTTCTTTGTAACTCTTTTCAGTCTATTTTGGACTTAACTGTCTTGAGTAGTTTTGTATCATGTACACATTTTGTCACCTGACTGTTTACCCCTTTTTCCAGATCATTCATGAATATGTTGAACAGTACTCATTCCAGGACAGACCCTTGGGGGACACCACTATTTACCTTTCTCTATTCTAAAAACTGACCTTTTATTCCTGCTCTTTGTTTCCTATCTTTCAACTAGTTACTGATCCATGAGAGGACATTTTCCCTTATCCCATGACTGCTTACTTTGCTTACGAGGCTTTGGTGAGACACCTTGTCAAAGGCTTTCTGAAAACCTAAGTACACTATATCCACTGGATCCCTGTTGTCCACATGCTTGTTGACCCCCCCTCAAAGAATTCTAATAGATTAGTGAGGCATGATTTCCCTTTATAAAAGTCATGTTGACTCTTCCCCCAACAAATTGTATTCATTTATGTGTCTGATAATTCTGTTCTTTACTGTAGTTTCAATCAATCTGCCTGGTACTGAAGTTAGGCTTACCAGCCTGTAATTGCTGGGATTGTCTCTGGAGCTTTTTTAAAAAATTGGCGTGACATTAGCTATTCTCCAGTCATCTGGTACAGAAGCCAATTTAAATGATAGTTTACATATCATAGTTAGTAGTTCTACAATATCACATTTGAGTTTTTTCAAAACTCTTGGCTGGATACCATCTGGTTCTGGTGACTTATTACTGTTTAATTTATCAATTTGTTCCAAAACCTCCTCATATAATGGGTACTTAATTGACAGACAGATAGATGAGGACAGGACTGGGCTTACTGCGCTTGATGTCATCCGGTGAGCCCTAGAATTCTTTTGTACTGGCTGGCTGTGGCAGTGATCTCACCAGAAGATGATCCTGTCTGATCTCACAAACCAGGAGCCTTTTCTTCCATTTGAGCAGGGGTGGGGAACCTTTTTTCTGCCAAGGGCCTGATGGTGGTACACGGAAGACGGCTGAGTGTCCGCCGCCGAATTCCCCCCCGCTGCCGTGAAACTGCGCCGCCGTCGAATTCCCTCCTGCCGCCGAAAAGGGGCAAACAGCGGCAGGGTTTCGGCGGTGGGCACTGCTCCCCCCACGGAACCCCGCCGCTGCCGTGAAACCGCGCTGCCGCTGAATTTCCCCCCTACCCCCCGCCGGGGCCAGACCAAATTATTTCGTTTCCCACCCCTGCATTTGAGTTTCACTGGCCACTTTCACTGGCCACTTTCTCCCTGGAGATGAGTAACCACGTGGTCCCATTATTATTCTGAAAAACTGTTTCGGGTAGTGAACTGGAAGTCATGCAAAGCTCTGGGTTGAGTTGTTCTCATTATTCTCTGCTGCTTAGAAGATGGACTGTCACGTGGCGAGCCATGGAACTTTCTCATAGCATTTTCTATCATCTCCAGGTAGAGAGCATGGTAATCTCTGCAGAGGATCAAGTTATTAATTGACAGGGAGCGGAGAGCAGTCTTTTGGCCACTGAAAGGTGGTAGAATGCATTTCTCTCTAATGAGTCCATTTGGGTACACAGGAGGAGTAAACATTCCAGAAGGACCCTTAGATTGAAAACAACCTTTTGGGGGCCCGAGTCCCTTGGATGAGATGTATGGTTTCTCCAAAGTTTTCCTCTTTTCTCTGTTCTGCAAGGCTTTACTTCCAGCCAGCTGCTCTTCATCTAGAAGATTTTTTTTTATGTGAGGCCCCAGGAGAGGTGGGAGATGATTTCGTTTTAGCATAAAGGAAATCTAGAGTTGGAGGTTATTTGTGTTCTGCAAGCGTTGAAAGGCATGCCATTTCCTACTGCTTTTATACATAAGTTGAATAAAATGGACAAATAGCATTGAATCCAGCTGTATCCACAGGTGGAATCTTTGTGTCTCATTCCAGTCCTGAAAACGTTTGACTGGATTATGGCTACATTAATTAGGTGATATTAATTAGGTACCATTTTCAATAAATTCATTTATACTTTATTATATAGTAATACTGATACTTTGCACTTCCACAGCACCTTCCATCTCTCATGGACTTTCCTTCACTTAAATTATTCTTCTTCAGTTATTTTAATACATATTATATTGATTATTATTTCTTTAGTAAGAAATTTAAGTCCCTTTCCTTATATACAAGTTATAATTCATATCAGGACTACGTAACTTAAAGAGCAACTATCAAATTAAATATCATATATTATGAATACATTTGATACAAATAGCTTCGCTGACTATTAAAGATAAAAGCATTTTAAAAGTGCAATTTTCTTGTCATTTTGTTTGCATTTTCATTTTTCTCATTTTGGACTCAGTTTCATTTTCAGATTTTGATACACAATTTTGTTTTTCTGCCAATACAGTGATACGTTTGTTTAAAAAAAAATTTCCTGGACCCTAAAGTGTGGAAATATATTTCTTTTCTGTTTTATAAAAATTTGTTTTTACAAAATGTTACACTTTGATCCAAATTTAAGTTGATGATTTTTCTTTAGTCTTAAAAGGGATCGTGCCAACTTGAGATCTATGGAATTTAAATATAAAATAGTTAAAAGCAGACTCAGGTACTACACCTGTTCCAGTTTCTGTGGTTTTACAATCAATTTTCCTAATGTTAAAAATGTTTTCTTCTCCTGTTTTGTGAAAGACCCTTGTAAACACCAGGGAAAACTGACTGACTATACAGGTGAAAAAGCAAGAAAAACTATAAACAAGAATTGTCAAAATTGCAAAGCAAACAAACAGAAATAATAGAGAAGCATAATTTTCCTTTAATCTTTCACTCATGATAATTGTAGGTCATAATTGTAAATATAATAAGACTTTTAGTTGAAAGTGTGATTTCCTTAAATCGATAGTTATCCTCTGAAAAGAAATGGATGGTAGAAAAAAAAGAAAACGTACTGTGCAAGAATTAGATTGAAGTGAATTCTGTACCATGATAGATGAGGAGTCTGAATTAGTGATAAAACATTTTGTTTTATTTCCTGCGAGTATAGTTTGACCATGTTTGTCAACTAGATGCAGGTATGTGAAGAACCAAATTAAGTGTGTTGAAATGAATAAATTACTTTCAGCAACGTGTGCACAGATGGTCCTTAGCTCAATATATGGCAGCACAATTACTTGCCAGAGAGGAAACCTGCTTACACCTCAGCACCTTCAAGATCCATCAGCTGTGCATTAGGCAGACATCAAGCATAAGGCCACATCTCCCACTAAGAAATATTACAAACCTGTCAATAATGTGTTAAGAGAAGAGAGTAAGCATATTACTTCCCATTTCACAAAATCAAGGAGATGAAATTGCTTTTGAGCACGTGAATGACAAGCTGCTCTATGAAATACCTTCCTTTCCCCATAAGGTTTAATAGAGAATGGCTCAAGATACAAACTCCCTCCATTGGTACAAAAAGCATCTTTTTCCAAGTCCAAGTTTCAGTCTGGTCATGTATAATCCAGTGCAGGTGAAAATGCAATGGAAAAGAAATACTGTCAAATTGAATATGGCAAATAACATAGGACAAGATTCTTCTTTAATTTCTATCAGTGTAAATGAAGTGAAACCCTCACTGAAGTCAAGGGAGTTACTCAGATATAGAACAAAGTTCACACCCAGACTCATAAATCACAAGGAAATTGCTTGCTGTTAAACCATGCTATTTTCTTCATTGTACATTTCATTCTGGTTCTTATATCTTGCACATCATGATGGTATCTGAGTATATCTGTTTAGCATCTTTTTTTAAAAAAGAATAAGTAACAAAAATGTAAATGTAAAACTAAGCACTGAAATATTCTACAGAAGTGGATCTTCCTAGAAAACAATGTCATGCAAAGACGTAGTTTTGATGCATAGTCATATTTACCTGACTACTATGCAACTAGAAAATCTTCTGCATAATAAAACTGTGATTGTTTGGTTTGACAAGTGTTCAGCAGTGTTATAATGTAAGTAACTCAACAGCCATGCATGAGCGTGACTCAGTGCATTTTGCGTATAATTCCTAGTTGTGCTTGTTTAATGTGGGGCTAATAGATCCCTACTTATATAAGGACTATAGAGAACAAACAGGTGGGTTGGAGGGAAAAATAAGGGAACTGAGAGTTAAAGAATCCCTGGGAAAACACAAGAGAAGGAAAAGCAGAATGGCTGAGGACAAATGAAGGAGGAAATAAAATGTATAATGTAAGGCATTTAATAAAGCCTTGTACCTATTAGGTTTCTGCCATTTGGGAAGAGGCCATCATAATTCTTCCCTGTAGATCATCTTTTATTTGGTTTATGAATTTACAATAAGTCCAGGATCATTAAGGAAAAAAGATGCTAGAGACAAAAATGTCAATATTCTTGCCTTCAACTTCAGTATAAAGAAAGATGGGCCTTGTAACTATAAGTCTCTTAGGGTGTGTCTACCTTGCAAAAAATACCTGCAACAGGGTCCCAGCTAGCCCAGGTTGTCTCACCCCACAGCCCCAAGTCTCAGAGCCTGGGTCACCTGACTGAAGTTCACGAGGCTCAGGCTGCAAGGCTATGAAATTGCAGTGTAGACATTCTGCTCAGGCTGGAGTCTGGTCTCTGGGACCCTGTGTGGGGGGTGAGTCAGAGCCTGGGCTCCAGCTGGAGGCTGAATGTCTACATTGCTATTTTTAGCCCCACAGCATGAGCCCCACAGGTGACGCAGTCTCTGAGACTTGGTACTGTGGGGTTTGTTTGTTTTTTGCTGCACTATAGACATATCCTTACACTAGAAGAACCCACTTCACAATGGAAGCATTGTCTTATTGTGCTTAGTTGAGCTCCTGTATCTTTTCTTAAGCCCACATTGGACCCCATAGACAATTTAGAGGCAAATTCTCCAAATCCTCTATTTAACTTGGATTCACTTTGTGAACTGATTTTTATCATCACCTTTACAGCACTGAGACTCTTGAGAATAGCATTGGTTTTTCCAATCCCCCCGTCCCTTTTTCAGTTAAGCAAAGGGTCCCACTTTATTGCTTTTAATGGTTTCCTACTTTCTCACTCAAATAAGACAATCGTGCTGCCACATAAAGGAGTCATATCTTAGTCAGAGGCATGAGTTACTATAGTTATACATGCAAATGTGCCTTTGTTTTTATATGTGGCCATTTTGTGTTTCTCACTCTCTCAATTTCTTTAATATTATTACAAGAGCCCCCCCACCCCTAATCTACTGTAGAATGAAACTTGATTCCCAGCAAAAACATGAAGAAAAGTTTCTCCAGCATTAGCTCCTCTTACACTGAACACTAGATGGCAGTGCTTAACTACTGCAGGAAGATGTAATATTCTCTTTCAATAGGAGAGAAGTTGGGTCAGTTTTATGTATCAATATTGGACCACTTGCAGCCTTACTAGCCCAAAAAGTGAGGACGCTATCACATTTGAACTTGTGTCCTTCACACAGATTTTTGCTTGGCTCATGCAGAATGTTTTAATTATTTAATTCCATCAGTTGATTTACCATAACCTTGATTAACCATGTGGTTTCCTCACTGTATAGCACAATGAGGCATTTCAAATGAGTTTTGATCTAAAGAGACTTCTCATATATTCATAGATTTTAAGGCCAGAGGGACTTATGATTATCTGGCCTGACCTCCTACATAACACAGGCCATAAGATTTCACCAAGTGCTTCCTGCATCAATCCCATAACTTCTGGCTGAATTAGAGCCTATATTTTAGAAAGATATCCTCTCTTGATTTAAAGATTTCAAGATACAGAAAATATACCACATCCCTAGCTTTTTCCAATGGTTAATTACTCATATTGTTAAAAAATAGTGTCTTATTTTTTATAAATTTTTTATATTTTTGCACTTCAAGAATTATTTATATGATTTGTAAAGTAGAAGAAATCTATTTGCCTTAAACGCCTTTGACATATTTACTTCACTCTTCTCACTTCCTACATAAAAGATTTTTGTTTTTAGCAACACAAATATATGAGTGTGGCAAGCTTCCCAGTAGAAGATGCTGTCAATTTTATGATTTTTATTTTAATGGACCCACTAACAAAACTCAGTTGTTATAAATTTCAGTTCCAGTCACCACAGAAGTGTTTGTGATGAGGTACACCATGTCTATAAACATTTTAATGGTGGGTTGAGATCTCATTGGTTTTAGTTTTTATGGAAATGATATTGACAGCCTGAAGGATTCATTTTAAAATATACATCCGGAGATGAAATAGTCTGTGCAGCCACAAAAGTAGGAACAAGCAAAGTATCTTGGTCCAGATCCTCAGCTGGTAAATTAGCATTTACACCACCTGAGGATCTGTTTATTATCTGTACTTTATATAAGGTATTTTTTGGAGCACTGTAGTAAAATGAAACTGGTTAAGACATTCACTAATTTAAAGCAAGACAACACGATCAACTGTATTATAATCGGCAGGACAGTGGGAACTAAGAGTAGACGGGAGTCTGTTGTAGGAGGACAGGAACCAGGAGCAGGCAGGGACGCATGGCTAAGGAGTCAGAATAGCAGGAGGGGTCCATGGTAGCAGCCAGCCAACCACGTATTCCTTCAGTCACTCAGACAACTTCCTGTTGTTACTTCCTGGTTTACAGAGAGTCCCTCAGCCAATAGGGGGGTGAAGGGTGGCTAGATGTTTCCCCAATTGGGAGCTTTGGGGATGGGGTTTGCTGCAAGCTAACCTTTCACAGGATCCTTTTCTGGTTATTCATGTGAGCTGCTGGGTGACGGTCATGGCCTGCGGACCTGGTTCGAGGCCCAGGATCCCTCACACTCTTCAAATTACTCTTAAATTTGCTCTTCTCAACAATGCCTTTTGAATGGAGAGCTTGAAGCTTCAATAGCTATCATTTTTTAATAGTGTCCAGGAAAGGAATCCGCTCCAACTGGAAATCCATAATATCTCCAGAAAAGTGACCCATTGTGAAATGTCCTACTAGAGACAGCCAATATGTGAAAATAACTTCCATTCCTGGTGGTGGTGATGAAGATGGTGGTTATTTATTATTTTTTTTTGTTAAATATTACACCCATTCACTCAGATGTATGTGGATTAAACTTCATTGTGCTACATAGTGCCTTCACTGGATTCTGTCTTGATGCATTGGGGATGATACATACTCAATAGATACAATGGCAAAAATGTACAGCATTAGAGGGCTAAGATAGACACCTGAATCATAGGTTAGCCCCTAAATAAAAGTGGCCTGTTTTTCAGAAATTCTGAGCGCCCGCAGCTCCCATGACTTCAGTGGAGAGCTACAGATGCTCAGCACATTTAATAATCAATCTGCATTTGTTTAGGTAGGTAAGTATGGATTTAGTTGCCTAACTTTAGGGACCCAGCTTCGAGCAGTTTGGCCATTTATTCCTAAAACAAATGGGCAGGATTATAGTTTCCCAGGGTGCAATAATACTATTCTTGTGAAGTGCAGGAGAGCAGTGACAACCTTTTAATTGCTCCCAGATTCCTATCTGACTAACTGAAATTAGATCCGAAAAGACCCATCTCCCCTCTGATGTTGGAGGACAACTGTGTTAAATCTTGTTCTCAATTTGCCTTCTGTTCAGGAGATATGTGATTTAATCATTTGGTTCAAATCCTGGGTCATCTCCATGTTCTTTAAGATGCATAATTAATCACTGACAGAGCAGACCTCTTTCTCCATTGAGTTCACAGTCTTAAACTTAATGATGACTTCAAACAGTAAGTACATAACCTGCAAATAGATTATTCATTTTTTGACCTGGTGCTAAATTGTTTATCATGTTCCATTTCTTCCAGTCTTCCCTGTCAAGGGAAAAGACCTGTCATCTTGTGATAGATAACAAGAGCAGTTTGGGCTAATTGAGTCTCCTGCCTCTTTTCCTTGTGAGTTGGCATTTCAATGGGAATTATAAATCCCATTTTGTTTGATAACATTACATTAAAAATGATTGAAACATTCAGTGGGGTTATGTTGGATTTACATTGATGTAAATGGATTCAGAATGTGTCGCAATGATATCCATGGTGGATTTACACAAGTGGATTTGAGATCAGAATGTGCCTCTCCCACCGACCAATGGAACTTACCGTCACCATTTGCATCATAGCTAAATGGTATGGCCCAGAGGTTTTCATGAATTCCATCCACGTACACCTATTTTGCATTTGGCCCTGTCAGTCTTGCTGGTTGCACCATCCTGAAGAACAGTGGTGTAAGCTAAGCAAAACACATGACACTTTGGGCAGTGTGGCACCTTCCCAGCACAGGGCTGTTCCTTAATGGTGTGACCTAGCCCTTCATTTGCAGAATATCATGAAGGTGTATAAACAAGATGAAGTCTCGGGGTGGCCCTATATGAGGAACACTGTCACTGGTTGAGTCCCAAATACTATTTTATGTCCAATAATATGATTTTATTTGCACAATAAGTGTATGAAAATGCTAATTTCCACTCACTTCAATAAGCCATAGCATTACATATTTGGCCTTCTTTAATGTTGATTTATCTTTCTTCAGTGTCCAGGTAAGGAAGAAAAATACCCATTCACACTATTTGTAACCATGTGGGATGATTTCTCTCTCACCCTCAGTGTTTCTTATTCAAACCTAGTGTAGCCCCCTTTTCTTTATTTTCTAGTATTTAGTTAAAAACCTTATTGCTGTAAGTACAGGTGCTGTTTCTACTTGCCCTGAGCTGGTATGGAAACATTGCCAGACAAGATGACAGGATAGAGGCTTGAGTGACTGTAGAGAAGTAGTTGCTATTTTAGTACACTAAAGGGAGTTCAGTAGGTTGTTAACCAGGCTCAGTAGCTTCCTGTATACACTTATGTCCTTAGTTAGAAGCTGGAAGTTCCTGACCAATCCCTGCTGCGTTCTGTCAGACTGGTAGCTATGTTGAGCACCAGTCAGATCCATGCAGGCTGAAGCTGTGGGTTGGATCTCCATACGCTTTCCTTCAATTTTATAGTTTAGTTGGACCTTATTAGTCTTCAGCAATTATATGTTAAGGTATCTGTAAAGTCCTTAGGGCCAAGAAGGAAAATAAATAATTTTTATAGCAATGGGCTATAGATATGGGGATAGGGAAATTTGCTACTTTCCTAAAAGGCTGCTGCCTTATTCTTGTTATTCTAAAAAGCAAGAGCTTATGGGAAGTAAGTGGGCAGTTGTATTTGTTTGAAAAGATATTTATATTGTTGAAACACAAATCAAAGCTGTGCACGCTGACTGGTAGCGCACCAGTCCTACAGGGAGAAGATAGAGCTGCCAAGGATACCCCAGGCTGAATCTGTGGGTTGGATTTCAATACAGTTTTACAGAAGTCAGTGGATTTGAGCCTGGGAAAACAGTATAAACGAGAGACCATGGACTGGAGGTCAATTGTCTTTATGAGTTGTATTACACCATTGAACCAAAAAAAAACCAAAAAAAAAACCCATGTGAGCCTAACAGTACAATCATTGTCAGTATTGTGGTTGCTCAAACAATTGCTTATGTACACAATTAAATGTTTTATCTAGTTATCAATATAACATCCAAGGTGAGCCTACATGAAAGCAGAAGCTCTCTGACTGTCAAAAGTCCAATTCCTGTACTTATTTTGTGTGGTTTCAATATATATATTTTAGGGTTTAGGCCCTATGTTATAATTTTCATCTCAAAGGGAAAGAACAAATCAGTCTAGTTAATGATATTAGTCTAGATAGGATGCCTTGTAATTGCTGTGCTGTAACAGTTTATCTTTGGAGTGTTATTCAGTAAAAATAAATTTGAAATTGCTAACTGTGGTTGTGTAACTGTCTTATGGTGAAGACTAGTACTAGTCTTCTAAGAAGAAAAAGAAAGAAAGTGAATTCTTTTATTATTTCCACTTTTAATATTTAGAGGAGTCCTTTAGAAAATCCAACTGTAGTCTCTCTCAAAGATATGAATTCATGGTCTGTGCAAAGTCCAATAGAGGTGTTCTGTAGCATAGAGTTGGTAAATAAATCGACTTACCTCTTCTGTATGTAGGTGACAACTAGGAATTAATAACTGCCCACTGTGCACAATCACAGGTACTGCCAGTGAATGTTAGTATAGTTACAAAGACAGATTGGTTTTCCTCTCTCTCCCAGTGAGTGTTCTAGGCCATCAGAATACATGGCCTAGAATGTTTGTATTCTCTAAAACAGGTAGGAAAAATCAGTAGTTACTGTACTATGGTGACACTTCAGGCCAAATTTTCCTGCAGTGGTATTATACCATGGATTAATTTGACCTGGTTAATTTACAGTTTACATCAGGAATATCTGGAGGAATTATCACAAAGATGCCACAGTCACTGCTTTTGGAGACAATGGCTCTGATTCTACCCTGCTTTGTACTTTGTATGGTTACTTCCCCTTTGGAAAGTGAGAGTTAAATATTAACAAATGAGAAAACATTTGCTTTTCACTGATGTACTTGACAGCATAGAAGGTGTGAGAAATCAAGCTCATTGTCTTCTAACTGCTTCAAGCAAGAACATTTAAAAACATATATTGTATATATAACCAGCCAGCTAGGGCTTGTCTACATCATAGAATTTTACCATCTTTGAATACAGCTGTTAAGAATCAAGTTGGCCTATGTGATACTGGGTATGCCTTTGTGGTTGGTGTAGAACACCACAAATCATATCACACATCATGTCATTTCAATGGGGTTAAATCCTGGTTCCAACACTAGCGGAAGCATTGGTAACTTGGTAAATACCAAGCTGTCGAAACTGAACGTTTTTGCTAAAATGTATTGGTTTTGGCTACTGACTTCTCAGTTGTCAGTGCAGCTCTCATTTTGGTGCCCCTGCACTAGAGGGCTGGGCGAGCGTGGCACACAGATTCAAGAATGTGGCCTTTTGCATCAAAAAAGTTCTGCAGCTACTGCTTGTCGTCCCAAACTGCATTACGATGCAGTGCGATCACAGCAATCGGTGCTTGTGTCTCAGGCCCAGAAGTGGCACTTCACCATCTGCACCCGCTCCATGAATACCACCAACAACCTTGAATTGGTTTTCACTATGTCCCTGAACAAATTGTCCTCCATGAAATTGTCACATCCCCCTTTGTTGTGGTTCTTCCTATGGCTTTGCAAATACCGGACTATTGTTCATCCCGTGTTTGCACGTTTATGACAATAGTGCATAGTTGTGCGGGTTCCATGCTTCTGTCAGAGAAGGTGAACAGTAAAAAGTGCTGTGTGGTTTTTATGGGATTTTTTTAAAAAGACGCAAAAAATATGGGCTATGCATGTCATCATGGGATGGAGAAAGTTGCATGATGGGAACTTTACTCCTACTACCAGCTACCCCTGTGCAACTTGTTTTGGCTCCACCAGACATTGTCAAAATTTCTCAAAAAACAGCATGCTGGCCGATAGCAAGTTGCATACTGGGATACTGGCATACAAGTTGCATACCTGCCCATGGTACATCACACTGTGCTTTGACACAAGCATTGTTGGTGAGTACACACTGAGCCGCCGCAAGGAGCCAAATATTACACACACACAGGTAATATATTAACTGCAGCAGATTTATGTGGACATAACTTGTGTCAACTAAAGTTTGTAGTGTAGACATGACCAAAGGGTCATCTTGTTCATCTCCCTATGAGAGCAGTAATGTAGCATTTTATTCTCTGTGATACATTCCTCTTCACCTTCTCCATTAACCATCCAGTGAGAAGTAACCAAAGTTTTCACTGACTCAGCTGACAGTAAAAATGGAAGTAGTCAGTATTTTTCAAGCAGGGTCTGTGTTTTTTTCTTGCTTGCTTGCTTTCTATTCCAGAAACATCTCCAAGTGGATGCAGAGAGCACCAGTATAATGAGAAAAGAATAAAATTATTTCTAGGCCTCAGGGCAAACCTAAAGCATTCAGCTTGGATTTGGGTTTATCCTCTAAAGCTAGGCACATAGTAAAATTTCCCAAAGACACCAATCTTTTTTTTTTTTCTATTTTTCTTCACAACCAAATACTATTTTACATTATGTGCTTCACAGCAATATAAGATTTCATAAATGATATACATGGCCTCATACAATTCAAACCAGCACAGGAGTTAATAAACTGATATTGCCAGAACTCCAGCCCACACTAGGGAAATGTCAGTGCTGTTTAAAGATGGTTCTTTTTTTTTTCTTTAAAAAGAACTTCTCTTTCTTTCTTCCCCACAAAATACTCCCCTAAAACACTGAAATGTGGACGTGTTCAATTTCGACACTAACTAATTTCCCCAGATTTTGATCTGATCACTTGGCAGTATGCTTTTTCCCTTTTGTTTAATATTATTATAAAGTAATATTACATATAAATGTCCAAATAAATATGAGTTTGGTTTTATGGGAGAATGGATATGCTATTAAATGTATTACTTAGGGATGTATAACCTTTGGCTCCACTTTTCTGACACTAATTTACAGGGATATGTTCAAAGTCAATGCTAATTAATATAATTTAAATGGCACGTAAAGAGTCTATGCCCTAAAACTGTTTCCATTTTCGGTATCCATTACAGAAGTACCTTGATTTTTATCAATCCTGGCTCTACTGCCAGTTAGGTGTTTGATGGCCTTACTGTAACTGTTTCCATTTAAAAATATAAATTTCATTATTATTTTTCTTACATTTTCAAGTCTGGTTGAAGAATTTTTATTGCTTTGTTTTTATGAATCTTTTTGCGTAATTCTCATCCCAAGTGGGAAATGCTGTTTTATTATTTCATGTTTCTTCTTTTCTCTGTTAATCTTGGCCATACTGCTTTTCTTTGAATATCAGAAAACTATGTAATTATTGTCAGAAAAGATCTCTGAAGTGTTGGAAATTTCTTTTGTTGCCTATTTTACTCTTTGCATGTGAAACACAAGACATTCTGGGACGTGATTCAATATCCAGTGAAATTGACAGACCCCCAGTGACCTCAGTGGTCATGGAATCATGCCCTTTAACTGCTGTGTTTTAGCTTTTATGAAAGAGCAACATATTTATGAATCAGAATTAAGCCACCAACATTCTGTATGGTTCTGCTTCATGGAACTGTCTTGAAGCAAAAAGGCCTTTATATATATATATAGATGCTGTGGCTGTGTGTCATAGTCATTTATTTGTATTTCATTGAGCAAATGAGTCTTTTCTTTAAAAGGAAATAAATATGTGCCTCCATGAACAACTCTCCATGAACAACTCATGAATAACAAAAGTATGGAAATACATAGATAAGTTTCAGGCTTCCATATGAGTAATCAATGAAACTAATATGCAAAGTGCTTTGACAAATGTCCTTTATATAAAGATCCCCAAGACTGGGATAAGGAGGAAGCAAATTAACGAAACCAGTTTGGCTAAACTGGCCAAGTGGTATTTGGTTTCTTTATTAATTGCTATTCTGAGACAGACAATCTTTAGGTTAAGTCCCAACTCTGTTATTTTATCTAAAACTTCCTTAGAACTGCAGAACAAGGGACAAAACAGACATATCTGTCTGGAAACAACAAATGTGTCGTATGTGATGTCATATCTCTTGCTTATTTCATTTATATTTCCTAAAATCTCCATGACTCCAGCAGCACTTCATGTCTAGACTTCATGTTTAGCATAAATTTCTAGTTCACTATCTTCTTCAGGCTACGTTTTCTAAAGCAGCTGGGAAATAAAGATTTCTCATAAGTTTGTCAAAAAGAACATGCAAATGTGCATGCACAACAACTAAAACATTTAAAAGGATGAACAAACAGGTAGAAAATCAGAAGCACGTGTATTTTGTCTAAACCCTTATTTACAATTTTTGCACTTTCTCAAAAGAAATATTATTATTTATTATTTGTACTGCAAGATCAGAATTTCATGGTGGTTAGGTGGGCACTGTGCAAACACCACAAGAGACATGTTTACAAGCTAATTTGAAACAAGATGCAAAAAATGAATAATCCGAATATTAAGAGAAAAAGGGCAGGAGAAGATAATGATAACCCTAATGAAAACAAAATCACACTGTTATGTAAGTAGCAAATGTGCAACCAGACGGTTCTTCAATGTTACAATTTTTGTATTAAATAAATAAATAAGCTCAGCTTTCCCTGATTTATGTACAATTATTGGTTGGCTAATATCTTCTAGGCATTCAAGAAGAGATGGAGGAGTATAAAGGAAAAGATGGTGGGATCAAGTTCTTATGTTTGGTTTAGCTCTAGACGCCAATCTAAACACTCTCAAACTTTGGCAGACTTCTGACTTGGGGCCCTGATCCTGAAAATAGTTACATATATGCTTCACCTTACACATGTGAGTCTTCCTATTGACTTGCATACAATTTCTCATGTGCCTAAAAATTAGCATGTGTAATAACTCTTTCCAGGACTGGGGCCTATGTTTGGATCTGAACTTCGTAGCTTATGTCCCTCTATAATTTTAGGTGCAAAGAACTTAGGAGTTTGAAAGACTTTTTATTGTATTTATTTATTCTGAACAATTAGAATAGCGTGTTGGTCAGAAGCATAAACAGAAGCATAAACAGCTCATGTTAACAGACAACATATAGTCATAAATAAAACAAAGAGTTCTTTCACACTAAGATATAAATAGGGGCATGATCAATGGTGTGCCTCCAGAATTTGAACAAGGGTTTCTTCAACATTTTTCTGCTTTATCTCAGTGGGCAATACACGTGACATTGTAAGGAGAAACTATCGCCCTCACCCAATAAAAAGAATCCCATCAATTCCATACTTAGCCTCCAAATCCATCAGTCCTTCCAGCCCTAGTGTTGATGACTATACCTTCACATATTATGGGTTTCCTCTCTCCAGCTCATCAGCCAGGGTCTTCTAGGTGGCTCCCCTACCTGGCAATTGTTCTTAAAGAAGCAACAGTGGTGGCAAATGGATTGTCCTATGGTCCCTGACTGAAGGGTAGTTGATTAGATGGGAAAGCAAGTCACCACTGGTGTTGTCCGGAGTGGTTGCTATAACAATGAAGTATTCGGTCTTGAACTATTGGGTCTCCTCCCCACTACTTGTAGTCTACCAGAACTTATCTGTGTGGTCAGCTGTGGGAGCAGAGTCCACTGGTTGGTGGCATGGGCACTGAGGACCAGTATTGCTCCAGGCTCCTTCCCAGTATTAGAAGCCAATACTGGGGAGTGACCTGCGGTAGCACCTGAAGTACTCGCAGCAGCAATTTAGCCCCACCTCTTTCTCCTTCTCAAGCACTGCTGGAGCAACAAGCAGGGGAGGGGAGGCTGATTAAATGATGCAATCTCTGTGCACCAATGTGAGAAATAAAAGGGAAGTTTCTCCTAAGGCAGTTGCCATGGCTGCAGACATAGAAGCAGCACCTGTAGTATAGCCACTGCCTGAGAGCAGTAAGTAAGTCTCAGCCTCAGTGAAAGCTCAACATTTGAACAAAGCCAGTCTTCACATTTTAGAGCTGCTCTGCAAAACAAGTTTTTGCTGCCCCTACCCCACCAAAAACACTACAAGTCCCATCTTCTGTGATCTCAACACCATTCACAGGGCTGCTTAAAAGGTTTGGAGGAAGAGTTGGTGAGATAATTTTTTTCAGAAATACCGCAAATGTGACTGACTAATTTTACAGAGGAATTATGTGTTGGGGGATCAGCAGGTCCCTTCAGCCTCCTGCTGCAGAAATGGCACCCATTGTTCGTTCCCTTAAATCCAAACTGGTTTATATCAGTTTACTGTATCAAAGCTTTCTATGCACACAAAAGTGCTAGAAACATAGTCTATCTTTGTTAACTAAATGTTCACATGAGCCACCTCCACCATATCAGTGAGTGTAATTGAAATAAGATACATGCAGCTGAAAATTAGATGCAGTGTGCTATTGCAGCATATACTGTACATTCTGCACGAGGCCATTTAAAGTTCTAATTTTTCATTTGGATGAAGCATATATCACTTACTAGGTTGTGTTTAATAGGGTTAATAACCTGCATCTTTCGCAGATTTAGCTATTTGCCTTTTTGCAATTCAGTTCATAATTAAATCTGTCCAGAGGGCGGGAGAAACTGGTGATGGACGGCACATAAGCTTGAAATTTAAACTGACTTAATTCAATTTAGAATGCCTTTACTACAATTTCTGCTGCTGCTGAACTAGACCAAAAGAAAACTCTTTGTAAGAGCATTTTGCATCCATTGAATAATCCAAATGTATATTGTTATAGCTCACATTATGCCAGAATGCCCAGCGCTCTGAGTTGTAGCAACAAAATTACAAACACATTTCAAAGCAATTTTACTCTTGACATTTTTTATACAAAAGGAGTATTTAAAGTGCTCCTATGAGACCAACTATACTAAAATAAATTTGCATACACAATTGATTGAACTACTGCACAGGAATGGGTTTTGAATGTGCCAGAAAATTAATTCAGTATTATCACAGCTACTACTGTACAGTTATATCATTTTTTTCATTAAAAAAATTAAATGCAAATTATATTGTTTTTTGAAGGGTATTGTTTTTATCACATCAAATTTTGGATATGCAATATTTTCTGACTAAATCTGGTAGTCTTTCAACTCTAAGAAAACAGTTAAATGTTTAATAAAATGTGATACTTCATATAATCAGAGAGTTTTAGTTATTAATTTCCAGGTAGTATTGCAGCCCATAACATCTTCTAATATTTACAGCTTTTTCACCAATGCTTAGAATTGTTGCTTTTTGTACAAGACAACATTTTTATATGGACTTTAATGACCCTATGCTCCTCCTATGAGGCTTGCAACAGAGCAAATCTGAGAGCAATGGGATAGAGAAGCTAGGAAAGGAAGGAAGGTGCCTGAAAGTAGCTTGGAGATACTGGCCATTTGTGAAGAGATTCCAGGATCAATGTCAATGGAGCTTTTTCTCCTCACCTGTGATTCATACTGCAAAAAAAGTTTTATTCCAATAAATGTTATTAATGACATTGATAGTACGTGACATTGCTCTCTTGGAGTCTGACCCACATCCCACTGAAATCAGTGGGTTTCTCTCAGGGAGTTATATAGGGGCCTTGATGTCCAACCCTCTCTTTATTGAGCCAACAATGTGCAGAAGGCCAGATTTACAAAGGTATCTGCCTAAAATGCAGATATGTGACTTGCAAATCCCACTAGGTGCCTGTCTTCATCTTTAGGTGCCTTAATGCCTTTATACATCTGGTCCTGAGTGCTCTAGGGACAAACAGGAAAACAAGGTCTCTTCCACAAATAATTTTACCCTTGATCCTGGAAGAGTAAGCATGTGAGTAACTTTAGTCATATGAGTGGTACCACTGAAGTTAATGAAACAACTCATGTGACTAAAGTTACTTACGTGCTTAATTTTTACAAGATCAGGTCCTTTGTAAACAATTTAAGTGAAATAATGGAAATAACTAAAAGCACAGTGACTGAGTGGTGAAGTTTATCATACAGTTTGTTAGCCCCATGATTACTCCTGGATTTTTATACAGGGATTTATAAACCAGAGTTCAGAGGCTTCCTGAAGAAGTGAATGTTTCATATTTTAAACTTTTTGATTTTCTTAAAATTTCTCCCACTCCTAAATCCATCTCTGCAATAAGCCCTCCTTAGCGGGGGAGGGGGGATCTTCATGCCATACTAGAAACAGGTAGGCATTCTTTTTTCCCTATTCATGTATATGTTATAAAAAATGCTATTGTTTCATTAAATTTAAAAAATTATTTATGGAGTGTGTTGCCAAACCTCTTCAACAGGAATCTCTCTTAGTACTAATCTCTGTCTATAGATGTCACTAACCTCACACTATTTCAGGGAATCTGGTAAATAACTTCTTGTCATATCTACCACATTTCTTGGCAGTTTGTATTTTATAATCCAGCAATGAGAGAATACGATATCTAGTTTGCAATCTGTTTTCAAACCTGAACAGAAACATTTCTTTTTGATTATTGGAACTGTTGATGGGAAAGAATAGTTTGTGAGGTATAGATTTTCAGCAACTGTTCTTGAACAGATGTTTTTGAAGTTGCTTTTACCTTTTAAAGATAAGTGAAAAAAAGAGAGAGAATTGGAATGAAGGAAAGTAGCCCTACATTAAAGATGTAAATATTACAATATCAATTCTTTATCCCAAACTGTCCTTTCTTCATTTAGATTTCTTCACTGTCTGTGCTTTTCCTCTAATTCTATAGTCCATATTCATTAAAGGGAGAATTAGTATATATTTCCTTAATAAATAAATGTTTGCATTTCATCTTGTTTTTTATCTATTTTTGTAATGTAGCAAATAGTTTCAGTGACAGTAACTAAATATCTATGGTCCAGATTCTACGAACTTTTATCCTTGTGCTTAACGTTACTCAGGTGCATCGAAGTCCCATTGAAGTCAGTGGGAGTACTTATGGGTGTAAAATTAAGCAAGTGGGTAAATGTTTATGAAGACCTCAATCTTATATAAAATGAACACAAAAAATAAACACAGAAAACCTGATTCTTATCTGATTTATGTCGATTCTAAACTAGTGTGTGACTCTGCTGACTTCAACAAAGTTACTCCGTGTCACCGAGCTGGGCTTCTGCTCAGCTCCAGAGTATGTATGCACTGCCATGCCCAGTCTTTTCAAAGCTGATTTATCACCTTAATACAGGTTAGCAAACAAACAGAAAAACAGACTTAACTCATTCCTTAGCCTGAGGATTCAGGGCCACTCCTCCCAGGGGCCTCAGCCACTCCTGCTCCCAGCAGCTTCCCAGTGAAGTCTCAGTCAGCTTTTGCTTCCTTCTTAGAACAACAGGCTTTGGGCTACTTCCCAGGCCCCTTGCTCCAGGGACCCAACATAGGAGCTAGATCCACTCCAGTGGGGTTTTCCCTCTCCCAGGGCACCGGCTGTCTCAGTCCATCTCCCAACTGTCCATTAGCAGCCCTTTGTAGGCCTAGGTGCAGTCCAGCTTGCTTCATTTGGCTGGATTGGGCTCTGGTCCAGGGAAACTGGGCTTAGTCTATCCCAGTGGTTCTCAACCTATTTACAATTATGGGCCACACATGCACCTCTCTCTGTGTCATGTGGGCCACATCCACACAATATATATACTTTATGGCCCTGAAGGTGTCACATGGGCCACAGCTGTGTGCTGATTGGACCTCAAGTGGCCTGCGGGTTGAGAACCCCGGTCTATCCCCAGCAACCAGCTACCCTGTGGGCTTGCCTTCACGTACAGCAGCACAGCTGCACCACTGTAGCACTTTAGTGAAGACACTGCTATGCTGACAGACGAGCTTCTGCCGTGGTGTAGTTAATTTATCTCCCCGAGAGGCGGTAGCTATGTCAGTGGGAGAAGTTCTCCCATCAACATAACGCTGTCTACACTGGGTCGGTATAACAACATCCCTCCGGGGGTGTGGATTTTTCACACCCTTGAGCAACATAGTTGTACCAATATAGGTTTGTAGTGTAGACCTGGCCTGTGATATTCCTGATTTAATGAAGGCAGAATCAGGCCCTGAGTTGTTCGGTATAAACTTCTATAGTATAAAAGCAATCATTATCACAAGAATAAACTGGTTTATTTTAAACATAGATAAATAATAAATAAGAATGCCATTTATTCATTAAAATTTGATAATGAAAAATCTTTGCACATAATTCTTTTGATCTATTTTCTAATGAGTGGAGGCAGGTCAAATAGCACTCCATTTATATCTACATTGTTTATGTCAGATTGTTTCTGCTCCTTAGGTAGAGATGTTTTGCAACTTCAGTATACATATTAAAGACTATAATAAACCTTAACCCAATCTTTTCTGAGGAAATATGTCTCTACTTAGTTTACTACCCCACCACTTTGTGTGGGATCTAAACCCTTTCTTTATAATATTCAATGGAAAATACATTGCCACACTGATACTATTAACCCCTTATGGCTGTGAATTACAATAAACAGCTTGTGGTTAAGCATATGAGAGCTAAGCTGCTTAACATTTGAAAATTCAGCTTGTTAGGCTTAGCAAACTCGGCTCAATTAAGGGCTAACACAGATGAAAATATATTTAATGTAAAGTCATCCAAGAAGTACCATAAATCCACAGAAGGTGCTTGAGTGATCATCACTTTATATGAACCGCTAATTTAGCAGAAATATATGTTACGAATTCATGTGGCCAGATAGTTCCCTATTAGGCCTGGGTGCAAACCAAAGTCCTACTGAAAATTCAGGTCCATATTTAGATCCAAACTTTGTGACTCAAAGTCATCTCTTCTCCTTTTTGGCTGCTTATCTGAGGAGGAACAAGAACACTATGCTCAAGAGATTTTGGCTAGATATTCCCAGAGTATAAAGAACTTGCACTTAAATCCTACCACTTTTGTTCTAACTGCAATATTTTTTTAGAAACACTTCATGAAAGGATTATTCCATTTTTTAAAAGTTTTATTTTCATACCAGAAACTTAAATAATGCTGTAATTTACATTCAATGCTCCCATAGCAAGAGTGGTATGCTGATAGACCATGGGTTGCACTGAGGAGTCCCTGGGTATTTATGAATGCTGCTTAATGCCCAGATTCAGCAGTGCACTTAGCCATATGGTTAACCTTGAGCATGTGAGTAATTTCATCCATGTTCAGCAAAGCACTTCAGTCTCTTCTTAACTTTAAGCAAGTCCCATTGATTTCAACAGGGGTTCTATGGGACGTAAGCCATGCTGAATCAGGTCTTAATATTTATACAAAATGTTTCTTGCTTACACTATAAAGTTATCCTAATAACGAATCACTGTTGAAGCAAAGTGGAGTAAGATTTAGAAATTCTTGTGGAGGGTATGCAGTGATGATATAAAAATGAAATGTCTGTCTTCATGAAGGCTACTGCCTGTTGTAGACACAGAAAAAACAGTTAAAATGCTGGGTGGATTTATTCCTCAAAAAGCAGTTAAAGGGGGCTTATGAGCCACAGCCTAAACATAAAGTGAAAAAGTATGTAACCACCAAAGTACGTTCATCACTCATGTAAGTAATGGTATGACCTTATTTTAACTCTTAGCTTCCTCTCCCTCAACCTCTCCCTGTATTGTCTTTTTTTCCTGTTATGCTTTTTGTTATTCTTGTCTTAACATACATTGCAAGCTTCCTGCAGAGAGAGATCCTCTGCGTGTGTGTGTGTGTGTGTGTATGTGAAATGAAAATATATTATCTGTATTTAAAGCACCAGCTACATTCCTGCTGCTATATAATCATTGAATAATTAAAATGAGTAATACCATCCCAAACTCTTCATTCTCATTGTTTGGTTTAAATGATTCATCCATCCATGGACTGATTCGCTCTTCTGTCTCTCCCATGGAACTTTTTAACATGATTGGTCCACTGTGCATGACAGGATGAGGGTGAGGTCTGTGGGAAAGACATACAGGCTTGTTTTGTCTCCAGGACTCAATATAAGGGTGCAGACATCAAAATAATTAATTTTCTTCCACTGCCCTCACCGCCACAGCATATCACTGAGACCAGTTTCACAGAATAACCTTGCACATGAACCCCAAACACAGCTCAAGGGTTTATGTTTGCCTTGTCAAACTGCCAGCTCATCTTTCTTACCATTTTCTGTCTGTCCTCTCCTCACAACTTCTTCCCTGCCTTGCAACCTCTCTCCTGCTTCTCTTCCCTCCCTGCACTGCGGCTTCTCATTCTCCCAGTGAGATTCCTGTATCTCTCTTTTCTTCCCTCATTTAGTTTGCCTCCCTATGTTATTCCTCAAGCACCTCCTCCAACCACTGTTAATAGCTATTCCGCACTGCACCGCCAGTTCCTGTAGCTATGGCTTCCCCTCCTTTGGCAGCTGCTTCTCACAGCCACTTTTGCAGCAGCTAGATCTCCCAGCCAGGCCAACAGCTCCCAAGACCTCATCAAATTTCATTGGGAGGACTTCAGACGGAGATAAAAGGAAAGTCAGACCAGAACACTGTACAATACACAGGGAATACAACCTGCAGACATTACAACACCCAACCTGAACCATGGGACGTTAGAAGTGAAGATAAAGGGAACAAAACTTGCTGAACTGAAAAACGGTCTAGTATTAACAAAGGCCTGGTCGGCACAAAGGTTTTGTACCGGCCTTACTATTATACTGGTATTTTATTATTACTTATTATTTGTATTATCTTACTGCCTTGGATCAGGCTGTACAAACAGAACAAAAAAATGGTCCCAGCCCCAAAGAGTTTAAATGTACTTATACCAGTGTAGCTTATTCCCCATCCTGTATGGGAACAAGCTACACTGGTATAAACACGTACATACAGGTACAACAACATCAATACTAACAGGGTTGTACTAACTATACTAATATAGTTAAAGCAGTACCAAATTTTGTTTGCACAAAGACCACCATCATGTCTTTTGAATGCTGACAAACTGAGTGATGCTGTTTAAGCAAGCTGCCAAAATGACTGTGAAGGTGGTGGTCAAGCCAATCTCTGCTGATCTGTTTATTAAGATTTTTCTTGTCAAAATAGAATCAGAGAATCATAAAAGATTAGAGTTGGAAGAGACCTCAGGAGGTCATCTAGTCCAACTCCCTGCTCAAAGCAGGACTAACCTCAGCTAAATCATTCCAGCCAGGGCTTTGTCAAGCTGCACCTTAAAAACCTCTAAAGATGGAGATTCCACCACATCCCTAGGTAACCCATTCCAGTGCTTCACCACCCTCCTAGTGAAAAAGTTTTTCCTAATATCCAACTTAGACCTCCCCCACTGCAACTTGAGACCATTGCTCTTTGTTCTGTCATCTACTACCATTGAGAACAGCCTAGCTCCATCCTCCGTGGAACCCCCTTTCAGGTAGTTAAAGGCTGCTATCAAATCCCGCCCTCATTCTTCTTTTTTGCAGACT
Source organism: Emydura macquarii macquarii (assembly GCF_026122565.2). NCBI lineage: Eukaryota > Metazoa > Chordata > Testudines > Chelidae > Emydura > Emydura macquarii. Next base: position 5,554,741 of record NW_027133199.1, read on the forward strand.
AAACAAGCCTACTTCCTTCAGCCTCTCCTCATAAGTCTTGTGCTCCAGCCCCCTAATCATTTTTGTTGCCCTCCGCTGGACTTTCTCCAACTTGTCCACATCTTTTTTGTAGTGAGGGACCCAAAACTGGACACAATACTCCAAATGCAGCCTCATCAATGCCGAATAGAGGGGAATAATCACTTCCCTCGATCTGCTGGGAGTGCTCCTACTAATGCAGCCCAAAATGCTATTAGTTTTCTTGGCAACCAGGGCACTCTGCTGACTCATATCCAGCTTCTTATCTACTGTAACTCCCATGTCTTTTTCTGCAGAACTGCTGCCTAACCCCTCGGTCCCTAGTCTGTAGCTGTACATGGGATTCTTCCATCCTAAGTGCAGGATTCTACACTTGTTCTTGTTGAACCTCATCAGATTTCTTTTGGCCCAATCCTTCAATTTGTCTAGGTCGCTCTGTATCCTATCCCTACATTCCAGGGTATCTACCACTCCCCCTACTTAGTGTCATCTGCAAACTTGCTGAGGGTGCAATCTACCCCATCCTCTAGATCATTAATGAAGATGTTGAACAAAACCGGCCCCAGGACCAACCCTGGGGCACTCCGCTTGTTACTGGCTGCCAGCTAGACATGGAGCCATTGACCCGTTGAGTCCCATGATCTAGCCAGCTCTCTATCCATTTTATAGTCCATTCATCCAACCCATACTTCTTTAACTTGCTAAGAGTACTGTGGGAGACTGTATCAAAAGCTTTGCTAGATAGGTAAACTTCCTTCTTCTAAGTTTTTGTGAATGTGAAATGGATCAGAAATAGACTGACTGAACATGTAAGAAAATGATCAAATAATTTGCTAGAATATTATAGAAACAAATCAAAAGATCTTGTTAGATTTTCATTTGCAACATATAAAAGCATTGATGTCAAAGACTTTTTGAAGTAGACTGTGTTTATTTCAAATGTTGATCAACCATTCAATTTTACAGAGGCAAATAACCATTTGAAATAATTCGCAAAATGTGAAGTATGAATTAATAAAATGGAAATGCATTGAGGAAAATTTATTTTACTTGCAATTCACTTAGTTCCTGCCATAACTGGATTAAAACGTTGAGTGGCTGCCAGAAAAATGAAAAGTAGAGTGCTCTATCAGCACCTCTGCAATTCCAAAAGTTTAACTGCATTGTTCATTGTAAGACTTCATGTGAAAATGTCATGCAGACAGAAGCTGTCAAGAACATTGTAGTGTAGACAGTGACTTTTTTTATTCCAGACATCTCAATCAGTGCCTAAGACAGCAGCAGAGCTTGTCTTAGAAGAGCTTGTCTTGTATAGGTTGTGTATAATGCAGAAGGGAGATGACTCCCTTGTGATGTTGTTCTTATGCATTTCTTCTTTCTAGAATAAAATGGAGAAACCATGCAGATGAAGGGCACAATAGATCTTCAAGGAAAGTGTCAAGAAATGTCACTCTTCAGTCATGTGTGAGCATTTGAAATGAAGCTGAGTATTTGAGAGCCCAGATGCAAAATGATTCCCACTTCCTTGCTTGTATGTACTTGGATGAAATATGTGATGGCATCTTTAAGGCCAGAGCTCAGTATTTAGTAACAAAGATGTAAATATGAGTGCCAGTTTGCTGATTTTCAATCCTGCCAAGCCAAATTCATGTTATTCAGGATATCATTCTCATTTCAAGTTTAAAAAGTTCTCCAAGAATTTTAGATGGATCTCACTGAGTTGTTAAAGCATGTAATCTTAATGGACAAACAATGTGCAAGAGTTTTACCAGCACCTTACACACAGATAAACCTAGCTTCTGTGTAAGTAGCCAAGATTTTGTCTATGTTTGGAATAACCTGTCTGTGTGAAGAGACATTCTTAGCAGGGAACCTCAATAAGTCACATTCCAGGGCCAAGATGATTGATAGATAGCACAATCTTAATGAAAAAAATTATCTCAACACAGATGCTTACATCTGATATTGATATACTTAATGGAAAGCAAAAAAAGTGAGGGGCGCTGGCTAGTCTAAGTGTATAACACACTTTAGGATGCTGTAAATATAAATAATAGAGCTGGTCAAAATTTGTTGCAAGTAACTATATATTTTTTTCAAAGATATACTTTTATCAATAAAAACAAATTGTTGTCATTATCAAACTTCCATTTTCCTCAAAATATTCCAAGATAGTTTTATCCCCCAAAATTTATTTTCCAAAACAGTTCAATTTCAGAAAGAAAACTGGTTTTTTCAGTAAATGAAAAATGTCAGAAATGATTTTTAAAAGCTATTTTGACGAAAATTTCACTACAAATTGAGGTAAAAAAACATCATGGAAAATATTGTGACAACTAAAAAATAGATCCATAGTGAACAATGTGAAATGGAAACAACTTCAGCATTTTTCATTTAATTGTTTTCCTGTTTTTCAACCAGCTCTCATGATGGGGGGTGCATAGCAGTGGACGCTATAGTTAGGGTTGTGTTCTAAAATGGACTACATATAGGACATAAATTCCTGTTTTCTCTAAAAGTAGGAGTCCAATCCCCCATGGTTAGTTATTGTACCCTGTGTATTGTAGTTTATGTAGTTTTTCTTTGGTTTCTCTTAACATTTTAATGGGAAGATTTTGAATTTGGACGCTGGCTAAAATATCTCTTTGTCAAGGCTACTTTTCATTGTTGACTAGTAAATGAGTAAAACATTGTCTGTCTACCGGACAGTTGACAGAGAGGTGGATTCTGAGAAACACTGGTGCAAGTGGGAGGTGGCTTGATTGGTTGATTTTTAGTGGCGGTTCTGGTGCACACAAGTATGATTAGTTGATGTAGGCCAGATTCACATAAAACCCTCTCCTTGAGGCACTGTACTTCTCTGTCAGATTTTATCGGAAAGGTTGTTATGCATGATCTGTGGTGTACAGTGCTTGTCGTAATGGTAAGGTGTGTGCATGTGCAGGTGTGGGTGGCTTAACTTCTCATTTCCTTGGTTGTTGGGTTTTTTGGAGGGGCCGGGGAGGGAGGACTTGTGTTACATGTTTTAACTGTAACGAATCTGACTGCTTCACAGCAAGTTTGTTATATATGAATAAATAATGACAATATTATTAGTAAAATGGGAGTATGGTGAGACAGTGATAAATTATATTTTCCTAGTAATTTGAATAAATTGTTGTCGGAAGATAGCTACACCATTTTTGTAATTGGTTTGTTGCTAGTGGTCTGTCACCATGCTTTGACATGCTGTACAATATATATCGTTTAAATGAACATACAGTTTAAATGAATCTGATTCCTTATTACGAAGCTATGCCAGAAAGTGCCTCTGTAGGTGACTGTGGTATCAGACCATTCCTGATAGTGGAGTGGTATATGCTGTATGAGAAACAGGTTGTATCTGCTTTAGGGGTGTAAAAATTAGTTTAATTAAAAATCTATTTAAAAGTTCTAAACATAGAGCGTTTGGTTAAACACTGGGAGGGGGAGCCGTGCTGGGCTCGGTTCCTCACTGCCAAGTCAGAGCTGCCTAACTGCGACTCCCCTCCGCTGTGGTAGCTGGGCAGCTCTCACTTGTGGGGAGTTGAGCCAAGCCGAGCTGTGGGGCTCACCGCCCCCCAGGCTCCACGCTTCCCTGCCAGCAAGAGCTGCCCAGCTGCTCTTGCTTGTGGGGAGCCAGCCCAGCTGTGGCTACCTCCCACGCCTGGTGCTGGGCTCCGTGCCTCCCTCCCTCCCCCCATGGGGAGCCGAGCCCAGCTGCGGCTCACTTCCTTGCGCGGGGCTCACCCCCATGTCGGGCTCCGCACTTCCCCGCAGCTTGCGGGGAGCCGAGCCCAGCTGTGGCTACCCTCCCCTCCATCCATGCTTCCCCGCCAGCAAGAGGTGTGGAGTCCAGCTGCAGCTATACCCACTGGGCTCGCAACTCCCCCACCCCCCCATGGGGAGTGGGCTACCCCTGGTATTGGGCTCCCCACCTAGCTGGGCTCTGCGCATCCCCGCCAGTGAGAGCTGCCCAGCTGCATTCTGCCGCTCCCCTCCACCCAGTTTAAAAGATAATCAGCTGTTTAAAACATTTAAACAGCCGATTACCGTTTAAACGGTTAATGTTTTACATCCCTAATCTACCTTCGTATAGTTGGGAAAGTGGATTTTTTCAGACCAGTGATATTTGTAAATATAGAATAGTTGGAGACATACCTAGTGTTTGTAAATGCTTACGAGACTTTCTAAGGTGATCAGTGTCTTTATCCTGGGAATTGAGGTTTTTTTGCTTTTCAGTTCATGAGAAAATAACTAAAGCAGTATTGGCAGCATGCAGTATTGTCTGTCATGAAGTCGCTTATGCTGTAATCTGTATGTTGCTTAAGACTCATGACAGCTGCCAGCATTACAAGTGTTTCCCCCTTTTTCCCCTCCGACTGCTTTCTAATGGCTTTCAACAAGAAGTGTAAATGACTGATGTAAGGGTACCTGTCTTTCAGATGTACTATCATCAATGGTATTTTGCATAACCATATAATGCAAGTGAGTGGGGGAAAAAAACTAGAGAAAATAACCACTTTTTCTTTGTTGACCTAAGGCAGGGCTAATCAATTATTTTATGTTAAGATTCAAATTTCTTGGTCAAGGTGTCGTCAAGGTCCAGATTCCAGAGAAAATAATACAACAATAATAATGATAATAATAAGTAAATAAAAACATTTCACGGTCTGTTCTAAAGCATCTGGTGGTTTGGATTTGGCCCGTAGTCCACCTATTAACTCTCCCTGACCTAAGCGTTTCATAAGTACCATACATTCCTGGTACGTATTTGGTTATTTGTGCCAGCTTTCTTTGTCCTGTGACTCAATTGAGTACATTATTAGTAGAATTCTAATCAGCTGGAGTGCTCCACTTTTCATTTGTTCCTCAAACAATTTGTCTTCCTGATGCAGTTCTATCAGGATGTCAACAGAATTAAATGTATAAAAGCCAACATAACCCTGCATTAAAATAACATTGAAGATCTGACTTAGACAAAAGAAGGAAATTCATACTCTCCATTGTATGGTGTTATGGTTTTCTTTGGGTGTTTTCATGCTGTGGTATGGTAATATACATATGGCTTGTTTCGTCATCCCTTGAGTGCTACTTGACCCAAGCTGCTGGCTCCTGCTATAGTAAATCTGCCTGATGGAAGGGTACAGAGGTGCAAGTTCTGTAACTTGCGTCTGCTGAGCCAGTTCTAAAAAATGGGTAGAGCCAGTCAAGGAGAGATCAGAGTCAGGCTAGCTGGAAGATGTTAAATGCCTCTCTTTGGCAGTCTCTTTAGGTGGAGATTTTCTGTAGACCAGGGCAGAGTTTAAAAATGACCTACTCTGGCAGAATCCTTGTGGAAAGGTAGCAGTGGTAGAGCAACCACAAATGAATCCGCTTTCTGCCCTCTGTTGACTAGAGAGGGTTGTTTGTTTTATTTTGGGGAAATCATAATATGTCTTCACAGTTTCTTGGTTTATGAAGGAAATCACTGATAGGCCAATAAATTGTGCTAAGCATAATATATACAGACAGCCATCAACACTTACTTTTTTGTCACTGTGCTTTTGGCGGGCATATCTGAGGGATGTTTCATTTGGGTAGCAGCCCCCAACCCCAATTCTAGTGGAAGAAGAGTAACTTTAATTAATGGTAAAAGTGTATGCTTAAATACTGGCTATGTGTATTAACTAGGGTGACCAGATGTCCCAATTTTATAGGAACAGTCCCGATATTCAGGAGTTGTCTTATATAGGTGTTTACTACCACCCATCCTTGTCCCGATTTTTCACGCTTGCTATCTTGTCACCTTAGTATTAACCAGAGTGAATTTCTTACTACTGAGGCGCTGTACCGTTCTCAGAGTAGTAAGAGAAGGCGTTTATTACAAAACCACAAGGAACTGCTTCTGGTTCCAAAAAAATCTTGCATTGCAACTACTTAATAGGCCCAATAATATGTTTCTCATATGAACATACTATAAATCATCCTTGGTTTATCAGAAAATCCCTATAAGACACTAACAAAGGTACTCTCAGTAAGTACAGTTGTTTGTTCCAGGTTTGAATAAGACATGTGTAAAAATCAGTTGTGCAAGCCAGAACTCTTAGCAAAATAAATGTTTCGGAATGTTGGAGAGTTAACTGTTCTTGGTTAACTGTTCTCGGTGATTTTTATTAAGCCAGCCTAGCCAGCACTGGGGCATCTGCCCCAAGCTGTGCCAAATAAGGGGTGATGCATTTTAACACTGAAGGGGAATATATATTACTTTGTACTCTAGATCCATATTATATCTTAAGTGTCTTAGGGCCTGATCCAATGATGAAAGATGTCAATAGAAAGGCTCCCATTTGACATCACTAGGTTTTGGATTGGGCCCCTCGTACTTTCTGCAGTGAAGGTAATGCTGGAATGGACTTATGTAAAGGAAAATGATGAAATACTTGCGCACACAAAACCCAGTCCTGAAGGGTGCTGAGGACCTCCTGGAAGGACTCTCTTGGAAGTGAGGGTACTTATCATCTTTCAGGCTGGGCCTGCAGATGGTTAGATTTCTGACTTAAATTATTCTGGATTCACACTGGTATAACTGAAATCAGAATCTGTTGCAAGGATCCCTTTTCAGTCAGTCCAGCCAACCTGATCAGAGACTAACCCTGGCTAATAATATATGTATAAATTACTAGAGAATGCAGGTACCAAAATAAAAGTCTTAACTGTGGTGAGGAGCCAAAAAATACCTCCTTGAAGTCATCACAACCTTTTTACTGCAGTTTAAGGACCAAATTCTGGTTACATTTACACTAACCTAAATCCTGTGACATCAGTAGTGACACTGTTAATTTATGCTGACATACCAAGAGGGAAACTGACCCAAGGACTCAGAGCCATTTTTTGGTATTTAAAAAAGCCAACCATGCTAACGTGACTACAGAGACAAGGTGGGTGAGGTTATATCTTTTTTATTGGAACAATTGTTGGTGAGAGAGACAAGCTTTCAAGCCATACAGAGCTCTTCTTCATGTCATGATTGCAGTGAGTTGTACTGTCATGGAGAGGAGGAGGATTTGTAAGCACTTTCTTCAGTGAGATAGACTCCGCAGGCCGATATTGTATAACCCATCCACCCCCAAAGAACATACAGGTTTCAATAAAACAGCAGTGTTCATTTTTCAGAGTGGGGTAGTAACTCTGAAGGAATTGCACTACCTCTTTGCCAAGTGCTATACATAAATCCTGTGCCAGCAGGAAGCAACAAAAAGCAGCTGCTTCAGCTACATGTGAAAGTGAGAAATATGAAATTGCTTTGGGAAAGCAGCATTGTGTTATTTAAGAAAGAGAGAAGACAAGGACATGCATTTATTTTTAAGTATGAATAAAGTCTATTTAGATCAGCTCTGGTGGACTAAACCAGTGCTCATGGTGTTGTGCTCCAAATAACTTGAATTTACAACAGGTTCCCAAGAAACATAAAGGTGGCAAGATCTAATTTTTCCAGAGGAAAGGGATGTTTTTGCTGGTTGTTGATGTATTCAGTACCTGTCTGTCAAAGAATTGGCAAGCTATAACTACCTCCCAGGTCTAACAGAAGGGCACAGGTGGCAGCTAAGGATGGGAACAGAATAAAGGGAAAGGAAAACCTAAATACTGGTAACTGGAGAGACCTGGGGCTGAAAACTTTCCATCCTGCACATTTTTTCCTTACAATTTAAAATGTCTTGATTGTCATTATAGACAAGTTATAGGCACAAAGGAGAGAAAATTTTCTCCACAGTGTAACTAAAGCTGTAGTAGGGGAAAAACAATACAAACCTCTTCAAATTAGTGCTTAGTCCTCACAGCTTGCTGTGAAAAAGTAACAGGGTATATTTCTTAGCCACCTCAAGGCTTTTTTATTTACTCCTATAAACTTCTTCATGTGTGATTTAAGCTTCCTCCAAAATTGGACAGGCAAGCTATTTTCAGATGATCTGAGAAGCTCATTAAAAAGAAGCATTTGCAATTCTTTCAGCTGAGTTAGTACAGAAAAGAATATAGAGCCAAATTCTGACTCTAGCAATGTGTTCTGCACAAGAGAGTAAGGGGTGTAATCTGCCCCATAGGGGCTGACCATAAATTACATAACACACTTTTGGGTGATTTTTTCAAGACCCACCCATCCCATTGTAACAGTGAAACCTGCAAAACTAAGGACCCACCTACCTCCTAATGCATTACATCATGGACAGCCCCTTACTCTCATGTGCCAGCTGTCACAGGGACCGTTACAAGGAGGAGAGTAGCTGCCCCACCCACTACTCACTATTTTGCATAGATGGGCAGATAGAAGTGGAGAGTGGGTGGAACCCAGGCTCTATCCCCCACAAGTCACTAGTGAGACATCTGAACCAGTGTGAAGGGGGGAAGCAATCTGCACCAGGTATAGGACTAGCACAGATTACTTCCCTCTGGAACAAATCGTGACCCAAAGTCAAGGTGGTCTCTCTCTGGATATGTCTACGCCCAAGATCTGACTCAGGTTTAAGCCCAAGACCCACTTCCATCCACTCAAAAATTATTATAACTTAAAACAGGAACCTCTCTGGACTTAGGACCCTGGACCCTTGTTGGAAGGGTAGGTCACAGGCCGAGTTCCACTTTGACAGGGATCATAGCCCAGGCAATTTACATTTTGGACACAGCTGAAGTCTAGGTCATTATACTTGGTTCTGGAGAGTCTGCTAATGCTCTCAATCCTCTGCCCACAATCCCCTGTGGCTGTGCTTCCCAGCCCTTCCATCCCCTGACTTCCCACACACTTCCCAGGAGCCAGAAGTAACCTGCTGGTTCAAATTCAACTGCTAGGCATTTAACCATACATTTCCATGTGGACTGCTCAATTGGAAACACAGTTATCCCTCATGTGTATTAGCATGGCCAATACTAAGAAGCACTCCTGCATCAAACATGCTGCTAGCTGGCCAGAGGAACACAGCTGGATTCTGGTTCACCTCTGTTGCAAGGGGAGTAAGGTGTTTGAGTTCTACAAGAGCACAAGAAATAGTGTAAAACGAAACACCTGAATCCTAATCACTTCTGCTCATGCTTGCGAAGGGAAGATTAGAAAGGCTGAAGGTAGATAAATAAAAGATCCTAAGACATGTAACAGAGAAAGCAGGGGCAGGGCACATAAGCCCTGGAGTCCTAACCAAATTCCCAAATTGGATAATTACCATCTCCTTACCTCAATTTCCCTGCACTTTCATGATAATCTTCTTTTTCCTACCTTAAATTGTTAAGGAATGTTGCTGTGTAATTAACAGCAGTTGTATTTATCCCCAAGATGGGTTAAATGCTACCTCTATAGAGTTTTTATATTGCTTTGTAAAGTACTTTGGGATGAAAGGCCAGTATATTAATGTAAATTAGAATTACCACTGACTTTCAAGAATTTAGTCACATGTATATAGTTTAAAGACATAAAATAAAAATACATCTGAGAGCCCCCATTCAATTTTTATTCTGATCTTATTGGACCAAACTTGAAACCAATTAAATGATTCATGAGTTCAGCCTGGCTAGATATCAATATTTTTTTCTGATAGAAAAAGGTTAATGAGCTGGAAAGTGGTGAAGAGAATATTCTAAATGCTAAGTCTATTCCCAGCAGAAGTAACTTATGTGCAAGTAATTTCCCTTCAGAGCTGTTGCACGGTATGGTGTCAACAATTACTTGGGGACTGATTAGTGCATGGATTATGAACACAACAGGCTGTATTGTACTGCTCTCTTGAAAGCATTATTAAGACTTTCCAGGATATAGGTTACCACATCTTTTATACAGAAAAGACCTGTTAGGTATTGCAGGTAAAATTGTCCTGCTTCATCCCTGTATCAGTGCTGAACTTGGCCTAGGGCTGGAGTGGGGCGGGGGGAAGGATGGGGGGAATGCACTGTCCATATCCTGGGGTTAAAGAATTTCTGAGGGCTGCCCTAACTTGTGTCCTGGCTTCAGTGGCCCTGTTGGGTGTTGGGTTATTGCAGAATACCTGGGATGTTGGAATACCCTGAATGGGCTTCCTCATGCTCCTCGCATGCCCCTCTGTGCTAAGGCTCTTACTCAGAAGAGGGAGTGGGATGTTCCACATTCCAGGGAATCCACCTATGCCAGGGGTATTTTCAGAGTGGACTAATAGATGCTTTGTGCATTTTTCTGAAAAGGAGCTATAGGGCACTGAGGTGTCTAGTCCGAGATGTGCAATTTTCACCTACAAATACCTGGTGGTTCATGCATTGCTCTCTGTCTTGCCTTAGCTATTCTAGTTGCTGAAACAATCTGTTTTTTGTGAATGGTAATTTTGGGTGACTATTTAGTAGTAATAAGTAGTAGTAATAAGATTTTAATGTGCATTGCCATATTTTAATGTACTTATCTCTTGTAATGAGAGCAGGAAAGAAAAAGAGGAGCAAATTACAGCAAGAGGAAACTCATTTTGTCTTTCTTTTTAATTTTAATACAAGAGATGGGAACATTGCAGTGATACATAATACAATAAATACCTCAATTGTAATAAATGAAATGGGAGAGTCAGTTCATAATCAAAAGAGAATGATCTAAGCATGAATCTTGATTTCCATATTATATTTCTTTATATTACATATTATTTATTGAGCACCAACAAGTGTGCTGGGTGCTTCTTTAGAACAATGGCATTATATATAATTAAGTGACATAGGCTGAATGTGACTGTCACACATCTGCACCAAGGCCTCTAAATAAAAATCCTGCAAATCTTGTAACACACTTCGGACTGTTTCACTTATTGTAAATTTTGGGTTGAATGTGTGAAATTTCAAGGCCACTGAAAGTGAGGTTACTGATTGTCTGAACTAGTGGTAAGTTCTATTCCAGCAGCCCCATACAGCTCCACCAGTGCATTATAATTCTCTGAATTTCCACTTCTTTGCTTCTCCTATAAACAGAGTAGTGATCATGCCAAAATCATGAAGTATCGGGCGGATGGAGTGGAAAGAAGGGTGTTGCTCCCCAAAGTAGATAACTAATTCCTCATTTTTCTTGGAAAAGGCAGCCAACCAAGCTGCCTAGTTAACTCATGGATCCGAGGTATGCTGGAACAAGCTTCAAAAACCATCCTTGAATCCAGAGTCTCGGATCCAAGGCTTTGGGTCTGAGGAGACAGACTTTTGCACCAAAGCCTTGGAAGTACAGGTGAAGGAGTGCAGCAATGTCCAACCTGAGAGTCAAATATAATATTACCAAAAGGTCAAGAGCCCACAATCAATACTTTATCAAATTCAGGCAGACCCAGTCAGACATCTAGCCTGCTCTACTTACTGATCCCACAGCCCAGCAGGGGAGCATGGAATAAACCAACCAGAGCTAATTTGTTCTCTTAGTCTCCTATGTGATAAAACAGGCTGAAGTAAGAGAGTAGTTCCTTGGAGCAATCCCAGCTCATAACAGAGCTGCTGCAGGAAAGCAGAGGGAGGCAGATGGAGAAACAGTGCACTTCCCAAGGTGACAGAGCTGACTGAGACACTTCTATGTATAAATTGCAAGGCCACATTCATAGTGCACGTCTGCAGTTCATAATCAAATATATCTGTTACCTTAATAGTCTCCCTGAAGGCTACATTGTAGGGTCTCCAGGGTGACAAGGTTGGTTATGTCCATTTATAGAGGACTTTTGAACTATTTGCCATGACAAAACCATGACGACTATCTTTTTCTTTTTTCTTTTTGGTCATGGCAAACATGCACTTCTGATCACTCAAATTGTTTGCATTGTATTGTATCCATTTGCACCTCTAAGGACCAATCTTCAGAGGTGCTGAGCACCTTCAACTATCATTGAAGTCAGTCAAAATTAAGGGTGCTCTGCACCTTGCAGAGCCACATCTGTAATCTCTGTAGGCAGAGATTCTGTTCCTCATCTGGCAAACTTGAAAGGGCAGGGCACAGTTAATAATAATGAGCCCAATTTTACAAACATTATTCTTTACACAAAACTCCCACTTGGTCTTCAGGTTTGGTCCCAGTAATACTGAACAATGGATTTAACCACTTTATTCAGTGCACTGCAGGTATTTCTATGACTCAGCAGTTATTAGTACACGTCAGAGAGAATCTTTTATTCAATACAGCCTGACATATTACAACCTCTAAAACACTCACCAACTCACAACTATCAAATTCAATTGTAACACTGCCTGTGGTGACTCAAGTGTGAGTACCAAACTCAGAGCAGACTGTAAGAACTATGGCACAAACCCCAAATTGGTTCTGAATTCTATACTTAGATTTCACCAATCAATTATCAAGTGTGAACTCCTTAGGTACTATAACAGCCTTACCATGGAGTCACAGATAGTCCTCTTGTGTACTCCAATCTATCTTGACACTCAGGTGAGCATACCTTTGTGATAGATGGTCCCTTACACCAAGAATCACAGCTATATTCAGTTACTCCCACGTCACAAATGACCAGTCACTTACTCTGGGCCAATTACACCTTAGATTTCACACCAAAGACAACGCTTGTAGCCAATCCTATAATAATCTAAAGATTTATTAAATAGGAAAAAGAAGCCAGAGAGTTATTTACAAGGTTAAAGCAGGTAAACATAGATATACAAATAAGTTGCAGTGTTAAGTTTCAAAAGGCAATAGAAACTTCTATAATTATCAAACTCTTGTATGTCCTTTTGAGCCAACCCAAGCTAAGCAGCTGAGGAGCTCTTGCTTATGCCTAGAAACACCTTGCCCTCCCCGCCTAGAATCCCAGCACCATAGAGATACCTAGTTCCTTTTTGTTGGGATTTTTATCCCCCTCTTGCCATGTGCTCTGAGCTACAAGCTCAGCTGATGGGAGAAATCCACTTGCATGACTCATTTTAACAGGAAGGAGGGCAGAACAACAAAAGTCTTTTGTCCTCTTGTTGATGGTACATAAGAACATTCCAGTTGCCATGTCCCACCATAGTCCATCTAGCAGTGATGGACCTTTCCTTTTGGGCAGGGTGTAACACCTATTGAAGATCAGCTCTTCACACTAATTAATGTCTTTCTCCTGTCTGGGATTTATGCAGTCACATAGGCTCAAATATTCCCTTACATTGTTATAAGGCTAATGCATGCAGCAACTAACAAGCATTCAATAAAGACTAAACACACTCTTATAATTCTACTTCCTGTTTTAACAATGCTAACACACAGGTGCGCTAGACTGATTCCAGCTATGTATGTGTCAGTGTTCAGTTGAGACGTGGGGACCCTGGCATGAACTGGTACCTGTTCTGCCAGCATCACATCAATATTCAGGCACATACAGACAAATCAAAATTTAAATTCACTGTGGATTCAAATATTAAAAACACATGCATGTAAAAGCAACTACATAAGATTTGAGATTTAATTTCTACTCATCAATCAATTTCTAACATGAAAATATGTACTCATATTGTATGAATGACACAGCAGATAACTACGATCTATTACATAACAGCTATTAGACAACACATGGCACAATAAACTATTGACTCCACTGGAAAATTTTGTTAAGAAATTCAATAATTCAGGATGCCTTGCAGCCAATATGTACAAATGGCTTAATTCGCTGTCGTATCCACTAACATTGTAGGTAGAAGATAAATGGAAAGCCAATTTACATATCTCATTGTCAGAAAAAGATTGGGAAGAAATATGGCAAAATGTCACAAAGATTTAGTTCATTATTTCTATGATTTTTCCACAGCAAAATGTGGTTCAGCTACACATAGATGCTCTCAACCATTAGCAAACTTGGCCCTTATAATATTTTCCCTGACATAGTTTAGAAGAAAATACTGGAGCTGTAAATACATTCTGAACACAAGATCCACCCTTCTCAAGCTGGGATTAGTATAGGAATGAAATCTTCCAATGAAAATTAATAAATTACTACTTATGTCCGTTAGTTGCAAAACCTGCAGAACCCAGAAAATGGAAATCTAAAACACTCCCACAGCATATTCAGAATGGTTGAAAGAATTGTCAGACATAGCTTTGAAGAAGATCACTGTATATCGTAGATAAAATGGAGACAGCTATGCTAAATTTTGGTCCCCATGGATGTAGTATTGCAATTGTGAAATAGCATGGCTGGTATGAAACCAAGTTGTTGTAATAGTATTTGTAACTAGATTACACTGACCTTATGATAATGTACTCGCCTTTCCTTGGGTCAGTATTTAAAGAGAAAAGAAAATAGTAGCTAAGGGTACAAACCTGAGAGATGCTGAGCACCACCTTAGCAAATCAGATAAGCCCCTGCTTAACTTCAAGCACATGAGTAGTCCCATTGACTTTGCTAGTCAGTGCTACACCAGTGTTTAAAGTTAAGCATGGGCTTAACCTTCTTGCAGATCACATCAAAGCGTGTGAAGGATCAATTCCTAAGTGTATAAAACAGTAGACGTGTGTGTTTATATTCCTTTGGCCTGACGTTAGTAATATTAATTACTGTATTCATTTAAATGTTTTCCTCTCCATGGTTTTGTTGATAATGGTGGTTTGATTATTTTTGAAAATTATTAATGGGGTGGGCACTGATTATTTGTGCTCAATATAGCCTGCATCAATCCTGTGAACTTCAACACATATCTAACTCAATAAGTTTTTACTACTGTTATTCACTATGAGATCTTGAGAGTATAAATTATGTCCCTGGAGATATTAGACAATTACTGTTTATGCCCCAAGGGTTTGGCATGCATAGATGTTCTAAAAAAGAAATGCACAGAACAAACAATAAAGAAACTATGCAAATTAATTAACAGCAATCATGGCGGAGATTATAGTCAACTTATATGAAACTTGTCCTTAATTTTTAATGAAAATTCCTAATTTACCAGTGACTAGGCTTTTAAAATAGACATCTAATTTAGAAACTCCGTGGACATTAGGGTTTGAAGTGTCAGAGGAATGTGACCATCATGAGCATTTTATGTGATGTAGTCCCCTGCAACCAACCCTGTGGTATTTTAAGATAGTTCTGACTCTTCCATCATTAACTTACCTGCCGTCCAACTCTATGATGTAGAGTGTCCTTGTCCCAGTGAGTCACAAGGTCTGCAGAAGCTCAATGCAAAGAAGTTGAAGGGAAGCAGGGAAGGAACTCACAGTTGGGCCTAGCTTCTGTGGATCCTTCAAACTCTGCTGGTTTTGGGGCTGAAACATACTATTATTACATTACTGAGAAGAAAGTACCCCGATAAAAGACAAACAACAAAAGAAAGATCTAGGGGTAAAAAGAGAATGCAGGCAGAAGTCCAGCAACAGAGTTGGGGCTATCCAATTTATGGCACTGAACGCAACATATATGATTACCTGCCCTATGAGCAGGTGGCATATGTGTGCATTCGGTGCAAGGAATTCCTGGCCCTCAGAGATCATATATGGGCTTTGGAGAACAGGGTGGCTGAACTGAAGGAGCTAAGGGAGGCAAAGAGGTACATAGATGAGACTTTCTGGGACACAGTAGAATGGTCCTACTGCTGGTATGACAGCACCTGTACTGTTGAGAAGGAAAAACTGCTCAAAGAAGGAGAACATCAAACTGGACCAGAGGGAAATGATCCCTAGTTGGGACCCTCCTTTCAGATGATGTCATGGTATCCTCTCACACTGAGGATACCTCTCCAGAGGAGGGAACTCCAGTTATTAGGAAAAGACAAGTAATAGTAATGGGGGACTCACTCATTAGAAACAAAGATAGCTGGTTTTGTGATTACCTGGAGGACTGTATGGTGACTTGCCTGCTGGGTGTGAAGGTTGCAGATCTCTCGAGACATCTAGACAGACTTGTGTAGTGCTGGGGAGGAGCCGGAGGTTGTGGTACATGTAGGTATCAGTGACAGAGGGAAGGATAGGATAGAAGTCCTGGCGGCCAAATTTAGGCTGCTAGGTACGAGATTGAAGTCCAGGACATCCATAAGAGCATTCCATGAAATGGCAATAAAAATAAAAAACTCAATAATTGTGCAGGATTTCAATTATCCCCATATTGACTGTGTACATGTCACCTCAGGACGGGATGCAGAGATAAAGTTTCTGAACACCTTAAATGACTGCTTCTTGGAGCAGCTAGTCCTGGAACCCACAAGAGGAGAGTCAATTCTTGATTTAGTTCTAAGTGAAGCACAGGATCTGGTCCAAGTGGTGAATATAGCTGAACTGCTTGGTAAGAGTGACCATAACATGATAACATTTAATATCTCAGGGGAGGGGGAGGAGACCACCAAAGCAGCCCACCACAGTAGCATTTTATTTCAGAAAGGGGAACTACCAAAAAATGAGGAAGTTAGTTAAACAGAAATTAAAAGGAACAGTCACAAGAGTGAAATCCCTGCAAGCTTAATGGAAACTTTTTAATGACACCATAACAGAGACTCAATTTAAATGTATACTCCAAATTAAAAAAACATAGTAAGAGGATCAAAAATGTGCCACCGTGGCTAAACAACTGAGTAAAAGAAGCAATTGGAGGCAAAAAAGGCAATCTTTGAAAAGTAGAAGTTAAATCCTATTGAGGAAAATACAAAAGAGACATAAACTTTGTCAAGTGAATTATAAAAATGTAATTAGGAAGGCCAAAAATGAATTTGAAGAACAGCTAGCCAAAGACACAAAAAGTACTAGCAAAAAATTTTTTTTAAGTACATCAGAAGCAGGAAGCCTGCTAAACAACCAGTAGGGCCACTGGACAATCAAAAGGCTAAAGGAGCACTCAAGAAAAATAAGGCTATTGTGGAGAAACTAAATTAATTCTTTGTATTGGTCTTCACGGTTGAGGATGTGAGGGAGATTCCCAAACCAGAGCTATTCTTCTTTAGGTGACAAATTTAAGGAATTGTCCCAGACTAAGGTGTCATTAGCGGAGGTTTTAGAACAAATTGATAAATTAAGCAGTTATAAGTCACAAGGACTAGACTGCATCCACCCAAGAGTTCTGAAGGAACTCAACTGTGAAATTGCAGAACTACTAACTGTGATATGTAACCTATCATATAAATCAGCTTCTGTACCAGATGATTGGAGAATAGCTAATTTTTTTTAAAAGGCTCCAGTGGCAATCCTGGTAATTACAGTCTGGTAAGCCTAACTTCAGTACTAGGCACATTGGTTGAAACTATAGTAAAGAATAGAATTATTAGACAAATAGAGGAACACGATTTGTTGGGGAAGAGTCAACATGGCTTTTGTAAAAGGAAATCATGCCTCACCAATCTACTACAATTCTTTGAGGGGGTTAACAAGCATGTGGACAATGGAGATCCAGTGTCAGATTTTCAGAAAGCCTTAGATAGGTTCCCTCAGCAAAGGCTCTTAAGTAAAGTAAGCGGTCATGGGATAAGAGGGAAGGTCCTCTCCTGGATCAGTAACTGGTTAAAAGATAGGAAACAAAGGGTAGGAATAAAAGGTCAGTTTTCAGAATGGAGAGAGATAAATAGTGATGTCCCCCAGCGGTCTGAACTGGGACCGGTGCTGTTCAACATATTCATAGATGATCTAGGAAAAGGGGTAAACAGTGAGGTGGCAAAATTTGCAGATGATAGAGAACTACTTAAGATAGTTAAGACCAAAGCAGACTGTGTAGAGTTACAAAGGGATCTCACAAAACTGGGTGACCGGGAAACAAAATGGCAAATGAAATTCATTGTTGATAAATTCAAAGTGATGCATATTGGAAAACATAATCCCAACTATACATATAAAATGATGGGGTCTAAGTTAACTGTTATCACTCAAGGAAGAGATCTTGTGATAGTGATATAATTCTCTGAAAACATCCATTATATATGCAGCCGCAGTCAAAAAAGCTAACTGAACGTTGGAAATCATTAAGAAAGGGATAGATAGTAAGACAGAAAATATCATACTGCCTCTTTCTCAATCCATGGTATGCCCACATCTTGAATAATGCATGCAGATCTGGTCTCCCTATCTCAAAAAAGATATATTGGAATTGTAAAAAGTACAGAAAAGGGCAACCAAAATGATTAAGGGTATGGAAAAGTGTCTATATGAGGAGAGATTAATAAAATTGGAACTTTTCAGGTTTGAAAAAAGATGACTAAAGGGGGGCTAGGCTAGAGGTCTATAAAATCAGGACTAGTATGAAGAAAGTAAATAAGGAAGAGTTATTTATTCCTTCTCATAACACCAAAACAAGGTCACCAAATAAATTAATAAGCATCAGGTTTAAAACGAACAAAAGGAAGTATTTCTTCACACAACACATAGTCAATCTGTGGAACTCCTTGCCAGAGGATGTTGTGAAGCTCAAGGCTATAACCGGGTTCAAAAATGAACTAGATAAGTTCATGGTGGATAGGTCCATCAACTGGTATTAGCCAGGATAGGCAGGGATTGCTGTTTGTCAGAGGGTGGGAATGGCTGACTGGATGGATCAAATGATGATTACCTGTTCTAGTCATTCCCTCCAAAGCATCTGGCATTGGCCACTGTTGGAAGACAGGCTACTGAGCTAGATGGACCATTGATCTGACCCAGTATGGCCATTCTTTTGTTCATATGATATGGCTTTCTTCACAGCTAGGAAAGCAAACCAGTATAATTCCATATGACTGTCTAGTAACAAAGATTTATATAATCAGTGAATCTACAGTAGATAATACATGTTGAGCTAAAATCACATATGCAACACACAGTTTCATTTCAATATAATGATCAGTACAACTGATATAATAGAAAGAAAATTAGCTTCCTTTTTTTGTGTGTTCCTATTCATTCATTTAACAGTCATCCCAAAGGCATAGTTATCTCATCATGTGAATGGCATTTCTTGAAGTGTGAGTAATAAAGTTCTTAATGAGATATTTCTTCACAAAGTGTGGCCGCTACTACATGGAAGTTCTATTAGTACTGTAGCATGGTCAAGTAGCCCACATTAAAGTCACCAAAGGTGTAAAGAATCACTAACAGGCTGTTTACTAGCTTCCTGAGTAAGTGAGTGAATCATCAACTGTTGAAAACTTTAGCCTCTCTGCACGAGTTTTGGAAATAAATTAGAAATATACTGGGTTAGCCAAGACTGGAGGCATCTTCTGAGCAACTGTAAAATTATTTTCCCCCCTCAAACAGTAGCGCTAAGCAGTATTAAGGTTCATTTCTGAGCCCTTGTCTAGATTAGGGTTTAAAGATGTAATGTTTGCACGTAACACGTGCTAACTAACACATTTCAAAAGTCTGAAGAGATGGCATATTGCCCTTACCACATGCCAGGCTGGTCAACTTACAGCCTAAAGACTTGTCTTTACATACTGCCCCACAGTGTCACGGCTGCACTGCTGTACCACTATAGGGAAGATGCTCTGATGTTTATGGGAGAGCTTCTCCCATCGATGTAGTTAATCCACTTCCCCAAGACTCAGTAGCTATGCTGGCGTTTCCCATCAACATTGGCACGTCCCATCAACATAGTGCTGTCTATCCGGGAGGGGGAGGGGGAAGGTTAGGTCGGTATAACTACATTGCTCAGGGGTGTGGATTTTTCACAGCCAGGAGCGACATAGTTATACTGATATAGGTCTGTAGCGTAGACCTGGCCTAAGAGCCACCCCAAAGTATGCTTGTTAGTTAACACATGCTAACATTACCTTTTTAAATCTAAACAAAGCCCTGGGTTTAGAAGATGCACGGTATAGGATGTAACTTTTTCATAAGTCTGGTTCTTTAAAAGCTACTGTGACGTTTTTATTATAGAGTAGGTTAAATTATGCTTCCCCCTGCACACAAGGCCTAGACGTGAGAAAGTGCAAGGAGCCTCTTCCTTGCCTATACAAGAGGTACACAGTCCATGGTGTGAAAGGGATGGGGCAGCTAGAACTTGCAGAATGTGTTAGCCTCAGTAGATGCTCATGTTTGAGTGGAACTATATTCTGCAAGTTCTCTTTCTGACCTATATAAGTATTTATATCCCCACCCCTCAGTGCCTCCAATATATTTTGTTCATCCTTCACAGGCTAGAGAAGGTTTTAGCTAGTATATATAATTTGGATGCTATTTTTAAAAGTAAGTTGCTGCACATTTTGGTGCACAAACTATGATACTGTGTGTCCCCACAGAAACCGTGAAGACAACCTCATTCTTTCTGCTTCCTTTTTACCTTTCATCAAATCTTTTTTTGCTGGAAACTGCAGTTTGAAGTGACTTCTGAGGATAAAAGTTTATACTTCCTGAGTTTTGACATGTCACATGATGCTGTCAGGTGAATTTCAGAACAAGACATTGAATGCATTCCATTAGATTTCAGTAATCATGTGTAGAACCCTGCAAATCTGCAGACACCCGCTTTATATCCACAGACCATATTTTGCGGATCGGATGCAGATGGTCACAGAGAGCATGGAGGTCATGGATTCCGTGACTTTCTGGGATGTCATGTCTGGGGCAGAGCTGGAGCAGCTGTCAGACCCTGGGCTGCTGCCTAACAGCTGATCAGCTGGCCAGCCCCGGGACTGCTGCCCAGAACAGCTGATCAGCCAGCAGCCCTGGATCAGGCCCCAGGGCTGGCCACAGATCAGCTGTTTGGCTGTATCCTGGGTGCAACAGCTAATCAGCGAGCTGGGAGTGGGGCCTGGCCACCAGACAGTTAATTGGCGGCCCCAGGGATGCTACTGAGGGTGTGGATTCCAATGCTGATGCGGATAGAGATAAAATACAGAGTGCTGATCATGGGTTGGATATAAGTTAATTCTGGTGAATGTGGATCCACATTTTTGTATCCATGAAGGGCTCTAATCGTGTGGCATAACCTGACACGTGACATGGAAGGATAAGCCAGGCTGCATTACTCCAGGACATAGAGTGCCTCAAACAAATGAAACATGGAAACTTTTCTTCTAGTATGTTGATGTAACACACATACATACTAACTGCCAACATATTTGCTCCCATTTAGTGACGTGAACAGTGCACAAAGCCAGGAGAAGAAAAATCTATTTGTTAATGTCTTCCCTAAATATATTAAGGACTGAATGGCATTATGATACATCAAACAACCTTCTATACATAAATTTAAGACACCATGATTTGAAACATCCATTTAAAAAAAATTAAAGTAATTTCATATATTACATCTGCCTTATATCTCATTGCTTGTTTTGTGTTTTGTGTTGGTTTTGTGGAGATGCTTTTTGTAGGGGATGTGTGGAAGGTTTGTGTGGTTTTATTTTATTTTTTCAGTTTTATTTGTTTAATATCTCTTTTGTGGCTGCATGAATGACACGCACAGGGAATATAGGAAACTAACTGACTGTAATGGGGAAACAGCGAAATGGAGCACATTTTTTCTCCTGTACTCTGTTACCCAAAATGACTGTATATCTTGTAACATTGGCAGGTTTAAAAAGATCAGGCAAGAGTGTGATTTTTTAAAAAAATTGGTGTCTCTTTAATTTCTAGTCCTGAATAACCACTCAGGTGAATTTATAGTACAGAGAATATCTGTTATGTATATCTGACCTAAGTATAAGGACTCTAGCTGTGTCTTTTCTTCATCTTTTTACACATAAAAAATGGTGTGTTCTGAAATTAGAAAATGTCAGATTTATTTTAGTGCCCCGTCTGCTATAGTTCAAAATGATATTGCTGCATTTGACACGAATATGATCTCTATCCCAACAAATGAACACAAGATGAAGAATAATATGAGTTATTGAAAGTCAGGGAGCCTGCATAGTGCAGTTGACCCTCAGCATTTGTACAAGCCAGTGTGATATTCAAGGTTGGACACTGCCAGCTTAAATTAGTAGTTTATCGGATGGAAGTAGCTGCTGAGGGAAAAGGATGATGAATCACATGACACAGAGCACATGTAACTGTGATTAATGGGACATTACAAAACAACAAAAAAGAAAACCAACTGTGCAAAGAGATAACTACCACCACAAAGAACAAATTTTTGTCTAAGGTGATGTAATTAACTCTAAACCTCTCCTTGGCTTGGATGGCAGATTCCAGTGAGGCTTGCTATTGTACCGACAATAATAACAAGTTTGTGTACTCTCAGTTTAAATACTATGCTATTAAGCTTCATTTCCCCTTCTTGCATGGAAATGGTAGAATGTCAAAGTTGAAGATATGGCAATTTGTAATAGTACAATTATAATAAACTATTGTGACTCATTCAATTTACGTTCTTTATAAAGAAGACAATTGGAAGAAAAGCTTAGATGTGGTGTATTGTGATGTATGGGATTCTTCAAATATTTAAATTCAAGTAGAAGACATTGATTATATTTTTCTGTCACTGTATGAAGGCCAAACAGTTCCCAGAAAGTGTTCTGTTATAGTAACTGTGATTAAAAGTGCTTTTTGTTCTTTACGCTCTGTACTAGTAACATGGGCATGGGCAAATTGTATTTCTTTTTTCTGTTCTTTCCAAGTAAATAATTGCTTTAGCTCTTAGAGACTAGCATTGGATTATTCACTCAAATATTGATTCATAAGATATCACTTAGATCTCTTTAACTAAACAAAAGCTCTATTCAGACCATTTCCATTATATACTTACAATCCCGTCTGCTTTCTTTGGACGGCTTAAAGATGAAACTCCATGTACCAATGAATTAGGTTTGCTGAACCACTTTATAAAATGTGGAGTATCTCTGAACAGGAGAAACCTGCCTTGTTTGAGAATGAGCCTAGTATATTAGCTTCCTTCATTAATTAGTTGTTCCAAACTTTTGCTGGAAAAATTCAGTGTAAGCAAAGGTCTCCTTTGACTTAGAATCTTTCCCCTATGGGTGAAATTTAACCTATTGCCCATGGTTAAGTCTTTGTCACAGAAGTCATGGATTCCGTCACTTCCAGAGACCGCTGTGAAATTATCCTTTGCAGCTTCTGTTCCATGACCTGGGGCAGCAGGGAGAAAGCTGTCAGCATCTGGTGGCTGAGCAGCTGTCAGTCGGTTGTGGCGTTCTCATGGTGCGGCAGCTCTCAGTGGCTGCGGAGATACCCAGCTCCAAGCTGCCACCAGAGGCCCTGTTTCTGTCAGCCCGGATAGGTAGTGGGAACCCTGAGGCAATAGCAACCCCATGGCTCCTACCTGCCACCCCACTGATGTCAGCCGGTGCGGGTGGCGGGTGCCCCCGGGTTCGAGCCACTGCAAGTGGCAGGGACTCCATGGCTTGGAGCTGTGAGAGCTCCATTGCTGGGAGTCAGTGTCGGTGGCAAGGATACCACAGCTCCCAACCACCACCAGCAGCGGTGGGAACCTAGAGCTTCAAGCTGCTGCAGGGGGAGCCTGGTACTCTGAGCTGGGACCCCACAGCTCCCAGTCACCACAGATGGCGGGGGGACCCCACATCTCTCTGTCATGGGTAGTGGGGGGATCCCAGGGCTTTGAGCCCCTGCAGACAGCGGGAGACCCTGGGAATCCAAGACACAGCTCCCTGTTGATGAGGGGAGCCCAGAGCTCAGCTGGTCCCTGCAAATCCCAAAGCTCCAACCTGCCAAGGGGTAGGTGACCCTCCCGATGAAGCTCTGAGCCTCCAGGGCAGGGGTGCTGGACCCCACACCACCCTCTATTCCTCTCCTGCAGCTGGGCTTGGGCTCTCATTCCTGTTAGCCCCATTTTGTCATGGTTATTTTTAGTAAAAGTCAGGGACAGGAGAATTTTCTGTGAATTTTTATTTACTGCTCGTTATCTGTCCATGACTTTTACCTAAAATAACCCTGACAAAATCTTAATCTTACCCATGGTCTTGCGGCAAGACCTTATATACTACTTAAATCTTGCCATGAGGGTGTAGGTGGGACTTAAATTATGCCTAGAATCTTATGCTAGGATGAATTTCACTCGTGTGATGTCAGCTCAGTCTCTGTGAACTACTGGAAGCTATGCCAGTTTGACTCTAGAAAATAATTAGTTAACACAGGATTGTAAATGATACCTGCTCAAATTTGAAGGTCTTCTCAGATAATATAGTCAAGTTGTTACCAGGGGTTCTGCCAACCCAAAGCTTGTGGTAACTTTACTATGTGAGGTCGTGTCAGGAAATAAGTCAAATAGAGACACAGCCGTCCAGCCGATAGATGGACTGGTAGAAACCGTATAACACAACAGTGCTCTTACTACAAAGCTATGCTTTACTTAGGCTCAAACACAACTCTCTTTTGAGTTGGAACAGCGATGACTTTCCGATTGGCCAGATCTTCCAGCTGCCATTGTAGGATCCCAAAGTTGAGTCCAAACAGAAATCCCACCCCCCACTACCACTTATCCTTGTTAGTAGACAATATCATGTCAAGGAAAAAGAAAAAAGGTTTCAAAAGCTAGACCTAAGGTTACCAGAGTACTTAATTAGCGAGATATGTTCTGACAGAATTTGCATATCTTGAGGCCAGGACAAACATTCCCAGAGGGCATGCATTAATAAGCTTATTGGTCTTTTTCCTGAAACACAGGTCCCAGCACGTCCACCAGAGCATCAGGGAAGGGCACAGAATCAGGCAAAGGTTGATAAAGGAGTTCCCCTCCCCTCCTGGCTTAGTCATGCCAAGGCTGCACAGGCCTGCTGAAAGACCTATCAATTTTGGCTGCTGTTAGCAACAAGTATGATACAGCAAAATCAACGAGAGTCCTGTAGCACTTTAAAGACTAACAAATTTAATTTCTGCAGTTATAAGTTTTCGTGGGCTGTAACTCACTTCGTCAGATGCAAGAAATAGAAATCAAATGGCAGGTATATATATATACATCCAAGTTTAAGGAACAACAATGGGGAAGTAGTTGAGGCCTATTCACAACCATTGATTAGGAGGTGAGAATGTGTGAACAGAGAAAATTACTTCTTGTAATGAGATAACCATTCCAAGACCCTGTTTCAACCCAGTTTGATTGTGTCAAGTTTGCAGATCAGTTCAAGCTCAGCAGTTTCTCTTTGAAGTCTGTTTTTGAAGTTTTATTGTAAAAATATGTTAACTTTCAAGTCATTTACAGAGTGTCCTGAGAGATTGAAGTGCTCTCCAACTGGTTTATGGATGTTTCTATTTTTTAATGTCTGATTTGTGTCCATTTATTCTTTTGTGTAGTGACAGTCCGGTTTGGCCAACGTACATGGCACAGGCATATATCACATTAGTAGATGTGCAGGTGAATGAGCTTCTGGTGGTGTGGCTGATGTGGTTAGGGCCTGTGATGGTGTCACTAGAGTCGATGTGGGGGCAGAGCTGGCAACAGGGTTTGTTGCAGAGGTATGTACCTGAGTTAGTGATCTTCTTGTATGGTGTACGGTTGCTGGTGAGTATTTGTTTCAGGTTGGGGGGCTGTCTGTAAGCAAGGATAGGTCTGCCTCCCACAGCTTGAGCGAGTGAGGGATCATCTGCTAGGATAGGTTGTAGATCCTTAATGATGTGTTGGAGAGATTTTAGTTGGGGGTTGTCGGTGGTGGCCAGTGGTGTTCTGTTGTTTTCTTTGTTGGGTCTGTCCTGTAGTAGGTGACTTCTGGGTAACTGTCTGGACACCATCATGTGGTCTTTGGCCCTTTAACTGGTCTATTCAAAATCTCCCCGTACAGTTCCCCTCCTTAAAGGGCACCTTTCATGGAAGGGGGCTTTTACATAGCTGCCGTCACATTCATTCTGGATGCACCAGAGCTGTGATCCAACGAAAGCTCAAGGCTCCCAATGAGGACCGAGCAAATGATCTTCTTGTTGGCATCTCAGACTCAGCATACCAGACCAGCAACTGACGAGCAGCTATCTTTACCTAATTCCCATTCAAGGGAGGGGTGACAAGGTCAATATATTTCCTTTCTGGGGCCGTGAGCGATGGTGGCAGCACCCATTGGCTCATCTGTAAGGGGATTTGTAGTTACCTCATTATGTGCCAGATCCAGCATGTCATTAGGCTAGTAAAGAGGACCACTCCTATTTGAAGCCCCAAAATCACTACAGTGGGGTGTAAGGCCAAATTTAAGATTCCTGTGCCAGTGGGGGACCATCCCAACAATTCTTCCCACCAGTAAGAGGCCAGATCCCGACCAATCCTTGCAAATATTTGTTTAATTTCATTGGCCTTATGATGCACTGTAACCATGACTCTGCGCCCCTCCTCTTTTGCATTGTGCATCTGGTTCTGTAAATCCGGATATACAAGCAAAGTTTGTAAAGCAGTTAAATTCATCCCAGGAGGTACAGGCTTCACAGCAGAATACAAAGTATACATCACTTTTAACTGATTATATCTAAAGTCAGGTACCTGAAATTCAAAGTCACATCCCCTAATTGCTACAATCTGACAAAAACATTTATTTTCATGAGGATTATAATCTACTTCTTGCACATAGTTAACAAGAAGCATAAGACACCAGCTTCTGAGACACACACAGTGATCACCTATATACACAAACATAGAATTATTAGCAGCAAAAGGGTTAATAACATAGTGGCATTTGCCTTCCGTGGTTCCCAAACATACATCCTGTGGCTGGAGGGTATTTGTGTTACATTCATATCCAATGCCAGGTTCCTCCAAACAGGCTCCTAATTCCACTCTTTTCCATTCCTGGTCATCTTTTACCACCCGCATTCTATGATCTATGGCTCCAATACAGTCTGATTACTGTTGAGACCTAAAGCCACAATAGGGGAGACCCATTTTATTTCTCCTTCTAACATTAGTTAGTAAAACAGAGACTATGATCTCTCCTGACTGCTTGCTATAGGTGAAATTTACCATTTTCTACCAGTCTTGCACATCTCTTTCAGTCTGTGTGGAATTTTCCCAAATAATGATTCTGACTTCTACTGGCAGTACCCCACTCATACCTTCCCGGATCATATCTTTTATCACATCAATTACCCACATTTGCATTTGCATACAGGCCATTGCAAAATAAGTGTTAGCCTGAAGGGTCCCGGCAGCCTTCAAGAGGTGACAGTGATCTTTCTCTTGGGATTGCTACCATTCCTCTAGGGTATGTGTCACCTGATACCGTAGAAAGCTTAACGGGTTGAATTACACCTTGATAGTTGTTGCTAAATCTTTTATGTGAACTCCCATTGCATTCATTTTGTTTGCTAGCACCTCCTCATTAATGCTGTTAAAGACTGCTCCTCCTATTCCAAGTACTCCCCATAGGTCCCTTTTTACTTTCTTCTGTTTCCTGTTAAGGCTTGTGAGTTTGGGAATATCAGGCAAAGTCATCCAGTTCTTCCACCCTTCCGATAAAGGTGGAACAAATGGTTTACATCGGGGCTCCGTTACTGAGATATTTGTTAAGTTATGGTCCAAAATGACCTTTTTGAGGGAATGTGTGGGGTTAATTACCAATTGCTTTTTAACATTGGTGCTAACGACATAGGGCCCAATTAAATTAGTGACAGGGGGTTCTATAACCCAAATATGGCAAATTTTTACCCGATAAGGCCCTTTTAGGAACCATTTTCCTGTCATGTTCATCAGCATATTGATCATTTCCTCACTAGTACACCAGATCAACTGAGGTTGCTCCCCAAACCGTGGAGACAGGGATTCTTTCCCAAGGGGCCACTAGTTCTGATGGGAACAGGGCAAGAGGATTTGCCATTCCACTCCTGGTGTGATTATTTGTAGTTCTATCTTTCCTGAATCCTTCCATCTTTCCCTCAAGGTGACATCTTATTCTAATTTAGCCTGGATAGTTTTATTCCCAGGGGCTATTTTCTCAGGCAGATGTCCACAACATTTGGGTGGACTACAATTATGCAGCAGCCTGCCTGTCCCCACTCAACAGCAACCTAATTTCCTACCTGTACCCCATGGATAATCCCCAGTTCCTCCAACCACCAAATTTGCTCTCTCAAGCCCAGGAGGCACCAGTGAGTGCATGAGGATGGTGATATTTCCACCCATCATTCAAGGATTCTGTAACTGCCAGAGTATTTTATCATTCACAGTCCAGATCATAATACACCTTGAAGTCCCCCTCATTCCCACATTAATGTTTATTCTATCCAAGCCTTTTAACCTTAAGGAAGTAGGGTTCTATCCAGCCATGGGACCTAAAAGTGTAAGACTTTTTCCCAAAGTGTAGCTGGAATCTGGAGTAATATTTAGGGTGTCATTCACCTTACATTCCACTATCTTCCATGCGTGGTTCTCCCATGTCTCAATTACGACAGCGCTTGGTACACCAGCAACAGAAGGCCAGATTTGTAGAACAAGACCCCGGACAGCAGCAGATATAAGTAGGACCACATTGCAGTCACAGGGTTGTTAAGCATTTGTTTATGAAGAAATCTGTAACACAAAACGTACAGAGATTGTTTCCCCCCCCCCCCCCCACTCCCCTTTTGAGAGGAAGAGATGATAAAGCATTTAGAGCTAATGACAGCTCTTTAAACTCACTGATACCTTAATTAATTTTTTTTCAAGCTGGGAGTTAGTTGTCAAGTCGTTATCTGACTCCCAGTGAGTCCACTCTCTTCCTTGAAGAACTGAGAATAGATAGCCATTTCATCTAAGGCTCATTGGGATTGTTTCCCTTTCATCGTTTTAGCTGTGAGGAGTGAAACCACTTCAATATAATCTTCTTCCCTGTCCGGATTTTAGCTGGTAGACAGTGGGGCTTGCCTTGTTACAGATTCTGATAGGTCTTGCCTACAAAGGACTGAGGGTATGTGCCTTTTCCCGAACCAATTGATACATAACCATGTCCCCAACTTGCCACTCCAGGTGGTTTAGGATTGGACCCATTTTCTGAATATTGGTCCCCAAGGTCACAGCCACCTCTTGGTGAGTGCTGGCAATAGCTTTCAACAGCTGCTCCATCTACTGGTCCATAAGGACACAGGGTTGCAGGTCATTGCGGGGGGTTCCATCTACCCACCATTGTTCTGGAAGGTGCATATCCCTCCTAGTCATTGCTTTGAATGGCATTACTCCATGTGATGCTACAGATCCCCTGACAGCCATAAGAATAAATGTAATCTCTGGTCCCATTTCTTCCCTTGTTGGTTCACTACTTTTCTGAGAGCAGTTTTCAAGTGCAATTTGTCTGCTCCACTTGACCTGAACTTTGGGGGTGTCCCGCTATATGTAGCCTCTGCTTAATTCCAAATGCTTGACAAATTCCTTTGGTAATTTCCCCAGTAAAGTAAGGTCCTTATTCTGAATCAATTTATTTCGGGGTGCCCCATCTGGTGATTACTTGTTCAGTGAGCACTGGAGATGTCATTTGAGCTGTGTTATTTTGAATTGGGACAGCCTCAATCCATTTAGTAAAAGGATCAATGATTACTAAGCAATACTGATTACCCCTTGCTATCCTGGGTAGTGGACCAATGTAGTTAATTTGCAGTCTTGCCCAGGGCCCTTCTATCCTTTGATGTCTCGAAGATCCTTTGATTATCTTGGAATCTGCATTGTTGGCTGCACATGGAAGACAGTTACTTACAAACTGTTCTACGTCACTGCTCATGTGTGGCCATCAGCTGGCAGCTTGCAATCGAGTTAAGGTTTTCTCTGCCCCCAAGTGTCCCCCATCGTGAGCTAGGGAGATCATCTCTGTTCTCAATTCTGTGGGCACCATCCAAACTGCTTTTTCTTCCCCTTCTTTTGTTGCTAGGATCAATTTGGATTCATTCTGCCACACTCTCCACTCTCTGTGCTTCCCTTTTTCCACTAACTTCGCCAGACTAGGATCCTGGCTTTGGAGGGTTATCAAATCTATTTGCACTAGGTCTCCTTTTCTTGTTACTGCTATAGGAGTTATACCATCCCTGTCTTTTGGCTGCCACAATTCTCCTCCCTAGCTCCTCTTTTCACTTCCTCATCAGCCTGATTATTCCATTTTGCCTCCTCAGTTCCCTTTTTGTGCTCTCTTACTTTCCCCAAATACACCACAGTATTCCGTTCCCCTGCTAGGACCCACACATATGTCAACTTGTCAGCATGGACTATGGGTTTCCCATCTGCTGACCTCATGCCTCTCTTTTTTCCACTGAGAGACCCAGTCCAGCAAGGATCAGAGGACCCAATCCGAGTCCATGAAAATAGCTACCCTTTGTGTGATGGGGGTATTTTCAAGGGCTGTGGCGATTGTCATAATCTCCGTAGCCTGGGCAGAGTGTGGCAGGCACTGGCCTCTCAAGACCTCACCTGTAGGTACTTTTGCTGCTGTATAACCTGTGTAGGTTTCCCTCTCTCATAATAACAAGAACCATTTACAAACCAAATAATATCTGATCTTTCCTTTATTTCATGTAGCACAGCCCCTCCCTTGAAGGGCAGAGGCTCATCAGGCAGTGGGTCTGGCACAGGACGTTTGTGTTCTTCTCCCTGTATCATGAGACTATAAGATACTGGGAATAACACTGGGATTTTTTCCATATCTATATTTGTATTTAACAGAGCGAGTCCATTTTTCCAACTGGGGGCTGGATACATGGCCATTGTTTATTTTACCAGTGAGTATATATTTTACTGGGGAGTGGGCTGTTTTCAACAGCACAGGGGACAAACCGACAAGGTATTCCCAGTGTTGCAGAGCCCATACTAATGCCAAAACCTCCTTTTCACAGAGAGTAAATCCCCTCTCTATCTCACCCAGGGTCTTGGAGGTACATGCTACAGGTTGGAGTTCCATTCCATGATTTTGACTCAGCACAGCCCCCATTCCCCTGTCTGTAGTTGCCAGCTGTAATATAAACGGTTCTCCCATCCGGGAGTATGCTAGGGCTGGGGCTTGTGCTAAGGCTTGTTTTAACTGGACCATGGCTTCCTGCTTCTGGGAACCCCGGTTCCACTCTACTGTCTTCCTTAACAACTCCTGCAGCGGGGCTGCCTTTTCTGAAAACCCTTCAATAAAATCCTGGGAGAAGTTAACCATTCCCAGAAAGGATCTGAGAGCAGTTACATCTGTAGGGGCTGGGAGTTTAGGAATCAGCTCTACCCTCTGTTGGTCAGGGGAGTGCCTCTCCTGTCCCAGGGTTACTCCAATTTACCTGCTGGGAGCATAGCTGGGCGTTTTTTGAGCTGACTTTAAATCTAATTTCCTGATTTTTTGTAACACTCTGTCCAATACCTCCAAATTCTCTTTCCTGGTCTGAGTACAGATCAGGATATCATCCACATAAGAAATCACACAGTCTCTCTCAGGCATCCCCTCCCACATCTTAACTGGGCATGGCAGATAATAGGGGCATTATTCCAGCCCATTGGAAGCCTGGCAAAACACAGCTGTTTCTCCTGAAAGGTGAAAGCAAATTTATAGTAACTAGCCTGATGTAAAGGGATAGCAAAGAAAGCATTGGCTAGATCTAAGACAGAAAATTGCTAGGCCCCTCCTACAATGGAAGCCATCACCTCCTGATACTTAGCCACTACAGGGGCCAGTGTTGGAGTCACCTGGTTAAGGGGGTGAAAGTCTACCACAAGCTGCCAGGTTTTGTCCTAACTCTTAAGGATTGGCCACAGGGCAACATTATTAGGGCTTGTTTGCTCCACTAAAAGCCCTTGACTGAGAAGTCCATCAATCGTTTCTTTTAGACTAAATTCTGCTTCCTTGGGATACCTATATCATTTCTGAGGAGGGGGATCAGGGCCTGTGACTAGGATTTCTGCATCAATTTTGCCACATTCTATTTTATTCTTGGCCCACACCTCCCGGTGTCTTTCTGCAATTGCTAAAACTTCAGGCCCAAGCAGGCCATTCCAGTTCTTCAGATCCCTTAAGGGCTGCTATGCGATAGCTTGCTGAAATCTCCACAGACTCCCAGGGTATGTCAGGAGCCATTTCCCACAGAATCCTGTTAGCAAAATCAGCCAGCACTCTTAGCGGCCTCAAAGCGTCTATTCCCAGAATTTCTTCCCCACCCAAATCCATCAGGCCAAATTGTCCCTCATTCTTCTTTGTCCCCCCACTATATGGAATTTTCCTACAAAAGGCAACAATGCCTTCTGCCTCCTTAAACCCCTGTAAGGTTTTAACTCCAGATGGAGATCCAAACAGGTTCTCGTCTTGGGTACTGATTAAGGAATAGGTGGCACCTGAATCTACCAATACATTTTGTCCGAACACCCCTCCTGCAAACTTCACATCGACTATGAACCTCCCCCACCCATCGATGTTTAATTGTGCCCCAACTGAGGGAGATCGGGGCACCCGGCCTCCCTGTAGGGCAACGACCGGTGGTGCACTAGGGTCTTTTCCTTTATGCTCAGCTAGTTCATGCTCTGCCAGCTTTGGTAGAAGTTCGGGATGAGGCAGTTTGTCTATATTTTCCTCTGGTTTATATTTTAAGAGCCTTCTCCAAATCTCCTCACGCCATGTGTCGGGGGTTTTGCCCCGACCCTTATAGGATCTGTCTCCCTTTCCTTTCCCTAGAGGATCACCCGGAGGGTTTAGGGTGGCCACCTTGTCAGGTTTCCTTTTGGGAGGGTTAATATCTTTTTGAACCCCATGGGCCTGCCTTGCCACATTCTCAATATTTCTGGTTTGAACCGTTACCAAATCTATACCCAGCAGAGCCATACGAACCAGGGGGAGAAATCCTTGGATCAAGGCCTATTTAAAAGGAAGGGCTGCAAAGTCTGAGTTAATGACATTTGTCAGCCCAAAGTGTCTCCAGGCCAATTTCTTCCTGGCTATGTAACATTCTGCTCCTTCCCCTGCCTGCTGCTTCTCTTGATGAAATATGACAGTGGGGCTCTCTCCCGAGAAAAGGGCATGTATTACTTCCTTCTGGATGTTTATGTGTTTTTCTGCATCATTAACTCCAGGAGGGGCGCCCATTCGAATATCGTAAGGGAGCCCTGCAAAATCCTCGGGGGTCATACACTCCCTGCACATAGCTGCCACATTGGCCGGAGTAAATCCAGCCATGCCAGATACTCTTACCATCCACCCCAAGGCTGTATTCCAATTCAGTGGGCCAACTGATTTCCCTACTGTCCTCACCTGGTCTGGGGAGAAGGGTCTGGTCTCCACCCACTCCTCTGTTCCTCCCTGACCTCCCTGAGGACCCCTCTTTATAATGGAGGTGTTAATGATGGGGGCTCTTGGAGGGGGTCTCTGCAGCTCTTCTAGCGATTTCTGTAGAGGAGCATATGGAGACTGCTTGGTAAAATCCAGGGCGAACTCATCAGGATCCTCCCTCTCATAACTGCAGTAAGGGGCATACAGTTCGGGGCCTTCTTCTGACTCTATGTCCCAGCAACGATTCCCTTTTATTGCTGCTACAATCCCCCTCTGCTCTCTCAACTGAGCCTTAAGGGCACAAATTTGTCTCTGGCATGCCCCATGAGCTGCCTGGGTTTTGCTTTGGGAATCTTTCAAAGGGGCTCTCACAGCTGTTTCACTCTCTGTTGTTTGCTGTTTCATCTCAGACAATTCCCTCTGCAACCTGCCACTGGTTCTTTCACTGTCACATACTTGCTTCTGCATTCCTACAATCTGTGCTGCTTGTGTCAGAGACGTAGCTCTGAGAGCATCACATTCTGCTTTCAGGTTAACTACTTCCCTCTCCTTTTCAGCTCTGAGTCTTTCTAATTCCTGCTCCCTATCTTGCAATCGATCTATCTCCCGATTCAATGTTGTCATTACCATCCACCATCCCTGCAATGCAGCTCTCTTCTTTGCCTTTACCCTTGGGTCTCCCAACTTCCTTAATCTAGGCATAATCTAGGCTCATGGAGCTGCAGGAAGGCTTTCGGAGCCAACAAAGGCACCAGACTTCCACAGTCCGTTACCCCCATGCTTCTGTACAAAATCAGCCAAGCTTTTTCCCAATTCATTTCCAACTGTCCTTCCATTCCAGATGTGTCCTTTCTTTAGGACGTCATTCCTCACTCGAGCAGGCATTCAGCCTGAGTTCTGAGTCTCAGTAAACTGACTCACGAACTGCAACACGGGCACTGCAGGGAGCGACCTCACCCCGCCGTTATTTACCACCTATTGAATAGACAAACCACAAACTGTTAACTGTTCCTCTACACCGCTCCTCGCTGGGGCCTCCAGTTCTGTTACCTGGGGTTCTGCCAACCCAAAGCTCGTGGTAACTTTACTTTGTGTGAGGTGGTGTCAGGAAATAAGTCAGATGGAGACATGGCTGTCCAGCTGATAGATGGACTGGTAGAAACAGTGTAACACAACAGTCCTCTTACTACAAAGCTATACCTTTACTTAGGCTCAAGCACCACACGAGTATGCTCTTACTTGAAGCTATACTTTTACTTAGGCTCAAGCACTTACACACGTCCACAACAGGTTAGTAAAACACCTCAACCCTCAACCCTTAATAATTACCGAAGTCTGGGGTGGCTTTTGAGTGGGAACAGCGATGGCTTTCCGATTGGCCAGATCTTCCAGCTGTCGTTGTAGGATCTCAAAACTGAGTCCAAACAGAGATCCCTCCCCCCATTTATCCTTGTTAGTAGACAATATCATGTCAAGGAAAATGAAAACAAGTTTCAAAAGCTAGACCTAAGGTTACCAGAGTACTTAATTAGCGAGATATGTTCTGACAGAATTTGCATATCTTGAGGCCAGGACAAACATTCCCAGAGGGCATGCATTAATAAGCTTATTGGCCTTTTCCTGAAACATAGATCCCAGCACGTCCACCAGACCATCAGGGAGGGGCACAGAATCAGGCAAAGGTTGATAAAGGAGCTCCCCTCCTCTCCTGGCTTAGTCATGCCAAAGCTGTACAGAGCTGCTGAAAGACCTATCAATTTTGGCTGCTGTTAGCAACAAATAATGATACACTATCACGTGGTCCTTGGTCCTTTTACTGGTCTATTCAAAATCTCCCCATACAAAGTGACATACCAAACATCTTGCTGGCTACACAAAGTTCAGATATACCATTTTCTTCCCTTAATCTCTTTGTTTACCTTTTACTTTCTCCTATTTCTTTAATCTTTGGCTCTTTTCATTCTTCCTTTCCATTTTGCTTCTAAAACTTTTTATCTAAAAACAAGCAAACAAAAATGCATTAAGACCCTGTGATGCGTTCAGGGAAGACAAGAAATGATACACTGAAATCTCTACAAACTTTGCTAAGACCATTTGAGTAGCATTAAAGTACTGAATCTCTAAATAATGATCTCTAAATAATAATTCATGTTATATTGGCAGGATAGGCAGGGGGCCACATGTGGCTACTTTGACCACTGAGGCTACTAATTTATAGCTTCTTGTCATAATCTTACACCGTGAACTTGTTGGGAAAGGTATTGTATTTGCTTCACTTGTTTATAAAGTACCTAATA
Organism: Emydura macquarii macquarii; assembly: GCF_026122565.2. NCBI lineage: Eukaryota > Metazoa > Chordata > Testudines > Chelidae > Emydura > Emydura macquarii. Next base: position 5,590,020 of record NW_027133199.1, read on the forward strand.
CAATGAGGCCCTCATCTCTGATTGGGCCTCTAGCACTACCTCTCTATATAAGTATATATACAAAGATATAAGAATACTCAATCTAGGTAACTCAGTACAATGAAGTTGATGTAGTTTTAGTTTTAAAATAGTTTTTAAACCTATTATCCTATCTATGAAACTGGGCCCATTTACACCATCTGATTTTGGCCTGATATGTTTAACTGTGAAGGAAATGCTTACAAAGGTAACTGTGGAGATTGCTTATGTTTGCAGCATCCTCCTATGAAAAAAACCCGTTGCCAGTAAACTGTTTACTTGCATTGGTTCTGCACTTTAGTCTTCTGTATTATTAATAAGCAGTGCATAATAAACATGATTTATGAATGACTAGAACAGCAAGTCTACAGTGGGGTGCCCTAGTAGGTAGGTGAGGTTATGTCATGTGCAGATTATATACAGGATATAGAATTGTCGTAGTCATTCTATTATGCAGAAATGAAATATTCCCCTTATTGCAAAATTAACATGGTACAGATTCTTTATTCATAAATCTTAAAATGAAGCAAGTGCAGCTGGAAATCCAATAGATGGTGGCAGCCGGATTTAAGACTTAAATATCTGAAACTGTGAAATTTAAGATTTTTAAAGTGCTATGACTGTGAAATTTGTAAAATGGACTGTGAATATGGTAGGGCCCTATTTATAAGTTTCCCTGTGGGAAAATATTGGGCACTTATTTTGAGTTTTAAAACCATGCCCTGGGTTATTTGAAAAATGTCTCTCACTGCATACAGTGCATGGCTAATTCACAGTAAAATTTTCTCTGGCTCTTGTGGAAACACATGGCAGGGGGAGGGCAAATTTACAAAAAAAGTACCTGGCCTGCTTTTCCCATACCAAGGCCAGGGACAATAACATTCTCTGGAAGAAATCCCAGTCCATTTGAAGTCAATGGCAAAATTCCCATTGAGTTAAATGGGGCAAGAATTTTATCCCCCATGGTCGCAGGAATGCATGAATATTAAGAGCACACATTGTCCCAAAAAGGACAGAGAAAAGGTAGATCCTTGGCACCAGAGAGCAGGGGCTGAAAGCACTGGGGAGAGCAGGATTTACCACCCTTAAAGGTACTGAAGGGTGCAAATAGATATTTCCTATATGCTGGAGAGTGCTAAAACATCTATGTCCACAGTGAGGTACAAGACCTCCCTCTCTAAGGGCATGACTATGGTAGAGCTGAGGTGTAATTTCCACTCTTATTGAGCTAGCATGACAGTGTCTACCAGAGCTTGACATTTCACCTTCAGCTCTAGTGTAGACATATCCTGTGTTACAAGGTTCTCATCACCATAGTATCTGTGTGCAAGACTGTGCCTTAAATGCACAATCAAATCCATAATTTGATCCTCATTGAATAAATAAGAACCTTTCACAACTTAGTAAAACAGAAATAAAATGTTGACTCACAGGTAAGTACTCTATCACCTATGCCTGTCTATTTAATGCTAAGTACTCACTGATACTGCTCCTAATTCTTTCCTTCCTAGAGTGCTCTCTTCTCCTAGAAAACAAGACAACATTTACCTAGACATTCTCTTTCCTAACAGAATAATCTCTAAAAGAATGCTGCCTGCTAACCACTGAACACTGCAAAGGTTCAGAACACATATCTAGTCATAACAACAAGATGGATATGAATAGGATCTGGACCCTTTAAGGCACTCTTAATGATAGAATGGTTGTTCTGCAGGTCTCTATGTTTTATGGGGATGTATCACTCTCATTTGTGTAATATGTACTGTGCACTCACCTCACACTTATAGTGTAAACCCTCTGGCCTGACGCTTTAGAGGCTAAGGATCTTTCTGTTCTCATTCTTGGTGAAGAAAGGAAAGAACAGCCACAAAGTGGCTTCGTCTGCATCAACTATTTACCCAGAAATCCAGAGGGACAGAAACTCCGGAGAGGAAGGAGCTCTCTGCACCTACCTATTGGTAAACTGGAAGAAGTATAGTGCCAGAGACAGGTTTGTTTGCATAAGCTTTCTGCCTAATATTGCTCAAATGATACTTGGGAGTTGTAATAACAATACGCAAACTCAGAATTGGTTGCATAGTGGAACTGAACTGACACAGAAGAAAAAGGCTCCTACCTTGTGGCAAAGGCTCTGCCCAAGGATTCTATGTCCTAGTGGTTCTCCTCCACTGAGAACCAGGAGCCTTTGGAAGGACTCTGGTGGGAGATGATGAAGAGATGGTTCCTCAATGGTGTAAAATGCAGAGAAGGTTCTTTGCCAAGGTTAAAGAGGAGAGCAGCAGAGCTGAGTGAAGTTTGGTGAGGTCTCTCTTACCTAGCCACTAAATAAAGCCGAAGTCATCACAGCTGTTTAGACCTCGGACCCTCAGGACAGGGCCAGGCAGCACTTTCCAATAGATTCAAGATAGGCCTGCTTGATTGCACCTAAGGACTCTGGAACTATGCTGCCTACTGACACCAAACCTTTAATGGGGTTTAGCAAATGGGAAAGGAAGAAGTGACAGGATAAAGGGACATTTGCCTACTGAATGGTCACACTGGTGGATGGGGAAATGAGTTAATGGACTCCTGCCAAAGTTACTGTGGGAGAGTGTTTTATGTATTCATTTAGATATATCATTGCTGTGTTTTCTCAAGCTGACGCTGTGTTCCATTTCCCCTCTAATATCATTTCCCTTGTTTCATACACGGAGTCAGTGCTTGCTAATGGGGAAGTATTGCCTAATATTTAGGGAGTATATCTAGGGATCCCAGAAATTCTGGGTGGGGAGAGCTCAAGATGGTGGTGTCTGTTAGTTTTAAGAGGGACTCTTAGCTATTTGAACCCAGGCCATGTTGTTACCGACAACACTTGGCAGAAGGATTATAATAGTACCCTAATTCTGCACCGAATACTGTACTACAACCTTAATTCAGCCTCTCATGCTGCTGGCTGGCTCTGCCTCCCACATTAGTACCCCTATTTATCTTGTGCTATAGTAACACCTAGAGAGCTCCACTGAGATGAGTGCCCCATTATTCATATACACAGTAAGAGACAGTCCCTGCCGTGCAGAGCCTTCATTCTAAATAGACAAGAAGACAGACGGTATTGAGGCACAGAGAGAGTAAGCCAAAAGTCACATAAGAACTCAGCAGCAGAGCTGGGAACTGCACCCATTTCTCTTCAGGCCCAGTCCAGTGCCTTAACAAAACCATACTTCCTACAGCCACCTTCTGGAGCAGTGTCTAACTTCTGCCCTGATTTCTTTTAAAGCCACAATAACGCTTATATAGTAGGGTTTATCATAAAAGCTTAATCTCCAAGCAATTTCCTTTAAACTGAAGTCATTTGAGGTATGTCTACACAGTTCGCAACAGCAAGCCTGTCAGCCTGAGTTGACAGACTCTGGCTTGCAGGGCTCATGCTACTGTGCTAAAACTAGACATTGCCACTCAGGCTCTGAAGCCCCTGCCATCCCTAGGCTCCAGAGCCCAAGCTGCAATTTCAAAACGCTACCCATGCAGTAAGTTTTAGAATGCTAGCCGACCCCTGCTAGCCTGCATCTGCCAGCTCAGGCTGGGAGGCTTGTTGTCATAGGCTGTGTAGACATACCGTGGGTTGTTTATCTAATAATTTGCTAGAACAGTTTAACATAATTAAAACTACTTTATATAAAGAAAACACATTTTTATTACAGGCAAAACTTCAGATTTAGCAAACTATATTGTTGCACAAACAGAAAAACCATGTAACCTAATCCTACTCCCTTTCATCTGAAAGGCACAACCCCCTTGGACTCCAGCTGGGTCAAAACAGAAAGGTGGCTTCCACAACAGTATGCACAAATAGTATCAGCCACTTTTAACAATGTATTTTTGTCAAACCCCCAAACCTCTCAGGACTTCTACAACTGTTAACATTAGGCCCATTCCCTATAAATCACATCTGACATTTAATCTCCCTCCAAACAGGTAACTAGTATTTTATTCCCTGTTCAAAGGCTAAAGAGAGAGAAACAGTACATCTTACTGGTTTACCTTCCACTACAGCACACAAGGTTTGTATGTCATTAACTCAGTCTAGTAAATGGTGTTTATCCTTAATATTGTATGTGTTGTTTAGTTTCTGGATACACTGGAAGAAACTCATGTAAGGATACTTGAGCTTTCCTTAGGGGTTGAAAGTTGCAAAGACTGATGATCCTTACAGACATAGATTGTAGGATGAAGACTTTCCAGAGTAAGAAGCACCCACTGTGTCTAGAATAGGGCAATGATTAATCCACTTGTTCTTTTTCCAAATACTAGCTGTCATTTTCCATTAGATAATGAGTACAGATATGGATAACCTGTGTTCTTGCTAATGCCTTTTAGAGAACACATGGTCTTCTTCCACTAATACACAGATATTTTCAGTGTTATTCTCTATCCCTGTCCTAACACCTTGCACCTTGTTTGCTTTTCTGACTACTGCTGTGCGTTTGGCAGACGTTTTCATTGAGCTGTTCACAAGGATGTCTCAGTCTTTTCTCTGGGTTGTTACACTTAATTTAGAACTCAGTAATATGAAAGGATAGGCCAGATTAGTCCTCCTGGTATGCATCAGCTTGCATTTACCTACATCCAAATATATTTGAAGATTAAAGTGTCTACTCACTTTGTGAGTTACATATTTTACAAATGCCGCAGTTAGCTTATTTGATTTCCCCCAGAATTTGAACTAAAATGGCACGTTACATATGGAATTCAAAATGACCCAATTCTAGTGTCTTCAGAATCCATTGTGGGACAAATACTAAGCCAACTAAATAAACAACCTCAACCACATTTCTCTTGTCCTGGCTTTAGAAATCACTACTGAGCAGACATTCCTTAATGTGCTCTTTAGCATTCCCATTTAAACTGATTGTTATCATTGTCTTCAGTCTTTCACATACCCTCCTGCAATGCTGAACCAAAGCTTCCAGTCTTCCTATTCACTAAGGGTGAAAAATCCTCCTTTGTAAAGAGGCACAATGCCTATGCATCACTTAAATCCTATTTAAAGTTTGGATGCAATCTTCACTAGTTAAAAAAGGTAGCTAACTCAAGATAGCTATCTCATTGTAAAATCCTAGTGAAGGCCAGTCGAGTGGTCGTTTTACTTTTTGTGTAGCTGGTAGAGGAAAACCCTAGATTTACTCTGACCAAGAATACCCTAGACTCACCCCTAGAGTTTACTTTGACTAGTTACACTCTAGAACACCTTGAGGGTTTATGGCTTGGTGTTCACTGTAAAAAAGATGTGTTTTATCTCAGGATAGTTATCTTGAGATAACTAACTCTCTGAATGTTAAATCCCAGTGGAGAGAAGGTAATAGGTAGCTTTTTACCTTGCTCTAGCTAGTTGAGGTGAATCCTATCTCCCTCTACATAGGATTGACCTAGATGAACTACACAGAAATATTTCTGTTGTGTGCCCTAGCCAACCAGGCTGTTCTTGGATGAGGGGAGGGATTATCTCTCTTATTTTTCATGAAAAATGTCAAAAGGTCCCAATGTGGAATGGGAAACTTAAAAATGTCAAATGTTCCACAGATGGGGAAACAGTTTCCTGTCCAGCTCTGCTATTACTTGCTTTGTCTTCACTGGAATTTTACAATCAGAGAGCCATCTCCTTGTGTTTAACCCCTGCCCCCCCAAAAAACCCACAGACATCTCTTTTACTAGTGAAGACACAGCGTTTGATGTCATAAATGGTACACAGATCTTTTGTTGGCCTTCTGCACAGGGTTGAATTTCAGCCAGCGTGCTTTCTGTTTCCTATTCCTTTGCAAAAGCAGCTCTCAAAAGTGGAGGGAGAATGGGTAAAGGCTCAAGCTGAGTAAGTACTTCCTTGACCAGCAGTATTTAACAACATTATTTACAGAACATTTAGCCCATCTCTAATTAGCTAAACTTATGAACAACCAGCTAAGCATCACAATTACTCTCCTGCAGCAAGCAGCTACAAGTTTGTAGTCAAGCCAAATGTTTTGGTTCTGGAAGTAAAAATACCAAAAATAGCTTCAACAATCAGTGGGGAAAACAAATTACTGTCTAAGTCCAAGAAAAATAAAAGAGGCTAATGGAAGGGGACAGGAGAGTAATTTGTCAAAAATGTTAGGAAAAGAAGTAGATTCTTGTTCTCTACTCTGATGCTGTTTTCATTAAGTATCTCCATTGAAATGCTGCAGGGTTGGCTGAGTCGGTGTCAAGACATTTCAGTTTGCACCTTCACCTGTTCAAATATACAAGTACGTTCTTATGAATCATGTTCTGTATGAACTTTTGTGCTTGTGCTGACTTAAACCTGTGTTGACATTGGCTAGCAGAAAAGAAAACAGGATATCAGCTTCTGTTGGGCATCTAACTGCAACTTCCTAAAATAAATTGTAATAAATCACTTATGGACTGAAACCCGGAATCTGTTATGTGACATTAATTCCATTTATCAAAAGGATTTTTCCTTAACAGACTGTTTTCCTTTCCTCTGCTGCTGTCCTAATGAGAATAAATCACATTTTTATTGTATTTTGTTTCTACGTTCAGTTAATGTTATCTTAGATTGGCTTTTTCTTTAGAGAACAATGTAAGGAAAGAACTTTAATTGCCTAAGTCACGTTTGAAGCCAAAATTAAGGTTCATATATCAAAATTTCAGTGCAGATATAGCAACTCGGACAAGCCAAATATTCCAGGTAGGCAAACAATTATTTTGATGTTATTTCATTCAAACAATTAAAAGTACACCTTGAAAAATGTGCACCTCTACTTTCACACCAGTAACATCTATCTGACCCACTGTCTCTGGAAATAAACATCAGAAAGTAACAGTATTTTAATACACTGTAGATTTAGTCTGTTGTTTGTAATGGGGAAATCCTGAGCTGCACCCAGTTGTGTTTAGGGTAGCTCAGGAGAGAGATGGGAGCAAAGGTGACTTCAGTCACCATTATGCTCCTCCATTCCAGGAGTTATCCTATCCCCAGACCAGTCCTGGGTGTAAATTAGAACAGTCAAGGGCTGCTTAAACTTACCCCAGCTGCCAGTGGCCCCCAGGAACTTTTTCAGCCGTTGGGAATTGCTAGGGTGTAGGGATGCCCTGGCAGTGCCTTCTCAGAGCAGGGGGAGGAGGTGGTGGCTATATCTGCTCTGTCAGAGGTTTTGAAACTAAGGGGCATGGAATGGTATTTTGGGTGGACATGAGAAACTTTAGGAGAGCGGTAGCTGCTGAGCGGGCTCCCAGTTCTGACGGCAGAGCCACGCCAGCAGCACAGAAGAAGTAAGGGTGCCAATACGATACCATGCCACCCTTACTTTCGCACTGCTGCTGGTGGCGGCGCTGCCTTCAGAGCTGGGCGCCTGGTCAGCAGCTGCCGCTCTCCGCTCTGCCTTCAGAGCTGGGTGGCAGTACACGTATTTGTGTGGCGGGAGGTGGGGGGGCATAAACGATTACAGAGACAAAGAAAGGGGGCATGATCAAATAAGTTTGGAGAACCGGTGCTCCGTGCCTCCTGATTGATGATTTCCCTGTGCTGATGGAATCATCAAGGAGCTACTTAAGCTAATTTACAGTTGTTTTGTGATAGTGGAGCAGCGCTGAGGATCTGGAAGAGCAGCTCGAAGCAGATTTAATGGACTTGAGTCAGGACTTTTAATGCTGTATTTTCCATTTCTTTGTAAGTACAGTTTGTAAATATACAGAATAATATTTCACTGATATACAGAAATGCATTAATAACTGAACACTTACTTGAACAACTAAAATAAAATGCAAATGATTTAAATTTGCTATACCGACAAGAGTTATGCTGAAGAATAATCTTGCATTGGCAGAGAGATGGATTTTGCAAGGTGTAATTCCATCTTGGTGCTGGGTGGAGGGTGAGAGCATGCTGAGCGGCAAGAATACCCACACTTTTTACAAGGTGTCGCCTACATGCCAGGAAATGCTTCCCCATTGTTCTCCTGAGTATCTGTAGAAAAATTAGAGTTGTCTCCTAGCTGAGTATGTTATATGGGAATGGTATCTTGTGCACTTTTCCCCCAAGAGTCTGTCTGAAGTTTCCGCTGACTTAAATGGCTGTTGGATCACAAACTTAATGCTTTGACACCAGGCCAGATAAAATTGCCCCTGTAGATTCCATGGGACAAAGTTACTCTTGCTGTGGAAATCACAACACTGAATCTCCTGACTTTTGTGAATAAAATTACAATATGTTGAATTAACACAGTCTCTTGCATTTAATTTTCTTTCAAAGAACAAAAAACAGTGGGATTGATTTACTCAGGCATCACATCCATTTTACCGCTGAGTTGATGTCATTGATTTCAGTGGAATCACCTTTGCATAAGACTGGAATAGCACAGTTGTGAAACCCAGTGAGAAATAACGTATTGAAATAAAGGGACTTCTTGTTTTTATTTCAATATGCATTGTGTTTGTCTGAGGTCCACGCATTGCAAATGTATGCATGCATGAACCTCCATATATTTAGAGCTTTCCATCTCATTACAATTGTTAAAAGTTAGTAGAAAATCACATGCTGCAGAGATACAGCTTCTGTGAACATGCCTATTTTTAGTAGAATCTTTTTTACCCTGAGAGAGAAAAAGCTTATGGTGTTTTTGTGCACTTTTCAATAGCAAAAATATCCAACTAATTACATACAGCATGGTCATTGAACCTAATTCAAATGTGTTTTTCCATTTGAATCAACCACACCCCCCTCCAGATACATACACAGACAAGACCATGCTATCTAACCATTTAATTGCTTAGTACTAAGATAAGTATTTTTTTTTCTTATCTAGTTTCTTTTTTAAAAGTGGCTCATAAATCAGGTTAGAAATAGGTAGATTTGAACACCAACTACATTGACAAGAAACTTGGACAGGTTTGCGGATAGTCTGCAAAGACATTCCCCAGGAATAAATGTAGTATTCAATGAATAATATTTGGCCAACTCTACTTTAAAGTACTTAAAAAGTTAAAGAAACATGTATGGATAACTTTGAGACCCCTCTGGCAGGCAGTGGAAATGTGCTGGTCCCTTGGCTAGTTAGTTTTTTGTATATACATACACACTAAAAACCATGGACTTAATAAAGACATTAGATTTGTTGCTCATTACAATTTATAGCCCTCTTTTGTCCTATAGATTCAGAATTAACTACCCACTTCACCTTGAATAGTCTCTTACAACATCTTAATTCCTTATTCTAAACAATCTTTCCCACCTTGAATTTAGCTGTGACACCCTGTGTACCTTTCCCAGACCTGAAGAAGAGCTCTGTGAAAGCCTGTCTCTTTCACCAGCATAAGTTGGTCCAATAAAAGATATTATCTCACCCACTTTGTCTCTTAAACATACCTAGTCATGTGAGCCGAACTCTACAAAGGGACTTAGGTGCTATTGAAATCAATGGGTGTTAGGTGCCTAAACACCTTTGAGGATCTGGGTGTGATTGATCATTCTATAGCACTCTCTACTTCTGAATGATGAGAACAACTGAGATAGTTAATGCAACTGATGGCTTATATCTCAGACTTAGGCATTTACCCTTTAGTAACTAAGAAGAGAAAGGAAGAATCAGAAATAAAAGAAAGATATTTAAGAATTTTGGAGTTACTACTTGTTGAGGTGTTCACCAAATACAAGAATTATTATTTAACTGTAACATTCAATGGTTTCCTTTGATGACATGGTTTTCCCCGGAGGAACGTTCAGCCAACATAAGTAATAGGCCAGATCCCTCTCTGTGTAAATCAGCATAGCCAGTGAAGTGAAGACAGCTATGTTGATTTACACCAGCTGATATTCTGGCCCAATTTTTTTTTTTTTTTTTTTGTCATTTGAAAAACAGTGGAATGCAATCATGACATTGTTAAGTAACATTGCATAACCATTGTACAGAGTCTGTAGATACAACACATTTTATTATTTAGGTTTTTTGTCTTAAAGGTCAATTGGCACCTGCCACTGATTTGTTTCCCCCCTGGAAAATTAAGTAATGTCCCTGAACAAATTTATTACAGGTGATTCATTGTATGCTTGCAACAGCACAACAGTGCTTTAATTCTGAATGCAATCAATATACCTCTCCATTTCCATAACAATGAACAACTAAAATATTTGTGATACATACAGAGTTATGCTCATGGACACTGACATGTTCAGTCAATACTGTCTACAAATAACAAATATTGTGCTTTAAATCAACAACCCCAAATTTATTATTCTTTTGATTTAAAAAAAGTAACTACTTGTAAAAAAAAATAACCAACCAAACAAAAACAAAGTACAAAATCAAACCTATTGTGATAGTGTTTATTTCTTATGGAGGAAATAACAACCAGAGGCAAAGAGTAGCCTGTTCTAGGAACCAAAGTTGTGTACAGTAATGGTCTGGAACTAGCTGTCTATTTTAAGTCTCTTTCACTCTTCCTTCTTGGTTTTCTTGAAGTTCACACACTTTCCTTTAAACAACAACGATCAAATGAAAAGCAAACAATAAGTAGACCTTACAGTGTGTTATCATGAAACCGGTTTCCATTGTGCAAGGTAACATGAGTATTTTATTTCTGAAGTGCAAGCTGTTGTTTTTTATACAAAGATGTATAAAGGGAAATGTGCATGCTTCTGAAGACACAACTGAAAACATTTAGGGCTAAATTGTTCCACGTAGTCATTGCCCTGAAAAAGTGTGAGGTGGAAGGGATTTCAAAGTAGGGCTATACCTCTCACCCTTTCCCCAAAATGTTGTAGATCAAACTCCATGCAAGGCCAGGGACCTCTAGTCACCTCAAGCTATTGCATTCCATCATACAAAAGAAGGCCGTTCACCCCACTTCACACATCAAATGTAATTACTCTTTTGCCCTCATACAGACATGTGGGACATCGCTCCACGTTAGTCCAGTTCCCTACTGCTGAGGTTGGGGAGATGGGTTCAACTCAGTCAGAGTGTTGGGAAGTTCTGCCTTTATGTTACATTAATACAATGTATTCTCACTGCCATTAGAAAAGCGAATGACATCCTAAATTCACCCTCAGCTAGAAAACATCAAACCCAGTCAGTTTCTTCATGTTTTTTCCACTCCTAATTCCTCCTTTCCAGGTCTCACTGCTTGTCAACCTCACCCCATCCCACCCACATGCGAGTCTTTTATCCTCAAACACAACGTGAAGGTCTCACTCAATTCACCTCAAACCTTTGCCAATGAGGTTGGAAAGCAGAATCTGGAATAAGTAGGGATAATAATAATTTCACCCCATAGGGAAAGCATTGGTGTTGTGGTGGGGGGAGGAAAGTTGAATAATGGCCATTTTAGTGTCAGATAAATGTATAGAATGTAAGAGAAAATAATATTCTGCCCATAGGTCTTTTGAACCATCCTATATAATGTAATAATAGTGAAAGTATATAATTATTTATTATATTTTCTCTATATACTTTCAAAATAGTTTCAGTAGATTCCTGTAATGTTTTTATACATCCCTGTTTTTTTTTTTAATTCACATGCAATTTCATAAGATATTTTTCCTCCAGGGAATTACAGACTCATAGAAGATTAGGGATGGAAGGGACCTCAGGAGATCATCTAGTCCAACCCCCTGCTCAAAACAGGACCAACCTCAACTAGATCTTCCCAGCCAGGGCTTTGTCAAGCTGGGCCTTAAAAACCAGTTAGGATGAAGATTCTACCACCTTCCTAGTGTTGCAGACAGGTAAAGGGATCCCCTGATTACCAAGCACCACGCTGAGAAAACAGTTTCTTAACTATTTACAAGTTTATTTGGGGCAAAGGGGATATGGGGTTTTACAAGGGAAAAAGGAACAATACATATAACAGAACTATCTACTTTCCTTAACAGGGGGATTTAAGCAGATTAGAAGGAGAACAAGACACAGAGTACACTAGGTAACGATTATATGAGTTTCAAAAGTATAATCAAATTAATGTTACTAATACCCGAAAACTATAACAAGAATACTATTTAAAATCTTACCACCACGAGGAACAGGGTCATGACGCCTGACCAATGGGGGACACGAGAAAAGCTCGGGTTCAAAATTCAGACCGGTTACACTCGACTCGACTCTCGCCCAGCAGAGGACTCGGGGGCGGGAAGAGGTAGCAGCTCCAGGGGATCAGTCTGGCGGGCCGACAGCTCTTCTGCCAGGCCCGCTGAAATGCAGCAGTTATTATGCACTCGGGCTATGCTTGATACATGAGGGGTGTGCAATATTCGTAACAGCCAATGGCTGCCCCTGTTCGTGAGAGGTGTGCAGTATTTGTAACAGCCGATGGCTGCCCCTGGGCTTTTTGCAACGTCCCATTGTTTGCCATTTCAGACGTGCTATCTTAGGTGTGTCAGTAAAGGTCCCGATAAGGTCAGGTCTCAGGTCTACTGTAATTGTCGAGCGAGAGGGGGCGAGCGGGGGCGAGTGCCGGTCACTAGATATTATACTGTCGCCACACCTAGGTAACCATTCCAGTGCTTCACCACCCTCCTGGTGAAAAGGTTTTCCCTAATATCCAACCTAGACCTCCCCAACTGCACCTTGAGATCATTTCTCCTTGTTCTGTCATCTGCCATCACTGAGAACAGCTAAGCTCCATCCTCTCTAGAACCCCTCTTCAAGTAGTTGAAGGCTGCTATCAAATCCTCCCTCACTCTTCTCTTCTGTAGACTAAATAAGCCCAGTTTCCTGAGCCTCTCCTCATAAGTCATGTGTCCTAGCCCTCTAATCATTTTCACTGTCCACATCTTTCCTGTAGTGGGGGGCCCAAAACTGGACACAATACTCCAGATATGGCCTCGCCAGTGCCAAATAGAGGGGAATAATCACTTCCCTCGATCTGCTAGAAATGCTCCTACTAATGCAGCCCAATATGCTGTTAGCCTTCTTGGCAACAAGGGCACACTGTTCACTCATATCCAGCTTCTTGTCCACTGTCACCCTCAGGTCCTTTTCTGCAGAGTTCCTTATTAGCCAGTCAGTTCCTGGTCTGTAACAGTGCATGGGATTTTTCCATTAGTGCAGGACTCTGCACCTGTCCTTGTTGAACCTCATCAGATTTATTTTGGCCCAATCCTCCAATTTGTCTAGGTCAGCGGTTCTCAACCGGTGGTACGCGTACCACCGATGGTACTTACGGGACGGCTGGGTGGTACGCGAGCCGCTGCCAGAAGTTCCTTCCCATCCGCCCTTGCGAAACTCTGTCGCCAAAAATGGGCAAACGGCGGAAGGGTTTTGGCGGCGGGTATTGTTTCCCCCATGAAAGCCGCCACACGTCTCTCCCTGCCGCAAATCCCTCCCGCCGCCACCGCGAAACCCCGCCGCCGACGCCAGTCCCCTCCCTTTTTTTCCCCGAGTGGTACTCGGGTCGGGTACAGTCAGGTCCAGTGGTACTTGACCTGACTGTACCTGGCCCGAGTGGTACTCGGGGAAAAAAAGGTTGAGAACCGCTGGTCTAGGTCATTCTGTATTCTATCCCTATTCTCCAGCATATCTACCACTCCCCTCAGCTTAATGTCATCCATAAACATGCTAATTGTGCAATCCACTCCATCAGCATGATCATTAATAAAGATGTTGAACAAAACCAGCCCCAGGACCAACTCCTGGGACACTCTGCTTGATGCTGGCTACCAACTTGACATCGAACCATTGATCACTACCCGTTGAGACCAACGATCCAGCCAGGAATGTTTTAGACTATTTTTCTAGCTCTTTCATATAAACCTCCAAGTTTTTACACCATGTTCCCTCATATGCTGTAATTCAACCAAATGAGCAAATAACATGAAGATGGACTCTGTTTCAAACAAACCAAGGTGCACTTTACTACACTCCTAGGAGATCCGTGTACAGTAGCCCTTTCAGTTACAACCAACATCATCTCAAATGTTTTTCCATTCTGATATTAATCTCCTGAGCCTATGTGAATAGTGAGTTTTCTTGTCACATTTATGTGTTCGGCAACTACCCAGAAATAAAGGATTTCAGGAGAAATTTACTCAGCCTTTCCCTTTAGTATTTGTGTTTTTAAATGTATTCAAATCTGGAGCACCTAATGACAGCAGCTGGCCACTGATACAGTTCCTAAGCTATCTTGAATGTAGAAACTGTCCCTGCTGGCATATACAGGGTTAAACTGTCCCCAAAAGGGATTAGATGGCGACAACACACATAGCACTCCTTACTCAGAGCATAATCTGAACCTATACACTGGCTGACATTACATTAGGTATAATGTTTGGGCCAGTTTGAAAGGTTTACCTCAGTGATACATTGTGGCAATCAGGAAAAAGCACAAGGCAGAAATAGAAGCAGTTGGGCTTGTCTCCTTTGTAATCCTTTCTTTAATTTAGAAAAGTATTAATATGTGCTAATAATCTTATCAGATGAAGTGAAAAGAAGAACCATATAGATCTTCCTCTATTGGAGTTTCAGGACCTGATTTGCTACTCTGGGTGACTCTAATTTTAAACCATTGGTTTCAGGAGTGTTACACCAGTGTAAAGTGGGTGTAATCCAGGAGTAGATCAGGCTCACTGTATTTAAGACCCTTGCCATATCTTGAATATTTGTTTATTAACTACAAAAACATTTGGGAACATGGCCATGACGGAAATTTGCATTGCATGATTTATCTTCTGATTCTACCTTCATCACCCCCCCCAGGAAACAAACTTAGCTCCACAGAAGTAACCAGACAGTCAACGCTCAGGCTCCTGTTTCCCAGAGAAGCTTAAAAAAAATCAAGTGTCAGGAGAGATGAGAAACTGAGGGAACAAGTCTTTAGCCATTTTTAATCCAGTGGCAGACTTTGCATCATCATGAAGCTAAAATAGTGAGGGATGACTGAAATTTCATTTTCCATATAAATCTTTCCCCTTACAGGTAGACAAGAAGATCTCTGTCTCACTGATGAATGATCAAGATAGAGCCTAAAACCTGTACCATTTTCCTCTATTCAGTTAATCTCCTGTTATTGACTTTACACACTTTAGTGGACAACAAAATAGGGGGGAAAAAGGCTTAGGAATGGAAAAAATACAAAAGGCAGAAAAAAGCTACAGCTTGAGTAAATGACACATATGCCTATAAAAGAATTTTTTCAGGAAGAAACAAACACTAATTGGAGTGGGCTTTTGCCATATAGATCTTTTCATATTTATTGAAATAAAGGACACTAATTATCAATATTTCTCAACCTACTTAAATTAATATTTGTGTCACTGTAGCTTCTAGAAAGCCCAACTCAACTCAGGGCCCCATTATGTATAGGCACTATACATATACACAGTCTCTTAAAAGTTTACAAATCAGAGAGAGAACAGTGACAAAGCATGGGAGAAAGGAAGCATCATTACCCCCATTTTAAAGATGCAGAATTGAGGCAGAGAGATTTAGTGACTTGCCTGGGATACACAGGAGGTCTGTAGTAAAGCTAGGAATTGATTTCATATGCCTGAGTCCTTAACCATGAGGCCATCCTCTTCTCGTAAAAACAATGTAAACTGATGTGATTTACCTACAAAACAGCACTATATAGTCGACTGCCTGCAAAACAATGAACCCTGAGAGAAATCAGGCAAGCTTTGACCTTTAAAGAAGATAATGCATTATTATACAGTAATGATCCTAAACGCTGTGGGCTAGAGACAAAAAGGGGACTTAGGCTCAGTGTTGCAACATCTAAGTCTGAGGTGCCTTGTTGCCTGGTGGAATCCATAGACCTGAATAGGCGCCAAAGCTCTCCGTACTATAAATGGAGAGAATTGGGTTCCTAATACTGGAGTCCATAAAAGCCAGCATGCTGAGTGTGGAGCCACCTAAATTAGCCAACAGGAAATGCTGAGGAGAGGGATGGGGTTTAGGCCACACCCATCAAAGGGACTTAAACACCTATATCATGGTACCCTCTCCTGGAGACAAAAATAAGGCAGCAAGGTGGTGACTCTTCCCTTATAACCTTTAGCCCTGTGGTGAGAATACTGACATATTCTCAGGACATAGGAAAGCAAGTTTCAAATTCACCTCTGCCCCTGTGGAGAAGAAATTTGAACTGACAGCTCTTATTTCTCAGGCAAGTTCCCTACCCTCTGGGCTGCAGGATACTCTGAGGTGACGGTGTTTCCTATTGAAGCTATTGCACTCTGTATATGTAATTAAATATTCATTGGAGCAGAGAAGGCAGGAGAATGACTCTATAGCCAATGGTGAGGGCACTCACCTGAGACGTAGCAGACTCAGGCCCCATGCCAATAACTATTTAATTATTTACACAAAGTGGAACAGCACCAGGTGTCAGGGTGTAGGTGGTTCTGCACATGTGCATTGGCAGATTTTTAGGTACCTAAAGGACTTTCTCAGCACAAATGTAGGTGTCTAAAGAGGCAGTTAGGTGCCTAAATCCCTTGTGAGTCAAGACCAGTAATACTGCTATTATAAGATGTAGTATTGCAGGTCATTACTATAGAAGGCTGCAAGCCTTAAGAGAGTGAGACAGAAAGGTAAACTGCAATGTAAGATGACATCTGCCTATTGAAAAATTGGCTGCCATCGTCTTGGAGCTTGGAGAGAAAAATGAAATTACTGTAAACAGAAGAGTAGTTGAAAATGATTTTCATATCTTCTTATTGTTTGGGCCTCTATGTTTTTGCTGCCAGGAAGGATGGGAGAACTTAAGGAGCAGCGAGAGTGCTGTGATGGTATTTATCAAACACACAAGAATCTCAAATAGTGTAAATTCCCTTCCTCAAGGATTTCTCAGGTTGGAAGGGATGAGTGATATTTACTTATATAGTAGAGAAGAACAATGCCCTCTACTGCAAAAACACTGAATGAAATTCTATGACCTATGTTAAGCAGAAGGTCAGACTAAAGGATAATAGTGATTTCTTCTGGCTTTATAGGGTATGCATCTTTTTTCGCTGTCAGATAGTAAAATACAGTCCTAAACTCTTTAAGTCAAAATAGTCAAACTTTCAAAATGAGCTATTGTACATGAAGATATACAAATATTCTAAATGCAGAATGACAATAAGTCAAAATTAGCCATGATTTCAATAACATTGCATAGAGTGAGTAAAAAACAGAATGGTTGTATTGAATTTCTACAAGTACTACTATAATTTTGGCTAATGTTTTCACCCCAACATGTCATTTTCAGAGCAAACACAAGTCATCAGAGAAATGTGAAATTGTTTGTGTAAAACAATATTTTCTAATCCACAACAAAACACAGCCACATGTCTAATTATATTCAGATCAGGTATCCTAAACAGATGTTACAAATAGGAACAATATCAAAATGTATGAGGATACCCCACAGTTGTAATTATCATCTAAATAAGCAAAGAAATGAAGCAAAATTATAGACAGATAGCTCTATGTAAAAGCAATTTCAGAAACTGTAATGCAATGAAGATGACAAGCACACTATACTTAAATAGGTTAAGCCAAACAGTTTTGTACCAGAGGCATGTAGCTGAAATAACAATCAAGGATCACAAATATAGTCTAGAAGACATGACACTAATCTAGAGTGCAATATAATAAATTCTCACTTAGGATGTATTTTAAGTACGTAAATAGGTAAAATAAAAGCAAAAAGAACAAAGAAGCATAGCAATATAGAACCGACTTCTGTCATCAGTGATTCCTGAATAATCCCAGTTGGCACAGAGGTTTGACCTTGAATTGGACAGCAGATTACTGATGGAAGTCAATCCTATCCAATTTCTACTGAAGTCAATGGGAGCCTTTCCATTGACTTCCATGAGTATTAAATCAAGCCCAACAGCCACTTAGGAATAAAAGCTAATTTATTTAAAGAAAAAGCACATTCAAACATGCTCACATGTTCTCCAAATTACAGCGGTGCATGGAGACATAGATAGAAAGTGACAAAGTATCAAACAGTAAACATTAGATGAAAGAAAGGACGAAAGCTTGTCAAACTATTAATTGCAAATCAGCTATCTGATTAAACAAACCTTTTTTTGTTTTTCTGAATCCTTAATGAGGTTATGAGATCTTTGGGGTCAGGAACCCTCCTTTGATATGTGTTCATAGAGTGCTTAGTCCAATAGGGTCCTGGTCCATGAGTGGGGCTTCTAAGCAAAATAATTCTTAAACCAATCCTGATGCGTTTGTTAGCCAGTTTACAAAATGTACACTCTGACTATGACCTACTTTCTATTCCTGGTGTGCGATTGGTTATCTAAATCATATGCTACTGCTCATACTCCCTTATTGGATAATTATAATTTAAAATAGGAGAACAATGAATTGCAAATAGCAGCTATATTACAGCAGCTAAATGTGTGTTCTGCTATTGATGGACTCATGTAGGGCCTGGTTTAGGAAAACAGCCAGTTCAGGAAAGCAATTAAGCATGTATTAATCACATTTTTAAGTGTTTTCCTTAATTGGGGCCATAGAGCAGAATAGATTGTTACTGGCAAAGAGAGTTACTTTAGCTTAGATGGCGACACTTTTGCTTACCTGCTGAATATCCTTGGGTTTTTCCTGTGCTGGTGACCTGTGCTTGGATGGTTACAAAAATAGTGAATAATCAGCAACAACGTGTTAATATTCTTCTTCATGCAAGAATACCTTTGTCCACCTGGGAATGTGGGGGTTCGTATACAGAACAGCCATTCCCCAAACCAAAAGGAGTTAGCACAAACCCTTGTAAACAGAAAATAAAGTAGGGGCACAAACCAGGTGTAGTTGAACAGCTATGTAAAGAGGTTTGTGAGCACTCCTTTTGCAGTAAACCATCAGCCTTAGACAGGATACAAAGCGTCATAGCTTGGAAAATTGCAGAAATTAAATTTTTTAGTCTTTAAAGTGCTACAGGACTCCCATTGTTATAGCTTGGAAAAGCTGCTAGCAAATTAGTTTGTTGGAGTGTGAAAATACTCATTTTCATGCAAAGGGTTTTTATTTTTAAAACTCTGTCAAGAGCATCAACAACATTTATCTCCAAACAAACAGGGTCAAATCCAGCCCTAGTGTAAATGGGTGCAACGCCCAGGAGCTTACATACAAGACATGAGGGAGGCAATGGGAAGGAAGGGAGATCTGTGCCTGGATTGACTGCAGATTGTACTAGACTAGTACTAGGTTGGTCTGCAGCTTTCCTGCTGTTTTAATAAGGCATTTCTCCTGAGCAGAAATAACTAACATCCCACATTGTGGGGTGGCTTTCTAATAATGTTCAAAAGACCGACACTTGCAAATGAATTTCACTAGTGATCTGAAGTAAGCATCAGCTAGAACCTAAAGTCCAAAATTTCAAAGACTTCCATTTGTGCACATTCAGCTTTCCACAAGTAAGCCTCAGGAAAAACTTGTGTTGTTAGAATCTATCACCTGTACACACATATCCTGGAGCTCAAATAATTCTCACATAGGCTTTTTTGCATACAATGGAGGCCACTTTGAATATTTGGCCCTTTGAGTCTTGTGCATTGGTTCATTATGATATTCCACCATAGAAAGAACATACTTATTGGAATTTAAGTAACTGATATGAAAGGAATTTATATAAAGCCTCTATGGAAAGGGAGAGCAATATATTTTCATCATGAATTTAGATGTAGAATACTACTACTTTGAATTTATACAGCACATTTCAGCCATAAATCTTTACAAAGCTGTGTAAGGATAGTTATTATCACCTTACAGTTGGGGAAACTGAAGCACAGAGACGTGAAATGAAGGTGACACAGCAAGTCAGAGGTCTAGCCATAAACAGAGTCCAGTTTTCCTGAATTCTAGTCCTGTGCCCTGCTCACAGGACCATGAAGCAGCATCTGCTTTTGTGACTTCAACAAATATTGAGCCATAGGCTGCTCTCATTTACACCTACTGGCACATCTTAACTGAAGTCACTAAAAAGAGAAACATGACCTTCAAGCCCAAAACTTTCTAAGGAAAATTAAAATCAACCCTTTTGCTCCAGAGTACTTTTTCCTATTGCCTCCATCCTTAAGACAGGTACTGTTTATCATTCTTTCTACTTATCCTCCTTCATGTCTTCCTTCACCTCATTCGCCCCACCTCACTTCTCCCCACTTTCCCCTCATCCTGGTTTCCTTTCCCTTCACTTTCCTTTTTCCTTGCTCTGCTTTTTAAAATATATTTTCAAAAGCCTTCTGCCACTGCCAATCTGTCTCCCAGAGTACTAAATCAGCACTTGTAGAAACTACTCCTCCCCTGACTGACTGCTGCTTCTGTAAGTGCCAGTTCAACTCAGTGGGAGACCAGCGGCCAGAGGGCAGCAGTAGGACACTCTTAATATCTGTGGTCCTTGAGTGGCTCTGTGGGTAAGAGGGCTTAAA
Source organism: Emydura macquarii macquarii (assembly GCF_026122565.2). Lineage (NCBI taxonomy): Eukaryota > Metazoa > Chordata > Testudines > Chelidae > Emydura > Emydura macquarii. Next base: position 5,610,412 of record NW_027133199.1, read on the forward strand.
AGAATGAACCTATGTGATTCTGTTTATGTTGTATTAACTATTCATGTTCGGGAAGATTGGTTTATTTGCACTGGTATCAGTGGAGTTTGCCAAGACCTCAAGTATATTGATTCATAACATACTTATCAGAGCTGTGGTAAATGTTTTCAATGAGAACTGATACCATGTGAAAATTGCTTAGGTTTGTGTTTTGTTACAAATTCCAATCTCGACCTGTTTCACTGGCAAAGCCATTAGGATCTGTGAACTAGGGAATAATGTTGAGAGGAGCTTGGACTGATTTATGCTATGGTATCCAAAACCTGGCAAAACATACAGTTTCACATGGTTTTTGGCATGCATTAAAATGTTACTTGGCAGTTTCAGCTGAACTGCTGGGTTTGTTCAAAAAGACAAAGTGAAACTTGGGAGTTTGGATCACAAACTGAATGCAGACTAAACTTGATGAAAATATCTGCACCAAGCCCCAAATCAGAAAAACACTGGAACATGTGCTTAAAACTCAGCATGTGCTTAGCTCCCAGAAATTTCAGTGGGACTTAAGCATGTGCTGAAAGTTAAATACATATGGAAGTGCTGTTCTGAATAGAGATGTTTTTCAGAATGAGGCCTGTAGAGCAAAGGTGACACTTTCTTGTAATTAGTAACTCATTTGAATATAGCACTGGAGTTCTAAAATAAATTTTATTAATTTGTGTTCTGATAGCAACTAGGAGCTTCAGTCATGGATCAGCAGCCCACTGTGCAAGGGACTGCACAAACACATAATAAGAAAATAGTCTGTGCGCCAGAAAGCTTGCAATCTAAGTCTAAGACAAGAGACAACAGATGGATACAGAGAAATTGACGAACGCGAGGCAATAATGAGACAATATTGGTCATCATGAGAGGCAGTGGGCTCAGCACAGCAGCTGAAGAACTGTTGCGTAAATAGCTCTTTCCAGCATGGTTTGACAGCTTACAGCAATTGGCCTTCCTGATCCCTATATTGCCCCCTCAGAACACAGCCAAGGAGGTCACCTGCCCTATCCGTTCTTCTGAGTGACTGTGTTACTGAGCCTCTTCTTTTAATCCTTCGATTGGCTTCCCCTTCTTTATGGCATCAGATTCTTTTTTTTTGTGAGGCCCTGAAAATCTGGTCCATTCTCACTCCTCTGGTTGTTGTCCCATGTTGAGTCTCTGACATTGAATCAGGCTCTGATTAAAGTTTTCTCACAGTCCAGACATTTACAGTGTTTCTCCCCCATGTGAGTTCTCTGCTGTAGTGAGGGATGAGCTCACTCTGAAGCATTTCCATCAGTCATCACATTTAGATAGCTTCTCTCCCATGTAGGGTCACTGGCATGTGAAATCACATCAAACTTTCCCCACACTCAGGATCCTTTCTCCCCCTTGTGTTGCCTCTGGTGTCTAACAAGGACAGAGCTCTGATTGAAGCCTTTCCTGCGGTCTCGGCGTTTATAGGGTTTCTTTTCTGTGTCAAGTTTCTCATGTTAATAAAGTATGAGCTGTGACTGAAGTCCAGGCATTTCTAAGGTTTTTTTCCTGGTTGATCCTGCAATGTCTAATAAGGGACTTATTTATCGGTAGCTTCTCCCTCATTCAGGATGCTTATGGGGATTCTTTCCTGTATGGAGTCTCTGATGTGTAATGAGATGTGAGTTCTGAATCTTACCCCACAGTCAGGGCACCTACGGGGTTTCTCTGATGTGTTATCTGGTCTGAGGTCTGGCCAAAGCTTTTTCCACACTCAGGAAACTCAGTGTTTCTCTTCAGTGTAGAGCATCTGATGTTTAATGTGGTGCCAGCTCTGACTGAGGCTTTTCTTGCAGTCGAGGTCATTTCCAAGGTTTCTCTCCCATGTGGCTTTTGTGATGTCTGTTAAGGGCTGAGCCCATTCATATATTTTATCAGGGATCTTTTAAAAGTTACAAAATTAAGATACCAAATACTTAATGACCAAATCTTGATTCCACTGAAGTGAACTATCCCAATGCTACAGACTTCCATGAAACACGAATGTGGTACACCAGAATAACACAGGTAAGGACAATATTATGGGCAAGAGAGAGAACCCTTGAACTTGGGTCTTTCAACTGATTTTACGGTTTTGCAACATTTCTAAGCACTTCGTTATTTCTGGCCTCAAAAATGGATTGTATTTTTTTAGGAGAGAAACAAGTGAATTATCACAGACACAGGGTTAATAAATTATCTTAGTCTAATTTTATTTAGACTTTGTATATTTTGTATTATGTTTCAATATAGGTGTAAATTAAACACCAAAAACAGCATAATGTAGTCCAAGTCTATTTATTAAGCCAAGATTTCATGTACATGGGTTCTCAGAATTACTCTTTGTTCTTTCCAGCCCACACAGTTTCCCTGAGAGTATCTGTTGCTCAGTCTGGTTTTGTCTCATTTTGTTCAAAAACCTTACAATTATTAAAAGATCTCTGGGACTAAGACACAACCTCAGCTGTCCTATGGTCTATTTCAAATGCTGAATTGCCTGTGGTCATATGTTTTGCATGATTAGACACATAAGATTTTCCCTACCTCCCCATCCCCTTGAGTTTCTATGGCCTTGACTTCACTGCTAGAAAGTTGTGTCCTTTCCTTGGGGTAACTAATGCAAATGAGCTACCCCAAGGTAAGAACACAGTGAAGACAAGACCCTTTATTTTCACCATGAGGTAAACAAGGCAAGGTCAGCATTAGACCCCCGCCTGGGATAGAACCTGCCTAGTTCACCTCACAGTAAAGCTAAAGTACCTGGTCTTCACTGAGTTTTTATCTCAGGATAACTCCCGTGTCTATTAGGTATGCCTGGGTATGCCAGGTATGCCTGTATAAAAAATACACCTTTACAGTAGGGAAGGCAAGGCCTATCTAAGTTTCTTTTACACTTCTGAGTTTCAAATTCTTTTGCCACTATAAAAAGGAATAATTTTAAAGATGACAGTTCAAGCAGACTGTCTGATTCTTACGGTACCTTGAATTAACACGATATCCACTAGCTTAAGGAGTTCCTGTAAATTGCAAATTAAACTCAGTTTGTGACTGAAGATGTCTCATTGTTATACTAGTGGGAAACAGATCAAAATAGCCTGAGTCTTTAAATGTCTTTTATTTGTACTAGGGCTCTTAGGTGCAAAAACTACTACTAGTAGTAGTAATAATAATAAAAGGCCTGATTTTCAAAAATATGCACATGCAGCTGTGCTTAATTTGTATGCTCAGTTACCATGAATGTACATGCCATGAGTTACTGCACACAAAGATGATCATGCAATAAATGGATATTCTTGCATGCAAACACCCAATCTGAATGTTCAGTTGCAGGAAGTGAGTGCACAAAGACCACACCATTGCATTAGTTCTGGGTCAGTCTATGCTAGGGGTTCTCAACCTTTTCCATAACCATACCACACCTTAAGCCCCCATGCCAATTAGCCATGACACATCTCTTTTAAAAATATGACAAGGGCCTGGTAGTCATGATCCCCTGCCACCTGGTTGAGAGCCTATCTGAGGTTGAGAGCCTGTTTTCTATATATTTTGCCATATTACATTTATTTTTAATTGCATTTAGATTTGTAATTTTGTAGGTCATGTATTCTAAATTCAATTATATTTCACTCCGTCAGCCTTTAGAACAAAAGCAAAGTACATTAGGAAACAAGTAAAATAGGGAATTCAACAGCATACTCTCACGGACATTTAGGATTTTGGTTTTTTGTATACAGTTCTTCTACTTGGGAATAAAAGTCCAAGGAAAATGGGCATGCTTCAGTTCTTAAATTTCCATCTGCTTTTGCTGGCTAGTATTTCTGATTCAATTTCCCTTTACTTTCATCCTCCCCTCCAGCACAGGGGCCAATTAATGGGATGCTGTTTACACAGCTTTGTAGCTAAAGGGATTGAGCCAGATTCTTTTTAAAAAGTGCATCACTATTTCCCTATAATAGCTAATAATTTGTTCCCCCTGTTCACTGTTGCTTGACTTCTTTCAGACTGCTTCCATTGCTGGCTTCTTTCTGTAGACCCCACTGTCAACCCGGTTCACTGACGCCTTCTCTGAGCAGTGGCCAACGTCTGGGTTCTCCACTCAGTGTTCCCTTCATTGCCCCTTTGAGCCCACTCCTGTCCCTACTCTTTTCATTTGACCTCCATATTTAATTGTCCTCTCTGGTTTTTGTGGCCCCTCCATTCACATGAAAGGGAGGTCACAGTTGGTTTTGCAGGGGAACCTCTTCAAGGACCTCGCCTCCTTCCTGGTGGTCAAGTAGATTGATTCATTTACAGCTGGCTGATAACTACCCTTCAGAATACAACCACCCATGAAGCAGGACAAACCTTTTTACCATTTGAGATTCTATTCCCCAGAGTTGGTTGGAAAAGGAAGGAACACATAATATCTGTGAAATTTCATTTCTGTTTTCAGCTAAAGTTTAGTTTCAACCAGTTGTCTCTATTTTCCCTCAACTCTGCTCTATATTTGGAAAGTTTATTTTTCCTGGAATATATAAGAGTAAAGTTTAACACAAATTTCTCAGAAGAATTATATGCAAGGCAGTCCAATGGCAAGGATTGCATGTGTGGTTTTTCCATCTTTCTGTCTGCCTAAACATTTGTACTGCTCTTATCACTGTAGTATCTACACACCTAACAGAAATTCCTTGATCATCATGGAGTTTGAGCAAAACTGATCTGTCTTTGCTTCTCCTCTCTGGCATAGGAGATAAAATGAGGAAGGGTGCAAAAAAAAAAAAAAAAAAAAAAAAAAAGAAAAGAAAAGAAAAAACAATAAACATTTTACCAATCTAGTGGGAACTGTTATTGTTTTCTTTCATGTCTTTGGGGAATACTGCACTTGCACTGACTTTTGTCAATCAAAAATATAATTCCTGCTTTCTGCACTGCCGGCTATGTGGGATAACTTCCAGCTGAGACAAGCTTAGTACAGCTCCTGCTGGCCTGGCTAGATGGAAATTTACTAAGGTAGATCACTTGGTAGAGCTATGCATAAAACTCCACACACATAGCAGATCTAGGGACTGGATTGAGAAAGTCTGCTAACCAGTTGAGGGCATGTCTACATTAAAAACGTCAATCAGTCTATGTTAGGTTGACATACAGCCCCTGGCGGTGGTTCATGTCCACACTGCCCTTCTTCTGTCGGTGATGCACATCCTCAGCACAAATTCTTCCACCGACTTAAGAGGAGCAGTGTGGGGGGTTGAGAGCCTGGATGCTGGAATCTAAGGTGTTGCCCCAAGGCTCTCGGCTCCCTGCTGGCAGCCCGGGTACTGCCCCGAGCTACTGGCTGCCAAAAGCATGGTTGCCCCTCTGCCTCTGGCTCTTGGCTCCCCACTCCTGGCTGGGAGTAGGACAGCTGCCCAATAGGGAGCCTCAGGGGAATGGAAAGCTGGGAGTCTCAGGACAGCAACGAGGCTCTCGGCAAGGAGCGGGGAACCTCAGTGCAGCTGGGCTCCAGCAGGGAGTGTGAAGGGCAGTGAAGTGCCTCAGAGTGGGGAGCTGGGCAGGCACAGCCCAGCTTCAAGCAGGATGCCCAGGGGCAGTCAGGCTCTAGCTGGAGTCTCCCCGCCCCACCTTTCTTGTCAATGTCATGGTTCTAGCATGGAGCTTTGCCAAGTTTGCTTTAGTGTCTAGCTATCATTTTGTAGACATAATGTGTGGAATGCTATCCCATTAAAGTCAACGGCAAAATTCCCATTGACTTCAAAGGGGTCAGGATTTCACATAATATACATTATGATTTTTCATATTCTTTTATCTTTCTTTAGATTTAAATAATAATAGGAAATGCCCTATCTGTGAGTTAGAATTACAAATGGCCACCTAGACAAAAATGATCACATACAAAAAGTGAATTAACTCAGGCAACTAATAAATCAAAACAGCAAAACAGCTTTTTTAGCCCCCCACAGGAACATACCCTCAATCTGCCCCGAAAGGCTGTCAAATAAATGACTTTTGAAGCTTGCCTGGAAGGTCATCGAGTAGGTTTTATAGCTTGTATAGCAGTAATGAGGGGTTATAGAGAGAGCGATGTCAGAAAAAGTTTGGTTTTTCCCAGGTGAAAAACTTCAATGAAAAGGAAATAATGTGTTTTCATTGACATTTTCTACTGATATTTTTGACTTTTTGTTGAAAAGTTGAAAAACAAGTTTTCAGGATTTGGCAGAAAAGGTTTTGACAATCTCAAAATTTTCTATGGAGAGCAGATACTTAGCAAAAAGATTTATTTAGTTAAAGATAATATTTTCTATTATTAGAAAATTATTCCCACACCAGTGAGCAACTAAGCTGCAATTTAAGCAGCTCTTATGGAAAAATCCTATCGAACTGAACAGAGAATATTCCTTTCTATGGGAATTGTAAACCAACCTCTACATTTTTACAGCAGGGATATAATTGTTATATGGGATAATTTAAAAATTCTACAAAGTGGGTATAATTCTCCATCAAATTCTAGGGGCTTGTAGAGTAATAGCTATAGTCTAAATTTATTTGGCCCCCCTCCTGGTTTCATCATGATCTGTATTGTCTGTGCTGGTGTCAGACTGTAAACATTTGGAGCAGGAACCATGTCTGTGCAAAGCACAGAAACAGAGTTTAATAAACAAGGCTTGATTTTCAAAGGGACTTAAATTCAGTCTCTTTACATTCAGGCATAAAGTTGTGTGTGCAAGCCCCGGCACACAACCACTTCTGAAGCAATAACACCTATGTGCACAGTTGCTAGAATTCAAGGATAGGCTATACATGTACAGTGAAAAGCACTGGTGACAGAATCCTGCATGAAAGAGCCTTTTGGGGATGGAGGAAGAGTAAGTAACTTCTCAACATTTACCCCATCCAATGTCCCTGAAAGCTATAAATAGAACCATTTATGTACAACAAAGGTCATGGTGGATTTTCCATCACTGGCAATTTTTAAATTAAGATTAGAGGTTTTTCTAAAGCTATCCTCTTGGAATTAGTTTGGGGAAGTTCTATGGTCCGTGTTATAGAGGCGGTCAGATGAGGTGATCAGAGCAGTCCCTTCTGGTCTTGGAATCTACGAATACAGCAGCATAAAAACGAACAAATCCAGATGATAAGAGATATCAAAGGTGGCTGACAGAACTAAAAGAATTAATATGGGCTACTGAACTTTATCCAATCTAAGGAGATTATTAATTACAACACCACGCCCACGCCTGAAATCCAACTGACAGGGATGCAGGAAAGCTAAGGCGTCTAGAAAATGCTATATCTTCCTCGCTTCTACCATACCAGCCAATCTCTTTGCCAGATAATGACACTTAGGGAGGGATAACGAAAGTGTCAAAAGCTGGTATATTGATCAGGGTCTTCATGGACATTACATTAAATTCTAATATTGCCCAAGGATTCTGAGCTACCATAACGGCAGAAACCTCAGAGGGTTCCAAATTCTAAAGGCAGAAGTGAGCCCAGTATTCACACTGGCTACTGCTGAGGTAGTGGTGGAAAACCTCCTTCAAACATTTCTTCTGATGAGGAGTGAGGCACATTTCTCCCAGAAGTCTTCTACTGTCATAAAGGTACCATGCAGGTTCAGTAGTGAAGAGAGTGATAAGTGTATTCAGTAGAACATCGAGCACAGGACTAAGACCAAGGAACTTCTTACCTCCCCTGGCTCCCAAAAGGGTGGTGGAGAGGAGGTGGGATCATGACAAAATGTCTCGGGCACTGCATGTAGCAAACGCCAAAGGTTTTTAACAGTGGGCAAAGTATCCTCCTCCCCTTATGCATCTGGGAGCTCTGAGGAGCATTCCTCTCTGAGGTTAATGTCTGTCAGTGTGCAACCTGGGGACAATATGGCTCTTCACCATGTTCATTGTGGAGCTATGTCTAAATGGCACAATCTGGAGCCATTGGTGTTTGTGTAAATTTTACTGTCTATTCTCTGAGGCAGGCAAACTATGTTGGATGTTTTATATTTTTTTCAGGTGAAATGTTTTATGTAAATGAAGAAATAACATTAATACATAATGATATGGTCTATTTTGTTTATTTTCAGTGGCAATTTATATGAGAGTTCGGTTTTGTAAAATGAAGTGGAGATTAATCTTGAATCCTTTCAAGTGTCTCTTAAAGGAGTGGAATAGTCAGGGTCATGTCTTCACTTTCACTGTTTATCTTAGACTGTTACAAAGTCAACACCCTCATCAGCTTGTGTTAAATGTAATGCTGTGCTATCCTTTCACTGGAGGCTGGGGGCTTGATGCATCTTTCAATATTGTCTGTGCGATAAAGGGCACGGAGGACTTTAAAAATGCTTTGATGTTATTTCTTGACAGATATGTTTATTAAAATGATTTGTCTTCCTTTCAAATGTATAATCATAAATATAATTTGTCATCCCCAGTGTTTTAAGCCCCAACAGTGGTAGTTCTTATTTTCTTTCAAAAGCCACATTTGCAATTATTTCAGTGTTGAGGTTTGTACTACAGAGACCTGGGATAAGATAATGGTAGTACAGTCAGATCTAGTTAGTCTCAATCAGTTTGCAAACCATCTTTATAAATATTACAAAGAAAACCTTCCAGATTAACAAAGGAATAACACACAGTACTTGTTACTGGACTAACCGCCAGTGAAATGTTTTGTGTATTCACGAATAATCAAACACAGATTAATCTGTTCTGACTGAACTTTATTCTTGTTAAATCCTTATGTTCTGCAACATTAATTTCAAAGTCTAGTTTAATTATTTCACATATCTTAAATCTGCATAATTTGAGTCCTTCTGAGTTCTATAAATCCTTAATAACAGTTTATGCTTCTTTTAAGGCAAAAATGTTACAAGGTGTGAGCATGAACTGCAATGGAAACTTTTGCTAATTTTGTTTTGCTCATATGTGTGCTGATTTGATATTTACTATGGATAATATAAAGAATTTATGGTGTTCACAACTATCTGTAGATAAGTAAGTGACCATTGTTGTCATTCAAGTAGATTGTTAGGATAGATCCACATTCTTGCATGTGTGCCTTTGGTACCAAAATTAGGACCTTCTAAAACAGCTGTTCCTAAACTGTGGTCCATGGTCTACAACCTTATTTTGTGATTAGTAGATTTCTGAGCTTAATTCAATTCCATCTAAAACACTCGTGGAAGGAAGGGCGGAGCTACCACAATGGACCACTGTTGTTGTTTTTTTTTTAAAGGACCTCTTTTTTCCCCATCCCAGCACAAATCAAACCACTGCCACCTCCAATATGTAAGGCCAGGAATGACTTGCCCAGAATAAACTTCAAATCACTAATCAGAAATGCTGGTTCCAGACATTATCTCTAAGTACTTGAAAGTACTTAAGTACTTAAGAAAGTACTTGAAGAACATAGGGACAAAAGAGATCTACTGGTCTGGGAACAGCATCATGTCTCAAGAGAGAGTCTGGGATTAGGGGTTACATGAGATGGGAATTTGAGGAGTGTGGGATCAGGCCAGCTGATTGAAAGGGCAATGAATTGAGGGTGGGACAAAAATGCATTGGGAGTGAATTTTTCAGGGGGGAATTGGTTTTGTGGGATGATGGAACAGATTGGGGCATTACACTGATTTTGAGTCAGTGACATTGATATTTGGGAGGATTGGAACTGATTTAGTGTGTGCATGGAGAAGTATACTTATAGCACATGCTGTGTGACTGAGAAAATATTAAAATAGGTAAATGGAGCGAGAAGATGTACACTGTGCTGAAAGCTCAGGGACATCAGGAAAGCAATGTTGCCAACTTCACAATTTTATCTTGAATCTCATTGTATTTCATTATTTTCTTAAAGCCCCAGTTCCTGGAGTTATGTCAGAAGTTCAGCTTTCTTTAAAAAAAAAAAAAAATGTTTAGCCTGCATGGCTGTGGAAAAAACCTTGAACCTTAAAGGCTCAAAAAATCAGAAGGCAAATAAAATGAGCCCAACATTTTTAAAATTAAAAAAAAAAAAAAAATCTCATGGCTTTTTTGTAGTAAATCTCATACTCGTGGGGGCCTGATTCATGATTTTTGAATGGCATTAGGAGCGTTTTTTGCTTATTTCTCTCTTCCCTTGGCAAGTTGTCGGAATCTCGTTCTCTCTTTCTATTTCATTTCACATCCATTGCTCTTTCCTTTTTGTTCTTTAAACCATTCCTCAGATCTTCTTTCTCATTTGCTCTCTTTTTGGCTTTTTCTTCTCCTTCTTTATCTATTGCTCCCCTTTGGTCCTCCAGTCACCGTAGCTCCCCAGTCATTTCTTGCAAAAGCAAAACAAAATGCCCCATAACATGGCAAGAAAAAAACTAAAAAATAGCATTCTTAACTTCTTTTAGGCCCATTGTCAGTTGTATTTTCTTATGACTTCCCTCCTTCACCAGCTCCTCTGGTGCGAGCATAAGCATTGTGGTTCATGCACCTAATATTTAGATTGAGATCAAGTGATGCAGCATGTAAGATTTACCTACATTTTAAAATGTTAAGTAAATTCATTGCTCATGAAAAGTTGCCAGACTGAGAGCCTGGAGATTAAAGTCTATTTAGCCATAGACTAGATAGAGAACAGGCTGTGGCAGTGCAATCTTCCCCGGGATAGGAGTGTTGCTTTTTACTTCAGTGGGAACAAGCATAGGTCCCAAGAGAAGAATTTAGCATTTTCAACCTTGAGGATTTTAAAGGCAAAAACAAAACAACATAGAGTTCCATTCCGCTGTTTGCTAAGTGCTCAGTATCAGACGCATATGACCTTCCCTAGGGAACACAGATAAGGATGAAAATGTTTATTTAAAATCATCCTGGGTTGACGGGATTTTGTTTCATGCCTCCATATTTATTGATTATTTGAAGAAGGAACCAATTCACTAGCAAGTTCATACAGTAAAAGATATTAATGTTCTCAAAGAGAAGAAAGGCATATGATAACGGTTAGTATAGAGAAATAATTAATAGGTATAAAAGACTACTGTAGGTATCTGAAAGGCTGAAACTGAAGCAAACTCCTACTGATGTCAGTTGAAGTTTTGCTTGTAAGAAGAATGCAGGATCCAACTCTTGCTTAAACTGATCACTGAACTCCTTGATATCTTTTGACCAACTACCACCTGGGTTTATTGGCAAGATTCAGTTATTTTCCCTACTAAGAGTAAATAGGAATAAGACATTCCACAATGCAATGAAGGGGAGAATCACCTCTGCAACACTGGTATTCCCTTCCAGTTAGGAGGGAGGGGAAGATTGGAGAGTGGGAGGAATTTTAGCTCTGCCCCACAACACACCAGCAAGCAGAGCTGAGCTGGTAAGAAAGATGAAATAATCTGCTACTGGTATTGGCTAGCAGCAAATTACTTCACCTCTGGAACAAGTGGGGAAATGGCAATTGCAACTCTCAAGGTCACAATTCCCTCCCTGGTCTGCTCCTGGGGAAACACAGCTTATTGTAAACTGACAGTTTAGTCCTATGAACAGAGGTATGAGGTTGGTTGATGAAGGTTCAGGCTCTGTGGGCTATTGAGTACATGCACACAGGTCAGAACTCATTATCCCGCCTTTGAGAAATCATTTATACCCAGCTAGGAGGGAGAATCACAAGATGTTTTCCTGACCCGTTTTTTTTAAATTTCTGAAATATTAAAAATGCAGTGAAAAAAGTAAGAGCTTTTAAATATTAATTGCTTAATCATTCCCCCTTGCTTTAGTTTCAGAGATCAGAACTCTGTTTCTGAGGAAACAGGAGCAGACAGGCAGCAGGTAGCCAGCAGCAGAGAGTCAGAGCTCTCAATTGTCTCTGGCAGCTGCCTGCTGAGCAGTGAAAATGCAGGTCCTCACAGAAAAAAAAACAAAAAACCCAACAGCAAAAGCTTCAAGTAGGCAAATTATTCTTAAATACTATGAAACTTTAGAACTGAACAGAAAAATTAAAAGGATAAAAAACCAAAAACCAACCTGATTGTTTTGTTTGTGGACTCAAATGGACTTTTCCTAAAAAATCCATTGATCTCTTTAATTTAAAAAGAATTTGAAAAACATTTTGTAAAAGCAAAAGCACACTTCACATAGTGCAGCTGATACCTACATTTATCTTGTGGCTACTAACCAAGGCAAGGACAGAGATATAGAATAGATGGGGCCATCTAAGGCAGCAAAATATTCAAAAAGGACCAGATCCAATGCTCATTGAAGTCAGTGCCCAAAACCTGGATCTACTGAAGTCAACAGAAGCTTTGACATTGAGTTTAATAGCATCAGGTTTTAGCCAAGTATATGACTGCTTTATGTGAACAGAATGGTGCTTCAGTGTTCCAGTCAATCTAATGAGGGGCAGATCTCAAAAGGTCTGGAGTTTGGGTTCAATTCAAATAAGTATTTGGACATTATTGCTTCAGACTCAGGGTCCATCTAGTCCAACATACTGTCTCTGACTATGGCTAGCACCAGATGCTTCAGAAGAAGGTGCAAGAACCCCACAGTAGGCAGATGGGGGTTAATTTGTCCCCCAGATAGCTCTCATCCTGATCTCTAATAGTTAGAAATTGGCCTAAACCAATGCAAATTATCAAAACCCTATCAGTCCTTCTCGTACACCTCAGCCAATCATTCAAAAGGTTTGGGCTTCCAGTGCAGTTCAAATAAACCTCCAAACAATGTTTCTCATTCAGAGGTTCCCACACGGGTGCATTAATAGACTCTATATTATATTATTTAGACTTTTCTGTAGGGTACCTACAAATTTGTCACATTTTAATCATGCAGATGTAATCTTCAGATTTCTAAACAGGTTCGTGAATGAGTATCAATGTGAATTAAAATACAAAGTAACTATATTGTGTAAGGATTGCACCATGTTTAGCTGACTTCTTCTAGTAAGGATTGATTACACAAATTCTTGAGTGCTTGTAAATTATCACATGAATGTAAAATCAGATGTGAACAGTAAACAAATAATTTTCATTAAACTGACACCATACTCAAACCCATGCAAGATATCATTTAACAGTTACAACCCATATTTGCTGGGGACCACATCCTGAAAGAAATCTTTCCCAAACCCCCTCCTCTGGTCTTCAAACAACCCCTCAACCTCACCAAGCTCATCATCAGAAGCAAGCTCCCCACAGACCAGGACACAACAACTCAGTGACACCAATTCCTGCCATAACAACAGATGCAAAACTTGCAGATATATCTTCACTGCTACAGTGATCAATAACCCCCACAACACACCTTTCAAGATCCATGGGTCCCACACAACAACATTTGGTGTACCCCATTCAGTTCACTAAATGCCTCAATAACAACTATGTGGGTGAAACAACACAATCACTTTGCTCTCATATGAGCTCACACAGAAAAATGATAAAAGATAAAAACCATAGGTGACCACTTTTCACCAAACAATCACTCCATATCTGACCTCTCAGTTCTCATTCTCAAAGGAAACCTGCACATCATCTTCAAAATATGAGCCTGGGAACTTAAATTCATAACTCTGCTAAACACTTAAAATATAGTTTTAATAAAGACACTAGATTTATTTCTCATTACAACAATCTGTAACTCACGAACCCTCATTTATCCTGTGACAGTAGAGGTATTAACTGCCCACTTCATCTTGAATAGTCTCTTGCAACATATGTTAACTCCTTCTCTGTTCCACCTTGTATTTACCTGTGATACTCTGAGTACCTTTCCAGATCTGAAGAAGAACTTTGTGTAACTTGAAAGCTTATCTCTGTGACCAACAGAAGTTGGTCCAATAAAAGATATTACCTCAACCACCTTGTTTCTTTAAAGTATTGAAAATCAACTCTAACTGTAAGGAATGAATACAATAGATGAAATGTACTGTGCGTATTTGTACAGAAAGTAAGTATTGTACAGATAAACTAATAAAGAGCCAGAGACTTTGAGGTGTTGAGTATCTCCACCTCTCATTAAAGTCCATTGATAGTGAGAGTATTGAAGTATTGGACCCAAACCTTGCTATAGCAGTAGGCATTCAGATCAGATACTTTAGAGGACACATTTATATACATAGCTCCTTATTGCTTCTGCTCAGTGTCAAAATGGCCATTCTTTGCCTACTTCCTTCAGAAGCTCCACTTCTGAGGATTTTCTGTATAGGCGTGTTTATGTACAATACTGAAACTGCTTTTAACAACTGCAACATATTTGTCACACTTCTAAATCATGTCATTGCTGTGTCTGTTAGGTTTGGCACTGATACATGGACTGAATTTCAAAATAATTCCGGATCTCAAACATCTGGGCTGTGATTCACTGCATTAGCAAGAGTGTGAGACTTGGGACTTCAGCCTGTTTAGGAAGTGAAGCACAGTCTTAATATGTAGGGCATGAAATAAATCCATTTATGGATCAAAAATTCTACATTGCTTTAATGAACTTTGATCCAGATTGCTGTCCTCAGTAACTTCTATATTAAGTGTACAGAAAAACAACACAGTATCAAAACCTTCTACTCAGTAGAAGTTAATGATGTTCTTCAGTGTAACTCTTTGATGAGAGTTTTATTGCTTCCCATATTGCATAATGTCAACAATCAACATTATTTACATGCTGTGTTATATTGCAAAGCTGTAAAACAAGAAGTGTTATACCATATAATCCTTGTCATGTATAGCAAGGGGTTCTGGCTGCAGTTATATTATGCTATGCAATGTTCTTATGATTCACAGTTCCAGTGAAATGGCAACAAACAGAAGCGCCATCTTTTTGAATGAGGATCTAGTGACCTAAATTGTTTGTTGGGCATATTTTCCTACTTATAAAAGGAGGATATATCATTCACAGATTCATAGATTCCAAGGCCAGAAGGGTCCACTGATATCTGATCTGACCTCCTGTATAGCACTGGACATGGAACTTTGTCAAAATAATTCCTTTTTGAACTAGAGCATATGTTTTTAGAAAAACATCATGGAGTGATAAATGACTACTAAACCTTACTAAAACTTAACTTTATGCCAAGGCTGAATTGCATACACTTTGAAAGAAGGGAATACAAAATGTCCAAATAAAATTTCCACACAAGTGACAATATCTGCGTGTATCTCAGCCTCAAAACTACTAGTAGAGTGTCTGTAAAATAAGCCCAACCATACTACTAGTGCTGTGTGAATTCAAAAAATTAGGCTGCCATAAGTTGGCCACAACACTCTCCTCAGTGCTTTCTTTCTGCTCCTTGCTGGTGCACACAAGAGGTGAGGCCATGGTTCTGCATAGATATCCCTCAATCTGGGTACTTCTGGCAGTGTTGGTAAACCCCACTTGCACTCCCCAGTGCAATCATCCAAACAATAGTTTCCCCAATCCTGTATAGGTGCATAAAGGTATGGTTGGCACTTTCTATATCAACCTCTCTGCTGTATCCACGCAGGGTCAACTTCTTTGGCTCTACATGTGATGAAACTAATTTTAGATGCAGCGTGCCTTTGATTAAAGGAAATGTTATGTACATCACAGCTGCCAATATTTTTGAGGAACCCAGCTAATCCAACATGGAACTGTTTAAACTCACGTCTCACTTTGAAATACTAATTATGATTGTTAAAGTGAGAAGTGAGAGGTTAAAGGGCTGGTCCTATTGTGTTCTAGGATGTGGGTGGGCACAAGCCCACCCACAGCTGAAAGCCCCTCCCCCAGCCTAAGGGGAGGAGCTACTGAGCCCACAAACTAATTACAGGGCACAACTAATGAAAAAGCGTGAATGAACGTGAATGAATAGAGGAACAGAAATAAGCTCCACAGTCACAGATCACTCCCTCAGCCAACATCCTCTCCCTGGTATAATAGATGGCTACTTTGGCTAGCACTAAGAGGAGGTTGATGAGGTGGCCATGTGACTTTGTGGGGCCATGGATTGGGTATGCATATATCAGAAGGTGGTGGGAAAAAGGCAGCCAAGGGGGGAGAAGATTCTGGAGGAGCTGGAAAAGGGGCTGCAGATAGATGTGTGCCAGAGTCTCCCTCATGCAGCAGAAGGGACAGGTGTCAGGGAGAGGGGGTGAACTGCACCAGGTACACACCCATGCTCATGGCTCCATGAAGGAGCCACCAGCTGATATTCCTAGCTGGGGACGGGGAGGCAGGCTTGTGCAAATAGGGGTGGGATGGGGATTTTAATACTCAGTTTTTTCCCTCTAGGCCATTCCTTTTACCCTGGGGGCTTCTTTGCACTTGCCACATTAGGTTAAGTAAGCTACCAGCTCACTCTGTACAGGTAAAGTGTAGTTCAAAACAGCTCAACCACTTCTTTAGTGCTGCTGAGCTGCACATCTGGGCCAAGAAAGGGAAAGAGCAGGTGTCCCTCAAAGTGCTGCCATTAGTGTTCCTGCTGCAGTGGGGCTTTTAAAGTGAAACTCCCATGTAGCTTTGCTGCCCAAAGAAGCACCTGGGCTCCTTTGAACTGAACTTTAGAGAGCTGAGTTGGGAGATTGCTTAAGGTTTCCAACTCAGTGTTTAAACCAACAGGGCAAGTGCAAAAGGAGCACTGACAGTAAGATGATGATGACTATGGTGGTAAGGGAAGGACTGGAGGATAAGCACGGAGGAGGGAGAAGGACTAAATTCAGAAAAGATAATCACTATTTCTGGATCCTATTGATTTCCTCCTTATCCCAGATGAGATGCTGAGGTTTTCCTTTTGGTGCTGAGGTCTCAGCTATGCACTATGGAGAGCCAGTGTGGCATAATCATCACCCCAAAATCCCAAATGGCTGGTCAGAACACAGTTCTGATCATTCACTATTTCCCTAGCTGGACACTGATACATTTTCTTAGAAAGAAACCAACTCTGAAAAACAAATGCATCATCATCATTATTTACTTTATTAACTTTGTCATTTGTTATAATACACAGCATGGTTTTCTTCAAATGGGTCATCTATAATTCTTATGGGAATCGTAAAAGTCCCCTATTGTTGTTGTATTTTTAGCAAAGAATAATGAATAGCTGATAGATGAAATATAGTGCTACATAATTGGCAAATGGAGAACGTTTTGCAGAAAATCACTCAAACTATTTTGAATTTCATTTTTAGTCATGGTTTATTTAACACCAGCAGAGTGCTCAAAGAGTTTTACAAAAGATTGATGATACCCTACTGCAATTCCTAAGTGTAATATTATGTCATAAAGAATTATGTCAATTTCTTTAAGGATGCCGAGAAAGATATTGCTATGCATCAATAAAAATTCAAGTTTTACCAACCATCTGTATTGTGTAAATCAAGTAAAGGGCAAGGGTTTCTCCAGAAAACAATTGTGGAATGGAATGAGTTGGCCCAAAAGGTATATACTGCACTAGAATATGTCAGTAAATATATTATAAAGAAGGTACAGTGAACTTCAGGATACATTTTGAGGCGCACATTTTCAAGCATTGGTGCTTAAAGCCCTGTCTACAAGTGGGAAAAGGGTGGGTTTTTCCTATTGAGTCAGAATTTATCTACAAGAGACAAGTTAAATTTTAGGTGTGATTTTAAGCTGAGTTAGTTAAACCAGTGGAAAAGACTGTGTGGGTACTCATTAGTGCATTTAAACCAGGCTTATTGCAGTTTAGCTTACATTGATTAGGAATTTGTTTTTAACTAAATTGAAAGAAACCACTCAGACCAAAACAAAACAAAAGAGTCTACACAAAGGTTGCACCAGTTTAGTGAAATGAGTTTAAAAACTAATTTAAATTAAACCCATTCAACTTTCTCCTGTAGACAAGGCTTCAGCTCAGTCAGATGAGCATAACACAATTGGAAACCCTCTTAATGCCAAGTAGACACAATTTAACATCTTTTCAGCCATGTTGGCTGGTCATGTTGTAATGGAGGAGGGAGCCAAGGGCACAACACAACCAATTCACATGACTTTGGAGGTACTCAATAGTATTAAGCTGTGTTTACATAGATATTAAAAGGGCTTTCCAGTTGTTAAGCTCACCGTTGAAAAAAGGGCCTCATTTCACTCCCTGTAGACAGAGCCTAATTTTCATTGGCAAAATACACCCGTGCACACATTTTGCAAGTGAAATCATGTCTGCACGCACAAAATGGGTAATTGTATAAAAAATTTGTTATTTGTTATAATTTGTTATTATTATTGGTATTACGGTACCACCTAGAAGTTCAGAGTCCCATTTTGCGGAGTGCTGTATAGTCAGCAGGGCAGAAAGACAGTATCTGCAAAAGCTTATTATCCTTTTACGTACAATACATCCAATCTAACTGTAAGCGTATGCATATGATGCAGTGTTTCAAAATGAACTCAAATGTTTGCAGACCAAAAACCAAGGGCTATAACCAATATTGCTTTATGTACCGCACTGACAACCCTGCAGACAGAAGTCTGCTGTTCAGCCACAGAACTGACCGTAGAAGCTTCTCCCCGCTAGGAATTTCACTGAGACCACAAAGTCATTTCACAGTCATCAGATAGTAACTGTTTTTAGTCGTTACTGATTGGGGCTGAAATTGAGCCAGCATCTTAGTGAAGAAGGGTTCTATACTGCATTAGCGATACCCTGAGCTGGTCAGCCCTCTATTAGAATACATTATATCAATAGCTGTTTATCAAGTTCTTGTGGTTACATCCCACTCTTATTAAAAGTGTCATAGGATGCTAAACTTTCTCCGAGGCATCCACAGAGAGCTTATCAATCACATTTACTTTCCAGCAAAATTTCAAGCCCACTCCAAGTGCCTTCTAGAGGAGCATTCAGTTATTTTAAGGAATATTTATTTAGAAAAGATTGCTCCACAGTGCTATGTCCCTGAATGGCCTGTTTTAAAAATTCAGAATGTAGTTGTTACTCATAAAAGTTATTCTTAAAGGCAGTGATTTAAATATTAACAGTGATCAATACTGTGCCTCCTGACATCCATTTATTGCTCACATGGATGCTCCACTACTCATGATATGTGATCTTCATTTCAATTATGCAGTCTCATCTTCAGCTCAATTGTCAAAGTTGGATGATAGAGCACACAATTGGAAATGTGGTTACCTTGTTTCAAGGTCATTTTTTCTTCAGGCAAAGAGTGACATTGTAATAAGTTTATCCTGTTTCTCACTCATGTTAATTCTGTAGAGCTAATATTTCTAAGAGGAAACAAACATGATCCTTGTCTAGATCATTAACAGAAGTGTTAACTAAATTCCAACCGTTGGATCAAAATTGGCCCTCATTTACATCTGCATAGTGCCACAGAGGGGCTGCAGAGGTGCAGTTTACTGAGGGTAGAATTTGGCTAGGAGAATGCTACTGGTAAAAATTCATGAGCCAGTAAAAAAATGCAGCTTGACTTTCAGATTCCAGGTTTAGTTTTCAAGGCTCACAGTTAGAAAAAACATCTTTCCATTTGTAAACTGAGCAAATCTGGTCCAGAAGTTGCTGTGACATGATACACACAAACCCTACTGTTCCTTTTATATGCTCACATTTCAGGGAGAGCTGAACTTTAAGATGTATGCCAATAGAAAGCTATCTGTGATTCCTATTTAATGGTCTATTTGAACAGACCTATTAAGAAGCAGTGCCATCCAAAATCCAGTTTGTTTTCTTCTACACTCTGAATAGAGAAAGTGACTAATAACCATGGAAACGAAGCTGGACAAAGAGCCAGGTGGTTTCCTTTGAAAGAAAAAAAAATGCTTAAGCTGGAAAATTTGTCAGCTACTAGTGAACTCTAAAAAGCTGCAGAATTTCTACTCTTTGATTTTCGTTGCTCTTTGAATGAGGGTCTGGCTGTAGGAAAAATGTACAGATCCATACTTCAAGAACACATGGTTCAGGCAACAGCTAGTAAGGATGAACAAACCCTCGATGTGCTACTTTATTAACATATACAGATATTTAATATAATTAGATGGTAAGCTATATGGGCCAGGGCCATTTCTTACCATGTGTCTGTAGTGTATCCCACAAGATGGGATCCTGAAGTCAGGTGTGCCTCAAACACTACCATAAGACAAACAATAGTTATAATTAGTAAGCAAGAGTCTCTAACCCAAAGATATTAGACAGGAAACAGGGGTGAAGTTACTTGTTCAGCATCAGACAACAGGTATGTGATAGAGCCAGGAGCAGAACCCAGCTCTCTTAGATCCTGGTCCCGTGGCTGTTCCACCACAGCACACTACCTCTCTAATTTAAAGATACAGAAGTCCTGTTAATCTCATTCTTTTAGCTAAGGAAACTAAAGCACAGCAAGATCAAGTGACTTTGTAACCTGCTCAGTGCCATGCATATCAATGGCAGAGCCAAGCAGATAAACCTATGTCTTTTGACTCCCAGTTCCACGTCCTAATCAGTGGACTATACTGCTTTGGTTAGTCATTTTATCCCTGATGACATGACAGGTCCTCCCTGTTATTCATTCAGAAGCTGCCAGCAATGCAACTGCAACCTTAGGCATGACGGTATCCCTATTTTGACTTACCCTGGGATAGCATGATTGATCTAAAGTGTAGCATAAGGTTACACATATCCAGCAAAAGACAACTGTAAATTGTGCAAAGGCTATGCTACAGTCTCTTGTGCCAACATAGTTTCAGGCTACTTCACATCAACTAGGAGAATACATATGGAAATTATACCCCCTTCCCCCGAGGCTAATAGATACCCTGCAACCAGCTCACATTACAGAACAGTAGGATTTTTTTGAACTGCAGCGTCACCCCAAACAAGCACATCACAAAGAGCCACAGACAAGTTTACAACCTACAGGGGTCAATAGATTTTCCTGGGGCAAAGAGAATTCACTGTGCCCTGGGCCAGCTGATGGTTAGTAATAACTATCTAATTTCAATTGTTGAGGGTGTGCTCTATGTTCTGGCATTTCATCCAGTTGTTTGCCAGTCTAACATTTGCATCCAAAACTGTGTGAGTTTTCTCCCATAACAGCTTGGAAAAGAGATGACTAAATGGGAGATATGTTAGAAGCCTATAAAATCATGAATGTGTGGAACAAGTGAATAAGGAAGTGTTATTTACCCCTTCACATTACAGAACACAGGAACCAAGGGTCACACAATGAAATTAATAGGCAGCACGTTTAAAACAAATACAGGGAAGTACTTCTTCAAACAACACACAATCAACCTTTCTAACATGTTGTTAGAAGATTTTGTGAAGACCAAAAGTATAACTGGGTTCAAAAAAGCTTTAAATAATTTCATGGCTGATAAGGCCATCAATGGCTATTAATCAAGATGATGAGGGATGCAAATCTTTGCTCTGGGTATCTCTAAACCTCTGACTACCAGAAGCTGGGAGTGGATGGCAGGGGATGGATCTCTCAGTAAATGCCCTGTTCTGTTCATTCCCTCTGAAGCACTAACCACTATTGAAAGACAGGATACTGAGTTAGATGGACCATTGGTCTGACCCAGTATGGCCATTCTTATGTCCTTTATGACAGGGTCAGACTGGATGGCTACTGGAGAGTGCTAGAAGGCCAATATATCAGTCCCACGATCAGTAAGTCCCTTTTCCCCTAGTAGCTGAGCAGGGTTTACTCCTCGTTAATTAATACACATGGAGACAATCAAGGCCCCACCCAGGCTTGTAAAAAAGCCTCCCTCCAGAGAAAGGGTGTGGCTGGAGTTGTGGGAGTGAGGTGAGCTACAAGAGAGTGTGTGAGCAGGCAAGACTCTGTCAAGAGCCAGGAAGGTTTAGGAGAAGGAGCAGAACGCTGGCAGGAGAGAACCTCGCAGGTACAAACACTGAGGGGAGGGAAAAACCCTGCCCGAAGAGGGCAAAGGACCTTTCCGAGGTCTGGAGTCCTAAGGGAAGACACCCTGCCAGAAGGGAAAGATTGAACTGGTCATTTGGTCAAGGGGTATGGAGAAGTAACCCAGGAAAGCTAGCAGCTTTCCTGAAGCCACAGCGTGAGGCTGTGGCTTGTAGGATCCCTGGGTTGGGGTCTGGAGTCAAGGGTGGGACTGGGCCCCCTCTATCCCCTACTGGCCATTCACTAGAGGGGCAAGAGCCCCAGCGAAGAGGCAAGGGCCTGTGAGAACCAGAGACAGGACCGGGAGCCAGCAGGAAGTGGCCATCTTAGAGTAGCTGCATTACCCTCATCCACCACTAGAGGGTGGAAGAAACACTACGGGGTGAAGCAAATACTCTGACCTACCGCTAGAAGGAAGCACTAGACCCACGGAGGTAGAGGAAGAGTTTTGTTACACCTTAAATAGATTGAACTCCTTGAATCTTTACTATAAAGCGCTTTTTCCGATCTTTTTAACATGCTCATGGCTCTTCTTTGAACCCTCTCCAATTTATCTACATCGTTCCTGAATTGTGGATACCAGAACTGGACACAGTAGTCCAGCAGTGGTCACACCAGTGCCAAATATAGAGGTAAAAGTACCTCTCTACTCGTACTCGAAATTCTTCAGTTTATACATCCAAGGATTGCATTTGCCCTTTGGCCACCAAATCTTTGTCATAGTCACTGCTTCCCAGGATAGAAAAAGTATGGCCTAAATTCCTTGTTCTGAGATGTAAGTGCTTTGGGGATTTTAATGGCAGAAACTTAGGCATCTAGGGACTTTAGGTATCTACAGTGTTAGGCTGCAGCTGAGCAGGGGTTTTGT
Organism: Emydura macquarii macquarii; assembly: GCF_026122565.2. Lineage (NCBI taxonomy): Eukaryota > Metazoa > Chordata > Testudines > Chelidae > Emydura > Emydura macquarii. The sequence goes on from NW_027133199.1 coordinate 5,633,052, forward strand.
GAATGTCAGTGATGGCTAAATGTTCGATTTAGGTGCCTGAACTACCAGTAATAAATGGAATTTATGCACAATTTCAAACATTTATTTTGTAATTGTGGACAGTGATAAATACAGCATATACATGCAAACAGGAATTATCCCAAGAGAATAAGAGAGCAAAGTTTGCTCAGAAGAAAGCAAACTGGTAGTAATAATTATCTTGCTTAGGAAATGTCCAAATGTTGAGCCCCTAAGTTCTCACACCTCTCAAACACGACGCCATTGAAGTAAGCAGAATCAGATTTAAATAATTATTTTTGGAAAATAAAGTAATATTAAAGAATCCATAAAAAATAAGTGGCTGTTTATTAGCATTCTAGTCAGCTCTCTGTGGTTTTCTTCAACTACTTAGAATAAATGACAACATCTATTTGATAATTAACGTCTCATGGTAAAAAGTACTGAAAAGGTTACATGCGTCACAATAAAAGATATAAAAATTACAGAAATGTGGACAAGTAGACAAGCAGATGGGATAATTGAATGCAATTTTCTGAAGAATGGGACATGAACCAAACTAATTGACCTTAAGGTTATAGACCTTTTTCCATAATTCATGATAAATTAACACTGAATTATTATCTCTTTCCATTACTAATTCATATTCTTAATTTACATAATTGAATTATCAAGATATATGCAGTGCTATGCATTATTTGAACATTTTTATAGTCAATCTCTAGGCAGATAGAAGTCCCTTCACTGTTAGCCCAGGTCTCAGAATAAAGAGGTAGCTAAACTAAAGTGGTTCTGCTTCAAAGTCAGGAAAAAGGGTGCCTTCACTTTAGTCTTGGAAATTTTAGTACAACTCACACAGTGTAAATGTATCATAATTAGCAGAATTTTACTGCTAATTCATCTGCAGCTGAAAAATGATGTATTCTCTCTCAACACCTAAAAGCTCATCAAATAATTTTATTATTAGAGTGAAGATAGTATGTTTCTACATTTCTTTACAGAGTCATAGTATTTCATGTTTTACAATGTATTTAAAATTTTACATTTTAAGGACAAAATTGTATGCACAGATCTGCTCAGTGAGCCTCAGTAATTGCCAGTAGTCTTTCCTACCTGCATGCCTGGAACTCGTTGATATGCAGGGAGAGCAGATTGTTAGAGTTTGCCCTAAAATAAAATAAGAGACTTCTGAAATGCAAAATTGCAGCAAAAGAACTTGCTCAAGATTTTCCATAGCTTTATGTAGATATATAGGCATGCACACATCTCCACTGAGCCTGTGAGTTCTGGGTCCTATTGGGAAACTGGGACCCTAGGAATTACCATACTGGATCAGACACAAGATCGATCTAATTCAGTATCCTGTCTCCGACAGTGACCAGCCCTAGATGCTGCAGAGGAAAGTGTAAAAAACTCTACATTAGTCATATTTGGTATAATCTCCTCCTTCCTTCCCCCACCCATGAAGGTCTCATCCTCATCCCTAATGGAGAGACTGCTTTAAACCCTGACGCATGAAGTTTAATATCTAGAGCTGTGCAGAGAAAGGTAATCCTGTTTTGTGGAGGATTTTGATATTTTGAAAAAATTCAAAATTCCATGTGAAAGGTAAAGCTGCATAGCTCTTGACTCAGATACATACTGCATGGCAGGTCATCTCTGAAGTGTGGAGCCTGTAAGTTCTAGGATCCCCAACCCCAGGGCAGTCCGTTTAGCACTATAAGAACCAGCAGGGCTAGAACCTAAGCCCAAATGGGTTTTGGACTACTGACAGGGCCACATCACCATTGGAAGCTTAGGCAGAGAGTTCTGCTGCCAGCCCCTGTGAAGGTAGGCTCAGCAGGAAGTACCACCCAGCAGGGCCTGAGTGGTGTGTCCCCCATCCCCCAGTCACAGACCACTGATTGGCTTATGCCTGTATACAAATCAGGAAGCCAAGGGGGGGAGCTGTCTGAGCAACAGTGCAGATTGTCTGCTTCCCCATACTTTAGACCTGGTTTTGCTGTAGAACCTAGACTCTGGCTTCTGACTGTGGTTTGTCCCCGACAATGCTATTTGCTTCTGTAACCTGGTGCCTGACCCAGCTTGATCCCAAATCTGCTATTTGCCTGCCATCTACAATATGGTGCCTGACCCTGACTTCCTGGTATCCTGACCTGGCTCATCCCTGACCCTGCTACTTGTCTCCTGACCACAACTTAGTAGCTGACTGGTGCACGCTGGCTGCCCATGGCCCACCCCTGACAGGCAGATGGCCCTGGACCAGCTCTGAACCAGGTGGGTGAACTGACAGGAAATCAGGCAGGCTTCCATCAAAGCCCTGTCTGGTTTCTGGAGGACCATAGTTGAATTCAGACCATCTCCACAGAATGCTTTGATTTTTTACAAATTGGCAAATTGTAATGAAACACTGTTTTACTGAAACTTTTCCAGTCAACTCTATCTATATCACTTCCAAAATGTTTAGCATTGATTCTGCATTGTAAGTATGGCATCTGAGTCACCACTTTCCAAAGCTCCCATTTGAAGTCCTGCATTACCATAGGACATTGAACTTCAAAGTCATGACATTTGAATGTATAGAAAACTTGTCACTCGCCGAAAACTAATGGTAAATCTTGCCTGTCCTGGGTTTGGGGCCAAGGTAAATCTTAGTGGAAACTCCATATTTGGGGACAGTAGGTAAACTTTCTCTAGCAAATTGATATTTAAAACAAACAAACAAACCTAGCTAACTGAAGTTGCTCATGATGTTATAAGTAGTTCTGGGGAGATAAACTAATAGGCAAAAGGCAGATGTCACCATGATTGATGATTGATTAATATATCACAGAGGTTTAGTGACTGTCATATTTGTGCAAATTACTACATGGCCATCACCTGTACAAGTGTGATTTTTTTTATACATCCACACACATCCCACCTACCCGTGTACCCATGAATGAGATAGCTTTTAGATGCTTACAGTGGAGAATAAAGGAAGTGTGGACTAACACTGCTTGTAATTATTATTAGCCTAGAGATGGAATATCTGGATGGAGCAAGATGGATTTAATGACCCCACCTCTTCCTGTGCACACTGGCAAAGCCTGGTAGGAGAGCACTGTGGAGAGAGCTGTCTACAACTTTTTCATTGTATTTCTCCTTTGGCTAGGAGGCTTCCAAATGTCTTCTGTCACCAGTACTTTGCTTGTGCACCTTTCCCTTCTCCCAAGTGCTGCTCTGTCTTCTAGGAAGCATAATATATCCCCAAAGCAGTGCCTATTATCCATGGAATCTAAAATACTGTAGTAAGAACAGACAGTGACCCCACCAATAGATGGTGCTATATCTTTATCTTAACATTAAGTTGTTGGATCTGACCTGGGAAGGATAGTAAGAAGTTCAGTCCTTCCTGTGTGTGCTGGGAGTTGGTACTTGCAGTGTTCTAGTAAATCCCTGGAATTCTATAAGCGAGTATTACAACTGGTGGCAGTGGCTTCAAGATGGCAAAAGCAGTTTTGCCCAAGAAAAAAACTTCCTGTCATGCCGATGAGACTGGAATTTCTGAGTACTTGCTAGATTTTGCGTTGTTGCCCTCTGTGGATGAGTGGATTGATGAGAAAGCACAGTACCCTAGCAGTGTTTTATGGATGGTGATGCCAAAGCATTTTACCAGCAGCTTCCCAGAATAGATTGTGGTTCTCATAGGCAATTACACAAAAAGTTATACAACTACTACGTGGGGGGATTAGCCCATTTGAAATAACAGAAGGAATGGCAGTTCAGAAGGAGACAGGAATGGGAACTCCTGCCTAGTTATTTGTGTGCCCTGGAAATACTGTTTGATAGGGCTTTTCTTTTACCACCCTGGCTAGGAAATGGCTTGAGTGAAGCAGAATCTGCTGTGTTGAGTCTGGAAATGGCAATGCAGAAAGAGGCCTATGCCTAGTGGCAAGCTATGAGAGAATCCTGTGTGAAAAGTGAGCTTATAAACAGCTTAAAAGGGAAACTTCTTAACCTGCCAGTGAAGGAAGATATCATTCCGGATAAACCTATGGACCAGATTATATGCAGAGTTCAAAATCTGGAAGTAGAAATTTATTTTCCTTGTAAAAGATATCAGCTGTTAATTCCCAAGTCCCCTGGTGACTTGTTTGCAGCTCTTTGAGAAAAGACTGCTAGAGAAGTGGATAACAAATTGGAGGAGGCCCAGGTGCAATCTTGTTACATACATCTCATGGGTCAGAAAAAGGAGATTTTCTCAAGTGCGTCCTAGGCCAAATGACATTTGAAGGTAATGCGGAGGCGAAGCTCATTGGAAATGGATTTACCATACCAAGGAAAACTAGAAATTGCCAATCTAGCAGGGCCACAATCAGTGACTGATAGAACAGTCCACATCAAGAATTGCTCAGATATCTATTACTGGGTGTCTGGAGACAGTGATGACTGGAAAAGCTCAGTGTTTCTAGACTCAGGATCTAAAATAAGCCTGATGCATGGAGAATACCCTGTGCTGAATGGAGAAGAAAACTTGTAGTGTGGGAGTTAAATTGGCGATGATTAATCATCATCTGCCACAGACAACAGGAGACATCCAGCTTCCACTGAAGAAATTACGTTTTTTGTGATAACTAGTATTTCTAGTGATGTTTTACTGGGAGTGGATTTCGTCCAAGGGAATCAGAAAAACTCCTGGGGTGTTAATAGAACACATTTGTCCTTGGACAATATTCAGATACCCCTGCTGCATGTGGATAGGAGGAAGTGTCTTGGGTGCACCTCTTGGGGGCATTAGCAGTGCCTCTATCATGCCAATAGGGTGACAGAGAGGAACTGCTCATTATGGTGGCAAAGAATAAAGTTGTGGTGAAGCCAGGTCATCATGCAATCATACTGCTAAGGATAATAGACTTCTGTAATAAAATATTTGAAGTTAATTATAACCAGTCAGGATTGCTGGTTAGCAGAACTCTGTTTTTGAGGAGGACCAAAGTGTGAGTACTGAGTAAAAGCAATTAGTGATTGACCAGGAAGCTCAGCTAATTAAAACTCAGACCATGGGGACAGTATCCAGTGTAGCTGGTGTCTCAGACTCTGTCACAGGGGCAGAGATCAAGAGCTGTGAAGCAGCCAGGTCAGTAAAAGAGATAGGAGTTGGCTTGACAAAAGCAGCCATAGAAGGCAATTAAAGGAAGCAATTGGAACAGCTGCTCTTGTGATACACTAGTGTGTACTCCAAGAATGAAGAGGTTGGGGAACATAACTGGGGGCTAAAGCCAAGAAATGTTCCTGTGAGGCAACCCCAATGCTGGATTCTTCTGGAGTATCACATAGCAGTGAAAGAAGCTAAACTGCATGCTTGGAGAATGGTCTGATTGTTCAGACTAGATCACTTTGGGCATCCCCAACTGTAACTGTGGAAAAAGCCCAGCAAAAATTTAAGGATATATATTGACTACATGGGGCTAAATTCACAGACAGTTCAAGATAGCTACCTACTTCCACACATAGCAGATGCTCTGGCTAAAATGTCAGGAGCAAAATATTTTGGTAGTTTTGATTTGGTATCTTGACACCATCAGATTAAAGTGGTACCTGAGAATGAAGAAAAGACTGCTTTTGTGGCATCTTATGCACTGTTTCAATTGTGCAGAATGCCTTTTGGACTCGTGAATACACCAGGGATGTTTCAGAGAGCAGTAAATGATCTAATCCAAGTTTTGAGAACTGAAGACATCCTCACATATTAAGATAACTTCATTGGTTTCCATACAACATGGGAGGAGCATCTGGTAGGAGTGGAAAGGATTCTAAAGCTTTTTAAATAGTCAGGATTTAAACTTGCAGTTTGTGAGAAGTTTCAAGGCCCCCTGCTTCCTGGGGCATGTGGTTGATGAGGATGGGTTGGAGCACCAACCCCAGAAAGTAAAGTTTTATGAAGGACTGTAAGGTTCCTACAATCCTGGAGGCAATACAGAGGTTTGTAGGCCTCTGCAGATCCTATAAGAGATTGGTTTTAAAAAAAAAATCAGAGTGAGCAGCACCATTATACCAATTAACCAGGAGCAACTTTGCCTGGAAGAGAGCAACACCAAAGTGTGTTTTAGTCACTGTAGAATAGACTGATCAGATTTTTGGAATGATATCTGGGGACATATTTTTAGGGTGGGAGGCAGGGAGGAGTAGGGGGTAATTACTGCTTTTGAGAAATAAATGTTATGTAAAAACAGATGTTATGAACATATTTTTATACATGGTATAGCTAACCTAAATACGTCATATTTCTCACATTCAATCTGTAAAGACAGCAAAAATACTTACCAGTATTATCCTTAAGACTGACAACAGAATAGTAAGCTTGCATTAATTGGAGTATTTCTCCGATGAAGGTATCTGCTTGAAAATATCGTTGTTCTTGGTGAGTTTTTCCATGAATTCTAGACAGGATAGTTTAAAGTTCATTTTCACAACGAGAATAGTTTTCACAGTTTGTACATTAAATTTTGATTTCTCTGACACCCACACGTCATTCATCAGTGAGAACACACTTTCAACAGGTGCATTGTGGACTGGCAAACAGAGCATCACTTCAGCTAGTTTTTTCAGGTTATCGTGGGCTACTTCGATGTCTGTGAAATGTGTCATGACCGCGTTCCATTTTTAAGCAACTGACATAGCAGATGCATTCCATTCACCTAGTTTCCCTCTTAAAAATTCATTAAGAAAAGTCACTTAATCAAAATTAGCTTCTTGAGCAATTGTTACATTTGGGCATTTCATTTGCAGAAGTTCGATTGCCTTCTCAATCTCAGACCTTGCAGGCACTTTTTTCAAAAGACGTGCATTGTCTGCCTTAAGGTCCTCTGTGTGTTTTCCCCACGTGTGTATGTATTTAAAAGACACATCAAATAAAAGATCGAGAAATATTAAAGTATGACTTGTGTGTCCAGACCCCATCCCTTCTTGCTCCTTTAGTAGTTTTCTCTCTAAAACTAGCACAAAGACTTCCTCAAACCTTGTAGATAGCTTCTTTTCGAGATTGGTAAGGATGTCAGCAGATTCCACTGCACAGCAATCTTCCCCCTCCAGCAATTTTACTGTATCATGGAAAAGTGACAGATTAGCTTGAAGGAAAGTGAGCGAGAGTTCTAGTATTCTTGCCCCATAAACTCACAAAAACTCCTCAGTCTTGCAACTCGAACAGTGAAATTGTGAAAATATCTGAAAATCTTGGTAAGTATATATTCAGCATCCACCGGGATTGTATCCAGCGCAGTTCGGGCACAGTTCTGAACCATATGAGCGGGACAGCCGAGCCCTATCAGTCCCATTGTAAGGCTGCCCTGACTTTAGTGTGCATATTTTCTCTCTCTTGTCTGTGTAGCCTGCCAAAGTTTGTGTTTGTATTATTGGCAGAGAAAGCCACAACTTTATTTTCCAGTCAAAACTTTTCTATAACAGCAAGTATCTCCACTGCAATTAGTTCAGCTGTTTCACGTCTTAGTTCAACAAAATTAAGTAGCTTTGTCTCCATGGACGTGCTTCCATCATATACCTTGAAGTAATGAACCAAGGAAGGCAACAAATTTACATGTCCATGGTTTGATGCATCAACTGAAAGCGATACAAACTCAACATTGTCCAGATCATGTTTCAGTTCATCTGTTGCCCAAGGTGTGAATACTTTTGTGACAATTACATCGCTCTTTTTCCTTGTACAACTAAATTTGGGATTGTAGAATTTTCTATTTAAACTCAAGGTTTGATCTTAAACTGTGGTTGTGACAGATGGTGCGATAAGCAAAAATTCCCTCTTGTGTAGCAAGGTCATATTCACTCGGTGTCGGCTCAACTTTACAAAAAAATGAAGTTACAGAACTTGAATCGGCACAGGCAGTTAGGGTGGATTTATGTTCACTTATGTTCTTTTATCGATGTCCTGCCTCCGCTGGAAATGGTGAATATGGAATGGCATATTGTACATAAGACAGATGTTTCTGCAGTTGGTAGCATAGCCAGAAAGAAAATTCTTTTTTACTTGGTCATTGAAGTAACATTTACCGTTTCTTGGACAACACCATAGCAGTTCTGCAATCTTCATTGACACCACATATGCAGTCAAACTGACCTTAGCATGTGACACCCTTGTAGCCATAGTTACAACAACTTGTAGAAAGATAGACCAGGTATAATCGAGCAAGCTAATTATATACAGTATTTATGCTATATTCATAGACCTATGATTTCAATACAAGTAAAATCTGAAGTGTGGTGCAGAGGTTACATTTTATTATTTGTCACATTTATTTATTACAATTTTGCCGCGTTTGTAAACCACAGTTTGGTGAGAAAGCCAACCGGGGACAGGTTATTGCTGGGGACAGAGTACCCAAATGGGTGACTGTCCACGGAAATCGGGGACGTCTGGCCAGCCTACTGTAGGAAGAACTTCTAAACCATGCTGTGATTAAATTCCTGTCCATTCACAGTAACCTGTGATACCTCAAGGTTGCTGTCCAGATTTGTATTTTTGGACTTTGCAAACCTATGCTTCCCAGTGACTTGATGTTCAGGCAGCAAAAAGTGGAAAAGCCCCTATACCTATTCAGGTGAACAAGACAGTGGAGTCTTATACCAGTGACCTAAGGACAGCATTCCGGAAGGTGGAGGAATCGATGATCCTGAAGCAAGCATGTCCGGCACAAGATGCTAGGAAAAAGGGGAATGACATGCTGTGTTGAATTGGGAATATGTCTGTACAATTTATTAATTTGGTGTGAGATTATGAATCCTGTATGTCGGTGTCAGGTTGCAAACTCCATTTTGAACTTTGCCTTATTTATGGTCTGTTTGCCTCCATGTTGGGTTGAAAAGGCCAAAGGCAGATGGCAAAAGAATAGAGGGTAATTGATTCTTAAGTACCCAATCATTGCAGACAAAAGAATGGTCCCTTCCCAGAAGAACTGGTTTAGCAAGTGGGAAGTCACCTTGGCAACAAAGTCACCTGACCAGGGTGTGTACTCATGTGGGGAAGCTGGTAAAGGTGTAACTTGATCTAGGGCACTGCAGGTTTTTAAAAGGGCAGAGGCTGATATGTTGGGGGGAGGGGGTATTTTCTGCAGTTTATGAGGGAGAGAGCAACTTTGCACCAGACTAAGATGAGGGAGCCTGCTGCAGGGGCAGAGTAGGCAAGGGGGCAGAGGACCTTGCCTGCCTGACAGATCACAGATGATTCTCTCCCCCCCCCCAACCCCAAAGAGAAGGGTGAGCTAGTGAAGGATACTGTGTTTAGGATATTTTATTGTTTTGTACAATCTGTACTCTCCTGCATTTTACATGATTAAGTATAAAAGAGCACAAACATGTGTTTGGGCAAAGTCTGTGTGATTGCCTCACAGCTACTGTTTGCCCCTGAGAGAGTTAAACTGTAACCAGAAGCTTCACACCGATAGGGTGGAGTTCTGGAAGAGGGGTGTGTCTAAATACCAGGGAGTCTGAAAGGGCCGCACTGTGTCCCAAGAGGCTGGACAGCGGGTTCCAACACGTGGTGGTGGTGGTGGAAATAAGAGGGTGCCAGATGGAAGGTCTGTGCCCTATGTGTGCCTAGAGACCCTGAGATTGGGGCAATGGCTGGAATCTGTTCAGGAGCTTGAAACACTCCAGGGATCCACAGCAGCTTGGATTCCCCTCACAGCAGTCCTAATGGGTAGCCAGAAGGGGGTGCTCACTCGGATCTGTGACATGAGCCCATGAATGAGAGAAGGTGTCTCTACACAAATGGGAAAACAGCCTGGAAAAATCTCAAACTTGTTTCTTTTTGGGAGGGAACCTTACGTGGTATTTAAAGTACTAAACTACTTTATCCTTGCTGACACAAAGCAAGAGCTTGCCCATTTGTAGTGCACTGAGAACTGGTGCACAAATTCATTGAAAGATAGAGGAGGGCAAATGCCAAGGATACTCAACCACCATCCCCGAGGGATGCAGAAGGGGATTTGGAGATACCCTAGCAAGTTCTTGTAGCTGGAAATGTGATGCCAGTTTGGAAGAGGAACTGCCAAGATGTCCTTGTGACCGCAGCACCTTCAACAGACAGTCTTTCCAGAATGGATAGACCTAACTTTGAGAACATGAACCCTGCATTACTGATAATCTAGAACCATCTAGAAGTGATGTCTCCATGATGGAATAGAAGATTCAACCAGGCAGACCAACATGGAAATGTGTGGATGGCATCCTATCTTGATTTCTAGGAGTTACTTTTTTTTATGTTCTTACCAACTGGCGTGGGGCTGTGGGGGAGGTCTGTAATGGCCAGTGCAGACAGTACCTCTACCAATAGATGGTGCTATATCTTTATTTTAATATTCAGTTGTTTTGTGTGATGATGTTGGATCTGACCTGAGAGGTTTACCAAGAAGTTCAGTCCTGCCTGTTGTGTATTGGAGTTGTTATATTCAGTGTTCCAATAAATCCCTGTGATTTTATGAGCATGTACTACAATACACCTCATGGATGGATGGAATAAAGTTGGCATTCTACAGTATATTAATTTTGTTAAATTTCTACATGATCTCCTGCAGTAAATAAAATTAACATTTTATCTAACCTTTTGTTATGACTTTCCTTTATCCTCTTCCAACTTGCTTCTTACATCTCTTCTTCCAATCTCATTTATTACAATTCTTCTTTGTATTGCTTTGTCTTTCTCCAGAATTCCTGTAGGAATCCAACATTTTTGTCTTCCTTTTTGTGACAGACTCACAGCACTCACCGCTGGACTGGCACCTCCTGCTGGTGATATGTGGAATAGCTCAAGCAGATGCCCATGTCCACAGGTGTGCTCCATCACACTTCCTCGGCGTTCACCGGTAGTCCTTCTTGCCACTGTCAGGACCCACCATATCCTCTTCCTGACCAGTCCTCCGGCCAAGCCACAATCCATATCCTCCCACCTCCCTTCAGGGAGATTCTGCAGTCCTGGTTCCGCCACTTACTTCAGTGGCCGCTGCATGTATCACCACTCCAACGGTGGCCTGGGGGAGGCAAGAAAGGACCTGGGACCTCCCACTATTCCGGGTCCCGGCCCAGGGACCCTACGTGCAGTCAGCTTTCACTGCCTCTCCCCTAACTCCTCAACAGACTTCTTTGGGCCACTTCCCCTCAGCCCCAGTAACTCTTCCACCCTGGTACCAGGGCATCTTCTCAACTCAGCTCCAGCAGTCAACCACTGCTCTGTCCTGGGTGCTGACCTCCTTCCACCTGCAGGGCAGCCAGTCTTCCAGGTTCGCGGGATTGACTGCTCCTGTTCTGCTTGGCAATTTCCTTTTATACTGGGCTCCCGGGCCCTGATTTGGCTATCCCGCAGCTCCTTACCATTGGCTGCTTCTCCCAGGGCCCTCTTGACTTCTTCCTGGCCAGTGTGTGGCAGATGCCCCACCACACTTTTCTTTCTTCCATTCACTTTATTTTTTTCATATATTCTGGACTCAACTTTTTGGGCACCACAGTAAGAATCACAAGATCTGGATTCCATTCCCAGTTCTGCCACTCACTACTTTTGTGACATTGGGCAAGTCAGTTAACCTCTCTGTACCTCTGTACTTTGTTTGTAAAGTGCTATATTATTCAGACCAGACAATGACATAGATGGTGTGGAATCAAAGAAATAAGCATTACATTTATTAATAGAATGCTTGGCCTGAAACTGGTCATGGAAGGCCTGGCCTGAAGTTGTAGCCTGAAACTGAAATAGAAGCCCCAGGCTAAACCATTAACAGAATGCCTCAACTGAAATTAGGATAAAGATGTTAAAACCCCACAAGAGGTCTCTGAACCACACCCGAGAGGCAAGTCTCTGTTATGAGCCTTAAGCCTTATTGAAGTCTGAACAGACTTCAACTGTTTTGATAAGTACCAGTACCTGCCCCCCTTTGTCTTACCGGCCCCAGAGAGACTTACTCCATACAAATTAGCATTTGAACAAGTATTGTGTCACCACCCATCTTCGGGTGTTAGCCAGGGTCCCTGAAAACCTGATTGTATAATCAAGTGACTCATTGGGCGGTCCTGTGAGGGCATCTGGTGTGCCCCACTGTGCATTGTGATTGTCTTTCCTGTTAAGTGTAAACTGTTAATCAAATTCCACTATACGATCAACATGTAAATGAACCTAAGCAACCCCTATATAAGTCTTTTGTATCTGTTAGCCAGTTGAAGTACATTTGCCCAGCATCCAGACATGCTGCTTGACTTCCCTATAGCCACCTGGGTTTTCCCTATGGCTATAGTATTCCCCATAGCTATGGTTATGTGATTGTGTGTGTCACAATTAAAGCTGCACCCGATCCAACTCTAAAATGTAGCAGTGTGATTCTTTTCCACGACAATGGGAATGTAAAGTGCCTATCACTGAGAAAATTTAGTGCCATAAGACAGAACAAAATCCAGCACTCCCAACTTCCTTAATGTTTAATTATGCTGCAAATTACACCACTGTTACAAATTACAAGAAATAACTGAACATTTTATAATCCATTGTTGCTGAGGTTAATTGACTTGGTTTTACTATACATCATTTTGAGTTGTATTGTATTTCTTATACAAACAATAACAGGAAAATTAGGGTTGATTGTGTACCTTTATATAATACTTCCTTGTAATGTGCAAAACCTACCCTAACGTTATGAAAGACTGGAAAGTTGGTTCTGAGAAGTTTTAACACAAAATAATTTTGTTAAAGTTTTGCTTAACACTTTATAGATAAAACTCAATGTGATGCAGAGAGCCAGTGCAGCTTTTTATCAGAAAGTTTCAGAGAACCTGAGGAATGAAATTAGTTTATCAAGCATACACGTATCAGCAACATCAGATGGACTGGATCCATTCACAACTTTGTAGCATATTTGAGAAACTTGTATCTGATTAATAACTAGAGCCCTACTAAATTCAGTCCATTTTTGTACATTTCATGGTCATAGCATTTTTAAAATCTTGAATTTCATGGTTTCAGATATTTAAATCTTAAATTTCATTGTGTTGTAACAGAGCACAAATAAGTATTTCAAAATGGCAAAATATAAACATGTAAAGGCCGTGACCCTTTTGAGGTGAGCACATCTATTATTTTTAGGATGTTGTAATCACAAATCACTAAATTACGTCGTCTCAAAGTTTACTAAGAAGACACAAGTAAAATTACACTGTTCAAATGATACTGTATGGATAACATCAGATAATGCTATAGGTCTCCAAGTTGAATATGAAGAGGTGGGGAAAAAAAGGTGTTTTTTCCTATTCCATTGATTTCTGGTAGTATAAATGCTATAACTAAAATAAATATGCATATGTGGAAACTAATTTGAATACATATTCAATTAGGGAAAGGAAACAGCTATAATCTCACTTCCACCTTTGATCTGCTCTTTAAGTCCACATGAAAAATATGATCCATAATTTCTTTAACATCCATAAAAAGCTCTTTGCTTGTTAGTTCTAGAGCCAGATTTTAGCCCCATTTTAGTCCCATTTGTACCATTCTGGTGATGCAAACAGGACTTAAGAAATCTTTGAAACGGATTGCAACAGAAGGAAGTGGAAGAACAAAAGTTCCTTATTGCTAATTCTTCTGGAAAACAATCCTGCCTCAGATAATATTTTCAGATGAACAGAAACCACTGTTAAGGATAGGGAAGTTCATTTTTGAAGGGCAATGACTGAGGGTTTCACAGCATGAATAAAACAAGGGAGTTTCCATGTTAGTTAATTTGGAAGAGTTATTAGTAGTTGAGACTTACAATTACTTTTTTCTTTTTTTAGTCTGGGTTGATGATATAAGTTTAGTGACTGGGAGAGAATTTACTGATTGCAAATTGTTACATTTCTGGGGCTAGTTTAAGGTACATATTTACCAAATGCATTAAAAGCATGAAAAACAAATAGGATAAGTATTTTCCATATTTAATATTAAAAGGGACCACTTGTAACAATGTTTGTTTTGTTGAATAATAACTGGGTATTTTATTTAGAAAACTGGCTACTGAGATGGTACTAGGAAATAAGATGGTTCTTGGGGTTTCTGGGTAACAGTGTTCTGAATCATTTCCCCTTCCTCTTGCCCCCCAGATCCACACACAGCATGAATTCATGGCACTACTTCCCATGCATACATATGCTGCTCTGATCCCTCCACAGAGTGAAAAATACAGGCAGAGGAGAGGTGAAGAGTAACTGAAGTTATGGGTGTGCAAAGAGAGGGGAGAAGACATAATCTTCATATGATATTCTCCCTCATGTTTAGGTATCTTGCTGAAACCAGATTTCATGAAGAAACGATGAAAACTGACATTTAATCCTTTCTGAGAAGTTATTTTTAAGACTGAAAAATGAGAACCTGTAATCTCAAAATACAGAGAGGGCTAGGGAGATGGTGGGCAGCTGTCCTGGTCAGAGAGTTAGTAACAATTCAAAGCTCAGAAGTATCCTAAGGAATACTAACAGCTAATAACTTGTAAGTGTCCTATAAACCTTACCTGGTGTTCAAACTGATAATTAATTTCACTACCTGTAGGTGACTGTTTCAATGCTGTTCCTTTATGTCTGCTTCCTTTTTGCTCCATTTGCCATATTTTATATATTATTCATCGACATAAATTCAACATATTCTCTCCCAATAAATATATAAATATAGAACTGGCAAGAGCTATAAAGCAATATCAAAATGATATATTGTGTCTGAGTCCAGCCTAGTGACTAGTGTGAAATATATTACAAAGCCTGAACCCTCTGATGGATAGTATCACTAAACCATTGTAACTGAAGTCTGTGCTTCAGGGAGGACTTGAAGTATTGTAGAATCAGCATAAAAGTTCACTTTCCATCCCTCTCACACTGGGGAAAAACAAAACAAAAAAACAACCTTCTAGTTAAGGCCACTTGCACACATTGCAAAAGTTAGCTTGAATGATATAGTGTGCAAAGCCTTCACCATGTCACTTCCTTTCTCACTGCTATCATCTTAGAGCATAAATATAGAAAAGATAATTTTTTATAGCATAACCCATCTTTACAACACTAGGCACCTGCTATACCTGTGATTGAAAGGAGGGCTACACAGTTACTTCCCAGAACCTTTCCATACCAATGGAAGTGTTATGGCTGAACATTTCCATTATGTACTGGAAAGGTAGTGATCAAAACAAACTGGGGGTGGGAGGAATCCCTAAATGTAACATACATGCCGCCTCTAGTAAACTAATGTGTTGATTATTAATATAAAATTTATTTTCCATTAACATTTAGAGGCTGCAGTCAGATCAGAGACCTATTGCGCTAGCCATTATAAAACATGAAGAACAGCTCCTGCCCCAGAGTTTACAATTATAGAAATGTTTGAGATTAAGTGTGGCCTATATGGACCCTCGCCTGCAAGGTTAGCAAATTGAGAACTCCCATTAACATCGGTGGGAGTTTTGTGCATGGGAGGCTCGCAGAGTGGGCAGGCACCTGAGTTACTACTGCTCAATAGATCCTAATTAAATCAAATGACACCCACCAGTTTACATGTGATGAATTAGTTACACACATTCTCTCTCTCATGCACACATTTGACCTCAGTTGGATTTGAAAAATATTAGTTTTGGAAAATAATTAAAAATAACTATTCCATTGCTAGTGAGTTTGTGGGCTTCTGGTTGTAAAGTATCCATTAAAACAGTGTTTAATCCCATGTTAGGAAGTAATTGGTTATCTGTGAATCATTACTAATACTTTGATTCTGCACTAATCTATTTAGGTAGCACCCAATGTGCCAACTGCTCTCCAAACGTATATGGGCTCAGGGACTATTCCCAAAGAGTTTAAAATCTAAGAATCAATATGGCCAATATGTTAATTACAAATATCTATTCAGGAACCATTATAAATGCAACAGTGTTACTCAATATATGAGTATCAGTGAGGCACAGTCTTCCTTTTTTATATATTCTTTGAAAAGAGATGTTGATTTAATAATTTTCTGAAAGAATTTTGAGCAAATGCAACTGAATTGTCACTTACTTGACTCTCCTAAATCTCAGTGAGCAGCTTTTTAGAAATAGATGTAGATCAGGACCCCAGTTCATGGCCTTTGTTCAGGATGGTATTTAAGCCTGAACTTAAGTATCTGATTAAATCTCTTTGAAATCAGTGGAACCTAAGTATGTTCTAAAATGCTTTCCTGATTAGGGATCAATTTAAGCATGTGCTAAAGTGCTTTCCTGAACTGGGACCTGGTTTAGTTAGAATATGCATTATTTTTGGATATGGCTTTATTTTTTTCTCCATTGGTTTGAAGTGGTATCCCAAAGTAAATGTATGGGACATTGACAATTGATATACTTTCTTATATATATATTTTGTATATGGTATTCACAGTGTGCATTAATGTGCATTATGATGTATGGCCACGCAGAAAGCATCAGACTTCATTCTTGAGGTGTAACATTAATTAGTGTCCTGTCAAATCAGTGCCAAAATTTTAAACCTCAATAATTCTTGATGCACTTAATGAAAATATGTTTAGAAGTGGCTGATCTAAATGAATCCCAAGTAAGAAATAGGTTATTATGGAGTGTGTTCTGTACTGAAAAATCAATCTTCCCTTCAGCCCTGTCCTCCAGAGCTCATCAGATATTTAAAGCAACAAATGAGCCGTCTGGCTTACACCACTGTGAGCAATTTATGCATTTTCACAGTAGATCAAAAGACATTAGTGCAATTATTATAGAGATTAAGACTAGAACCATGCTGAAATGAATTATGTTTCTTTAAAAGTAACCTTTCTCTTCTCAAACTGGTATTAATAAAACAGATTTTCCCTGCATCTTACAGAGTAAAGCTAGGAAAATATACTAAGTATCATACTTTATTGCCAGAATCTGTAATTGTTTGCATTATGCATTATGAAAAAAGTTTTATATAATGTCACAGTACTGTAGACTATTAAAAGTGTCAGATCCATTATATAATTTCTGAAGACCAATTTGGCTTTTTTTCCTGAAGGTTTTAATGAGCCAGGTTCTTTTTGCTTTCTACCATTTATCTTTTTGGTGGTAATGGAAAATTTCCCCCTCAGGCACAGCAAACTATTCTTATCTTAGACAATTAGTCAGAAATGAAGATCATAAAGGTGAGATTTCTTCACAAACAATATGATGTATTTTATACAATTTAGTACTGAAGAATATCTGACTGAAATCAATTGAGTGTTTTCTGAAGGCAACATGGCTAATAGCCAACAAAGAATAATGCTTCACAGAAGAAAATGGATAGGCAAACAAAGTCACTTAAAGATACAGTTAATATTTTTCTGACTTTGCTGTTGACAAAAGTGTTTAGTTTCTAATAGAGCTCACGAAACCTAAACTTGACTGCAATATATGAGACTATATAAAAGAAGCAAGTGAATGTAACACCATTAGTTCATAACAAGGTAAGTGAAAAATATTAAGGCAACTTCCATAACCTTTAAATTGTACAAAAGCACTTAGTGGCATCAAGTATTATTTTATCTTGCCTTTTATCTGAATTTCTTGTATAGTTAAAGTAATAAATCCATTGACTTTTTTGAAATCTTATTAGAAAGGTAAGATCAGATGAATCAGTCAACAGGACAAAATACATACTGAATGCCAATTGCCTCCGCACCTTGTTCAACAAGTACAGATACACTATACCTATTTGTAACTGATTATTGTGGAAGATGGAAGTTAAACCTCTTTCAGTTTTCCTGACTAGGACTCTTCTCCTAACAGACTACTGCTGTCCGTCTCCATCACTGCCAAGAATTCAGGAGACAAAATATGTGATAAAGTTGGTAAACTAAGGACTCAGTTATGGTTCATATTGGGAGATATGTGCAGCAGGGATCATGTGTTCTTTGCTATCCTACTTCAAGGAGCATTGGACTATTCTGAGGTCATAGACCCACCTCTTTCCACATTCTCAAGGGCCCTAACAGGTAGAATTTTGCACTCTGCTTTGGGGGGCCACTTCTTGCAATCCTCCTATTCCTCCCAGTTACAATGCAGTTAAATCCATTTAAGGGAGTTGGGGCTCAACCTCACCTATGCTAGGTTTAGTCTCAGGTGCAGGGAATGAATATAAGGATCAGGAGGAGTGTGTGACTAGGAACTAGACCTGCTGAGAGATATGAAGGTAGTCTGTGGTCATTAAAGGAGAGACTCCAGGGAGAGCAGAATTGGGAGTGAGCACCCTGTTGAAGGGAAGGAAAGTTTAGAAGAGGCCAGTGACCAAACCTTAGAAGGAAAGACAGGGCTGTTTGAGTTATAGGGCAGATAGCCCATTTGTTTAGAGTCCTAGGGCTGGGGATCTGTAGTAGACAGTGGGTGCAAGATCTCCCTATGCTGTCACCTTGTGAAATGGTACAGCCAATCCTTGTTAAGAAGATGGGAGACTAGAGCCGAGGAGGGCTGGAAGTGGAGCTCAAAAGAAGGTTTGAAGACTTTTGTAGAAGAGGACAGACCTTATAGAAGAATGTCGGTACCCAAGAAGAGTCTGGGGCAGAAGAATGGTTTTGTGTTTCCTTCCAGACTTTAAAGTCCAGAAGGTGTGGGGAGAAGAGACTCATTCAGAAAGTCAGTGTGTTTGTGTGTGTGTGTACAGAAAGAAAAGGAAATGTTCCCGGATAATTTATTAAAGATTCTTTTAGCAGCAACGCATTACAAAGGTCTTCACTGGGTATTTTTTTAAAAATCAAAGGATAGCTATGTTAGCAATGCAGACTTATTTAAAACGTAGAATTTAAGTTCTTCAGTATGTAGACCATGGGTGACGTATTGGCCCATTGAAGTCAATGGCAAGACTCACTGACTTCAATGCGGCTAGGATTTAACCCAAGGTCTTTGTAGGGATTTGTACAGTACCTACCACAGTGTCCCTCCCATCTTGGCTAGGCAGCTGGGTGCTACTGCAATAAAAACTAAATGTAAATAAATAATTAAAATTGATTTAAATTGTATTTTTCCAGGCTTTCAAACTGAGATCCACTGAGGTTTTTTAATCTTTGCATATTAATATTTCTATTCCACTTTGTGACCTACAAGTGCAACAAAACCTCTGGTTTTCCTTGCTGATGATTATCCCACTCTACTACAGGTGGACCAGGAGCAGGAAAAGCATTACAAAAAACTAAAATAAAGTAGTACAGATTTGAACTTCCTTCTGGGACTATGTCAGTGCAGTAATCAGCAGCTATAACTGGGCCAAGTAATAATCCTATTAAAGTCAATGGCAAAATTCCCATGATTTCAATAGGAACAAAAATGTGTCCTGAATCAGTAGAGGTAGTTCTACACATCTCTGAATAAAGAAAAGCATTGGGATTGTACCTAGAGTAAATAGCTACACGTAAAATGTATAGATCTGACAAATTGATTTCTCCTTTCACAAACAATAGATCCTACTTCCATTCCTTGTATATTTGGGTTCCGTTCTCTTGCTCTGTCAAACAATTTGCCATGCATTCTTTGCTTATGCTCTTTACAGTGAATATGGTCTGGGATAACTTTTTACAGTAGTTCAGAGGCTAGTGACCAACAATAATTTTAAGTTATTTGCACTCTAAACTGTAAAATATCGCTATCCAAGAAGCTCTCAGCATATAACATCTTTAGATATTGATCTCCATCATACATTGGCAAATACAATTTTCTAACTCCATATTAGAAAGTTATGTTACTTTGAAAGACGGGGTTACTTAGGCCTGGTCTACACTTATCAGCAAATTTGGCAGCTGTCAACGGGAGATATGCAAGGTACATAGAGAAGCTTGCATATCTTACATCGACTTCCTAGAGTCTGCTCTGTGCACCATCTCCACTACGCTGCATAGATGGAAAATGTATTCCCGTTGATGCAGCGTTACTCTTTTCTGGGGGTGGGTTTATTAAGTCAATTTCCAGATTGATTGAGTGGGTCTTCACTTCTGTTCAATCGATCTGGATAAATCGATCTGATGGTGGCAAATTTGCTGCCATCAGTGTAGACATACCTTTAGATCACTTTGGACCCAATTTCCAACACTTACAAATGTTGAGTGATAGCTCACTCCTTGAATAGTCTCAAAAATTCAGTGGGACTCCTTGAGAAGGCATTACTCAACATGAGCAAGGGTGGAAACATCTCAAAACTTTCATTGGTCAATAGCCATCTACTATATCTCTCATAGTCTCCGGTATAACCCAAAGACCTCATACCATCTGAAGACCACTGGCATGGGATACATTGTGAACCCTTTGTCTGCATCTTCAGAGACTTGCAGACAAAAAACTCTTTCATTTCCTTCTATGCTGAATGTGTAACAAATTTCTGATGCGTGTCGGTTTAAATTAAGTGGGAGAAATTTTCTTTCTCCCTGTTATTTCTTTGTGTTTTTCTGGACAGTAAGACGGTATTGATTTTAACCCTAACATTATCTTTTCTAAAATCTAAAAGAATTTCAGTGTCACTCTGTTCTTAAGTGGAGTGTAAATCACTGGTCGTTAGTACCAGCTAAGATATGGGAGCTTATGACTCTGGATTCCTAAAGTAGAGCTAGACTAGTGGTTTTCAAACTTTTTTCATTTGCAGACCCAAAAAAATTTCAGATGGAGGTGTGCACCGCTTTTGAAATCTTAGACACAGTCTGTGGGTCCCCAAGGGGCTGTGGACCACAGGTTGAAAACCACTGAGATAGAGAAATCCTTCAACTCCCACAGAAATCAAAAGTCTGCACAGATATTACTCAATGTATCTAATTTATAAAATTATTATTCATGCCAGTTTTACATTTTACACTTCAAACAAATTCTCCCATAGGCAAAAAAGCCACTTTACACAGATTTTCTTTTTTAAACAAAATGTCACCATGAGGGAAAATCAGGCTAACTATAAATTACCACTATCTTATGACAAAAGGGAAGTTGAATTTCAGGATAGAAAGACACAATTTTGATGTGCATATTGTTGCCTGTCATAGGTAGTGCTGGATCAGCTTGGGAATATTTTCCCATGAGCAAATTTAGCTTATATAAAGTACATCCTCTAGATTTGCTAGACTCATAAACCAAGACTGAGATGAATTAATGTCAATGAAATATTTAAAGGGAGAAGAAAACAAGATAAGGAGTTTCTTAATTATTTTATGGATTTTCTATTTTAATAGATCATCCTCTCAATCCATTTTAAAACAAAATAATACGCACATGACAGGTTCTACCAATGTGTGTGCTGACGCATATAAAGCTGGCATATAGCCCACAGTTGCCTTTATACTGTCTTGTTAATTTGTCTTAGCTTTGGGAGTTTGGAGGGTAATCCACACAGATGGGGAGAGGGAAGGAAGGTGGATAAAACTGAAGGTTACTAACAAGTCTTCTCTGTAAGGGGTTCAGATCACGAATCTGAACCAGTATTTTCACTTCCACCCTACCCTGACTCTGATTCACTTTACCATTTGCAAAAAAATAGTAGTAGTAGTGCCTTACCTCAAGGAATCCCACTGAATCAATGAGACTAAACAAGGGTTAAGATATCATTTAACATTTGTAAATGTTGCAAGACACAGTGTATGTCTACACTGCAGTTTGGATGTGTGATCGCGGCACATGTGGACATATGCAAGCTAGCTTTGATCTAGCATGATCTAGATGAAAGCTAGCTTGAGTAATAATGGTAATGTAGCTGTGGTAGCAGGGGTGGGGCACTGGTTAGCCTCCTGAGTATGTAACCAGGGTCCTGGGTGGGGTAGTAGTTGGCGGGAGAAGGGGCACTAACCCATGCTGCTGCCCCTGCTGCTGCAGCTATATGCTATTGTTATTCAAGCCTTCTTTTTTATCCAAGAAAATAGGTTGGACCTTGTGTCCAAGAGTCGGGGGAGCCCTTGCCCTTGCAGAAGAGTTGGAAGGACTTTGGCTTACTAGGACCCTATAAGATTGATGGGTAACCTCTGGTTGGCTTTTAGCACAAGTATAGGAACTTTTATTTGTTTTTAATATGTTTTCTCTGTAATGATTTTACCCTAAGATTTAATGTATTTTCCTTTATGATGGTGGCTTAGTAAGTGGAGTTCTACCCTGATTTTTTCTGTCAGGGGAGAAGAGGCAGGGTTTACCCCTCTGTCTAAGGAGCCACAAGTCCCACCCCTTAATCTGGACTATTCCTGGAAATCGACAGGAGGTCAGGGACTACTGTGCAGAAGACCTGTGCTATCCCAATAATTCTGGGCCCCTGGAAATGCCCCCAGCAGTTTGGTTTCTATAGTGCTTCCTGGGGACTCCCCATGGTCTGGCTGCCCTGGTTTAAAAGCAATGTACTAGATTTCTCATGTAGGGATACATCCTGTTCTGTAATGGTGCTGCAGAACAATGTAAGCATATATGGGCACAGGTAGGAAAAGGAAAAAAACAGAATCATCATTAGAGGCAGGAAGGAAAATGGGAAATGTCAGACTATATTATTGCTATTATAGTCAAGATTATCAACCTGTTAATATTTTCAAAAGGGTTGTCAATTGTTCAGTTCTGAAAACCACACTCCCTTTCTGAAACCATTTTTCGGTAAAAAAGAAACTTTGAAAAATTTTCAAACAAAATTTGATGAAAAATGGAAACATCTGATATCAACAATTTTTTAAGGAAAATTTGGGATTTTTTGTTTTTTTAAGGTCATGTTTCAAAATTCTTGCCACATGTTCCCAGCAACATTGGTGAACAAATCTTAAGTCAGGATCTGTCCTTAAAGTCCATAGGTCTGGTTTCTTTGTCATCTTAGGGGAAAGAAAGAAAGAATCCCATGGGGTGTTTTTGCCCCTCACTTTTATAGTCCAGTCCCCATTTGAAGTGGATTCTTCTGAGGACTACCCCTCAAGGCAAAGTTTATTCAAATGGTAAAAAGATGCCATGGAGTCTGGGAATAAAGGTGCCCCATGCTCTTTCTTCTTCCCTGTGTATGCTGAAATGCAGATTATCCTTGTCTCTCTCTTACTGTCCCAAGGACCTTGTTTATTACTTATATATAAATTGAAGTAAACACACATTCCTTGCTTAAGGTAGTCCTGCTTAACCAATCTTACCTAATCAGGGCTACATGGGTTTGAACATGTGTGCTGCCAACATCACATGGGGGAATTAATAACTTTACATATAATGTTTCCACACACATTTCACCATGATATTATTGACCAGCAAGTTATTAGTTTTCAAACGATACCTCAAAAGGCATATTTTGTAGAGATTATTACAATAGTGTGTAAAGTGTGAATACAAGAATGCATTATGTCATCCATTCAATAAGATGTGGGTCTATTTCTAGAAAGCCTGTAACTGATGTCTATGTATGATCTAATGGGCATATAAAAATGCCACTATTTGTGTGAGAGGAACTTATTTGTTGGCTCTGAATGTTTTAACCTCTGCCACGTATAGTGAATATTAAAGTTAATGTCACAGTTTTGGTGTCACCCAAAATCATATTGATAGAGTCACTCCATGCAAAGGAGCTGTAAAGCCATTTCGTCCAGCTAGCTGAAGAGCCCTCTGTCTTGGAGAAATGAAAGTGTCAGTGAGTACGGGTAGGTGGTTCTAGACACACCATACCCTTGCAGTCCCCGTCCCTTGGTAGGGACTGTCACCAAACAAAAGGAGGCACAGCTCGAGTGCCACTGTGTGCTGGCAATCTCCTCCTACCAGAATGTTGCTCCAGCAATCTCCTCCTAGGGAATCACAGCTATCTTGGAGCAGCACTGAAACTGATCCAACTTGCACCAGTGGCTGAATTGCCCCCAGACAGAGGGCAAGATACAAAGATGGTAAAGCTTAGCAGGACCCCAAAAATCAAGCCCATGCTCTTGTTTGCAACTTTTCTTATTGTAAACATATTTCCTGTTATAGATCTTTTTTTCTCCTAGCTGTAAAACACCATGCAATATTCCTTGGTGGCAAAGACAGAAATGTCTCTTGGAAGCTTAATTGTCTTCAGTGAGAGTATATGTCCTTAAGGATAGCTCATAATGTTTTTATAAATGAAATGTTAATAGATAATTGACCATGTAATTAAACCCAGTCGTTTCACAATCATTTGAGTAAGATAAAAATCAGTGGAATTATTTAAAATGAGTTGTTGCTGGATCAGTGAATACAACGATATGGTTCAGGGTTAATGGGACATTTTTACAAATAGGGGAATTGTTTTAGGAATAGAAGTCTGGGTGGCAATAATCACACATGGCAACTATTAGTAGGGGAGAGAGGCTCTGTAATAGGAACAAACAAGATTACAGGGATGCTTTAGGTATTATTCAGAATGTACTTTCATTCTAAGAGCTGATTCCCTTGCTGAGAGTGGCTGCCCAGCAGAGAGCTGTATCTCTCCCTTGTTTGTCACATGCCTGTCAAATGCAGCAGCAAAGATCATTCCACCTTGCAACTGTTGCAGCTCACTTTGTGTCTGTAGGTCTGTACACTTCTCCGTTTTTTTCTCTCAGTGCTGTTTCTGTTTCCCTTTTCTTGACAGGGTGGTGAAGCTGAAAATCCCTGTCAACAACCCTTAAACATCTCACCAATGAATGCACCACATATAGAGGTGTATACATAGATGGTGCTTCCACCTCAATATCCCTTCCTTCTGTTCAGTGATTGCACATATCGCTAATGGCTGGTGGGCAAAATAAGTGGTTGGGCTGCAAGTTGCAAACTGCCTCCTCCTGCCCCTCCCCAACACATGCCCACACATTATAATTCCATGGAATATTTATTCCCCATTTTTACTATT
Organism: Emydura macquarii macquarii; assembly: GCF_026122565.2. NCBI lineage: Eukaryota > Metazoa > Chordata > Testudines > Chelidae > Emydura > Emydura macquarii. The sequence continues at coordinate 5,657,841 of NW_027133199.1, forward strand.
TACTCTGCTTTAGTAGTGGGAATTTGGGGCCATATTGGCCTCTGCTCCCTTCTGCTATAGACTCTGCTGGGAGCTGCACAATCCCCTCCATGTTGCAGGGCGGAGAGTGGCCGGGAACAGCTGTTTGAACACTTTTGGTCCTGTTTATACATTTTTTACCTCCCTCAGACTGAGGCTGAAGTTCTATTTGTGTTGGGCAGGTTGAAATGACAGTTCTTTGGGTCAAAAGTGACCAAACAGGCTGGCTCTGGTACCCAAGGCCAGAGAGGAGAAAAGGAGGTTGGGTTGATGACATTTAAAAATAGGCATGTAATAATCAGGTTCCACAATGGTGGTCATGTTGCTTATTTGTTGCCTGTTTATTACTTTTTGATGTGTCTATTTCTTTTCTCTTATCTATTCAGATTGTAAATTCTTTGGGGCTGGAGCTGTCTCATTAATATTTATACGTCACCTTCACAGTGGGCTACTGATAGAAACACCGAGTACTTCTCTAAAATAAATGTTTAATAAATAATATTTTTGGAGTACCATAGATATATTAACATAGCCATGAGCACCAGTGGTCCGACTGCCAATCTAAGCAGCTCAGTTCTGTGTCCAGTTTTATTGCTTATTTATTCGTCTGACATTTAGCAAGTAAGTGGGTTTAAATAACCTGAGATGACCTTGTTGCTTTGACACTGAATCAGAGAAAAGAACTTCCAGTATCAAAAAGTAAAATGAATGTCAAGAAATCCGTGGGTATGTTGTTGCAGAATAAAGCTGTCAGCTCCTGCTTAGAGAAATCTCAGATTTACATTTACTTCAACAAGTAGTAAACAATACTGACAAGTGAAATGTTTCTTATGTTTTATCCCTGAGGGGATTTAGAGCAAGACAAATGTTGCTTTTTCAGAGAGGTTCAAATGCAGGTCACAATGCCACTAGGACAGCAGTGACATTTGTCTGGCACAAGCACATTGTCCTTTCAACCATTACTAAACATTGTAGGCCAAATCTGTTTGCTGTACTCACACAGATAACCTATTGTCACCTTGCTCTCACAAATAGTCCCATTGACAACAAGCCCCTCTTGAACCCGTGCCTAAAAAGATTAGAGAGCTAAAGTCCTGGATAGTCAATGTCAATTTCCATCAGTGAGGAGCCTTTGCCCTGGAAGTTGCCATCAAGACTCCTTCTCTCTCTCAGGGATGTACTGGTTGTGACTCCTCAGAGGCTGTTGTCTGTTAGTTTCATATGTAACCCAAACAAAAAGATACACATATTTTTTGCTGGCTTTGCAAAAGGCAGAAGACAATTTTTTCTTCAGTCTACTTTTGTTTCACCAAAATCCAACTTGGGTAGGATGTGAGATTCTGGGTATGGGAGCTAAACATAAATTAAATAAATTTGAACAATAAATTAGAGAAATTCTGCTAACCTGTTAAAATTGAGTCTTGACAACAAGAACAAATGTGGTCCTACTTAAAGCTGTATTGGATTGATGGCATAGCTAACAGAGAAAGGCTTTGCCAATCCTGTTTAGTATTGGATCACCACTAATGGCTGATATATAGGTAATTTGTATTAACATTTGGAGGAATGACCAGTAATAGATTAAGTGATCTTTCCACCTGATGATGTGAACTTAGTTGAAATGAAAACTTGTCCCCTACCACACACAGCATTACTCCTAATTTAACATCTTGGCTGTGGCCAAATGTTCTAGATATGCCTTGCAAAATATATGGAACTTTGGTTACAGTGGAATACACAGGATACCCTCTAGCATTCTCATTGGAATGGGAGAAGCACAGCAAGTGTTATAGGGGACCACCAGCAAAAATATCAAACTGAAGAAGTTTCAAATTGTAATCCCTTCACTCATGCTTTTTGGGATAGGTACAGTTAGCAGAAGCTCCCATCCTCTAAAGTTCTTTTTACTATTCATTTCCATCAGGCTGACTTAACACATTAGTTTGCACATCAGTCTGTGAACTGACTTGCTTTCTTGATGGTAACATCCATTTTTTTAACTGTAAAATGATTTTGCTTTCAAGACAACTTTTTATAGTTTAGATTGGAAGTATTGTTATACTATACATAAGTGTGATCTAAAGTATAATTATTTCCAGCAGTGTTGCTGATCATGTTTTATGCACAGAAAGGTCAAAATAGTTATAGAATTTCTTGATAGCAAAGGCCTTGATCCTCGAGATTGAGAAGGTTTTGTTCAGCCTGGATGGCACCAGTTAAAGTGATCTCTCTCTCTTCAAAATAAAATAACATCAAGTGCACTAATCTCACCACTATCAAGACTGGTGACTATCTGAGAAGTTGTTTCCAGAAATTATATTAAAGTGTGACTGGAAATGTAACACTCTAGATACTGGTATTTCTGGTGAATGACACCGCAGTATCAGAAAACACTGACTGGTTGGCACTGTGACCTTATAAGAACCTAAGAATGGCTACACTAGGTCAGATCAATGGTCCATCTACCCCAGTATCTTGTCTTCCAACAGTGGCCAATGCCAGGTGCTTCAGAGGGAATGAACAGAACAGGGCAATCATCAAGTGATCCATCCCCTGTCATCTACTCCCAGCTTCTGGCAGTCAGAGGCTAGGGCCACCCAGAGCATGGGGTTCCATCCCAGCCCATCTTGACTAATAGCCACTGAGGGACCTATTCTCCACGAATTTATCTCATTCTTTTTTGAATCCCGTTATAGTTTTGGCCTTCAGAATATCCCCCAACAATGAGTTCCACAGGTTGATTTGTGTGGTATGAAGAAACACTTTCTTTTGTTTGTTTGAAACCTGCTGCCTATTTGGTGATCCCTGTTTCTTATGTTATGTGAAGGAGTAAATAATGTTTTTCTCCCCACCATTCATGAGTTTATAGACCTGTTTGCCAGAGGCTGGAAATGGCTGATGGGATGGATCACTTCATTATTACCTGTTCTGTTCATTCCCTCTGAAGCACCTGGAATTGGCCACTGTCAGAAGACAGGATACTGGGCTGGATGGACCATTGGTCTGACCCAGTATGGCCGTTCTTATGACCTTTATCATATCCCCTTTAGCTGTCTCTTTTCCAAGCTGAAAAGTCCCAGTCTTTTTAATCTCTTCTCACATGGAAGCCATTACATACCCTTTATCATTTTTGTTGCTCTTCTCTGTACTTTTGCCAATTCTAACATATCTTTTTTTTTGATGGGGTGACCAGAACTGCACGAAGTCTTCAAAGTGTGTGCGTACCATGGATTTATATAGTGGCATTATAGTGGCATTTTCTGTCTTATTATCTATATCCCTTTCGTAAAGGTTTCTAACATTCTGTTAGCTTTTTTGATTGCTGCTTTATACTGAGTGGATGTTTTCAGAGAACTATCTACAATGACTCCAAGATAGACTCATAGACTTTAAGGTCAGAAGGGACCAGTGTGGTCATCTAGTTTGACCTCATGCACATTGCAGCCACAGAACCTCATCCACCCACTCCTGTAATAGATCCATAACCTCTGGGGGAGTTACTGAAGTCTTCAAATCATGATTTAAAGGCTTCAAGTTACAGAGAATTTGCCATTTACACTAGTTAAAACCTACAAGTAAGCCATGCTCCATGCTGCAGAGGAAGGCAAAAAAAATCCCCAGGATCTCAGCCAATTTGACCTGGGGAAAAAAAATTTTCCCACCCCAAATGTGGCAGGTTCTCTTTCCTGAGTAGTAACAGCTAATTTAGATCCCATCATTTTGTATGTATAGTTGGGATTATGTTTTCCAATGTGCAATATTTTGCATTTATCATCATTACATATAATCTGCCATTTTGTTGCCCTGTTGCCCAGTTTTATGAGATTCCGCTATAACTCTTAGTCTGCTTTGGACTTAACTGTCTTGAGCATTGGCAATATCACAGAGCACCTGGCCCAAGTTTCAATGAAACTTGGCCTCTTTAACTGACTTTACATTTCATTATGCAAATTTGCATCGCTCTAGGTGTGACACAGGTATTGTGAGAATTTAAAAGGGACAGAAAAGTAGCAGAAATGTATGTAATGTCCCATTATTTCATAGTGTCTATAACCTTCCATTATGTTTCATGAAAACAGTGAGTGGTTTCTTTAAGGTGATACTAGCATCATACTCAAAGTTACAAAAGTGAATGTTTCACTTTGCTGGAATTTTGGCAAAAACACAGGGCTAAATTCTGCCCACATTTACACTTGTTACACCTTATTGACCCTTCCCCCTCCCCCCCCAGGTTTCAATAGAGGTCCACAAGTGTAAAAGAAGGCAGAGTTTGGGACTTGTTTCCAATCCCCTCCCTGTGCCCACACAAACATCTTTCCCTCCTCACGCAGTGAAAACTTCCTGAGACCAAAGCCTGTACATCATTCTAATTTTAGTGGTTATCCTTCTGTTTGCCCATTTGTCACGCCTGAAATAAGAGCAGATAAACATTACAAAAGCCATAGGTTTGTGAGATTGCCTCAGTTCCCATAAAGTTTGTAAACTGCCCCTGTGTAGACTGTTACAGACTTGCCTGCTAATCATGGTGTTTGAAGGTGTTCTCCAAACATCCACTTGTATTGGAATTCTGCTGTTTAATGTTGTCAGAAAAATTTCCTCAGTATAAGTTACCTGGAAAGCAGACATTCTTCCTATGCACTTCTGTGTCACTCATGCAGCCATGAGACCTTTGATATTACAGGTAGTGTATTCAGAAATGATGTATAACAGTACCACTAGAGACAGTGGATTCTGACCTATGTCATGTGATGAAGTTATTTGTCTTAAAAGCACTGATCTAGGTCGTATGGTTTGGGCCAGGAAACGGTTTCAGTTTCTTACCAGCACTCTTGTATGTCAGACCCTGACTGCTTTTTTATTTTAAAGTCACTATAGCCAAGTAGAGGTGCCATCATGTCTCATGATCTGTCTCCCCACAAATGTATGGTCATGTAAAAGATTACCATACCTGATATATTTACTTATCTTACTAAATAAGCTCTGTTATGTACTGTGCTGTGTCTAATCCTATTAAAATATCTCCATACTTAAAAGTGATTGTATTCATTTTTACAAAAATAATGAACACATTGTTATAAAACAATAATTATGGTATAATATTTCTGTGTCTATATTTAAACTTTATTACATATAGTGAATTTAAATGCATATGTGCAGAAAACAGAAAAAAAAAGTCATTCCATTTTTATTGTAGGCTAATCTTAGTGGGTGAAATCCTGGCCCCATTGAAGATGAATGATGACTTCATTGACTTCAGTGGGGCCTGGATTTCAACCACAGAACCTGATTCTGGCTTTCACTTATGTTACTTAAAATCTAATGGTGTTATTACTATATATTTATATTGTGGAAGCAGCTAGGACTTCTAATCATGGACCAGGACTCGATTGTGCTAGGTGCTGTACAATGATGTGGTCTATTATTTTTACAGCCATGTTAGTCCATTGGCTTTAATGGAGTCTCTTGAAATTTACATGCTTATTAGTGAATGCAGAACCAGGGACTTATTTAGATGTGTCTCCCTTTTTCTCTTTAACTTTTGCTATTGAAGTTAAGGCAGTGAGCAGTGGAATCACATCTCTTTAAAATGAAATGCTGGGTTTTTCTCTTCAGAGCTGCTGCATTAGGTTCTAAACTTCTTTCAACAGATGTTGTATCCTGTTCTGATGCTGCCCATTTCAGCAGGCTATTCTGCCCTTAGATGGGCATACATGCTCTCATTCAAATCAGAGCTGTCTGAATGAGCGCCCAAAAGGAGATCTTTGCTCTAAAGGCTATAAGATCCCAGGGCCTCCAGCATTTTTATTTAGTTTTAATTAATTAAAATGAAAATTTCAGAATCATCTTTAAAGATTATTTTGAATAGATATCTAAAAAAGGTTTACTTTTGCTCCAGGAACTGTTATAATAAATAATTTAATTTATATATTTTTAACAAATTTTAAAAAAATCAAAGTCAGAAGTGGAAAATGGATCCTAAGTATGAGGATATTTCAAGATTCATATTTCACACAAGGTTTACCACATCCCAGAACAATCCCACAACTTGTCAGGACAGATTAGAGGATTCCACAACCCTCTGAAAGGTCATAAAGTAACACAAGTGTCCTGACCAATATTACTTTTGTCTGTAAAATAGATTCTTGCTTTATAACATGCAAAGTGAATCTTGGTTCTCAGGAAGACTGCCAGATTGACACAGTCTTGGAGCTTAAAGTCCTCCAGATATCTTCCACTACACATACCCAGTATGGGGAGCAGCAGTGCTTCCCTGCACCAGCTAGCCCACTGTGCATCATATCTGGTTTTGGTACACCAGAACATTAACTCTCCATGCCTGTTCAGCCACGGGCTTCCTGTTGAGTCTGCCAATAAATGGGCTAGTTATGGTGAGGGCTTTGGAATGTGGAGGCTTGACCACCATGTACTGAGAACACCAACCTATCCCCCAAAAATCAGTGGACCACCTTCAAATGATAAGAAGTTTAAGTCATTGCTGACTTTTGAACTAGTTACTTAGCTGAGTGGTTTCCTGTGCTTTCTTTGGACATGTCCTATGATTAGTGACATTCCGTTCTTTTTGTTCAGTTTCACTCAAGGAGCAATTTCACCCATTCTACCAAACCAATGGCTCTTTCCTTCCATCGACATTGGGATCTAAGACACATTTTTTAGCACAATGGGATTACTTGACCCAGTGCAGAGACTTTAGGTAATTTAAGGGCAAACAACAATATACAAAAGCAAAATTTCTGTTCTAAATTCTATTTAACCATAGCTTACAGTATAAAGGTATTTTTAAGTGATGTTGAACAAGTAACAATTCTTAATTTGCTGATATCTTGGTCATAATAAAGTAGCTGTCTAATAAAGAATTGGCAATAAAGACTGAAGACAAAAGGCAGGACAGCAATTTTGTTGATCTATAATCCATGTTCTATACTCTAAATTTGAGTAGAGAGTTCTAATGGGCATTACTTCATTTTTGAAAAACAAACAAACTCTCTTATCTCCAAAAACAATAGGGAGGTGAGAGAAAATGGATGGATGTCAATACTAAATTTTTTTTTAAAGCCAGAATTTTCAAAATTCAGCACTGGGAATGTGGTCCAGTGGAAATACCATGGGGCTAGATTTTTTTTCACATCACTAGCCTACGTAGTTATGCTGGCAACATTTTGTAATGTAGACTAAGACAGAGTGCATGACCAAGAACAGTTCCTTGGATCCTATACCTGGGAGCATGGTGGTCACTCGATCTTTGGGCCAGCGCACATAATGTAGGTGTAATAGGTATCCTTCTTACATCACTTTAAAGGGACAATCAGTTATGCCTATGTTGTTCAAACATCCCTTCCAAACCAAAGGGCTGGACTAATGTTAATATTGCTTTGTTAGTTTGAGTCACTTTCCTTTCTTAATACTGTAAAGAGAGAATTAGATTTTGAGACCCTGAAGAGAGTGTCAGTGAATAATGAATGTGTCAAGACATCTACAGCATAATCACTATTCATAGGAAAAAAAATTGAACCATAAAAACCTAATTGGCCAAATTCAGCCCTGGCCTAACTGGGTGTAGCTCTTATTGAAGTCAATGAACTCTCAGCCCACTTACAGAAGTGTTGAATTTGGCCAGTTATGTCTCTTGCCCTATTAACATTTCTTTACACTTATTAAGGCATGAAATCATTATTAGTGGTATATGTCCTAACGTTTAATCCAACAGTGTCATATTTTAATTAGGCACAAAGAGCATCTAAATGGCTCCAATTCCCTCAGGATGTGATTATCACTAGATAATCACAACCCTGGAAGCTACCTTATCACTTTTATGAAAATGAAACTCTTCATTGTTGAAATAATTTATATTTTCTGAGTTGCATGAAAATTAATTTGCTGGTTTAAAAAGTCAACAACAAATGTAGTTGAGCTGCTTTATATGACTGTACATAAATAATAATTTATACAGCACCTTTCACCTACCGGGATTTCAAAGCCTTTAACTACAATAAGCTGTCTTTTCACACAGTGACAAAATGTGGTTAGGGGCATTGGGTAATGAGGTAAAACCCATAAATATGGTGCCAGAAGGCAGTCACATTATAGACGCTGTGTAGCATGGCTGGTAAACTGTAGGATGCAGTACAAACTGCAGCTCCTGAGAACTTCTGGTGGGGCTCCGACCCTCTGAGTCCTTCCATGTGGGCAGTATGGGATAGATAATGAGAGGGGAATTTTACTTTTTGGAGGTATAGAAATAGTATGAAGCCCCCCAACACTTGGAATGCAGCCATCTCTGGGGTGGAGCTGGGTAATTATAAGGTGGTCACAGCAGCAAAAATAAACAATTTAAGGAAAGAAGTGAAGTATAACTTGTGTAACTGAAACTACAGAGGGAATTTAGATGGAAAATAATTAATCAAGTTGGAATATGACCAGGATATCAGCATTGATCAATAATGCCCCTCTTGAGGAAAACGTAACATGAGATCTTTAAAGGCCACAGTTTGCTGGTTTTACATCTCCTCCAGAAGATAGCTCGAAGCACAGTACCTCTTAACACCATGCTGGGGTATCTGCTCAGCTGAGTGCTAGCTCCTGGGGTGTGCCCTTTCCTTCCTTGTTCATTTTAGTGCATTAATTCTAGCCAGCGTTCTAATATGAGAGGCAGGAGAAACAGTGATATTTCTTACAGGTCTTTATAAAGTACTAAAATGTAAATTTAAAACACTCAGTCATTACACTTGAGTAGCTTCACTCTACTTAAATATTGGCTCCAGGTTTATTTCATTATCCTCTTACCAGTAATTAAGCTGCCTAGGGACAATCAGCAAATAATAAAATGCTGTGGTGGAGGAAATTAGTTTGGACTACAAAGCATTCAATAAAATTATTGTGCAAAATAGAAGAAAGCAACTGTGTATAAAAGATAGTTAACTATCTCAAGACAAACACTTTCTGAGGGCGGTAATATTTCTGCTACCTGGGAAAAGAAAACATACTGATTTTGAGAATTTTCTATTCACTTCTTTTTGAAGCAGTTCATTAAGTATTTACCAACCTTTAATCCTTAAAAGCACATCACAGGGGGACTCTTTATTTTTCTAGGGTTTTGTTGATTGTCCCCAGACTAAGGGAAGGTATCAGGGAAGGTTTCTAGTAGCTATCAAGCAGGCTGAAAGCAGTGTTCTACAGTGAAGCAAGTCCAACCCTGTACTACTCCATCTCCTATGACCAATATCTTTGAAATGACCTGTTTTTTTCTCCTGCTACCAGTCCTGCACCTCTCCTGCCTTGGTCTGAGCACAAACCCTGGGGGAAGATAGGAGCTGAAGTCAGGAGCAGAAAAGAATGGGAGATGGGTAGGGAATTTAAGGACCTCAGCCTTCTGAGAGAAAAGGTGGGTGTATGTTCCTAAGATTAATCAATAGTGTTGGATCTCTGAGGGAGGTTAGGATGGTGGGTGGAGTCTCTTTTTGTTTAGATGGAGAGTGGGGTAGGTAGCCAGATTTTCCGCTTAGAACAGGACTCTTCTGTCCCACTGCCATCTTTTTATCCTCCTGATATCTGCTCAGGATACTCTATCTTGATCTGTCAGGCTCCCACTCTTTTCTTCCTTCCCTTTCCCTTATTTTACAGCTAGAAGAGGGAGCTATGTGGCTTGCTGTACTTAATGTGGGAACACCAGACTGACTGAGAAGAGAAGGCTAATAAGTTGTAGGTGTGTGTTCCATAAGCAAACCTGGATAAGGAAAGGGAAGGAGCACATGGGGGAAAGGATTTTATTTCATTCAGCAGCAATACCTGCAGGTTGCACTATTGAATTAACTCAGTTCACTTCTCCCAGCTAGGAGGCAAAAAGGACAGAGACTATATAAGTCCAAATTTGTTGTTCTTTCTCCTTCCTTCCTTCCTCCCCATTTACACTGGCATAAATCTAACAGAGGTCGAACACAGTGGTATAAGTGAGAGGAGGATTATGCCACCAGAGTTGCTCACTCTGTAGCTCTGGATTTCACAATGTAGCCAGACTTGTCATACTCATTAGCAAACAGGAAAGTTTTGAAAGGGAATTATCCAGGTAAAGGAGAAGCAACTACATGACCCTTAGGGGACAGACACCGAGCACCTGGAGAGCAGAGTGGTTGAACTGAAGGAGCTAAGGAAAACTGAATGGTACATAGATGAGACTTTCAGGGACACAGAAGAGCCCTCCCACCCTCAGTCTGACAGCTTCTGTGCTGTGGATGAGGATTAAAGTCTCGGGGAAGGACATACTGGAGGAGTGGGAAGTTGGAGGAGTGAGAAATGATCCCATAGTTGGGACCCTCCTTTCCTCAAACTGAGGATATCTCTGGGGGAGGGGACCCCAATTATTTGGAAGAGAGAGGTAATAGTTCATTCTCTCTGAAGCATCTAGCATTGGACACTGTCAAAAGAAAGGATATTGAACTAGATGGCCCATTGGTCTGACCCAATATGGCCACTCTTACATTCTTATGGAAGAGCCCCAAAGAGTGAGGGAATTGTATAAAAGTATCAATGACCCAGACACTCTTTAAGCTATCTAATTCTTGTCACTGTGATACATGCTCAGTGTGCACCATGATACATTTTAAATAAGACCCTGTCTAAAAGTTTGATAACCTGAATCAAATATTGCCAGCTTGTTTTCTCTAGCTCATTAGCTGCATGGAATAGTCTGGGGCCTTAGGTTTCCTGTTGGCAATTAGAGCTTTGCATACATCATGGAAACTTTTAGTACCACTGAAACAACAGGAACTTTGCTCTGTGCAGGCTCTCAAACTCTTAGTATGCTAATATCAATTTTAAAAAAAAGAGCTGAGGTTGGTCACATTCACACTGTTATGTGTAAATTGAAGCCAGCTGGCTTTACTCTTCTGTGATTTTTTTGATTGATTAGTTTCTCTATTTTGGTGACAGGGTTTCAGTGGAAGGAGAAGCAAATGCTGCAGCCAAATTGCTAACAATGTAATTATGATTTTATTATTGTGCTGGTACTGTATTTTCTTAACTTTGTTTTCTATTAGCACATTACTCAAGCAAGACAGTGTGAAAACAAATGCCTCTGAGGCAGGGTGTGAAGATCCACCTGGGTTTAGTAGCTGTCTGATTTAATATACTACATGCTTTAAAACAGAGAAGACCTAAAAAGAAAGCCAGAGCATTCCCAGTTTTTATGTCTGCATTATACTCTCCTCTGGATAATTGGTGTTGCTAACTCCCTTCAATTTTATTGTGTGTTCTGTAACATTTGATGTATTTCTTACAGCCCCAGCTCCCGGAGGCATGCGATTTGGAGAACCTTCAATATCTTCTATATTTAAAAAGTAAGTTTTCACCCCCCTTAGTTGCAAAGAAAAGCTTGAAACCACAAAGGCTAAATGCCAGAAGGCTAATAAAAGAATCTAAAATATTATTTTTGAAAATCTTATGTTTTTAATCCAACCTTGCTATTTTCTTGGGGCTTGATACATGATTTTTGAATGCTTGGGGGTGGCAATGCTGAATACTTAACTTCTGTTTGTGTTAATAGGAGGTTAACAACCATACCAAGGCCTGGTCTACACTATGAAGTTATGTTGACATAGGGCAGCTTAGGTTGTCGTTGTCTACACTACCAGGTCTCTCCTGTCAATGTAACTTGCTTGCTACATCAGCTTAATTATTCCACCTCTGTGACAGGCATAGCACTTAAGTCAACATAGTGAAGTCAATGTAGTGGCAGTGTAGACACTGCATTGCTTACGTAGGCTTAACTGGCCTCCAGGAGGTGTCCCACAATGTTCCACTGTGACCACTCGGGTCACCATTCTCAACTCTGCTGCCCAGCAGCCAGGTGCACAGGAAACAGCCCCTCCCCTGTTAAAGAACTGGGAACTTTTGATTTTCCATTTCCTGTTTGTTCAGCGTGGAGAGCTCGCCTGACCATGCCAGCTCCAGATCCCAAATGCACTCCTGCCTGGAGTACATAGGAGGTGGTGGATCTCCTTGATCTGTGGGGAGAAGAGGCTGTGCAGGCACAGCTCCAATCCAGCCATAGAAACATGGACATACATGGGCAGATTGTTCAGGGCATGGGGAAGAAGGGCTACTGCTGGGACACACAGCAGTGCCGTGTGAAAATGAAGGAGCTACACAAGGCATACCAGAAGGCAGGGTAGGCAAACAGTTGTTCTTGTACAGCACTGCAGACATACCACTTCTACAAGGACCTGCATGCTATTCTCTGCGGCGAACCCACCACGACCCCCAAGAACAGCATAGCTACCTTTTGAGAAGTCAGAGTCCCGGACCACCACAGCCAACACTGAGGAGATGGTCTTGGATGATGATGAGGATAATGGGAAATAGATGAGAAAATGGACATGGACATTATGAGCAAGAGAGCAGCCCAGGAGAATGAGCCTGGCATGCAGCAGTAGCTGCTGGGAATTCTGAAGGAACAAACAGACATGTTGATGTCTGGTTGACCTTCAGGAGAAATGCCTTGAGGCTTGACTTCCCCTGCAGAACGGCATTTCAACATCACCATGATTTCCCCCATCTCCCCTCACACTCATTCCAATAGGCATTTCCACTCATTCCAATAGGCATTTCTCTTACACTCCACCCTGGGGGAAGGTGCCAAGAATAACAGTCGAACATATAGTGATGTATGACAGGCAAGACTGCTGTGTTTTTAAAGAAAATGAAATTTTATTCCATCTTTATTAATGCAATAAAAATCCATGTTTATTAATGCAAATTGGGGTGGGGACAGTGGAGGGAAATGTGAGGGACAGGGAAATTGAGGCACGTGCATGACTTCAAACACAGCTGGAGCTGTAAATAGAACCCAGGAATCCTGGCTCCCATCCCTTCTATGCTGTAAGCACTAGCCTACACTGCCTTCACTAACAGCAGCCAGTGTTTTGGCCACTGAGAGGGATGAGTTGCTTGATGGGTCTCTGCCCGTTTCCCAGGCATAAAGTACACTCCTCCTCCCTGGAACTGCATTAGGAGGGGCAAGGGACTGAATGACATATTGGGTGGTCTCTCCAGCAGTCAGTTAGGAGATGGCTCTGTAGGTGTGGTGTTGGGGGGGGGGGAGTCATTTTCAGCACAAATCAAGAGATGTGTTTCTAAAATAATAGTACTACACTTACAGCAAGGTTCAGACTATGGGTAAGCACAATACAGAAAAGCAGCACACATTATTGTGTGTCATTAATAAAATGAGTTTTCAAAGCCTCCCTCAGCTGCATTGCTCCACACTGAGCTCTTCTTATAGCCCTGATATCTGGCTACTCAAAATTAGCAGACAGCCTATCCACCTCCATTCCCCACCCCCGTGGAAACTTCTGTCCCTTTGTTTCACAGATATTATGAAGTACACAGCAGGCAGCTATCACCATGGGGAGGAGGGTGATATTTTTTTCACTGAGGTACTTTGTGGCAATGTGATCTGGTGCCAAGATAGGGAGGTGGGTGCTATCTATTGCCCCACTACATTTAGGAAACCCCATTGCAGCAAAACCATCCAGTATGTCCTTCACTTTGCCCAGAGTCATTACCCTTCTTAGGAGATGGCAATTAATGGCCCTGCACATCTGGCTCACAGCAACCCCAACGGTGGATTTCCAAACTCCAGATTGACTCCCCCCTTTCGTTACATGCTTCTACACAACAATCACCACTCACTTCTCCACTGTCAGAGCTTGTCTCATTTTAGTGTCGCTGTGCTGCAGGGTTGGGCAGGGTGCCACCCACAGTTCCTGGAAAGTGGCCTTGTGTACATGAAAGTTCTGCAGTCACTGCTCATCTTCCCACACCTGCATAACAATGAGATCTCCCCAGTCACTGCTTGTTTCTTGGGACCAGAACTGACACACTCTGTGACTGCCAACAGCAACCAGGAATTGTTTCATTCCCTGGCTTTCAGAAGGGCTACTGAAGGACATTGTCATGTTCCATGTGGCGGTTCCTCTTGTGGCTCTGGAAATACTGCAGGATAAGTCGCATGGTGTTTGCAACACTCACTACAGCTGAGTGGGGTCAGTGCTTCTCTGGAGATGGCATACTTATGGCTATGCCAGCCTTTTGAAAAATGTGTGAAATATTATGGGATTGCAGATTAAATCGGGGGGGAACAAACTGCAGCATGGGACTTTGAAGCCATGTTCACCCCTACGAGATTGTTTTGGTTATTACAAGTCCTTCCCAATGGCCCCTGTGGCAAGTTGCACTGGGTTTTAGATACCCATAATGCATTGCTCACTGCAAATGAGAATGCACTCCGCCATCACAAGGCATGTAGTGTGAACATGCACAGTCGACTTTATTACTACAGTGACTGGATAGCAACCAAAATCAGCTTAAGTTTGTAGTGTGGACATGCCTCAACAGGAGATTATATATCTTTAAGAATGAAGTATATTCTCCTTTTAGCAAGGGTGTGTCTTCTGTTAACATTAAGGTACTCATCTAGCAATGTGCTCCTCATAGGCAGTCCCATGGGCCTGCATAGAGCCCCTTTTAAAAAATCAGTAAGTCTCTGGGTGGATGAAAGGTTGGACTGAACAGAGCTCATTGCAAGATTAGGGCCTAATAGCCATAATAAACTGTCTTAGACTTTAGCATTACAAATGTGAAATGGTTTCATTCATTTTTTCAGGGTGACATTTATGTATAGACATTCTAAGGAGGAGAGAATAGAAGAGGATAAAACATGGGTAGGATCTGATGAGAAACAGTCAAATGAAAAAGAGTCCCATTCAATTACATCACATAATGGAAGACAGCTAAAAAGTGACAGTTTTTTAAGTGCTTATATAAAAATGCTAGAAGTCTAAATATTAACATATGTGAACTTGAGTGCCTCATATAGAAGGAGGATAATGATATAATAGGCAGCATAGAAACTTGGTGGAATGAAGCCAATCAATGGGACACAGTAATACCAGGGTACAAAATATATCGGAAGGACAGACTAGGTTGTACTGGTGAGGGAGTGGCACTATATGGTGAAAGAAAGAATAGAGTCAAATGAAATGAAAATCTTAAATGAAACAACCTGTACCATAGAATCTCTATGGGTAGTAATTCCATGCTTGAATAATAATATAGCAGTAGGGATATACTATCCACCACTTGACCAGGATGATGATAGTTACTGTGGAATGTTCAAGGAAATTAGAGAGGCTATAAAAATTAAAAACTCAGTAATAGGGGATTTCAACTATCCCCCTATTGACTGGAATATGTTACCTCAGGAAAGGATTCAGAGATAAAGTTTGACACCTTAAATAACTGCCTTTTGGAGCAGCTAGTCCTGGAACCCACAAGAGGAGAGGCAATTCTTGATTTAGTCCTAAGTGGAGCACAGGATTTGGTCCAAGAGGTGAATATAGCTGAACCGCTTGTTAGTAGTGACCATAACATAACAACATTTAACATCCCTGCCAGGGAAGAGTAACACCAAAATAGCACATCATGGTAGCATTTAATTTCAGAAAGGGGAACTTCATAAACATGAAGAAGTTAGTGAAACAGAAATGTAAAGGTACAGTGCCAAAAGTGATATCCCTGCAAGCTGCATGGAAACTTTTAAAGACACTCAATACAAATGTATACCCCAAATTAAAAAACACAGTAAGAAGACCAAAAAAGTGCCACCATGGCTAAACAATCAGGTAAAATAAGCAGTTAGAGGCAAAAAGGCATCCTTTAAAAAGTGGAAGTTAAATCTTATTGAGGAAAATAGAAAGCAGCATAAACTCTGGCAAGTGAAAATAAATATAATTAGGAAGGCCAAAAAAAAAAAAAAAAAATCCCTTTGACAATGTCCCTCACTAAAGGCTCTTAAGTATAGTAAGCAGTAGTGAGATAAGAGGGAAGGTCCTCTCCTGGATCAGTAATTGGTTAAAAGATAGGAAACAAAGAGTAAGTATAAATGGTCAGTTTGCAGCAGCAGTCAAAAAGCTAACAATGTTGGGAATCATTAGAAAAGAGATAGATAATAAGACAGAAAACATCGTATTGCCTCTTTATAAATCCATGACTCACATTTTGAATATTGCATGCAGATCTGGTCACCCCATCTCTAAAGAGATGTACTGAAATTGGAAAAGGTACAGAAAAGGGCAACTAAAATGATTAGGGGGTATGGAAAAGCTCCTATATGAGGAGAGATTAATAAGACTGGGACTTTTCAAGTTGGAAAAGAGATGACTAAGGTGGGAAATGATAGAGGTCTATAAAATCATGACTGGTGTGGAGAAAGTAATTAAGTATTATTTACTCCTGATAACACAAAAACTAAGGGTCACCAAATGAAATTAATAGGCAGCAGGTTTAAAATGAACAAAAGGAAGTATTTCTTCACATAACACACAGTCAACCTGTGAAACTCCTTGCCAGAGGATGTTGTGAAGGCTAAGACCAAAATGGGGTTAAAAAAGGAACTAGATAAGTTCATGGAGGATAGGTCCATCAATGGCTACTAGCCAGGATAGACAGGAATTGCTGTTTGCCAGAGACAGGGAATGGCTGACAAAATTGATTACTTGATGATTACCTGTTTTATTCATTCCCTCTGAAGCACCTGGCATTGGCCACTGTCGGAAGACAGGATACTGGGCTTGATGAACCATTGGTCTGACCCAGTATGGTCATTCTTAAATCCTAAGGGGCCACTGAAGCTGCTGGATTTTGGCAAAACAAAAAATTAGGAAGAAATAAAAATATTCTTATAAAAATAAAGGGGGAAAGGTAGATATACTTTTAGAAATGACATCATAAAACTGCCAACATTCTTCATGCGGAATATAATTGTACCTGGCATAATACAAGTTGAAACATTCAGATGTCTCAGATAACAATATAATAGTACACATTGTCCTTAAAAATAAAAATTAGATTAACAAGAATGGTCCAGAAATTATAAGATTAAATCCTTCTACGAAATGAAGTGTTTTATGAAAACTCAATATGTGGGAATGGTTCTTTGATTTAAAAATAAAAACAAGACTTCCCTAGCTGCTACTGAAAATAGAGAGAAATAAAAGTTGAAGTTTGCTAATCTTGATGCAACCTTTCCTAGGATAAAATTAATACTGCTTTGTCCAACTAATACCTCATAAATTATAATTCCATCAGTCTGTTAGCTGGTTTACTGAAAGGCTGCTATTCATAGCTTGCAAAATGACTTCTCCTTCAGGAAGAACATAATTTCTGCACAAAGGGCTTTTTATTTTTTTCTTTCAGTGCATCATATTTGCAGTTCTTTTATATTGATTTCTTTTTTAAAAAAGTAAACAGAAATATGGAAGGCCCAATGATAATCACGATGTATTATTGCACTATATTTAATTTAGAAATTTTTTGAAAAAGATTAATAATGAGTAGGCTGCAAAAAAATTATCTTACTCACCAATCTGTAGTATGCAGTGCTTTGTTCTATACCTATTGGCATTTGCAGTACAATATATTGGTAAACTAAATCAATTAAGATTTTATTGTGATTCATTAGCAAGGTTTATTGAACTTGTAGAGCTCTTTGGATCTTGGAAAGTTCACTAGTATTTCAAACTCATGTAAGCTCTTTTTCAGTGCTGGGTATGTTGTAAAATAATGGCAAGAACAATATCATAGACAGGATTTAAAAAATAAAATCTAGTAAAGCTATGTACCCTTTGACTGTTTCTAAGTAGCTCGCTATTCCTATCACACAATAAATTTGGCATCAGTAGACATCCTTGCTGCTAGTGTGAGTAGAGAAGCCAAGGACTGAGTGATATGTTGATACTCAATGTCAATAGACATTTTTTATTCTTTGTATTTTCAGTCAAACCCACTGGTCCCAACCAGGGATTAGGGCCCCAATGTGTTACATACTTATGATGAAAAGACAGTCCTGTCCCCCAAAGAACTTAGCCTCTAAGTAGTGATCACTCCAGGAGAGGGCTGAATCTCTTCAGCAAAGGAGTCTGGGGAGATTTGGAATGCTGTTAACAATTCTAGAGCGCTCCAGCATTTAGAGATTTTAATCCATAAAAATGGACATACCAGGGGAGATCAATAGTCCACCCAGTATCCAGGCTTCCAACAACGGGCAATTCAGAGGGAATGAACAGAACAGGCAATCAAGTGATCCATCCCCTATCATCTACTTCAAGCTTCTGGCAGTCAGAGGCTAGGGACACTGAGAACATGGGGTTGTGCCTCTGACCATCTTGGTTAATAGCCATTGATGCAGATTTTCTTCATGAATTTATCAAATTATTTTATGAACCCCATCATACCCCATATACCTCATTATAGTTTTGCCTTCAAAACATCCCCTGGCAACAAGTTCCATAGGTTGTGTGAAGAAGTACTATTTTTATTTGCTTTAAACCTGCAGTCTATTAATTTCATTGGGTGACTCCTGGTTATTGCATTGTGCAAACGGGTAAATAACACTTCCCTATTCACTTGCTCCTTACCATTCTATCACAGACTTCTATCATATCCCCCCTTAGTTATCTCTTTTTCAAGCTGAAAACTCCCAGTCTTTTAAATCTCTCTTCATATGGAAGCCATTCCATACCCTTAATAATTTTTGTTGCCCTTCTCTATACCTTTTTAAATTCTAATATATCTTTTTTGTTATGGGGTGACCAGTACTGCATGCAGTATTCAAAGTGTGGCATTATGCTATTTTCTGTCTTATTAGCTATCCCTTTCATAATGGTTCCTAATTTTCTGTAAGCTTTTTTGACTGTCACTGCACATTGAGTGAATGTTTTCAGAGAACTGTCCACAATGACTCCAAAATCGCTTTCTTGAATGGTGTAGATGATGTGGCCTGTCCCTTCCTGTGTCTCAGAGGGAGGCCATGCCCCTTTGCAGTCATACCTGTGTGGACAAATTCTATACAGGGAATTAGCTCTTCACTGTCTGCTGTCCCAGCCCTCAAACCGGGACCGGGGTGGGGAGCAGACCAAGTAGTCTCTAGCTCGAGTACAGGTGAGTCAACAGTCTATAGGCCCCAGGCCCTCAGGCAGGGTGGGGAAGGCACAGCCTCTAGCCCGAGTTTGGGCAGGGCAAACAAGCAGTTTATCGCTCTGGGCTATAGCTCTCAGAGGCATCACAGGCCAGGTGGAGGTGACCACCCCAGGGGTTGTGTGGGAAGGGTGGAGGGGGACGCAGGCTCACATGACTCCATTGCATCCCAACCCATGGCCCTGGGTCAGCAGCGTTCCAGCCAAAACACAACCGGACTGTCATCTGGTTTCCCTGGGCTCCTTCCTGTCCCCCTTTCCTTTGAGTACCTGACTATCTGAGTCACCCTCAGTCTCTTCAGAGTGCTCAGCTAAGGGTAGGTTCCACGGCCCCTTGACATCATCAACCGGCGGCAGGTCCGGCAGCTCCTCAATGTCACCAGTGGATGGCAGCTCCTTTAGGTCACAGCGGGTAAGTAGCTTTGGCAATTCCTCCAGGTCTCAAGGCCCAGGTATCTCCTCTAGTTTGCAGGGCTCAGGCAGCTCCAGCAGGTCCTCAGGGTTCCAGCCAGTTGGCAACTCAGGCAGCCTCTCCTCCGGTCAGGGTCCAACACTAAGGAAAGATGTCCTTCTCCCTTGGCCACCCTCTCTCAATTGAGCTGGAAGGCCCGCCTTTTATTCTTCCTGTTCCTGTCTGAGCTCCACCCCTCTGCTTCTGGCAGGGCAGGCATGGCTTCTCTGGCTCCGCCCTCCCGGTGCTGAGTGGCTGTCCCTCCTTGCCTTTCACAGCCCCTCGCTACGAGTGGTAACAGCTAATTTAGATCCCAACATTTTGTATGTATAATTTTGATTATGTTTCCCAATATGCATTACTTTGCATTTATCTATTTGAATTTCATCTGCCATTATGTTACCCTGTCACCTAGTTTTGTGAGGTCTCTTTGTAACTCTTTGCAGTCTGCTTTGGGCTTAACTATTTTGGGTAATTTTGTATCATCTGCAAATTTTGCCACCTCTCTGTTTACCCCTTTTTCCAGATAATTTATGAATATGTTGAACAGCACTCGTCCCAGTACAGACCCGTGGGGGACACCACTATTTCTCTCTCTCCTTTCTGAAAACTGACCCTTGTTTCCCATCTTTTAACCAGTTACTGATCCATGAGACAATCTTGCCTCTTATCCCATGACTCCTTACTATGCTTAAGAGCCTTTGGTGAGGAACCTTGTCAATGACTTTCTGAAAGTTCAAATACACTAAATTCAGCAACATTTTTTAAGCGTGATAGAGGTGTTAGTCCTGGTTCCCTAGTTAAGAACTTTTGCATTTAAAGCAGGAATTCAACTGTTTTAAGATACTTATGCACCCCTTTTATTCTTGGACCATGAAGGGGTCTGGCTCAGCCTTTGAATTAAGTCTCAGGGCTTCTCTAACTATACTGTGGTGCTTATGGACTCTGGAAAACAGAATAATCATAGTTCAGTGCACTCTTGGCAGTTCTTTACAACACATCTGAGCCATCCTTTATAGCAGGGGCTGATGTAGAGCTCATAGGCCAACTCTGTACCAAACTGGGGGTCCTCTGCACAGAGGGCTCTCAGTGGGCCGTTCTGCCCATTTTAAGGTCCCTTCACACTGCCAGAGCAGCACAAAGAAATCTTGGTGCAACAGAGAACCAGGCCTTCTGCACAGCCTTCATTTATCAATATCATTATTTACCACAGCTGAAATTGCAATGTTCTTCCATGGCGCTGACTGGCCTGTTCAGGCATATCTGTGAGAAGGGCAGGATGTCTCTTATTTTATTTTTAGAATCACTGGAAGAGGAAAGAAATTTCCGACAGAGGAAAGAGCTCCTTTCTAAAGAAATCAGCCCATTTATCAATATTCTCTCTCTTCTTTCTAAAGTTGCCAGAATCATATTTTTTTTTGCTGAACTAAAGCTCATCTCCATAAGAAAAAAGCAGCTGTGTTCCTGACTTTGAATCAAAATACAGCTTCAGGCAAGTGAGTACCACAAGAACTCACACCTTTATGATCCATAGTCACCTGGTACTGAGCGGTAAGACTGAGGGGAAATAAAATAAAAAGAACTGGAAAAGAGTACTGAAATAATATTTAGAAACCAAATATTTGGAGGAATCAAAAGCACTCTAAATATCCCATGTTTAGTTCTGCTTATTATATTTCTATAAATTCTCTTCCTTACTGGTGACCATCTTGCTGGTGTTAATGTCTAGGGCTTTATTTACACTGAATGGTACATGTTTCTTACAGATGTAGAAGCTTCTTGAATATTGACTGGTGTCTTTTTGTTAATTTATCTGAAAGACATTCAAGGTGCTGAAACTTGTTTTGGCTGATTTTTTGTGGGGGGGCTCCAGCAGAGAGGAAAATTAAATGGAGGTTTCATTATTTTACTTAGTTCCTGCTGTAGAGATACTTTCGTCCCAGCACTCACGTTCTCAGCTAACTCTGTGCTGTCATTGAAATTTTATCCATATATTGTTATGGGGAGGCAGACGTGCATGGGATGTAAGGTTTTGCTCCACTCTGCTTTTCAGTGGAAGGAACCACTGCTAAATCCCAAAGTCTGCACTCTTCAGTAGAAGTGCAGAACAAAGCTGATTCCTTGATCCAGGCATTCATCTCTTCATGAAACTAATCCCCGCAATGCCTGCTGAGCTTCTGCAGTCAGAGGGAAATATTGCATTTTAAAAAGTCATATAAAAGCAAGGGTTAAAATGCAAGTCAAGATATTATTGCAAAGAACAGTGTGTGATGGTGCCCCTCTGCCACATAGAATCAGAACTGATTAATCACATGTCATTAGAGCTGGTCAGAATGTATCCAATGGAACATTTTACCATCAGAGGATGATGATTTGTCAAAATCGACGTGTTTCACAGCTATAGTTTGATTTTGATAAAGTTGCAATGGAACGTGCCTGATTTCCTGCCACCGCAGCCTCCTTGTTCCAGCAGCTTGCCTGGAGGGGTGAAGGGGAGCTGAGACACTGGAAGCCCCAACTCCTAAGAAGCTCACCTAACAGTCTGCCACAGAGTAGGCTCCCTGGGCTTTCGGGCTACTGGCTCCTCCACAGTTTGTCAGGCGGGATGGGTGGGGGGAGCCTGGAAGTCCTCCTTGCATTGCTTCCAAATCATAACTAAACCAAATGTAGAAATATTGAAACCCTGCATGAAATGGCATTTCCTGTCTTGGCATGGTTCTCTGTCCTGGGCCCTACACACTGCTATCAGCTACTGTGATCCTCTTTTAGCCTAAGTGAGAAAGGTCTCTGCTTTTTGGAGCAGACAGACCTAGGTTCTGTTCCAGCTGTGTTGGGGGACTTTTTCTTCTCTGTGTGGCTGCAGCAGGAAGTCCAAGGTGGTTTGTTAGTACCATTTATTAAACTAATGGCAGAAAGAAGGAAGCATATATCCCCTTTCCCAATACCATGGGGATATATTCTCTGATTTTGTAATTGTTTATTAGTGATTTATTTCAATGGAGTTAGATGGGGTGCATTGTTCTGTCCACCTTACTATCCCTCTTTATAGCATTCAGATGCTGGTAAGTTCTGAATCACAGGAAATGGGAGCGATAGACCCTCGCTACAAAGATTCCTTTCAGCAATTAACTTTGTCCATGTTCTCAGCCAGTTTGAACACTGATGTATGGAAACATTAGGTTGGCACTAGAAGATTAGTCTAATAACTGCCAAAACGAAAGCTGCTATAGCCTGAAAGATGGGAGCTTTGTCTGCAATTCTGGTCTGTGATTGGATGAAATGTGCAGAGTCTCAGACTGCTTCACAGGAGAAGCTGTTATGATGAAGCTGCAGCCCAAGGCAGATTACTGAAAAGAATGATAGTGAATCCCTGACCTCAGTCTGTGTGGCTGGCTGACTATAGCACGAGGGAGATGGAAAGCAGTTAAGGGGTGGTGCCAGATTCCTCACCTCCTCTCCTATCACATAACTGGCACTTGTCCATTGCTCATTCAGCCAAGTGACTTGATGTGCTTTAGGCCTTTTTTTCCCTCTGACACAACCCTCCTTGTTGAAGGAGAATCTTCAGTAAGAAATATCTGATTATAAAAGAAAGCATCAAGTCATTTAATTAAGGTGTTGTCACAGGATCAGCTTTCTGCTAAAGTGCAGTTCTGGCTCTGTATTTGTCTAATGGGAAGCCTTGGCCCTGTAAAGACTTCCTATCACAGACTCTATTTTATTCCTCATTATTATTACTGTTAAATATAAATATTGCAGAAATACCCAGAGGCCCAAATCAAGATCGGGTGCCTATTGTGCTTGGCAATACACAAATTAATTTAAAGACATGGCCTCTTCCATGGAGAGTTTGCCATCTAATATAGACTCATCTGAAGTTCTTTTCCTTAAGCTGTTATGAAGTCTTGCTTTGTTGTTAAACGGCTGCTGTTTGGTGATAGATGAAGCAAACCCTGTATATGGGCCCAGGACTATTGTGGAAAAACCCAGTTGGGGGCTCTGAGGAAGAAAATATCCGTTAGGATTCCCTGGCAGAGATACATACTCCATCCCCTAGCATGCAGAGAGGGGCTTGCCAAAGGATCTGTGCGGGGGTCTGGGGCTCCACATCAGCGTGCTGGCAGCACGGCTCAATTGAAGATTCTCCCCTGGGTTGGAAGCCCATCACTGGAGGTTTTTAAGAATAGGTTGGGCAATCATCTGTCAGGGATGGTCTCATTTTACTTGGTCCCGCCTCAGTACTGGGTGCTGAACTAAATACTTCTCAAGATCCCTTCCATCCCTATATTTCTATGATTCTGAGATATCCAATACATCTTGCAGCTGTACTATCTTTTCTGGGGAATACTTGAGGAGGGATAACATGCACCTCCCCAGCCTTGTCTCTGGCTTCCCGCCGATGTGTTTAAATCACCAGTCCTCACCCCACAGCCTGCCCAGTCACCACCCCTTCCCATTATGTAGGCACCAGACATAGTGTGGCTGTCTCCATGGCATGTGAGAGGACAGATGGTGCCTCAGAGGCCTTCTTCCACGTGGAAGTAGAGACCTACTGGCGGCGGTGCCCTTTTGTGAACTGATCTAGGGTGGGAGAAGCTGGAGCATATTTCTAAAAACCTTTGGGATTTGTCAGGATGACAGTAAATGCCGCAATGTAAGAAATGTTACTGGGTTGAAATGTGTAAACTAACTGAGAAGGGACATGCCACAGGAAATAAATCAGAAAAGCTACTACTCAGAGGTGTGGGCTGTTGGTAAAATGGTAACTGGACCCACTGGCAGATGAGGACTTTTGTCTAGGATGTTGGTCCCTAAAAATGACCGTTCTTGCAGCAAGTCTTTCTGAATTAGCATTTAACAGTTTTGCATTGAGAATTAAAAGCTATAAAAAGGATATTGGACAAGGAAAGGTGGGAGGGGGGGAATGATTATGTACTTTAAAAATACCATGCTCTTTACCCTCCTTCCCAGTCAGTTACTCTGAAAATACACCACTACCAAACACCTTCGCTGAGCAACTAAAGTGAAGTTCTCCCTGACTCTTACTGGGACCTTTGGAGACCCCTGGTTCGCTGGTGGGCTAAGAGGGCTTTCAGAGAGCAACCAGCATGGAATTAAATCACTATAATTTATATCTTTAGATAGCCTGTAGCATTTCTTGGAGCCTCAGCAAACTTTTTCTTAAACTAGACTATTTCTTTCAGATTGCCTTATAGCATCTTGAGGACCCTACTACTCTCATACTGTAAGATCTCTTATTTAAATAGAGTTTGTGAGGCTGATGCACTGCATTCTGTGAAGTCTAGGAAGTGGAAGGAAGCTGCAGAATACCCTAGAAGCCCACCACAGGCCAATGTGTCATTGGGGTTGATGAGTAAGGATGGCTTCTATATGTTTGAGCCTACAGGAGGCCTACAAGGTCTAAGACGTCTTTCAATCAAGTGAAAATAGCTATTCATAGTCATTCAGCTTTCATTCAGGACACTTGCTTTTGTTAACAATTGGCTTGATTTTTGAAATATATGCTGGTATGTTCCAAGCAAACTTCATTAAGTTTTCACACCAAAGTGGAAATGGCCAAACTCTTAATAATACGCTCAGTATACATTCTGGGTGCTAACAGGTACACATAGTTCTAGAAATGCAGATCACCTCTTCCATGGAAAAACGTATGTTGGGAGAAGGTAAATTCCATGAAGATTCCATTGGAGCATGTCATTAATAGGAGGGAGTATACCCCTCCAGAATAAACAGGGGCTCCACTATTCACACAAACTATGGTTCGGGTGGAGACCCTGTGCTTCCAAACCAGATCTGGAGTTATGTAGACTGTGATGCCCATAGAAACCCCTACATGACATGTTCCTTATTGATAGATGGGGCTCCTTAATGGATAGCACAGCCTAAGGCAATATTAACTCTTAAGAAGAATCACTGTGGAACTATATGGAGGTTATATGTGTCTCAGTCCCCAAATGCAGATCCCCCAACCCACTCCTTTGCACTGTCTAAGGACAGGGCCCTGGGAGATGGCTAATCCTCTCCCTTCCCTTAGCAAGAGGGGATCCAGGCATAGAGGCACCCCTCCATTCATGTACTTACTCAGGATAATCCAGCCCACCATATTTACCTTTCTCTGTGTTTTCTATTGTAGTAACAGGGCTGTTCTGTTCTCACAGGCTTGGCTTATTTACCTGTGAAAGGCAGCAGTTTAATAAAGCACATCTATAAAGCACATCCCTCATTTATGCTGGGTTTTGCCTCCTTTATGAGGTTCAGCTGTGGGTGTCTGCCTCCATGATTGGCAGCTCTTGCAGCTGCACATGGGCATGGCAGGTCTGTTTGTTTGCAGGTAGGGAAAGGAGCCCTCCCTCTCCTGCCGAAGTCCTGAATGGGGCTTATAGACCCCATTATACCAATCCAAAGTGATTATTATTGTAATATATAGGAGGCTTTAGAGCAAGCGTTCTCACACTGCTGTAGGGAATAAATGAAAATGAATTGTTTTAAAAATAGAAGGCTGCCATGGTTATGCCAGGTCACAGTGGGATCAGGAAGGGAGGAATTACTGTGTAAGACTCTGTTGGCTGTAAACAGGAAAGAGCAAGAAAGAACTGTTAAAGCTGAAGGGTTAGTTAAGTTCTCTGTTTGTTGTGGCACAGGAAAATGCAGCAAATATCTGAAGAAATTTATAAAACTTGTTTGGTAAAATACCAGAAAGTATAGAGAATTATGTCTTACTGCCTATCCAATACTGTAGCATGAACAGCTTGTATTTCTAGCCTGAACCTGGGTATGCAGGACAGTGAAACTATTCATTAACCAATCATATTTATGGAGTTCTATGGTACATTTAGTGCTTAGAATATAACACACTTCAAACGTTTCCTCCAATGTGATATTTTTAGTAATTTTTTTTTTTTGCAAATTGCATACTAAGGAGGATAGCCCTTAAGCTCATTTATTTCACTGGTAAGTGAAAGATAGATTCAGTGCTTGAGTTAGGGAAGCCATCTGTGCAAGAGACCAAATCTGCTGTTAGTCTCAAGTATTTGACATCTACTGAAGAAAGAAAAAGATATAATTCAAATTTTGCTGTTTGGGATGAGAATGCTGCTGATATAATAATACTCCTCCAGTTGAGAAGATGCACAAAAGCTCAGTTGATATTAACAGGAATATCAAGGGAATTTAAATTAGATATGCTCATTGTAAATCAAAGACTTCACTGACATTGCCATACTTTCACATTTGGGAAAGCTGAAGATTCCATTTCAAGGAAAACAAAGATATTTCTTCTTCACTACTTTGAATCTCAATGACCTAACTAACTGGAATCCTTGATTTTTAATGTAAAATCTCTATGCAGAAAGTAAGCATCATGTCTCTGATTCTAGGTCATTTGAATTCTTATGTCTATGCTGCCAGCTATGCTCAATTCTTCCTTATACAAAGAATAACATTTAAGACTAAAGCACGAAGCTGAACTGAATCATTGAATCATGATGGATAGACTCATTTATAGTATATTTCTAATAGGGTCTTGCCATGAAAAATACTTGATTTTGTTAGAATGCTTACTGCCAGGAAGTTCAAAATGTAAATATGGTTTCTTATCAGCTTACAAAGGTGATGAAAAATTGGTTATGAGACAGTAAATGTGAACTGTTTTGCTACAGTAAAGAAAAACTCAGTAAAAGTAGGATGTTGAGTGCATACAAACCCAAGCCCTGTTTCCTGATGTCAGAAGTTTGATACATTCTGATACACCATATGGAAACGCTGCATTTAAAAAAAAAACAGCTTATTTTTAAATAAAACATCTAATCTGTGAGGGTCAAATTAACACAAGTTTCCTATCAGAAAAGCAGGGAATACTATAACTTCTGTTTTTACAATAATAATGAAGATATGGCCTTGTTTAAGCAGCATCTGTAGAATAAAATATATGTTTTATTTTATTACCGATTGCATCTAGTAGGCACACTGTACACCAGCACAGACAATTTAGTTGGCATGTACTGTGTATTACCTTCAAATCAATAATGACTGGACAGAACTGAAGTTGACTTAACAAATGTTAACTACTGAAATCATTATATACTGAAAACTGTTGCTAAAGTATACAGAAGAATGGCAGTATTTGGTACAAACAATACAGATACAGTAGGGAAGTATTTGTGAAGAAACTTCACCAGACTCCTGCTTTTGCAGGCTGTCTTTGGAGGTGTGATTAGAAATTTCATCAAAATATGCAATTTTGTTGAAGCAGAAACATTTTGTGGAGACATATCAGTTTTGAT
Source organism: Emydura macquarii macquarii (assembly GCF_026122565.2). NCBI lineage: Eukaryota > Metazoa > Chordata > Testudines > Chelidae > Emydura > Emydura macquarii. The sequence continues at coordinate 5,685,659 of NW_027133199.1, forward strand.
TAAGCTTATAATCTTTGGAGGCTAGCCTGGGCAGAGCTGGGACTTGAACCTGGGTATCCCACGTCCCAGCCAGGGCCACCCACAAACCCCCTTACTACCTACCTAACTGATTGAAAAACTGAGGCATCAGCCTGAGAACAGACCCTTTATGCATTTGAGTTTCCATGAAAACATGCAAAAGATTTTGCTTTCATTCCAATGAAGAACAAAAACAAATGTCAAAACCTTGAAAGCTACCACAAAATTAAATGGTCATCCTCCGATCAGCTCTAGCTATCATGATTTATTAGCAGGGATTTGCACGGGGGAGGGGAAGCAGGGGCATGCCCCCCCAATAATCAGCAGGAGGGCATAAAGCTCCTCTGGTCTCCAGGGCCCCGGTGGGGAAGGCGCACACTCCTCCACTCCTGGAGCACCTGGGGTCATGGTGTGAACTGACAGTGCCTCCAGGCAGGGGAGAGAGGCACAGAAAATCACGGGGATTTAAATTCCTGTGCACACTCCCGTTTATTGTTTGGGGAATCACAGAAGATCAGTGCTATTGACATATTAAAATTTAATCCAGTGCCTCTTGTACACTGTGGAAATTGCCCCGCAAACACTGATGACAGACCTCTCAACAATACACACAGTTCCCAATTTTAAAGGGAACTTTCAGAATAAACCCTCTTGGTAACAAACAAATGAAGGAATAAGCTGTGCGTTGTAGCTCCACCTCTGAAAACTGCTGTCATTTTCATTACAACATCTGATACAGTATCACTTTTCAAATACCAGGGCCAAATTGCACCATTCAGGCACTAGCTCAAATAGGGGATGGTGTAGAGCAACAATACCGCACAGTCCTTTCCCCAGTTCCTTGGTATGTACAAGAAGTGTGGTGACATGCCCATGCTGTTCTCATTTCAAGCACGAAAAGAGGGAACAGCCAATGCAATTTTGCTTATGTAGGCCATGCAGTAGGTGAGACCCCTTCTGCCCTCCCATCCATTGCACACCTGTTTAAGGACCAGCCAGTTTGGCCATATGGGTCTTTTTGAAAAACATTATCTGTTTAGTTACAACTTGCTTCTGCCTTATTCACATGAGCGAGCTCTTACACAAATTGTCTCATTGCCTTCAGTGGGACTACATGAGTACATGCTCGCCGATGTGAATAAAAGCGGCACAAGCTAGTCCTTAATGATTGGAAAATTTTGCAATAAGCAGGATTAATGTTGTGAAGTGTTTTTCCTCTTTGCCACCTCTACTGGTAGATGGATACTTCCATGAATCTGAGTTGTTGTCACTGTGATGCAGAACTGAGTGTTCCTGTCTTTGAGGAGTTTCCTATCTGTGTAATGGACAAGTCTGATCAGATTTAGATTCAGGCACTAATTAATTCATTCCATTTTCAAAAACTGAGGCACCAAATGTAAATTCAGCATCAGCTGGCTTGGGGAAAAAAGTATTCACTCCATAAATTCTGTATACCTCGTGTTTCTCTTGACCGCACACTCTCCTTTAAAGCCCACATTGAGAAAACTAAAGCCAAGATTAGCATACTAAACAACATTCTCAGCAAGCGGGTTATATCAAAGTGGGGGGCAAACCCATCCACTCTGTGATCAACAGCACTGGCACTTTGTTACTTCACTGTTGAATTCGTCCATGCAGCATGGGCATGATCCGCCCCCTCACTGAAAGAGGCTAGACCCTATACTTAACTTAACTGCTGCTATATTACAGGATGCCTTAAGTTCTCTATATAAGTCTCTATATCTTCTCTATCTAAGTCTCTATATCTTTGCAGGTATTGCTCCTCCTCTTACACACTGGGAAGTTGCTAGTAGAGTCAAGTGCACAAGGCAATGTACAGATCCAAGACATCTGCCAAATAACACCAACAAGTCAACTGAAATCATAAAGGTTTCTTGCCTCCAATAAACCTCTAGCACTGTCACTCAAACAATCAAGGGTTCAGTTATGGCAAACAAGAGTAAAGAACGAACCTGTAGCCTGTGCACTCTGACTCCCACCTGCCGAGCTCCTACCGCCCAGTGTAGATCAGTTTTGGACTATATGGCCTTGCCTTAGTCAACTCCACGCTTGAGTTGGCCAGTCTAGAGACACAGGGTTCAAGTGGGGCTATGTCACTGGTCCCAGTACCTGTAACTGAAGCAGAAAGCCTCAAAATATGATGCATCTCCTTCAATGCAGACTGCTTGAATGCAAATGCTTTTCCAGTGACCTGGTGGAGTGCAATGAGCGGGCAATTGCATGTGCATGGATGTGGCGGGACATTATGAGGAAATGGCAAGAGGATGATCAGATTCAGAACAAATCGGAAGCAGACGATAGCTCTGGTTGTGAATGGAATATGCAATATCTTTTCTGCTATGGTTTTGTCCTGTTTTGCTCACCCACCAAATCCTGAGAGATGCTGAGTCCACAACTCCAAATGAAGCTAAATGGACTAGTAGGTGGTTTTGTATCTTAAGATTTGGCCCATTAATTATAAGCCCTTTTGACTATTGATCAAAAATTTATTTTTCTCTAAAGTGGTGTACACATTTAATGTGCTGAATGAACACTGACAAAAAGCAACATCTCTCCCTCATTCAGTTTTCCCCTCCTGCCTCTTGTCATGGGCTACATCTGCAAATCCGGGGACATCTGCAGAAATATTCTGTGTATGATCTCTGGATGATGTTCCCCCAGTGCCTCCCAAAACACTTGCAATCCTTGTTCAGGCTTCTGTCTTCTATTATGATTTTATTATTATTTCTGTGGTCTGTGGTTTAATAAGTTGTATCTCTTTTGGCTCTTTATTCTTAGGCTAGGGGCTATTCAGTGTATAGGAAATAAGCCCTCTGTTACCTTTTTTTCCAATTATGTAACATTACTCTGTGTTCTGCATCTCTATGCGGTTATTGCTGTTCTTGCAAATCCTATCCAGAGCACTGTCCCCAAACATAAACACACCATTGACTCATTGAGTCCCATTACATTTTACCCTGTTGTTTGTTCTCCCACAAAATATTATAACCATAATTGTGCTATAAGTTATTATGCATCTCCCCAGGTCTGTCTGAAGCTCAATCCACCCTCCTGCTGACTCCTCTAGTTCTGAAAGGATGCAGGCATGAAGGCACTGGGTTCACTTTAAAAAAAAAAAAAGTAACGTGTCTTGTTCTTAACGAGTTTACAATCAAGTTCTGAAATTCCCATATGTTTCAGCAGCTTTGTGGATTTTAACTCTTGGTGGCAATTGCATTTTCTCTCCCTCCAATGGTGAGATATTTAGCATCATTCACTGTAAGCCTAGAGGTTTTAGGTTTGAAATGAAGTATGAGCCTTCTTACTGCTTCAACATTATGCTCTTTGGGCAATTTATTTGTCAGAATCTGAAGCTCTGCAAAGAGCTCACTACTGCTTTACTAATAAAGCTGTATTATTTCTCTGTTACAAAAGGCATCTGAAACTGTACCAGCACAAGCAACAATACCTCTTTAAGGCTTCAATTTCAGTTTAGGTGGAAAGGATGTGTTGGCACAGTCATGAGATTAGTAGATTTCAATCTCCTGTGTGATTTTTCAGGAGATGCTTGCACACACATGCTCCTAGGAATTTTGGCCTTAAGCATTAAGGCTGATAATTCCAACTGGAGTGCCTAAAGCTAAGTACCTAAAGGCCCTGATTTTCATTTACACAGTGGCGGTGCCCTGGCAGTGTGAAGGAACCATAAAGTGAGTATAAATTACATTTATTCTTACTTTACAGAGCTTTTCCAGATTAAGCCACTTTAAAGGGCCATAGTGTAAATGAGAGTCAGGGCTCTTAATCCATATTAATCTCAATGGGAATCATGGCTGCTAAGCGCCTTGGATCATCATTTCACTTATTTAGCTCCTGAGATATGCATTTAGAAGCTGAATTTTAGGAATCCAAGTTGGGACTTTTTATTTTAATTGCATTTAGATTTTCAACAATCTACAACATATTAGCAATTGTTGGCATTATTCCAGATTGACATGGGTATAACTGAAGAGAATTTTGCCCTATTTCTTCATATGCAACTAACTTAGGTCAAACTTACTCTTATAATATTTGCTAACCACTAAAAATCCTAATTTCTAGACAGATTTGGAGTCCATTCCAGATTCTTCACAGAAACTTATGTACCACAGTAAATATTACAAGCCAATATATAGGCTTGCCACAGGTATGCCATTTACAACTAACATAACATTATGTAACATAATAACAATGATTAATACATATGTACCCTTAATAGCCAGTTCAGGATGTTGCAAAGCTTCCAAACACTTTTTGTTAAGTTGATCTCGAGAATCATAATTATCTTCAGCTCTTTGCATGATTTTCCCACATGCTGTGAATTTAATAACACTAGCAACGATTGTGCTTGCTGAGGATAACTAGAATATCACTCAATTTTAGGTGTTGGCAAAACTTTCTATTTCAAGACAAGAGAACTTCCAGTTGCTTGTATCACAAATATTAGAATAGGCCAGGTTCCTATAATACATCACACAATACAAATAATCTTATGTGGCCTAGAAAAGGAGCAAAAGGCAAAATCTGCCCTTTCTCCTGTTTGAGTTTTAATTTGTTATTTTATATCATAGATTATATAAACAAAATATATTTATACTGATCATGTTGCTGTCTTGTGGTCTGGGCAGTGGTCTTAGAGGTTTTTCAGGGAAATTAGTTAAATGAACCCAAGCTTTCCTTTGACTTTAATGGATATTGGATCAGAATGATGGTGAGCAGCAAGATTTCATGCTAAAATGAATCAAGCATTATGACTGTGTATACCATCCCCACCCTGGCCTTGAGAGGGTTAAGGATTCACTGCCGGTGGAGAAGGCCCTGCCCACCTACACCACTGCTGGGGATGCTCGGCATGTAAAGGATATAAAAGGCAACAACCCAGCTCAGCTGGGGCTGACTGGGAAGGACATGGAATGTTGGCTTCCTTCAGGGAGCTGCTACTACTGATGCTGACTCTGGAGCCAAGCCAGGCTGAACTCTGGACAGGTCCTACACCACCAGACAACCCCCGAGGAGGGCTTGAGACGCTGGGAGCTGCACTGACTGGGGATCCTGGAGGATCATAGGATGTTGCCACCGACAAGAGGGTAGGAAGTAGCCCAGGGGGCTTGAAGGGTGTCTCAGGGGGCAGATCAGGTTACCACTCAGCATGTTTTGGGAGGACTTCTGCTGACATGGGGAGTGTCACCGCCTCCACTGACAGGGCCCTGGGCTAGGGCTAAGAGGAGCAGGGAGGGCCTGAGCCCCCCCAACTCCAGACACTGCACCCCTATAGGTGATGCCTCACTACTCCAATAGGCCGTTGGGCCACCCAGGCCCAGACTAGGGGGGGGGGGCTGCCTCGCTGACTCTGGCTGTTGGGCCACACTGCCCCAGAAGGGAGCCTTTTGGGGTGGACTTGACCCAGTGCCTCTTTCCCCACCTTCCCACCTTAAGTGACCCAATGCCCGAGATGGGATGTACCAGTCCCACAACATGACAGCCAGGTGTGGGTCCGGTGGTAGCAAAGCAGACAAACAATTTCCAGTTTTCTAATTTAGCGGGGCTATAGAATCATAGAATATTTTTGGGTTGGAAGGGACCACAGGAGGTCATCCAGTCCATCCCCCTGCTCAAAGCAGGTCCAACCCCAACTATGCTTATTGGGTGATCAAATACCACAGTGGTGGGCACTGTGCATAAACATAGACAGATAATAGGACCCCCAGGTTAAGTCTCATACTAGTAAATGTTCTAGATTCAATATAAGATTTTTTTTTTCTAAGAAAAAAAGCAGACATTTAGTTTAGTGGATTTTTAAGCTAAAATCTCCTTGGTTTGTCTTCATACATACATGCTTCCCTGTATCACACAGGAGTCGTGACACTAATTCAATTAATGTTTGAGATGCTCAGATACGACAGTAATAGGGATCCATTTATATACTAGATAGATGGGTACCTGTTTACAAAGCAGGGGGAGTGTTGATACTATACACATAATAATAATAATGGCAGGACAGGCAGTGTGGTCTAATGGTTTTATAGAGGTGTCAAACTTGAGTAGGCTTTGTTCTAGCTAAATAAAGCTATTGCTTCATGCTTCCCTGGTTATAAGTTAATTGCATCTGACCTACAAGGAAGTCTGTTACAGCTTGTTGTCTCCATGGAATTATTACCAGTCTTGGGTTTTCCTAACTGAAACCCTGATTAATGTTAAACTCCGCAAACCTATTCAGACAAGTGTGCAATCATTAACAGCATTTATTGGCATCAAAACAAATTAGTTTTCAGCATTTTCTTATTTCAAGCTTTTCACTGTGATGTCATACACAAGCAATGATCAGCTGCTGTGGGAAAGGTTCTTGTATCTTTTAAATGAATGCTTTAATTACTTGTCTAAGCAGATCTTCTTTCCCTTGTGCACTCCTACCTACGATCTGACACTGCTACTTTTCCATATGAGATACAGTATACCATAGTGTTTTACTTTTAATAGGCTTGTATAACTTTAATATATTCCCTGGAGGAACCATTTTATTTTCAATATGAGCTGAGCTTACATTTGTCTGGTCTATTAAAAAAATCTCTGCCCATATAGATGGGCCTAAATCACAACAAAATATCTTTGAAAAAGGTAGTTATTACTAAATTATTGTAAGAATATTATAAATTATGAATCTAGGATGGAGAGGTGTGTGTGAATAAATAAATAAATTACTGTACAAATGGGAAATTTGGAATATAACTTTCTATGGGATACCAAAGTGAGTGCTATACATGAACCACACTATTGTAATTAGGACAGAGCAACAGTATTTTCTCTTATGTTTCTTTTCCCCCTACAAATGTCTAATCAATGTAGCTTGTGCTTCAACAGTCACACTGATAAAGCCATGCATACATGTTTTAGCATCATCTTGCTAACCCCCAAGGTAATTCATGTCATCACATATTTTTCCTTGTATGAAACATTTGTCTTTTTAGCAGAAATAACAAAAAATCTGTAATAAATCTGACAGTTAAATGTTATGATTTACAACTATACTTATAATAGTTCAATATTAAAGCATAATAATAATATAGAAATTCCAAGATGGCCACAGTAAAGCAGTGAAGGAATTTATATCTGTTTAAAGCTTCTTGCCACAATCACTGGCCTGTACAGGTTGTCTTCATGTTAGAATGAGGCATTAACTTGATACAATTTAATTTCACTGGCACACAAGTGGTTGGGAAGCATCATATCCCAGGTTTTTTTTATATACATATATAAAGAACAGGACTGGATCTATTGCTCCCAATGTACCTATATAAGGTGTATATTGTACCATTCCAAATTTCGTATCTGATAACTTAAATGTAGAACGATAGTATGAAAAATGGATCATTAGTACATGAAATAGGTCACTCTGTGGCATTAGTGTGGTGTTCATTTCAGTCAGATTTAGGCTTTGGATAACAGCTAACTACATAGACTACAGTTTGGAAACCATTGCAGTAGAGGATTCTTTTTTCAGTTAGTTTCTCATATGAAAATGTAACTTTTCTTTATCACTAATTTTTCACAGTCCTTGATCCAAAACATCTTTAATTAAATTGTAGATAAAGTTGGATAAACAGTAAGTTTATTTATCAAATAATTCTGCTTCAGAATTAGATCTGGATTTGCCCAGAAAATATTAAATATGATACCTTACAGGTAAGTCCTGGAAAAGAAGATAAAATAGTAATTTGGGTGTGTGGCATGAGTGTTTGCTATATAATGTGTTCTTGGTCAGGACTTGTGCCTGTCTGAGATCAGACTCACCCTCAAAATAACTTTGTCTATCTAAAGTGGCTTTCAGAAAAAACTTGATTTCAAACCTGTCTAATTTTACATTTTAAGCACAGTTCCATCACACTGGGATGGTGTTTTTCTGGAGTATATTCTCCAAGCAACACTGGACCCCCATACTAACCATTAAAGATTAGATACCATCCTTTGGAAAGTACTAAGTAGAGATACAAATGCATAAGGCACATGGCGAAGCTGAAAAACTCAACCATAGGTAATAAAGCTTGTAATATCCCACATGTCATCCTACAACAGTATCTAATTATCTGCACTGCCAATTGAAGAAGGAGAAAAATCTTACTCCTCTAGAGATCCCAGAACACTTGCAGTTTGTGTCACTCACAACCCCCTTAGACTGACAGAAATCCACATATCTATGAAAACCACCTGTCTGCTTCTCGGTAACAATTGGCAACATCCCTTCCTAAGATTTAATTAGTTCCATAATGCTGTTCCTATAGTAGTTCCTGTAGCTCTCAGACCAAAAAATCCCACCCTCAGAGACACAGGCAACTGTAAAACTGGCTTATTAAAAGCTGGTTGCTTCTTTCAGATTAAACGAGGCAGATATCAGAGGCGAGCACGATGGGAAAGGCCCCTAGAAAGCTGTGAACCCAACCTAGAGTCTCATTGGTCACTAAGCAGACAGACTACTGTTGGTGAAAAGGTAAATTCCCACGTCTCTGACAAGCAAGGGTTTATCTCTATAAAACCCTGAGATTTTCACAGCTGATGTCTGATGTGTCTAGGATAATTAGCTATGGCTTCTGTTGTATTCTGCTATGATATCACTTTCCTGCAATAGAAATTGAGATTCTTTTTTCTGTGCTCGACGAGCACCACTACATATTCATAAGATGCCTACACACATCAAATATTTATTAGTTCATCAGGGTTGCCCAAAGTTGCTGCATCTTGAGACATTGTAATGGATGTGACTGAAGAAATGGATACATTCATTCCATTACCAAGAACTGTGGCTACTGTATGTGATATGGACCTGATGACAGAAATTGGCAATCAGTGCTGCTATTATGGACCTGACCTTGCTCCTATTGAAGTAAATGGGAAGTTTGCCATTGATTTCAATAGGAACAGGATTGGACCTTAAATCTGATATATAAACTGTGAAATTATATAATAAAATGAATGGGTGCAAGGTTTTCATTTTTAACTATCTGTCCAATAAAATATAGCTTTTAGAGTCATCTTGTAACTTGCCTTCTGGTTCCAGGCTTTTAAAAACTATATCACCACTGTAATATTTAGCATGGAATTGCAGTGCTTCTAACCTGCACTGTGCTTATTACAGTATCTTTTAGCAGCTAATTTAGAAAGCAACATTAATGGTGATGGCCTGAGAGTATAGATGTTTTCAAATCTCTTAACATTTTTATTTTACATCACTCTGGGCTCTGATAAGAAGCTATGAAATATGCATCATATTTTGATATTTGTAACTTGTTTTTCTGTCTCCTCTTTAGCAATGCTTACAGACTACCAGAAAATTGCCAGCCTGGATTTGTTTAAAACATTAATTTAATTCACTCAGGATTTTTAATATATTCTGTTAATAAAAAAGCCATTTCTCCTGAGAAGGCCTATGTCTTCTCTACCTTCTCCATGTTAAATAATTAATAGCACTCACCAGGCCAGTAGTTATTAGGAGACATATCCTGGAGCTGGCCTCTTGTGCTCGACAAACACATTGACTAATTTTGACAAATGTCATTGGTTCCAGAAGTGTGCTTATTCCTGGTAGCAAATTTAATGATCTGCCTGTTTCATAACTTGTCCCCTTGTAATACTCAGCAGTTATAGAAAGTACCTCCTACACACTGCAATTAAAGCATAGTCTGTAAAATAATTAGTCATGGAGAAAGACTGCCAGATAGTAACAAGTGATACTAAGATCACAATCATTTTGGCAATAATTGTTGAGGCAGCCATGATCTTCTCAGACAGCCTCTCAGCCATACATTCAGTGCTGAAATTATTTTACAGGCAGAGTTTTTATTTAAAGGTAAATGAAAGAAGAATTGCAAAGCAGGTGACTTTTGTATGACATGAAATATGGAGCTTGGATATTTACACAGTAAAGTTGTGTTGGTAGGATTCTATTATATTCCCAAATGTGGCAGATGCTTAATGAAGGTTCCAGTGACTGAAATAGTTGGTTAATATAACCTCCTTCATCCCCTGTGTTCCCCCCCCCCCCCCCCCCAAAAACCCAACAAATGTTGATCATGTTTCATTTCAGATTTATTTTAGCACCTGCATTCTTGCCCCACCCCCAAGAGCAGATTAATGTTGTATGATTTAGTCAGCATAGATCAGATCCTGCAAACCCATACTATATTAAAAATAGCCCTCACCCATGTGAGCATTCTCATTAAAGTACAAAAGAGCTACTTTTAATGAGTAAAGGGTTTGCTGTACTGTTCCCTGATGGTCTGGTACCCTTCAAGTACACTAACCTATGTGATTTCTTATACCTTTGTGTGTGCCCAAGTCATTACTTCACTCCTTCCACTTCCCATTGACAGTCAGCTTTCTTCTCTCTGAAGCCCTCAATAGCCATTGCCAAGTGTAACAAGCTACACAATCAATCTGTCTGTATGCAGTCAGTTTCAATGAGTCTTCGGAACACTGTGTAATGTTTCAGCAAAGTTTTTGTCAGCTCCATTAAGAAAAGTCATTGTGAGCATCTTGCCCCAATTCTGGTTAAAGGGGGAAGTGAAGCTGTTAACCAATTCAGTTTCCTGCTACCGAGGAGCTCCACTGACTTTACATTCCTTGCACAGTTTCTTTCTATTGGTCAGAAGTGGTTAATATTTAAAGGAACACATGAAATTTGCAGTCATAAAAATCCTTAAACACTTTATTGGAAGAGCAACAGTATTGCGTCATGCTCAAAGTTGGTCATAAAACTTGCACTGAAAATGCATTTCAGTTAAAAATGGAAATTATCATAGTTCCCACGCTCCCATTTTTCTAATCAGCTATATTCATGGTACTTTGGATATGCAGGCAGCCCATCTGTGATGATAGTACTAAGTGATAGTGTCACCATGGTCAGCCAGCACAGTCCTTCTTGTGGCTATGGCCGATCATACCAACGTCCATATAGTTAAGCACATTTGGTTTCTATTTCACTGTTTTGCTTTTAGTAAAAAATTTCCCCTACTTCCAAAGGTGTTTGATCTAATGAAAGGCAAGCAGCAGATGGTTCGTATAACATCTCATTAGCCTTCTTGAAAGAATGCCTCATCACTGTGGATGAAAACATCCTCTGTTTTTTAGACTAATTGTAATATAGCATAATATGTAGCACACAACATTAAACTTGAAAAGTTTATATAGCAATTGCAATTCAGTTGAGCCAGTAAGGGAAGCAGTGTGGCCTAGTGGATAGGACACTGGTGTGGGCGTAAAGAGACCACTGTTCTATTCCCAGCTTTGCCACTGATGGGTTGTGTGAACTTGAGCAAGTCCCTTGTACCTCCATTGTCCCTCCACTCTTATTTAAATTGAAAGCTTGTGGGCACAGGGATTCTCTCTGCCTCTGTCTACATTTGCTGTCAAATTTGGCGGCAGTCAAAGGGAGATACGCAAGCTACATAGAGTAGCTTGCGTATCTCCCGTTGACTTCCTAACTCCTACTTACTGCAGTGTCTTCAGTTCACTGCGCCGATGGGAAATGCGCTCCCATTGACACAGCGTTACTCCACCTGGTGGAGGTGGATTAATAGAGTCAATTTCCGAGTCGACTGAGCAGGTCTCCACTTCCGCTAAATAGTTCTGAATAAATAGATCTGACGGCAGCGAATAGACATTACGTATGTGTGGTGTGTGTGTACAATGCCTAGAACAAAGGCCTCAGTCTTGATTAGGGCTTCTAGGTACTACTGTAACATATATATATATATAAAAAAAAATCCATCATAGGCCTGTATCCTCCTAAGATATTCAGACTTGAACTGGCTTAAACTGGAATCTGTACTAGAGTAAGGGACTTTGTCTAAGGATCCACTTATAGGATGTTGACTATAGTTTGTAAAATACTTAAGCTGAAGAGAAATATATAATTAGTAGCAGTACATCTAAGCAAATGAATAATTCAAAATTAATAACTTACTTGAAATTTGTCTTGTCTGACCAGAGCAGAACATTCTCTTATTTAACTCTTGTTCAGAGCTGTCTATGAATTTCAGGGAATAACCCTTGGTCTGATGATGATTTAAATAATATTTGCAATGCATGCTGCGATCGTGAGTTACAGAAGACGTGGTCATTTTTCTGCTCCCTCGTTAGATAATGAACACAGCTCATTGCAAAGCATACACTCAAATACACTATTCAAAATTTGCTTTTGGTGAATATTGGACCCTAACATTTTTCTGAGTATTGAACAGTTGAATATCAATGAAAAGAAAACTCAATATCACAAATAAGTCAAATCAAATTCAAAGCAAATTTCAAGCATTCATGGAATTTTTTTTCCCCACAGCTTGTTCAGCTTTGATTATTACGTTGTGTCTATCACAGTACCATTGTGATAGCAGCACTGACTCCTAGTAAAGTGCTAACAGACATGCTTAGTCAAACTGTCCATGTTAGTGTCCACCTGGTGCAGCACCACCCTGCAATTTGCCTTCTGTACACACATGCTACCAGCATTAGTAGCTTATCATAATGGGTGCCCACCCCTCCATGTTAAAAAGCTTGCCACTCCAGCAGATCTAACTTTCTATGGCTCTGCAGTTTAAAGTAGCCCTATTACAGATGTGGAGGATGCCAGATCCAACCTCACTTGGCACAAATTTTTAGGATTACTTTTCAATATTATTTTATTTGTTTGGGTAACTGAAATGTTCTTTTTGCTTTGTTTTAATTTCCTTTTTTGAGAAAGAAAACCGAATGTCCCTAAAACACATAATTATGACACTTACAAAAACAGTTTCCAAAAGTTTATGCCCATACAGGAATACAATCAGCAACCTCCATATCTGTATTAACACCCTGGAGTGATAGTTAAGAATCTCCAGATCTAGAATGGAGTGATAGATAGTCACCATAGTAACTATACAGGGTTGGTATGATTGATTGGACATATCCACAAGAAGGCTTGCACTGGCTGACCATCATGCTATTATCACAGATGGGCTGTCTGCATATCCCCAGTACCATTAGAAAAAGAGGGGGAAAACTATGACAATTTTGATTTTTTCATTGAAACTTATTTCCTGTGGAAACTTTAGGACCAGATCTGAGCATGATACAATCAGTCACTATTGCTCTTCCAATAGCAATGTGTTTGTCGGGATTTTTATTACTGATGGATTTGTAAGTTAACTCTAGTTATATCTAAACATGAGACTGTTGGCCCATGAGTTAGTCTGGATAAGTGTGACACTTCTTATAGATCTACCATTATTTTAGACTTTAATAATTTATTCTTTCCACAGTGCCATACAACTGCTGTAGAAATGGCAAAGTGTGTGGCCACCCCTCTTTGTCAATCTGTGTAGGAGGTTTTGCCCCCTCACTGCTGCACCAATGTAGGTATCCAAGCAGGGACTTAGCTAGCTCTGGTGCTCAGACCCTCAGACAAGGTAGGGCAACTAAGCAGTCTATGGCCTAGGCCCTCAGGTAGGGCAGGGCAACTAAGCAGTCTAAGGGCTCACAAGCAGGGCGTGAGCGCCATCAGGCCTCCTAGCCTATGACGAGATAGCTGCCCCCCACCTCCCAAGGGTGGGGTCAGCAGCAGGAGAAGGGGTCAGGGGACCTGGCTCCACTCTACTACACCAGGCCCCAGCCTAGGACCCTCCTAGTGGCAGAGTGTTCCACCACTGGGTCAGTGGGGTTTCAGCCAAAATGTGTCAACGTGGTATCAGGCCAAAGCACAACTGGACTATTGTCTGGTTTCCCTGGGCTACTTCTTAAACCCCCCCCCCCCCAAGTACTTGGGCCTCAGGGTTATTGTCCTCTCCCCAGGGAAACAGCAAGGGGTAACCCCAACAACTCCTCGGCATACTAGGCAACCAGCAGATCTGGCAGCTCCTCTGGGTCCCACATGGCAGGTAGCTCCTCCAGGTCCTCAGTTGGGCCTAGGTAGCAATGGCAGAGGAGAGACATCCTTCTCCTCTGACAGCTCCCACACAATTGTGCTAGAGGGATCAGCCTTTATACTTCCTGTTCTTGTCCCACCCTTCTGCTTCCAGTGTGGTGGGCGTGGTCTTCCTGGCTCCACCCACCATAGGGTGGGTAGTGGTCCCTCTTTGTCAGTTTCAGAGGGAGGCCACACCCCCTCACTACAGGCAGTATAGGGACATTTTGTCTGCCCACTAAGTCCATCTAGAGTTCATTGCTTGTGACTGCTTAAAGCAGTTCCTTTTGACTGTATCTGATTTAAGTCAGCTTCCTGTTTCTTCTCACATGCTCTGTCCTTATTGTGAAAACTTAGGGTTCACTTAAGTGTATCTTTTCCAAGCATATATTTCCTTCTCTATGGCAACTGAAGTTTATTAGTTTGTTTTCATATATAGTGATGAAAGTGTCACATTTTGATTGCATACAACTCGTTAATTTCCACACTATCCAAATACATTGTAACAGAGAAAAAAATATATTTAAAGAGACCTCAAACACAAAAGGACAGAAGCTCAAAGAGGTGAGAACTTGTGATAATTCTTTTTTGAGAAGTATATTAGAGTTTAAAAAAAAAACAAACAAAAAAACCCCACAAACCCCATTCATCTGAGATTAGACTCTACCACAACTGTAAAAGAAGTGGGAACTGTAGAGCATTCTGGATACTGGCATGCAAATAAGTGTATTGAGTTTTCTGCTTTGCCTGAGATTAACCACATTCATTACCATCACAAGTAGGCTTCTAAACTGAAATAGGTCAGGCCAGGTATACAGACAAACAACTCCATGCTTGCTGTGTTCAGATAAATTTTAAAATAATTTGTTCAAAGGTGAATTTCAAACTTGTTAAAGGTTCCAGATTGATAATATCCATAAACAAAGCTTTCTAACTGCAGAGCAATGCCAGGCAGATTGTTGGCACTTAGTAATAATAAAATAATAGGTATAGCATAGGTGTAAGGTATGCCACCAATTCGCTGCATCAATAAATAATTCTTAGCTCATCTACAACACTCTCCACACACAAAATACCAAGTTCATGTAGAACATATGTAAATGCGGGACTTTAATGAACAATGTCCATCATAACGAGAGACACCTGAGAATCCTGGTACTTTTCATCTTAGGATCTCAAAGCACTTCATTAAATGTGAGGCAAATATCATCTCCATTTTACAGATTGGAAAACTGAGGCACAGAGAGGTTCAGTGATTTGCCAGAGATTACATTTATGGCAGACCCAGGAATGGAACCCATGTAAACCTGGCTCTTTCATACCCTTTAAGCAGAATATCATCACTTCTTATTGTTGAATGCTTAGATGATTTAACCACCTGTTAGGTGAGAAAGTTACCATAGTTTAGTATCCATGCTCACCCAAACTCTAGACTCTTTGTTGAGACTTCTAATGAGAATGTTTTTTCTCAGTATAACTTGAAAGCAACCCTCTAAAATGAACTGCTGAACTGTAGCTCCTGGTAAAGAGACTGACTACAGACTGGTTTTCAGCTGATATTGACTCTGTCATTACTCTGCTTGGATCCCAGAACCTAAAGAGAGAAGGCTTTGGATCCCATAACCACTCTCCTGGCCCATCCAGCCTCTAACTTTATTTTGCAGTTAAATCCTGCCCCTTTTGAAGTCAATAGAAAAACTCCCAGTAAGTTCAATGACACCAGGATTCCACCCTTTGTTTTCAAGTTCTGAGGAAATGTTCTGGGGTACAGGTTTCTACCGTTTGATATACCCTCCTTCAGAAAAATCACAAAAATGTCATGATGCTGAAAAACACAGTGTACTTATTTAGAAGTTTGCTATACACAGCAGCATTTCCATTTGCTGATATTTCAACTGTTTTGGACAAATAATCATGTGAGTAACATAAAGTACTGATAAAATGAAATGTCATTCATCATTCACCATACATAGTGGTTTTTCAAGTTACAAAAAGCACCAGGCATAGAAATCTGTGTACGGAAGCCAACATTCCTCTTTTAAAAATCAATGTGCTAAGCAATAATAACTAACCTGAAAGAAAAAATATTTGTACAGGTTCAGCTATGTTACATGAAGACAATGGTGCCACAGAAATACAAATGGTCAGGCAAGGAACACTACTGTTCCTTTTTTTAATATGCTTAGGATTTCCTTACTGAAAATGTTACTAAAATGTGTTATTCAGTTGAAATATTCTAAGTTACACCCAAATCATATAAGGTCTACTCTGTTTTGTAGTTAGTAAGATCTACGCTTCTGCAGCTCATAGGTTCATCTTCCTGTTAAATGTGGTCTACAAGATTTCTACAAAGGGAGAGGCCACAATAAGCCCCAGAAAATAGCTTGTACATCCAAATCAGACAGAGGTCTTATTGCAATGACACGGCTCAGAGAATAGAAGATGACTACTAGATACTACATACCACTATACGAATCAGTCACAGCAAACATTAATGGTACTGCATTATTAATGAATGAAGGCATAAAGAGTTTTCAACAGAAAAAGATGGAAGCCATTAAAGCTTTCTTCATTAGTCCCCAAACAACTCCACCTTTCTCTCAGAACAGACCCAAGGCCCTCTCTCCTTAGTAACTATACAGCCCTTCCCACAACAACCTCAGGCTCTCTCCCACAGTGACTAGGCCTCCTAGGTAGAAGGCCCTAAAACCTTCTATACCCACAGAGCATCTTATCCACCTGTTTGCCTGGTCAAATGGTGACATTCTTTTGATGCCCATGGTAGGGTTAAGGAGACCAGCAAGAAAGCCCCATTCCTTAACTCCACCTTCTGAGACAACCAGCTTTTGACAAGAGCCTTACTCAAAATATTTCAGTGCTTCACATTTTATTCTCAAATGGGAGCCAGCCATGAAAAAGCATTCATCCAAATATTTCAGAACCACAGGAAAGGCTTAGTTGAAATTTATTTATAAAAATGAGCAAAGTTATTGAGGAGGTTTTGTTTTGTTTTTTAATTAGACTGAAACTAGCTCACCCATTCCATTTAATTTAGAAACCTTTCTTCCCTCAAGTAAGGATAAACACTTAACTCAGTTCTGAGTGTAGGAGAAGACAAAGATGTCCATTGTCACTCTTACATTTTGCTTTGTCTTTAAGGTTAGTATCACAAAAAGTAGAACACACACAAAGCCAAAGGGGGGAAAAAACCTTCAGGTCTGATGTCATAAAATGTATATCCTGCCCAGTTTGGACATAATAGGGAGGAGAGAGAGCCCCAGAATTAAATGATCACAATGTCAAAGAACACAGAAAGAAAAATCCTCCCTGATTTCCAACCATGTTATTGAGCAGTATACCTAACATAGTTACAGACAGGGCAAAGTAAGACTCCCATGATGAACTGCAGAGGGTCAACCACAGGGGTGAAACATGGGAAATGCAGTACTGTCAGGGAGTATCTGAGTACAGAGGTGAATAGGGGCATGAGACACCTGAATTACAGCTTCCGTGGGGCACCCTGACTGATCAGATGAGCACAGATTAAGGTTGGCCAGACCCAAAACAAAACATTTTGTTTTGATTTTCACAATGGAAAAATAATTTTTTGGCAAAATCCAAACAGCATACCACAGAGCACTTTTTTGTGAGGGGTTAACCTGCATGATCATGCAGGGCAATATCAGGGGACAGTCAGGGTTCAGCATTGCATTTGTGACAATGCAGATTCATTGTCTATCCTTTCCAAGAGAGCGTGGGGTGGAGAAGCATCTGCAGCAAAGGTTACTAAAGACTGGAAGCTTCCATGATGGCCAAGGAACACCTTTGCTGCCTGTCTGTGGCTGGGTGTAGCAGGCACAGATTCTCTTTTAGTCATCCTGTATTTTTCCAATGAAGAGTTTATTGAGATGTGAAGCAAAACTGTCTTTAAGCCAAAAGCAATATTTGAATTCTAGCTTAGTTTTATTATGCCAAGCTCTGGCAATGAATTGAATGTAAAATGCTGTGTGTAGATGTGCTGAGTAGACTGTGGGGCCTGTTTGTTTTGGAAAGGCTTATTGAAAAAATACATAGCTTCTTTATGGAAAAGCTGTGAGGTAAGTTGTGGATAAATCTATTGAGATATAGAATTTTATTATAATGGATTTCAAATCTGTTTTCTGAATAATTGAATACCTTTAATTCTGGATTAGGTACGGCGAGCTGCAGATCCAAAACAGTGCACTAGTTATTTAAATGGGCTTTAAAAAGACATTTTATTCACTTTTTTTATTTTACTATCTTGAGTGATGCTTATGTATTTACAAATAAAAAGCTAGGCACAAGAGGCTTTTTCATAGAGCAGATGACGTGTAACTCATTGCAAAACTTAGAAAGGATGCCTTCCCAATTAAATTGCAACCAAAAGTTTAATACTTTGAGCTTCCATAGAAATGTTACTCTGGTTGTATTTTGATTACAGGCTCTTTCTTTAGAGGTTATGTACCTCTCAGTTTCTTCTGAAGTGTTTTGGATTATATGAATATGGAACATAACAAATGTAAGTTATCTTTAGACCTATAGGACTTAAAAGCAGGGTGTTCTCTTTTCCTTTGCGTGATCTTCATGTTTGCTCTTGCTTGGGAACAGCACCCAACTCATTTAAAAAAAGTATTTTGTAAATGGAAGGGCTGTTGCTATGCAAGAGTTGCAGACTACTTTCATGTCATTTTATGAACAGCAAATTAGCTTCCTGGTACCCATGGTTTCAGTGACTTTACATTGGCTCCGCATGTCACATCAGGAAAAACATTCTTATGAGATGAATCAGGAATAAACTTAGACACACAATCAACCCCAGTGTTTAAATGAAATCTACTAAAAGTAGCTAAATTTTAAGAGAAATCAAGGAGCAGCTACAAAAGACAGTTCAAGCATCATGTGAATGATGACTGTCTTAACAAAAATAGTATTTGTAACATTTGCCATAACTAAGCATGATATAAGAGGCAATTGCAAATGGACAAATCCGTGCTGCTGTAAATAAAAGAACTTCATGCTAGAAAGTGGACTTTAATTAGGACATCACTGATGTCCTAATTATTAAAAAAATGTTTAAAGACAAATAGAGATAACAGAAACATGGGATCTCTGATAATGTAAAAGTTATTGTTAATATCCAGGGGTTTAATTTTTGCATTAGTATAAAATTATAAGCTTAAAAATGATGCTTGTGTGTTCTTAAATTCAATTCATATTTGCAAATAAATGGTGTGTTCAGGTGATGTTAATTCAGTATTTTAAGGTTCATAAAACCCTCACTAATTATCCTGAAACTAGGTTAATTCAATGGGATTAATACTCACCTAAACACTTTTGTGTGATATTTTATTACTATTTATATGCACAGTTTCTCCCAAACCAAGGGCTAGACTGTCTCATCTGCTTCTTCATTTGGAAGGGACCCAGAAACACAGGATCTGTGTTGGTGGGACTGGAAGAAAGGGAGGGATTGCTGTTTCAACAGGATCATTCTGCTCATCCCTTGAACAAGTAGGATCTTTTTCACTAGCTTTGGAGTAGAGATCTAGCTACTCTGAGGCTATGTCTTCACTGACGGCGGCAAATTGCTGCATTAGATTGATTTCTATGGATCGACTGAACGGTCAGTGACGACCCGCTCAGTCGATCCAGAAATCGACATATTAAAACCACCTTCTCAAGTGGCACAGTGCAGTGAAGATGGCGTGCAGAACAAAAGCAGAGAAGTCGACGGGAGTTACGCAAATTTTTTGCGTAGCTTGCGTAACTCCGGTCGACTGCCGCCAAATCTCAGAGGTAAGTGAAGACAAGCCCTGAGACACCATCTTCTGCAGAGCCCCGGATTTCCAATCAGAAATCTGATAATGCGTTAGTGCTTGTCTTTAGTGAATGGCCTACCTTCTCATCTTGGATTTTTGAGGGGCTGGCAAGCAAAGCCACTGTGACAAAAATCACTCTCTTCACTTCACTAGAAAGCAATGCACAGAGCCACACCCTACTGCAGCCATTCCAAGGAAATGAGTCCAAGTGACTTTTGCTGTCCCTCCCAAATATATGAGGTAGGGTAAGCCCAGGAGGAAAATAGAACCAATGCCAAATGGCTCATATGGCCAAAACAGCTCAAAATTAGGAGAAAAAACGCACATATTCAACGAAAACATTTTTTCTTTTGTACACCAAATATAAAAAATGATCCATAGGAACCTTTTCTCCTCACTGAAAACAAGTTTTTATTCCATTTTATGGAAACCGTCACAAAACAGAAACAGACACTTGGGGTAAGAGCCTGCTAGAGAAGTGTTTCGGACCTAGAGGTTTGTCATAGCAAGCTGCTCTGCAGCTTGTTTCCAGGGGAAAGGAAAAATGGAGAGAAGCACTTTGCAGAGGGATGGGGGAACCTATACTTCAGCACATAAATATAGCTCTCTTCATTATTTCTAAATGGTGCACCAGAGAGCTGAATCAGTTAGCTGGTTCTATATTCAAAGAGACACTGGCCCGTCAAGGGGGTATAGGGCAGTGACCTGGGAGGTTGGGGAGCATGGAGACCATTCATGCCACCTCTCCACAGCCCCTCTTGTCCCTCATTTGTCTGGTAAGTGGTAACATTCACACCAGAGTGAGTTTTCAAACCTCCGCAGTCATTTCAGCCCAAACAACTTGGTCAGATCCCTCTACCTCTGCTCCACCACGTCCAGGTTCTAGAGATTACTTATTATTATTACTAGTACTAATATGGATAAAGTGGGGGTAAAGAAAGGACAGAAACTGAAGCTCAGAATACCTCAGAGGCAGACCTATTTATGAGGGCAGTTTTGTCAGACAGCAATGTCTTCTCAAGAGGGTTGTATTCTCCAAGGGAGCTTTGTGGTAATTGGAAGGGAATTGTGGATGCCCTTGTAAGCCGTCCCCCCCATACACACACACATCCCTGTTTTCTCATTAAGAGCTTTAAAAGAGCTTTAGGGTCACATGAATTGTATTCCTAGCTGCTGTATATGTAATGAATAATAATAATAATTAATTATACAGTGCTTTACTATTTATAATAATAATTATATAGTGCTTTACATCAGTAGTTCTCTATATAGAGAAGGTAGGTATCATTATCCCATTTGTAAAATCAGGGAAACTGAGGCACAAGATTGTGAAATGACTGTATGTGTTCTGTTGTTTTGTTTGCTCTACCTAAGAAGATTAGCATTTACAAGTCCAGTGCAGTAGGTATTTCTTTTTTCACCATCCATGGTGATTTTTCAGTTGTGTTAGCTAAGTAAAATCTGCTGTTTTAAATAGTAAGCTTTCCTCTCTCTTTACAATCACCTTTTAAAGGACAAATAATTGTAAAAGAAGCTTCAGTTTATTCAGAAAAGGCCTCTAAAACTGAACTGATTGTACTTTCAAAAGACAGAGAAGGCTCGCTGATATCTCACTCTGTTGTAAATAACAATTAAAATTTCTAACAAGTTCTGTTAATTCAGAAAGAAATAATTAAAACTTGCACATTAAAGTGAGAAAAAAAACCACTTCCGAGATGAAGTTCATTTTATTAAGCTATTTCAAACACTAAATTTTATTACAACGTGGAGTTTTTACTCCTTTAATTGAATTTCAGGCACTAAAAGCCTCTAATTTGAATATCCAAATAATCTGTAAGGAAATAGATAGTTAGGTATATTTTTAAAACGATAGCAAACAAACACTTATGCCACACAACCAGGGGCTAGATCAGTGGTTCTGAACCCTTTTTTCATCTGTGAGCCTCTAAAAAATGTCTAATGGAGCTGTGGACCCCTTTTGAAATTTTAGACATGGTCTGTGGACCTCAGGTTAAAAAAACCTTTGGGCTAGATTATGGATTTATCACCACGTGTAGTTGCTCTGTCCTAGGAGCAGGCCAGGGACTCCATGACAGAGTCACAATTTGGTCTTTGGTTCTCCTTGCTCCAGGGGCAAAGTAAGCAGGACGAGCCTTGTTCCTGGTACAATTTATATCCCCCTCCATGATGTTTGAGCAATGCTGGCTGGCACAACAGAATCAGTATTCTGCCCACTCCCCAATCCTGCCCTCATGGTGGTGTACACTAGTTTCCCCCCATTTGAGAAACCATGATGAAGGTAGCCAGTTAAGGAAAGTAAAGTGTGCCACTTTACATCTCTTTTCTCCCCTACGCAGTTTTATATGCAGATCACAATTTGGCCTCCTAATTGTAAAATTTAAGTTTACCTGTTGAGGTATTAAAATATGTCTTTACTACAGCAGGGCAAAATTTTTCCAAACACTGTAAAAGAAAAGGCTTTAAAAAAAAGTTTAATGTTTTTGTTTTATTGGATTTTTTTTTTCAATTAAATTGCCCAAAAACTTGAATACTGAAACTGTTCTTGTTTTTCAATTTCTCCACCCTCCACCCAACCTCTCTTTCTCTGCCTTTTCTCTTTTTTTCTAGAGAAGAGAGGTGTCCAGGGAAGGGAGAGAAAGGGGGCAAATAAACAAACAGTGAAAACTAAAAATATTTTCTTATTTGACTTTTCAATGAAAGGTTAAAAAAAAGGAAAATTTTGAAAATTAAAAAAAAATTCCAGTAGAAAACAATTAACATTTTTACTAGCTCTAGTCTTTATGTCTGATACTTTTATCAAAGTTACAATTTACTGTAAAAACAAGCTTTCCCCTTTTTGCCTCATAGTGAATCTTGTATATATAACAAAAGTTCCTTTAATTGACATTAGACCAAATGAGGATATAGGATTGAGCCCAAAATATATTTCTATTTAACTAGGAAACAAGCATCTAGCAGGGAGCAAAATATATCACATTGGTAAGATTATTATTCTGTAAAGCAAGGAAGTACAATCATATGGAAACCCGAGATCTATATGGTCATTGAAGATCCCATAGCAATTTTTGCATGAGCAAGGGTATTCATCCTAGTTTCCAAGCCAGATTTCTCATGAAGTACTTATATTCTAAATTCTCCTTGCAGTTTCTGATGGGTAGCGTGAGCCACTAGCAGAATCTGACCACAAAGCAAGCATGTCCAGCTGTGGCAGGGTCACCACAGTGTAGGGAGATTATCCTGTGGCACAGGAGTCCTATGCCATGCACCCTGTTGACATTGTAGGGTGCATGACAAGCATAAGGAGTGTGTATCTGAGATGCCTTAGGCTCTACTGAGCCTCAGTTTCCATTTCAGCTCCGTGGGGACACTAGCAACTTGGGGGAGCAGACCAGCAGAATGTCAGGTGAGCACTCAGATGTACTTAACGTATACCACTATTGCAAAATACACACATCCTGAGCTGTACTGTATACATTTTGGTTGGACCCATTGATCTGGCCTGATATTCTTTTTGCTGTCCTGAACTGTCTGCTGCTACATGCTTTTATTCAGCTGCCGAGTTTTCCTAGGAAATAAGGGCAACTATAAAATGATGGCTTCTTCATAATTTCATACATCCTCAGGCATAATTCTGTGGGAACAGGGAAGATTTATGAGTATTGCTGTCCGTAATAATCTGACAGAAACCACAAAAATAGAGATTCAGTAATGAGTGGCTGGAAATGGATGTATGGAGATTCACAAGCTTCATCAAGGCCAATGGAAGTAATTATAATCCTTACAATAAATCCTTGCACTATCATTTCCAAAGAACATGTAAACACAAGCTATGTTCTCGTTATCATGCACTATCTCTAGCCTGCCAAAACTTGGGCACAAGTATAAGGCGTTACGTCATTAAACCTGAATTAAATTAAATAGGAAGGGCTTTGCTTACTTTTAGGATTCATTACAAAATGTACTATACATAGTAATATTAACTTCTCTGTCACTTTGCCAGTCCAGTGTGGGATCAACAGCACTGAAAAGCCATGAGGACCCCACAGTGTGTAGTACAGTGAAGCATACAAAATTCTGGCCAGATAAGAATCAGAATAACTTCTTTTTATGTTATACAAGAGTATCTTGTTATTAGAATTGACTTCTATTGATGTAAGTTTAAGGGAGATGTTTTCTATCCAGGCTACCATTTGATAAGAGAATATTTACAGAGCCTACAGTTATGAAGTAACAACAAATATATACACCAAATTCTGAGATCCTTATTCTTTTTAAAAAAACCCAAAAAAACAGTAGGCTTCAAAGAGTCTTTCTGGATGAAGGACTGCAATTTGTGGCTCTTAGCTTTCAAATAATGAAACTCTCAAATATTCTTGAGGGTGCAAAGTCAAGAAAATGGTAAATAAAGCTCTTTGAAGGATTAACTGTAAAGTACTTTACACTAACCACTGCTTAAACAGAGCTATTGGGATGTCCTGTTAAACCAAAGTCACATCAGAGGAAATAGAAATAATAGGGATCAACATCAGAAATAGCCTGGAATCAACATGGTGTCTTTCAGGATAGGTAAACAGTTACAGCTACCAAATGTATGTCATTGATACACTGGAGCCATATACTGGTGAAGCATAAGAAATAATAATTATGGGCTAAGTTGTGGCTTTGCTATAAGGGCTGAGAAAGGGACAGCATGTCGTGCTGCTCCAGGAGCAATTCAGAAACCAGATTATGCACCCAGAGAATCACCCTGCTCCTCCATTTATCCTGAAGAATGGTGAGGGAAGTAACCTGAGCAGCCTGTGTTGGCTGGGGTGTTGAGAGACCAGAGCCAACACTCCACCCATTTCCTACCCACATGCATGAAAAGGGGGTTAGTGACCCTGTGAAAGCTGTTCCACAAAGAGGCCTCCATAGGATCGAGAGGGAAAAAAGGGCAAGATGCCAGCTGATCCCCACCGCCCCCTTGTGCGAAGAGAGGAGAGATCCAGCTACACCCGGCTTCTCTGTAAAAGGCAAGTTACTATCAACATCATTTGTAAAAATGACCGAAATAGAAACTACATAAAATAGATGCACAACTAAAAGAGAATTTTGTAGGAAACAACTCTTTTCTCTGTCTTCACACTCACACTTTCCAGTGAACACATGGACATAGTTACTACTGTATTTTGGATACCACATATTCTGTACACTCTAAATCATAAACAATGTGTACATGAAAGAAAATTAAAAGCCACAAAGCCAAAGCTTTCTTCTTGTCAACTAGAAATAGGAATAAAGAAATAGGAAATAGAATGAACTAAAGGTGAGGTTATGAGCCTGATCCAAAGCCCACTGAAATCAAAGGAGTCTTTGCAGTGAGCTTTGGCTCAGGCCCTGTGATTTGGTGAGCATTACAGAAACATGTGTTAATTGCAAGACTGGAACAGGAAATATATTCTTACAAGAAAGAAAGGGAATAAAGGAGCTGAAGATGATTCTTGATTACCAAGTCAGGAGAAATGGCCAAGATGAAACATGTATGGTGAAGATGATAAAGATGTCAAAATCCAGATCTCTGGGGATGAGAGGTTTATGGCAACTGGCTAATACCCATAACCAGCCACATTAATTAAAATAATGTGATGTAGAGGATAAACTTCTTGATACAAAACAGTGAAATCCCTACTAGAAATGAGGCAATTTTGGATTTGGTGCTGATCAGTAAAGAGGAATTAATTATTAGAGATGGTTGGGGAATTTTCTGAAGAAACATCTTGTCATTCATTGAAATGGTTTTTCAGATCCAGGATGGAATTTCTGGCCAGAAGGCAATGGAAACCACAGAACAGTCAGAGCACTCACCTGGGCTGTAGGAGACCCATATTCAACTACCTCCTCCACCTGATTCAGACCAGGGACTTGAACTGTCTCTCCTGCATCTCAAGTAAGGGCCTTTACCACCAGACTACTGACTATTCCAGCCTGGGGCTTTCTCCCTGCTTTTGACAAACATTTCCATCCTGGGCCTGAAAAACCTTTCTGATGAAAATGTCATCAAAAACAATAAAAGGGTTTAAGACTGGTACTCTGCCTGATTCAGGAACAGGGTCTTGAATTGGTATCTCCCACATCGCTGGTGAGTACCCTAACCACTGGTCAGTCTCTCTCTTGAGTCAGTCTCTCTCTTTGGCCCACTGAATATGTAATTATTTATACAAAGTAGAACAACTCTAATGGGGATGGAGAGAGGGGGGAAAGAGAGAGAGAGCTTAAGAGAGCGCATGCATCAGAGAGCGCATGCATCTATAGTCCAGTAGATAGGGATGTTGTTTTTCCTGCATTTTTCAATCACTTCTGGATGAGGAGGTGCATAGGAATCTTTGAGTGAGTGACTACAGAGGATAATGGTATTCTAGAATGTGTTTACTGAGATCTCTTGTGTAAGACAAGAGCAACAGTATTGTCTACATTCAGTTTTGAGCACCTCATTATAAAAAGTGCTAGAGCTTCCATCACATCCATGGAAGACTTTTCCACAATCTAATACATACCACCATTAGGAAATCACTGGCTTCCAGCCAAAATGTCCTTGAACATTTTATCCTATTAATCATTGTTATCTCTTGGTCTACCATAACCAATTGTTTTCTATCCTTGAGATTTAATTAGGTTTTATCTACTTTGCAAGACTATGATTATATCAGAGGGTATTGGTTTGGACTGAATGAACATTATCCATTGGTTGAAATGGATAATGATTTAATTAACTTTGCTTTAGTGGGCTACTTGGGAAGTTTAAATTTAGTGATCAAACTGAAGAACGGGACATGCCCAAGCAACCTGGGCATCCCTGTAGTTATTTGGATCCTGACAGTATAATAGGTTATTTTCTTTTTTATTTTGAAGTTTGGGAGAAATTGGATCCGATCTGTAGAAATTAAGGGAGGGAGAAGAGACCTCAACAAAGAATTTGTGAGACCATGGCAAAGTTTATGTTGGTTAGTGTGCATTTGGAATGATTAGAGAAGTTAGTGTTGATGTCTCCTGGGCAATTTTTGTTTAAAAAAATTGTTTACTCACTGAAATACTGTTTTGGGTCAACTGAAACTGGCCACAAATTTGGGTCAAATTCAACTAATAGTTTCTGGCAAATAATAATAATAATTACTAAAAAGTCAAAATGAAACGTTTTGACTTTTTCAGACTTAAATATTTTTATTTTCATTTCAAAATGATGTCTCTTTTCAAAATTTAGCTAGATTCCCCTTTTTAAAAAGGGGGGAAACACACCCAGAACAAAATTAAACATTTCATTTCAGGACAAATGAAACATTTTGTTCAACTTGAAATAAACTTTTATCTTCAGTTTTTCCTTTTGGTGAGAAAAATCAAAAAGTTGTAATTTGGGCCAACCCAAAATGAGTTGTTTTTTGTTTTGTTTTTTTCAGTTCAGCCACCAAACCAAAAACTCAAAGATTTGCCTTGTTCTAATCTCATATGAACATAGCTATTAAATTATTTTATGGTGACATACAGTGACATGATTGGCTTGAGAGGTACGTGCACTAACAAGTTCATTTCAACATTCCTATTAAGTTAGACCTGGGACTGCTGTATTATGCAAAACTAAAGCTGGTTTGCTAGAGACTTCTGAGTTGTAAATAAAGTGGAAGATTATCATGTCAAGTAATTGTGTAGTAAGGCGTTATTGGAAAATGGGCTAAGGGGGCGTGCTGATGCTAATAATAGAAGCTCTTGCACAATGCACATACTTGAAAGCAGTACGAAGTTATAACATTTCCATGATGGTCTATTTAGCTAAACAATGAAAAGATGGTGTCAAACAGAGAATTGACACCAATTTTACGTGTTTAAGTTTCTATCAGGGAAGTGAACTGAAATCCATTATACCATTGGCAGTGACAGCTTGATGAAATAGGAGCAGAATTTTGAGGTTTAATTCCTTCATAACTTGTGACAAAGCTGTTTTGAATTATCAAGATCATGAACAGAGACTCAATGGCAGATTTAAAGATCACAATTAGGACTAAGTTACACTTCCTGGAAGGAGAAGTGGGCAGGAGATAGCAGCACCAGAATGTTCTGCCAAGAAACACTAGGACTGTGTATGGATTAACATTTCTGGGTGTGGTACAGAAAGCGCTTTCCTACTCCCAGCACACACATATTTGATGTATGAGGGAAGGCAGGGCCATGACACTACCTAGAACCTTCTGAGGCCACCCAGTGCTCACACACACAGACACTTCTTGTGCATTGGCATCAAATTGCAACTTCTTTCTGCATAGCATGTGGGAAAAGATTCATCGTACTTTGCCCCTTTAGGGTACATCTACAATGCAATAAAAAACCACACAGCACCAAGTCTCAAAGCTCAGGTCCGTTGACTCAGGTTCATGAGATTCAGGCTGCAGGGCTAAAAATTGCAGTTTGGACTTGGGCTGGAGCCCAGGCTTTGAGACCCTCCCCCTCTCAGGGTTTCAGAGCCCGGACTCCCACCTAAATCCAAATGTCTACGCTGAAACTTTTAGCCCTGCAGCCCAAGCACTGAAAACCCAAGTGAGCTAACTCAGGCCAGCCACGGCCACGCCACAGGTCTTTTATTGCAGCGTAAGCATGCCCTTAGTGTGCAGACACAATGTAGCCTTTTCTTACCCATGTAAACTGTGTGTTTGCAATTTTTCACTATATGTTACAAGAGTTACTATATGTCCATATTATAGGTTGTTGTGTGCCGCATTTATTAACAATTAATCAGTGCTAAAATTTTCCCCCAAGTTCATGATTATAACATTCATTAACACAGTGTGGATCTTTTTCCCCTATGCAAGACATTTATGAGCCACTACTGATTCCAGAAATCCCTATGAAAGTTTCCAGTCATTATTAAATGACTGTGCCTCTCCTGTAATTGTTGAGTTGTTTCACGATGCTGAAAGCCCCAGACAGCACTGTTTTATCAGAGTATTTTTGAACAGAAAGTCTGGTGAAAATGAAGCTCTTGTTAATTTTGTAAAGAATAGCAGTTGAAATATGTTTATAGAGTGCTATATTTTGTCCCCACCCAAAGCACTTTAAAGTTTACATTTTAAGGGCCATAATTTCAGAGGAGCTGAGAGAATTCACAACTCCCAAGGAAATCAGTACAGGCTGGGAATGTTCATCACCACTAAAATCAGACTCACTGTGCAACTCCACTGAAATGAAGCCACTGGTGTGGCAGAAATTAGCAGCCAACTGACACAGTATGCTGGCTATTTTTAGTTTGCACTTCTAACAAATTATCTGTTCAGATTTATGGCAATATTCTCTCTGGTTTCTGATTAGAAAACAGATTCCATTTAATGTATTAGCATATATTTGAACAAAACAATACTGTGCAAGAGGCAATGCATTGTTGATGACTGTAGCCTATTACTCTTAAAAGGAAAAGCACGCAGGAAGGATTTAAAAATCAAAGTGGTTGTTTTCTTCAGGATACTTTTGAGCATCAGACATAAGAACATATTCAATATTCCTAATACTAAATGAATACAAAAAGGAGTAAACCCTACTTAGAACAATTACATAAGCTGTACATTTTGCCAGACAAGTAATATGCCTATGTGACGACCTGATCCTGCAAACTCTTTGGCTAATGTTTAACTTTGCACATATGGGTAACCCTGTTAATTCTGCAGCTAAACTGCATGTGTGTGTTTGCAGGAGCAGGGCCTTAGTTGGTATAAGATATATTGTTCCATCTTTCCTATAGATCTAAGTCCAAATTTCACATAAGAAGTGCTGAGACATATCTGTTTCCATAGAATGTAATCTAGGTAAACTACAAGTGCACAAAATGGAAAGAGGGGAAGGAGTGGTGGCAGCAATGAAGATCTGATTTCCCCATCCAGCTGCATTATTTTCTCTTTTTCAGCTGGAAATACTGAGGAAGCAGAACTATAGTATAACCAGTTATACTCCTCCTCTCTATTTTAAGATAGGAAAAGTTCTGTGACCAATATAAGCAAAGTAGAACCTCTAGAAAGCTCCTTTAATGATAATAAAAACAACATAGAATTGGTCCAACTGTTTTCTCCTTTCAGTGATTTTGTGGAATCACTTGTATATGTTTATTCCCTTTCAGGAATCTAAGAATGAACAAATTATGCTATCATTTAATTTGCAGCTATTTCACAGTCCATTTGTTCCATGATCATTCTTGTCCACACATGGGAGATTTTGAAAAACTAGCTTCTAGTGCCAAAAACAAAGAATAGCACATTTCCCAGCCTAACTGACTTTTAAATGAATTCTGTGGCTTTCCTTCCACCCTCAACCCCCTCCTTTTTTTTGGCTTTGTTACACAAGAAAGAATATATAAATACATTACCATTTTCCATATGGTATCACTATTTAATTGACTGAACATTTCTGAAGAGATTTTGCAAAACTTTCTCAAAACCAAAGCATATTCTTGTCAGGGGAGTAAAATTCATGATTTGTTTATTTATAAATCAAACTGAGAATGTCACGTGGAAAATTTAGCTTTGAAATGATTCAGAGACAGCTGTTTGCCTCAATTTTTTGGTTTTGATACTCTTTAGAGGTCCATGTGAGGTCTGGCAGGTGGTTCCCTTTCCATTTCTCTTTAATGTTCTGGAGTCACATGTCTATATTTGGGGGAGCATTAATGGAGAGCAGCCCTGATACTCACGTTGGTGTTAGGTCATTGGGAAACCTATTTATCAGGAATGTTCTCCATGTGTAGTTAGTTGCAGGGAGTGCCCTCTTCCCATGTTACACACGTCAGTCCATCTACAGTGTGGCCCTTCCTATAGGACGCCTGGAGGTCATTAATCGTTTATAAAAATGGAACAGAGTTTCCTTCCAATTCTTTCTTTCAGAGTTTGTTGGCAGGATTCTAAAAGATCCCAGCCACTTTAAAACCAAATTAACCTGGTTAATGAGAAAAAGAAATAATAAAAACCACTGATATTTAACAAAATTTCATTGTTAAAATTCCCCAAATACAGATTTATTATTTGTTCCTGATTAGGCAGTTTAATAAATGAGGAGTTTTATGCCAGTGTGGTTTCTGTTAGCAGCCAGTCAATGTCCTGGACTAATGAGAATGCTTGTTTGCTGGACAGGTTGCCTATCAGACCTCTTTCCATTAGCACAGGTATGGTCCAGTGTATAACTTTGTCTTTTTTAGATTATGAGCTCCTGAAAGCAGGGATTGGGTGTGTGTTTTATATAGTATTAAATATATTTTTGGTCCTTAAAAATAATAATAATAATGTTTAACAGTTACTTCCATTTGAAGCACATCCTATAACTCATGACTGATGCGGAGAGTAAAAGTACTGTTAAATTAGCAGCCATCTCTCTTTGTAAATGTTTGATTAAGAAATCTTGGAGGATATATCCAAGAAGATCCCACTGGAATATAATTAAAAATTGTAACATTTCTAACAAGTTAATTTAGATGTTTTGAGAAGAGGGTTTCCTGGAGCATTTTTAGAATACTGTGCAGCAAAGAATAGGTGCAGATTTCCTTTGAAAGCCATTATCCAGTTTCATCATATTCCTATTTGAGTTATGCATAATGTAAATCCCTTTTGGATTAAATCATTTTATAATGTAAAGTAAACAATTCTGTAACTGTATTTGCCAGTTATATGCATGCAACAGCTGAGAATAAAATGTTAATGGCATTTTAAATTCCACTAAGTCCTCTAGCATTTCTTGCCTTGGAAAGGGAAAAGCTCTTCTTAAAACTTGAAAAAGTTGCATTTTTGAGAGGTTGAGGAACAAATAAGTTAATTAACTATAACCTGCCCCCCCCCCCCCCAACTAGATACATAGACCTCTAATCTAGATACAATTTCTAGTGAAAGGGATTTCTTAGAAGAAAGAAACAACAACAGAATAGAAGACAGAATACCAGTTATAATGAAATAATATAAAGTTAATTTATCTTCTTTGCAAAAGGAACTGAAACACAATTAGATATACACCATAAGAGAGGAAGACCAGGGAAGAAAATAGGTTTTGTTTTGCTTTCTTTTTGACTGTATCTGGGATTTTCCCACTTGATGCTCTTTGAGTTTTTGTGCTGTGAGAGTTTAATATTTTGTTTAGCTTGCTGCCTTGGCTGTTTTGTCTGTTCCTTAGCCCTCTCGATTCAGACTTCTTTGCCTGCTTTTCCTTATCTAGCATCTAAAAACAAAGAAATGTAAAGAGATATGTCAACTACATAGGATGTGGAATATTTACATTCTCCAGTACATGAATGCATATTGAGAGTGGTAATGAAGTTCAAATGCTGCAAAAGGTTCAAAACACCTGAATTCTTAACTTCAACAAAAAAGTTCAGACTCCTGCTCCCTTGATATTGCTAAGCTTAGGAGGCAAACACAATGCATGTGGCAGGAGGCAAACAATGGGACACTGACTCACTGAGGACAGATTCTGATTCCCTTACTTACATTGAATAGAACCCTACTTCATGAGTAGTCCTATTGAATTATTATGGAGTAAGGTGCCACTAAACAAAAGTCATGGTTTTTAAATCTGACATTGAATTAGTAGACCTCATAGAGGCAAAATATGTGAGCTCTCAGGTTTAAATGAGAGACTACTGTTTGCTATAAACATCCCTCCACTTACACAAAACATGTTCACTGATACCCTAGCCTTGCAAATATTTACATACATGTTTTAGTTTAAACCTGTGAATAGTCCCATAGAAGTAAACCAAGTTCAGATCAGAGTTTGCCCCTGAAGCATATTTACTACAGATCAAATCTGAACACTTCTGAAATTTGGGGTAGCTAAGATTTAGATCCAGACTTTGAAACATCACGTTTGGGAATGTTCACGCTTGTGATTCAGCCTGTTAGAGGAGGTACAAAGCTTGGATATATGTCTCAGATCTAGAGTTTTCTTTCATGACTCCCTACAGTAAGTCTAAAAATATAAATTAAAATAGAAGTTATCCAACACTGAGAAAAAAGTACCTAGTATAACCCATCTAGCAGAACAGAAAGTTTTTAAAAGAGAGACCATTGTTTTTAAAAGAATGAGTCTTTCATGTTTCTTGTGGCATGGATTCTTCCTGTCAGTAGATCACCTCCTTTGTTTTCTACTTCTAAAGTATGTATGTTTTTTTTTATGCATGTTTTAAATGACAAAAAGTCTCGCTGTAATAACTGGGAAATGTGTTAACCCTGCTGTCAGCTGGCCTAATTAATGTGAAAGTGTGACTGGATCCTACATAGGGTGACTTTCCCAGATGACTCTTAGGATAGAAACACTCATTTTAGAGACAGAACTAGAACAGATATCTTTGTAAAAGTGGGTTTAAGCAGTTCACGTTTTGGGGTGGAAAAGCAAGCATGTTAGAGCACCTACAATGAATGAATGAATGCCCCAGCAGAGCAGCTGGGAGTAAGGATGAGCCTACAATGCATTCCATGCAAATGAACCCCTGCACCTGTGCAGAAGACCATTGAAATCAGAGGGCCTCTATGTGGAAGTAGGGGTCAGCCCATGTGGCGCTCATAATCAGCTCTAAAATAAGTTCACAATTAAAAGCAAGTCCTCTATACTGAGCACAGGCTTTCGGAAAGAAGGAGGAATAGCTCAGCTGGAGTAAAGTTAAATGCAACTTAAACAGAATCTGAATAATTGGGAAGAAATTTTAATGACGCATATCTCAGAGATCACACTTTTTCCCTATTGAATAGATATTCAACTTTAAGAGGATGATCATAATTGCTCAAGTCATTTGTTGATGATTTTTTACCACTTTTGCCCTGTCATTATAATTAGAAGTGTTAACATGGAGAATAGTCACGAACTACTGCTTCCGCTTGGATCATGCAAATAGCTACCAGGAATTAGAATTAAATAGTAGCTGAAATGTCACAACTGCTTCAGGTGAATTAGGAGATTCTAAGGCAGGTGGTTATAATGTTATGTAATGTTCAGATAAATCTGAATCCCAATTAAATACACTCTAGTGTGCTACAAATCCCAGACTTTTAATGGCTAAGCGGGAGGTCAGAGGGCTTAATAGCTGAGAAAAGAGGATATTTGGTGTCGAGCAATAGATTGATGAGAGGTTAGAGTGCTGAAATGTTTAAAGTGGAATAAAGGCCATTCCCTCCAGAGTATGGGGGCTGTTTGGTGATGCACTGTGCACTATAGTCTGCTGGTGTAATGGCAACGCAACCAAATGCAGTGAATAATGTGGTTCAAGATCCCTACATCGAAGTAAGTCATAGCACCACTGTTAATGATCTGCCATGTATTCACCAAATAGGAAAACAAAGCTGAGAACTACATTTGGCTGGGTGCCCAGGTAACAGCAGGATACCTACAAGGGAGTCATCAAGCAGTTAACAAGACACCATGAAAGTAAAATGACTATGGTTATGAATTTCACGTGGGCTTCAGACCAGGCTCCAATAACATGGACACAATTTTGCGCTCATAGTTCTGACAGGCACAATTATTAACGCTACTCCCGGTTAGAATTCTAACCACTTGACTTACAGCAGCAGAAGAAATGACTAGGCTTCTAAACTTGTGCCATTGTGACTGCAGTTTTGCCTGTACATTTTACTGCCAACAGAAAACTGTACCTGCAAAAATTGCAAAGCTTATCTGAAAATGTAGACCTAAAAGTTTCTGTAATGTTCAATCTTCTCCAAGGATAAACGCAGCAGGAAACAATATTCACAATATAAGGCATTATCATAAATAACTGGCTATTGGCACAATAAGCATCCCTTTTTCCTAAACGGCAACATAAATCAACCAGGTTCTTCACTTCTAGAAGTATGGAAAAGGGAAATATATGAAAGGTGGTTCTTTACTTCAGGAAGTAACTGAGCAAATCTTTCTCATGAGAGAGAAATAAGTAAGGTGCACTTAAGTGGGAGTAGCACCCACAAAACTGAAGCTAGTAGTATTCCCTAAGTGGAAGGGGAAGAGCTGACCTGCACAGGCAGTGGTGTCTGGAGGTATGTTTTTGTCAGGCATAGGACCTTTGGAAGAGCTGAGGATGGGATGCTTGTGTATGCACATGTTCAGTAGCAGTTGCTAAACTTTGGGATACTTGTAGTCAGAACTCCCTCACCACTGCTGTGTTGGGTGGGAGTGGGAATGGGAGTGGGAGTAATGCTCCTTTCCTGATTAGATTTGCCCACTCTGGCCAAGCTTGGAGTGCTAGCACTCCACAGCACAGCTGTGCTAGGGAACAGACAAGGGCTTCCTGGGCCCACTCTTTAGTATACCCAGACTGGAACAGACATGTGGTCTGATCCCAAGGCCTTGTGTAACTCACTAGTCAGTGGGTATGTCTATACTGCAACACTCCCCTCCTCAACCCCATGGGAGTGAGTCTCAAAGCCTGGGCTCCAGCCCTAATGGGAATGTTTACACTGGAATTGTATTCCATTGACTTCAGGTGGGCTTTAGAGCAGGCCCATAATTGGATTCTAAATCCTTATCCACCCAGCAGTAAGAATGTAACACAGATTTGACTGATGTTGTAGAGAATGACAGTTCAAATATGAACTCTTATCTCCCAGAATTCTAGCAGTTTCTTTGAAAGGTGTTTGTGTTTGTTCTGATGATACTCAATTATAAAGCCATGTTTTTTTAAGTGAATGACACCTTTTTGCAAAAAAGGTGCTAGCTCCGCTGTCCTGGCCTGATTCAAATTTGGGTAATTACCTTTTGCCCCTGCAGTTTAAATAACATATCCTATTTGTCTTGCCCTAAAATTGTTATTCCAGTTTGCTGTGCGTTATTTCAACAACAGTTGCATTCCACCACAGAAAAGGCTGCTTTTAAGTGATAGGTGAGCTGATTTTACATAGATCAATAGAAGGTTAGATAGACAGATGGATTAATAGGTAGAGTAAAATACACTGGAATCCTTTGAGATGAACAAACTAATAACCCTACATTATTTTTGTTTATGTCAATCCTTACAATGAATATGTCAAGATAGTCACATTTAATATGCTGTTTGGCAGTTGTTTTTCAAAGATTAACATCTGGTATGCGTTGAGCACCTGAGCTAACTCCTGTAACAATGGAGTGTTGACAGCATATGAGTGTTTGATGTTAATTTTATTTGGGGCTGTAGTGAGCTCATGATGTCAGGTTAATTAAAACACTACAAAGAATTCTGCATGATGGGCTGATACTGAAACAGGAAGAAGTGTCAGTTTTCAGTAAGTGAAATAACAACCCTAGGAGATAATTATTTGGTGTTGGTTTGTTGAGAGAAACCAAGTATATTGCATGCTTTGGAAAACCTAACCAGAGCTAATAACACAGATTAACTACCTGGTAAATTTGTTCCAAATTAGGCAGCAAAGACTACAGTGTTAAGAACAGTCATGTAACTGGTGTTGGGGAACAGCATACATGGATAAACAGGACAGAAGTATATTTCTGTGAGTTGTAGTGTTCTTTAATCAGCAATACCTCCACCGATAACTTGAATTTTAAAGTACTCCCCCACCCAAAGGTGGTACACAAGCTACTAAAACACTCACAAATATATTAATGCTACTAATACTAAAATGCTCAGAGGAAGGTAAAATCTGCCTACAGTTCAATCTTGTTACTGCCAATATTACCTAAGCAAAATTCCTTCCAGAGTCCCAAAGTTGGCATTCATTTTAACCCAGTGGCCAATTCATCATTGTGTTACTCCAGTTTTATGCTGGTATAACTCCATTGATTTGAATGGATTCACTTCAGTAGAAAACTAGAGTCATTCAGTGGTGAATCAGAGCCAGTATTGAAGCAAGAACTGCCATAGTTAAGATCTCTCACTAGCTACACAGATCATGCCTTTTTGGTAGCAATATCAAAAGAAACGTGAATATTTTGGATTCTGATTCTCATGTGAAAAGTACAGAGACATGATAATCATTTGACACTTAATATAAACCAGAAAAGTACCTTGCAGATGAAGCGTGATATTAAACCACTTCATAAAATATTGGGGCCCTTTTCACCATGGCCTTGTACTTTGTGTAATTATTCATACTTGTGCAAATGCTACCAGCTCAGAATGGTAGTGTTTTACACCCATTTTACACTAGTGTAAATGACAGCACAAGCTGCAAGGTGATGCAAAATCAGGCCTCCAATGGGACAGAAACAACCCATGAGCCAGTGTTATTAAAAATGGTTGCAAACTTGCAGCATGCCAGCAATATTATCTGCTGCAGACAGAATGATACTCAGACCACTCAGATAACAGGACCTAACAGAAAGGAGACTGCAGCCAGGGATTTAGTCCAGGACTTTGAGAAGCTTGAGACTGAAGGCCACATCCTCTGCTGCTGTAAAGTGGCACAGCTATTTTGGAGTCAACAGTAGGGAAATTGGCCCTCCATTGTGTAGCAGAAAAATTATTAGTGACATTGGTAAGAAAGTTTTTAACTAACATGCCCAAATACATGAAAACATCTTTATCTTTAGGTCTTCAAAGAACCAAGTGCATCACAGTACTCCATTTACCTCTTAGTTTGCCAAGAATCGAAAAGATTACGCTAATAAGTAAAAATGATCAGTTTTACCAGACGGTATGTACTTGAATAGTCATGAGGTTTTAACAATTGACTCATAGACTCAAAGACTTTGAGGTCAGACGAGACCATTATGATTATCTAGTCTGACCTCCTGCACAACGCAGGCCACAGAACCTCCCTCACCGCCACCTGTAATAGACCCTTAACCTTCAACTGAGTTATTAAAGTCCTCAAATCATGGTTTAAAGTCTTTAAGGTACAGAGAATCCACCAGCAAGTGACTCTTGCCCCACGATACCGAGGAAGGTGATAAAACTCCAGGGCCTCTGAAATCAGTTCTAGAGGAAAATTCCTTCCCAACACTAAATATGGCGATCAGCTAAACCCTAAGCACATGCGCAAGACTCACCAGCCAGACACCCAAGAAAGAATTCTCCGTAGTAACTCAGAACCCACCCCATCACAGGCCATTGGGTATATTTACCACTAGTAGTCAAAGATCAGTTAATTGACAATTAGGCTGTCCCATCATACCATACCCTCCATAAATGTATCATGCTCAGTCTTGAAGCCAGCTACATTTTTTGCCCTCACTGCTCTCCTTGGAAGGCTATTCCAGAACTTCACTCCTCTGAAAGTTAGAAACCTTCATCTCGTTTCAAGTCTAAACTTCCTGATGGCCAGTTTATATCCATTTGTTCTTGTGTCCACACTGGCACTGAATAATTCCTCTTCCTCCCTGGTATTTATCCTTCTGATGTATTTATAAAGAGCAATCATATCTCCCATCAGTCTTCTTTTGGTTAGGCTAAACAAGCCAAGCTCTTTGAGTCTCCTATCATAAGGCAGATTTTCCATTCTTCAGATCATCCTAGTAGAACCTTCTCTGCACCTCTTCCAGTTTGAATTCATCTTTCTTAAACATGAGGGACCAGAACTGTACACAGTATTCCAGATGAGGTCTCACCAGTACCTTGTATAACAGTACTAACATCTCCCTATCTCTACTGGACTATGTGATGATATATTCCAAAATATTATGGTAATGAAGTGCATCTGTAACATGATCACCTTCCAAAGAATATTGCTGTCTTTTTGAGGGGTAGGGAGGTTCTTTCTTCTTTTAACCAGGGAGGAGTCTGTTATGAACCTGTAAAAGGGTATAGCCAACTCTCCCAACTGAAGCATTTGGGAATTGAGAATTTGAGCCCACCTATCTATTTAAAGAGGAATAGATACTTTAGGTCAATGCCACAGACAGGAAACCATTTTTTTATAGATCAAGTCTGCCCTTGTCAGTAAGCACAAAGCACTGCTCTGTAAGGTATATAACATCCACTCTTCCCAGACTCAACAGATTTCTAACAATGTAAATTAGCTTTTGTTTTCTCAAGAGTAAGAGGAGCATTTTCAAGTCTAACATTTTCTATTCTTGTTATATAAAAGCCTAAATAAACAAAGCACAGCCATATGGGATGTTTTCTGATAGTGGGGGCTAAATGGGATATTAAAAGATGGAGAAATGAATTTGAGGTCATTCTATTTCTTTCCAGTTATTTAACTCAGTCATTTTAGGTCCCGTTCTCTTTATTCCTATTAATTGTGTTGTGGTAGACTCTTTCCCAAAGAACACATTCTAAGAGTATACAGACGTTGCAACGGAATATATTATTAAGTAAATTAAATTATAGAACACAATGTATTTGCAAATTTTGGAATAAACATGCTATTCTTCATGTTCAAATTCTCGTTGTGATAGGTGTCCAGCCCATATTTTGTTGATACTTAGCAAAAATTAAGAATATACAAGTATCAAAACACCCACTCTCTACTCACCGGATGACACACACAGTTTCTAACATCTAAAGTTTTCTAAACTATTGAAAATTATCTATTGTGTTCAAGACCATCTGTTTCATTGGCAGGGTCATTGTAATATGCCAAGTAGAATAAGTGGGGATGACATATTTGTTATAAAGTTGCTTAGTCAGAAAAACAGATACAAATTTATTACCTTAATTTACAGAAGCTGGGTCTTAGGAAGTGGCTCCCCTTCAAGTTTGTTGCTGATTCAGCCACAAGATGATGGACTCTGTCTATAGTTCTGCACAAAGGGAGGATCCACTCCTTTGTAAATTGGGCCAAATGGCAGTGCTCACGGCTGCTTCTACTCACTGCTGTATTACTAGTTCAAGAGTAAACTTCTCTCATTTCAACAATGAGACCTCCTAGTTACATTGTGAGAGCTATAAATAGATGGCAGT
Organism: Emydura macquarii macquarii; assembly: GCF_026122565.2. Lineage (NCBI taxonomy): Eukaryota > Metazoa > Chordata > Testudines > Chelidae > Emydura > Emydura macquarii. The sequence continues at coordinate 5,725,317 of NW_027133199.1, forward strand.
GATAATGAGTCACAGTCTAAGCAGGACACAAAACAAGGTAACATTTCCTGGCACCACATCCCCTTGAGAGATCGCGAGGCAGGGCACTTCACCCTCACAAAGTGTTGGCATATAGTATTTTCTTATCGTCTTACCACCTAAAGGACTTACCACCATTTTATTTTACAGCAGGCACTAACAGAGGCTCTAAGTCTGCTCCTTGCAATAATGGGTAGGCTAAGATCCTCTGTTCAAACCTGAGTTTGAACCCCATTATTCTCTATACTGAAGTCAGAGGCATAGTTCTGTGCATGGAGTGCCTCCTTCACAAATGTACCAAGCAGTACCTCTCAAGGTCTATAGAAAGAAACTTGAAAAATTTTAGAGCTGAGTCATCTGGCCCAAAGAGTTTCCCTGCAACTGATTAAAAATACAAGGCATGGGGAAATTGATTGGTGGAGCTGTGTGTGTCTGTGTGTGAAAGAAATAAAAGGAATCAGAAAGTGAACAAACAGGGAGAGAAGCACTGGGAGGAGGCCAAGACAGAGATCTTCTTTTGGGCAGAGTGCTGGCTCGAAAGGAAGGCTTGGAAATTGTGAGCAAGGAAACTGCCTCCTGGTATTTGTTCCTTCTGTGTTCAGGAAAACAGGACTTTATTCTTTGTAAATAAACAGGATTGAACCAACCAAAGAACTATCTGATTAATATAATCCATTTTACCTCCTAACGGAAACACCCCAGATAGGTCCTGAATATTGGGTCAAGGGATAACAATATATAGAAATGCCCATTTTAATTAAAAATAGTTTAATTTCATATTCCATTGATATTTCTTACCAAATAGATGGATTTCACCTTTAAGGATACTATATAGAATAAAAGAACTGGTTCTTTCTTATACTAATGCAATGCTTGAGCAATCTAAGATATTTTAGCATTAAAATCCATAGATTATTCTCCTCCTCTTTGAAGGGTAAGGCATAAACAGAATCAATAGATTTATTATTTACAGTGCTGCAACAAACATCAGATTTATTTGTTCAGGAAAATGTAGTTACCAATAGTTCACTTACTCTCAGTTATGTGAAACCCATTAGGTGGTAAATGAAATGGGGATATAATACCTCTGCACATAACTTCTTTTAGCAGTATCATTTAGATACAGTTTTGAATCTCATCCCAGAGGGAAAATATTTCCCCCTTCCAACAGGCCTAAGTTTGGATATTTCATACTAAACTATTATGATGTTTAAAATATGGTTCTGAAACATACTGTAAATGTATGAGATATTCCTCTCTCTACCAGGGCCCAGAGAGGAAAAATGCTCACCGATGACAGACAAGTGTAGCTAGAGAGCGCAGAGGTGGAGTGCAGTGACTATGCTTTGTGCTCTCCCCTGACCCTGCCAAGCAGTCAGCAGCCTGTGTGAGGCCACTCTGTGTATTAAGGAGCATGTCTGTGGGAGGAGAAGTGGGGCACAAAGAAAACACAGTTAGGGTACCCACAGCAAAGGTAGGATGGTTAGGATGCTAGCCTGGGACTTGGGAGATTTGGGTTCAATTTCCTGCTCCACCAGAGACTTCCTGTGTGACCCTGAGCAAGTCACTAAAGTCTCTCTGGTCTTTTCTTCTGCCATTTGTGAAATGGGGATCATAGCTCTTCCCTGCCTCGCCAGGGCATTGGGAGCATAAATGCATTAGAGATACTATGGCAATGGGGGTCATTCTAAGAACGTAAAATAGATAGCAACCCCCCAGCAAATTGCTGTTTTACTGTTTCGGGGAACTGCATCAAATCCCATTCTATGGCTTCTGCACTTCCCAGTGTGGGAGGTAATACAGCATGCAACAGTGTGCAGGTCACAAATGGCAACCTAACCAATGAAACAGCCCCTGGACAGCAATGCAACATCTCTGTGAAAACAGATGGACATCTGTAACATTGGACAGTGAGTCCTAAGGATCAACATGGTTCCAAAGCCCCTTTTGTGCCAACTCATGCTATTAATCTTTCTGCAGGGAGGGTAAAGGCTTTGATTCAGGAAAGCATTTAAGCATGTGCTTAAATCCATCCCTATTCACGACAATGGTAATGCACATACTTTACGTTAAGTCCTATCCGGTATAGAGATACTTTCCTGAATCAGGATCACACTGCAATTCATGTTCTTTTTCATCATTTCAAAATATTATTTAATGTAACTGAGTTCCAGAGGGGTAGCCATGTTAGTTTGTTTTTAGAAAAACAGAAAGAGTCCTGTGGCACCTTAAAGATTAACCAATTTATTTAGGTATAAGCTTTCATGGGCAGAAACCTACTTTGTCAGCATCCGACAAAATGGATTTCTGCCCACGAAAGCTTATGCCCAAATAAATGTGTTAGTCTTTAAGGTGCCATAGGACTCTCGCTTTAATGTAACTGTTCACTTCTACAGGTTTCTCAATGGAAGGGAAGGTGTTGGCCTAGTGTTCATCTGTACAGTCTTAAATATACTGGGACAACAAAAGGGTTGAATAAAAATCATGAAATCATATTTTTCTTCAAAGATATTTCTCCTATTTAACAAAATAAGTTCTGTTTAGGAAAACTTAGGACAATTAATTAATCGATTTTCTTATTAATCTATCTACTCCATTGCCTGGCCATAATGTTCCTTTTCTGCATTGTTCTTCTTTCCTCTGCTCAAGTCTTCATCATAGAAACGGGGAAATTTCACTTTATGTTCTGGTTTAATTTACTATTTGGGACTACTGGGAGCCATTAAGAGGATGGTGCTGCATAACTTTACAGTTCCCTTCCCCATCTCCTAAAATGCACAACCATTTAATCACTTTTTTCCATCTAATTTTCACTGGATATTATTCTACAACTCTTCTCTTTCAATTTAATACCATTATAGGTGCTGCTTCATCTCCAGATTTTCTACAAAATCCTACAAAGCAGAAACTGTGGGGCAGCCCTCTGGCAGCCATCATGAATGACCATAGAATCATAGAAGATTAGGGTTGGAAGGGACCTCAGGAGGTCATCTAGTCCAACCCCCTGCTCAAAGCAGGACCAACCCCAACTAAATCATCGCAGTCAGGGCTTTGTCAAGCCAGGCCTTAAAGACCTCTAAGGATGGAGATTCCACCACCTCCCTAGGTAACCCATTCCAGTGCTTCACCACCCACCTAGTGAAAAAGTTTTTCCTAATATCCCACCTAAACCTCCCCCACTGCACCTTGAGATCATTGATCCTTGTTCTATCATCTGCTACCACCGAGAACAGTCAGGCTCCATCCTCCATGGAACCCCCCTTCAGGTAGTTGAAGGCCATTATCAAATCTCCCCTCACTCTTCTCCTCCGTAGACTAAACAAGCCTTGTTCCTTCAGCCTCTCCTCATAAGTCATGTGCTCCAGTCCCCTAATCATTTTTGTTGCCCTCCACTGGACTCTCTCTAATTTGTCCTCATCCTTCCTGTAGTGGGGGGCCCAAAACTGGACACAGTACTCCAAATGTGGCCTCACCAGTGCTGAATAGAAGGGAATAATCACTTCCCTCAATCTGCTGGCAGTGCTTCTACTAATGCACCCTAATATACCATTAGCCTTCTTGGCAATAAGGGCACACTGTTGACTCATATCCAGCTTCTTGTCCACTGTAACCTCCAGGTCCTTTTCTGCAGAACTGCTGCCTAGCCCATTAGTCACCAGTCTGTAGCAATGCATTCTTCTGTCCTAAGTGCAGGACTCTGCACTTGCCCAGGAGAGGCTGCCTTTCTGTCACTAGAAGAAATTATGGACTGGCTAAAACAAATCTCAAGACTATTTTGAGAAAAATATCTCAAGACAATTTAGATAAAAAAATATTACTTGCACTCATCAAGCTGATTTGCAAGTCTTGGCACCAAGACTAGAGTAAGTTGAAAACAGAGTCTCACTACAAGACACAGCGAGTTCTATGAATATAACTGTAGAGTAACAGGAAAGGACTATTAAGGCACTGCAGGAGAAGGTTAATGAGCTCAAGGGAAGATCAAAGAGAAACAATCTTGGAATTGTGGGTCTACCAGAGGGGCTGAAAAAAGGGAGGTCTGTGGAATTTTTCTCCACCATTCTGTCAGGACTTTTGTCTCTCCTTCTGATCACTACTTAGAAATGGAGAGAGCCCACCACTCCCTTACACTAAAATCCCCTCCAAATGCAAAGCCCTGGGCCATAATTGTGAGATTTTTAAAATACAAGTTTAAGGAACTCATTCTTTACAAAGCCTGCCAAACTTAAAAATCTGTTAGATGAGTTTCCCAGATTACAGCAATGATGCAGTGGAAAAGAGGGATAAATTCAATAGACCAAGACCCCTAGCCAAAGGATTAGGTTTGGACTTCTTCACTTCCTTCCCTGTTACTTTCAAAGTTAGAAAGGAAGGCTTAATGCTTAGTTCTATAATAGCAGAAGAAACTGAAAAGAGTCTGATCTAACCACAGAAGATACAGATAGGCTGACCAACTTTACCAGATCAATCACTGAGATGTTGGAATTCAGTTCTTAGTCTAGCAACAAACTGTACAGGGCAAACCCATCACTTTGTTTCCTCCTTCAGTTTTATTTCCTTGAGCTTCCCTGGTTTCACCGGAAGGAACTGAATGGGGAGTGAGTGGGTGGGGAAAAGAATTTCATCTACCTTGCCAACCCCACCATGATTTAACCTACACAACCTTAGGAGACCATTTGTCTGATTTTATATCGAACAGTCCTCTTCCTGGCTGATTTGTCCCCATCCAGTATTGGAACAAAATTGGACCTGGCTTTGTCCCATATCGGATGGGAGATGCTATTTTGAACAGTGTGCCGCTCTGTCGTCTTTGGCATGACCTTGTGTGTGCGAGGTCACATCGGCAGAATGGGGCAGTGTGCTCTTGAAAATGGCAACCTCCAAGCGGTGTGACCTCACGAGCACCATGTGTACTAGGTCATGCTGGCAGGGATGGGGTCATGCTGTTCCTAGAAGTGCCAGGATGTGCCAATATTCTGGGTATGTATGAGTGGTCACTGTAACCCTGCTCCTCCTCCCCATGATTCCAGTACAATGGAAGCATCTCCACCTTTGAGATCCTGACTCCAAGTAAATTGCCTCACCACACCTGGGTTCTGTTTAATCCCATGAATTGGCAAGGCTCAACAGAGTGGTGTGATTTTTGTTTTCAGTCTGAGGCACTCTCCTGCCTGGTAATCTTTTTCCACACCCTCTTCCCCTTTTTATTTAACTCCCTACCTCCCATGATTGTACTTTTTTATCCCCATGTAATTTCCTAGATTCTAGGTTTATAGGAAATCTGGACACATTCAATGCATTGGCACTAAATGTGCACTACTCATAAGATATACCAGATCTAAACAATGCAATGAAGTTTTCAGTTTAACAGTGAATCTTTGCAATTCCTTACTGTATAAAAATCTGATCTCCTAATATCCTATCCAAGAATAATTATTATTGCTAGTTATGAATCACCAAATTACTGAGAATGTGTTAGTAGGAGAATAAGAAAATAAGAATGGACATACTATGTCAGACCAATGGTCCATCTAGCCAGTATCCTGTCTTCTGACAATGGTCAGTGCCATATGCTTCTGAGGGAATGAACAGAACAGGGAAATTATCAAGTGATCCATCCCCTATCATCCAGTTTTTGGCTGTCAGAGACTAGGGGACATCAAGAGAATGGGTTGGCGTTGTTGACCCTCTTGGCCAATTGCCACTGATGGACCTGTCCTCTATTTATCAAATTCAGTTATATTTCTGGTCTTCACAACATCCTCTGGGAATGAATTCCACAGGTTAACTGAGCATTGTTTGAATAAGTAATTCCTTTTGTTTGTTTTAAACCTGCTGCCTATTCATTTCATGGGGTGATCCTCAGTTCTTGTTATGTGAAGGGATCTATAACACTTCCCTATTCACTTTCTCCACACCATTCATGATTTTATAGACCTCTATCATATCCCCCCTTAGTTGTTTCTTTCCAAACTGAATAATCCCAATCCTTTTTAATATCTCTTTGTATGGAAAAACTTGTTTCATACCCTTAATCATTGTTTTCCCTTCTCTGTATCTTTTCCATTTGTAATATATCTTTTCTGAGATGGGGCCACTGGAACTGCATGCAATATCCAGGGTGTGGGTGTGCCATAGATTTATACAGTGGCGTTATGATATTTACTGTCTTATTATCTATCCCTTTCCTAATGGTCTCTAACATTCTGTTAGCTTTTTTTGACTGCTGCTGCACATTGAAGAGATGTTTTCAGAGAACTATCCACAGTGACTCCAAGATCTCTTTCTTGAGTGGTAATAGATAATTTAGACCCCATCATTTTGTATTTATAGGTGGGATTTATGTTTTCCTAATACTTTGTATTTATCAACATTGAATTTCACCTGCCATTTTGTTGCCCAGCCATCCAGTTTTGTGAAATCCACTTGTAATTCTTTGCAGTCAAATTTGGACTTAACTATCTTCAGTAATTTTATATTGTCTGAAAACTTTGCCACCTCACTGTTTACCCCCTTTCCCAGATCATTTATGAATATTTTGAATAGCACTAGTCCCAGTACAGATCCTTGGGGGACTCCATATTTACTTCTCTCCATGGTGAAAACTGGCCATTTATTCTTACTGTTTGTTTCCTATCTCTTAAATGGTTAGGCCTGGTCTACACTACAGACTTTTGTGTCAACCAAAGTCAGCTTTTTGAGCCAAAACAAGGGTGGTGTACACACTGCAATCCCCTCCACTGACCCAACTCCCCTGATTTTGCAACAAAATAAAACCATCTCGATGAGAGGCGTAGAACTTTTTGCACTAAACTTTTAGCAACAAAATGTCAGTGTAAACATTATGCTTGGTTCTGTCATGGTAATTGGCCTCCAGGAAATGTCCAACAGTGCCCATCCTGACCGCTCTGGACATCAATTTGAACTCCGCTGCCCTGTAGCTAACTGCCCCTCCCCATTTAAATTCCCAGGAATTTTTGAAATTCCACTTCCTGCTTGGTCAGTGTGGAGAGCTCACATCCCATCTTCTCAGCTGACCATAGTGGCTCCACGCACCAAGTGCTCTCCTGGTTGGAGCACACTTGAACTTCTGGATCTGATCAGCATTTGGGGAGAGGAGGCTGTGCAGTCCTAACTCCATTCCTGCCGAAGGAACTTTGATATGTACGGTCAAATTTCTTGTTTAATGGTGGAGAAGGGCTATGAATAGGACACACTGTCGTGCCATGCGAATATCAAGGAGCTGCAGCAGGGGTACCAAAAGGCTAGGGAATCTAACTTGCTCTGGTGCAGAGCCAAAGACATGCCACTTCTATGGTCCTCGGTGGCAACTCCACTTCCACTGCCAAGAGACCCATGGATACCTCCACAGGCCTGGAGACAGTGGGCACCAGACTCAACCCCAACAAAGAAGTCGTGGACAAGGAGGTCAAGTTGGAGGATGATGCAGAGCAGGGGACTGGGTTGTTTGGTGACATGGGGAGCCAGGACCTCTTCTCGACCCCAAAGGGTTTGAACTAGTCCCAGCCCTCCAGCTCTGGCATGCAGGATGAAGGAGAGGGGAACTCAGAGCACTATTTTTCTGAGCTGATGCTGCTCTGTTACATGAGGTACAACTGTCCTTTGCTTTGTTGTATTATATAGCTGGTTGAAGAGATAGAAATGCACAAGAGTAGCTATGTTTGCATGTGATTCCCATTCCCCTGTGCAGCTAGACAATGTGGCTGAAAAGTGTGTTAATGCACACTGAGATTTCACAGTAATCCTCCAGAAAGATCTCTACGAAACTTTCCTGGAGGTACTCGCCAATCCTCTGCCAGAGATGACTTGGGAGAGCTGTTCTGTTTCCTCCTCCTCAGCAGGAAACTTTCTCATGTCAATCAGCAATCACTTTTGCAGGGACCAAAGTGACACGAGAAGCATAGGGACCCGGTTTAAAGCTGCTTGCATGGAGGAGATGCACCCTAGCTTCCCTGCTTACTCTCAGGAATGAGATATTGGCTTCTATGGCCCCCACCTATGGAAAATCGTGGCACCATTTGAAATTGTGTCTCTATCTACCTGACTCAATATCCCAGACAGTCACTCAATTTTTTCCCGAACTTCAGCATCCCCTTCCTCCGGGCACAACTCAGCATGGCCTGGTTGATTGTTGAGCTGTGTGCTTGCCAGGGGACAGTGAAAAGCAGGTGTATTTTACAGTAATGAATCAATAATGTTACTGTGCTCAGAAATCATGCTTCTATTTATTGTTTATTGTGCTTCTACAGATATGACCTTGAGGGGAAACCCCTCCAGAACTGCTGAGCACTGGCAGCTGATAAGAAAATGACCATGGAGATGTAAAGAAGAGATGTTTTGAGAAGCCTTCCAGCCCTCTGAGACAGAAAAAAAAAGAAAAGAAAAGAAAAAGGGCATGGGGACACACTGTGTCCAAAAATAAAAAAAAAATTGATAGGCAGGAGAGGAGGGAAAACCATGAGTGAGTGATAGTGGATCACCAGCACATGATAAAAACCATAATGGAGCAAATGGAGCTGCTAAAGTGCGTGCTCGCACTCCCCCATGCAGCCAATACAGAACTGTTTTCCATGCCATCCACAAACTCCTCTCACACCTTCCTACCAAACTCCTGGCCCATCTCAGTACCCCATTCACTCCACCCCTTCAGACAGCTTCCAAAATGATAGCTGGACTTACACCCAGCTGTCAAAGCTCACACTGTCCCTCACTGTTTTCTAACCTCCAGCCCAGCCTTTCATGTGTGTTGTGAATAATTGTTATTTAACAAAGATGTACTCTGTGAAGAATAAGCAATCTTTATTTGTCTCTTGCACACCGTGGTTCCAGCTCACATTGATACACAGTGCAAGCTGGATAGTAGTCACAGCATGGCACAGTGCTGTTTACAAAGACACCTTATTGGTGCTCATTGTCAAAATAGTTTCTCAAGGCCTCCCTGATTCGAATGGCCCCCCGTTATGCCCCATTAATAGCCGTAACATCCAGTTGTTCATAGTCAGCTGCAAAGCAATCGACCTCTGCGCTCCACCTGGGAGGGAAGCTTTTCACCCTTAGCTTCCAAAATATTATGGAGCATACAGCAGGCGGCATAGAAATATTTTCCTCATTTAGGTCTAACATGCCATAAAGGCATCACCAGTGAGCTTTTAAACTGCCAAATGCACATTTAATGGTCATTTGGCACCTGCTCAATCTGTTATTGAAGTGCTCCTTGCTGCTATCTAGGTTGCCTGTATAAGGCTTCATGATCCATGGCAGTAAGAGGTAGGCTGTGTTTCCCAGGATCACTATGGGCATTTCAACATCCCTCATTAGAATGTTTTGGTCTGGAAAGAAAGTCCCTGCTTGCAGCTTTCTGTAAAGGACACTGTTCCTTGAAGATGTATGCATCATGCACCTTCTCTGACCAACCCATGTTGATGTCAGTGAAACACCCACGGTGATCCAAAAGTGCCTGCAGTACCAGAGAGAAGTACTCTTTTATATTGATGTGCTCCATTGCAAGATGGTCTGGGGATAAAATTGGGATGTGTGTACCATCTATCATCCCATCACAGTTAGGGAATCCCATTGCTGCAAAGCCATCCATTATTTCACGCACAATTCTAAGACTCACAGTGCTTCGTAGCAGAATGAAATTAATGACCCTGCACACTTGCGGCAAAACAATGTCCAATGAAAAGTCCAGTGGTGGACTTCCTAACTTCAAGCTGATTAGTGACTGACTGGTAGCAGTCTGGAGTTGCCAGACATCCACACAGCAATTGCCACACACTTCTCCACCGAGAGAGTAGCTCTCATTGTCGTGTCCGTATGCCACAGGGCAAGGGCAAGCTCCACAGAGAGTTCCATGAAGGTGGCTTTGCACATCTGAAAATTCTTCAGCCATTGCTCATCATCCCAGACCTGCATAACGATGTGATCCCACCACTCAGTGCTTGTTTCATGAGTCCAAAACCAGTGGTGCACCGTGTGTAGATGCTCCATGAATGCAAACAGTAATCCGGCATTGTTTGTTTGCATGGCACACAGCAGGTCAGCTGCCTCAGATTCCCATTCTGATTGGGAGTTTATCATATACTGCATGAGCAGCTGCAATGTGTTCAGAACACTGACAACAACAGTGGAGAGCAGTGCAGGTTTCATCCTTTCAGATAGAGATGGTAGGCACACAGGAAACTGGGGCTGTTGAAAAATGCCGTGAAACATAGTAAGAAACCTATGGAATGATGGGATGGAAATCACTGCATCATGGAATGTTGAGCCTGCACCCAATGATTTGTGGTGATTTGCACAGTGGGATAGCTACCCCCAGTGCACTGCTCTCATTGTCGATGCTAGAGCACCAACTGTGAACGTACTTTGGTGACACAGTGAGTGCTGTGTGGATAGGCACAAGTGTCATAATTTTAGCGCTTGTTGATCATCGCTGTAACTTGTGTTGACAACAATTTCTAGTGTAGACAAGGCCTTACTGATCCATGAGAGAACCTTGCCTCTTATCCCATGTCTGCTTACTTTTCTTAAGAGCATTTGGTGAGGTTGTGAGGGACCCTGTCAAAGGCCAAGTATACTATATCCACTGGATCACTCTGGTCCACATTTGTGGACCCCCCACCCTCAATGAATTGTGATAGATTGGTGAGGCATGGTTTCCCTTTACAAAAGCCATATTGACTCTTCCCCAACATATTGTCAGTTGTTTTTTTAAATAATATTAGTTCAGGTGCTTTTCCTTAGTTTTATTTTTGCTAAGTGAGTTGAACTCGATATAATGCTGATTTGCATTGCTGATATAATTACTGGACAATGGCATCCACATTATATAATCCCCTATGGACAAGGCTCTAGTTTAGGCAGAACTGTGCTGCCAATAAACCCTTATCTCCAAATGATCCAATTATGTAAGAATAAGGTTTTTTAAACAATTTGTATAACTTTCTTATACAGCCACCGTAGACCAGTTCTTAAGTTTAGACACCAGCCTTCTTTCCTCAGCCCCTTTCTGTGTTGTGAATAGTGCAGAAAACATGCCCTCCCTGGATATTGGACTATTTTTCTTTATAAAGCTAAATAGAATCCAATTATACCTCTGTTGGGTGTTTTGGTGTGTGGAGGACGTGAGTGACAAGGACACACCTTGTAAACCTCCACATCATTGGCGTAAACCTCCTGGACCTAGGCCCTATTTCCATTTTTTAAGTGATCCTAGGTGAAAATGACCATTCTCCTCCTCTCTCATGGCCCAAGGGTGGGGAAAGGGACCAGATATACGGTTCCTAGATCTGTAACTAACAATGGCCAAAGCAATGATATTGTTCAGATGACTGATAAAGAGATATTTGACCTAAACTCTCCTTAGTGCTTATGAAAAGAAAAAGTATTATTATACATCTAAAAACACTGAGAACAGATATTATCTTCCTACAGGAAACCCACCTTTAATGACACGAAAGCAGAGAAATTTAGGAGGGGGTGGATGGCAGAAGGGGTGTTTAACAATTTCTCTTCTACAGCCAACGGTGTAGCAATATTGTTTCACAAAAGACTTAATTTACAAATTGTAGATATAAATAAAGATGAAGAAAGTAGATTTTTACTGGTTTAGGCTAGGATCTATGACTCTCTATGTACCCTAATTAATATATATATATGGACTCAGTAGAGATGATCCAAGTTTTTTTCCAACAAATATTTTCCGAATTAATTAATATCCTACTAGAATTAATCATCACAGCACGAGATTTTAATGAGGTGTTGGACCTTTTTTTTTTAGACAAGTCATGCCAGCCCAAGCATACACAATCACATGCTTGAAACATTATTATAAAAGATTATATGGATAAATTAGCATTAAAAGATGTATGGCAGCTGCAGAACCCTATAATGAAGGATTTTACTTCTTTTTCCTCCCCATGTTCCACATATTCATAAATAGATTTCTTCTTGATTTCTATGAATCTGGAGGACTCAGTGCTTAATAAAGAAATCAAGTCTATCATGATCTCTGATCATGCACAAGTGATACTACAATTTTCCGTTCATGAGACAAATTGGAATTATAAAAGACAGAGACTGAAGTCCTCTCTTTTGAAAGATTAAAGTTTTAAAACTATTTAATTACAGAAAAAAAATGTTTTGTCTTTGAAACAAATGACTTACCAGAGATATTCTGATCCACCTCATGGGATACACTAAAAGCTTTTAATGGGGGCAGGATCATTTCCTACTCCGTGGTTAGAAAGAGGATTAGCCTGGCTTGGCTCCTGGAATTAACAAAACAACTTAAAGCTATGGATTTAAAATGTGCAAACTACCCCTCCCAAGGAAATCTTAATAAATGAATCAGTCTTTGGTATGAAGTAAATAGATTGAGTTCAGCACAAGCCGAATTTTCTCTTTTTATGATTCAAACAAATATACTGGGAGCCAAGGGAGAGAACAGGGGAAATTCGCTCATACAGATTAAAAATCAGAGGCCAAAAGTCCTGAATAGTATCACTCAAATCAGAACAAGGGCAGGTTATTACTAATAAAAAAGAGATGAACAATCAAATGTTGAAATTCTATCAGAATTTTTACAATGATTCACCTCCTGACCCAGAAGAATTGAAAAAATTTGTTAACCTTAGAATCTCAGAAGAGCAGCAGGCTGGCCTCTCCCTTACAATCAGAGGAAATAATCAAGGCCCTGAAGAAAATGAGTCTGGCCCTGATGGACTACCAATAGATTTCTATCAAAGTCTCAAAGAGTTTTCTGGAGCCTAAGATGCTATACATTTACCAAGATGCCTTAAAGAAAGGTGTGTTACCTCCAACTGTGAAGGAAGCCCTAACTACTACACAACTTAAATTGTGTAAGGATGTTCAGAAGTATAATAACTATAGACCCATCTCTTTAATCAATACTGATATAAAAATACTTTCAAAAATCTGGGTTAAGAGGCTTTAAAAATAGTAAGTGATATGCTTCACCCCAATCAAGTGGGAGTTATTAAAACAACAGGCATAGTTCAGATAACACACATCAGTTGATGAATGTTACGGCATTCTACTAACATTCTAAAAATTCCCATGCAATCATTTCATTCAATGAGAGAGAGCCTTTGACAGAGTGAACTAGCAATATCTGTTTCTTACCCTGGATAAATCTGGGTTGGAGAAATTCTTTATCTTGTAGATAAAACTGTTAATTTCCAATCCCAACTCTCCCATCCTAATAAATATCACAATATTCCCCTCCCCCTTTGATATATTTTGGGAAACTAGACAGGGAGGCCCCCCCTCCTGTTCAGTTGAGCATTAGTATCACTTGCAGTATTAATCAGGGAAGACCAAGGGATTCAAGGGATCAAACCAAGGACTCAGAAGACAAAAATCCTTCTATATGCAGATGACATCATTCAATTTATTTAAAACCAGGATCAATCTATTTCAAATATCCTATAAACAGTCGATAACTTTGGTAAATTCTCTGGCTACAAGATAAATTGGGATAAGTCAGAAGCAATGATGATTTCATTGGATCTAGTTGAAAGTGGTTCTCCTACGGGGACACTTAGCTGTTTGTCTGTTGCCATCTATCTTGGCATTACCATTCCCTAAAGATATTAAAAATGTAGTCAAGGTTAAACTAGCCCCATAAATCATGCAATTAGCAAACAATTTAAATAGATGGCAGGCACTACCTCTCCCCCTTTTGGGGGAAAATGAACATAATCACAATGAATGCCCTTCCCAGAATCCCTTTTTATTCTGAAGTCCCTTCCTGTCCATGTTCCTCCTTTTTATTTTATCAAAATCAACATGTTCAGGTGCTTCTTGTGGGGTACTGGTAACAAACCCGGAATCTCCTTTCAAAGATTACAGCTCCCTGCCAAAACAGGTGGTTTTAGATTTCCCAATTTTAAACTTTACCATCAGGCAATAATTCTTAGCCAAGCAGCACAGTGGCTCTTTCCCTCATGCTGTAGAGCCCTCGACTTGCTCCAGTTGGAAGCAGAATCAGTTGCTCCTTTACGTCTTTCCAATGCATTTTACTCAGATTACTACAGATTCCCTACCAACTATTGTGGCAGTCAGAAATACCTGGCATACGGAGTTTACTAAATATAAAAATCACCCCCTTCTACATGCCCAAGGCCTCTGTCTGGGGTAACTCAAAACCTTTAGAGCAGGCAATCCCATCATCTGGCCAAATTGGATTAGGAAAGGGATTTTGGCCATCAGTCAACTAATTGAAAATGATACCTTCCTCCCTTTTACAATATTAAAAGAAAGGTTCAGTCTAGAGACTAAGGAAGAGTGGCAATAGATCCATCTTAAGCATGTTTAAACAACCATCTGTTTAGCCCTGATGCTTGTGCTACCCCTGACCTCCTGAACTGCTTTCATTTCTCCAAGTATTACACAGTTTGCCAAGACCTACGGCAACACTATATACACACGTGGCTAGCAAATTTGAATTAAACACACATTTCCCTAAAAAAGAAATGAGGTGGTGGAACTAGGCCAATTATTCTCTGGTAGCCAATGGAAACAAACTTTAGCCAGTGCACCAAACTGTTTATTTGACCTCTATTTCAAATTAATCCAGCAGAAAATCATACAGAGGAAGCATTGGAATCTTCTCTAACTGTTCAAAACAAGTGCTGCTAAGGCAGGTAAATGTTGCTACTGTGATTCAGCAGGTGCTAACTTAACCCATATGCCCCTATACCCTTATGTTTTGGGCAGAACATAACTACAGAGTTAATTTTTTCCCTATCAAATAAAATTACATTACAAGCTAAACATGTAATTTTAAACCTAATGGAAGTTAATTGGAAGCTGAATAAATCTGAAAAACTTTGGCTAAGCAGAGCACTAATAATTGCTAAAAGATTAGTACTACAAAAATGAAATCCAAAAGGAGATCCGAAATTGAAGACTGGAGCACAGACATCATAAAGTTAAACAGTGAGAGTCCTGTGGCACCTTAAAGACTAACAAATTTATTTGGGCATAAGCTTTTGTGGGCAGAAACCCACTTTGTCAAATGCATGAAGTGGAAACTTCAGTTTGGTAGGTATATATATACACATGTAAGGGTGGGTGAGTTACATCACAGTGAGGAGGGCAAGTGTTAATGAGGTTAATTCAGTCAGGGTGTATGAGGCCATTCACAACGTTTGATGAAAAGGTGTGAATGTCAAAAGAGGGAAAATTATTTTTTGTAGTGGGCTAGCCACTTCCAGTCTCTATTCAGACCTGCATGGCCCCACAGTATGCCAACATTTTCATGGCTGACTTAGAACACTTCCTCAACTCTCGTCCCAAAGTGCCACGCCTCTACCTGTGCTACATTGATGACATTATCATCATCTGGACCCACAGAAAAGAGTCTCTTGAAGAATTCCACCGGGATTTCAACAATTTTCACCCCACCATCAACCTTAGCCTGGACCAGTCCACACAAGAAATCCACTTCCTGGACACTACAGTGCAAATAAGTGATGGCTACACAAACCTCACCTTATACCGAAAACCCACTGACTGCTATACGTACCTACATGCCTCCAGCTTCCACCCAGGACGCAGCAAACAATTCATTGTCTACAGCCAAGCCTAAGATACAACCGCATTTGATCCAATCCCTTAGACAGAGAAAAACACTTACAGGATCTCTATCAAGTGTTCTTAAAACTACAGTACCCACTTAGGGAAGTGAAGAAACAGATTGACAGAGCTAGACTGATACCCAGAAGTCACCACCTACAGGACAGACCCAGCAAGGAAAACAACAGAACGCCACTGGCCATCACCTACAGCCCCCAGCTAAAATCTCTCCAACACATCATCAAGAATCTACAACCTATCCTGGAAGATGATCCCTCACTCTCAGAAACCCTGGGAGGCAGGCCAATCCTCGCTTACAGACAGTCCCCCAACCTGAAGCAAATACTCACCAGCAACTGCACACCATACAACAGAACATATCCTTGCAACAAATCCTGTTGACAACTCACATATCTACTCAAGTGATACCATCATAGGTCCTAACCACAACAGCCGCACCATCAGGAGCTCGTTCACCAGCACATCTACTAATGTGATATATGCCATCATGTGCCAACAATGCCCCTCTGCCATGTACATTGGCCAAACTGGACTGTCTGTAGGCAAAAGAATAAATGGACACAAATCAGACATCAGGAATAGTAACATCCACAAACCAGTAGGAGAGCACTTCAGTCTCCTTGGACACTCAGTAACAGACTTGAAGTTGCCATATTTCAACAAAAAAAAACGTCAAAAACAAACTCCAGCACTAAACTGCAGAGCTGGAACTCATATGCAAACTTGACACTATCAGACTAGGTCTGAACAGAGACTGGGAGTGGCTAGCCCACTAGAAAAAATAATGTTCCCTCTTTTGACATTCTCACCTTCTCATCAACTGTTGTGAATGGCTTGAATTCACCCTGACTGAATTAACCTCATTAACACTTGCCCTCCCCACTGTGATGTAACTCACCCACCCTTGCATGTGTATATATACCTACCAAACTGAAGTTTTCACTTCATGCATCCGACAAAGGGGGTTTCTGCCCACGAAAGCTTATGCCCAAATAAATTTGTTAATCTTTAAGGTGCCACAGGACTATCACTGTTTTATCATAAAGTTAGCCACTCTGGAAAGAATTGTGCACTGAAACAGAAATTCCCAAGAAAAATTCTCAGAGATACGGGATGCTTTCCTGCTTTGAATGATCCTATTGATTGCATGGGACCGTGTACTTCCCTCTCCTCTCTTCCTACTTCCTTCCCTCCTCGTCTCAATCCCGCTCTTCTGAAGTTTACTTTGAATGGTTTTTTTTCCTTATAATATTTTTTCTTTAACTAATTGGATTTTTATAAACAAATGTTGTTTATTTTTCAATTGCAATAATACAAATAACTGATTTATATGTTAACCATTCATATTATATATGTAATTAAATGTTTTAAGTATAGCTAAGGCTAGGTAGCAAATGATTAATACATTATGAGAAGTTTATGTATCATTTGTTATGTTTGTTTTATTCTATGTATATATATACATATTAAATTTAATAAAAAGTTAATAGAAAAAATAATTCACTGTTTCAGTAAATAACTTTCAGTAATGCTTATACTGTAGTTAGTGTAAGTAACAATGATAACAATTGTATTGATTACTTGAGAAAACTGCAACCCTTTCTCAAGGAATGAAGAATTTCTGTGTGTCATAAATATAAAAAGAGAGGCAGAATGAAATAAGCCACAGCTATAAAGAGGAACATTAAGTCTAAGTTCTTACAGATGGCTGCAGTTGTATTATTTAACATGTATGTCAGCTGGAATAGCATGTATAAAAAAAAGGAGATTCAGCTCTACAGAAACAAATCACAAATTTCACTAAATGGACCAAATTAATAGGTAGAGAAGTTACACCAAATTTGAATATAACCCAAGTGGTTTTTATAGGTATCCTAAAATAAAAATGAAAAGAAGTTACTTATCTACTACAATTATATTACCATTCCAGAGAGTCTAAAAACAATACATCAACATGAATGTTAGAATAAACCAAAATGATTTCCTCTTATATTTGTGTATTGCCCTGGATTTCAAAAGTGCTATTTGAAATTTTGGTAAGAATAAGAAACTCTGGCACTAGAATTGCTGGGCTTTGATAGCCATAGTCATTTCATTACAAGTTTCTTTTTATCTGTAGAGAACTACATTGATTATGGCTATTACATTCAGCATCAATTTATAAATAAAGGTCCGAATTCTGAAATGAGCTCTGTGCAGGTAGAGTGGTCTGCATACAAAAAGCTCATTGTAATGTCAAGAGGCCAAATTATGGTCTGAACTATACTGATATAAATCCAAGGTAACTCCATGGATTTCACTGAGATAAATGAAACCTGAATTTGACCCAATGTCTGTAAGTATATGGAAAGTAATGTACAAAAGGCACCTATGAGTTCCTAGTAGTAAATTTTTGGAGATAGTTTTATACTTGAAATATTTTGCAATAAGGAAAATATCTTTGGTGCTTGATTTGGTAAAAAATATTTCTGGTTTCCCTCTAAACAAGTAGATCTAAATATGCTTCTATAGCATATTAAATGAGCATATTGTTCTTCTGGTAGAAAACTTATTCTTGATACGTTTCACATTATTACTGATGTTGTATTCATTCAAGTTAACACTCTCATTTCAGGGTCCATATCCTATAAAATAAACAAGCAAACAAACAAATACCAGAAATTATTTGCGATCCTAAAATGCGGAGAACTACTGAAAATATCATGAGACAAAAATGATCAAGGAACTTTGAACTTTTCATTTTAGGAGACAAATGAGAGGGCAAAGAGACAGGTATAATCAATCATCCAAATGTGCACAAATCATCCAAATGTGCACAAATCATCCAAGTGTCCACAGTTCCTACAGATCATGGGTAAACTTTTCAAAGGATGCTAGGTGACCTAGGCATCTAAGTCCCATTTTCTGAAGTGATTTAGTCACTTTGGAGCCTAAGTCCTAATGACTTTCAATAGGATTCAGGCACCTTGGCCCCTTTTGAAAATGATTCTTAGGTTCCTAACTCACTTAAGCATTTTTGAAAAAATTACCCCATATGTTTGAACAGATACGGTGAATAGAATATTAAGCGCCAACAGTGTGTTTGGCCATGTACAGAGGAAGCCATGGTCACTGCCCTAAAGAGCTTATGATCTAAACATGCAAACCATATATGAAATTAAGCATTTTTCCTGTTGTGACCTAAAAGTAAGGTGCACTACATGTAAGGGGTCCATGGCAATTTGATGGTATTAACCAAATTTTAAAAACTAACACCTCCTTCAGTGCAATCAGACTTGCTCTAATCACAGCATCACTGTTTTTGCACCAGTGTAACACCATTGAGTTACTGCTGATTTGGAGAAATGGAGAAAGTGAGATCAAAATCACGTTCCTTTTATTAAAAACAAAAACCCAGCAACCTTTGAGGGGAAAATATGTTCTAGAAAAATTTGAACTGATAGTTCCTGATTCTTGTGTAATTTCCATCTGTGGAAACTGACTGTGATGCTACCATTCTGATTTGTTAGTGTTGTATGCTTGTTTTGCACTGGTGCATATGACTGCACAGGGTAAAAGGCAAGGGAAAAAAATCAGGCTCTCAGAATGTCTGGAGAAAGGCTGAATTCTTACAAAGGTAATATATAAAGTTCCACTGTTTTGAACTCAGGCTCCAGACTCATGGATCCTGGGGCTTCCCTAAGGAAAGCTAGAGCCTCTGTCTGCAAAGAGAGGGTCTGTAGGTCCTGCCTTCCCCTAGCAGCCTGGATTCCATTAGATTCACTGAACTCATCAAACCCTTTACCCCCAGAGGCAAAGAAGTTGAGTAAATGCTGGTATGATCAACATTAACTCTCTCATGGATTCCCATTCTGACATTCTCTGAGCTCTGATGGAAGCATGACAATAAAGTGGCTGCTCTAGGGTTACCAAAACTCCAGGATTGTCCTGGAGTCTCCAGGAATTAAAGATTAATCTTTAATTAAAGATTACCTGGTATGTCATGTGATGAAACCTCCAGGAATATGTCAGCACTGGTTTCATTTGGAAGGGATGATTCCTTTCTACATTTTATCACAATATAGTTTTTATATCCAAAGAATGAGACTTATTCCGAGTTCCATTCCTTGCACATATTTGGGAAAACACTTCTAATACCAGTTTTAAATCCTCCCAACATGCCTGGAATGCTGGAATAAAGTGTTTTCACTAGGGGGAAGGGAATGGACTTAATTATGAAATGCAAAGATCTTCATGGGGCTGTACAGACAGCACTTTCCTCAACAGACGTGCTTTTTTATGATAATTAAACTCTTAAAAAACAAAAGGTAACATGCGTTTCTCCTTTAAATACTACATTTTAAGTGGGTGTAGAGGTATGAAATAGCTACACATACCTTGCCAGTCTAATGTATCACTTCAAGCAGATAACTCAACAAATACCAATTACTTTACAAGCATTTTACCTAGCTACTCACGAACACCCAAATTAATTCCTTAATCCTTGCAGCGCTTTCACCAAGGTTGTCAGGAGGAAACTAGCAGAAGGAATTGGGATACTTGGTGAAACACAGGGGATGGCATTATTCTGTATCTGAGCATTTGAAAGGGTATACTGACTCACTGGAGATCCAATCAGGAACTTTCTGAGGTCAGAAATACCCCACCTCTCTTTAATGACAACACTGACAAATGTAGGTAGAAATGAAGTAACAAGCAAAGGCTAAGCTGGCACAACTTCTTATCTCCTTCTTTGAATATAAGATGAGGAAAGATTGTTGTGGCTGGCACAGGAACAACACAGATGGATCCTGATCCCTTAATAAAGGAGCTGTTCTCATAAGGATGAAGGTTACAGAGACAGACTGGGAGATTAGTCTGCAGTATAGTTTAGTGGGTCAGGCTGCTGGACCGAGACTTAGGAGATTTGGCTTCTGATTCTAGCACAACTGCTGACGTAGGCATTCTGTGTGACCAGTCACTTGCCCTCTCACTCTTTGTCTATATTGTCTATTTAGATTGTGAACCCTTCAGGGTAGTGACTATGTTTGTGCACTATCTAGCACAATCGGATCCCATTCTAGGCTAGTGCCTCAGTGCTAACAAAACACAAATAATAACACAATCCCAGTCTTTTCATAAGGTTTTATTATTAAATGTCAAAAACCAAAACACACTAGTGTTACATTCAAACTTTGCTCAGGCATAAGCTATAGATCTATTATGTATATATTGAAAGGATAAAGGAAAAACAGGGAAAATATACTAATCCAATGAAATAGAAAAGCAAAAAATTAATCTGTTAAAATAAAAACATTTTCTCACAATCCTTATCTAACCTGTGGAACTCATTGTCACAATATACTACTGAAGTATTATAAACAGGTTAGTAAAATTCAAAAAAGGACTAAATATTTATACATCTAATAAGAACATCCACAGTTGTATTAGTTATACATTTATTTTAAGGCAAGAGAAAGCCTCACGCTTCAGGACATAAAACGACCACTGTGGGGAGTTAAAAAGAGATGCTTTCTGCTTTAATTTGAAATATGCTAGAGTGTTAATGAGGCAGGAAGATATAGGAAGCCTGTTCTGGATGGCAGCAGCCACAGTGGTGAAGTGTCTCATACAAAAATATCATGATTACATTTCCCCTCACCCCCCAACTTTTTATTCCCTTTGCTATTCTCCATTGATTTTAGTTATGTTCAGATGAGACTCATAAACCTAGCAAACCTGAGGTAACTTAAAACAACAAGAAGTTTATTTAGCAGTCAGGTTTTTTCAATTCATCTTTTCAATTCAATTTTTCTATTCTGAAAGACAGATGAAGCATGGGAAGGTTTAGCAGACTCTTATACCTGATGGTAACTTATTAACTTTCATGTGAGGAGTCACTGTCTGGTTCACAGAACACTCATGTCACTCAGTTTGTCCAGTGTGTACCACAGGAGCATTCAGGAGGGACCCTGCCTTCATTACTAATAAAAATAATTTCATAAACCTGGAAGAAGAATAGAGAAACAATGCTCCTTCCTCTCTCCCCTTCCCCCTTCCCCACCATATAGGATCCAATATCAATACTACCCTATATTTCAACCTTGGGGAAACTCTAAAGCAGACAAGCAGACACAATCCTTTCCCTGGAATCGGAATATTCTTTAAGTGTACTCACACGACTTTGCTCTGGCAGTACTGAAAATAAAGGCAGCCCGTGTGGCAGTACGCTAATTACTAATTACTCTGAGCATGTGCCATGTTGCAGTACAGTATGTCCTTTGATAGTCAAAACATTGTTTTTCTTCATTTTTCCCGTTAGATAGACAGACCCAAATGCTATCTAGTAGTTCACAGATGTTCTATTCTACAAAGCTTCATTTATCAGAGGAAATGTTGATTTTTAAGAGCTTGTGGAAAATGCAGTCATAATAATCTTTCTGATGCAGTCAGGGAAAAGCAACCAGCTAAAAGTAAAAGCAGATGAGATTAATTAAAGAAGGTTGTTTGGTGCTGCTGTTCACTTTTTCTTCCTCTTCATCAGATTGTACAGTTCAAAACTCTGGACTGCCAGTCCAGGGCATGTTTTGATTTTAATAATTAAACACTATTGGGTTCCTAGCACTATTAATTAAGGGTCAGTAGAACTTTTCATTAAAATTGCTATTTTCTAGACTTCATAACTGTTATTATGAGTTGACTGAGAGTAGGTGTGTCCATTATCAGCTCATGGACATTGTGTCTTTTCATAATGGTAATTTTTTTAGCTTTTTGAACTAGAGCTGAATTAGATATGTTTTAGTCTAGTTCAACTCGTAGACTTTAAGGCCATAAAGAACCATCATGATCATCTAGTCTGACCTCCTACATATTTCAGGCCACACAACCTCACCCACCAAGTCCTGTAATAGACCCCTAACCCCTGGCTGAGTTACTGAAGACCTCAAATCGTGGTTAAAGACTTCACGTTACAGAGAATCCACCATTTACACTAGTTTAAACCTGCTAGTGACCCATGCCCCATGCTGCAGAGAAAGGCGAAAAACCCTCAGGGTCTCTGCCAATCTGATGAGGGAAAATTCCTTCCTGAACCCAAATAAGGCTGTCAGCTGGACCCTGATTATATTGGCAAGACCCACCAGCCAGAAACCCAGGAAGGAATTCTCTGTAGTAACTCAGAGACCTCCACATCTAGTGTCCCATCACCAGCTGTTGGGAATATTTGCTACTAGCAGCCACAGATTGCCTCTAATGGCATTTAGCCAATTTCATCATGCCATCCCTTCCATAAAATTATCAGACTCCGTCTCAAAACTAGTTAAGTTTTTTGCTCCCTCTTCTCCCATTGAAGGGCTGTTCCAAAACTTCATTCCACTGATGATTAGAAAACTTCATCTAATTTCAAGCCTAAACTTGTCAATTGCTGGTTTATTTTCCATTTGATCTTGTGTCAGCATTTGGCATTTAACTTAAATAACTGCCCTCTGATGTATTTATACAGAGCAATCATATCTCAGCCTTCATTTGGTTAGCCTAAACAAGCCAAGCTCTTTGAGTTTCCTCTAATAAGGTACGTTTTCCATTCCTCTGATCATCCGAGTAGCCCTTCTCTGCATCTGTTTCAGTTTAACTTTATCTTTTTTACACAAAGGAGACCAGAACTGCACACAGTATTCCAGAGGATGTCTCACCAGAGGAAGTCTCACTGTCTCTACTGGAAATACCCTGCCTGGTGCATCCTAGGATTGCACTAGCCTTTTTCATTGCACCACATTGGTGGTTCATCGTCATCCTGTTATCAATCAATATGCCCAGGTCTTTCTCCTCCCTCTGTCAGTTCCAGATAAATCCAGAGTTTATAACAAAAATTCTTGTTGTTAGTCCCTAAGTGCATGACCTTGCACTTTTCACTATTAAATTTCATCCCATTTCTATTACTCTAATTTTCAAGGTTGTCCAGACCTTCTTGTATTGTATTCTGGTGCTCCTCCATACTCTAACACCTCTCTACTTTGTGTCATCCACAAATTTTGTTATCACTCTCCCACTTTTTGCATCAAGGTCATTAATAAAAATGTTAAATAAGATTGGTCCCAAGATGGACCACTAGGGGACCACTAGATGGACCACTGAGGAACTCCACTAGTAACCTCCCTCCAGCCTGACAATTCACCTTTCAGTATGACCCATTGTAATCTCCACTTTTAACCAATTCCTTACCCACCTCGTATTAATCCCCACACCAAATCTAAAATGATATCATCTCTTGTTGGTTTGGTGACAATTTAATGAAGAAATATGTCACCTATCATATCCAGGAAAATCTGGGCCCTCCCATTAATAGTAGCATTTGTCCTTCAGCCTATATCTGGGAAATTAAAGTCTCCCATAATCCCACAATTCCCAGTAATATTTATTTCATTAAAAACATTAAAGAGGTCTCTGTCCATACCCAGACTGGATCCTGGAGGTCTATAGCATACCCCAAGCACTGTTCCAGGGGAACCTCTGGTAGCTTTCTTCCACAAAATGATTTTGACCCAAACAGATTCTGTTTTATCTATTCCATGACTTCTATTTTCTTTACAGTCTACTTCATCATCAATATACAATGCTACTCAACCAGCTACCTCTATTTCTGTCTTTCCTGAATATACACTTCAATACCTGTACTCTAGTCATGACTACTATTCCACCATGTTTCTGTTATCCTTATCATAGTTGGTTTCCTGCACCAGTAGTTCCAATTCCTCCATTTTCTTACCCAGGCTCTTTGCCCTGGTGTACAAACATCTTAGTTATTTCTTCTTGACTTTTCCCAGATTCCTCACCCGATTAGGTACAGTCATTTTACAGCCAGTATCGCCTGCCTGACTGTTAGCATCATTGGTATTGGAACTATCTAGTTATATTACATCTTTCTTGTGTGTGCTGAGAAGGTTTGTTTTTCTTGAGGGATGATTTGATCTTGCTCTTAAAAACAGTGTAGGACCTGTGGACTAAGTTATAATATTAACAGAAATATTTTCACATCAAAAGAGTCAATGAAACTCTTGGTTTCTGACTACAAAAGTCACAACAAGATCATTGTGGCTTTGTAGTTTGGGTTTTTTGCAGGCAGGGATGGAAGCAGGCTGCTAGAAGCAAGATTGTTTGGATACTTAACCTCAGAAAGGCTGGGGTGGCAGCAGGGGATGACCCCTCAAGAATTTCCCCCAACAATTGGAGAGTTAGGCAGGCCAGATATTGTGGTCCCCGTATAGGGCAAACAAAGAGGGATGGTTCCTTGCACTCTCATCAGCCATCACACACCTGTACTAGAGACAACCTAGCTAACACCTAGCCACACTTTAACTGTAAAAGAGCCACATGTGGCTCACGAGCCAGGGTTTAGCCACCCCTATATTATAGGCTTCTCTGCCATGGCTTCACCTCCATTATAATCCTGCGTTGCGTTAAACATGCACTGACCAGAAACAGTGTTAAATGCATTTGTATTCAATACAAGCATGCTGTTCTTGTAGCAACATATGAGCCTTCTTGTGAGGACACAGGTAACCTTGTCCATCTATTGGACTTCAGCAGTTTATATGTTTTGATTTGTGGGATTCAGGAAACATACAGGAGCTTGCTTTTCCCAGTAGCATTTTCTGCCTTTCTTGTTTTTCATGGAAAGGGTGACCTAAGGCACTGGCTAGACATGCCATAAAGTATAAATTAAATACATACAACCTATAGCAATAATCTCATTAATTTAGACTCAGAGACATGTCTGAGATGTGATGTTTGGAATGACAACTGATTCTGGATCTGACCTTTACTTGAGACTGACGGAGTCTGGACCCAAGGTGTCAGTTTGGCCTGAGCTTTAAAGTTTGGTTCTGCATCCAAACTTTCCTAACGTTTTGGGATTGTAGGTCTAGGTTTCTGTTTTGGGCCCATATCCAGTTGTAAATAGATATAATGTCAATCCTGCACCACTGAAGTTTTGCTATTTACTTCAATAAAAGCAGTATCAAGCACCACTGCATTAATTATCTACCTGTTTTGTTTCCTATAAAGAGAGATGAAGAAATTGAAAAGTACCATTGGGTTTCTTTAGGCTGAGTACAGTTTACTTTTTTTTTTTTTAAGTGAAAAAGTTTATATAAGTTAATATTAACAGAAATATTTTCACATTAAAAAAATCAGTGAAAACATTTTTCTTTCTTGTATTTAAGCAATGCCATACTGAGCCAAAGCCTTTTCACCCTCCTGTTGGCATGAATATTGTATTCACTCTGTTTTACAGCTAATACTAACTTGTTTCACTTTAAAAAGCTGTCATGGCTGATGCATACATAGCCTCTGACAGCTAAACTCCAACCACTTGCTTTCCTGTGGTATAGGTGTTCTTAACTGAAGAACACACAGTGGGGGTGTGAAAGACAGGGTGTCTGGAACCTTATAAACAGAATGCTCTGGGTAGGGAGGGCTTTTCAGCTATGGGAGGCAGTCCAACTGGAAGAAGGAATCTCTGATTTCCAAACAAAAAAGCCAGGCCTGCTGTATGGTCTTTGTCTTCAGGGATTATATCAGTACAGTGCTAAGGCTTCACTCAGAAGTGACACAAAACTGCTTTGCCTGATGGCTGTGGTAAATGGGCAAAGGTTAGCACATTCTGGGTGTATGCAGCTAAAGAAGCAAGCCTAAAAACTATATCTGCTTTCCTGAATGTGGGATCAATTAACAGGAAACTAAAAGAAGTAGCCAAAACACTGAAGAGAAGGAAATTGGATATCCAAAGGAAGAGTGACTGGCTAATGAAAGTTAGACTAGCTCTGAGAAGAGACAAAAGATTTAATGTTATATGTGGATATGTGCCACAGGCTAACTGTATGACAGAGGAGAAAAATGACTTCCCAATAGCTCTGGACTGAGTGATAAATGAAGTACTGCAAGCAGAGTGCCTGACTATTGGAGCAGATCTCACTGGACATGTGTGGGACAGCATAGTGTGGCCTATGTTGACTGTCATGGAGGAAGAGGCTTTGGAACCAGAAATGAAGCTGATGAGGATATCTTACACTTAGCCAATATGCATGGCCTGATTGTGGCCAATACATACTTTGTGAAGAGGGAGGAGTATTTAATTGAATACAAGATCAATATTAATAGGTCCCAGATTGACTACTTCCCAATGAGAAGAGATCTAATAATGGTGAGAAACCATAAATTGTTTCCAGGAGAGCATATTGCTTGTGATGGAATTCTGGATGAAAAGGCTAGTGGGGGACAAAACTTGAACTGTGGCACAAATGATAAAGTGGTGTAGGTTTGTGGATAGGGAAGTTAGTCTCAGATTTAATGATAATGTTCTACAGGAGTTGGGCAACAACTAAACCAACCATGACGACATCAGTGAGGCTTGGGGAAAAATATCCAGACTTATTACAGAAAAAACAAAGCTGTCTGAGGTCAAATGAAAGGAGGGAAATTTCCTGGCAAGGAGATGTGGTGGGGGTTCAATGGTGTGCAGGAGACAGTAAAGAAGAAAGAGAAAAGATTTAAGCAATGGCACAAAGTAAGAATGATGGAAAGTTATGAGAAACACAAGCTGATAAAGAAAAAAGGGAAGAAGCAGTTGTGAAAGCCTTATATGCAAGACTACTTATGAAGAAAAGGGAAAAAGGAATGTACAGATTAGCCAAGATCAGGCAAAGAAGCACTGAGGATTTGTGAGCAGTGAAGTGTGTCAAAGTTGAAAACAGAAGAATACTAGTGGAAGACAGTGAAATTGTTAGGAAATGGCAATGGTTTTGTGAGAAACTGCTCAATGAAGAGAATCCAAGGAAACCATTGAGGGAAATGTGCAAGAATGTAGTAATTACTGATTCATCAAGTTAATGAGTCACACAATGAAAAGGTTGGAAAGAATTATTGAGAAAAGACTGTAAGGAACTGGAGTACTAAGTAAGCAATAACCAGTTTGAGTTTATGCCAGGAGGATCAACAATGGATGCTGTGTTTGCAACCTGAACATTGCAAGATAAGCATAGGGAGAAACCCAAGGAATTGCATTTAGTATTTGTGAACTCAGAGAAGTCTTAGGACAGAGTTCCTAGAGAATTGGTATGGTCGTGTCTGCAGGCACACAATCGGCCAGAGACAGATGTTCAGGTGTCACAGACGTGTATGAGGGTTGCACAGTAATAATGAGAAGTGGCTGCAACTAGAGTGAGTCATTCATTAGGATGGTAGGTCTACATCAAAGATCAGTCTTAAATCCATTACTTTTTGTGATTGTAATAGACACCTTGACAGAGAGGATTAGGGGACAAACTCCATGGAGCATGCTTTTCACCAATGACATTATGCTGTGTCATGAACATACATGCAAACTGGAAAGACATCTAGAACAATGGAGGGCTGCATTAAAATAAAATGGTTCATGAATCAGTCAACAAAAGATGGAACATATGTGGATGCTTCACTGACAGGGACAAAGAGAAGACAGTAAAACTAGAGGGTATAGAGATAAAGTCTGTGCAACAATTTAAATTCCTTGGTTCAGTGTTGAGCTATGATGGGGATGGGGATGTTAGGAGTCTTATAAGGAGCAGCTGGTGCAACTGGAGGGAGTTCTCTGGGATAAGAATATGCCAAATAAAGTAAAGAACAAAGTGTATAAGACCATGATTAGGCCAGCCATGATGTATGGGTCAGAATGCTGGCCAGTGCGGAAGAGAGAAGAACAACTATTTCACACTGCCCAAATGAGAATGCTCAGGTGGATGCTGGCTAAGATAAGAGCTGATAGGCTATGTAGTGAAATGGTACCAGCCAGTTTTTCCCCTCAAAAATGTGGTTGGAAATTTACACATTCCCATGAAATATTTATATTGTGATGCAACATATGGAAAACTTTTTATTATGGAAAATGCTTCCCTCTAAAATTTTTTTCACCAGATCTACCAATAACTAAGAAATCGTAAATTCAGCACTTCCCAAACTTTATTTTATAAGTGTGACCTAGACTGTGTGTGACTACGTGCCAACATAGTATTTCCCTTTTGTCCCTCCTAGGGGCTATACCTGGAAAAAAGGTTAATAATTCTACTGCTGCTTCTGAGCTAATGGACATTGGTCTTCAAACAGCAGAGGTACGTGCTTTTAAATTCAGATGTCCCGAGTTCAGTTCCTAAAGACAACCCATCCAGATGTAATCACATAGATATGTATCTCTACTTCTGTGGGTAATGTATTCCCACAAAAATAATTTTCTTGCAGCTCATGGGATCATAAAAATGGACGATTGAGATGATAAAGGAACTCTCAAGGAAGACAAGTCCATTGTGGGGAAGCTAAATGAATTCTTTGCATTGGTCTTCACTGCAGAATGTATGAGGGAGATTCCCACACCTATGCCATTCTTTGCAGGTGACATATCTGAGGAATTGTGCTAGATTGAGGTATCAATAGAGGAGTTTTGGAACAAATTGAAAAATTAAATAGTAATAAGTCACCAGGACCAGATGATATTCACCCAAGAGTTCTGAAGGAACTCAGATATGAAACTGCAGAACTACTAACTGTGGTGTGGAATCCATCATTTCAATCAGCTTCTGTATCAGATGCCTGAAGGATAGCTATCATGACACCGAGTTTTAAAAAGGCTCAAGAGACAATCGGGCCTCAGTACCAGACAAATTGTTTGAAATTATAGTAAAGAATAGAATTATCAGACACATAGATGAACACAATTTGTTGGGGAAGAGTCAAAACAGCTATTGTAATGGGAAATCATTCCTCATCAATCTATTAGAATTCTTTGAAGGTGTTAAACACATGCAAAAGGGTAATCCAAGGGTACTTGGACTTTCAGAAAGCCTTTGACAAGGTCCCTCACCAAAGGCTCTTAAACAAAGTAAGCAGTCATGGGGCAAGGTCCTTTCCTGGATCAGTAACTGATTAAACGACAGACTGGTTAAAAGCAAAGGGTAGGAATAAATTGTCAGTTTTCAGAATGGAGAGAAGTAAATAGTGGTGTCCCCCAGGGATCTGTACTTGGATGAGTGTTTTTCAACATATTCATAAATGATCTGGAAAAGGGGGTAAACAGAGAGGTGGTAAAGTTTGTGATGATACAAAATTACTCAAGATAGCTAAGTCCAAAGCAGCCTGTGAAAGTTACAAAGGCATCTCATAAAACTGGGTGACTGGGCAACAAAATGGCAGATAAAATTTGATGCTGATAACAGCAAAGTGTTTGGAAACGTATCCCAACTATCAATACAATATGATGGGGTCTAAATTAGCTGTTATCACCCAAGAAAAAGATCTTGGAGTCATTGTGGATAGTTCTCTGAAAACATCCACTCAATGTGCAGCAGCAGTCAAAAAAGCTAAATTAATATGGAAACCATTAGGAAAGGGATAAATAATAATACAGTAAATATCATAATGCCGCTATATAAATCCATGGTATGTCCACACCTTGAACACTATGTGTAGTTCCGGATTTCCCCATCTCAAAAAAAGATATATTAGAAATGGAAAAGGCACAAAAGAAGAACAACAAAAACTATTGATGGTATGTAACAGGGTCCATATGAGGTGAGATTAAAAAGACTGGGACTGTTCAGCTTGGAAAAGAGACAACTAAGAGGGGACATGATAGAGGTCTATATAATCATGAATGGTGTGGAAAAAGTGAAACAGGAGGATTTAGTTATCTCTTCATATCACACAAGAACCAGGAGTCATCCAATGAAATGAATAGGCAGCAGGTTTAAAACAAACAAAAGAAAGTACTTCTTCACACAAACCACAGTTAACCTGTGGAACTTGTTGTCAGGGGATGTTCTGAAAGCCAAAAATATAACTGCGTTAAAAAAAATTAGATAGGTCTATCAGTGACTATTAGCCAAGATGGTCAGGGATGTAACCCCATGCTCTGAGTTTCCATAAGTCTCTGATTGACAGATGCTGGAACTGGATGACAGTGGATGGATCACTTGATAATTGCCCTGGTCTTTTATTCCCTTTGAAACATCTGGCATTGGCCGCTGTCAGAAGACAGGATACTGGGCTAGATAGACCATTGGTCTGACACATCATGGCCATTCCTATGTTCTTATGATCTAAAGATTGTATTGTACTGGTCTCAAAGCCGCAAATGTTTAATTGGCCAAATATTTGTTTGATCAAACTTGAAAGGTCAGAAATAAATTTATGAGTAAACACTGTATTCAGCTATCCAGATATCTGTTTATATTGTAGTTATAAGATATATTTATTTTATTGCAGTTCTTAATATGCTGTTGTATAGAGATAGTCCAAATGTATTCAGAAACATCTGTATATTTTGAAACTGGAGGAGGTAGGGAGGGTACCTGACTTCAGGGTGATAACAGTAACGAAGGAATAGTGAATAAATAAAGTAAGGAATGAACCGAGACATGCCTGTATGTACTTGAACTGTAATTATAGCATCACAGTATGAATGGTATAGCTAAGGCTGCTATAGCACTCCATTTCTAACCTCTCCGTCTTTGTGCTTGTGAAAGGCTCCCAGCAATGTGATTTACTTTTATTCGGAAAGTTTCATACAAATCCACTCAGTTATTTTTCCATTATCTGACTATTAGAAAAAGTGGTTTCCATCAAGACATTTTTCAGACGAATCTCTGCTTCAATAACTCAAAACTAGGGGTTTTTTTTCTTACAAATATCATTCTAGACTGTACATGGTCCTGAATGAGGATTAGTGCCTTGGCTATGATTTTTAAAAATTGGTAAAGAAACAACAAAGCTATAGCATACCAACCATTTGTGGAGCTTAACCTTTCAAGAATGCATTAACATGTGGTGCTCTGATTCCCTGCTCTGCCTATAATTCTTTCTGTGACCTCATGTCTAGAGGTGGGTGGGAAATTGTTTTCCAGTCCTGTTTCAAGAGGCAATTTTTAAAATTTTTTTTTAAAATTGGGACAGAAAATAAAAATTCGCAAAAAAAATTGTGAACTGAAAATCTAGAAAAAAAATTCAGATTGGGTCATAAGAAATAGCCATCATGGATTTGTCAAGAACAAATCGTGCCAAACCATCTTAATTTCCTTCTTTGACACAGTTACTGGCCTAGTGGATAGGGGAGCAACAGTAGACATGATAGATCTTGATTTCAATAAGACTTTTGACACAGTTCCACATGACATTCTCATAAGCAAACTAGGGAAATGCTGTCTAAATGAAAATGAAAATTACTATAAAGTGGGTGCACAACTGGTTGAAAGACAATACTCAAAAAGAGATGTTATCAGTGGTTCACTGTCAAATTGGGAGGGCATAAATAGTGAAACCACACAGGTCTGATTTGGGTAATGGATTGGAAACTAAAGTTTGCTTATAAAAGTTGCAGATGACACCAAGCTGGGAAGGGTTGCTAGCACTTTGGAGGACTGAATTAGAATTCAAGACAACTTTGACAAATTGGAGAATTGATCTAAATACAAGATGAAATTCAATAAAGACAATTGCATAGTACTTCACTTAGGAAGGAAAATTCAAATGCACAGCTTCAAAATGGGGAATAAGTGGCTAATTGGTTATACTGCTGAAAAGGATCTGAGGGTTATAGTGGCTCACAAACTGAATATGTGTCAACGATGTGAGGCAGTTGCAAACGAAAGGTTAATATTATTCTGTGATGTATTAACAGGAATGTCATATATAAGACATGGGATGTAATTGTCCCACTCTTCTCAGCGCTGGTGAGAATGGGAGTACTGTGTCCAATTCTGGGCACCACACTTTAGAAAAGATGTGGACAAATTGGAGAGAGTCCAGAGGAGAGCAACAAAAATGATAAAAGGTTTAGAAACCTGACCTACGAGGAACAGCTAAAAAAACTGAAACATGAGACAATCTTGAGAAAAGAAGAAAAGAAGATCAAGGGAGACCTGATAACAGTATTCAAATATGTTAAGGGCTGTTATAAAGAGGTCTGTGATCAATGGTTCTCCGTGGCCACAAAAGGTAGGACAAGAAACAATGGGCTTAATCTGTAACAAGGGACATTTCCATTAAATATTAGAAAAAGCTTTCTAACTATAAGAGTAGTTAAGTTCTGGAATAGGCTTCCAATGGAGGCTGTGGAATCCCCACCATTGCAGGTTTTTCAGAAGAGTTTGGACAAACACCAGTCAGGAATAGTATAGGTTTACTTGATCTTGCATCAGAGCTTGGGGCTGGATTTAATGACTTCTCAAGGTCTCTTCCAACCCCACATTTCTATAATTAATTATTCTATTAATCTAATTTTGACAATTTCATTTTGATTTCAACTTTAAAAAAATATATATTAACTTAAATTTCAAAATGAAAAGTTGTTTCAAACCGAAAACCAGAATATTTTTCATTTGAAATGGGATATTTTGACAATTTAGAAATTTTATTCAATTGCTTTTTAACAGGAAATTTTCAAAACTGACCCTTTCCTCAAAGAGTTTAAATTTAGATAAATCAGCATCTTCTGACAAAAATGTTTAGTCCAAGAATTCCTTTTGTTACTTACCAGCTATGTGCCTCAGTTTACTCATCTGTAAAATGAGTAGAACGATATACCTTGCAGAAGTGTTTGTGAGGCTTACTTGACTAATGTTTGTAAAGTACTTAGAGATCCTTAGATGAAAGGTACTATATAGAATCTGCTATACAAGTGCAAAGTATTGTAGCTACCACCCAACATGTTAATACACTCTCTAAAGATCTTGGAACTCTTATTCAAGGTGGAATGTACTCAGCATCCTTTTCCTGCAACAACCACCCTCCTATCTTTCCACTTGTCGCATATAAAGCATTTTATAATTGTCAAACCCAGTTTTACAGCAGACTCAGATATTAATATTATTCTTGCATAAGTGGATTGTGGGATAAATATGTTAAATGCCAAAGTGAACATTTTCAAACTTGGGCGATTGGAGAAAGGCACCTAAATAAATTTGTCTGATCTTCACAGACCCTGTGATTCAGACCTCCCCTTAATTTTAAAAAAAGCTGCAGAAACATAGGGCATTTGAGTGAAGCTATTTTGCCTAAGTGCTTAACTTTTGCACAAATGAAACTTAGACAGTACTAAGAACTACACAGTAGGGGTGAGATCCTGGTTCCACTGATTCCCATTGACTTCAAAGGAGCCTGGATTTCACCCTAGGTTCTTGAGATTTCTGGTCCTTTTCACCATTTTTTTCTCTATCTAGTTTCTTATTCATTAGGAAATCAGGAATAAACATCCAACATACCAGTCAAGCTTGAGTGCATTTATTGGTCAACTGATTAATTGCCCATGTTGAGTATTTTGGTTATTTGCATATATAGCAGACTGTGACAAACATGACATTTAAATATACAATTTATACCATACTTATTTTTATTTTTTGTCACATTTTCAGGGCTGTTTGAATATGGCTATATCATATACTTTATCCTAGACATTCCACAAAGTTTATCAACTTATTCCGAAGCTGAAAATGATTGTATTTGATACAAAGGGAGCTGATAGATTCTGTTGCTGATACTGTGGAGATGGGGGGAAGATTACTATGCAATTTAGTTTAGTGTTTTTTTCTTAAATTTGGGGCATGAGGTGATGGTGGGAGCAGGTTCATCAAGGCAAAGAACTTGCAGAATACTAGTGACACACAATAAACAAAAATAATTCATAGCAAAATACCTCCTAATATTGTTGAAAATCAGAATTTCCATCCTCCAGATAATTCCGATACTTTGAAATTTGTTTTCATCCCCAGTTGGGATGAAAAGTCAAAATATGTCAATTTTTCCCCCACAAAATGGAAAATTCTGAATATGTCAATTCAGATATGTCAGAATGTTTCATTTCAACGTTTCTGATTGAAACAAAGGTTTCAAAATTCTCAAAAGAACGAAGGACCATCACAGACCTTATCCATCTTCTGCTCCAAGTGCTAGGTGCATATCTTTAATCTGTCTTCTGTAATATAAACACACAGTGGCCTGTATATTTAAAAAACAAACAAGCAGCAAAACACTCCATTGCACACACTATTCTTCCCCTAGGGAAACGATGAGCAAGAGAATGAATCACATGTGACAGATGTTAATTACATTTAATTCACTACTAGTAGTTCTCAGATACTATAGTGATGAGGGCAGTATCAGAACCTACAAAGAAGAGACAAGAAGAGAAACATTTAATTTTGGTTTATGAACCAAATCAAAACATTTCATTTAGGCGCAGTTCATCATTGAGCTGCGTCTGCGTGAGCTGTGTCAGTACCTCATGAGAACTGTAATACACCTGTCTCATGCATTCATTTTTCTGTGGGCCAGTTTACATTTTCCATGATCCAACAGGGTCCTGGAACTTGTATGATGCACCACAGCTGTTCAGACAGAGAGGAGACCATAGTGTATAAAGGGACATATAGTCCAGTCATAGATCCCAGCCCACAGAGAGAAATTTGGGTAGGAGGCACTGCGTCATTTCAGGTGGAAACATTTTGATTCAACAAACCAAAATGTTTCAGTTTGGGTCAATCTACCCAAACAAAATATTTCATTTCATTTCAGTATTTTCAATGGAAATTCAACAGCAATTCAGCAAAATAAACCATTTCCCATGAAAAATTTAAATTTTGCAGAAACTGCATTTTTAATCAAAAAACATGTTGACAGAAAGTTCCCAACCAGCTCTATGAGTTAACTACCCACATTAGATCAAGAGGACAGAATTAAAATAGAGGAGCAGAATGTACACAAACTGTTTTGTCACTTCTCTCTTTTGGATCACTTGAAATAGTTTGTATTTTTCATTAGATCAGTGACCTTTTTAATAATCTGTGTTTAACAATTGCTTCATTAAAAATGTCAAATCACATGGACTGTGATGGACATAAATGCTACATACTGAACACTATGTTTAATAATTTATCAAAGGCTCTTTGTCTCATTATTAATGGTGTTTTGGTTATAAAATGTTATTCTCTTGGATTTTCAGATGCAGTTTGTTGCTGGATACAATCTTTTATATATCTTTGTTATGTGAAACAGATGGCTTATTTTGGAAGGAAGGAACCTGAGTTTCTAATAACAGGATATTAAGTTCCACAAGATCCTTCCTTGCAGCCATTTTGGAAATACTAATAACTGAGGATACAGCTAAAGTCAGAGCACCCAGACAGCTTGGGTGACACGAGCAGGAGCCAAGTTTTCAGAACTCCTGCAGCAGGCACTCTCAGCTCTGAAAATCCCCTGGAGCATCCAAACCAGAGTACTCAGTTTCCCAGCTGTTCACTCAGATTGACCTCTGAAAATTTCCCTCCATGCTATTTACTCAAGGTCAAACAATCAGTTTGTGGCAAAACTGGGAACTAAGCCCAATTCCCTGCCAACACTTCCTTCCTATAACCTGCAATAGTTCAGCCAGAAAAAAATAAAACCCATCTAGAAGGAGAGCAAAGCAACCTAGCATGACCTAGACATGAAAATATATTTAAATGTTAAGTAGTGCAGAACTGTGAGCTACAATATAACCTAGGCTATAGCCAGTCAACAGTGTGGCAGTTGTGACTATGTACATCAACTATCTCTGTGCATTGCAAGATCTGGAAAGATTTTAGAATGTCAATTTATTTTAAAGCTGTAGCTCTTTGAGCTAATGGCATGGAACAATGTAAAAGGTTTGTCCTATCAAAATCATCATCTTAGTCTGTTAGGCATAAGGGCCCTTTTACTAGGATTTTTGTAAAATGCCTCTTTTTAATTTAAATATATTTGTGGTTAAAGTAGCTGATTTATAGGTAGAAAACAGAAGACCACTGTAAGGTTTTATTTATCTTACTTACACTTTCAAATTTGCTAAATAGTGATAAACTGAACTGATGTGCTAAGATTTCTTTGTTCTGATTAATTTTACGGTAATTCAAAGTGCTTCAATTTTAAATGAATTGTTTGAATACTAAATTATGCAGCTTTATGATCCAGGAGATAAGCAGAACTCTAAAGATGCCTCAGAGACTTGAAAGAGACAGCATTAGAAGCTCATTATTGCCGGCACATTTAACATGGTTAAAGTAGGGGAAAATAGCCATTAAGTTAATGTAACAGTTAAACTGCATTAATTTGAAAAACTGCCCAGTGAAATGCTTATAGTGGAGGGTGGGTTGTCACGTTTTTTTTTTAGACTCTGTGGCATTTCTGAATATGAAAAAGTTAGACATTTGAAAATTAGTCCTTTTCAAGTGATTTAACATTGTTTCTACACCTGAAGAAATGTTCAACTTATCACTAGAGAATCAGTATCTTTTAGAGAAGAGCTGCAATGTAGTAAGATATTAATTTGAGAGAAGGGGGCAGGGCATTAGGAGTAAGGAGTTCATGGCTGCTAATTCTGAATTGAGACAAAAGAACAAAACAAACTCCGCCTCTACATCCATCCGGTCTAAGATCCCATGAAGTCCACTAAGAGCATAGGAACTGGCATACCAGATCAGACCCAAGGTTCACGTAGACCAATATCCTGTATCTAACAGTGGCCAGGATCAGATGCTTCAGAGGAACATGTAAGAACCTAGCAGTAGGCAGATATGAGATAGTCTTGCACTCTTGTCCTCAATGTCTACATTTTGAATTTCCCTCCGTTTAATTTCATTAAATGACTCTTAGGCCTGATGTACACTGCCACCGGTGGTTGACGGGAGATATGCAAGCTACATTATGTCGACATACTTACTGCGGCGTACTGTTGTTGACGTACTGTGGCATCTTCACAGCACTGCAACGATGGGAGACACCTTCCCATTGATGCAGCCTTACTCCTTTCAGGGAGGTGGATTACTGGCATCAACCAGAGAGGCCATCTGGGATCGATTGAGTAGGTCTACACAACCCACTCTATTGATCCTGCTGCATTGATCGCTACAGAGCCTGCAGTGTAGACATACCCAGAGTTCTTGTGCTATAACTTCACTCTGCCAGTCTATTGACCTGGAGACACTCAGATATTATGGCAATAGGCACCAGAAAAAAACCTACAGAGAGACCCTATTACCATACTCTTTCCTTACTGTTGGAAATGGTCTCCTGACTGCTGAAAAGTAGACTCTTCTCCTTCAGGGTTGCTTTTCTCTTTCACATTATATGGTATGCAGGGAGGGAGGATGGTACCTATTATTCCCTACCATGTATTAAGGAAGTCTATTCATTCTTCATTCCTGTATGGGTGAAGTCCCTGGTCCCTTTTCTCCCCATCAGAGGAGGTTAGAGGGCCATGGGAGCTCATTTTTAACTCTCCTCTTCCCCTCAACAGTGCTAGGAGAAGGCTCAAAGCTTCAGGACTTATTTCTTTATACTGAAGAGCCGAGTGTTGTGTTGAACACTCTAGAGCCTCTTTCTGAGAAAGGACAAGCAGAGCAACCCTCAGGTTGCTTAGCACAGCAACAGCCCTTTGGTACCAGTCCAACAGGCCTCTGTGGTTCCATTCTGGT
The DNA here is from genome assembly GCF_026122565.2 of Emydura macquarii macquarii. NCBI lineage: Eukaryota > Metazoa > Chordata > Testudines > Chelidae > Emydura > Emydura macquarii. Next base: position 5,763,461 of record NW_027133199.1, read on the forward strand.
GCCATCGGAAAACAGAAGCTACTATGTCAAAACACTGAGTTTCTCAGCTTTGCTATTGATAGATGGAAACTCTAGTTGCAAAGAGCGTAATTTCCATGGCAACTTGGAAAGAGAACAGGAATTTTTTCCCATTTACTTTTTGAAGCATCAAAAACCACAGAGTCTATGAGACCCTAGAGAAGATGATAATAGTCAAAGCAAAGCTACATAATAATTTTAAATTGTCAGAACACTCAGAATACCTTATCCATTTTAAACTGCTCAATGATTTTAGTTAAGAAGAGTGTAATTATCCAAATTGGAATTCTGACATTACCCAGGGGTTAACACAGCTACATTTGCAAAGTCATGGAAAAGTCAAAGCCCTGGAATCTTTAATGAGCACAAGATAAAGCTAAGGTAAATACCTTAATTTTAAATTTCATCCCAATGATGACACTTCTAGCAATACTTTACCCCCATCACCTTGTTCAATTCAGGACAAGCTCAGGGAAGAGTGCCACTTACTGATTCAGCAGTGCCACTATCTGCAACTCACTCTGTTTACTATCTCCAGCTGGCTGTCCCTGAACTTGCTCAGTTGGTGAGTAGAACTGTTTGGGAAAAATCAGATTTTTCATCTAAAGCCTTGTCAATTTCTTCCTCCATGTTTCTCATTGAAATTCAAAATTTCATCAACATTTTCTGTCCATCTCTGTGTGAGAGATCTCATGGCATCTCATGTCATGGTGGGAAGAAGGATCCAGATTGTGCCTGAAAAATTTACATTTTAAAAAATGTATTCCTTTTTTCTAGAAACAAGAGTTTCAATCAAGTGCCTTAACAATTTCTAGCATTAAGAAATTGCTATCCAGCATACTTTCCAGTTATCCAAAAAGAATGCTTCCAAGGAAAGGGGGGCTCTGACATTTCCAGATGGTTTCTGTGATGTGACTTCTTAGAATGATGGCTAAATAATCCAATGTGATTAAGCAAATAAATAGGAGTACAGACCAAAGTGGAGGTCCACCAGCAGCTCAAATATTTTGGAATCTGCATTATCTCTGAATTCTTCAGAGGCAGCCTTGAGGATTCGCTCACTTTGTTTTTTCCTACCTCAAAAATCTATATTGGCTTCATGATTGTTAACACTGAACAAATATGATTGAATTCAGACAGAGACTGACATAAATATCTTGCTGCTCTACCCTTTGCACATCTAAAGAGAACAAAGAGACAAACACTTAACTAGTTCAAGTGGCTATAGTATATTCTGCAACACAATAATACACTTCAGTAGTACTGTCTAACAGGAATCCTGTAAGATCTCTAACTATCAATAATATTTAAATTTGAGTCACTGTAGGTACTGTTATAATGCAACTGTAATCTACAACTGGAAGACTGGAGTAACCATGGATTACTGTGAAGATAATCCTATATAATAACATAACATTATATAGGCCCCTTTCTCAAGTTAAGTACCATACGCCACAAATGTTGTAAGCTCTTTGAGACAGAGGCTATTTTTGTTATATGCACATGTACTGTGGCCAGATGTGGGACCGATGCCTGATTAGGATTCATAGATCCTACTGCAGTACAAATATTAACTAATAATAATCATTTCACTGATTTCAGTAGAACTGTTTTTAGAATATGGAATTTCTCAATGTGAGGAATTGGGTCCATAGTCATTCAAAAGAATATTCAATTTATTTATTTTGTGCCACATACTGAAGTGCATAGAGGGTTCGGTGCGACAATAAAAATACAATGGAATAACAATACGACTCCAAAATAGCAATAAAAATCTGCATATACAGAGATTACAACAAAATCCAGATGATTTCTCAGCATCATAACAGATACAAAATTAAAAGACTGACTAAGGGCTTGTTTACAGGAAGATTTAGTTCATGGCAAGTTGGGGTGTGACTCTAGCTCACACCAGCCTGCCCTGCTCTAATGGTTTGAGTGTACCCTGCTGATGCACATTAACGGTCTGCTAATGAGCTTTGATTTAGTCCTGTTTCAAAGAGGACTTGATCAAAGTATTCTAATGAGCTGTTACCGCACATCAGCAGAGTAAACATGAACAGTTAGACCACGGGAAGCTACTGAGGGGTAGATTCACACCCCAGCTTGCCATCGTCTAATTTTTCATGTAGTCAAGCCCAGAGATAACCTCCCTTTGTAACTCTTGAGGCCATGACTATGAATGCATGCTAAGCCATTAATTTGAAGTGAACTGATTGAACCACTGAGAGGTGAATCTCTGATGGACACACCAATGTGGAGTCTTCCAGTGTCTCACGGGATATTTGCAGATTCTGCAGCATTCTTTCTGGAAACTGCCAGGCAGCAGATAGCAACCTACAATCCCCCGACTTACTTCTTATTCCATGCTAGTAGAAACAAATACATGGACGGGAAAAGAGTTGCCCCTCCCCTTCCAGCGTCAGTTCCTCCACAGTCATCTTCCAGATCAGATTCTATGGTGAGGAGGGTCCTATAATCACCTGCCTGATGCTACTACCAGATATAGCAGGAACTGTGCTCCCCCAAACACCCCAAAGACATTATGTCTACCTCAGGCACAAGCTCCCATTCTGACTTGCACCTTTTACCATATGGCTGTGCCTTGAAGGCACAATTTTGCCAAGAGTGCTTTAGATCTTTGAACTAAAGGGGATATAAAAACATTTATTATTTTCCTTATTTATTTCTCTGGGTTGTTTTTTTTTCTTTTGCTGCAGTGTGCAGAACAGAGAGTCACTTCAATATACTTTGCCTCAGCCTAACACTGTGGACACCTACTGGCTAATAGATACCCCCACTTTGCTTCCATGGTAATTGATTTGTAATTAGTTGGTTAAAAAGTTTTTCTTTTCTCTAAAGCAATTTCTTTATATATATAAGATGCTATGAAATAATTTCCTTTAGCAGAGGTAGCAGTGGCTTTAATCTTTGAACAAACCTTTGAACCATTGCTCATTTTGTAAATGACACTTAGTCCATTAAGCTTTACAGTAACTTACTAGCTGTATTAGACTCATTGATTTCTCCTTGAAGGTCTTTCTCCTTGGGGATAAACAAGGAAATGACATAATGTCCCTCATCTTCTGTGTAGGTGTAGCTGATGGCTGTGCCTATCAGGGAACATCATAAGCCTGCAAGTTTTGAACAATGTGAAAGCAGGTCAGGAGGTTTGTAGGGCCAAATTCTGAGATGTTCAGTGCCTTTTAACCACCTGCAATTTCTACTGACTTCAGTCAGAGCTGAAAAAATACCTGCTTTAGAATTTATTCTACAGGAGCTTCTGGAATTAGTCATTTCAGGCAGGGTGATTAAGCATTGTGCAGGCCAGGGCTAAACTCCTTCACAGGCAAAGAAATCACTTCAACTTTCCCCTGTGTAGGAATGCAGAATTTTAACATGTCTCTCAAGAGAATCTAAATTATTATCCCAACAACATTCAAGGGAGGTTGGATCTGGAGTATTACTCAGGGTCAACTGTGAAATTCAGATCTGTATCATCCAGCTTTGAGTGTTTGCATGTAGGGTTTTGGCTCTGACCCTCTCCATGTGAATTGTTAAAGCAGTTTCCAACCATGGTTTACAGTCACAAATGGCGTCTCATCACAGAAAGATGGCCACCTCTTGAATGAGGCTCAGGAATACCAATTGTAATTATAATTTAAAATAAAAATCCTTTTCAATTTATTGTTATTTTAAATTATTTATTCAAGCTCCCAAATGTTTCTTCCCTTGTAAATTTTTAAGATAATATTTTGCCCTCTTCCATGCATGTAACTAACTCTCATTATGGCTCTCAAATTGTTGGACACAACAAAATGCGTACAGTTTCCTTTAAATGTAGTATCTGCAAAATACCATTAAATGATTTAAATTTTACAGTCAATTAGCCTATGCTATGGTGAAAGCACTTTTAGTATATGGAAGAAAAGCATCCCAGCCATTAATTTTGAATAGGCTTCTGTAACTTGACTCCAAACTTCTGTTCATTTTAAAGGATTTTTATATTGGACTGTGGGTATCTAAGCCCTACAATTATATGATATAGGTTGTGCCAGTTCTCTTGTGTCAAGATATTCTGCTATGAACATAATACATACAGTGGATTGAATTGAGATCTGGAGTAAGCAGATGCAATTCCACTTCAGCTGAAGTACGATCTTATGGTTAAGGCTCTATCCTGGGATTCAGAAGACTTGAGTTTAATTCTTAGCTCTGCCACGACTTCCTATCTGACATCAAGGAAGTGACGGAGGGTCAGATTTTCAAAAGTGCTCAGCACCCAGCAGGCACCCAATGGTTTCTGGGTACTCAGCATTTTTGAAAATTTGGCTTCTTCCTTAAGCGGTTGTCTACACAAGCATTTAGTTCACAGCAAGCTAGGGTGTGAATCTACCTCACAATAGCCTGCTGCATCCTAAATGTCCGTATGAATCCTGCTGACATTCATTAACCAATTTCAAAGAGCGTTAATAAACTGTTAATGAATGTCAGCAGGGTCTGCATGGACAGTTACTCCAAGGCAAGCTAGCATGGGGTAGATTTGCACCCAAGCTTTCTGCAAACTAATTGTTTGTGCAGACAAGCCCTTAGTGGCCTACATTGGAGCTGAGCTCTTTTGAAAATCTGGCCCATTGGTGGGTGCTCGGACCTTTTGAAAATTTGGTGCTTAATTCCCCATAAGTCAAATGGGTAACACTTCTTATCTCATGACAATGTTGTGAGATTAAATTCATTAGTGTGTATGTGTGGTGCTCATATTCTATGGATGGAGACGATATAAGCACCTAAACAGATAGCCAGCCAATGTAGTTACACCTTTTACGTCAACTCAACTTGGCCCATTTTTTCAATCTTTGAAGAACTAGCTCTGACTTGCCCAATCATTTCGATAAGGTTTCTTTTCTCCAAGACTGCAAGATTTTCTGTTTGTGATATGCAGTTTGTTTGAATCAATGGGCTTCATGCTTTATGAAGACACACAACACTTCCTCTTTTATTTCACTGCAAACTGTTGACTTTGCTGTTTGTGTGATTATTCTGTGTAGGGGATCTGAGCAGGACAATTTTTAGTTTGTCTTGTTAATGAGTTTCAGTTCTCATCACAATTTTGTCATAAGAATACATTAATTTGGTGTAATTTTCCACTTTTTAGATTTTTTTGCTTAGAGAATGATGAGAACATATAATTGGCCATTGAAATTGTGTGACATTATAATGGTGTCTAAATTTGAACAAAAACCCAACTGTGTTTGTACACTGTTGTTACAAAATATTAAGCCCACTTCTCTTTCTAATCTTTTTTTTTATTCCAACACACACAGTATTACAACAGCCACTACAGGGGATTGTACTCTGCATAAACAAAGCTCTGTATAACCTAGTAAGAAGATGCCTTTTTATTTTCTGACAATGTAGGCTTTGTTTTTTGCAAGAAAATGCATTGCTCTGGATTTCATACGCCAATTTCACATTCATTTGGGAGCCAATGACATTTAAATATGGCGTATCGGTGGTATAGAATAATATGTCATTTGCTTCTTTTATATGGAATGCTCTTTTGTTCTAAAAGCATTTTATTTAACCTTATCCAGTGCCCACTTCAGGTAACCCTTTGCCTATTGAAGTACAATTAACTTTATGTTGTGTCAAGTCCTTCCTCAGAGTGTGTCAGTATAAAACACACTTCCACTTCCCTTTGTGAGGATTTACAGAGGTTTGGACTTAAATTAATTTCAGCCCATTTAAAATCCGAAATATATGTTCCATTAAATGTATACATATATAAACACTATGATATCTTAAGACATAAGAATGGCCATTCAGGGTCAGACCAATGGTCCATCTAGCCCAGTATCCTGTCTTTTGACAATGGCCAATGCCAGGTGCTTCAGAGGGAAGGAACAGAACAAGTAATCATCAAATGATCCACCCTGTCACCCATTCTCACCTTCTGACAAACTCCAATCCCTGCCTATCTGGCTAATAACCACTGATGGAGCTATCATCCATGAATTTAACTAGTTCTTTTTTAACCTGTTATAGTCTAGGCATTTACAATATCCTCTGGCAAGGAATTCCACAAGTTGACAATGTTGTGTGAAGAAGTACTTCCTTTTGTTCATTTTAAACCTGCTGCCTATTAATTTCATTTGGTGACCCTAGTTCTTTTGTTATGAGAAGGAGTAAATAACAATTCCTTATTTATATTTTGCCACATTAGTCATGATTTTATAGACCTCTATCATATCCCCCTTAGTCATCTCTTTTCCCATCTGAAAAGTCCAGTTTTATTAATCTCTCCTCATATGGAAGTTTTTCCATACCACTGATCATTTTTGTTGCCCTTTTCTGTACCTTTTTCAATTCTAATATATCTTTTTTGAGATGGGGCAACCAGATCTGCATGCAACATTCAAGATGTGGGCATACCATGGATTTATAAAGAGGTAATATGATATTTTCCATCTTATTATCTATTCCCTTCCTAATGATTCCTAACATTCTGTTAGCTTTTTTGACTGCCCCTGTACATTGAGTTGATGTTTTCAGAGAACTATCCACAATGACTCCAAGATCTCTTCCGTGAGTGGTAACAGTTAATTTAGAACCCATCATTTTATATGTATAGTTTGGATCATGTTTTCCAATGTGCATTACATTTTGTTTCCCAGTCACCCAGTTTTGTGAGATCCCTTTGTAACTCTAAACAGTCTGCTTTGCACTTAACTATCTTGAGTAGTTTTGTATCATTTGCGAATTTTACCACTTCACTGCTTACCCCTTTTTCCAGATCTTTTATGAATATGTTGAACAGTACTGATCCCAGTACAGATCACTGAGGGACACCACTATTTACTCCTCGCCATTCCAAAAACTAACAATTTATTCCTACCTTTTGTTTCCTGTCCTTGAATCAGTTACTAATCCAGGAGAGGCCCTTCCTTCTTCTCTCATGACTGCTTATTTTACTTAAGAGACTTTGGTTAGGGACCTTGTCAAAGGCTTTCTGAAAATCTAAGTACACTATATATCCCCTGGATCACCCTTGTCCACATGCTTGTTGACCCCCTCAATGAATTCTAGTAAATTGGTGAGGCACGATTTCCATTTATAAACACCACATAGATGATCACAATTTGTGGAAAAGAGTCAATGTGTCTGATAATTCTGTTCTTTACTATAGTTTCAACCAATTTGCCTGGTACTGAAGTTAGGCTTACCAGCCTGTAATTGCCAGGATCATCTCTGGAACCTTTTCTAAAAAATTGGCATCACATTAGCTATTCTCCAATCACCTGGTAAAGAAGCTCACTGAAATGATAGGTTACATACCACAGTTAATAATTCTGCAATTTCACATTTGAGTTCCTTCAAAACTCTTGGGTGGATACCATCTAGTCCTGGTGACTTATTACTGTTTGATTTATCAATTTGTTCCAAAACCTTCTCTAATGATACTTCAGTCTGGGACACTTCCTCAGATTTGTCACCTAAAAAGAATGGTTCAGGTTTGGGATTGTCTCTCACATCCTCAGCTGTGAAGATAGATACAAAGAATTCATTTAGTTTCTGGGCAATAGCCTTATTTTCCTTGAGTGCTCCTTTAGCATCTCAATCACATTCAGTGGCTCCACTGGTTGTTTAGCAGGCTTCCTGCTTCTGATGTACTTAAAAAAATTTTGCTGTTACTTTTTGAGTCTTTGGCTAGCTGTTCTTCAAATTCTTTTTTGGCCTTCCTAATTATATTTTTACACTTCACTCGCCAGAGTTTATGCCCCTTTCTATTTTCCTCAATAAGATTTAACTTCCACTTTTTAAAGAATGCCTTTTTGCTTCTAACTGCTTCTTTTATTTTGTTGTTTAGCCATGCTGGCACTTTTTTGGTCCTCTTTCTATGTTTTTTAATTTGGATTATACATTTAAGTTGAGCCACTATTATGGTGTCTTTAAAAAGTTTCCATGCAACTTGCAGGGGTTTCACTTTTGGCACTGTACCTTTTAATTTCTGTTTAACTAAATTTCTCATTTTTGTATAGTTCCTCTTTCTGAAATTCAGTGCGACTGTGGTGGACTGCTTTGGTGTCATCCCCCCCCCCCCCTTACTCCCCTAAGGGATGTTCAGTTTTATTATGTCATGGTCACTATTACCAGCTCTTACTGGTATGGTCACCAGGTTCAGCTATATTCACCACTTAGACCAGACCCTGTGCTCCACTTAGGACTAAATCCAGAATTGTCTCTCCTCTTGCGAGTTCCAGAACTAGCTGCTCCAAGAAGCAGTCATTTAAGGTGTCCAGAAACTTTATCCTTGCATCTCATCCTGAGATGATATGAACCCAGTCAATATGGGGATAATTGAAATCCCCCATTATTATTGAGTTTTTTATTTTTATAGCCTCTCTAATCTCCCTGAGCATTTCACAGTCACTATCACCATCCTGGACAGGTGGTCAGTAGTATATCTCTACTGCTATATTCTTATTATTCAAGCATGGAATTACTATCCATAGAGATTCTATGTTACAGCTAAGTGCATTTACAATTTTTATTTCATTTGACTCTATGCTTTCTTTCACAAATAGTGCCATTCCCCCACAAGTACAACCTAGTCTGTCCTTCTGATATATTTGTACCCTGGTATTACTGTGTCCCATGGGTTATCCTCATTCCACCAAGTTTCTGTGATGCTTATTATATCAATATCCTCGTTTAATATGAAACACTCAAGTTCACCCATCTTAGTATTTAGACTTCTAGCATTTGTATATAAGCACTTAAAAAATTGTCAACTTTTTGGCTGTCTCCCATTATGTGATGTATAATTGAATGAGACTCTTTTTCATTTGACTGCTTCTCATCAGATTCTATCTATATTTTATCCTCTTCCATCCTCTCCTCTTTACTAGAAGCTAGAGAATCTCCATTAATAGATCCTGTCCTAATCTTCACTAATAGATCCTTCCCACGTCTCTGTCCGAACTGTGTGCTCCTCTGCACCTGTCAAAAGGTTTCCCAGTTCCTAATAAATCTAAACCCCTCTTCCCTACACCATTGTCTCATCCATGCACTGAGACCCTGCAGTTCTGTCTGTCTGACTGAACCTGCACATGGAACTGGAAGTATTTCAGAGAATGCAACCATGGAGGTCCTGGACTTCAACCTCTTTCCTAACAGCCTAATTTTGGCCTGCAGGATCTCTCTCCTATCCTTCCGTATGACATTGGTACCTACATGTACCACGACTACCAGCTCCTCCCCAGCACTACACATAAGTCTGTCTAGAGGCCTCGAGAGGTCTGCAACCTTTGCTCCTGGTAGGCAAGTCACCATGCAGTTCTCTTGTTTGCTTCTAATTTACCATGGCTTCCGCTTTAAAAAACAAAACAAAACAAAAACAAGAGTACTTAAAACAAGGTTTTTTTTAAAAAAAATCAGAACCTGTAGTGACAATCATGGAGATCATAGCTCAGTGCTAACAATGGTAGCAAAATGTAAAGGCAAGGCTGATTGTCCCATGTAATCCTGTGAGGACTGGCTCACAGGCAGCACTGTTGCTGTCATCCTTGGGATTTTTCACTGAATGTGGGGAGCTTAAAATCTACGTTTGACTAGCCAAAGAAGTCTCAATAGCAGAGGTTAATTTGGAGATTCACAAAATCAGTGCAACCCCCACCCTCAACCACAGTCCCCTTCGTTGTTCAGTATGGCACACTTTATAGGTGAGCTAGTTCTTTAGTGTAAGGGAGGTTTCATCTGCTTTCTGCTGTTGGAGTCTCTCTTCCCCACCACTAGACTGTCCGCTGGATACACACTGAATCTGGGCCAATACTTCTCAGAGACCAGGCCAGGCATATTTTTGCTGCATGACTCTTTTGCCTCCTTTTATTTCTTGTAGGTCTAAAAAGACTTGAATCACATGCTTACATTATAGCTTTTTAAAAGAGAGCTACATTCCCATGCCATATAAAACTCACTAGGATTTAGAGGGGAAAAAAACCACACACACAATCTAGAGCTCATGAAAGGTGCTGCACTGACAGTTCTATAGTTGGAAGTCCTAGAGGGCATAAGCCAGCCTCTGACAAAGCTTAGAAAGCAGCTTCTACTAGTTATTCCATAACTCCCTAAGGGACCTTTCTGTGAAGCATCTATTACTGGCCTATATCTGAGAATGGATACTGGACTAAATGGAGCAATGCTTTGATCCACTCTGGCAATTCCTATGTTCTCACAGCCTGGGCAGGGATAATGCAAGCTTCCTCCAGTGTGCATTAACCCAGACCTGGAGGGATCAGATTGTCAGGATGAGTATTTTTCTACCAGGCCCAATCACTCCATGCCGTCTTTGCTAATTCTACCTCCAAGGCTGCTACTTAGAGCCAATTGTGGCATGGCATTTTTTTGTGATGTGAACCCATCTCATCAGTAATGATTTGAACACACTAATTAATTTCATACAGGACACTAAACAGCCATCAAACAATTGTTTGTCACTAAGAAATCTTTTAAAGATTTGCTGTTATTTTCTTCATTGATACTATTGAGTTCTCCTTTCAACCATATTCACAGAGTAAATGGGGCAGGCTCTTTCCATTTGGATGTGATAGCCCCTTTTGCAGCGATAAGTACTCTTTTTATGTACTACTGTTGTAGAACATGTTTCCATTAGGCTGGCATTCACCACCTAAAAGATAGATTGATATACTTTGTTCCGAATATTGTTTGATATTTTAAAAAAGTTGCATGCATCATTTCTCAAAAAGGACAGTGATATCTATTCAGACTCTACCTTGGGAAAAATCCTATCCTGGATGGATGTTCATGACTCCTGCCTCACTTATACATCTGAGAACAGAATGTGGGCCCCGATGTAGATGATCACATGCTTAGATCTTAAGTCTGGAAAATAACTTTGCTAACTTTATACAGGATTTGCAGCTTCCATTCCAACTGAAATGTGTATGGTGACTGCACAACTGAAATTGTAGCTTTTACAATAAAGTTGTGGTTAAATTATTAATTTTTTTATTAAAAATGCTGAAGGTATGGTAAAACCATGATCAAAGGTGTTTTAGCAGAAGACAGATAGTTATAGTGCCTGATAAATGCTATTATTTACAGTTAGTCAATAATGTTGCTGTGACTTATGACACTTTTACTGCAATTGTAACCTTCAACATTAAGCTGCAGTTTAGCCACATGGTGTCTGCTGCAGTAGTTCATCTTCACTACACAGAATGTACGTTGCAGGGGTGGCCAAACTTACTGACCCTCGACACCATATACAACAATTTTCAGAAGTTCGAGAGTTCAGGTGCACCTGCCAGGCCTCCGGGTTTAAGCCCTGTGGGGTGATGGTGAGGCTCGGGGGATGGCAGGCATGCCCAACAGGGCAGAAACCCCGAGCCTCACCAGCACCCTGCCACAGGGTGGAAACCTGGAGGCACGGCAGGTGCCTCTCACGAGGCGGAAGCCTCCAACCCCATCACCCCACCATGGGTCTGAAGCCCCAACAGGTGTGTCGCCTAGGGCTAAAATCCTGAGACCCCCACTTCCTGCTGAGCAGAAACCTCTAGCCCCCACCACCCCACTGCATGCAGAAGCCCTAAACTCCCCACCTCAATCTGGTAGGCAGAGAACGGCAGGGGGTGGAGGGGAGCATTGGGGGTTCTGCGAGCCACACTTTAACTGTAAAAGAGCAACATGCTGCTCCTGAGCCACAATTTGGCTACCCCTGGTACATTGTGTACGGATCCAAGAGATTGCTAGAGTGGTAAAATAGTACCAGACCTTTGTCCTGGCCCTCTCAAATGTCCACAGCAATGAAGCGCTGAAGGCTTCTCTTAATTTGATACGATTAATCAGAGAAAGGAACGGCCTTTCAAAGGTTGAGGGGGGGGAAGACTGGGATATAGGAAATTCCATCTCCTAGGGATGAATTTCCAGGTGGAGTCCAGAAGCCAGGCAAATTTCCAATGGTGGTAGCAACTCCGGGAGCACCAGCGCACATAGGACACTGGCATTCATCCTCATTTTTACATAGCCCTGGTCTACACTTACCTGGTGATTCGGCGGCAGTCGGCAGCAGTTACGCAAGCTACGCAGAGTAGCTTGCATAATTCCCGTCGACTGCTGTGCTTCCCTTCTGCATGCCGTCTTCACTGCACTGCGCCACTTGCAGGGGTGGTTTACGAATGTCAACTTCCTGATCGATTGAGCGGGTCTACACCGACCGCTCAGTCGATCCAGAAAGATCGATCTGATGGCGGTGACTTTGCTGCCGTCAGTGTAGACATACCCATAGTTTCATTGAGACTTCCCTCAGAAGGGTTAGTGAGGGTGGTAAAACACCAGTGCTTTGTCTGCACTAATCCTCCTGCCATCGTTTCCAGTGATGGTGAGAGATTTCCCAAAAAACTCTAATGGAGAGAGAGCCCATGTTAGACAACTTGTTCAGGTACAATCTCTGCAATCTGCTGTTACTCTGCTTTACAGTCCACCTGAAGGTTTCACTGTCTCTTCAGAACTAGCTGGTACAACCTATTATGTCAGACAAAGAAGGTGTGAATGAACTGTCATATCCACAAGAAAAAGAATCTGTGAATTCCTCATTAAGGCCTTGGATGACCTTATAGCTAGACCACCACCAACAATGCTCTGTATAAGACTCCAGACAATCCCACCTATGAGTGTAGGAATGGATTTAAAACTGAAGTTTCCAATTTGAGGAGCAAATTTACATTTTTGCTGAAAATGAGGTCTCATACTTCCATTATCTATTTCTATGTAGAAGCCATTCACACCTGATTCTTTGTAAATGTAACTAGATATGTCATGTTTTTATTTTAAATCACAGTTTTTCTTAGGAAAGGTTATAAAAACGTCATATAAGTGTCAGTGGGATATGTAATGACAAAGATGTGAAATTTGCATTAGCTGTGAGTGATGGTGAGTATTCATCATTTACAGTATGAGGAAGATATAATTTTCCAGCAGCAGCTTATGTCTTGTGCTGTATATTGCAATTTGTGCCTGAGTCCTACTCCTCTCCATACACCAATTGTTAGCAGCTGTATGCATTAATATGTCATACTTCCTCAATATGTTTATGATTGCTCAATAATTTGTGAGCTCGATGTATGTCACCACAATTTTCTTTTCTTTCTCTGCAGCCCTAATAGTTCCCAAGCACACAAACAAAGCATGCCTGCTGGGCTCTGGAGGGTTACTCTGGATTAGAGTAGAAGGTATCCTTCCTACCCAGGTGATTGAGAGATAACTGAGCTAGAGCACTGTATTCACTTCTTGCACACCCTGTACATGAAAGATGTAGAGAAAACAGCTTGTGGAGTCACATAGTAGTAAGTGAGCCTGCCCTGCCTTTCCTGGACTTTCCCAAAATCTAAGATCTGTGCCATCATGAAGGGGGCCACTGCTGTCCTGGTGTCCTTGTGCAGGTTCTTCAAATTCTATCCCCCACACTGAAATCAGACTGATCCTGCAGAAAAACCACCTGCCTCAGCTGCAGAAGAAAGGGTAAGAGCTGTCCCTACGTGTCCTTTTCTCAGTCACAGAGAGCAACATGTGTGAATACTGAATTGCCTCCTCAGGACAATTTCGAGTCTGTTTAAGTTTGAGAGGTATTCTGTAGTTTAGATCACCACAAATGGCATCACACTTCTCCCTCTTCTGCTTTCTTCCGGACTGTAATTTATTATTATTTATTGTAATTTATTTATTTATTCACTATATGAAAATGTATTTACTGTATACTTATTTACTTGATTTCATGATACATTTCCTTTTCTTTTAACACCTCAATTTTCTTTTATTTGGTCTAAGGATCAGAGGGTGAAACGCTAGTCCCAGTGAAATCAATGGCAAAGTTTCCATTGACTTCACTAGGACCAGGATGATTCATCGAAGCATAGTTATAGAGTTTAAGGTCAAACGGACTACCAGATCATCTAGACTGATCTGCTGCACATCACAGGCCACCAAATCCACTCGGCAACTAAACCCAACAACTGAAATTAGACCAAAGTGTTACAGCCCACAGGAGATTATGTGCAAAGAACAGGAGGCAGTGAGGTGCACCAATGCACAAGATGTCTGCAATGGCAGGGATATGATTTAGTGAGATATACCCAGATAATCCTAGCAAGTGACCCACACACTGCAGAGAAAGGAGAGAAACCCACAGCTCACTGCCAATCTGACCCAGGAGAAAATTTCTTCCTGACCATATATGGTGAACAGTTAGATCCTGAGCATGTGATCAAGAACCAATCAGGCAAGCACCTGAGGGAGAGACTGCTCAGTACCATCTCAGAGCACTGGCCCATCCCATCCAATGTCCCAGCTCCAGCCATGGCCATCCCTGATGCTTCAGAGGAAGGAGATTTAAAAACCCTCCCAGAATACACTGGTGGGGGTAATCCCTTCCTGACCCTTGGCTGGCTAAAACCCTGAAGCATGAGCATTAGGAATGTAACAAAGAAACTGGAAGGGAGCTCCAGGCTGTTAAGCACTGCCCTCCACCACCATAAGCAACCCAATTGCACTCATAAATTTGTTCAGCACTCTCTTCATGCTAATTGAGTTGTTTGCCTCTACAACTCCATGGAATGATTAAATATTCCATGCACGCACACACACACAACTTTACAAATGAGATACCAAGCAAACAAAAGCCAACTAGTGCTGAGTCAATGTTAAAAGCTCAACCTTAATGCTGACGCTTTGCCTGGTGCCTTAAAATAAAGTGTATTTATAGCAAGTTATCTGGCAAACAGTACAATATTATGGGCAGGGCTGGTAGTACTGCCTATTATTAAGATTGATCAGCACTTCCCATTATGAGATCCTGTATTCAGTTGCTTATAACTTTACCAAACTTTAAACATTTGGGTTGAAATTCTCCATGTCAGGTGTCATGCCTCAGGCTGAATTTGTTAAGATAATTTCAGTCAAAACAGTTCAGCCATTTCTGAGAACCAGGCTAGGGAAAAGTAAGATGTTTTGCCCATGATAAGTAAGTCTAATGACCATTGCTTTGAAAAGCCAGTCTCTCCGACATACCCTTTGTTTGGAGCAGGGATTTAAAATCTGACTGTGGGTGGCTGTTGTGTCATGGATGTACCCCTTGCTGACCCTGTGAAAATCTGCCCAAATATGGCCGAGTTACAAGCCTCTGATAAATCACAGTTGGCACATGCTCAGTAAAGACCTATTTGATTTTAGCAACTGGACTCTCTAAAGATTCTGTTATAACTGAGCATGATCAAGTCTCTCTCAGTTCCTAGTGCCAACCAGACTGTGCATTCACCATCCTCACAGAGTGACTAAGCATGCTGTAGCCCCTTACAGTTTCTATCTGTGACAGGATTGCACATGCGTCTTGCCCAGTGAGTATGCTCCAGCTCAAAGTCATAGGGGCAAAGCTGGACTTTCCCTGTAAGGGCTGCTTTAGGACGGAGTGGGCCTGGGCACTAGAACTAAGAAAAGATAGTCTGTCTCTCCAAGCTCTAAATGACACTTCCCCTTGCTGGTGCCCAGGCAGTGTAGAGGAGGAAACTGCTTCAAATGCATAGGACAAATGTCAGAACAGGGGGGAAGGAAAGGAGTAGACTGGGACAAGGGAGTCAGGTGAAACTGGGACTGGAGAAGGGGAAAGAAACTGGGACTGGTTAGACAAGGAGACTGGAACTGGGCGAGACAGATCTGACAAGGAACTGGGATACAGGAGGACAGCTGGGTGTAGATGGGTCAGGAGATTGGGACTTGGAGTGGGACAGGCTGGGAGTGGAGGGGAAATTGGGACTCGCACGGCAGCCCTGACTGAGAGACTGTGTGTGGTTGGGCACAGACACTGAGACTGGGATGAAAATACTGAGGAGGGAAGACTGGAACTGGGTAGACAAGGAAAATGAGACTAGGATACGAAGCCCAGGGTGGGGAACAGACAGGATTGGGACAGGTTAGAGGAAATGGGGCAGAAGGAATCAAGTTTGGGGAAAACAAGCAGAAGAGTCTGTGCTCACTAAAGCACAATCTCTTCCAGAGCCTAGAACAGAGCCCAAGATTTCTCAAGTCTCACCATTCCTCCGCTGTCAGCAAACATCTCTGAAACTTTTCTGTTAACTTTAACAAGTCAGGTCAATGGCTCATGTTCCCATCCAAGGCTACATCTACACTACAAACTAGGGGTGTAATTCCCCTGCTCATGTACATACACTCGTGCTCACTCTCATCGAGCTAGTGTGCTACCATAGCCACAATGCTGTCTATACAATAAGCCATTTTCAGTGCGCGATAAGAAATTTTACTGCTCCAAGGAACAATGCTGCATCCTCTTGCTTGACACCTATTGGTAACTTATCCATTAACTATTTACATATACTGACTTCCGTTTTAGAGAACATTCCTCTAAAACCAAGGATGAAGCAAGAGTCTGAGAATCACACCAGCAAAAGTTCTTTACCCTTTTGTAAAAATGATGATAATACCAACTTCACCCGTTCTTTCTAACATGTTAAGTCTAGAAAAGAGAAGGCTGAAGTGAGACATGACAACAATCTTCAAATATGCAAAAGGTGACTATAAGCAGGATGACGACCAATTGTTCTCCATGGCCACTGAAGGTAAGACAAGAATTAATCATTTAGTTTGCAGCTAGAGTGATTTATATTGAATATTAGGAAAAACTTTATAACTGCAAGGATAGTTAAGCACTGGAACAAGTTATGTAGGGAGGCTGTGGAATCCCTGTCTCTGGAAGTTTTTAGGAACAGGTTAGACAAACACCTATCAGGTATGGTCTAGGTATACTTAATCCTGAGTCACCATGGGATGATGGACTAGATGGTCTTGAGGTCGTTTCTAGACCTATGTTTCTATATAAAACTTTGTAATGACAAGAAAATACTGTTTGAAGTCTCTTTTCTGTTATATTCTGTGTAGGTCTCTTTATCTAGTACAGAATTGCATTGTTCCGAGTGCAAGTTAAACTTGTGAACAGATGAGAGTGGGCACCGAAGGTCATAATGTAAATGTCTTAGCCTATGGAAGATTTTTGCACATTTCACACAGTCCTCGGTGATCTGCAGCAACCCAGAAACATGAAGTAGTGTGAAGAGAGGATATTTTTGTGTATGCTAAATGCATTCAGGGGTTCCAAAATAAGATTTGTTTGGTGTGCTGCTCAACCATTTGTCTGCATAATGTACCTGCTTCAGATATGCCCCAAAACTTAACCATAATTGCTCTTGCTTTGTACCCATTCTTGTTAAACTACATTTAGCCAGGAATGTGTTGAATATTCACCTAGATTATTTCTCTTGGAACTCCACTCTACTCCAGTTGAATTACTTAGATGCTATGCACTCTTTGGCATTCAGAAATAGCACAAAGAATAAATCTTTTACCTTTATCCAATTATACAAGATTTTGGAAGGAAAAACAAAGCAACTGAGGTATATAGAATGGGAAAATATGTTCAGGCATCCATTGTTTTTTCTACTGCTGTATACAATGAAGAGGCGATTGGAAATGGGTAATTTTAGCAAATGTTGGAGGATTAAATAGAAGCAATCATCAAATAAGTAGCTCTCCTTTATATATAAAACACTAACAACAATCTGTTATTAGAGATGTAATGTTTTCTTATGAAAGTACTTTTTTGGCTCAAACAGACAAATAGTTTATTAAGATGCCTTCAGATTAACATCTCTCTAACCCCTTAAACAGCTGTAGCATTGAAATGTGTCTACGAAAGGGATCAAATGTAAATAAGGAAAAAGCCCTTTTACCATGACCTTCCATGGATATTTAAAAATTTAAAGAAATATTATTTTAAACCATAAATATACAGCAGTGATAATGCCAACAGAATTAAACAACATCTGGTGTAATTATTCATGTTGTCTAAAAATACTTTGCATGAGAATGTGCCACCCTACTTCCCTATATAATTCAGAGGATTGATTTTAAAAGAAAACTGCAGTAAAGCAGAGAATGCAGAAGAACATTTTTTTTAAGATGCAGATTAATAGTTCCCTTCCACTCCCAAGTAAGTAGCCAAGAAGGGAAGGATAATGGTTGGGTAGGGATGGGAGTAAAGAGAGAAATTTAGTGAGTAACTTTAAAACAAATAAGCAAACATATAACTAAAAAAACCACATCCATCACTCTAATCACATTGCTTGTATGTTATGTCATGTTCCCCCACCCTTTGTGTCTTATCTTTTTAGACTATACACTCTTCAACGCAGGGTTTCATCTATGTTTAGAAAGTGTCTAGCACATTCTGGGCACTATCACAACATAAAGAAACAATATGAAAAATAATAATGGGGCTTTGGTTATACAAATATTGGGGAATGGGTTTTTTGTCATAGAATTCCCCTCTTCACTGGCAGACAAAAGTAATTTTGTGCAAACATGGAAATTTGCTATTCATACTGGAAGTGCTCACCCTTGTTTATAAAAGTTTCAGTGTAAATAGTTCACCCAACTCTTAATTACGCATTTGTGTTCTGTTGAGAAAAGTATAGGTTTATAGCACAGATGCCAAGCAACTTTTTACATGGGCTAATATTGCCATTTAGATTAATGCAAAATACTACAGATGTATTTTTCTGTGATAATAGAACAAGATGCATCTTACAGTATTACTAAAATAATTTGAAGTTAGCTATCTTTCTTAACATACATGTAATGATCAATGTTATGTTGAAGCACTTAGAATATACAAGTATGAGGTGAAAGAGTAAAGGGATTTCATTCTAAAATAAATATACACTGTAGGTGTAGTCTGATGCATCATTTGTTAGGACAATGTGTGTGGAAACTATTCATATTGTTGTGTATTTTACGGTCCAATTTTAATATGTGAATATGAGTAACATGGCTCACATCTGCCCATAACTCTCCCACTCTTAACCCATCTCTTGCATCTATGCTTGGGCAAAAGTGACAAGATGTGATTTTGGCAAAACATGTTCTGTATTAAACCAATCCACATAACCAGGGTGGACTGAGAATAAATGGAGCCTAGATTCACCAGTACTGTATACCCTGCTTGTGCATAATAGTGAAAATCTTAGTAAACTTCATTTGTTGCAACTGGATTCAGGATTAAAGAAACCTTATTGAGGGCGCAGAAACAAACCACCCCAACATGCAGAAAGAATAGCAAATATGGCAGGCAACCAGCTTGGCTTAACAAAGAAGTCTTCAGTGAGCTTAAACACAAAAAGGATGCTTACAAGAAGTGGAAGCTTGGTCAGATGACTAGGGAGGAATATAAATATACTGCTCAAGCATGCTGGAGTGAAATCAGGAAGGCCAAAGCACAACTGGAGTTGCTGCTAGCAAGGGATATGAAGGGTAACAAGAAAGGTTTCTACAGGTATGTTAGCAACAAGAAGTAGGTCAGGGTGAGTGTGGGCCCCTTACAGAATGGGGGAGGCAACCTAGGGACAGATGATGTAGAAAAAGCTGAAGTACTCAATGCTTTTTTTGCCTCTGTCTTCACTGACAAGATCAGCTCCTAGACTACTGCACTGCACTGCACAGCACAGAATGCGGAGGAGGTGAGCAGCCCTCAGTGGTGAAAGAACAGGTTCAGGACTATTTAGAAAGGCTGGACATGCACAAGTCCATGGGACTAGATGCAATGCATCCGAGGGTGCTAAGGGAGTTGGCTGATGTAATTGCAGAGCCATTGGTCATTATCTTTGAAAACTCGTGGCGATTGTGGGAGGTCCCAGATGATTGGAAAAAGGCAAATATAGTGCCCATCTTTAAAAAAAGGAAGGGGGAGGATCTGGGGAACTACAGATTGGTCAGCCTCAACTCAATACCCGTAAAAATCATGGAGCAGGTCCTCAAGGAATGTATTTTGAGGCGCTTGGAAGAGAGGAATGGTGATCAGGAACACTCAGCATGGATTTACCAAGGTCAAGTCATGTCTGACCAACCAACCAATAGATTGCCTTCTATGATGAGATGACTGACTCTGTGGATGTGGGGAAAGCGGTGGACGTGAAATACCTTGATATTAGCAAAGCTTTTGATACGGTCTCTCATGGTATTCTTATTAGCAAGTTAAAGAAATATGGGTGGGATGAATGGACTATAAGATGGATAGAAAGCTGGCTAGATCATTGGGCTCAATGGGTAATGATCAACGGTCTGATGTCTAGTTGGCAGCTGGTATCAAGCGAAGTGCCACAGGGGTCGGTACTGGGGCCGGTTTTGTTCAACATCTTCATTAATGATATGGAGGATGGGGTGGGTTGCATCCTCAGCAAGTTTGCAGATGACACTAAGCTGTGGGGAGTGGTAGATACACTGGAGGGTAGGGATAGGATACAGAGTGACCTAGACAAATTGGAAGATTGGGCCAAAAAGCAATCTGATGTGGTTCAGCAAGGACAAGTGCAGAGTCCTGCACTTATGGTGGTAGAATCCCATGCACTACTATAGACTGGAGACTGACTGGCTAGGCAGCAGTTCTGCACAAAAGGACCTTATGGTTACAGTGCACAAGAAGCTGGATATAAGTCACCAGTGTGCCCTTATTACTAAGAAGGCTAACAGAATATTAGGCTGCATTTGTAGGAGCATTGCCAGCAGATTGAGGGAAGTGATTATTCCCTTCTATTCGGCACTGGTGAGGCCACATTTGGAGTACTGTGTCCAGTTTTGGGCCCCCCACTACAGAAAGGATGTGTACAAATTGGAGAAAGTCCAGCAGAAGGCAACAACAATTACTAGGGGTCTGGAGCACATGGCTGATGAGGAGAGACTGAGGGAACCAGGCTTGTTTAATCTGCAGAAGAATGGGGTGGGGCGGGGTTTGACAGCAGCCTTAACAACCTGAAAGGAGGTTCCAGGGAGGATGGAATTAGCATGTTCTCAATGGTAGTAGATGACAGAACTAGGAGCAATGGTCTCAAGTTGCAGTGGGGGAGGTCTAAAATGGATATTAGGAAAAACATTTTCACCAGGAGGGTGATGAAGCACTGGAATGGGTGACCTAGGAAGGTGGTGGAATCTCCATCCTTAAAGGTTTTAAGGTGCAGCTTGACAAAGCCCTAGCTGGGATGATTTAGTTGGGGTTGGTCCTGCTTTGAACAGGGGGTTGGACTAGATGACCTCCTGAGGTCCTTTCCAAGCCTAGTCTTCTATGATAAATCATTAACCTTAAAGAGTGCATGGTGAGAATGAGGTGAAGAAAGCAGTTCCTTTTGGAAGTGTCATTGATGTGCTTATTATAAAGCGGTATTTCTGAGTGCCCTTAGAGAGCCATCAACCACTCCATACACCAACACTCCTACCCTCCACTCCTTTTGGGGGTCATTTTAAACGCTTTTTACCAGCTTGAAGAGCTATAACAATGAGTGAGTGGGTCTTGGACATTGTTCAATGTGGCTACACCATAGAGTTTATGGCAATGCCTCCTTCCACATCTCTCATCCCAACTCCCCCTCAGAGATCCCAATCATGACGCTATTCTTATCCTAGAGATAGACTCCCCCCTCCAGAGAGGGGCAACGGAGCCAGTCCCTGGCAGCCTTTCAGGGCACAGGGCTCTATTCTGACTATTTCCTGGTACCCAAGAAGAAAGGGGGATGAAGACCACTCTTGGTTCTCTGACACCTCAACTGCTTGATTCGCAAGCCAAAATTCCATATGGTCACACTTGCAGCCATCATTCCCTCACTAGAAAAGGCACATTGTTTACAGCTCTTGACTTGCAAGATGCCTATTTCCATATTGTCATACATCCAACCCACAGAAGGTTCCTGAGGTTCCAAATGGGGCATCGACACTTCCAATACAGGGTCCTCCCATTCGGACTTGCCACAACCCCACAAATTTTTACAAAGGTTTTCTCTATGGTAGCAGCTCATCTATGACAACAGGAATACTTGTCTTCCCATACCTGGATGACTGGCAATAGCAGCACAGGCCAAGGAAGAAACTTGAGCATCCACGTCCCAGCTTGTTCTACTGCTCTCCTCCCTAAATGTGAGCATTAACATCGAAAAAAATCAACCATGCACTCCATTTGGTCCCTGGAATTCATAGTAGCCCATATCAATGAGACCTCCACATGAGTTTAGTTGACACTGGACAGATTCCAGAATCTACTGGACCAAATAGACCTGATAACCTCCAACCCTTCGGTCTCTGCCACTCCATCCTAGGAATATGGTGGCTGCGCTGTCTACAGCTATGGCTGCAAAGAGATTATTCTCCTATGCACCAATCCCTGGACACCACATTCCATGTTCCATTGGAGGTCATCTCTTCTATTTGGTGGTGGACAGACCTGATCCAGGATGCCCTTACTCCCATCCTCACTGACCATGAATGTTATAACGGACACGTCACTCTCAGGCTGGGACACTCACATTGGAGATCACATGACACAAGCCATCTGGATCACGTAAGGATGCACATAAACATACTTGAATGTTGGGTAATATGCAAAGCATGCCACATGTTCTTGCCAGCTATCTGCTATCATGACCTCCTCATCATGTCAGCCAACACCACTGCAGTACACTACATAAACAAACAAGGAGGCATGAGGTCCCCAGCGCTGTGCATGGAGGTGATTCACTTCTGGGAATGGTGCATTGCACAGCATGTCCTTTTGTCATCAACCTATCTGCCTTGCACCCAGAATGTGATCGTGGATTCTCTCAGCAGGAACTTTGCGTCTGATCATGAATGGGAGTTGCACAACATGATAATTGTGGACATTTTTGGTTGCTGGGGTACACCAGTCAGAGACATCTTTGTATTACACACCAACACCAAGTGCACCCAATATTGCTCCAGGGAAGGACTCAGTGTCCACTCACTGGGCCATGCTCTCATCATCGATTGATCAGACCAGACAAACTACACCTCCCCCAACCCCAACTCCTACCCCACAACCTCCATAAACTCCAGCAGGAGAGTGCAACAGCCATTCTGATCGCTCCATCTGGCATCACCAATTCTGGTCCCTCTTCTTCTCCACATATCAAAACAATCTCCACACCCACTCCAGACATTTCTGGAACTGCTGACTTGACACAACACAACAGCAGACTCAGGCATCCAGATCCATGGATTTTGCACCTGACGGTATGAGAATGCTCACTGGCAGTGCAAGATGTCCTCTTCAGTAGCCAAAAGGACTCCATGAAGGACTCCTATCAGGCTAAATGGGCATGCTTCACCTCCTGAGCCCCACAGTAAAGTCTTGCCCCTGAAACTGTGGGCATCCCTGTGCTCTTAGACTATTCCTCCACCTGAAAACCTCAGGACTCATGTTCAACCCTATCAGAGTGCATACAGCCTCCATTAGTGCTTTCCATCCCCCCAGTGAAAGGGCATTAGATTTTTACACATCCCTTGACTACCTGATTCTGGAAGGCCTTTTATGTAAATATTCATCCATTCAGCTGATCACGCCCCAATGGGACCTGAACCTAGTCCTTACCTCTTTAATGAACTCTCCCTTCAAACTGCTGGCCTCTCCCCTCTCCATGAAGGTCGCTTTCCTTGTTGCCATTACCTCAGCAAGGAGGGTTCGTGAGCTGGGAGCCATGATGGCAAACCCTCTCTCCACTTTCCATAAGGACAAGGTTTCACTGCAACTGCATCCCAAGTTTCTGCTAAAGGTGGTTTCCCAATTCCACCTCAACCAACCCATACATCTGCCTACTTTCTTTCCAAAACCACATACCTTAAACAAGAAACAGTGGCTTCATTCCTTCAATGTGTGTAGGGCCCTTTTATCTACAAAGGACAAAGCTGCTCCAGAAGTCACCCAGGCTATTTGTCGCCATAGTAGAGAGAATTAAAGGACCGGCCATTTCCACCCAGAGACTCTCTAAGTGAGTCTCAGGGTGCATTACATGCTGCTATCAATAGTAAAGGTGCTCTCCACCAGATAGGATAAGAGCCCATTCCATGAGAGTGCAATCATCAACCACAGCCGCGCTCCATGACATACCCCTTGCAGACATATGTAAGGTAGTCATGTGGCATTTGTTCCTCTCCCATGGAAACTTGTTCAGCTGACCAACCCTCTTATTATGGTGCCTACATGGTACAGAGGGCATTACACCAGCTTTCCACACTTGGGTGAATTCCACCCTCCTGAAGACCAGGAGCCTACTAAGGATTGCTTTACCTGATAAAAGGGGCTTCCTAGAAAATTTACTAGATTTTGCAAGGTATTATACTGAGCAGACTTGTAGGGACTTTGATTATTGCTCTTTTTGATTTTCTTTGAATATTCAGGCATAGCATCTAAAGGGGCATATGTTTTGTTTAGTAATTAATTTTTCTGACAAAAAAAGCAGATAGTTTTCACACACAAAATTTTTTCATCAGAAATGGATTTGATGGAAAATTTTCAAGTGTTAAACACTTAAAAACCTAGTTCCACATTGATAGTGGTACATTGGCATATTTTATTTTACAAGTGCAAACTATCCTGGTTCAAAGGAAAGAGAGGAAGAATAACAAGAGGCCAATATGGCTCCATCAACTGCTCATTAATGCCTGAAAATCAAAAGGGAATCCTACAAAAGTGGAAATATGGATGAATTGCTAAGGAGGAGTACAAACGAATAGCACAAGCATCTAGGGATAAAATCAGAAAGATTAAGGCACAAAATGAGATACATCTAGCAAGGGACATAAAAGGATAAAAAGAGGTTCTGTAAAAACATTAGGAGCAAGTGAAAGATAAAAGAAAGTGTAAGTCCTCTACTTTGCAGGGAAAGAGAACTCATAACCGATGACATCAAGAATGCTGGGGTGGTTAATATCTATTTTGTTTCAGACTTCACTAAAAAGGTTAATGGCGATCAGATACTCAACACAATTAACAACAACAAGGGGGAAGTAATGTAAACCAAAATAGGGAAAGAACAGGTTGAAGAACATTTATATACGTTGGGTTATTCAAGTCATCAGGGCCTGATGAAATTCATCCTAGGATACTTAAGGAACTAGCTGTAGCAATTTCAGAACTGTTAGCAATTATGTTTGAGAACTCATGCAGGATGGGTGAGGTCCTGGAGAAGTGGAAAAGGGAAAACATAATATCTATCTTTTAAAAGGGTAACAAAAAGAACCCAGGGAACTATAGCCCAGTCAACCTAACTTCTATATCTGGAAATATATTGTAATAAATTATTAAACCATCAATTTGTAAGCACCTGAAGGATAATAGGATCATAAGGAAGAAGAAATCATGCCAAACCAACCAAATTTCCTTCTTTGACAGGTTACTGGCCTAGTTGAAAGGGGGGAAGCAGTAGATGTGATATCTCTTGATTTTAGTATGGCTTTTGACACAGTCCCATATAATATTCTCATAAGCAAACTAGGGAAATATGGTCTAGATTAAATTTCTATAAAGGTGGGTACAAAACTGGTTGAAAGACAATACTCAAAGAGAAGTTGTCAGTGGTTCACTGTCAAACTGGTAGGGCATATCTATTGGGGTCCTGTAGGCATCAGTCCAGGGTCCAATATTGTTCAATATTTTCATTAATGATTTGGATAATGGAGTGGAGAGTATACTTATAAAATTTGCAGTTGATATCAAGATGGGAAGACTTGCAAGCACTTTAGATGACAGGATTAAAATTCAAAATGACCTTGACAAATTGGAGAATTGATCTAAATTCAACAAGATGAAATTCAATAAAGGTAAGTTGAAAGTACTTCACTAAAGAAGGAAAAATCAAATGGCCAACTACAAAATGAGGAATAACTATCTAAGTTGTAGTACTACAGAAAAGGATCTGGGGATTATAGTAGATCACAAATTGAATGAGAGTCAACAACGTTATTCAGTTGCAAAAAAGACTAATATTCTGGGGTGCATTAACAGGAGTGTCGTGTTTAGACAGGGTAGGTAACTGTGCTGCTCTACTCAGCACCGGTGGAGCCTCAGTTGAAGTAGTGTGTCCAACTCATCTTATGTAAGATGTTGACAAATTAGAGAATCCAAAGGAGAGCAACAAATATAATAAATGTTTTGAAAACATGACCTCTGAGGAAAGGTTAAATAAAACTGGGCATGTGTATCCTTGAGAAACAAAGATGAGAGGGGACCTTCTAATGGTTTTCGAATATTTTAAGGGATGTTATAAAGAGAACTGTGATGAATTGTTCTCCATATCCACTGAAGATAGGACAAGTAGTAATGGCTTTAATCTGCATTAAGGGAGTTTTAGGTTAGATATTAGGAAAAGCTTTTTAAACTAGAGGGGGTAGCTAAGCTCTGGAATAGACTTCCAAAAGAGGTTGTGGAATCTCAATCATTGGAGATTTTTAAGAACAGGTTGGACAAACACCCTTCAGGGATAGACTGAGTTCACTGGGTCCTGTTTATGATATCTTGAGGTCCCATCCAGCCCTACATTACTATGATTCTATGATCATCAAGTGAACCAAAGGACATTCATTTAAAAAATTTAAAAAAAAAGGCAAGACTCACCTTTGCTTTAATTATAACTTTCTATAGCTAGGTCACATTGCACATATGCACATTTCTTCTAGCATGCAGTACATGTGGGGCATGTAGTCCTGTTATTTTGCTATGAATCCATAATAAATTACAGTTCTGCAATACTGAAAGAACATTGTGTGTGAAATTATGTCTCCATTAATTTCACAAACTCATTGTGTCCATTGATGAATGCTGTCTGAGCTAGATTATAGATGCAGTCTTTCAGCCCTGCAGTACTGCCATTTATTCTACCTCCACAGCTGAAAGGATATTATAGGGAAAGTGTGACACTTCCTGGAGGTATCAATGGTTGTGAGGCACCTAGCTACCACCTGCCCTTAGTGTGAGGAAGCCTTGTCTGGGCCTGCCATGTGTTAGCTCCCCAACTCCATGGGCAACACAAGCTCTCCCTCTAGACCTTGCCAGTATTCTACCGGTGAGGGATTGGCACACCTCAACCCCTCTGAGCATCTCTCTGGAGTGTCCAGCCCCTGCTCCATTGGACATTCAAAGTACTCACTGATTTGCCACTTCCAAAGAAGCAGTACACCCGAGCTTAGCTGTTCCATCTCAGATCACTGCTCTGCTTAACACACAGCACTTAGATATGTTTACAGTGAAATCAAGTACAACTTAACTTAAAGCACAAAGATTCAAGTAATAGCAAGTCTAACTTTTGGAAACAAACAGTTACATATAAAATCAAATCATAACATGTGCTCTAGAGCCTACACTTAATTAACTAGATACGCTCATGTCTTGTAGAATAATGCTCACCCAAAATCCCTGCAGTGTTTTATAGACAGGTTGGTTGTGACTGTCCTTTATTGAAACAAGCATGCTGTTAGTTGCCTCCTAGGTGAAGAACCTAGTGTATTGCGTTGCTCTCTGAGATATACCAGAACAATCCTTTTCTTTACTCATAAACAGGACATCCCTTGTTTGTTTATTCCTGTAGATTTCCTCTCTTTGGGTTTTGCAATCTCTTCTTTTGCCTGTGGTTCAGCATGCAAAGGGGCATACAATTCACAATACACAAATGACCAGACAGGGAGATGTTACTGTGACAGTTCTCAGGGCACACAGGATTGTGAGTTATCTTGTTAACCCTTTCAGCAGCATGAAGGAGTCTTGCCTGTGCCTGGCTGGGTTTCAGCTCCCTACCACCACCATCCTACCAGTCACTCAACCACTGTTCTCTGGGTTATGCCAGCCTCATCTTTGAGGTGCATTAATAGTTAGCTTTACTATCGAATAAAGTAGGATTTCTCCCCAAAGTTCATTCTGTTGCAGAGCTGGCTGGCTTCAAGGGAACAAGGATTCAGTTTTTCATGAGAATACCTCATGCCTCAAGATATGTCTCCTTAGTAAAAAAGTCCCTTCTCCCTCCTGTGTTGTATTAAATATTCTTTTGTTTTTATTCATTGGCAGGGTGAGTCTCTATCTGTTGTAATGTTCCATTTTTATCTCCCAGTGTTTTCAATTGTTTGCAGTTGTCTCTGATGGTTTTCCATTGAAAGCCTTGGGATGGAGCAGGGCTACACAATTGAGCCTGACATTACATCACTGGCTGACCAAGGCAGGGCGACAACTTCCTCCTGCTTGAATGGGCCATCACTGAGACATATCATGCGTTGGTGCCTAATTTTTACTCCAAGTCCACAAAACATACTTGCAAATATAAATACATTTTTCCTTAAATATTACCCTTACATGCATCTCACAATGATTATGAATCTTGACAACTTATGAGCTTCCTATAGATACCTTACATGTTGCTTTTGGGGGATAAATATCCTGCAAGCCATGTATTTGGTGCAGTGATTTTGTCAGGTCTGAGGTGAAAATTGTTTGCAAAGAACAGGGGATCCTTTGCCATGGAGCCTCAGTGGCACAGTTACCTCCTGCCAGAAAGGAACATTTCCAAGACATGTCACCTCCTGGTGACCTTGAGAACATAACTTTCACTACAGATATATAGCTCCTTAAATATTATCCATACATACATTTTGCAATGATGATGTTGATGATGACCAGTGGGCTGCTGGTTCTCAGTAGAGACCCCACATGCCACCTTTGGTGAACTATTATACCACTATCCAATCCAGAAGATCCCTGTAAAACCCTATGAACCCCATGTGCTCTCTATCAGTTGGTACTCTGGGTCACAGGAAGGCCACAGATGTCGATGATAGCTTGAAGAATAAATATTGCCAGACTAAAAATGCTGATAATGCTGCCCTGTACTGGATAGAATTGCACTGTTTAATTGCGTGTCATAGGTCTTATATTTCTAGAAGCTAACAGATTTTCCTTCAGTTCACCTGAAATAAAAAGACGAGAAGTTCTATCACCACTGTGAAGTCCTATGTGGCCACAGTTTTGTTATAATATTGTGCTTCATGTCTAGAATATAGTCAGGACTTTTAGGGAGTACAATACATCATGTTGGATCAGTATTCTTACCAGGCCCCCCTTCCCTGCACTATAGGTACTATCACACTCTACCATCTTTGGCTTGACTTGCTGCTGTCATTTAGGAAGGAAAAATTCCTTGATATCAAATAAGGAAGAGTTCTGTTACAAAGGAAACAGATAGTATCTTCAATTGTTGTTATTGAAAGAACACTATAGAGCTGGGGACACCCTGCCACTTTGTTCAAAATCAGATAAGAAGAAGGATCACCTAGCAAGAAAATACCAGACAGATAACTTTGATTTCATAGGGTTGATTTACTTTTATTAAGTTATTCAAGAGAATAGAAACTTCAGATAAGAGTGAGGAGTATGGGAAGTGTTTATAATGAGAGTTGCTTCTTCATTTTCAAGGTTTGCTTTTAAGTTTAAATAGTCACAAGCTACTAAACTTCCAAATATTTTCTTAGCAAAAGTTTTTCTCTCTGTATTGTAACAACTGTACCAATCAGCAGTGGCTCCTGCAAGGAGGAAGAAAATAGAGATCACAATAGGCCCATGAAGTCTATAAAAACTGTCTCCTTCACAACGTGTAAGTGGAGTTTTTTTTTTTTTTTGGTTTTTTTTTTTAAAGAATGCATTTAAACCAAAAAGTAGATACTGTTTATTCACAGTATATAGCCTGTCCACATGCCAAAAAGCCCACTTGCTCCAGCACAATTCTGCATTAACAGGGTTACTCAGGAAATAACAGCACTAGATAGAAAAGCAATGTATTTGTCTGTGGGTCAAGTGTAATTTTGGCTTTAACATCTAAGCAGTGGTTTTCAACCTTTTTTCATTTGTGGACCCCTAAAAAATTTAAAATGGCAGTTTGAACCCCTTAGGAAATCTTAGACAGACTACAGATTAAAAACCACTGATCTAAAGCTTTTGGGTGCTAAAGAGGTGTTCAGTTGCCATGGTGATGGGCATCGCATAAGAACCCAAACAGAACAGGACTGGGTCCCAATTAATTTAGGGGCCTTCCGTGACATCATTTCGCTACCAGGTTAAGGAGAGACTTTGCAGAAGTAGAGAGGATGTTGACCAAGTCTTTGTATCTGTAGTTCCAATTTTGTGCAATCCCCTCCCTCCTAATTTTATGAAAATCAGATTTTTAAACAAGTCTTAAAACCCTTTCTATCTTAAAAGGCTTCGAGCTGACATAATGATCGGCTTAGAATTGTATCTGATTTACCTTGGTCTTCATTTTTTTTAAGGGAATCACCTAGAATGTCAAGAAGTAATGGAAATAAAACACATTGGCCCACATCTTCTGATCCAGTGGAGCAGTGCTTGTCGCAGAATGAGAAAGGGGGTCTCCTTTGCATTTCCTGATCCTTCCTGGGGCTGACTGACAGCTGGGCTGGCCACTAGCAGAAGTTAGATCAGTCTCAGAGCTCCCCTAGCTTATGCCCAGCTGCTAATGGCTAGAAGGGCCAGTCTAGCAGCTAGAGATCACTGTGGTATAAAGATGCCCCAGCTATGCCTTCTTTTCCCTTGGAAAAGATGCTATAGGAGAACTCTGAGAGGGAAAGATCAATTGGGTTTCTGGGTGTTTTACACCATGGTGGAAACCCACGAATCAGGCCCATTTTTATTGAATAACATATATTAATTATTTCCATTACTACCATGATAATCAGAGTAAATGTAATATTCAAATCCTTTGGTATTAGCTCAGATCTTCTGAATCTAGCTGGAACAATGCAGATAGAATACATAAGGAAGAACCCTCCCTCCTCTCTGCCCCCCCACTTCCCTGATCACCTTAGTGCACATTATTCATATAAGTAGCACAATAATCACCCAAAGCTGGCTCAGCAACTGTTCTGAATTCATAGCAAACTTTGGCATACAACTAGTTCACCTAATAATTCAAAAACCAGCTGTCCTTTTTCATTAATTGTTGCCCTATGCCATTAAAGAAAGGTCCACAGGAAATGCCACGTATTCAGGGAACTGAACTTTCACTGAGAGATAGGGAACTGAATTCTCCAATGTATCAAGCCCCAGAGCCAAAATAGTTGCAGGTGTGCGCTTCAATCTTTGCTTATTCAGGAAACGTCCCATCCTGTTTGGTGTATTTGTCTAGAAACTCATGATGATATATTGTTTCCTTTTTTATGCCTTTGGAACAACCAACAGAAATAATCACTAGGTTTTTTTCAACTTTGTCTTAGTATATTAACAATAGCTTTTAAACCATATGTCGTCTGTGGAAGTTGCCACTGCAGATAATATATTAGAATCGTGTTCAATGCTCTATATAATGAAAACAAGTGCAATCAAAAGGCTTTGAAGAAAAGAACACTCTTCTTTCTTGTTTTGTTACAGCAGTGACTGTGTGCGCTAATAGAAAACATCTTTAGAAAAAAAAAAGAAACGTAGGAGCTGTTTCCCCTTTGCGACGTTTGAAATGGACCTATTTTCCATGTTTTGCAAAATGTTTTCTAGTTTTTGTTAACCACGATTTTTGCTGACATTTTTATCAAATTATTTTCACATTTTTTCTTTTCAAACCCACATTTCTATTAGTAATGATAATAAACATCTATAATGTTGTGAATCTACATGATGCTTAAGGAACCTGGAAGAGACAGTTCCTTGCCCTGAACATCCTGTACTGTAACACAGAAAAGGCAGAACAAGACAGAATTTTGCATTAGGGAGGATGTAGAGAGCTGGGTTGTGAGGAAACAAGTATAACAAGAAATCTTTAAAGAAATGGGTTTTAAAGAAGGGAATCTGCAAGGGTAAGAAAGGACAATTGGTGACAAAATAAGAGATTTTCCAAGTGTCAGGGCAGGATGGATGGTTGCACAAAGCTAAGAGTGGGAAAGTTAGATTTGGAAGTTCCCTGCAGAGCTGATAGAGAACCCATTGTAATAGATATGGAGACATAACACAAGAACAGAGGACAGCACCAAACTGGGGATTGGGAACACAGAAGGAAAGATGAGACACTACCAGTAGAAACATGGAGGCTTCATGTCAGAAAAGCACACTATTCAGGGCATATGGGCTTAATTTCAAACATGTGCTTAAATCCCACTGAAATTAATGGGATTTAAACATGCTTAAAAAATTCCCTGAATATGGATATATTAAACAGGCGCTTTTAAGTACTTATTTTTATCAGAGCCTATAGGAGAGCTAGCTGAAAGGCAGGATAGGAATCAAGGAAGCACAGAGTGATGGAAACACAAGAGAAAGACAGTGATCAACTGTGTCTGTTACAGCATGGAGATCAAGAAGAAAAGGAACAGAGAAATGTCCCTTTGATATAGTACAGGGGGAGCACATCCATCCGTAGTTACCATAGGAAAGGTGAGTTTGGAGAAGTGGAGATGGTGGAGGCCATATTGAAAGGAACCAAGGAGACTGGTCAGAGGGGACGTCTGTCTAGGCAGTGAATGAAACAGCTATATATTTTTATGGTGTCAGTGCAGGAGTTAATACCTTTAGGAGATCCCGGGCTTCCCATCTCCCGTTGATACACCCTACCTACTGCTCTTAATGTCTGTTATAGGCACCTTGTCCTTCTTTCCTGTGAACACTGATAGATTTCTTTTTTTTTTCTTGGCTTCATGTTAAAAACAAACAAAAACAATCTGTTCCTTTCTATCTGTGTCTGATTTCCTATCAAAATTACTCTTATCCCAAGACTTAGTATTTGTAATACCAAAAGTACTTCCACAGAGAAGACTATGAAGTCATTAAGTAGGTTATGAATACAAATGCAACTAAATAGATTTAATTATAATAGAAGTCCATGCCAAGGTCCAGAATAAAGATATCCGCTGGCAACATTCCTAAACATATAGAATTGAGCTGATACAGCTTGTGGTATGAGAATGCCTATTTGGGGGAATGCCCTCCAGTTACCTCCATACAGAAATCAGCCCCCATAGGACTGAATAAAAGCACATATTCTCCTCCATATTCCAGTCTTTTTATAGAATTCCCAGTGATCTCGACGGTGTGGATAGATGTTAGAATTTAGCCCTTTGGCAGCTATTTCCTCCTTAACTCTCACATTCCCAAAAAGATAATATATAGGTGGTTAATGGTAAATTAAAACAAAGTGGCTTTATCCTGTAATAAAGATATTTTTGTTACAATTCCTGGATCATGTTTTAGTAGAACATTGAGTCATACGCTATGTGACAAGGGACTGCAGAATATGATTGCATGCTTGCTTGCTTAAAGGAATAGTATCTGTATTTTTTTCAAAACAAGACTGGAGTTATATAAATATGAAACTACAGCAGGCTAAGGGATCTGCTTCATTTTTGGCTGCCAGTGTTGTTAAAAACAAAGGTAATTGCTGCATAACGAATTTAAATTTAGCGTGACTCACAAACGAGCAGCTGATTATAATAAGTAATCATATTGTTAATACTTACAAAGGTGGTGGAGTCCACCTTCTCACTGCTGACATAGACAAATAACAGATTGAACCTCCCTACTCCCACCTGTTCTGCTGTGCACTATAGGAGATTCATCCAAGAATACCTTTATCTCCACTGAGGAACTGATAGGAGCCTTACTAGTATAAACTGCCTAGAATATATGTTCCCAATACACTTCTCTCATGGCTTCCCTAGCCCTGGTACCCTCTCCAGTCAAGGAAGCCCAGTCAGCAGGTTACACACACAGATTTTCCAACATGCACCTTCATGCTTTCTCCTATGCCACTGCTTCTGCATAGATGTTGTGCCATGTAAAAATCTCCAAATCCACCACATTGCCCTCCTCCAAATCTCTCCTTAAAACTCACTGATGCTGTGATACCGTAAAAACCTCAACAACGGTTAGGAAGCTGGTGTGCTGGGGCTGTTGCTTATCATAGAATCATAGATGATTAGGGTTGGAAGGGACCTCAGGAGGTCATCTAGTCCAATCCCCTGCTCAAAGCAGGACCAACCCCAACTAAATCATCCCAGCCGGGGCTTTGTCAATCCACACCTTAAAAACCTCTAAGGATGGAGATTCCACCACCTCCCTAGGTCACCCATTCCAGTGCTTCACCACCCTCCTAGTGAAAAAGTTTTTCCTAATATCCAACGTAGACCTCCCCCACTGCAACGTGAGACCATTGCTCCTAGTTCTGTCATCTACAACCACTGAGAACAGCTTATCATACTGTTCATAATCATTTCACTGATATCTTGTGCTCTCCCTGTCTCTTCTTCCATCTCCCTGCTTTCTATCATCCTATCCTTAGATT
Source organism: Emydura macquarii macquarii (assembly GCF_026122565.2). Classification (NCBI taxonomy): domain Eukaryota; kingdom Metazoa; phylum Chordata; order Testudines; family Chelidae; genus Emydura; species Emydura macquarii. Next base: position 5,797,711 of record NW_027133199.1, read on the forward strand.
GTAGGCTCACTGGGGTAGGGACTATTTTATTATGTGTTTGGGAACAAGGCCCCTAGGTACTTCTGAGATAATAATAGTAATAATACGGTGTTGTAGATACCTTGAACTGCCACAGCCTCCTCCACTGGTAGACAGGGGTCAATTTGCCCTAATGTTTCCCTTCTGAGATCACACAGAGAATTCACCATCTGAACTGCTACTGCCAACCCAGCTTATGTTTTCTCAGAGGTATGCCAACAATAACCATGGGAAGCCTTTTACCCAAACTATTATGCAGCAAACAGTAATAACTTTATTCTTAAAGTCTCCCCAGTCACTCAGTAATACAATAACAGCATTACAAAAACAGTAAAGTAAAACCCCTCCTCATACCGCTTCAAAGGAGAAGAGCAAAGAGAATGTACAAATAGAAGAGCGTTGGTTAGTGGATGTTCAAGTAACTTGAATGTGTCTGATTCACTTAGATCAAAAATTAGAACCTAGTAGGGAAATGTCCGTTTGCGGGACCCATGTTCACAATAAAAACATTTCAGTTTTAATTTAATTATGGCAAATAAAATTAATAAGTTTATAGGTCAGGACTTGAAACGTGCTAATATAATAAGCATATCATCTCTTTGATGTTTTGCTCCGTGGGTGGTTGTAGAAAGCAAAAGGTTAGCACTCGCAACCCAGTTTACCAGACTAGTGTGGCATTGCATTTGATTTCCCATTCCCTCCAAGGAAGCTATGAAGCTGCTCTTGACATTTTTTCAGGCTATGGTGGAAAGCACTTACATCCACAACCCTATTTCCACTTCAGTGAATAAAAGTGTTTGAATTCATCTGCCCATTTTTCAGCAATTTCTATGATACACAAAGAGACAGAATTAGAATGCTCCTGACATGTTAAAAGAAATGTCATGGGGTACAGGCATGGCCTCAACATCTGAGATATAAACTGCGTTCAGGTGACTCTTGTGTATTTCAGCAGGTAATTTCTCACACCACACCAGAATTTGAGAAGAAATGTTTAACGATCTGGCTAATCAAAGCCAGATTTATCATCAGAATTAATGATGCACTAAAACACATCACTGAATAATGGGAATTTTTAAATATTCTCATATGCATTTTATTCATTTTATAGCTATTCATGTAATAATAGCAGCTGCAGCTGATGGGCAGATGAAAAGGTTAGGTACTTGAGAAATTTAGTCATTTATCAGTTTTTCACGTGAGTGAACATCACTGCTTGTACCCCCATTTTCCTTAACTCCCCGGCTGCTGCTTGTCTTCATCCCCCCCCGCCCCCTTTTGGCATCATCTGCTTTGCTGCATGTCCTGCTAAAAATTTCTGACTGGCTTTTCATTTTAAAATAAAAACCAAATAGCTCACAGTACAAGCAAAGAAAGCAATAGCTTCCTTTTAAAAGAAACTCCCTCATGTAAGCTTCTGACATAGGATTTAAGTCAAGACTATGCATGTAATATGGGTGTAACAAACAAGATTGTTGGCTTGCGACCACCTTTTATTTCCTGTCCTCAGTTACATGATATAGGCCATCATTACAAAAGTTTCCATCCCTGCCATAGGCAGGGATCTGTATTTATTCAATGATCCAGTAGTGCCTCTCACACTGTGAATTTATTAATGCATTAATTTTAAATTGTGAGAAAGATATGTAGGCCAATGCAGCTGTTAATTTCCTTAAGCAATCCGCCTCCATCTGCCACAGTGAATTCTTTTTAACATCCCAAGTAGCAATCTCTAAATTTCGATATTGTTGGCTTACTGTTAATGTGCTTGTTTTATTTTCTTCTTCTAATGCAGGGGGTATATTAGGGAGGGCTTCCCACTTTGGGACTTAAGAGATGGTGTATGTAGGCTGCTCGCCTGTGTCCCCATCCCAGGGAGAACTAAAGCCAGACTCAAAGTCTGTTCCGGTCCTTCCTTCAGGACACTTTTATTCTTCCAATGCAAGTTCACACAGTGAGACAGGCCTTGTCTACATGGTGCCTTAGTCCTTCCCGGTAGGGGTGTAAATTGTAATGTGCACCAGTGTGTTGCACATCAACTGGTCGGCGTGGACCCTGCTGGTGTGCACTGAAAGTTCCCTCATAGTACTGCTTGAAATGGGAGTACACTGATGCGCCCTGGGGAACTTCTAGCGAGCACCAGCAGGGTCCACATGGGTCAGTTAGTCCATCACATGGTGGGGCAGCAGTGGTGTTGGAACAATTTTTATAGTGGGTGTGCTGAGAGCCACTGAACGACACTGTAAACCCTGTGTATGATGGAAACCACTTCAAGACAGGAGGTGCTAGCGCCCCTGTGGGGCGCCCGTGGGGCACAATAGAATTCACACCCTTGCTGAGGTGGACTAATGAACTATGTAGACAAAGCTCAAAATGAAGTTGTTCCTGTGACCAAAGCAGGCTGCAGGGACCCCAAGGCCCTTTCCCTTGCAGCTCTCTGCTCTGCTCTACATCCTGCCACAGGAGCCAATCACCTTCCTGAAACTCCTTCAGCCCTTTGTAGGAATCACCTGACCCCTTCCCAGCCAGGTCTGATAATCTGCTCTGCCAGGCCCAAACACCAGTTCTAAAAAAGGCTTCAGCTCCAAGGCCCTTAAAGTGGCAGACCACCCTGTTACAGCGTCTCATTTTAAAAAAAGGATAAAGAGAAGAAAAGATGATCGCTTTAGCAAAGCTATCACCAATGAAAATCAGTGCTTTTCCTCACTTGGGGCCCAATCCTGCTCCCACTGACTTCAGGGGGAAGAGGATCAGGTCCTTGATTTAAAAATACATCAGTTTAATTTTCCTTGCCTGGAAAATAAAGCACAAGAAATAAAAGGGCATCAGAGAAGATAAAAACCATTGCAGCGAGCCGAGTGCAGCAGCATGTATACTATTTCCAGTGAGCAGGGAGCTGCCTCTATAAGCCATGCCCCTTCTCCTCCCCAAATCCTCTCCTCCCCCCATACACAATGGGAGCCTCCCGAGACAGTGGCAGTAGAACCAACCAAAGCAGCAGCCTCCTCTTAAGACTGCACAGATTATCCTCTTTACCTACTGCTGTCTCCCTCTTCTAAGAGGGAACACATGGGATGGTGGTGCCCTGACTTTCTGGCACCTCCTTTAATAATTTTTCAACTCTGGTACTTATTATTTCAGAAGTTCAGGCAATGACTATTTGGCCAGGGAGAAACTGAGATTGATGTAGAGATCCTGTGAAGATTTAACCATCAGAATTACAATAGCTGAAAGGAAAATTAGTGATGGAATGGATATGTCTGAGCTAAGAAAATACAGTGTGACCACCAATTCTCTGTAATCATTCAAAAGAACAAGGTGGATAACTCAAATTATTGATATTGAAGGTCATATTTGCATAATATTGGCAATATGGCCATATACACAGATCCCAACACTGGAACTAATATGAATTGTAGTCTGCCCACTAATTTTACTCCATCCAGACAAACTCCTCACACGTCCTTTATCTCCTCTGCTACTTGCTCTAACAATGGAACATTAGATGCAATTGCTAAGAAGCAGTCCAGACATCAATAAATTATAGGCAGAGCTGGAACTATGAGCTATACTTAAGGTTACCTGATTCTTCTCACATTAAAACACTGTTTTCAGTTGCTTATGACTTTGACAAACTTTAACCACTTGAACTGAAATTTTCCATGCCACGTGTCTGCCTTAGGCTGAATTTATTTTTGGAAACGTTTAGCAAAATTTGTTTTGCTGTTTCAAGAATATTCTAACAACTGGTTAAAAATCTTTGGTGCAGGGTTGCCAGCCATCTGTAAATGTACAGACAGTCAGTACAAAAATGTACAATTTTAATACGGTCCATAAACCCGTAAATAAATGAAAATGTCCATGAAATTGGGTAAAAATAAAACATATTGTATTTTGACATTAATTATCGCCATTCAGAATCATTTCTTGTATCATAGAACTACACGGACCATGACTTTATCAATTTCCTGTTTTCTATTATTGCACATGCCCAAAGAACCTGATTGATCAATTAACTGCAAATAAAACAATTACGTAATTCCAAATTCCTGTGTACAGGATATTGTGAGTGTGTACACACTTTTGTGACAATATTGTATTGTTTTTGGCATTAAAAAAAAAAATCAACTTCAGCTCTTCATGTCATTAAAAACTAAAATGCAAGGTTGGCAACCCTGCTTTGGAGCCTCCATGCTTGGGGCAGGGACTTGAAACTGAGAGGTGGAGGTGGGTCACCCTAGAGACAGGTGTGTGCCTTTTGGTGTCCCCATGAAAATTTATTAATTTACAAATTTGGCAAATTGTAAGCCTTTGAAAAAAATCTCACTTCACATTCTGTAGAGACTTGTTAGAATCTGGCAGCTGAAGAGTCTATCTGCACAGAGTGCTCCTCCATCCCTGGGACTGCAGGAGTTGATCAAGACTTTCCCTGCAGCTGCTACAGGTCATTGTGGAGCTAGGCATAGAACTGGGAGCAGAGAGATCGTCTCTCCTGGGATTTCGGTGCTTCCGCTGCTGACACCCAGGTGAAAGCTGCCTGACTCAAAAACAGAAGGGACAAAAGCTAGATGGCGAGTGAGTGTGGAGGGAGCAGATTGCATAAAGAGCCGGGGAGTCAGGAGAAGACTGGGATCTAATAAGGAGCCTAGGGAGGAGGAACCAGGACTGGCAAAACAGGGACTAGGGTGAAAAGCTGAAGGGCAGTGTGAGAAAGAGATTGTATTGGGACAGTCTGGAGAGTACACAGGCAGACGGGATCAGAGCTTGGGGAGAACAGGTGTAGAAGGGTCTGTAACTGCTATACCATTTCCCTCCAGAACCTGGAATGGAACCCAAGATTACTGAGTTTCACCACTCCTTTGCTGTCAGCAAATATCTGTGAAACCGAATGGCAAAGTGTGCATCTCATCCCTTTCTAGTGCTGGCCCACTGCTCAAGGGGCAGAGGTATATCTAAGCGTTCCAACCCCACTGGTGATCCATATGGGAGTCAACATTATGCCACGTGGTAGATTTCTGTTTTTCAGTTTGCTTTTTAAAAAACTAGGAAACTATACACACAAAAAAACTATGTTAAAAGTATGTTAAGAACATATAAGTAACTTACTGAATTTGGGCCTTATTTAGTGTGATTACTCATGTGATTAAAGTTAAGGACATGTGTAAGTGCTTCATTGATTCAAGGACCATGTCATTTTTCAACCAGTGAGTTCATTTCTGATGAATTTATGAGGCACAAGGTACAGAATTTCTATCAGGATTTTGTTAGATCCCAAAATACATGATGATCTACAATATTTTCCTTTTAATCTCACCAGTTCGTCAGCAAATGCTGAGTGCATTCGCAATACTGTACATTTTCTTACAGTTACCACAGATTGTGCAATGGCCCAGGTCAGGTAGACTTAGTGGAAAGCTTGCTAAATCTTTAGCTGAAGCCTGGGGTCCTCATAGCTGTTTGTGTGCATTATCAGCTTCGTGACCTGAGGCTTATAGCAACTGTGTGTGACAAAGCTTTGCTACCCTCAGCAATGATAGTTTGGATTTTTTATTTATTCAATAAAAACTGGTGCTTAGATTCAGTTAATGGTTGCAAAGGTAACTAATAGCACAGACTGTTATAAAAAATGTAATGACTCAGTGGAAAATGAGACTTGGTCCATAAATTCCAAGCTGCTATGGTGAAACGTAGAGAAACTTAAGCTGTAAAAACACAGCGCTAGGTAGGAGTAGAGGAAATTGTGTGGGGATACAGGGAAGAGTGATGGGGTGGGGCCTCAAGCTTGGATAAACATCAAAAAACATTTAACATTCTGAGGTTCCCCTTCATTACATTAATATGTAGCTTGGCGACATGAGGTTACAGCATCCTTTTACAAGTAGGTTGTCTGTCTTAATGCTGGTGGGGGCGGGGAGGAGGTTGGTTGATTGTTTTTCAAATTTTAAATCCAGCTCTGTTAAGCTATTTAGGTAGTACAAAGGGGATCAGCAGGTTTTGAGGTCAGGTTTTGTAGGGGAACTCCCTGCTGGTGTATCTGTACTGATACTTGAATCCTGTACCTTAGATCCTTTGTTCTCTCTCTCCCAGTGTAGGAGAAGTAGAGAGTAAAAGGGGGCCTAGTGGAGATATTCTATGATCTATTAATTTACAATAGTACAATTGTACAATAGTACAATGGTACAATTTAAAGCTGTCTCATGCATCTTGAGGACTATTCCTCACCCGTCTCCTCTTTTCAGTGCTGATCAGAACTCTGGTGCAGAAGAGAACCTGGCCCATAGAATACAAGTGCTGACAGTCAATAATGTAGCACTAGACACTGTATGATCCCGGTGGGAGACGAGCTGGCTATTCTATTGCCACAAAAGAAAAATTGCCAGCAACAACAGCTTTTATGCTTTGACCTTCATATTCAACTCCTGTGTTCCAGCTGCACAAAATTCTCATGACTCCCTTCCTCAGAACCTGTATAATCCCCATGGACTCCATGAGACAACACAGACTATCTGCCTGAGTACATATTCAGGGTCCTGGGCAGGCTCATCCAGCTCACGATGCCATGACTTCACTGCTATTGTTATTCAAGATAGCTAGATCAAAGCAAGCATGGCTATGTCTACATGTGCTGCACTCACACCATTGATTGCCATGTAGACATACCCCGAGTCTTGTATCAAAAAATTTTTAAACTTCTACGGGTACAGCAACTTGAAGGAGTTTGATGTCAGGACAACCCGAAGATGCAATGATCAGTGTGTCACATCATTTTCATTTTATGTCATTTTGCTGAATTGCACCGTTCTCCCTAGAGTCAGCAGTGGGATCTGTAACTTCGGGCACCAGCCGTGAGAGGGCAGCATCTCCCACTAGCTGCAGCAACAGAGGAAGCAGTGAGCCTCTTTGCAGTCAAAATAATGGGGCAATCACACTTAAAGATCTGTGCTTGGGAGAAGAATGCATTAGTTCTGCAGCCAGATTGATCAAGAGGGGAGAACAAGCTGGGAGGGTATTATGTCTCCCTTTTCCCCCTAGTGAATACACCTGTGAGCAGAGGCAAGGAGGAAGTGAAGGGGAGCGGGGCAGTTGCAGCACATTGCCATGACAACAAGAAATGAGCAGAATTAGGCCACAGCCCCTCAATAACTCCATTATGACCTGCCTTGGGGAAGCAGCACTAGGATGGAGAAACAGTCCATTAGGCTACTTAAAGTTAATAAGCCCTTCTGGCACCTGGAGGTTGACTTCTCAGTAGCAATGCCAAATGCATCAGCACTTAACAGTGGGAGCTTCCGACGCACTGGCACCAAGAGGTTACAGTTAAAATTTTTGTTGTGCTTTTTCCAAGACTACTATTTGATTAATGCACTGGCCTAACAATATCAAGTGAAGACTAAGTGTCTTTAAGATCCTGTATCTCATGCAATAAAAGAGTAACTTTGGAATAGCTTAGTGGCTTGAAAAATACAGCTGCAGCAGGAGAACAATCTGTATTTTCCCATATTGTACCTGGGGATAACTTTCCAAAATTGAATTCTCCCTACACTTAAAAGGATTTATCTCAGGGGCCGGTAACAGACATGTTTTCAGATACACCACAATATATTTGTAAAGAAAACTCTTTTACAGAGATGGAGTTAAGGACAGAGGGAATTTTGGTGAAATTACTGGCCCGGGGATCAGAAAATGTGAGTGAAATAGCTGGCTCTGTTTTGTGTGGTCTTTGTTAATCTCTCTGTGCCTCAGTTTCCCATATGGGAAATGGGGATGATAATAATACTTCCCCTCATTAGAGTGTCGTGAAGATGAATTAATTAATGTTAGTGAGGTATTCAGACATCACTGGGATGTGTGCTGTATAAATGCCTACATAGACAGATAGACTCAGATCCACAAAGAGACTTAGTCATGCTGAGTGTTGCGATACCTAACTTTTAGGAGCCTAGAAAAATCACAGGAGCAACACTGCGAGCCACAAAGTTTGATTTAGCACATAGGCTCTCTACACAATGAATGGGGAGTGATAGGTGCCTTTGAATGTGATCCACAAAAGCCAGCACACTAGACAGGGAGCTGCCTAAACTAACCAATGGCAGATGACAAGAAAAGGGGTGAGTGTTAAGCCCGGCTCCTCCCTTGGAGATAGGCACCTATCTCTGCTTGGCGATCCAAAAATGGAACCCATTAGCTGGCTTAAGTGCTTCAGTAGTTTCATGATGGAATGAATTAGGTGCCTGCCTTGTGCCACACAAAATGGGGAATTGGGGAGGGAGGAGGAGGAGATGGTGTGGTCCGAACCTTATAACTTTTAGCCCAGTGGTTAGAACAGGAGGTGGTAGGCCCTGGGTCCAGTCCCCCTGCACCAATCAAATCCTCACCCTTTCCTTCTTTGCCTAGATTTTGCATGGGACCTGTTCTGGTAGGTGTCCTCAGAGGCTGCCTACATGACCGGGCACCATAAGGAAGTTAGTTGGCTGAAGGCCTACCTTTCCTCTAATTGTGTGTTGCTCTGGGGCTTAGGCAGATGCCTAAAGTGAGGTAGTGGTGCTCATGCACAGAAACGTAAGTACCAAGGGAACTTTCACTGTGAAAATTCGGATGGTGATTGAGTTTAGGAGCCTCTGAGGCTCAGCGGGAGTTTTGTGGATCACCGTGGAACCAGAACTGGAACGTAGGTGCCTAAACCTGTGATTTAAGTGCCTACATTTGGGGTTTAGGCACCTAAGTACCTTTGTGGTTCTGAACCACTGTGCTTTGGGCTGGTTCAATGGCCGTCCTCTTCTCTCCCCATTTGGCTCTTAAATGTCACATTGAAGTTAATTTTATTCGATGTGCAGTCCTACAGGAAGGGCATGGGTTTTTTTCCCTTATGGTAAATTCAATAGAATTCAGCCTGCAGAACAGCAAACCTACTTCAGGAAAAGTGAGATTTGTCAGTTCTAGGAGCGAGCTCTTAGCTCTGCTGATGCCAATGGCAAAATTCCCCAGGACTCCACCTCCGGGTACCACACACATTGTCCAATCCAAGGCTGGCATTTGCATAGATGCCCAAAGGAGTTGGGCACCCAACTCCGGCTTCAGCTAGTGCTCTAACAATAGCACTGAGGCCACAGCATCATGGGCAGTGGCTCAGGCTAGCCGCCCAACTACAATCCCACCTGACCGCCAGGAATGTACTCAGGGGGCAAACCCGAGCTGCTGCCTTAGCCACATGCTATTTTTACATGCTAGCTGAAGCAGTCACACTTCCCAGCTGCCGTGTAGAGGTAGCTGCAGACTTCAGGGGTGCTGCTCTCTGTCCTGCACTGGGGCTTGGGGAGTGGAGTGGTGGGAAACAAGCAAAGCCTTGGCCCCACCCCTAAATGTGCCAACCAACAGAGTGAGGCCATCACAGAGGCAAAAATTGTCTGCTACGGGTTTATACAAGTGCAGAGCCCGGAAACTAATTGTGACTTAGCTGTTCTTTGTTTTCTGGTCTCCTTGTGAAGCAGTACAGCTATACATTGGCCCTGACCAAGGGCAGAATGTTTAATTATAATCTAGCATGCAACTGGTAGATCCACACATGTCCCTGTACCTCCACTTAGGTTGTGGTGTTTTATATCTATGTTTAGCTTCTTAACGCCAAATAGCAAAATTGCACCAAGGGCTAGAAGATATGGTTCTATATTTACTTCTGCTCTCCTTTCCGAAGCTTCCAGCAGCACCCACAGGTGAGGAACACAGAGATATCTGAAAGCTTTGCAAGCACCTCCTAGATCCACGCACCTTAGGCTTAACAACTAAGGAAGGATACCTGAAGCAACAACTCTCACAGATACAGTTAAATAATATTGCTTTTTCAGGGTGAAAAGAATCAGAATAACATTAATGGCATCGATATTACAGAGGAGACTATAACTTCAAGCTTGTGTGCAGAAAATTCATCAGAAAGGATGTTTATATTATTGTCTCAAGCTTCAAGACTGATAGTTTCTTTCTGAATGCAAAAAATAAATTAGCAAAATGACTAACATTGAACAATAGATCTTCATTCAGATTATGTTAGCTCGAAGTTTAAAAAAAGAGAAATGCATATAAATTTAGAAAATGATCGCACTCTCTAACATATACATGTTGAAAGGCAGCAATTATATTTCATGATTTTGTTAAATTGCACAATAATTTAAAATACAATTACCATTTAAAATGAAAAATTGAAAAGGATAATTATATCTCATTATGTCAGCTGGGTTATTCAGATGAACATTGTATACTATTGGATAGATACAGTGCCGTGGAGTCTTATAAATGTCATAGGTTTAGCTAACCCACAATTACCAGCCTTTTGTGGTTTGAAGATGTTTTATAAATGAAGACTATTGATATGTATAATAATGATTAGTTTAAAAACATGTTAGCTGAAAAACGGCAAGAGAAAAATAATTTTTAAAAAATCAGTACACGTGTAAAATAGTTCCAAAGTGTTTAACTTACTAAGAGTTGTAACTTCTTTTAGTGTTTGAAGCTTTGCATAGAATAAACTTTATTCAAAATGTAAGCCTTCTTTTAAATGAATTCATGAATGTGGCAGCTCATTTTCAAATTTGCATCCCCTGTTTCACATTGGGCTCTCAAATGCTCATTTTAGGTGCAGGCCTAAATGTGGATTTGAACTCTTAAATGCGGACTCAGGCATGCTAAGGTATCCGGTTTTGAAAATTGGGACTCCACATCTTTCAGCTGGTCATTGCTGACAGTTTAGTTTGGACCCAGCCCATTTCACACTAAATATGCTGTTAATCGATTGCTTGAATAAAGCTATCAGAAGATGAAGCAACAGTTTAGGGAATTTTCTAATCTGCCCTTTTTGCCATAATCAAATATATCTCTCAGTGTTGAAGGTTTTGGTAAAAGCCAAAATGGAACCTACTGCATGAGGTGGAGATCTTTTAGAGTTTTGTTTATGTTCAGATTATTCAACCTGGTGCAGCTGCTTCGTACCACACCACCAGCAGATTATAATCCTAACACCAGTGTAGCAGGCCATTGGAAGATCAACTCTGTGTTGGGGGATCTTCTGGGAGTGGAGAGCCAGCTTTTGGGCTTCTTATTCTGCTGATCTTCCCCACTCTGACTAACCCAGGAGGCCTGGCTAAGAGAGTCCCACATGGCCACTGGCATAAGGCTGCCTTAAATTATGCTCAGGGACCAGGTTGGCACAGATTGGGTTCAGGACTGGGGAAAAGCCAAGGCCACCTTTGCATATACAGCCCTCCTGAGCTATGGAGTCTGCTTTTAGGCATTAGCCAAAAATGTGTACAGTAAGTCAAACCCTGAAATCCATACTCACCTTTTACTTAATTGTTACTCAGGCAAAATTCCCATTAACATCTACTAGAAATGTGCATGAGTTAGGAGCAATTAAAAACTAGTTAAGCATTTGGCCAACATTTGTAAGTCCCATAAATGCTGGCATGAATTGAACACAGACCTTAAAGAGGACAGGTTTGTTTTTGGATCTACACTTATTGTTTTAATACTTGAAATCCTTCACAGTTGTATTAACTTGCATCCATTAAGCCTCCCAGCATTCTTAAATATTTTCTTGTATCAATGCTTGTCACTCAGAGTTTAATCTTAAATCTGAATATAATCTCATTTATGCAAGGATATCCCATTAATCACAAAATACCCTACTGGTTACAAAGTATGATCCATTAACCAAGTAATCATGCAGTTAGATTTGTGTCACACTTATTAGTTTTGTAAGGTCAATGTTTTGGTTTTTTTTAGAGCTTTTAGATTCAGTTTCGTTTAATAAATTAGGCTTCCGATGAAAGATTGATAATCTAAATTACTTCTGATGAAATACTCTAGAAAACATACAGGCACTCCCTCAAGGCAGAAGATAAGCTTTATAACATTATTACTGTCAGCACATGTTCTGTTTAGCACCTGGCACTGATTCACTGAAAGATATGAAACATCCAGCAGGTAACAATGTCTTTTTATTTCTGAACATAGATCAAGATCAAGGTACAATGTGCGAATAATCCATCCCTTTATACTGAGTGGCATGAATCCTTCACAAATCACTATGGCCCAGATTTTTAAAAGTATTTAGGTGTTGTTCTCTTCAGTGCCAGGTCTAAGTGACATAAGAACCTAAATCTCATTTTCAAGTGTCTCAAGCACCTAAGAGGTTAAGTCCCATTGACTGTCAATGGGACAGACTCCTAAATCAATTAAGCCTTGTGATGCTGAGTCGAGCAACACTGAAATACTTTTAATAATTTGGGCCTCTCTCTCTTAAAGGCTAGGTAGTTATTTTGGTAATTATTTTGTATTTATGTTTGCTAATATATTAGGAATATAATGTGCTTTGAGTGTGTGTTTCAAAACCACTTGCAGGAACTACCCAGATATCAATAGAAATGGTGCATCTAACCCCGCTCCACACTTGAAAATCCTGCCCCTAAGTACTATGATGATGATCACACTATAAATAGGAAGTACATGAGGTAACATTTCAAATTGGCTTCCACACAGCCTCTGAATGAGTGCACGTTAATTATCTGGGTACTCATAAACATCCCCTTGATAAGGAAAAAAAAGCAGAGTAGTCATGCGATGAAGTTCCATTCCAAGGTACTGTACGGGTCATACAACTAAAGGTCCAAGCTAAAGGGTCTTACAGCCCTCTAAGGACATAAAGGGGGCAAATTATCTAAGAGCTTCCCAAACTGCACTCACAGAATTATTGGACACACCAGTGTGCATGTGTAAGCAGCTGCATTTGCAAATGTAAATTAGATATACACATGCCTCTTTTTCATGCACAAGCACCAATTTGTGCACACACATGCAGATTTCTCTGTTGTGATCCTAAAAATGATTCATGCCCTTTCTCCAAGTTTTTGTTTGTTTTTTAAATTAATTTGGCCTTTAGTCTCTCTAGGCGTCAGTTCCCCATCTGTAAAATGGGGATAATAGTATTTCCCACCTCACAACATGTGGTGAGGATACATTAATATTTGTGAGGTTCTCGGATACTGCAGTTATGGGGACCATAACTAGCTACATAGCTATTAAAAGCCTTTTATGTTTCTTTAAAGGGCTTATGAGGCTTATTGCTAGTATGTGATCTTAAAAACCTTTCATGTATATTTACCAACTCAAAACTTCTAGAAAAGAAACTTGTCTTACCCGGAGCTTTTTTCCAAATTTGAGCTGAAAGGCCCAGTTCAGCTCCCAGTAACTCGGCTGTAAATCAGAAAAACAACTGATGTCAATGAAGTTACTCCAGATTTACATCACTATAAGTGAGAATGGACTTTAGCTCTGTAGGGCCCAATCCTCTGTTCATTTCCACCTCTTAATACTACCTCTGAATGAACTTTAGTTGAGTTGCACAGGCTGTAAGTCATAGCAAAATTTGGCCCTTGGTATTTGGAATATTCTATCAGTAGACAATGTGTTAATTCCATCACAGACCAGATGTGTATACTGTAATATATCCACAGCTCACAGAAACAAACTCACTTGCTTTTACTTGGGCATTTAGTTTATCCCAGCTTCCTGCCAGTTCAGGATTGTTCCTTACTGCACATTTTATAGTGTCTTGCCCCGTCTAATTTAAACATTTTCAAATGATTTGGAAGTAGGTTCCTTCGAGACTGCTCCACACTCTGACAGATATTTTTGTCAGGAACTTTTATCCATAATTTTGCCTAAATTTTAATTATCTTAATTCCCTCCCATTACTCCTAGTTTATACGTCTTTGTACTTTCCTAAATAATTCCTCTACCTCTTTGGTGTCGACAGCTTTGAAATATTTGCGGAGTTACTTTCCCATCCTTTGGGTGTCACATAGGAAAAACACACATATATAAATATATATGATTGCTCTATTAGCAAGGAAGATTAAGAGTTAAATATTGTATATATAACTCCTAATCTTCCTTGCTAATAGATCAATCCCTTCCAGTACCAACATATTTTTTTGTTTTTGACCCCCCTTCCTTCCTGTGTGTACAGCTTTCTGGTTTGCAGGTGCTCAATGCTGATCACAATAACTCATTAGCAGCCTCACATTCTGGAATATTTTTGTCAGGAACTTTTATCCATAATTTTGCCTAAATTTTAATTATCTTAATTCCCTCCCATTACTCCTAGTTTATACGTCTTTGTACTTTCCTAAATAATTCCTCTACCTCTTTGGTGTCGACAGCTTTGAAATATTTGCAGAGTTACTTTCCCATCCTTTGGGTGTCACATAGGAAACACACACATATATAAATATATATGATTGCTCTATTAGCAAGGAAGATTAAGAGTTAAATATTGTATATATAACTCCTAATCTTCCTTGCTAATAGATCAATCCCTTCCAGTACCAACATATTTTTTTGTTTTTGACCCCCCTTCCTTCCTGTGTGTACAGCTTTCTGGTTTGCAGGTGCTCAATGCTGATCACAATAACTCATTATCAGCCTCACATTCTGGAATTAAAACACACCATAGAAGAGACAAACAGAGAAACTTCAATCTTGAGCAAGCGGAGCAAAAGTGTCAAAACATTGCAAGCTTAAAAAAAGAAAAAGACTTCACAGTTCTGGAGACCAGAAACTGGCACTAACATGGAAATTATTATTATTCAGGGCCAGAGTCCCCTTCAGCAGCATTAAGAATTTATTACAAAAATGAGGTTGTGGAGAAATCTGGTTGCTGAAGAACTGAGCTATTGAAAGTGGGGTAAATTAACAGTATCCAAACACAACTTGAATATAATTTTATGAACAAGCAGGGAAACTGTTATTCAGATGGAGTTTGGAATGATCTAACTAAAGCCCCAAACCTAAAACTTTGAGCCAGACTGACTGACATAAGATGACTCATTGTTGGTAATCCATCTGCCCATGTCAGTAAGGTTACTCACCTGTATAAGTCTTTGCAGCATCAGGCCATGCTCAATATTAAAAAATAAAACTGGACTAAAGCCACTAGATCTAGGGCCAGATTGTTCCCTGTGCAAATGCCATCACAAGGACACAGAGGAGACAGACTGTTCTTCCTGTGTTGAGTGACAACCGGGAGGCTGTTTAGACCCCTGCTTCAATGATTTCTTTAGGGATTTTGGGGGGCATAGACTCACTGGGGTGCTGGTCTGCCTGTCCACACCCCATTCCATCACATTCCTCTCACCTCTACCCTGCCACCACTGTGTTTCTGTCTGCACCCTGGAATGCCCCCTATGCTGGAGGCATTTGCAAGAGCCTGGATTATATTTTAAAAGAGGGTTTAAAATTAATGCATGCATTTGCTCAAACTCACTCTTTTAGAAACAGTTGATTAAACCAAGTCAGTGAGAGGGGAAAGATGGCAAGACAGGAACAACCAACAAAATCATTTGTAAAGGTAAAAGGAAATAGATTTGCTACAATGGATGTCATAGGAGTGCACAATATACTGACAGACAGATGGGGAGGGACTAATCAGAGACAGAGAGAGGTGTCCTGTCCTGATATTCATCTAAGTTACACCAATATAAGGTTAGAGTAACTCTTCTGAAGGCATTGGTACTGTGTAGAATTCACTAATGACAGCTTTGAGATTTTATCGTGAGTGATGTGATATTTGGTGTTTTTCCTAAAGCTCTGGCTCATGGAGACATGCAATTATCTGAGAATCTCAGCTTTCATTAGGAAAAAGGAAAAGTCTAATTCTCCTGGTTGCAGGGGAACAGGGTTGGATTTAGGGGTAGGCAACCCAGGCAACCGCCTGGGGTGACAGGCTTGGGGGGGCACCAGGCTCAGGATGCTGTGCGTGAATAATTTACAAATCCTAGTGTGCAAATTTACAGATTTACAGATCCTAGTGTGCAAATTTATCATCTTATATGACAGGGATAAATCATGCACACAAATCGTGCATCAAAGTTATGAAATGGGCTACAGATACAATAAAAAATAAGGTATTCAAAAGTTTAACAAATAGGGAGCAGGTGCTGAAGACATTCCTTGCCTGGGGCGCCATTTGGTCTAGGGCTGACCCTACAGAGAAAAGTTTATAAACCATATACCCGAAAGGCTCAAAACCTAGGAAGCAACTAAAAGGAAACTAACAATTTTTTTTTAAAAAAAAATCTCATGATTTTAAGCCAATCTCATTTTTGTTTTTTTATTTTGGGATATTTAGGGTTGGCAATGCTGAAAAATCTGTGAGAGAGTCAAGTGCAATGTAAAGTTGTAGCATAGCTCCCACTTCTCTGCCTAGCTCGGGGAGCAGCATTAATCCACAGCAACTCTCCCTCCTTGGATGGTGCCCTGAGAGTTGCTCCTCACCGTCTTAAACTACTATAACCAGTGGTGAAAGCAGAATCAGACACAGTAGGGGAGAACAAAAGTGCATTAAAGGGAGGGGAGGGCAGAGGGATTAGGAGCACGAGGTAGAAGTCAGACTGAATTTAGTAACTCATGTGAGCTCAGATTTTACAGGAGACAGCCAAGCTGTCCAGCAGAGGGAAGAGGGCAAAAGAGGCAGTTTGCCCCGAGACCCCTGTTTGAAAAGGACTCCAAACTGAGAGGAGTTGCAATCTGGTGCAAACCTAAGTGGTGCTGTGACCACATGCGCTAAGTTGCAATGTCAGGAACAAGAAGCCAGGCCCAGCTCCGTGGGACAGGAGTCACCACTGCAGGGTTAGTGTAGGGTGGGCTCACTCGCCAACATCCCCTCCCCCTCCCCACAACCCCCTGTAGTATTATTTTTGGAAGGGTGGGAGGGCCTTCAGTTTCAGATTTTGCCCTGGGCCCCCCAAAACTTCTGTGCAGCCTGGGAGTGAGATGAACAAAGAATTCTGAGAATTGTCTTGTCAAGCCACGGTTCTTTAACTCCAGTAACCTTTTACCTAAAATTGAACACCCCTTTGCATTTCTTTGGCTGCTTCTGCTCATGCTAGTTCACATCACTAGGGAAACAGATAAACAAGCAACCATATTTTATCTGAAATGCCATTGTGGATTGGTAAGCAATCTCATTCAAGGCTTTGAATACTGATGGATGAAGGAATTACAGCTTCCAAAATACACACAGTGAAAATGCCTCTCTCATTCTACAAAAATAATGCTCAATGAAATTTTAATTCCCATATTTTGAAGGTCCTCTGCTTTTCTCTTATTGATCTAATCGTACAAGAAGTTGTGGAGGAAGAGATTAATCTTGTTGCTATTTTTCTCTATTTTTTTAATCTAGATGATACGTCTTGCAGATGTTAAAAAGGGAAGCATAGCTCTGTTTCTAAAGTACAGTGTGTGAAGAGGAGAAAAGTTATGGGAAAGTCATACAATAGCATCAGGGAGGGTAGGTAAAAAGGAAAGGTGGCAGATGCCATATAGCCTCAAAACCATTATGCAGAACAATAGGAGGTGTGGCACCACTACAAGTAGTAGTGTGAAACAGCAGCCAAAAGCAAGCCGCAGTTGGGTCTGGACAACATTACAGAGTTAGGTCTACACAAGGCAACTTACATCAACCTATGTAAGCGTCTGCACTAAAATTTTGCTCCAGCCAATGTAACTGCCCCATCGTGCCAACTTTATAACTCCACCACCATGACAGCCATCAAGTTAGTACAGTTGGTGCAAGCGTTCCTAGTGAGGACACACAAAGCATAGTGTGGACACGCAAAAAGGATTTAATTACTCTGACAGCTGTATACCAAAGTAAGTTAGGTCAACTTAATTTTGGAGTATAGACATGGCTTTAGTCTTCAACCTCTACCTCTCATTGGAGGGGTAATTAAAGCATTGCAGGATGAGAAAAACAAGCAAGGAAAATAACTGTTGCCAGAGTTCTGGGGCAGGAAGTGCCTTGGGGTGAAACCTGACTCCATCGAAGTCAATGGGCGTTTTGTCATTGATTTCAATGGAGTCAGGATTTAGCCCTGTATGTGCAGATGGTCTCAGAACCATGGAAAATGCTCCTGTAGTTCTTCAGATCCACAACCACTACATGTTAGAAGGACCTTAGATCCTGCCAATTGGTCCCTTAAGCCCCAGTCAGTGCACTCTTTCACATGTGCTTAACATTGCTGATGTGAGTAATCATATTGAGTCAACTGGACTGCTTCTGTGAGCAAAAATAAGCAGAGGTGCAAATGTTTACCAGTCTGGTGGCCTACCTTCACAGCTGAGCTGAGTCAGAAAAGATGGCAAATTTCAGCCGTTAATATCTTTGAATAAAGGGATATGTGAAGGCTAGGTACTAGATTCAGTAATTGGGTATTGTGGCAATATAACCATCCATTGAACTGGCATTTCATTACATGAGCTGTGGGAAAGCAATACATATTTTTATGAAAGTTCATATTAAAAAATTTCTCATTTTGAGATAAGCCATTTCATAGTGCAACAATTTTGTTTTTCCATGATATTTCAACACAACCGTTTTTTTCACACAGGAGATGTTTGAAATGATTTCCTCTAGGAAGCTGAAACAGTGTAGAGTCACTCTCTGCATTGGATCTCCTATCCCATTGAATACAGTCTAGTTTTGTCTCCTTATGTTCAAATTCTTCAATGGGATGAGTCCTATAGCCATGCATCCCACAGTAACTATGTTCAGCCTGAACAAGATCAACCAGTAGGGAGAGATGCATAAATGAAGGGGACAGACCCATGCTAAATAAACAGAGCTGTGCTAAATAGCTGACTCCCACAAGAGATAACGACCCTGGATATTACACTTTGCTTGCAAAACTCATCTCTTTGACTTTGCTTCTCTTCTATTTCTTCCCAGACAAATGCAAGTTGTCAAAGTATTTCTCCTGCAGGCTGAGAGGGAAGAAAAAGATGGTCACTATTTCTATTTTTCAATACTTAGAGTCACTCAGATAATACAGGACTGAGCACCATTAAAGTAATAGACATTTTCTTTTGTGAGGTTGGGGAAATTGACATGTTTCATGAAGTTACCATTAACATTTCAGCGGGTGCACCTCATGGACAGAGTCTTGATCCATCTTTAATACAGGCCAATGTTTCTCTAAATAGACGGAGTGTGAACTGAAGCATGAATGACTTTCCCTATTCTTTTCTTAACACATCCTTTTGCCATATTTCCCTGTCCCTCCCTCTTTCCTGGCACACTCTGGCAACTGGTCATTAAATGATCAAGCACACTTAAAAATGTTGATCATGCTTATTACTTTTTCCAGTGTTTCACTGTTGCCAGCACTTTTCCCTTCCAAATGGAAAACACTTTTGAAAACATGTTTTGCAAAATATCAAGATCATTTTAAACAATGCTCTCTTGGTTAGTTCCTTCCTTTTCCTTCCCCCCATACTTGTTCTTGCTCTTTGGTTTTTTTGGGGCAAATTTAAACCTGCTAAATCTTCACAAGGAACAAATAATTGAACCATCATTTTCTCATGCTTTGTTTCTGCTCCAGTTATAAAATTCTCATTATTATGTTCAAGAATACTACTTTCAACCCTTATTACGTTTGAAAATCTTAAATACCCAAAGCAAAACAAATAAAAATCCAGTGCCAACTCTAAAGCTAGGAGTGTCTCAAAATAATTCAAATAGAGCTAGAGAATCCTCCTAACGATTAGGTTTAAGAAAGTAACAAAAAGGAAATATGAACTTTGGATCACCTATGATTCTCTCATATGTTAACTCCATTGGATGCCCTAGCAGAGTTTTTTGGTCTTTATATGTTTTTAAGGGCAAATACTGTGTCTGCCTTATTAATAAATCATAATGAAAACGCTCCCAATGAGCAAGTGAAACATTCGTGCATGAAGAGTTCTATGATCATAACATTGATTCAAATATATATTAGCTTTTTACTTTTATTTGCCTTTATACTTAAGTTTCTAAAAGGCCATTACAAAAAAATGGGAGAATGAAGGAAACTGAAAATGATTATAAAAGTACTTCACAATATCCTTTTAATTATAGTGCAATGTTAAGGTGTCAGGAGATCTGGCTGCAAAACTAAAAAACTTCAAGAATTATCTTTGATTGAAATTTTTCATTTGAAAAATGTTGGGTTTCTCACATGAGGTTTTGAAATCAATTCAAAACAAAAATTTTTGTTTCAAATTGACACTGCAAACTTTAATGCAAATTTTAGTTTCATTTTGACTTAAAATATAATTTCATTTCAGTCTTTTGTTCGGATCACAGACTTAAATTATTGTTTTGTTTCAAAACTACAGTAAAATAAGACTCAATCTAAAGGAAAGAAAAGTTGTCATTTATATTTCAAAATATTGATTCTAAAATAAAACCCTTTTGTTTCAATATCTTCCACAGGAAAATCAAAACTTTTTTTGGAATTGACATTTCCTGTGAAAAATTTTGGTTTCAGCAAAATCATATTTTTCAATAAATAAACTTTAAATATAAAAAATTTCAACCAGCTATAGGTATCAGGACTTTTTCACCACAAATCAGAAGGTGCCATATTTTCAGTATGGATGTATTTGAATGGATTAGGAGTCAACGGGTATTTCTACACTGCAACAGAAACCTGCAGCTGGCCTTTGTCTGCTGACTTGCTCATGAAGCTTGGGATGTGAGGCTATAAAATAGTCTGGGCTCAGGCTGAAGCCCAATTTTTAAGAAATCCCCACCTCGTGGGGTTTCAGAGCCTGGACTCCAGCCCAAGCCAAAATGTCTATGCTGCCATTTTATAGCCCTGCGGTCTGAATCCTGAGAGCCTGAGGCAGCTGATGAGGCCAGCTGCAGGGTGTTCTACTGCAATGTAGACAGAAACAAAGACATACTGTTTTGCCTTTCCTGACCTTTTATTTGAATTGAAATAGAGTTAAGTTTAGAAAGTAGTTTGAATTTCTTATCAGCTAGAAGTATGTTTGTCTAATAAGGGAGAAATAACAGCAGGCCTCCCATGAGTATCAGAGCATTATCATAAATATTTATTATTTGTGTTACAGTAATGCCTAGAAACCCACACTAGAATCCGTGCCCTATAGGGCTAGGAGCTGTACATATGAACAGTAAGAGACAGTGCCTGCTACAATCTGAGTAGAAAAAAAGACAATATTTGGGAGAATTAGTAGCATTCCTGTTTTACAGATGGGAAACTAAGTCACAAAGAGACTGAGTTGCCAAAAGGTTTCAAAGGAAGTGAAGGATAAAGGAAGGACTTGAGAACAGATCTGCTGAGTCCCACTGTTGTGCCTTAACCACAAGACCATTTTGCTTCCCTAATACAGCTTTATAAGGAGTCCCAATGTCTGCTTAACAAAATTCTGCTAGCCTTTATTATAGATATAGACATATTATATACATATATTAGAAAATGTTAGTACTGCAATTTGCTATTGCTTACCATATACATTATGCAATTCTTTAATGAAACCAGAAGATTTTACCTGTAATCAGAATGCACAAAAAGGTCAGTATTTCATTTAACAGATGTGTGGTTTTAAATTACAATAAAGTTAACATCCCATAAGGCTGACTTTTAATTAAATGATGCTCATTAATATCTTTCTCTGTCAATGTAAATGAGGACTTGTACACCTCACTAAATCTCTCTGTAGCATCCCATTCTGTAGCTATCCTCTATGGCCTAAGAAAGGAGTATCATAAATAAAGAGGTTACTTCTATTACCTGTGATATACTGACATTCCAACCCAATGATACTGTAGGTGCTGTTTTCACATTGTATTAGTTCAAACCTTGAAATTACATTATAGTCTGCCCTGTTCCAAGATGCTCGCCTGCAGCATTCTATAAGCTTGCTGTCATATCTATTTAGTTATGGATGATGCTTGGATTTTAGACTCCTGAGGTCAAAATTTACTATATGTACATATACAGACAGAGAGCTACATAGCTAGCTTGGCAAACTGCTAATGTATGACTGTCCTTGTGCTGCAAAGTTAACTGCCCTCTTCTGAATAACAGATAACATGGATCCAAAATTTAAGCAGTTATGTGCACAAACAAATAATTGAATAGGAAACTTGGATAGATTGGGGATTGGTAACGAAGCGAGTTAAGCTTGAGCTTCAAAGTTCAGAATATTAGGATCCTGGTTCAAGCTCATTTCTAGTAATAGGATAAAGATGTTTCCCTGCTGGGTGGCTGATTCTAGGACACTAGTGACTAATGCCAACATTTTAAAATGTAACTGGTGATTTTAGATTCCCTCAAGTTTTAGTTGCCCAACTTGTGACATCTCAAGTCTGATTTTCAGAAAGTACTGAGTACCTACACTCTGAAAATAGGCCCCTTCAACTTGTCTTAAGTTAGGCAGCCAAACAAACTAGACAGACACTTAAAATCTTGCCCAAAAATTTGACATCTAAATGAAGTGGGGTAGGATGTATGTGTAATGAGATGGTGTTCTCAATCCAGAGTTATGGGGGACACATGTCCACATCACAAAACCCATTACTATAATTGATACCTTTGGGGGGAGACTTAGGGATAAAGGCATAGACTGAATGGTTGCAATGAATGGTTGTCCAGAGGTTGTCCATCCTGGTCAGAATTAAAGAAAATTACAAAGATGCTGCAGAGAGTACACTACTGCTGCCCCAGCTGTACAGTCTCCGTGGATAAACAGAAGATTTCAGCTAGAAAGATACTAGTAAGATACCCAGAAAGATACTGGGACAAATGATTAAACTATCAATTTATTCAAACCTAAAGAATAACTAAGCCAACATGGATTAGTTAAAACCGAATCATGTCAAAACCATCTAATCTCTTTCTTTGACAGGGTAAGCAGCCTAGTGGATAGGGAGGAAGCAGTAGACGTGATATACATTGATTTTAGTAAGGCTTTTGACATAGTCCCGAATGACATTCTCATAAACAGATTTAGGAAATATAGTCTAGATGAAATATAGTCTAGATGAAATTACTATAAAGGTGGATGCATATCAAGTTGGAAGACCATTCTCAAAGAATAATGATATCAATGGTTCTCTATCAAACTGGGAGGATGTACTAACAGGGTCTTGTAATGGTTTGTCCTGGGTCTAGTATCAATCAATATTTTCATTAACAATTTGAAAGTTGGAGCAGAAAGTATGCCGATAAAATTTGCAGATGACACCAAATTGGGAGGGATTGCAAGCACTTTGGGAGACAGATCTGTAAAAATTAGAGAATTGGTCTGAAATCAGTAAGATGAAACTCAATAAAGACAAGTGCAAAGTACTAAACTTGGGAAGGAAACACCAAAAGGAAAAATGGGAAATAACTGGCTAGGCACCAATGTTGCAGAAAAGGATCTGGAGGTTATAGTAGATCACAAATTGAATGAGAGTCAACAGTGTGATGCTGTTGCAAAAAAAGGCAAATGTCATTCTGCAGGGTATTAACACAACAACTGACGTATATAAGATGGGGGAGGTAACTGTTCTACTCTTCTTGGCACTGGTGAAGCTTTACCTGGAATAATGTGCAAAGTTTTGAGCATCCTGCTTTGGAAAGATGTGGACAAATTGCAGACTCCAGAAGAAAGCAACAAAAGTGATAAAAGGTTTAGAAAATCTGACCTATGAGGAAAGGTTGAAAGAACTGGGCATATTTAATCTAAAGTGAAGGCAAGGTTGAGGACGGTGATGATAACAGTCTTTAAATATATGTAAGCAAGGTCTGAGTGGCACTCCCCCTGCTCAGCAGCTGAAAGGAGGGGGCACTTTATTTGCATGGGCTTTGCAGTTGCATGAGTACAATTAAGTACTCAGCATATTGCATAAGGACACATGGTGCTGAGCATGATGGAAATGGTCAATATGTCCGGTATTGGGTTACAAATCACTTTTGAGTTAACTGCAAGGGTAATGAAATGTTGCCCTTTGATTGTATGAACAAATTGCAGCAGATCTGTGTTTAGCCTGTTCTGATAAAAAAAAATCATTCTGATCTAAACAGAGCCCAACAAGGGTGGCGGTCAGATGTTTCAGCATTGTAAGGGCAGCAGGGAGGGGGTGAGAAGTCTCCTGTTGGGACTGCACTAGTCCTAGCAAAGGGCTACCCTCAGACATGGATTGGCTCTCTCCTCCCACTGTTAAAAGGTAGAATTAATTATTCCTCTTAGAGTCTTTTGTTTTGTTAAAAGGAGGGACCTTGCTCTTGTGTCAGTAAAAGGTTTTCCCATAAGCTGAAATTCATTAAGAGCTGAATCACTAGAGGAAGTGGGAAACCTTGACTGACAACCAGCAAAGAGGCGCCAGCAGCAGTCGGCGCCTGCAGATGGCGGGATCCAGCAGCGGGGACTCAGCGAGGCCCAGAGCTGGCCGGAAGCAGCAGCGGAGAGGGCCTGCTCAAGCCCACGTCCAGCAGGAGCCTGCAGAAGGGGACTGGCTGAGTCGCCAACCGAGAGTTGGGCACTGCAACTATGATGGTCAGTACAGGGGAAAGCAAGAAGGAAGAGGCGAAGGACATGCCCCCATACTCTGGTGTGGGTTTGGCTCATTGAGTTCATGAATTCTGTTTGCACTGGTTCCAAAACTAGTGCTGTTCCTTCCTTCCTTTTATTAAAAGGTTTACGTTCCACACTCAGATTCTGGGCTTGCCAGAGTGGAAGTATTGCCTTTTGGGGGCACCCAGGGGATAGTGTGTGATTTCCCAGGTGACGGGGTGGGGGCTTGATCCAGTTTGGTGTTGTATTATTGACAGGAACCCCTAGATATAGAATCTGGCTCTTTGCTGTTGCTGACTCTGCCTGGTAGAATGGTTACATATAAAAAAGGTATTATAAAGAGGATGATGATCAATTGTCTTGTTTGTCCATCAAGCGTAGGACAAGAATTAATTGGCTTAATTTGCAGCAAGGGAGATTTAGGTTAGATATTATGAAAAACTTTCTAACTATAAGGGTAGTTAAGTACTGAAATAGGTTACATAGAGAACTTTTGGAAACGGGTTAGACAAACATATGTAAGAGATGGTGTAAATAGACAGGACTAAGTATATCTACACCATCCCTTAGAGATGTTTGTCTAACCTGTTTCCACAAGTGCGGGGGAATGGAGTAGATGACCTCTTGAGACCTCTTATAGCCCTACATTTCTATGATTCAGAGCTGCAAAACTCACCTTTAACCAGTACTTAATTGACTTAAAATATTAAATGAAATTGATAGCTTTACATGTGCCGCTGTATGGAATATGGGTGACCATTTATAATATTATTGATACCAATATTACAAAATTGCATGAATCTTACAAGATATGCCATGTAAGGTATCAGTGAAAAAGTTATGACTTGCTGAATATGATAATCTTATTTATATGTATGCATCATCTTTGTATTATGAGTTATAAATGAGTGGTATATTTACATCTCAAATTTGTTCTGTGTTTCTGGGTGACAGAAACACCCAGACAGACTGACATCAGCACTACCCAGCCTGCTTGATGGCCCTTCAAGGACAATCAGCTGTACAATGAACCCATTGAAAGAAGTCAGGAGCTATGCCTATGAGTCAGCAGGACATGTAGGGACATGCTTATAGACAGGGGACTACAAATAGTTTTCGATGCCCATGTACTGTGAGTTTGTGTTTTGGACAAAGGATGTTTGAGCCACATGGCAGAGTATATAAAAAGGCAGCTGCATAACTTCCATTTTGTCTTCAGTCTTGCTTCTCATCTCTGGAGTAATTTCTCTGCAAACTGAGGTTTGAACAAAGGACTAACAGACCGATCCAAGCTTTGCATGTGTTCCAGAGGGACTTTGCAAGTCAGCAAATTCATGAATGCAGCTAAGAACCTGATATATGGACTCTGAAGTCATATGTTTATATCTGATTGCTTTGACCATTTAACAACTCTCTTCTTGGTTTTTTGTTTGTTTGTTTTGTTTTTCTTGTATAATAAAACCTTTAGTTTTAGATATTAAAGGATTGGCTGGCAGCATGGTATTTTGAGTAAGAACAAACTGGTATTGATCTGGTAATGTGGCTAGCCCTTTGGGGTTCCAAAGGACATTTTGTATAGTGAAGAGAGTTTTAAGTAACTTTTCACTTTACTGGACCTATTTGCTGATTGGGAGCCAGAGACTAGAATGCATTAAAGGGGGCTGTGTGATTTCTTTTTTCAGCTTCTTGATAACCAATGTGGGGGATCAGAAGCACAGTTTATGACTGGCTGGTGAATTTAACTACAGTGCTAACCACCAGTTTTGTGGGGGGGGTGTCTGTTCTCCTTTTTGCAGCCTGCCCTGACCTTGGCATTTTCAGTCTGGGCTACCCTATGCACCTCGGGTCCACACTATAATATATTTTTACAGCAGTTATAAACCTTTTATGATCTTATTTATTTACAGTTCTAAGCCTGAGCAAGAAAAGTGTCAATGTTATTAAATACTGAGATGTTTTAAATGTTTTCACCAACAACAAATCTGTTGTCTAAACCTGCTTGGGTCAATGGAGGTCTGGAAATATTATACATAAATATGAGTCTGACAACAGTTATGAAGTTTCAATATTCAAAGAAAAATGAACAAAGCAAAAACCAAAGAGAATTTATGACCTATGCCATCAAAATATCTGTACCTTTCTGTACTGCAGTAATCAGAGTTCACAATCCCACAACAGGCAAAGGATTTATAGATTTTGCCATATGGAAAATACTATGGAATTTAAGAGTGGAAAACAATAGGGACCTAAAGAAGTAATTCTAAAGCAGCTACAAAATCAAATACAGAACTTGTGCTCTATTATAGCATTCTGTAAAACTTCTATAAAAGATCTGCTTTATAGGTTCCCTACAATAGTGTTGCATTACAGTAAGTAGTTTGTCAGAAGGTCAGTTTCCCATATCCTCTCATTCCTACAGAAATGTGTTTTTGCGTAAGTCAGGCTTGATAGTTGCATTCAGTGGTTTTATCTCTATATAACATTTATATGTGTTCAAGATTCCTGCAAATTAAGGCCCATTGTGACAGGGCAAGTTGTCACTGCAGAAAAGGAAATTGTCTTGGGGAAAGCAAACCAGTACTTGTTAAATAAGTTGTCTTTTCTTCCCACTGTGTACTTTTCCAATGCTTAAATAACAGAGTTCAGATAAAAATGGGTCAGAGCTTTTAGTGTAAGGTGGTTGAAGGAATCCCAGCATTAGGGATTCAGCCAACGAATGAGACCTAATATGAGTTTAGGTAAGTTCTAGTGTGTTCCTTACTTGATAATGAGAGCTTAGAGTTTGTGGAAAATAGTAAGATAGCACCTGAAGATAGGATGTGAATGTCACTTAGGGCTTGACCATGCTACTATTGTTGCCCTTGACTTCAGTGAGCGCAGGATCAGACCATTAGAGTTTGCGTGTGATACTATGATATTACAGAACAAGAGGGGGAAAATCAGGCTATGCATCATTTTATAATAAACTGTTGAGTATGCTGGAAAAAGGACAAGTCTGAGTCCTCTAAATACATAGACTCACCTTTCTCCAGAAGGACAATAGGGAGACAGCAGAGAGGAAGGAGGTGAATGGTTGAGAGCAGTCTTGTGTAGAAGAATCAAGAGGAAAGCAGATAGATGTCTGGAAAGGCTGATCTTCCCAGTGATAACTTTGGGACTCCAACAAACTGTTGTATTGTAGAAGAAGGGGGTAAAAAGAACTCCGCTAGTATTTTGTGCATATCTCTAGATTATATGTTACAGATTGGTACTCTTCACTTTGAGGGACTGTCGTGTGTGTGTGTGTTTACATATCAGTAGTAGGATTACTCACAACACTACAGTTGAAAAAAACCTGTTTTTCAACAGCAAATTAGCTTTCTGAGAAAAGAAGAGCAGTCTGTTTGTGCTGCAACTAGAAGTTCTGTAGTGTGCTTTGACCTATGAAACTTTTCCTGTGTAGTAGCAAGATAGCACATAGCAATTTACTAGGCCAAAGTGCACTTTTATGGAACTTCTAGTGTGTGGTAATTGGGTTCACATGGCAACATAATATGTGGCAGGTTAGAGCATTGTATATTTACACCCCAGCTGCTCCACATGGACAAGGCCAGAGTCTCTCTGTGCCTCAGTTCCTCATCTGTAAATTGGGGATAAATAGGACTTCCTTATCTCACTGCGGTGTTGACAATATAAATGCATTAAAGACTGTGGAGCATGCAGCTACTATGGAAATGGGGGCCATACAAGAACCTAAGAGAAATAAAAAATATAGGTCAGGATTGATAGGGCTTCATGTATGGGCAACACTATTAATTACAGGTATTCAGAGATTTTCATGTGTAGAAAGATAGGAAGCAATAAGACTATTTAAAGGAGGGAGGGACAAAATAATAGGGAAGATGGCATAGACACTGTCATGCTGGCTGGATTGGGGGGGGCCTTTTATTATATTATGTGACATCAGTATATCAAAATCATAATAATTCATGTAAGATATGCCATGTCAGGTACTGTTAGAAAGACTATGATGTGCTAAGTAAGATGATAATACTTATGTTCAGATGCTGTATGTGTAATGGAAGTTATGGATATATTTGATATAGCTGTATTTCAAATTGTGCTGTATGAGACATACCTAGACAGAGTGGTGGTAGAACAATTGCCTGCTTAATGGCCCATTGAGACATCCACAGATACAAGGGGCCCAGAGGGAAAAGTCAGAGATATACCTGATGAGTCACCTGGACTTGCTCATGTGACTCTGAACTCCATTTTGTTCCTGTAAAATTCCACAAACAGCATGGGAAGGGCCAGAGGGTATATGAGGCAAAGGCCTGGGAATCCATTTTGTTCTTCAGTCGAGATTCAGCTTCAGCTACCAACCAACTCTGGATCAGCTCATCTACAACTGAACTGAGGCTGTGAAACAAAGGACTGAGACCCATCCAAGTACTGGACGTATACCAGAGGGACTATATAAGCCTGCAAACGCCACAGTTCTTCTAGAAACCTGATGTATATGGACTTTCAAATCATTTGTAGGTATCTGATTGCTTTAACCTTTTAACAATTTTCTTATGGTTTGTTTCTTTCTTTTATAATAAACCTTTAGTTTTAGTTACTAAAGGATTGGCTGGCAGCGTGGTATTTTGGGTAAGATCTAAATTTATATTGATCTGGAACTGTGGCTGACTCTTTGGGGTCAGAGGGAACCTTTTTAGTAAAGAGCATAGAGTTTAAATAACTGGTTTCTTTACTGGTCCTAATGGCTGATTGGGAGCCGGAGACTGGAATGCAGTAAAGGGGGCTGTATGTATTTGTATACTGGCTTCTTGATAACCAGTGTGGGGAATCAAAAGCACAGTTTATGGCTGGTTCGGAAGTCTGGCTTCAGTGCCACCACCAGTGCTGGGAGAATTTGCTCTCCTTTTACAGCCTGCCCTGACCTTGCATTCTCAGGTGGCTGCCCTAGGCCTGGAAGGGTCACAGACACACAAAATAATGAACAGAGTGATGGAGATGAGTTGGGTGTTCCGATTTACCCTCTGTAATACAAGAACAATGGAACAATCAGTGAAATGGGAAAGGTTTCTCAAGCACTTTCACCTTTATATTAAAAATACATCTATTTGAAAAGTAAAATAATGATCAACCTTTTCCAAACCACTGTTAGTGTAACCAGAGCATATTGCAATCTTCCCCTATTCTTTTTTTCTCTTACTTCCTTCCAATCCCATAGAGATGCTTTTTCAACTAATCATTTAGTCATTAGTCATTCATCTCTTCCAGTCACTCCAACTTCTTGTGAAATTTTTGATCAAATCAGGAACCATTTTAAATGTAGAACTGGCCAAACAGAAAAGTCTTCATATATTCATGTAGACAGTTATTTCCTTGATTCGGCTATAGTTATTGGCAACCTGATTCACCACTATATTATCATTCAGTAAAAATGTTCTCTTTTATTTTTAAGGAAATTAAGCTTGTTCTACAGTTTCACAAGAATTTTGGAGAAGACAACAGCCTCATTCAAAGCACTGAATCCAAGCATCAAATTTAAACATCTAGATTTCCAGGAAAGACTGAATTAGGAATGATCTAAATTTTTAACTCCCTTCCCTGACAGGGTCAGGAATGTTTGGATACATCCACTAGAGAGATCTGAGTTCTGATCCAAACCTGAGGTTTTGGATTGAGCCATCTCTACTCAGGTCAGACTTGCAACATCTCTGAAGTCTTGGGCCTAACCTAGTGGAAAGGGACAAATACCACATTTTGAGGTGGTTTGGGAAATAACAACAAAACTTTTCAGTGGTTGACAAAAAGGATATAGTTAAAAAAGGGGAAAATAAGATGATTCCCCAGTACTTTGAAAATATAAAGACCCATTCATTCAAGTGCTCAGTATTGTTACTCTTGTTTATTTTATAACAAAAGTTATGCAGACAATGAAAACTCATTTGGATAAGGAAGTTCAAAGGCAACTCAGAGTATACAAAAATGAAGTAAAGGGATAAGATATGAGGGGAGGTATGAGAGATGTTTTTGAAGCCAGTTTTTTAGTTTTAGCCATAGATTTTCAACTAGTAAATTGACTGCACACACCCGCATTTACATGTGTACAAGTCTAAATACTAAGATGGGTGAACTTGAGTGTCTGATATTAAATGAGTGTCCTGATATAATAGAAATCACAGAAACTTGATGGAACAATGATAATCAATGGATATGGTAATACCAGGGAACAAAATAAATAGGAATGACAGAGTAGGTTGTGCTGGTGGGGGAGTGGCACTATATGTGATAGAAAGCATAGAATCAAATATAGTAATGTAGCCAATTAGTTCACTTTATCATTCATTTATTGTGTAATGATATGATTAACTCATATACTAAGTTATATATATATATAAAATCGTTGTATGTCAAATAGGTTTAAATTGTAGGATTATAGAAGTATAAAACTGATCAGCAGTTAGAATGGTAAGTATATATTAGGATCTAAGTAAGTAGAGCTGAAATAGAAGACATACAGGCCTGTAAGATGTTAGCTTAGCCATGTTAGGCAATAAGCTTAAGAAATGCTTGACATAAGTAAGTGACTAAAGAATGACCTGATGCCACCAGATTGTGGGAAAAGATGTGCCAATGGGTGGTATTGCGAAAAATTAACAGTAAGAGTAATTTTTTGCTTACAAGATACCTGATAGTCATATTTTTCTAACATATGCCCTAACTGCAAGGTGTACTATGTGCATAAATGCTAATGAGGTACAGTCAGAATCACATTATTAAAAAAGGTGCCTAGATTGGGAAAAATGAGTTCCCTATGGGAACCATCCTTCTACTGATGATCAATTGGCAAGGCATCTATCAGATCCTAAGACTATCTAGGAGTATGCAAGTATCACTATAGCTATAATTTGAGTATGGATATATATAGGATTTATATATGCTGTTTTATTCATAACTTTATTGGTAACTTTAATAAAATTGATAAAAGATATTAGATGTTGTTGTGAATGCAGGTGGTCACTACAGGTGGTCACTATCCTTGGTCTTTATGTGTTCCTAGAGACTTTTAACGTCAACTAAGTAGCAGAGGTGACTTTCACTCATTTAAACTTGAAACTGTATCCACTGTAGAGCCAAACCCGCAATGGTGTAATATAACATCTCAAAATTCACTTTAAATAAAATAAAAAGCTACAGTAAAAATCTTAAATAAATCAAACTGTACTATACAATCTGTATAGGTAGCAATTTCATGTTTGAATAATAAGAATATAGCAGTAGAGATATACTACCAACCACTTGACCGGGATGGTGATAGTGACTGTGAAATGCTCAGGGAGATTAGAGAGGCTATAAAAATAAAAAACTCAATAATAATGGGGGATTTCAATTATCCCTATATTGACTGGATCCATGTCACCTCAGGACAGGATGCAGAGATAAAGTTTCTTGATACCATAAATGACTGCTTCTTGAAGTAGCTAGTCCTGGACACCACAAGAGGACAGGTAATTCTTAATTTAGCCCTAAGAGGTGCACAGCAGCTGGTCCAAGAAGTGCATATAGTTGAACCACTCAGTAATAGCACCTATACAATATTTAAATTTAACATCTTATGGCGGGGGCACCCAAAGAACCCCACCACAGTAGCATTTAACTTCAGAAAGGGGAACTACACAAAAATTAGAAAGCTAGTTAAATGGAAATTAAAAATTGCAGTAGCAAAAGTGAAATCCCACAAGCTGCATGGAACAACTTTTTAAAAACACCAT
Source organism: Emydura macquarii macquarii (assembly GCF_026122565.2). NCBI lineage: Eukaryota > Metazoa > Chordata > Testudines > Chelidae > Emydura > Emydura macquarii. The sequence goes on from NW_027133199.1 coordinate 5,829,891, forward strand.
ATTAGAGACTCAAATTAAACATATACCCCAAATTAAAAAACACAGTAAGAGGACCAAAAAAGTGACACCATGGCTGAACAACAAAGTAAAGGAAGTGGTTAGAGGCATCCTTTAAAAATTAGAAGTTAAATCCTATTGAGGAAAATAGAAAGGAGCATAACTTCTTGCAAATCAAGTGTAAACGTAGAATTAGACAGACCAAAAAAGAATTTGAAGAGCATCTAACAAAAGACTCAAAAACTAACAGCAAAAATATTTGTAAGTACATCAGAAGCAGGAAACCTGCTAAACAATCAGTGAGGCCACTGAATGATAGAGGTGCTAAAGGACCACTGAAGGAAAATAAGGCCATTGAGGAGACTCTATATGAATTGTTTGCATTAGTCTTCACTGCAGAGATTGTGAGGGAGATTTCCACACCTAAGCCATTCTTTCTGGATGACAAATCTGAGGAACTGTCCCTGAGTGAGGTATCAGTTGAGGAGGTTTTTGGAAAAAAATAATTAAACAAACAGTAATAAATCACCAGAATCACACAGTATTCATCCAAGAGTTCTGAGGGAAATCAAATATTAAATTGCAGAATTACTAAATATGATATGTAATTATCACTTAAATTGGCTTCTGTACCAGATGACTGGGGGATAGCTAATGTGACACCACATTTTTTAAAAGGCTTCACAGGTGACCCTGGCTATTAATTCAGAAAGCATTAATTCAGTACCAGACAAATTGGTTGAAACTATAATAAAGAACAGAATTATTAGACACATATAGGTGAACACTATTTGTTGGGGAAGATTCAACATGGCTTTTGTAAAGGGAGACCATGCCTCACAAATCAATTAGAATTCTTTAAGGGGATCAACAAAAATGTGGACAAGGATGATCAATTGGATGTAGTGTACTTGGATTATCAGAAAGTCTTTGACAAAGTCCCCTCACCAAAGGGGTGAGTAAGCAAAGTAAGCAGTCATGGGATAAGAAGCAAGGTCCTCTCATGGATCAGTAACTGTTTAAGAGACAGAAAACAAAGGGTAGGAATAAATGGTCAGTTTTCAGAATCAAGAGAGGAAAACAGTGGTCCCCTGGGATCTGTACTAGGACCAGTGCTGTTCAACCTATTCATAAATGATCTGGAAAAAGGGGTAAACAATCAGGCAGAAAACTTTGCAGTCAATACAAAATTACTCAGGTTAATTAAGTCCACAGCAGACTGTGAGGAGTTATAAAGTGATCTCACAAAAATGGGTGACTGGGCAACAAAATGGCAAATGAAATTAAACATTGATAAATGCAAAGTAATGCACATCAGAAAACATAATCCCAACTATATATACAAAATGATGGGATACAAATTAGCTGTTACCACTCAAAAAAGATCTTGGAGTCTGTGGACAATTCTCTGAAAAAGCATCCACTCAATGTACAGCAGAAGTCAAAAAAGCTAACAGAACGTTTGGAAGCATTAGAAAAGGGATAGATAAGACAATAAATATCATAGTGCCACTATATAAATCCATGGTACACCAGTACCTTGAATACTGTGCGCAGATCTGGTTGCTCTGTCTCAAAAAAAGATATATTAGAATTGGAAAAGGTACAGAGAAAGGCAACAAAAATGATTGGGGTGTGGAACAGCTTCCATATGAGGAGAGATTAAAAAGACTGGGACTTTTCATCTTGTAAAAGAGACAACCAAGGGAGGGATATGATAGACATCTATAAAATCATGAATGGTGTGGAGAAAGTGAATAAGTAAGTGTCATTTACTCTTTCGCATAACAAAAGTACTACGGGTTACTCAATGAAATTTATAGGCGGTAGGTTTTAAACTAACATAAGGAAGTATTTTTTCACACAGCACACAGTCAACTTGTGGGACTCATTGCTAGGGGATGTTAGGAAGGCTAAAACTATAACTGGATTAAAAAAAGAATTACATAAATTCATGGAGGATGGGTCCAACCAATGGATATTAGCCAAGATGGTTAGTGACTCTGGGTGTGTCTAGTTTCTGACTGCCACAAGCTGGGAGTAGATGACTGAGGATGGATCACTCGATAAGTGTCCTGTTCTGTTCATTTCCTCTGAAGCACCTGGCATTGGCAACTGTCAGCAGATAGGATACTGGGCTTTGTGGACCACTGGTCTGGTGCAGGATGGCCATTCTCATATTCTAAATCCTGTTTAGGAAAACAAAATTGTACAGTACAAGTTGGGTCAGTGACCTGCATAGGTTTTTTTTTACCTGATTTCAGTACACACATGCCTTTTTTGTATGTGCACAAATTTAGAGGCTGAAAATCTGGTACTCTAAATCACAGATTGGTTGGCAAGATTTTGACTGTGCTGAATAGATTTGACACTGATAATTTTCTGGTCTAATATCTCTCTTTGCATTTGAGTGTATGGTGGAAGGCATCTGTCCGAAAAGGAGAGGTCAACAGCTTTTTGACCTTCAGCTCTTTCTGAGATGTACAACTGGCTGTTAACATTTTTTTAGCTACTTTACTGATGTTTCTCAGTTCAACGATTGTATCACACAGGCTCACACAAAACCTGGGACCTCTGGAATTAAATGTATGAGCTTCTGCTGCATTTGCTAGCAGACACATATCTGTTATGGACTAATGCAGCAGGCTCATCATCTGCTAGTGGGGCCTAGCAACCACTAGTGGGTGACAGAGTGCCATTCTGAGCAAGCAGGGTAATGGAAAGAATGGCTGTGATGGTTGCAGCATTTCTTCTTCTTTTGGTTATGTTAGCTAGGAGTTAATGTAAAGAAAAAACCCTGTCTGTAAGAGACAAAATGGATTTGTTCTCCCAGTCCTTGGAAATGCTGCAAGACACTTTTCCAACATAAAAAATGCTTTATAATCATATCTTATTCTAGATCCACATCTCAATAACTAGATATTCTCTTCCTCCCTCTCTCTGCCTCACTCTCTTCTCTCATTCTATCCTTTCTAGATCCCGGTCCACTTCTTACTCTCTCCCTTTGGGATAGGAGGTGTTGCATCGTGGGAGTGCCTTGGTTTTCAGCTAAAATATTTCATTTTTTTCACCAAAAAGAAACATGTAAAGCAGACACAATGAAATATTGGTGTATCAAAATCCCAATGTTCAATCAATAACTGATGAAAAAATGATGACCTTCTCTAACCTCAAACTAAAAACCTGGCACAGAGTGAGTGGGACCAATAAGGAAATCAAGGAAAAGTTTCTGATAAGTGCAATGTATATTGCTGAACATTACTTTGTTTTAGAACTGACAAAAAAAAACAAGAGGGTTGCACTCTGGATACCGGGACACAATTTTTGGGGAAGAGAGAAAAATGCTCTGAGACTTTCTGATCACGAGATGGTACATAGCATGGAAATTAGATGTAATAAATGTTGACAAGACAACAGTCCAGATGGAGAGCATCCCATCATTATGACGGAAGTGGCAAGGGAAGTAGAAAAGCCTTTGGCAAATATCCTGGGTAGCTCATCACAGACAGAGAAAGCACCAGAGGGGTGTGGGTGGCTAATATAGTTCAAAAGTTTAACAAAGGATCAGAGGATATGGAATATAACATTTACAAATGTATTATTTGGCAAAGGACAGTTAATGCCTCTAACTCAGAAAAGAGCAGCAGGCCAACCTGCCCTGAATTCAGTAAGTGCGGGATGATAGTGAACTGCTAGACGATGATGATAGAGGACACAAAATTTTTGGATATCATGAAAACTTTTGTGTCAGAGGTTGATTTATAAAATTATTCAAATGTAATAGGAAGAAATACTGAAATGAATGAAAAATTGGCAGAGGAGGAAGAACCCGAGATTGTCAACAAAAGGAAATGGTTTATTGTGCAGATTTGCAGATAGTTGTAATATAGAGACTTGGCATTACAACTAAGCTTGTACTGATTTAGAGTGCATCGGAATTAAAAAACAGGCTTTTAAGATGACATAAAACTGAATACAGACTGAATATCACCACAAAGAGTAAACACATTCAAAATAATTGAAAATGTAGATTTTGGAATGAAGAAGAGGTTTCAGTAATTCAGTGCCAACAACAACAACAAAAAAGGGTGAACTAAGGGAACTAGAGAGATTGACAGAATTCTGAAATGTAATCCAAAACTGAGCTCACCATAGAGTGTGAACTATGGAAGAGATCTGAGGGTGGACATGTATTAAGAATCATGGTGCTCACTCAATATCACGTTAGTATATTAACCTTACTATTGTACAAGATCAGTAGTGAAGCAGAATATGGGGTATTACAACTGCTAATAACAAGCATTACAAGTGAACTCATTCTTTGCTATTTTGTATAGACTAACTCACTAACATTGCATACAACCCCATGATGTCAGTAACTAAGCATGACTTGAATGGCACCAAGTTCTTTGGAGGTTCCAAAAGAAATCAATTTAGCTAGAAATTCTCTTTTCATTTTTTTTTTTTTTAATTTCCAAATATAAAAGCAAAGAGAGCCAACTAAGCATGAAGATCCAAAGTCTGCACATCTCAAAAACCCAGGCTATTTCTGAATATGCTGTGGCCTAGTTCCATAATTATTTTGCTTCCATTTCTTAAGGGCACTATCATGTATCCATTCTAGTGTCTTGCAAGTTAAAATGACTCTTGTAGTTAAACTTATCTATAATGTAGAATGCTTGGAAGCTAAATACATATGTACATAGATACAAAACACTGGAACTGATTCTCTACTGTCTTGAATGTAATGTAATCATTTACCCTCTGCAAGGGGAATGCAAGATGGATATAAAGTGCTACCAAATCCATAATAGTATAATATACAATATAGAATAGAATAGAATAATAATCCAGACCCACTTTGCATGAATATAAATGACTATACAAGGTACAAGGCAATGAAAAATGAGAACTGTTAACTTGACAGAGTTAAAACAAGAAGTGTGTATTCTAAGGTGACTTCTTATAATTTGCTTCCACAAAGAGTCATTTGCATGTGTTAGATAAAGGTTGGTAAATGTATAAAAGCTTTGGACCCTGGATTGTTATTTGGGAGGTGACACAGGGTTGGATTGCTGGGATTAATAATAGTTATGTGTAGGAAGTCTCAGGCATCTGCAAATACCAGCAATTAATACAACAGCAACTTACACCCAACACTTATTCAGCTCATAAAGTAAGCAACAATCACCCAAGCAAGGGCTAGCGGTTTATTCCTTCTTTTGTGATGGCCCATTGAATAACATGGGGTTCCATGACATGTGAATCCAGGCAAATCTTGGCCTGAAGACTGGGAGAGATGGAGAATTTTTGAGTTGTTCAATTCACAAGGAAGTGTGTGCTATAGATAACGGATTGTGCTGGTAGTGTACCAGGATAGCAGATTGGATGCATATAATTGTGTCATGAGAAATCACAAATTGGAGCTAAATGTAACAACTGAGATATTGTGTTAGTGGTCCCCCCACCCCTCTTCTGTTCTTGAATCAGAATGTATAAGAGCGGAAGCCTGAACCTACTACAAGATATGGGTTCTGAATTCCGATCAGCTCCCAATTAAAGAAAAATGTTTCTCTCATGATAAATGTTATCATAACTTAAAAGTCTTCAGTAGCTGGGGGCCTTTTTCCAAAGAGTGCAGATTATTAAGGAATGGCTCATATTCAACAAGTCTACAATGTTTGAAATGATTTGCTCATTATGAATAAAATTACTGAGTGAACATTTAAACAAGTCCAGATGATTTAGGAGGAGCACCCATTTACTCCAGCTTGTTTAGATAAGAGTATTTCGTTATCAGGAAACCAACTTTTTTGGAGACTTTATATGGTTTTTTTCCTCGAGGAACAGGCGGAGTAATAGATGAAGATTTACAAAAAATAAAAACACATTCCTAGCCATGCCCTCTGTAAGGCCAGCCCCGTACCAGATGTAACTCATAACAACAGTGAAGGTCACTTATGATATTGAGTGTTATCCTGCTATATTGGAACTGAGATTAACAAGACGACTGGCATGATGAATAATTTTTGGAAATATCTAGCCAGTGTAGATAACGTGATAAAATACCCATGTCTCTCTTTTTTTCCTATCTGGAGTTTGTGACATCACTGACAAATCCCTAACAGATCTCATAGCACATGAGAAAGAAGGGATGGTAAAAAAGGAACATGCCAAATAGTTGAGTGGTCACCATAGTGCATGTAAATACAGATGCAAATTGGTGTGTGGCCTAATGGCTACAGCACTGGAGTGGACTCAGGTGAGCTGGGTTTTGTTCCTGGCTTTCCCACTAGTTTGTTGGGAGACCTTAGCGGAAGTCATTTCATCTCTCTGTGCCTCCGTTTCCTCATCTGTAAAACAGGGGTGATGATCCTGACATCCTTTGTAAAGTGTTTTGGCATCTAAAGCTATAAAAATGCTAGGTATGATGATTAAGCATCGAAAACCTTATCACATTTCAACCATTAGCTTGAAGTCTGCCTGATGAAAAACAAAAGAGAAATATATTTTCCCCAGGAAGCAAGCCAGCCAGCCCTCACTGCGCCCCGGTCCCTGTGACTGCCTGAAGGAAGAGAGGTTTGAGGAGTTCCCCACATCGCCAACATGGGATCCACCAGGAGCATCTGAGGCAGGCAGCAGGACCAGCAGAATACAAGGGAGCAATGCCCCCTCATCACGCACTTTATCAAAGCCAATATCAGCCAATGGGAGGCAGTGTTGCCTATTGGATAGCAGTCTGGATGGGAACTCAGGAGACATGGAGCTGGATTCCTAGCTCTGCTGCTGGGAGACATTGGGCAAAGCATTTGGCATCTCTGTGCCTCAGTTTACCTTTAGCAAAATGGGGATAAGGATACTGAGCTTATTTGTAAAGTACTGTGAGATCTACTGATGAAACATGGTATATAATAGCAGTTTATATTATTAATTATTATTGTTATCAACAACATTGGCTGAAACCTTCATTTCACATACAGTTCTGGAGACTCCTCCTGACTGACTGTTTCTCTGCCTCCAGCTGCCAGGAAATTTTGACACCTCTTAAAGTACCACACACATTCTCCTGAGCATGCTCACTCCCATGTGAACTGTCCAACTATCTGCCAGCTATCTGCTCAACTATCTGCAGCTGCCCCTGCAGCTCAGAGGAAGAAAGGGTTACACACGTTGTAAAGATAAGCCTCAAACATTTAAATTACATGAAAGCGAATACACAGTACACTGAGCAGTATACAAGTTTCATAAAGTGTTGTCTGCCAAAAAAGTCACATCACCAGACCTTCCACCTAGTCGTAAAATCCCTTCTGACCTGTATATATAAAAATCCAGACAGTGTTGGCAATACATCTGAAATTTTAAATGCAGCATTCATTTTATCATTAAAAAGATTAAATACTTCCAGAACGATAGGTGGAAGCAGAAAGGGGTTGAGAACTGAAGCAAAGCATGATTTAACATATAGTTATATGGGAAAAATCATCTCTGTTCCATCAAATCCTTGCTCTCTCTCTTTATGATTTACATGCATTATGATTAACTGTAAGATAACGAATTATTAACTGGTTTGCAAATTAATTTTATCCTCAACTATGGAAGCCTTAAATCATATCACTTAAATCTTTCAGGAAGAAGATTTTGTCTTGGCCTGCTTAGCTGCACCATGAGACGGAACTGGGCAAGGAGCCTTTCCCCCATCTCCTCTCACCTCTATGCAAGGGCCAGCCTGGGAAAGGAGAGCACTGCACAGGGCACTTAAGGGTATGGGGAGGAATGAGAGCAGGCCCTGTGTCTCCCCTCTCTCTGGCTATCCAGATGCAGAGAAGAGAACACACTGCAACCTACCCCCAGGGTGGTGGAGCTACCACTCTGTTTTACTCTCTCTAGGAATCCCCAGGAGGCTAATTTGTGCTGCGAGGGCCTACTGTGATGTGTTCCCCTCCTCTCCAGTCCTCTGCATGCCAAAATGGGCTGTAGCTTTAAACCACAATCTAGCCTGCAATATCTTAAAGCCTTGAGGACCTCTCTGGGATGAAAAGTGCTATCCATCACTGCCGTATGAAGTACACACATGGGTTGCACACCGAAGAGGAATGTTTTAATAGGGTAAAGAGATGCAACTGCTCTTGTTCAGCCCGGGGAGCATGCTTAGCCTCATCCTCAAAAGTCTTCAACGGCTGATGCTCAGACTGGCATTGACTAGCTTTGGAATGAGTCACTGCAACAGGTAGTAGAGGAAACAAATGGAAAAAAAGGATGGGTAGGACTGACCAAAACCAACAGGAAATAGGTGGTTTTATAAACTAGACATTGTTTTAATTAGCAGCTTTTAGAGATATGAGAATTGTTCTGAACATATGCACTCTCTAGGGAAGCTCAATCTTCATTGTATTTAGTTTTGGTGACTTTTATTCAGGAATTTAGTTGCACTCTGAGAACACAGAGGCGGGCAGTAGCATTTGTATACAACTACTAGCAGCCATGTGCAGTTATCCCTGGGAGATTTGATAACTCAGTCCTCGTCTCTTACCTGTGTAAATTGCTCAAACAATACATGAAAGCCGTTGAATTACAAGAGAGGAATTTGCAGAGTCTAATCATTCAAACCACTGCAAACTATAGCTTTATAGTGCATTTAGTCCTACACATTTTTATAAATATTAAGACCCAACCCTGAAACATCTATCAATTTTAACAAGAGTGGGATCAGACTCATAAGATTGCAGGAAAATACCATTTGGGGGCCCAATCTCTTCAATTCTTACTCAGTTGAGTAACACTCACTCAAAGAAGTCATTCCATTGTGATGAGACAACGCCCTTGTAATGGAACTACATGCATGACTAAGGACTACCTACATAAGAAAAGTTTAAAAAATAAGGCCTGTTACCCCTTTTTGACAACTTTCAGGGTTCTGCAGGTTGTTTCCATTATGAGGAGAGATTAATGATAGTTATTGATTAGAGGCACAATCCTATTTATTTACAAAGAACGTAAAAAGTCCTGTTTCCTTGAACACGGGTGGAATCAAACAACAGGAGATGTTTCTTTCCTCACAGTTCTAGCTTCTTTTAGCTTTTTGTCAGGATCACTCTATCATGCTTCTGTGGGATGCTTCCTTGTCGCCTTCTCTGTCTCCTTCTGTGGGGTTTCTCCTACTTCTCACACACAGATATGTACCTTTCCCCTAAAAACAATAGCCAGTGAAACCCCTCCACCCACATTTGCCTTGCATCTGCTTTTGTTCCGAGTAGTGACATGAGCCTATTTTGGATGGAGGCTCCCATTGTTTCAGCTCCCCAAGTTATATAAAGGAGCTTAATGGCTTCTTGAAGCGGTAGTGGCTATGCCCAACTCATAACAGGCTCCTGTTTATTAACTACTTATGGAATATTTTCTTAAATATGTATTGAATTCTGAATTAATTAATATCAATGAGTTATCCAAAAGAGTTCAAATATTTAGCAATTTATGATGACTTTTTTCTTTGTAATTTCATAATTAAAGCTCGTGAAAATTCCTAACTTTTTTAAATTCCATTAACTTCCATTTTTGGAAAAATGTCTCATTTCATGTTTAGAGTCTCTTATGAAATATACATGAGCTGTTTTATGAATTTTAATGAATCTTCATCAAATTTGGTCAGTTAACATTATTCATGATTAATGTACAAACACTTCAATCTGACCATTATATGCAGCATTATGAACTTTTATGAGGTGTTAGATACGAAGGATGATAAAAGCAATAAAACAGGGAATATTAAAAAATGACAAAAATAGTCTAAAGCTGCCTTTTTAGTTCAAAAGCTTTTGCTTAATATGTATGCCAATAACAGTCACTTATCTTCAATTAAACCTTCAACAAGCTCATTGGCACTGTTCAAGTAGGTCCTTGAGAACCTAACCATATCTAGTAACAAATACAGCTGTGTTACTGTTTATTTTTCCAACAACAGATCCCATCTGCGAGGAAGAGAATTCACTTGGCAACACCCTAACAGTAAAATACAACTTGTATTCATAATTCAATATGCCTCTCTTTGTTTTAAGATAATTATTTTCTTCTGTATCATTTAAGCCTTAGCTTTTCCCGGAAACATTGAATAATGTGCTCTGTTTATAATATTCCCCTAGGTAGTACTTAATATATGATAATTTGCTGAAGAGCAAAGGTAGTATTTACCCTCCTTTCACCTCTGGCCTGATGCTACATACGCATTCTGTATAGAACTCATAACTTAGTAATTGGGAGTTCTGTGTGTAGAGCACTTATAGGAGCCTATCTTCATCTATCTTAGGTACATACATGTTCCTCATCATCATCTTAATATCCAAGTGCCTTGCAATCTGTTAATGTATTCATCCTCTCAGCACTTTTGTGAAGTAGAGAAGTGCTTTTATCCCTGTTTTCTGAGCAAGGCACAGACTAAGGCCTGGTCTACACGGGCGACTTAGGTCAACGTACAGTCACTTACGTCAACCTCTGTACACCTGCATCTACACTGGCACTACTGTTAAGTCGAAGTAAGTTGTGGCAAAAGTCGACTTAATAAGACCACCTCTGCAAGTGGCGTAGCGCCTAATTCAAATTTGTTAGTTCAATTTAGTGTCAGTGTAGACACAACTTCACTTAAATCGACTTAATTGCCCTCTAGGAGGTATCCCATAATGCCCCGTTTTGACCGCTCTGGACAGTCGCTCTGTGCTGTTCTGTGGTTACGCTACCAGGAAATGTCCCCTCCCCTCAAGCCCCGGGAAGATTTGAATTTTCATCTCCTGTGCTGCCAGCATGGAGAAAGCTTTGTCACTGAACTCTGCATGGCTACTGCAAAGCCCAAACGCACTCCAGCATGGAGTCGACCAGAGGTCTTAGATCTCATCAGTCTGTGGGGCAAGGAGTCCATTCTGGCTCAGCTTAGAGCCAGCAAAAGGAATCTGGACATGTATGGGAAGATATCCCAGGGCATGCTGGAGAAGGGACACGAGGGATGCGCAGCACAATGCCGCGTGAAGATCAAGGAGCTGTGTGAGTCATATCAGAAAGCCAGGGAAGCTAACAGCTGTTCTGGCTCCTCTCCCAAAACATGCCGCTTCTACGATGAGGTGCATGAAATTCTCAGTGGCGATCCCACCACGGTGCCGCCCCGCAGCATTGATACCTCCGCTAGGTCACAGTCCATGGACAATGATGAAAACATGGTGGACGAGGAGGCTGAGGAGAGCAGGGTGCAGGAGAGTGGGGTGTCCATTCTCCCTGAAAGTCAGGACATATTCCTGACCCCAGAGCAGTCCAGCAGCACATAGGACATTACTAATGATCCCGGGGAAGGCACATCTGGTAAGTTTTTTTTCTTCTTAGCAGTTCTGTCTTTTTACATTGGGGGTGGGGACAGGAAGGGGATTTCAGGCTTTTCGGTGACTGAACTTGGGGGTTACCCAGGGAACAGTTGATTTATGTGATGAGATATGCTCCCATAATCATCAGTTGATATCTCACAGAAACTTTAGAGTAGGTACTCTGTTATCCTTTGCAAAGGTTTTCTGGGGAGGGCTGCCTTATCCCCCCCTCCACGGTAGGATACTTTGCCGCGCCATGCTGCAATCAAGGGAGCCTGCATCAAGGCTAAACACAGCTGGTACCCCGCTGCGTGCAGCAAATCTTCCCTTTCCTCCTGCGTGACCCGCAGGAGACTGATATCGCTCATGGTCACCTAGGGATGATGGTGCATGTTTAAAACACCAGAGCTATACAGCAGATGCCCTGTGCCTTTGTATTGCTCATTGCAGTGTTCTAGCAAGTCACATTGGTTACTTTTATTTGGTTTAGGCAGAGACTATATTACCGCCCCTCCCCCGGCTGTCCGCAGATCCCCTCTGTAGGGGCACAGTAAGTCGACCCTTCTGGGATGTCAGGAATGGAATGAGGGTCTGTGTTTGCCCTGTGCACTGCATGGGGAGTATTGTCTACGTTGTTGCAGTTTTATCATTTTCTTCACTCTGCTAACAATGGCTACCTTGTTACTTTCTTTTCATTCTGTAGACACCTCTGCCTTGGCCCCACCCTCAAGAAAAGCTGCGGAAAGACTATCTCAGGTTAGAAAGAGGAAAAAAAAACAACAAGAGATGACATGTTTGGCGAGCTCATGAATGCCTCCACAGCCGCAGAGACAGAGCTCAGAGCGTGGCGGCTGACCTTGTCCCAGAATGTGGACATGGACAGGGAGAGTCGCAGAGAAATGATGGAGCGTGATCGCAGTACCACGCAGGAAATGCTGCGAATCATGTGTGCCCAGGCAGACATGCTGCGGCAGCCTATGGAGCTTCAGGAGGAGCGGAGGCAGGACAGAGTCCCACTGCAACCCCTCCATAATGCTCCTCAACCAAGGGCTTTGCTGCCCTGCCCCTCCCCTGCGTCCAAGAGGTCTCGAAGGAGACTGGCCAGGCTGCAGTACGTGGCGAGTGGAGGCGAGCAGAAAGCAGCAGCTGACAAGCTGACAGATGGCCAGCAAGCAACCACACTACCCCTTGATACTGTGAATGGACACCCTCCCCCATGACTGAATGTTCATAAATAAAAGCTTGCATCATTTCAACACGTTTATTTATTAAATCACATGTTGTCCTGGAGGGATTTGGCGGGTACAGATATCAGTTGGGGTGGGGGGTGTTCACCAAAGGCAAACAACATACAGGAACAGAAATCAGTCCTGCATCTCATTGCAGAACCTGGTTTTCAAAGCTTTCCTAATGCAAAGCGCTCCATGGTTCACTCTCAGTGTACTGCTGGCATCTGGCTGCTCATAATTGGCGGCCAGTCTTTCTGCCTCCACAGCCCAACCCTGGGGGAACCTCTCACCCTTCACTTCACACACATTATGAAGAACACAGCAAGCAGATATCACAGAAGGGAGGTTCTTCTCAGTCATTTCCAACCTAGTGAGGAGACTCCTCCATCTACCCTTTAAACACCCAAACGCACATTTTACAACTGCTTAACCTGTTATTAAAACACTCCTTGTCGCTGTCAAGGTGCCCGGTGTATGGCTTCATTAGCCAAGGGAGCAAGGGGTAAGCAGGATCCCCCAGGATCACTATGAGCATTTCCACACCCCCGATGTGAATTTTTTGGTTGGGGAAAAAAGTGCCCACCTGCATATTAGAGAACAGCCCTGAATTACGAAATATGCGCGGGTCATGCACCTTCCCAGACCACCCCACATAGATGTCAGTGAAACGACCCTTTTGATCCACAAGGCCCTGCAGGACCATGGAAAAGTAGCCCTTGCGGTTTATGTACTCCATTGCTAGGTGTGCAGGCGTAAGATAGGGATGTGTGTCCCATCAATGGCCCCCTGCAGTTTGGGAACCTCATCGTGGCAAACCCCTCCACTATGTCCTGCACATTTCCCAATCCTTCGTAGCAGAAGTCTATTGATGGCCCTGCATACGTGAATCATTGCAATGCCCACTGTAGATTTACCGACTCTGAACTGATTCCCAACCGAGCGGTAACAGTCGTTGGTTGCCAGCTTCCAGAAAGCAATGGCGACTCTCTTCTCCACCGTCAGAGCTTGTCTCAAGCGAGTATTCACACGCTTCAAGGATGGTGCCAGCTCCGAGCACAGTTCCAGGAAAGTTGCCTTTCACATACGAAAGTTTTGCAGCCACTGGTCATCATCACATAACTGCATAACGATGCGGTCCCACCAGTCTGTGCTTGTTTCCCTGGACCAGAACCGGTGCTCCACGGACTGCAGATGATTCATTACAGCCTGCAGCAATCGGGAATTGTTCTGCTCGATGTCTTGTAGCAGGGCAGCCTCGGTGGCATCGCTGTTGTCTGTGCTTCGGCTTCTTGATCTACTTCGAAAATACTCTATGATAAGCCGCGATGTATTTGTGACGCTCACAATAATAGTGCAGAGTTGAGCTGGCTCCATGTCTCTGCAGCAATGGTGAGCATGGGTGTAGACCATGAAATTTCAGCTAGACTGGGCCTACTTATAAAATTAAGCCACCAAATATTAATAAAATGCATATTGCACAGTACGCGAAATGGTGGCTAGAGTTCCTTTTGAAAAGGGGTGATTGTTTCTCATTGCAACACACCCATGCGGTCTTTCCATTCTCAAAGTATGTATAGTATTTCATTAAGATAACTGTTTATTAATTGCCTCTCTTGTTTGGACCATCTTCCCTAATGAACTTATACTCTGGGTGTAACTCATATATGCAGTAAACAGAAATGTGTTAAATGCAGGGTGTGCTAGACCTCCATGGCTCCAGACCTCTCAAAACACCTTATCATCAAAGCCCATGGCTGGATGCCATCCCAGGTATTGCTCAATTTAATCACAACAACCCCAATACCCCTTTGTTTGAAGGGTGGAACACTGAAACAAAACAACAAATCTAGGTGGCTAGCACCTTTTAACTAAGTAAAGCACATGGGTCTCTCCCTCTTGTATTCTTTTCTGAAATCCCTGTGTTTACTCATGTAAATTACCAAAATGCTTTGAAAAACATTGAATTTAAGAATATAAAAGAGAAGCAATAGAACTGGAAAAAGACAAGCAAGCTTCAAGAGTGAAGAATCACTCTGGACAAGAAACTGACAAGACCTGCCATCTAGCCCAGCTGTCTTCTGAGACCACGGATCCGGGCTCTCGGGGGAAGCTGCTAAGAAACCATCGCTGCCTCTTGCCTGCATTGGTGAGGATAATTGCTTTTGCAGCCAAAATATACTGGACTTTTGGTTGAGGGGCTCATTTTATATGTTTATAAGTATAGTAATTAAAGCCTCTCTGTCATTATCGAATGAGAGTCGTGTCAATTCCTGAGCACACTGATAGCAGATCCCAGTCTGTGAGTTAACAGTGGGGAGTAAAAAAACAGCACAAAAATACTTTTCCTGTTTGTTTGAGGGAAGAAAGGAGGGGGAAGCAGTGTTGCATCATGGGACAATGACACTCATCCCAACAGCCACCGCGGCTAGTTGCACTGTGGGATAGCTATATTGCACTGCTTTGAAAGTCAAAATAAGCGTGGTGAGTGTGGTCGCACGAGACCTGTGCAAACAGCGTGGTGTGTACACGCTGCTACAACTTCTAAAAATCGGCCGCTGAAAGTTGACTTAAAGTAAGTAGACTTCCCTCGGCAGTGTAGACATGGCCAAAGTTACTTGGCAAGGTCATGTAGGAAGTTTGTAACAGAGCTGGGATTTGAAGCTGGGATTTCCCAACTGCTAGATGAGTATCTTAACCACTGGATCATCCCTCCTCAGTTGGCCTAGAATGAATGCATTTAATGGATGTGCGATACTTGACTCCATGCATTTCTTGTTGAAATCAGAATCACTTTAAGGCATTTCACCAAATATCTTCTGTTGCCACAGGAAAAAAAAGAGACTTTTGGGGAGAGTGGGGAGGAACTGGGGAGGGAACAGCATTATACTGATGGGATCATTTGAAGTATATGAGAAAATACAATTTGTGGAGCACGCTGGTGGATGAAAAACACCCGCATTGACAGAATGAATTCTGTGGACACATTTTACTTATTATCAGACCTCCGAATCTGTTTGATCAACAAAGTGCATGTTTGAAACCTCTGCAATCCATTCCATACAGAACATCTTTAAAATCAGTTCGTTGGTGCTTTTCATAGACAATACAACCCAAGTAGTGTTCCTTTGTCTAATCTATCCACAAAATGCATTTTGTCACTATCCAATCCTTTCCTTAAATGATTAACACATTCCATCAAACCAAGCCATCTGCTCTTGTGATACAATGAATTCTGGCTAATATGACAAGCAATGTATGAAGAAAAACATACACATTAGATTAAATGCCTAACAAAAGGGAGTATTATTTATTTGGCAAGGCTTATTTTGTTCTTTATGAACTTTAAAATACTGCATCTAGTGTAAATGGAAGGATATATTCTAAATATATTTTAGGAGCAAAGTACTTTTTAAAAAATCTATTTATTTAGGAAGTATTAACAGTTTACAAAGACAGAGCAAAACACTTTTAGTAATATTTTGTAAATATACCTTACATGTTAGCATAATTCAATAGGAAAAATATTAACCAAATTCACCCCTGGTTTATCTCCATTGATTTTAATACTCTAAGAATAAATTTGGCCCTGTGTCCTTTTAAAAGATTTGTAACAGATGGTTATTTCATAGATACTACACAAAGGCTACTAGTCCAAGTCATCTTGTACTATATTAAGAATTGTTTTAATGCACTGTTCAATATGTCCTTCTTGCAGTCAGATAGACTGTTATTGGAAATGAAAATCTTTTCATTCCCCCCAAAAGAGCAGGTAGCAAATCTGGTTCTTTACCGAAAGAGAGCAAATGAAATCTAACCTGAAAGATACACATTAATATTTCTATAACATCTGGTCCAGATGAGTTTTTGCTGAATGCCCAGAACATTTTGTTTGTTCAGACTATTTCTGAAATTGTAATTAACATGCCATTTATACTCTCATACTTGCATAATGTGAATCATTTTTACAGAAGTTTGTATATTTGTAGTATGTATATAGGGAATATGTAATGGTGTAGTTTGTAATTATAAAGGCTTTATCACCGTGAGGAATGTGACCCTCTCAAACTCATAAGTGATGAAGCTTAGGTATATTTTAGAGTTTTAATTTTATTAGGACTAGCTTCCATATCCTTCCACCTGTAAAGCAAGGTGCCTTAGTTACCATGAGTCCAACCATAGAGAACTCACAGGGAGCCTTAAAAAGCTTCTAAAATAACCACAAATAATTTTTCCTGATTAAAAAAATGTTACTATTTATAAGGTCTGATAACTGATGCCCTTTCAAAACTAGACACAAGTAGTAGGTCCCAACACATTTTTTTCCTGGAGAAAAATATATTTTGTCTCTAATCCTACAGGATGTTTTACTTTGACATGGTGATTTTTATATAATGTCTATAAAAGCCTTTACTGGAGCTGCAGGACTAAATCTTGCTCCAGGGCTCAAGCACCCCTTGAAAAAAATAGGGGGTGCTCAGCAACCACGAGCCACAACATAGGTGGCAGGTATAAGAGGCTTATGGAGGCCAAACGGGGCAAGAAATGTCGGACGCCAGCCTGCCGCCTTTGGAGCGCCACCGCTGGAAGCTCCCAAGAAGCAGAGGGGCCACCAGCACCCGGACCATGGCCCTGTCCTCGCTCCCCGCCCCGAGGTCCAGCCCTGCCTCCTTCTTTCCATCCTTGCTCCACCCCTTCCCCCGAGCCCCTCCCCACTACTTGCTCCTCTCCACCTCCTCTTTCTCCCCGTCACTCACTCTTAAGGCAGGAGGGAGCAGAAAGGAGCAAGCGGCAGGCAGGGACACCTCGGGGCAGAGGGTGGAGAGGAACACCCACTGGCAGAAACAAAAATCAGTGCCTGTGGTGCAAAGGGACAAAGGAGGCAGATAAATACACACACCTAGAATACCAAAGGAAAGAACCAAAACTAAGAGACCAGAATAGCTCTCCTGGAAGGGACAGAGCATGGCTACAGCCAGTACAAACTTGACGTTAGCATTCAAAAGCTTTGAGTGATTGTGGTTACTTCTTCAAAATCTCCCATTCTGTAGGACTCAGGCCTAAGTGATCTCCATCCACAGACTACCCACAGGCAGAGGCCCATTCACCTCTATGGGGATCCACCTGCACAGAGCTCACTGCAGGACTGGGGCCTTCATTCTATGTGCTTCATATACAAGGATTGACATAAAAAGCTCTGGTCTCCCATAGGATACTTAAACTCAAAAAGATGTCATGAGGCTTAATTAATATTTATAAAGCACTTTGAGGTCCAGGGATGAAAGCTGTTCCTTATACAATGAGCACAATATATTACTTTTTTCACTACAGTTTCAATATACAGCAAAATCAGAAAAGCTCTTAACCGTGAAAATAATACAAATTTGAATTGCTATTAGCTTCAGAAAAATTAGTGCTTAATCAATTTTATGTGCTTATTTTCAATTCTGCAGCCCTTGGCATGCAAAATTCCTGTCGATTTCAAAGGGAGTCACCTGCCTGTAAGGATTGCATCAGCCACCTCACAGCCTGCTTTTTTCTTATCTAGAAGCACTAAAAAGAATCCCAATTTTCTGATCCATTCACAGCAGGGAAAGTTTCATTTGGAATGATAACATCCAAAACAATGCGTGAAGTGAAGTCTGTAAGACCTTGGAGGACCTGGATCAGCAATGAAGGAGACTTCTAACCCAACATGTTAAGTAGCAATTTCAGACTGTAGCTTCTTTCAAAGCTGCTTTGAAAACGTATTTTGAAAGGTTTAGCAGGATACATTACTTGCAAACTTTTTTTTATTACCACTGCATTTTTTCCAATTAATTCATCGCTTAAGATATTCTTTAAGAAGCAGATCCCCATTTATTATGCACTGGGGCAATTGTTTGGCGGGAGATACAGTTTCTTCTCTTCATAGCTAGCTTACCTTTTTTCATTCATGAGGTTATATAGCCTTTTCAAATCAAAGTGAAAAATTGGAAAAACCTCCCTTAATAAAGTATCATTCTCTAATAGGCCCTGCTCACACCACAAAACTAACATGCTAAATCCTGGTACAAGCAGTTTTGAAAAAAAAATCCATTGTGTGCATGGTTTTACTTAGATTGGTTGTGAGCGTTCACGCTGCAGAGGCGTGTTAGGCATATGTACCATACACAGTTCAGAAACATGAATATACAAGACAGTACGGGAAATATGATAGATCCTGACTTTCCACTCCTGATCCCTCTCACAAACCCCATTTTCTGAGGCAGCACCTGGCTACCGCCTTTCTGTAATTTTTTTTGGAAGATGGGATGCCCTATCCCCCAAGGTTCATCTTTAGGATGAAAAGATAATATTGCAATACCAGGATCAAAGATCAGATACCAAGGCAATACTAAAATTGAATGGCTTTGTGTTGTTGCCCTGAAATAGCTGGCTCATAAAAAGTAAAAGCAAGTGTCTTCTATTACTATTCTTTCTAGAGCTGGTTGAAAAAAACAGAAAAGTATTTTGAAAAAATTGGAAAAAATCATTTTTGTTAAAATCTTTCCTTTTCTTTCATTTTTTCCAAACATCATTTTGAAAAAAAAAAAAGTTTCATTTTTTGGGAGCAACAATAATGCTCTTTGCCACTTTTTATTTTACCTTTATTTCCCTCATTCCGGGCTGGGGTGGGGGGAGGGGCATTAAGAAAGGAAGAGTGTTTCCCTCCCACCCCAAAACAAAAAACAGATTTTTTTTAAAGTTACAAAAACATTCAATGTGTTTCCTTTTGAAATGTTTCCACTGCAAAATGAAAATTATTGTTCAAAATTATTTTTTGTAAAAAAATGTTTAGTTTGGTCAAAAAGACAAAAATAGTTTCAATAAAAATTTTACCGAGTCTAATTATTATTATTAAGGTGCTGTCAGACTCAAGCCCCCATTGCTGCAGATGCTGAGCAAACATACAGTAAGAGATAGTACCAAAGAGTTTATTATCTAAGAAAGTGGTAATTATTGTTCTTTAGCTATAGTTAGGGTTCTTACACACTTTCAGTATGGACCACCCTCGTAGTTCTTCTGTGAACCATCTCCTTTGTATTCAATGTCACATGACCAACCACCCCCAATTCATAACTATAAATCATTCTTGTACCAATATCAGCAATTGCTTATGCGTTAAAAATATTTTAAAAGGTATTTAATGTATTGTTAGCTGTCTTTTAATGTAATGCAGTCACTGGAAACAATGCAGCTGGATCAGAACAATATAGGTAACCAGTTCTCGGCTGACCTCAGTTTGTGAACTTCTAAGCTAAAGAAGTTCTGATTTAGTTCAAGAAGAAGAGAGATTTTTTTGAACTGAAGGACAAGGGTTCTTGTCTCAGCTCCCGCTGTGTATGTGTGCAATTTATGAAAGTTAGGCTCTGATACTGCTTCTAACGTGGTTGGTGGCAAGATTCCCATTGGCTTTAATAGAGTAAGATGGTGCTCTTTGCTGTCAGCAGCACATACATTTGTTGTAATAGGCATAACAGATCTGACAAAGACAGACTTATCCAAATGAAAAAATAGCTCCTAAAATTGTTTTATAGTATCCTAAAGCTTGGGGCAATATGCACACACAACTTTTCTTTGAACTCTGGGCAATATTTTTACTCCTGTTGTTAGAGACAATCAAGGATATATTTTCACTAGATTTTTTTTTTTAAGCAATGAAAAGAGAAGTTACAGAAACACAAGATGTTTCCAATTACGTTAACTAGGCTGGTGTGTGAGCCTTGTGTGAAAGGTTCCCCGAAGGGCATACAAATCATTAGTGGGAATATTGTTTTCAGTAGATTTTGTTTTCTTTTGATCTCAGAAGTGGAATGAAGCATGAGCACTCTGAGTCTTATGACTTGGGGATGATATTTTGAGTCTCATTATTTATTACTTGGTTGTCATTCCTGTTCAGTAAGATGAGGTGCTACTTTCTTCTATTTCTGTTGCAACTGAAAACCGATTAAACAACTTTAAAACCTTTGGAGAATGTATTAATGGTAATTGTGACTAGCATAAACAAATAGGTTGTATATAAAGTTTGGCCCTTATTCTTTTCTGTTACACATACAGTGAGCTTGTAAAGGAACTGAAAAAAGACTAGTAAGAAAATTGTTATAGTTTCAGGAAATATATAGGCAGATTCACCACATGACAAAGCTGGATGCGCGACAGCCCTCTGTGGATGTGCTTGTGACAGAACTGACAATATCCTGGACAAATCTTATTGGATTAAGTTTAATTATTTTAGGAGGTCATTGTATTAAATATACAAATATTTACGTAGTATTGGGGATAGTGTTAAACTTCTTTTAAGCGGGAGATAGGACAGAAAGTGTTATGTACTTCAAAGGACTCTTAAAAACAATGGACCAAACAAAATTGACCTTTTAGTTGAGTGGGGCTCCTGAGAAATACTTCACAAGAGAGGAATGCAAATTACACACCTCAGAAGCCTTCCTTTTGAAGCTATGCCTTGAAGAGAAACCCACTGTCTGGCTGATAACCTATTCACAGTCTCTTCAAAGGCCCAAACTGGATAAAGTTCATGGAGGAGCTAGTTCTGGGCAAAAATGGTTACGAACTGGTGACCACAGGAAAAACCCCTGTGTGGGGTTTGAAGAGCAGTTGTTGAAGTCGAGGCTGATCTCTGGTAAGCTTATTAGTATGCATGTAGGGATTTTTTTTTTTATTCTTTTAATATGTTTTCTCTGTAATGCTTTCACCTTTAGAATAAATGTGCTTGCTTAGAAAAGCTGTGTGATAACTTATAACTGTGGGCAATCACAACTGTTTACCATCTCTGAGAAGGGAAGCAAAAGGAGGACTGCCTAGGCAGTGTGCCTTTTCTTTGGGATATCACAGTTATAGCAAGGGAACTGTGCAACCTGGAAATATCCCGGTCAGAAGGGAGAGAAATCATAGAAGATTAGGGATGGAAGGGACCTCAGGAGGTCATCTAGTCCAACTCCCTGCTCAATGCAGGACCAACCCCAACTAAATCATTCTAGCCAGGGCTTTGTCATACTTCTTTAACTTGCTGACAAGAATACTGTGGGAGACTATATCAAAAGGTTTGCTAAAGTCAAGATATATCACTTCCACCACTTTCCCCATATCTACAGAGCCAGTCATCTTATCATAGAAAACAATCAGGTTGGTCAGGCATGACACCTTGGTGAATCCATGCCGACTGTTCCCAATCACCTTCCTCTCTTCCAAGTGCCTCAAAATGGATTTCTTGAGGACCTGCTCCATGATTTTTCTGGGAACTGAGGTGAAACTGATTGGGTCTGTAGTGCCTCAGATCTTCCTCCTTCCCTTTTTTGAAGATGGGCACTATAATTGCCCTTTTCCAGATGACCGGGGCCTATCCCTATTATCACGAGTTTTCAAAGATAATGGCCAATGGCTCTTCAATCACATCAGTCAACTCCCTCAGTACCCTGGGATCCATTGCATCCAGCCCTATGGACTTGTGCATGTCTAGCTTTTCTAAATTGTCCTGAACCTGTTCTTTCACCACTGAGGGCTGTTCATCTCCTCCCCATTTTGTGCAGGTCTCCATCCAAAAGAGGTGATGCTTTAGGAGCCAGGAGCCCTTGGTGGGTGGTGCCCTTCTGGCCCACAGAAAGGGAATACAGGTCCAGCTGCCCTGAAATG
Organism: Emydura macquarii macquarii; assembly: GCF_026122565.2. Classification (NCBI taxonomy): domain Eukaryota; kingdom Metazoa; phylum Chordata; order Testudines; family Chelidae; genus Emydura; species Emydura macquarii. The sequence goes on from NW_027133199.1 coordinate 5,852,122, forward strand.
TGACAGTGCTGATTCCCTTTTTGCTCTGGTTTCTGGGGGCAATGACACTCATTTTTCCCCACACAATGTTTTATCTGGAAATGGTTCAACCACCACAAAGCCGAGTTAGCTGTTAAAAGTTAGAATGAATATTTGCAGTTGCATTTGATCACATTCATGTCCCTTTTCATTCATTCATTCAGGTGAACAGGGGTATGGTCACACAATCATTTGGTGAATGAATGTTCTTCCTACAAATATCCATATTAGTAAGTGAACTAGTCTATTTGCACAGAATCTAGAATATTCATTATTCATCACAATATAAGCCTGGTTTTATGTCTGTAAATATATGGATCCTAAACAAACATCAAAGCATTGTCTCAACTGCAACTGCACCATCTTTTCATTTTCATTAAATAATATTTATTTTTTATTATAGTAAGAAATACTACAGTAGCACCCAAGGTGTGGTAGGAGCAGCACAAGCACAGAGAAGGGCCCAGCCCCTTCTCTAGAAAACCAACAATAATGTAAAAGACTCAAAGATTTATATTTGAATGAAACTTTAATAGTTCCCTTCTTTGCAGTTTCCACTTTGCAGTTTCCACTTGCTAATCAGTTAAATAGGAGCTTGTGGCTCAATCCTGCAAACTCTAACATAGGTGGGGGGCCAGGGCTGCACTGAATTCAGTGGGACTCCTCCTGTGAGTAAGGAGATTTTGGAAATACTTATACAGGTAAGAATGAGCAGGATATGCCCTTAACTACCCTGAATAAATGTCTATGCTATGGAGATAATTGATAAATAAGTGCATCTATATGAGGCTCAGCCTCCTTCTCCAATTAATTGTAGGCTGGTGAATACACAGATTTCAAAGAGAAAAGATAAAAAGAGGAAAGCTGTGCAAATAGTAGGAATATTTTTCAGTATAAATCTGCACCAGAATATCTGCTCCTTTGCATCCGGCAAGTTCATTCCAGCCAAATTTTGCATTACCATGAAATTCTAGCAAACAGCTATTTGATCATCACAAACAATGAAAAAAACTACTTAATTTTTTAAAATATGAAATGATCTTTAAATCAGAATGGATCTCTGTGGAGATGCCACTTTCCTTAAAACAACTGAGATGAAAGAATACCAGGGATAAGGAACACTTACCTGCTAGAAGAGAAGGAGATGCAGCATGTAACAATCATTTGCAAAAATGGCAGCTGCTGCTCTCAGACAAATTTAAAGAGTCATTCCCAAGGCATGCTGGGAGAAAGTTCCTGAGAAGGAAACTCTGTGATTGCCAAGAAGGAGAGTAGACATCAGGCAATTACAGAAGGAGATGTTTAATTGGAGGATAAAATAACTGCTTCTGTGTTACACTCTTTTACAGGCTTTATTTCTGAGTTCATACAAATAAACTTGTATTTCAAGTAGATTTGCCTTTCTGGTGTAGATGGTAAATAGCTCTAGTAAATAACACATCTGAACCATATTTCTTCTCCTCTTCATTTAATTTTAGCGTATCAAAGCAGGCCTCCTGACTTTTGTTGGTTTGTTTGGTCTCTTAACATCTGCTATCTGTCAGGATCTAACTGATATTACCCCATCAGTTGCTACAAGCTTCAATCTGCAGTTTAATAAACGTCACCTGTCTTATTTGGATGTGAAAAGCAGAGCTAAGAATTCTCTGCTGAAATGATTTTCCAGATGGAAAATGCCCTTTTTGAAAAAAATCAAATATTTCCATGGGAAAATAAATTTTCCATCAGGAAAATTGAAATGAAGGCTACTCAGCAGGAAGGCTCTTGTAACTTTTGCTTTCTCCCAAAATGGATTATTTTTCCTGGAAAAACCTCTTTAAAAAAATCATGGTTTTTTTGTATTCTGATCTGGGATAGAAAAAAATTTCAAATATGTGATTTTTTTTCAGAGGAGGGGATTAGCATTTTATAGCCAGGTGTAGTAGAGAGAACCAGCTAAATATGAATAATGCTGTATTCTTATTCTTTTTATTACCATAGTGCCTAGGAACCCCAGTCTTGGGCTAGGACTCCATTGTTCCAGATGCTGTACAAACAGAACAAAAAGATTCTCCCTGCCCCCAAAATTTTAGTCTTCAAGTATTTAGGAAGAAACATGTTTGAGGTATAGAATGCTTATTCATCTCAATTGGATGTTAACTCAGAGGAAAATTTATATGTATTATGCTTGTCTATTTTAATGAGCATTTTTTTCAAAACTATATGTAATAGGACTATATATATATATTAAAAATTGTACTATTAGATTGGGAAAAAAATAATTTTGTAGAGGTATTTCTTATTTGTGGGGGGGATAGGGGGGTGCACGCAGGCACACATCTGTGTAAAGTCCTTAGAGGGAAAGCTAACTCAAAGAAATTAGTTCTATATTTAGTTCTGAAAGTAGTTAGTCCCATGGTCAATCCTTCTATTCTCTTGTGGGAGATTGTTCCATACCCTAGATCCTGCTCTAGTAAAAGTACTCTTACGCCTCTTCTTTCGGGGTTGGCAGTTTCCTTTGCTGTGTCTTTGTAGGATCAGTTGCAAATTTAAATAAACCAGTGATTCAGGCAAGAATTTGTGACAGTTCCACTCATTAGAAAAGGTTGTTCCCTTAATTGTATACTTTATTGGTTCAAATAATAGGTACAATTAATGTCAATAAAATGTCAGTTGAATTTAAATAGGTAAAAATCCATAGATGATGTAGATGTTGTAATACCTTTCACAGTAGAGAGGAAATGATTAATTACAATTTACAAGACATGAAATCAAGTATCCAAAGTTACAGAGTGGGACTAGCAGCTGAATGTTAATTCAGTTAGAAGTAAATTGGGTTAGATACTAAAGAAAAAATTGATTTCTTGTGCTGGAACTTGATAGATTTTATATACATGCACACACAAAGGGCTAAATTGTATTGTTATACAAAAACAACTCTAGGAAGGCAGGAGTAATGGTTAGCTACTTGCACCGATGGCCTGGGAGACAGCCTGATGAAACAAGGCACAGTGTCTCACAATAAGCAAGCACAGCACCTAAAAGGGAACACATTACTGCTGCCTTCAATGTCTTGACCACTGATGGAACAACCCCAGCTGGAATGATATGCAGCTAGGATGGGTCTAGCTCTTGCTTTGGCTGAGCCGCCTAGACAGTAGTTCTTCACGCATTTCAGTTGGAGTCTTGTTTATGTAGGTGTAAGGGCAGCCATCTTGGTTGGAACATGGGGATAGAATTAGGCACAGTCAGAGCTAAAAGTATGAGTCTGTACATGACAATGAAGAAAGGAGCACAATTTCATCATTTCCCTCTCCGGTAGCTCCAGTCATGTCAACCCTCTTCTTGCCTTCATTAGCATGATTTCTCTTTGCTTTTCAAATTCAAATGCCTCTTCATCATCTTCAAGCCTACAATGCCTTGACCTATATCTTATTATTTGTATTGCAATAATATCTAGAAGCCTGTCACAGGCTAGGTCCCATTGTGCTAGACATTGTACATACACAACAAAAAAAAAGATGATCCCTTCTCCCAAAGAGTTTACAATCTGCCTTTGTTTTCTCTTTCTCAATCAGTTCACACTCTGGTCACTCCTCACTCCTTAATGCTTACTAGAACAGTCTTCCTCTTCTTATGAGCCAAAGGACTTTTCTTCTGATTCTTCCTTCAAATGTATTTTTGACAACTTGTTCTCCAACACTTATCTCACCAATAGTTATTTGGCATTAGAGCTGGTCAAAGAAATGAAAAAAAAAAATTCATGACAATTCATTCATGACAAATATTTTGATCTGAAATTTAAAAAAAAAAAATAGTTTGAAAATTCTCATTTTTTTTTAACTGAAAATTTTGCGGTTTGAATATGTTCTCTCTTCACTTTCTACTTTTCCCCCTACTTTTTTTTTTTTTTTTGGGCTACTGAAAAAGACCAAAAATAGTGGGGCGGGAGAAATAAAAATTGATAAATGTTCAGTTTTCATTAAAAATTCACAGAAACTTTACAATTGTTTTAAAAGGTAGTTTTTTCATGTACAAAATACCACTTGCTCCAGTTTGCACTTGATCATTAGTTGTGCTGTTGTAATTGTCTAATAGAAGTCCTGATTCTGCAGCCCTTAGCATGTAACAACTTTGAGGCAGGAAAATTGTCCTTCTAAATGGCTGCGGGTAGATTCTGCCACTTCTGAAGAAAATGAGGCTAGTCATATCATGAAGTACTATGGACCTAATTCTCTACACTAGTACTCTACAAGTTACCATTAATGCGTCAGTAAAAGATAGCAAATGCCATTACTTTCAGATATGCATAGTTTAGCCTTGATCAATAATCCAAAGCCATGGGAGAACATAATTTGAATAACCAAAGAAAAAGACACAGTTAAGATCATTACTTTACTTTTCTTCCTGACTTTAAAAATCAAACCAGTACCAATTTTTAACACAATGTACAGTACATATAATGGCTACAGAACCTTATCATGGTTTTAAAGTACATCACGGCTATTAGCATATCTCCAAGCAAAATATTCATTTTTTTGCTCATTTTGCAGATGATAATATGAGAACATTTTGGAACATAACACTGTTATCTTGAACAATAGCTTTCTCATCGGTGTGGCTCATTAAAACACTTTAGTATCCTGTCATAAAAAATTAACAAAAGGAAATAAGGAAGTGTCTATTTTTGCCACCCTCTTCAAGAGATTTACCAAAAAAAAACCCCAAAAACCACCAAGTATCCTGAAGGAATAAAACAGTCTCACTAGTTACACTTAAAAATCAGCCCAGAAGAGAAAGTCAGTTTTGTAAATGAAAAACCTCAAATTTGTTCAGTGATGTTAAGTATTAGTCATAGTCCAACTCAGAATTCCCAGCTAAGGAGGATCATTGTGCAGGGTATGCTACACTTGCTCTCCCATATGAGGACTTGAGTTGGGTGAACCTCTGAAGCTTGGGACAAGCTTTCCCAGCCAAGGGGAGTGTGTAAACCCACACTTGCTTAGTGTGGTACTCTGCCCCTCTGTAATAGGAGCTGAGCCATGTTTAAGGTACATCTACACAGCAAAAATTAAGCACAGGCTAGCCTATCCAGGCCAGCTTGAATTCAACTGGGAGTAGCCTGCAAAGGCAGGAAGGATCCTGAGATGCGAGGTGAGTTTGGTGCTGATGCCAGTTTAAGGCTGGGGTAAGAGTTTTGTGTTTATTTTTGAGTTTTCAGTTAATAAACCAGACTTTAAGGAGGGCTGTTGTCATAGGACTTGTGAAAGCCTATGTGGTGTTTATAGCAACCCTTGAAGAGGGCAAGCCACCTGCAGAACAACCTGGAGCCCCATGGGGCGATCCTGGGAGGTGACCAGCTCAGTGATAATGGGTAACAACAGCAGTGAAAACAGCACAAAGCAGGCAGTACAAGCTAAGGATGGACCCTGGGTATGTATTTGGCACACAAAGCCCCACACTGAATTGTCTTCACTGCTACTGTTGTGACAGTGGCTGGATTCAAGTTAGCTCAGTTAGGCTAGGCCACGCACGGCTTTTGTTGTGCAGACATATGCTGAGAGAGTGAGTCTGCTATAGCCTTAGCTAATACAGCTGGGTCTTCTCACTCACACAGTAGACACTCATGCTGAGATCCCCAGTTCAATGACTCACCCAGAGACATAGCATCACACGGATTTTATGAAGAATAAGGGGTAGAAGCATGAGAACAAACTATTTTCTTTTTAAAAAACAAACGTCAGTGATGATTGTGTGACTTTATATTATTTTAGACAGTGGTATTCAAAGCTCCCCAACACATGATGTGCAGATTATGAAATTTTTGACCTCTACATAGTCTCTGATTCAGACTCATCTCTGGTATAACTCCATTGATTTTAATAGGACAAGCATGTTTAACTTTTAAGCACGTGAGTAGAGTGCTTTGCGATGTCAAGCCCAGAACGTTCAGAACCATGCAGGATTGAGCCCATAGGGCACTACTGTGGTTTAAACCACCACCACTCCAGCAACAGTTAGAACTGCGGGATGAGTCCACACAGCAACAGCCATGGCTATGCCTTTAAGGGTAAGTTTCCACAGACCACTGCAGCAAGTCTCAGCACCCTGATTGACTCAGGTTTGTGGGTCTTGTGCAACAATGCTAAAAATAGCTGTGTAGATGTTGCAGCTGGGGCTCTGAAAACCCCCATCCCAGGTTGCAGAGCCTCAGCCCCAGCCCAAACGCCTACACAGCTATTTTTAGTGCCTTAGCGCAAGCCTGAGTCTGTCAACCCAGGCTCTGAGGGTTGCTGTCGTAGGCTGCTACTTGCTGTACGGACACACCTTAACAGGCCATAATGGTATTCTCCCCTGCCCCCCAACACTTTTGTCCTGTTTTTCTGATATAATTTAACTGAGCTTATTTGGGCTTGGGATCTCTGAAAGCTACTTTGTTTTTAAAAGCTGGTTTCAACCCAGCTGTTATAATTCAAGCTTTTTTAAAAATGTAAGGGTGAATTTAATATTTAATCAATTTTAAGACTATTTGAAAACTAGTTACCTTAACCTTAAGCTTAATCTTTCTAAGGAATTTCTAACTTTTTAAAAAATACCAACTGATTAATTGAGTTCAAAGCTGGAATAATGAAAGGCATAATAGCTTGGTTTTATTCAATTTTATAATCCTCTAAAGCAGTGCAGACTGGAGATTGAATAAACATTGGGTATACAGTATTGACAAACTCTCAGCTGATGAAATCTTCCAACTAAGCTATTAATATGCAATAAAATTAAGCAAACACTTTTCAAAATCCTTCAAGTTCTAAAATATTTCTGGTTTATGTTGTTAACCCCTCACAAAGAAAAATATAGAAATGTCATGAATAGAGGACACCTCATAGATAGTGGTTAATTTTATAAATAAGTAGGATGGTATGCTAGTATAAAGTATATAGGGGAGTTCAGTTGCTCAGACTCCTGTAGTGAGTTAAATAATCCTGATTTTATATATAATTTTGCACATAGTTGTGTGGTGCTAACTGCTTTTAGCTTATCCCATTTAAACCTTAAATAGAACAGAAAAAAAATATCTCAAGGAGGTGATGATTGTCTCATTATTTCCTTTTACTTCCTCATCTTAGACTGCAAGTTCCTTGGGGCAGGGACCATCTTTTTGTTGTGTTTGTACACAGCATGGGTCTGGTCCATGACTGGGGATCATAGACTACAGTAATACAAATAAGATGTAATAAAACAAATTTCATTTTAGCACTTTATTGCCATGTAATACTTTTATGATACTCTCAGGGGACAACTATTTGTATTCTAGTACTCTCATTCACAGAATAGCAAGGGCAGTTCAATTTAACTTCACAGTTCTATCACAACTTCTTATCAAACACTATTGACTGCAAGAAAGGGAACATTCAAGGCATTATATGTGTTTCTTGACCAAGCTGCTGATTGGTGTTGGAAAATGAATTGCAAATGAAGAAATTTCCTATAATTGAATACATGTGGCAAAAACTGAGCTCCACATCTTTCCTCACAATCCCTCTAATATTTCTCCATTCTACATTACCATTGACAGACTTCTCCACTTCTCTCAAGTTTTCCAACCTCAGTGTAAATTTTGAACTCCCTTTTCTTCCTCTTCCTGCACATGGAACTCCCAATAGGTATTTCTCCATATTATTGCAAAAACCGTACCCTTCTTCTCCAGCACTGTGCTAACAATGCTTGTTTGTGACTTATTTATTTTTCTCCTCAGCAGCTGCAGTTTCTTCTCTCTGGCCTCCTTGGTTCCCATCTCATTCTCCTTCAGTCCATTCCAAATGCAGCCATCAAAATATTCATCCTGGTCTATACTCAGACTGTCACTCTGTGATTCAGCAAGATTCTTAACCAACTGGACTACTCATGTTCAGGGCTGAATTAAGGCACTATAAGTGGGATCCACAAAGGTACTTAGGTGCCTAAGTCCCAGTTTTGGCTCCAATGTGGTCCACAAAATGCCCACTAAATGCTGTAGGTCTGCACTTACTTGGCGTCTAGGTTTTCAGAGTAAAAATTCTCTTGGAACCTATGTTTCTGCACTATGACACTCAGCATTACAGTACCTAAGTCCCTTCATGGACCACACCTTATAGGCTTATGCCTAAAACCCTAGCTCCTGGAGTCATGTGATTACAACACGATGTAAGCTTCTATTTTCTTATGACCCATGCTACAGCTGTGGTCAACTTCAGACTATGTCACATATCCTTGATGTGTGCCCACTGACTTGTTTCAATGGGGGCTACCAACTCTCCACCTGGCAGATGATGACACCATCAAATGGCTGGGTACATTGTGCATACTCTGGTATATAATGTAAGCTTTCATTTAATTTAAAAAAGTAAGTGTCTAGTCCTCAGTTGTGAAGAAAAGTTGGAAAATATTACCCTAGGTTAAACAAAGCAGTTCTCGTTGATGGTGTCTGCAGAAAGCCTGAAACAATAGTTCTGGGAAGTGTATTTGACCCATGCAGCTCCCTGAGGTTTTAACTCAACAAACCACTGCTTTCAGGGCCTCCACAAACATCACTCCAACAGAGGGTTGTGTGTGTAGCAGGAGAAGAAGAGTACAGGGGATATGGCCCACCCTCCAAACAGATACATGACAGCTACTGGAGTCCTCTTGCTGCCAATACAGGCAATGAGGGCTATAAGGCCTACTTTAGGAGGAAAAGAGGGACTGGCTCCCCTGTCATTGCCACTTCTGATGAGGTGCCAGGCTACAGTTCAGAACCGGGGTTGGGTTATCCCTGTTCATTCTGAGGATCATCCCATTTCTGAGGTAGGAGTCCCAACAAATCTATAAGGGGGATCTGTGTACACTGCCAGCTGTCCAGTTGTATGGGCTCAGGATCATCTCGGATGTCCCTTTTTTTGTACTTTGGAGGTGACAACCCTAGCTTGAGGCCATGGTTATGTTGTGTTTGGTGTCATAGACTGCCTTAGTCGAGCCCTGCTTGTTTACTTAAAGTTACAAACATGCATGTACCTTACTGAAGCAGAGCCTGGAGCTGGGATTTTCAGAGCAGTTAAGTAAGTCAGATCCTACTAAATTTCAATGGGATTTGGGGATCTAACTCCCTTAGGCCCCCAAATTCCTTTAAAATCCCAACGTTCATCTTTCCACTGTCTTCCTCACACTTGTATGTCAAGATTCAGCTTCTCATCCTTGCCATCAACAATTCCCCCCTCCTGCATCTCTGCTCTCACTTCTCACCCCTTCCCTCTTGGCCAGGGCCCAAGCATAATTTTTTCAGGCTCAGTACAAATTTGTAACACAGGCCCCTTCCCACACACATCACAATTCCTCATCCCATACATACAACCTCATAAGCTATGACATTTTTTTTTCCTCGTGGTGATGTGGGTTGCAGCCTGGGCTGGGCTCCCCAGGGCCTCCGGGCCCTGGTAAAGTGTACCCTTCCCCCACATGTGGGGGCCCTGCTCCTGGCCACTTTGCTCTTCCAGTGAAGCTCCTTTGTATCCTTCCTGCACTCCTGTCTTCATGAGCTTTTACATTCAGTGCCCTTCTCCTGGAACAGCCTCCCTGGACAGAGGTGAATCAGCCTGTCCTCTTTCAAGATTGTAAGCACTTCTGGTCAGGAACCATGTCTTCTCTCTTCTCTTGTGTCTTATTCAGGCATAGGTACACAAATAGGACCTGAACCAAAGCTCCCTGAAGTCAGTGGCAGTCTTCCCATTGACTTTAATGGGCTTAAATCAGGCCTATAAAAATCAATAAGAATAACATGACACTAATTAATACAAACTGACTCAAAGGAGACTGCACCCAAAAAGATATAGTAAATACTAGGGTTATGTACAGAGGTTAATTAATATTAGGCTTGCTTTTTTAATTTCATGGGGGAGACAATCCCAGGCTCTCAATATGAAAAATATGAATATTAGCTGCCCACAAGCACAACTCTTCTAATTAAAAAAAAACCTCATGATAATTTTGCACTAGTTTCTGTGAAGTACAGAAAAATGAAAAATCAAACAACCTTCTAACGCTTTGTGTATTCACGAAGGGAATTTCCCACCTTGTCAGATGCTGGTGTTATCAAGGAAATCTTTTCAAAGTTGTCTTATTTTACAGAAGGCTTTAGAATGCTAGAAATGGAATATCCTTTATGGGAAGAGATCTGGACTCAGTCCATGGTGTTGTTACCGGTTAAGCTCTTGGAATAGGTCTCTCTAAAAGGATTAGATTTTCTGACATGCAATGTAAACAAACTGCTCTGTTGCTAAAAGGAAAGCTTTCCTTCCTGCATCTATGCGTTTACAACAAAGGAAGCTGGTAATTCTAGAATAGAGGAAATAAATGTGAAACTAGAGTATTTTGCTGTGTTCTTTAAAATATTTTCTTACTTAAATTTTAAAAATTTTGGTCACCTAATTCCTTTTCTTTTATTAAGAGAATACTACCCATACCCTAATGCTTTTTCTTCCCTCCACCCTGCCCATGAGAAAGTACTCTCTAATTTCTGCAATTAGGAAGAATCAGATATCTACAAACTCATTGTGCCAAAGCTCTTAAGATATTTGATGCATGTCTTTCAGCACAATTTACTGGTAGAGCATTTGGGACAATATAGAGCTCAGGAAATTGTTATTTGGCTGGCAAGGTATAAATGGTGTAAAGAAATCAAGCCTGATCCAGAGTTAATTGAAGTCAGTGGGAATCTTCCATTGATTTCAATGGGCTTTGGAGGAGGTCCAGAATAACTCATACATTTATGTATCAGCTTTCATCATGAGGGATCCCAAAGCACTCACAAAATAACTACAAATAGAGATTGCACGTAAGTATGCTCATGAAATGCAGAAGAGGTTTTAAAGAACATAATACCCATACAACAATTTGAGATAAGGACTATAGGAAAATATAGTACCTAACTGAAACTTCAAGGGAAATTCACCCAAACTGGAATTTGCCTCAGACATTGGCATTCATACACAGTTCTGGACTGGTTTTTGAATATTCCAAAACTTGGTGGTGGGATTTTGGTTTATGCCCATTTTTAATTAACACTGCTACCCTTTCAAATACTGCTAAGGGATTGCCTTTAAATACAAATGGATATAATGCTCAAGTTCTTCTAGCTCAAGTTCTCAACTTCCCTTGGCATCTTTGAAATTATAAAAGCCACTGTCCAGTATAAATTTCTGTCATTGCTAGGAATTAGTTTTGCTAAAATTTGACCTTTTCCTATCTGCTTTTGTCTCTTATCACATTGCATCCACCCCCTTTGCCTTATGCTCTGCCAGTGATGCCGCCCTTCAGTTCCCGTTTGTCAGCTGCCCTCCACACCCAATGGATCTATGCTTTCTTCCACACTGCTCCTTATGACTGAATTAATCTGTAAAATCACTATGCTAATTCAAATCCCTCCTCAAACCTTTTCTGCTGTGAGGCCACCAAGGAGTCTGCCAACCATGATGGCTATGTTGTGCAGCAATTAATGGGAAGTGTCAGGCAACCTTACCTATACTTGGCCCAACCACATCTACCTAAAAATAATAAGAGCTACATTATATTTATATGAATATGCTTCTTTTCCCCTCCCGCTCAAGAAGATGCTAATATTTCAATAAACAGACATTAATTTTGGAGATGAGATTGGGAAAGAAATAGAATTGAGACAATGCTATTAGATTTTGTTGCTATAACTAGACAGAGCTGGTGGAATAGTGGAAATATTTATTTGCCAGATCCTCAGTCAATCAGGAAAGTTCCCCCAATTTCAATAGGGCTATTGGCTTTTTACCAATTGAAGGTTGGGCCCAATTTATTCTATGGAAAAAAATTGGCAAAATTTGCCATGAATATTCACAAGAAATTATTAAACTAGCTCTAATAGCAACTTCTCCCTGATACAATGGACAACTGAGTTCTGTAATTCTCCTCTCACTTCCACCAGTTTCATATTGGTGTAATCAACTGGTGTAATCAACTGGTGTCAATGGACCTACTCCTGATTTACATAACTGTAAATGGGAGGAAAATTATGCCCTGTATCATTGTTTCTATTTGCAGAAAAACTCAGTGCAGATATTAACCAGCCTTATTTCTTAAACCAGGTCTTGGGGCAGTTTTCATAAAGCTTTGTCACTGTGTAGTGTTCCTGAGAACCATTTTTAACAGGAAGTAATACACATCTGTCCTGGGAACTACAGCCTGTGCACAAAATGCTCTTAGTCACCACTGTATAATGAGGCCATTTCAGGAAAACATTCTACTCCCTCTAGCCGCAGATTGTGCATGATTAGAGTCAAAAAAAAGAAGGGGGAAAAGCAGTTAGTACATTCCTGGGGTCCCATTATAGAAAGATAGTGTACATATGTAAAAGTGTGTAGTGGGAAACTAGTAACATGTCTGTTAAAGCCTGTAGTAGTACTCCATACTTTAGAAGTTGTTTGCTGTTTTATCGAGGCATGTGTTACAGGTTAAAAAAGGCTATTCAAATAGAACAGGTGAAGTGGGCTTATGTATACAAGTAGGGGAAGCCATAGGTAAAACAAAGAGCACAAAGGTTTGCATACACAAATAAGGAGATATTGTGGCTGACCCTGTGCAGGTGACTAAACGTGCAGATAAGAAAGGATTTAAAGTTTTCCCCCCCGATGGAGGTTGATTAGAAATGCCGTCTTAATTGGAGGAGCTGTCAGTGGAGCAGAGTACCACAGACTAGTGCTGCTAGCCGTGCTAATCCCACTCCTGAAGGGGTGGGATGATCATTCTGAGCTGTGGGTGAAAGCACATGATGCGCTATCACTGTTGCCACATCTTGTGAATTTATTACGAGTCTCAGCATTTTTCTTAGAACCCCAGTTCCTGGTGTTCTGGTTCTGTCAATAAGACACAAAAATCCCTGAGGCTTGATTTCACATATCATAGACATTACAAACGTGAGGATGATCTCGCTGTTCCTCCTCGCCCTGCATGGGGTTTCCATTCGTTGTAGGATATTGTATTGGATGGATTAATTTACAGTTCCAGCAATATGTATGTCCACCAACTGCAACAGTATATGAATGAGGAGTTATCTGCTCCAGGCATGTTGCCCTTTTTCATGTGGGGGATCTGTCTTCAGGAAATAATCACTCTTACTGGTTCTTCAGCTTGTCTCTCTGAAAGATCTTTGGCCTGACTGTCATAGAAGGTTTTAACTTTTTTGTGCTTCTCCTCTAATTGACCTGTGACTCCTTCCACTACTTCAGCTTTTAATCCCACTTTGGCTGTAGAGATCAATGCACACTCATATCTGGGCGTTAGAGGTTGCACAGGGCTGCTGGTTGTGCCTTCACTGGGGATATTTCTCCATTCTAGGATGGTTTGCTACTTGTTTTCCTTGTTCCTTAAGGTTTTAAGAGTTTTTGCATTTTGATGGCTGATTCATTTTTGCCATTGGACTGACTGTTGTAGGGAGAGGATTTGATATGATTAAATTTCCAATCTTTGGCAAAGTGTGCAAATTCCTTGCTGGTGAACTGTGGTCCATTATCTGAGTATGCTGTGCCTACTGAAGTTGCTGAAGTGGTGGTGTAGGATAGTTCATCTAATTCCCAAAATTCAGACTAGTAATCGATAATGATGAGGTAAGTCAGTGTTATTTACAACAAAAAGGTCCATTACCATCTTGATCAAGGGTCTGTTGGGAATGCTACATATCTTCAAAGTTTCTTTCGGTTTATTTGCTTGGGATTCTGTACATGTATTGCATGGTGCTTTGGTGGTATTTGGCCTGTGTACTACATCCTTAGCTTTTGTAGACATGTTTCTATCCCACAGTGGCTATCATGTAATCAAGATAAGGTTTCTTTTCTTAAGGCTTTAGGTACAAGTTTTTGGTTGCCTTTGAATGTAGTGTAGTCCTGCACACGGAGTTCATCATGTTAGTTCCAGTATTCACAAGTGACCTCTGGAACCTCTTCACATATTAAAATAACAGACGTCAGAATTTGTAGCTCTTTATTCTGTAGCATATGCTCAGACTTTCTGTAGTCCTTGCTGGGAAACAAAGTGCAAATTAAGCCAGCATTTCTATTTCTTTTTGGATTTCTTTTGTTTAAACTAAGTAAAGGATTTAGTCGTCTTGGTCAGTTGTATCAGATTCTTGTGGTAGAGCTGCTCTGGATAGGAAGTCTGTTTATATACATTTCAGTTCCTTTTTTATTGCATACATCTAGATGGTAACATTGCAGTCTTAATAGCATATGTTGGAGGCATTTTGGAGCTGATACTAGTGGTTTCCTGAAAATGTCTTCAAGTGGCTTGTGATCAGTACATACCAGGTCAAAATTCCATACATACTGAAAGTGATCACAATTTTCACAGGCAAATACAATTGCTAGATGCTCTTTTTCAATTTGAGACTATTGTATTTTTGTTGCAGATAAGGATCTTGATGCAAAGACTAACAGCTGTGTTTTTTGCAGAAGGGCTGCTCCAAAGTCCATCCTGCTTACGGTAACTGCTTCTTTCACTTCATAATGTTTTAGCACAGAGTGTATGGTGATCAAGTCTTTAATGCGGTTGAGAGCGGTGTCATACTGAGGTAGCCAATTCCACATCGTACTTGTATCTAGTAATCATCTAAGAGGTTCATATATGTCAGAGACATGGGAGGAATATGGTCAGGTAATTTACAAATCCTAATAGCCATTGCAGAGACTTAGCATTTGAAGGTTTGGGAATTTGTTGCATTACTTTCACCTTTCTGGATCTGGGTGCAGCGCAGGTCTTGTGAGGTCAGTGGGTGTCTCACGTAAGGCACTTCAGTGAGTTGCAGTCACATCTTCTGCTTGTTGTGTTTTAGGTTGACCTCCCTGACCCTTTCTAGAAGGTTAGTGAGCCTACGATCATGATCCGATATTGCCTTTTCCATTGTATCTCCACACCCATACACTAAAATGTCATTAGCTATAAAGCTAATCCTCTTGATACCTGCTAATACATCTTGCTGGTGGCATTGATATTCTTCTGCAGACAGTTTGATTTCATCTGTGGTTGCCTACTGGTGTCCTGAAAGTGGTAAGATAATTGCTTTGTAAATCTAATAGAACGTGTCAGTATCCTTCTTTTGCATCCACCACTGAAAATATCTTTGCTTTAGCAAGGTCAGGTAGGATTTCTTCTATTTTAGGTATCTGATAATGAGCCCTCAATAGTGCCTTGTTTAAATTGCTTAAATCCCACTCTCACCCCGTGTTCTGATTCTGTCAATAAGACACAGAAATCTTTTACAGTAACAGACCTTGATTTCATATACCCAAGATGTTACAAACAGGGCTGCAGCTCTGACTGCTTCCTTTTCTGTTGTCGCTGTGATCTGCCTTCTGACCTGTTGCTGGCTATTCTACAGCATCTTATACAAGATGTTGCACAACTCAGGCCCGTGGAGGTTCTAGCTGCAGCTGCCTCTTGTGAGTGGGAAAATGTTTCATAACATCTGGAGCATGCGAATAGTGCAACTTTCGGCTTTCATTTTTTTAAATGAAACATAAGTTTCTAACCCCTCATAGGTGCAGAAAAAAAGCTTAAAACATGAGCTGAGTGCCCCCTAAAGGCTGGATGGCAAATTAAAAGTATTCCAAATGTACTAGTTTTACTAAAATCTCATGATTTCTTTAGGGCTGACTTTGAATGCTTGAGCTTGGCAATATTGGGCCATGATCGTCCTGCATGAGTGGGATCTCCAAATGCTCTTACTGCTGCAGTGGGAATTCAGAAGGAAACCGCTGCTTCTGTGTGTAACTGAGCTGGGATGCTCAGCTACATGCTGATGGGCTGTCTTAAAGTGACCCCTGAATGCAAGAAGTGAAAGCAGGAGATGAATCTTGATTTGAAAAACCTGCTGTAGGTGGTAATAGTGGTCAGGGTAAGGGGGATCATCTCTTGTGTACGTAAATGTAATTCACATGTTCTACTGAGCCTATTTGACTCATGTTCTTTAAGAAAGCTATTCAATCTAGTACATGCTAGAGACAAGAGCAGCAAAGAACTTCTAAAGTCAAAAATGGGATGAGAAGAAAGGGGTGGGAGTAGCAATTTAAAACTGACTTTTTCCTTGAAGTTCATTCCACTGCTTTTTCTGGCCTCTTTCAATTCACCTTCCTATTACATTATCCGGGAATTGTCATTCTTCCCAGTTTTGTTTCCATAATAAGAAGTTTGATGTGCTTACTGGGAGTATGAAAAGAGTGAGTAGAGATTTCCTAAGTCCCAGAAAATTGGTTCAACACTCCACCACCCATTAAATATATATATAGTTTTTTTACAGTTCATACAGTAAAAATTGTAGAGAAATGGGCTGCCATTGCTCTACATGATGTAAATAATCATTTACATGTGCAAAGTGGATGCAAAATGCTATTTCCCCCAACTTTACAGAGGTGTATTAGGGACTGGTGTTTATAGTTCTCCCTAGATTTTGTTTTAATTTTGTTCCTTCATGAATTATTTTCCCTTGCAGAATGATAAGTTGCAGAACGCTTCTGTTTTTAAATATTTTTAAAGCATGAAATATAAGAATCTGATTCTCCACTTTATTACACCATTGATGAACTCTGATTTCCGTGGAGTCACACCCGCCTGGAACCAACATAACAGCTATTTTTAAAATATAAAAATCTTTTTTTTAATTTTTTGTTTGTTTGTTTAATTCTTGGCTAGATCCTCAGCGGCTGCAAATTGGCATAATTTCATTTAAATCAATAACATTACACTGATTTATGCCAGCTGAAGAGCTAGTCCGGAAGTTTTAAAACTAAATAACTCTAACCATTAGCAAGGAGACACTTCAAGGTGTACCCTAGCTGGTTGTTGATGTGCTTCTTGGGTGGCTAAATGCCCATGGCCTCTAGCTTTATCCCTTATGTGTACCAACAAGCATGCACCCTGTTGTAGCTCATTGCAATGGCCAATGTATAATGGGATATTTCTTGGGCGGGGAAATGTTCAGATCTTGCCAAACTTCAACTTTTGTCCCCACAGCCTTGTGCGTGTGAGTCCCCTCATATCGCTGTCAACTCCCTCATCTGCAGTTCTCAGAATGACACTACTTCAAGTCAAATTTTCGTATAGAATTTGGACGGGGTTTTCATGCATACAGCACAGGACGCAGTATGTTGTAACAGAATTATACTTCAAGAATGATATTGTAGTATAACTTCTAATAATGTAGTTCTAGGGAATTCTCCATAAAAGCTCTCTCTTTACACTGGCTGTGCAATCACAATATACTTTTGTTGCGATTACAAAACAAATGCATTTAAAGCAACTCAGCAATATTTGCTGAACATCCCACTCTCTGAAATTCAGGCCTCATTAAGGTACTTCAAGTCACTGCTGAGATTCTTGGGTGTGTTTTTAAAAATCTAGGCAAATTCTTCTATAAATGTGACCAAACCCAAACTTGGTGGATGGGGGAGGATCAGAATATAGGTTATCCAGTTTTTCCTGTATGAGGGGATTGGTGTGATAGAAATAGGATGAAATTTAATTGTACCAAGTGCAAGGTCATACACTTAGGGACTAATAAGAATTTCTGCTAGAAACCAGGGGCTCATCAGCTGAAAATAGCAGAGGAGGAGACAGACTTGGATGCATTAGTCGATCACAGGATGACTATGAACCACCAATGTAATGCAGCTATAAAAAAAGCAAATGTGATTCTAGGGTATATCAGGTCAGATAAGGAAGTATTGATATTATTGTAAAAGGCACTGGTAAGACATCATCTGGAATACTGTGTGCAATGCTGGTCACCTGTGTTCATGGAAGATGAATTCAAACGGAGACAGGTATAGAGAAAGGCTACAAAGAAAATAAAGGGAATGGAGGGCCTGTCTTAGGAGAGGAGACTAAAAGAGCTTGGCTTGTTTAGCCATTAATAAAATGAAAGCTGAGAGGATGTCTCAGGGTAAGTACACCCTAACAGGGGGTGTTGGGTTGTGAGGGAAATAAATGAGAACCAGGGGGGCCTAGTGGCCTAGCTTCTCCAGTTGCCTGGCTCGTAGGGCAGCATGGCCCAACAGTCAAAATTAATAGAACTACCCTTTTCAGTAAGGCAGTGCAGCCTAGTGGCCAAAGTCTACAGGACTACCCCCTTCCAGCAGGGCAATGCAGCCTAGTGGCTGCAGGGTGGGCCATTACCTCAGGGTGGGTGGCAGCCAGGGTAGGAGGACCCAGACCGACCCTACTCCACTGGGTCACAACCCAGGGCCCTGTCTGTGGCAAGGGTATCTGCCATCAACTCAGCAGGGATCCTGCCAAAGCACACAGAGTTAGACCCAGGTTCTACAACCTGATGACCATTAAGTACCCATTCCTTCATGGCTGGTAGTCTCAGGGGTTCCACTGTCTCTCCTCCACTTCTGGCATCAGGTGGCTGGGGGTCAGTTGGTGCCACAGCCTGGCTGGCCACCATGTACTGGAGTATCAACAGTCTCTCCACATGATCCTGTAATGCACTTCTGTTACCTTCAGTGATCAGCCCAGACTGAGCTGCGCTGCTCCCTTTTGTATCCTGGTTCTAGTTGAAGCATGCCCAGTAGGAACAGGGAGGCGTGGCCTCCTAGGTCCACAGAGGGTGATTAACCCCTGATGAACCAGTGTGAGGTAGGTACACCCCATCACTGAGGGGATTGTAAATATACCAGAGGGGTACGTGAAGGAGAGAGAAGAGCTATTTGAGCTAAAGGACAATGCTGGCACAAGAATAAAAGGGTACAAATTGGCCATGGTATACATTTAGGCTAAAAATTAGAAAAAACTTCCAACAAAAATGGACCGAAGCTGTTATGTTGGGATACTTGAAAGTTACTTGCACTCAGAGAGAAACGAGCAGACAGGAACACAGGGAGATGTAAACACATACAGACTGGGTATATTCTCCTTCTCTAAGACCAGATAGAACTGGCTGAGCTATCCCATAATAGGCTAGCTCTGTTAGCCACAGCAAGTTAGGCAGGACACAAAATGCACAACGGAAGCCATTGTTGTTTCCTGACTAACAGTGAAAGGCTTGATGAAAGGCTAATGTTGTCAGGGAGTAAGCTCCCCTGCACAACTACATTAGACATGCTCCAGTGACAGCTTCTGCAATGGTAGGGAGGAGACAGCAGAGGCTGTGCAGCTCATATTCCTCCCTGGGAGTAAGTGATTGGGAAATGGGCAGGAAGGACTGATAGAGCAAAGAACTGATAGAGCCATGGCTCTGTCCCCATACACAGCAGCTCGTGAAGCTGGCTGACTCCGGTAGGGGAATATATTGTGTTCTGAAGCGTGCTGTGGTAAAGTAGTCCTCAAAACCTTCCACCAAAGCAGAAGGGAATGGGGGTGGGGGCAAAATTGTACCCTAGAGCAGTGAAACTAGACTTAGTTAAGGGAAGTGGCTAAAGCCTCAAACTAGCCTTAGGTGAATATTTATAAGAAGGACTGTATGTGTCTCCTCCAGTCTCCAAAGAGTTAAAGTAAGAATGCAATTATGTTTCTTTTGGAGGGAAGGTGGAAAAAAGAAGGCTGTCTCTTCAACCAAATTGGAAACTGCAGCCGCTTTGTTTTTCCTTAGAATAATAGACCTTATGACATACATGATTGGAATGGGACACGGGAGTGTTGATCAAAGTCAGAACACCAATTTGTAGAGTGCTATGGAGAAAGATGCTAGAAAACAAGCCCTTTTGCTCAATTAAAAGTTCAATCCAGTCTATATCCCAAAGTACCTGAAATTGGTTTTCCTAACATATTACTACTTTATTTGCTTTTTAATAAAGCAAAATCACCAAGCAGAAAGGACCAACAGTTAGGAAAAAGCTTTTTCCTCCTTTTTTCTTTTCAAATAGACTGAGGCAACAGAATGAGCCTTTTGTGGGACACAGACTACAGCACTGAAGAAAACCGGTGCTGCTACTTTTTCAGCAGAATGAAGGCAAAGCTGTGAAAAAAACAGATTTTGCTGCACAAGCCTTGAAGCATGAAGAGCCAGATTCTGATACCATTGCTCACACCAAGTAGTATTCTACACCCACAAGTAGTTCTATCAAGGTCAATGGGCCAGATCATCAGTGTGAGCTCATATAGCTCCATTGATTTCAGTGGAGCTAGGACACTATACGTCACCTGAGGATTTGGCCTTATAGCATTAACTGTGGAGTAAGCTGCTTTTTGATGAGACTAAGGGTATCATCATCATAATTTGTCTTGAAATCAACATTCTTTTTCTAGTGTGAACTTCTGCAGTGTCAGTGATGCCAATATTTGTACATTCACAGCTTTGTTTTTGTTTTGTTTGTTTATTTATTTGTTTTGTGGGTTTTTTGGTACCTGTCATCAAGTTTTGGTCTTTATATATTTAACTTTCAGAATGTTTTGCATGTTATGTAAATGCAAAACAGTCTTTAAAAAAAAAAAAAAAAAAAAGAGTGCAGCAAAAAGTCAGATTTCCCCAGGGTTTGTTTTTGGTGCCAAAGTTCTGGTTGAATGAGATATGAACTTTTTCCAAACACCATACAGAGTGTTCTTTGATGCTCTTTCCTGAAGATTTATTATTTTTTTAATTATGAACAGCAAAACTGTATATAGAAGGTCACCCAATAAGCTCTGACAATCATGCACTATCTTTGACGTAAATTGATGCTATTCCATTTTGTTTTTATTACTGTTCTCTTTGGCCTGTGACACCATAAAGAATAGCTGCTTTGGAGGAGAATCAATTAGAGATCTCAACAGAAATGTTGTGAGACATAGGGCAGGAATCCTGAGAAAAGGAAAGTACAGTGTGTACCACAGATAAATTAATCAGGACTTCTGACAACTACAAGCAAGTAAAAGCTATATCTGACAGTGTCAAGTCTGTGAAGAAACTGAGAGAAACACACTGATATATACTGAGACCAATGAATGACATGAGCAGAGCAAATATATATTCGGGAATGGATCCTATGCTCCCAGTACAGTATACTAGTAACTTGAATTGGGCTTAACTGGTATCCTTGACAGATATAGCCTGAAGAGATCAGAAAACTAAGAGGAGCAAAAGGAAACAAGTTAAAGCAGCTTTCTTGGAAATGATGCCTGTACCAACAGAACACCCACTCAAAACAAAATTAGATCCAGAGACTGAACAGCTGATTGAGAATATGAAGTAAGTTGTAGGGGTACATATTTTGGATTCCATCCAGGACATTTGATCTTTGTTAAAAAAAATTGATTCTATCTGAACAGGAGTGTATCAGCTTCAGTGGGGATGTATAAATCATGCAGATAGCCAGCATTTAAATTAGGTAATGAGAATAGTTACAGGTTGTAGCAACAGCCATAATCAGCTGGGGCACTTTTGCTAGCAGTCCCCCAATTTGAGGGACAGGAGGAATGGAGACAGGGCATTCCTGATGCAGAACTCTTGACTCTGAAATTTGTTTCCACCTCATACCCAATAGATCTATTAGAACCCAAAGGCCTGATGCTGTTAAGGAGCTCTCTGGATTTGATTTTTTATGGGTGCACTTAGCACTTGTTGGATAAGCATGTTTTATCATATAAAATATAAATAAATGTATGTATTATTCTCTGCTCTGGTCAATAATTCCATTTTTTTCCTGCATTGTACCGGAATGAATGTTGTACTTCTGTTGAAGCACAAATCATGTATTAAGTTGAATTTTTGCTGAATTGCTGGGGAGCTCCCCAGTAAAATGACTGTTCTTAACTATCTTTTCCATGTGTCAGGTGTTTTCTCGCAGCCAGATTCTCATTCCATTAAAGTCAATGGGAGTTTTACCATCAACTTCAATGGAATTAGAATTTGGCCGTAAAACAAGGGTTTCTATTTTATAAGTGACTTAATCTTGACTGGATTTACTCAACTAAACATATGTGTGGTTATGCCCATAGCTCTTTCATAGTTAACAAAATTACATAATTATGTTTCTGTGATGCTCATATTCTGGCGCTGTCAGGTATTAAGAGACTCCACCCATCTCAAAAAAAATAAACTGAGCTGCATTATAAAACTCCTGCAGTCATCACTTCAGTACATTGTGTGAGAGCAATCCTTTCAGACTGTTAAGCATATGGAGGTGTAGTTAAACAGAGGAGAATAAATAGTGGTATTTAAACAAGAACATACACTATGAATGACAAAGTGGTTTGCTATCAGTTAGTCAATTAATGCCTCTGAATGACTTTGAAAATTAAATGCACTATATAAATACTAAGCATAGTAATTATTATCATATTTTCACAAGCTAGGGATGACAAATCTGCAAGAGAAGCAGAATAGCAGTCGGGTGAAGGAACGCCATCCTTAACGAGTGACTATGTCTCTAATAGCAAAGCCTCCTCCATTAATTGTTCTTTCATGTCCCTTAGCTTAAAATAGTATTAGACTTTTAGCACTATTGCTACAGACAAAGATGCCAATTCTTTGCTCAAGCAAGGAGCAACTCAGGGCGGAGTGGTGCAAAGATGGCTCTAATTTGCAAAAACTACTAGTGATCCCAGAGGGCCGCACAGCAACCAGGGACCAGGACATAAGGGAGCCCAGCCCATGCTCCCTTTTTTCCAGGCACACCCACTGTGTTGATTGCAGAAGGCCCAGAAGGGGGCTTGTTATAGGAGCTGCTACGTTGGCCATTCCCCTATACAGGTGATCCTCCCATGTTTCAATAAGCTGGTTTTAGGGTAGCACAAAGTTGCTCTAACTCAGTCCAGTATCTGCTCCAGAGTACTGTCAATTTATTTATTTTTAAGGAGAATATTCCAAAGTGAAACTACTAATAATCCTGGATTGTGACTGATGGGACTGGACCTGGTGATCCTGCAAATATTTAGTATCAGTGCTTACTACGGGAGTAGTCTCATTGAATTCATATTAGTAAACATTATTCTTGAGTTCAGCTGAATTACTTGTGTTAATAAACACCAAAATTGTTAAAAGCACCTAAGTGATTTGCAGGCTTAATTCTTATTTTCAAAAATGACTTAGTCGCTTGGGCCCAGATCCTCAAAGGCAGTGGCTCTCAACCGTTCCAGACTACGGTACCCCTTTCTGGAGTCTGATTTGTCTTGCATACCCCAAGTTTAACCTCACTTAAAAACTACTTGCGTACAAAATCAGACATAAAAACACGAGAGTCATAGCATACTTTGACTGACAAATTGCTTACTTTCTCATTTCTACCATATAATTATAAAATAAATTAATTGGAATATAAATATTATACTTTCATTTCAGTGTACAGTATAGAGCAGTATAAACAAACCATTGTCCATATGAAATTTTAATTTGTACTGACTTCACTAGTGCTTTTTATGTAGCCTGTTGTAAAACTAGGAAAATATCTAGATGAGTTGATGTATCCCCTGCAAGACTTTTGCATACTCCAAGGGATACGTGTGCCCCTGGTTGAGAACCACTGCTCACAGACATTTAGGTGCCTAACTGCCATTAAAATTCCTTTGAGGGCCTGGGCTTTAGGGACAGATTTTCAAAGGTATTTAAGGACAGATAGGTTGCAGATAGGCACCTTGTGGTGCCTGATAAATTTTTCTTTTCAAATTTTTAGAATTGTTTCAGGTCAAACTAAGCATTTTGTTTTGATTTAGAGCATTTAAAGTTTTTAATATTTTTTTAAAACTTGAAGGAAATTTTGAAAAAAAAAATTGTTTGAAACCATAAAAATCAAAAGGGTTCATTTTGAAAACATCAGAACAAAACCTTGACTTTTTTTCCTACACCAACAATTAGGCAAAAATGACATGATTTTGCAAAAAGTTTTGGTGTAATCAAATGCGCCATTTTTTGCCAAAACATGTTTTGGCCAAACAATGTCACCGGTTCCGATGCCTGGGTCCCACTGAAGTCAATGAGAGTCAGATATGCTCTAGGAATTATTTTGAGGAATAATGGCCTGGGTTATACAGGAGGTCATAGTAGATGATCACAGTGGTCTTGTTTGATCTTGGAATTTATGAATCTATGAACTTAACCTTCTGAGGTGCTTTTCAAATTTCCACTAGGTGCTTATCTGCATCTTTAGGTACCTAAATACCTTTAAATATAAGGCCCTTTAGCACATTTGAAAGTGTTACCTCAAGTCTGGTTGTGAGAGTTTGCATGATCAGCCTACTATTTGGTAATCAAAAGAAATCTGATGAGGTTCAACAAGGACAAAAGTGCAGAGTCCTGCACGTAGGATGGAAGAATCCCATGCACAGCTACAGACTGGGGATCAATGGGCTAGGCAGCAGTTCTGCAGAAAAGGACCTGCGGGTTACAATGGATAAGAAACTGGATATGAGTCAGCAGTGTGCCCTGGTTGCCAAGAAGACTAATAGCATATGTCACGCTGGCTGGATTGGGGGCAGGGGCATTTATTATATTGTTTAACATCAGTATGGCAAAATCATAATAATTCATGTGAGATATGCTGTGTCAGGTACTGTTAGAAAGGCTGTAATTTGCTAAGTAAGATGATGATGTTTATGTTCATGTGTTATATGTGTAGTGGAAGTTATGGATATGGTTAATATATCTGTATTTCAAATTGTGCTGTGTCTGGGCAACACCCCAGACAGCATGGCTGCAGCACAAGTGCCTGCTTAATGGCCCATTAAGGAAACTCACAGGTATGATGGGCCAGGGGGAGATGCCAGGGATATACCTGATAAGTCACCAGGACTTACGCATGTGACTCTGGACTCCATCTTATTCCTGTAAATTTCCACAAGCAGCATGGCAAGGCCAAAGGACATAAAAGGCAGCTGCACCACATCCATTTGGTCTTCAGTCTTCGGTCTTCAGCCTACCTCTGGATCAACTCTGGATCTACAACTGAATTGAAGCTGTGAAACAAAGGACTAAGACCCATCTAGGTACTGGATGTATACCAGAGAGACTATACAAGCCTGCAACTCAACAATTATATTAGAAACCTGATATATATGGACTTTCAACTCAGTTGTATGTGTCTGATTGCTTTAATCCTTTAACATTTCTCTTATAGTTTGTTTCTTTCTTTTTATAATAAACTTTTAGTTTTCATTACTAAAGGATTGGCTGGCAGCGTGGTATTTTGGGTAAGATCTAAACTTATATTGATCTGGTACTGTGGCTGACCCTTTGGGGTCAGGAGAAACCTTTTTGGTAAAGAGCATAGAGTTTTAAATAACTGATCTTGTTATTGGACCTAGTGGCTGATTGGGAGCCAGAGACTGAAATGCAGTAAAGTGGGCTGTGTATATTTTTATTTTGGCTTCTTGACAACCAGTGTGGGGAATCAAAAGCATTGTTTGTGGCTGGTTGGGAACTCTGACTTCAGTGTCATGCACCAGTGCTGGGAGAATCTGCTCTCCTTTTATAGCCTGCACTGACCTTAGCATTTTCAGGTGGCTACCCTAGGCACGGACGGGTCACAGCATATTGGGCTGCATTAGTAGGATCATTGCCAGCAGATCAAGGGAAGTGATGATTCCCCTCTATTCAGCATTGGTGAAGCCGCATTTGGAGAACTGTGTCCAATTTTGGGCCCCCCACTACAAAAAGGATGTGGACAAGTGGGAGAGAGTCCAGCAGAGGGCAACAAAAATGATTAGGGTGCTGGAGCACAAGACTTATGAAGAGAGGCTGAGGGAACTAGGTTTGTTTAGTCTGCAAAAGAGAAGAATGAGGGGAGATTTGATAGCAGCCTTTATCTACCTGAAAGAAGGTTCCCGGGAAGATGGAGCTAGGCTGTTCTCAGTGGTGCAGATGACAGAACAAGGAGCAATGGTCTCAAGTTGCAGTGGGGGAGATCTAGGCTGGATATTAGGAAAACGTTTTTCACTAGGAGAGTGGTGAAGCACTGGAATGGGTTACCTAGGGAGGTGGTGGAATCTCCATCCTTAAAGGTTTTTAAGCTGTGCCTTGACAAAGCCTTGGCTGGGATGATTTAGTTGAGGTGAGTCCTGCTTTGAGAAGGGAGTTGGATTAGGTGACCTCCTGAGGTCCCTTCCAACTCTAATCTTCTATGATTCTAACCTAAAAAAACATAAGTGGATTTGACATCAGTGGAATAGTGACCGCTTTTGCAAAGGCTGAATCTAGCCTGTTGGCTTTTAAAACATGTCAGCCTTGTTCATATAAAATAAATATTTAGGTTAACATTTTTAATGGATCAGCTCAAGTGTGTTTACAGTGCCTATGGGAACATCCATTTTTGTGTAAAATTTGCATAAGGAAAAAAGACATTTTCATTCACCATTTCCTTCTGTGTGTGAGTACACATTTTGAACGCAATTAAGGAAACTTGCTTGTAGAAAATTTTAAATCCATGGACCACACATACATGTATGTGCAACTATTTATTCTTGGTAAACATACAGTATAGTCTGATAATACAGCTCTGAAAAAAAAAAAACAATGGGTAGAGGGGAAAAAAACAGATAATCACTCCCAGTAAATCCATCTTAGGTCAAAATTCGAGGTTGCTGTGTGCTATAAATTCATGCAGGGGAGGAATTTTGTGACAGGCCAAGCCTTCAGATCTTCATTAATATCATGGGAAGGATAGATCAGCAGTGCACTCATTTTATTTCATACAAATGACTATCCCATTCACCTTTGTTATCTACTATCTGCTGTGCATGAAAAGCCATAGCCACCTTAGACATGACATTATAATCCTAAAGAAGAGGTTGTAGTCTGGCATTTTCAAAGACAGACTAAGGTGATTTAAGTGTCAAATCCCAATGGGTTTTAATGGTGCCTAAATCTATAGGCTTCATTGAAAATGAAAATCAGCTGGTGTCATTGAAAATTTCAGCTGTAGTGCTGTTTATTCTATGTTGCATTGGATCATTTTAAGGAATAGTAGGTAATAGTATTGGCATTAAAATTAGAGGTGTGTGAATAACTAATTTTTGGTTCTCTGGAAGTTCCAAAAAACTAAAACTTCCTTGGAATTGACCTGAAACTAAAATTTTTCAATGGACTTAAAAAAAAAAATCAGAAAAATAAATAGTTTTAGGTCAAACAAAATGTTTCATTTTTATTTTGAGACTTTCAAATATTTTTAAACTTTAAAAAATGTGAAGGACATTTCAAAACAAAAGTTGTTTTGAATCAAAATAATCAAAACATTTAATTTTAAAAATGTCAAAATGAATCATTTTGATTTTTTCAGATTGTATTTTTGTTTTTTCAATTGAAGGAATTCAGTGCACAAGTTTGGGAAACATTTTGATGAACCTGAATCTTTATTTTTTGCCAGTAAAGGTTTTGATTGAAAAATTTTGCCCAGCTCTAATTAAAATACAGCCAAATTTCTAATTGTGGGAAATATATGATCCTTTGCTGGCTTTAGCTGTCTGTGATTCTTTTGATTCAGCTGTCTGAGCACTTAGCTAGGAAACCATTTCTCACTGGCCTTCCTGTTTGTAAATTACTTTTATTGACAGTATATTGTTCAAGGAGGCGAGAGAGCTTTTGTCAGTAAATAGCATAGATTTGTCTCCCATTCTTCTCCCTTAAAGTCAGCTAGAAGAAATGGTATGATGTAGTCAGTGGATTTAGGTGAAATCTGTGTAGTAGAAGCTGAAACACGTCAGGCCAGGTTTGTCATGAACTAGGCCTGATTTGGGGCTTGATTGTGATAGCATCCTACACCATGAGTAGTCCAAATGAAGTCATTGGTGCTACTTGTATGGTAAGCTACTACTCATTGTGAATAAGGCTATCATATTCTGGTCCTTTGAGCGTTCAGACAAAAACAAAGGAAAACGGTCTAGTTTAAGCCTGAAGCCAAGCCATACTTGGAAGTTGAAGGTATATTTCACTTTGAGCATTTGAATTAATTTGAATCCAAAACTTCAAAGTGAATTTCAGGAGGTTGAAACTCCTGCATACTGAAATTACTACAACTCTATTCATCAGAATCCATACTGGGCTCCCGTCTCACATCTTGAGACAACTTCAGGATGCCTACAGAATCAATGGGAGATGACAGTATTTAAGACGCCAATTCTATCGTGTGCTTTACATTTGAATAGCTCATGTTCAAAAACAAATACTTTTCTCTTACCAGTGTATTTATTCAGTCGATGACTGGGACATTTTCATCCTGCATTGTACTTGACTTTAAAAGTAAGTCAACATTGACCTTATTTATGGAAATCTATTTCACAAACATTCAATTTAGTTCATGCATAAATGATGAATAATTAATACACTTTAATTCCACTTTGAAAACAAAATATTAATCCTTCTGAAGGCAAGTACATTTTATATATTACACTAATTCTGTCATGAAAAATGGGTAAAAGTTTAACAGGTAAAATTAGAGGGAAAAGGATGATGCTGTAGCTAGAACAATGGGTAGAGACTCAGGAGATTTAGGTTCATTAGCTGGCTCTGCCACATACATCCTGTGTGACCCATCTGTAAAATGGAGATAATAATCCTTTCCTTTCTCCTACCCTTTATGTGTCTTGTCTATTTTGACTGTGAGCTTTTCTGGGCCTGTACTGTCTGTTATATGTGTATTTACAGAGCCTAGCAAAATGTGGTCTGCACTTCTCTAGGGCTTCCAGGGGCTACTGTACTGCAAAAGAAATAATAAAATAAAAAATAATGGAAGTGAGGCATCTAATTCACAAGTTTTGCAAAGCTTTTCTTGTGATGCCACAAAGCAGAACCTAACTGTATTCTTAAAGAATGTAACTGTCAAAATGCTGTATACTGCATGTAAAAACACTAAGGACAACAGCATTTTTTTCCCATGTGGTGCTACTGGGAAGGAATTAATGCAGTTAGGTTAGCATTAAAGTAATTAATTGATTATCTTCACTGATATATCTATGAAGTATGTTTATCTACAAAGCACTAATTAAAACTCCCAGCATCCTGACCTAGCATGCCATGAGTCTAGTGTAAATGATGGTCTGAATTCATTGGGATCATCTCTTTACTTACTATTTATTTGTATTACCTTAGGCCCAGATCCTCAAAGGTATTTAGGCACCTAACTACCTTTGAGGATCTGAGCCATACTGCCTAGGAACCTTAGGCATGGACAAGGACCCCAGTGTGCTATGTGCTGTACAAACACACCAAAAATGGTCCCTGCCCCAAAGACTTTACAATCTAAGTATAACACAACAGACAACAACAGATACCATCAAACAGATGGGAGAGAACAAGGAAACAATGAGAAAATATTGGTCCACAGGACAGGCAGTCACCTCAACACACCAGCAGCCTAAATGTTGACCAGGCTGGGGTTTGGTTTTGTTTTGTTTGTAGGTATCATGGTAGAAGAGAGTTTTAAGGTGGATAATGGGGTAACGTTGCTGATGTTTGCAGGTTGTTTTTCAAAAACGCAACAAGTGGGCAATGGAGGTAGACAACATGGGCTGATCAGAGGTGGAATTTAACATCTCAATAGTGAATGAGATTATAGGTAGGGTGGGGATAAGATAGAAGGGCCCTGAAGGTGAACACAAGCAGGTTATTTTTGATGCAATAAAGAAAGGATCCTAGTCAGGGATCCTCCCATGTCTGTGAACTTCCCAGGTCTATGTAATTTATTTTTTGAATGAAAATTTGAATTTTCTATTTGGGTGGGGAGAGAGAGTAGAACTCAGGGGACATTTCTAAAGACATCAACACCTACTCAGAATTAGTACAGGATCAGGATTCACTACAAAACTCAAAATCCAACTCATATTCTCAAAGTTGGGAGACTGGGCACACACCCCATTACCTTCATTCTCAGGGCCACTGCCACACCCATACGAATCCATAAAAGGGAAGAAGGGAATAAAACCTGCCCTCTGCTGCAGTAGGGACTCTTCTGCTCCTGTAGCAAGCCTGCAGATGATATGACCTTTTATCTCTTTGACAGGCACTAATGAAACTCTAGATGGAGTCCTCCTCAGCAGACTTAGGCTCCAATTCTGCACCACTGAAGGCAGTTGACTTCACTGAGAGCAGGATCAGGTTCTTGAAAAATACTTGGGCATAGTCATTTGGTGTATTCTACTCTGTGTATACTGTCTGCACAGGGTAAGTGTGCCACATGCTATTAGTTTGTGGGTTAAGTATGAGGACTTAACATTATTAACTGAATGGTGTGGAGAAAGTGAATAAGGAAGTGTTATTTACCCCTTCACATAGTATGAGAACTAGGGGTCACCCAATGAAAATAACGGAGAGCAGGTTTAAAACAAACAAAAGAAAATACTTCTTCACACAACATAGTCAGCTTATGGAACTCATTGCCAGATGATGTTGTGAAGCACAAAAGTATAAATGGATTAAAAAAAGAATGAGATAAATTCATGGAGGATAGGTCCATCAGTGGCTATTTGTCAAGAAGATAACCGTGGATCAATTTACTCTATCCAGGTAACTGGCAAAATTGGAACCTCTAAAACCTTCTTTCTTTCTTTTTCTGTCTTTCTTTCTTATTCTAGACAGCGTATTCTGAAGCGTGCACAGGAAGATCCTGGCTCTATGTAACTCATGGATATTCTGTACTAACGGTATCCTATTGCCCTATTTAACGTCACACCCCTCAAGGTCTTGCCAATTTCAGTTAATTGTCTGGGAAAAGCGTGAGTTTGAGTTTCTTTCACAAGGTAGAGATGATATGGGGCTTTCTTGACAGCGGCCCTTTATGTTTTCTAAGTCATGGGCAGTCATTGTTGCAATAGCTGTGAAATGTCCCATATAAGTAGTCCTATAGAGACCCCATAAATACCAATTCCTCATTATTAATTATTATTATTATTAGGCAAAAGCTCTTAGGTCACCTCTCTGGCTATACCCCTCCTATGGCTCCCCGATAAGAATGGAAGTGACATCTTCTCCCCCCAAAATTCTGAGGTTAGAGTGAGTACAAGAATCAGCAAGTACACAGAGTTTGATTCTCAGTTGCCTGGCACTTTGTGTGTAGTCATTTACTCCAGGGAAGAGTGAACATGAAACATTGAGCACTACCAAATCAGAGAGGAATCATTTTATATCCACTTTGCACTGGTGCTCATGACTACAGAAGGTCATGAAGAATGACCGGTAGTGGAGAATTGGGTTCATAATTTGCAAATCTCTTCCTGAGATACAATTTTTTCTGATTCCCCAAGGAAAATAACTCTCATTTCCTTGAAATAAAAAAATGTAATTCTTATTTTTAACCTCCCCATTGTTATCAGTGTCAATATATGGTGATGATCATTTACAAACTTCCTCTTACTTCCTAAAATCAGCTCAGTCTGTATCGCACAAAGCTGTTTCACGGTAGCACACCCAGTGACAGGACATTTTTAAACAACCTTCACTCATATGATTCATTTCCCTAAGGCTATTTTGCATGAGTATTTATATAACTAGAACTTCTCTGACAAGGAGAATCAGCTTCTCAACTTAACTTGTTTGCTGAGGAGACTTTCTATTACACGTTTGCCAACCCTCTTTACATCCAATTGGCGGTTACCATTTTATCATCCGAGTTCATCAAGTAAGTGTGCCTTGCATAGTGCTACATACACTCTCTCTACCATATGTGAATTACCTACTTTCTCCTGGTACAACACTCAGAATCAGGGGCCCAGATTGTGACTTAGCACATATGCAGATACAAGGTTCAAGGAGTCCTGTGCCACAAGCACCCCATGCTAAGGCTGTTGCAATCTCTGTGAGTTCCTTTGGCTACATATTTTCTGGTGTCCCTCCCTTTCCTCCCTCCAACACACACACACACACACACACACGTCATCAGGACCAAGAAGTGCATTAGAGGCAGCAGGCTGTGCTAAATGCCATTTAGGCACCAATTCATGGTGGAAGAAATGCAGAGCTGCACCATACCAAGACTGTGAGTGGGGTGAAATGTTTAGGGAAAGGAACCATGTTGCCCAGGCCATGATCCACCATGGCCCCGCATCATGTGTAATCATTCACACTGGTGCAAAATGGGTGTGAATGCTGCCAAATCAGAATTGTAGCATTTTACACCTACTTTACACTGTTGTAAGTGGCTACCCAAGGTGCAGGGAGACAGCAAACTGGGATCCCATAGATAACTGGGCGTCCCTGAGCAAGATCATAGATACACACCTATAAAATAAGTGACTGAGAAGACAGATGACAGGCAACAGGAAATTAAATAAATCTTTTGTGGACAGCACAAACAAATGCATCCCTCTTGGAAGGCATGTAGGCCCTGTCCCACAAACACTTAAAAACATGCTCAACTTCAAGCATGTGAGGGTGTCATTCGTTTCATTGATTGTTTATAGGATTGAGGTCTTTATTTGTAATAAGGGGCCCAACCCACCTTCCACTGAACAAAAAAAGGAAAGTGTCCCATTCACTTCAGTGATGATAACCTAGATGATAACCATCTCTTTGTGCCCTTCTCTGGTCCTGGTAAAAATAGAAAGTTTCTAAAATTGAAATTTTAAATGCAACAAAGTGACCTACTTACCACTAACCAACTTGTAGCATACTAGATGGCAAATGTACAGAGAACACTAAGGGCTTGTCTACACAGGGACACCCCGGAAAATTAATCTGGATTAGCTAAATATACTAAAGCCACCTGAGTTCAAGACCACCCAACTCCCTGGGTCTAAGCTCAAGGGGGTAGACCAAGCTGCCATCCCCGTTGCATCAGCCACACTGCCATTTTTAGTGTACTAGCTCAAGTGCAAGTCTGTCTACAAGGGCTGGGAATCATGTGCCACGCTGTAACGTAGACACACCCAAGATAGCTTGAGCTGTCAGTGATGAAAGAGCTATTCTGGAATTAATTAATTCTCTGTTGAAACAGTGGCAAAGTAGCTGCTAGTCTGTCATTCATTATTATAAACTGAGATGATGTTTAACCACTGTATTAACACATTCTAATGAAAAATTTAACAAACAGCAAAGAGGAAGTCATTGATAGGGTGGGCAAGTGAGTTTACAGGTGAACTCCTTTGTGTGGATATGAGTCATTGGTCTTGTGAATTAATCTTTACAACATTTTACACTTCCAAAGTCAGCCTCCTCTGTATCATGGCATTCTTCTGAAACATCCTTCAAAAGATTCTGATGACTCACTGTTAGAAAAGTTAGAAGTGTTACTGCTCTGTTAACTAAATATCCTGACTCCAAACCCAGCTATGTCCTCTGAAAGGTCATTGCTGTCCCCTCTGCTTCTGCTACATTTGCTGCTGCCATTGTTTCTAAGGCAGTGAACTTAGACTTATCTGTATTTCCATTGCCATGTCTCTGACAATCAGTAGCTGATGTCCAGGGTTTTGTAGGCCAGCTTCCAATTTGAGGAGAAATCAGTGACCTTGAGTTGGGTATATTCTTCATGTAACTTGTTTTGTGTACACAAGTCCTGGAAGAGGTGGTAAGCAGCATGCAAACAATCCCTTCTGTCAGGAAACTCAGCCCAACATCAGTGCTCAGTTCCCAAGTAGCAACTCAGCCTCAAAAAACAGCTATAGTTAAAGTGACTGAGGCAGAGAGCAAACTCCGGTGCCTGATCCACAGTTTTTAGATACGTTTAGGCCCAGCTATTGGTTTTAAGTTTACTGATTTCCTCTTTGACTCCAAGGGAGATTTGGGGAATTTCCAGTTGAGTGTCACAGGCATCAGTCAAGAGTGTCAAGGCATCAGTAAGAAGGCACATACGAGTGGGGGAGGAACTCAGGTTAATACAAAGGGAGTGTTGACAGGAGTAGTGTAGCTTTGTGTGTATGGTGGGGGAAAATGGTGAAGGTGAGGATTTGGGGAGAGAGGTTTGGGGGGGGGGTATTTTTTAAAATATGTACCTTCTTGGGGCAGTAAAAATACAGCCAGATCTTTAGCTAGTGTGAATTGATGTCGTTCTTCACCATTTCACATCAGCTGAGGGTTTGCTCCATGGTGCCATAATCCTCACCAGTAAGATATTTTATGTGTCTCAAAGGTTCTGCTTGATAAGCTGAATGGGTGCTAAACTAGTCACTTCCATTTATTTGTTAGAAGAATTTAATTTTCAGAGTGAAAGGGGTTTTACTTTTATTATTATTTTAAAGAAATGTGGACATGGTTTTTATTTAGATACAAAATTTGACCTTGACAGTGGCTGCCTATTGGAACCATCTCATTCCCAAACAAGTTATTTAGTTTGTAATTAATTAACGCACTATCCAAAAGTGAAGCCATAAAGGTCAGGCATGACTTAATGCCATCTTTCTCTGTCACACACACATGATGTATTGATCTCCTACCATTGAGTAATAGGGACTGAGGGTGGCATGGATCAGCGTTCATGTGGCATGCTCCTTCAGTACCCAGCCCAAGCTGGAGAAGCTAATGATCCAACCAGCAGACCGAATTCAGTGATAAATCCTGGTCGCTTGCCACCTGAGGCAGGTTGCGCATACGCTAAGAAGAAGATAGGGATAGAAATAGGTTTGTCAGTGTAGCTAGGGCCTGATTCAACTCCTACTGAAATAAACGGGAATCTTTCCAGTAAGTGCAGTGGGAGTTGGATTGAGGCTTTGGGGCAGAAGACTGGAAGTTGAGATTCTTGTGGCTTGTTCTCAAGTATGTTGCTGACTTCCTGTGTGGCCTACCTTGTGAATCTCTATATGCCTCACCATGACCATATGCAAATAGGCCATTGTGAGGCTTGATGAAGCACTAACAAGAAGTTTTGAGGTGCTTGAATGAAAAGTAAATAAATAAATAATTTACCCTCATCTTTCCATGCAGCAGTATGACAGCTTTTCCTGTCATACACTAGGAGCAATCTATGAATCACTCCTGCCTAACTAAACTGGACATGAACTAGCTGCCCTGAAGTTAATTCTTTTATTAGTGAGTACACAGTGTCAGAGTCTACCACACAGCTGGAAAATTACATCTGCACCAGTGGAAATGCATACTGGCACTGTTCACATGGCATTAACAATACACATGTAATGCTACTTTTTGAATTTAAATAGGGTTGGTTGCTGTAAAAGAATGTTTTGGGCTTTTTTAAGAACATGGCTCAGACTTTTGTTATGGTTCTGAGTGGGTCAGAATAGCACTGACAAAAGTTGCAAACTAAACAGCAGTGGCACCACAGAGCATAGCTCAGGGGAAATAAAAGAGAGAATTTCCTGTTCATCAGACATCAGTTTATTTACTGATATTTTGGGTCAGATCCACAACTGAAGTAAAAGGGCCTAGGCCCATTGACCTCAGTGGATCCATATCTAATTACACCAGCTGGCAATCTGTCCCTGTAACTGCAAATTTGGTGTCTGTATTTAAAAAATATCTAGCTAAGGTATGGATTGCTTGATAAAAGAGGATATTTCTTTATCGAACCAGTTGATTGGCATAACCTAGGGGTAGAGACAAGGGCTCCTACTTAGTCACTTCCTCAGCTGAGTTGGATTTATAAAGACTTTGTGCTATAGATATACCCTGTTTATCTAAATGAGGGGAAAAGCCAATAATGGAGGCCAGTTCTCTGTACCAAAAGTAGCATTTCACACACTTCTGGCCATGGAGAGTGCAATAAAAAAATCATTTTACAACATAAGGTCAGTTATGAATTGCACACTAACTCTGCCAGCCTTTAAATTATAGTAAACATCAGCCATATATCTAGTAGCTGCTATTGTGACATATTGGGCATGAGGCTGTACATGAATTTAATTACAGGCCTAATGTGTCCCTCTAATGGAAAGCACACAGGATGGAGGTTTTTTGTATAATGCCATGCAGTTGAGCATGCAGAAAGCCTGACAGTTTATCCTTTAAGGGGAGGGGGAAGTGTGGGCTAGCATGAGGCTTGGGCCACTAACTACATTGAGTCCACTGATCCATGGAAAATCCTCCCCAATGGATCTGGGGGCATCTGTAGAGAGTTCCTGCTCCTCCACACTAAACCTCTTCCTCTCATGGAATCATGGCATATCCCAGAGCTAGGCCACATTGGCTCCCCCATGTTAACTATGCACTTATAACCCTCTGAAAAAGGTGGAAGGTTAAGAGAGGAAATTTATGCAGCTCATTTTGCTTAGTATGGTGGCTGCCTCCTTGGTTCTGGATAGGCATCACCTCCAATTTCCCCAGACTATAGTGTTCCTAGGGAATATCTTGGGTGGACTCTAAAGAACCAACCAGAATATCCACTGCTCTGCTCCTTCCATACAGTTTGACTCCTAAAATTTTTTTTGCCATTACCTTGTTCATCTCCAATGCTGCTCAGTGCAGGGGAGCACCTGGCCCTATGCAATTATTCTATCACACAGGCGGTGCAGTTTAGCATTACACAAATATACTTGTGACAGAAGAGGAATGAGTACAACTCAAAGAGCACACAAAGAGGAAAGTAACAAGACTCCATAATAACACTATCAAACCTTAACCATACCTTGAGCAAACAACAGGGTTTATCGATCTTTTTGATGTATGTCATAGGACTTTGTACAACTGTTTCATTTTTCACACTTGCACAATAGTTTCATTGTTCATGTGAACACATTCTAACCTACAAAACTCCATTTTAAGGGTGATCTGCAAGTATTTTTAAAAGCACTGACCCCAGACAAACACCAGAAAATTATTCAAATGATAAAGGAACTGTTGGAACAAGAATAACATAACTTCACTGAATCCAAGGTGATTCTCTGGCTTATCCCTCTCGGAAATAACTCTACTTCTTCGAACAAACAGAAATTTCTGTATATTGGGCCAGCTCGTCAGATGGCATAAATCAGCATAGCACCATTGCAGTGAATGCAGCTATTCCAATTCACCCCAAATGTGAATCAACACCATTCTTTTTTCTTGCACAATTCTATGTATAGGAACACAAGGCAATGCTGGCTCTTCTGGTTTGCCACTTTGTTTGCATTACTTTATGGCTTGGCACTAGACCTGATTGAAAAAAGCCTAGAAAAACAATGTTGTGGAACTCTGAAATTTCCGAGTTGCTTCCAGTTTGCAGGGTTGAAAATAGACTAATTTTCTTTTTTTTATGAAAATTTCTGCACTAGGAAGGAATGTTTTACCTTTTTTTTTAAACCAAAGACATTTTAAAATTGTTTCTTAAACAAAACAAAAAATCCATTTTGGGGTAAAGATTCTTTTTTGGAAGCAAAATCATTTGGTAACATAGCACCACCAGTGGAAAATAAATTTAGAGACAGAAAAAAGGAACAAAACTTTCAAAAATTGGAATGCAGAGCCAAATTTTTTTGATTGAACAGTTTTCCATCGAAAAATGCAATTTAGTCAAAATCAAAATGTTTCACAGCAACCTATTGATGTTCACAAACTTTTCAGCAGGAAGAAGTTGAAACCATTTCAACCTTCTCTTTTTGTTGTGATATGATTAAAGTTGTTTTGTTTCAGTAGAGTTAAAAGTGTTTTGTTCTGACTTTATCATTTCAACTAATAAATATAATATAAAAATCAAAACAAAATGAATTGAAATGATAAAGTTGAAATCAAATGTTTTCCTTATCAAAATTACACATTTTGACCTTATTGAAATGAAACAATTTGATGATCCTGAATCAATATATATAATTTTCATTTCACAGGAAATTTTGGCTTTTTGTTCTGGTGTGGAATGAAATTTTTTTTTCAAAACATCAGAAATTTCCACAAAACAGAAATTCCAGTTTCCAGCCAGCTCTAATAGAGGTAGAAAAATAATAAAAGAATAAACCTTTCTTACTAATTTCCCCATAAGCTAAATTATGTCTGTGTGACACACAGCTCCATGCAGAGCCCACACTGTCATATAAGGAACAACAGAAAGCTTTGTGGTTTTCCAATACTTCCTGATTGCCCTGGCAGTGTGCGGGAAATAATGTGAAACACGCCTTTAATGAGTGCAGCCTGCTCAATTCCACTAATCTCACTGAACTAACTCCAAAGCCCAGTGACTACTTTATTAACTATTTACTATTTCAATACCGATATTTAGTGGATAGAATAGAGAAAGGAATGGGAATGAAGCCTGTAGCACACTACATGGAATTTAGAGGGAGGGGCACAGTTTGCGGAGGAAGGCATTTGGAGAAGGCACTAGGCAGCACGCAGGGCTAGAATGTAAAACTATAGCTGGAGAAGCTCTGTAAATAGTTGTTTAATAAAGAGCCAGTTTAGTTCTATAAGAATGGAATTGTTACTACCCAACATGTGAGACACGAAACACACAATCTACAGGAGCTATTGGATGGAAGGAAATGCAGAAGAAAGAATAGACTTGACATACAGGGAGAGAGAGAAAGAAATATTATTTATACCACACTTAAGAATGTGGTGTTTAAGCAGAGGTGGAGAAACTGCGTATAAATGTCACATCTCATAGGTGTGCCCTGGATACTGTTAAATGTAATGAATCATTATTGCTTCACAATGCGTATTCAGCCTTATACACCAAAGATAATATGAAACATTTTTTTTTCCCTTCTCTCATTCTGCCCAGCCAGGACAGCTTTTTATCACTTTTTGTTTATTAGTTGCTATTTTTCATTGTTGCATAAAGTAGAATCTCCTACAAACCAAATAGAGAAAGCTGTTTACTCATGTGATAGTTATACATTCATTCTTCAGGTAAGCAACTGTAAAATAAATATCAATGACTCAGCCTTAAATGTATTACTACATAAACCTGCATTTCACAGTGAGATGAAGATTTCTGTTACTTCATAGAGGAGGCATGCTTTGTTTCTGGGATCACCTTGTGTCAATCCATAATGGTTGCATCACAGAATACTATGACTGTGTAATAAATAAGGGTGCATACCTAGAAAAAAATCTGTGAATATGCATTCAAATAAAAAATTGAATTAGCTTCATTTGTATTTATGTCTCTTCAGCATTTGCTTTCTATAAAAATTATAGTAAATATATTTACTGTCAGGATTATTCACAGAAACAGTGAATTTTAAGCAAATAGTAAAGAGTGCTCATAA
Organism: Emydura macquarii macquarii; assembly: GCF_026122565.2. Taxonomy (NCBI): domain Eukaryota; kingdom Metazoa; phylum Chordata; order Testudines; family Chelidae; genus Emydura; species Emydura macquarii. Next base: position 5,891,110 of record NW_027133199.1, read on the forward strand.
AAAGTTAATTTTGAAATGACAACATGTGTATTCACTCTGGATACCAGATTCTAAGAGTTTCACTCATCCTGTTAGGGAACAGAAATTATGTTATGTGACCTATGTATCCATTCAAAAACAATCAACATTGCTCAGATTGTATATATCAGAGATACCTTCATAGAATCATAGCATATTAGGATTGGAAGAGACCTCAGGAGTGATCTAGTCCAACTCCGTGCTCAAAGCAGGACCAACCCCAACTAAATCATCCCAGCCAGGGCTTTGTCAAACAATTAACTCCTTTTAATTAGGTCCTCCTGAAATATCTACAGAGTGAGTTTTAGTAACCATCATTAGGCAGATCATTGTCACCAACAAATTGTTTAGAAAAGTCTTAAACTCATGGGTAAAAAAGAAGAGATGAAATTTATCAATTTAGTTATTCATTCATCTCCACAATGTAATGTGAGATAGGCAGCAGAGAGATTAAAATGGGGATGGGGAAGAGAGAGGAAATGATCCTGAATGACAACTAGAGCTGGAGGACAAACAATGCATTTTTCAGTTCACTAGCAATTCTGAAGAATCAGCAACAACAACATTGTTTGAGGTAAAACTGAAAACAAAATTTCCCATATCTTTTTGCCAATTGAAAATCTTTTTAAAAGTGGTTTCAGGTTGAAAAGAGCATTATGTTTGACAAAAACCAAAACATTTAAAATGCTCAAAAATGGAAACAAAATGTTTTTCTTTTAAATGTACATAACATTAAAGGCGGTTGAAAACAAAATTGTTTCAAACAGAAAAAATCAAAATGTTTTTTTTTTTGTTTTTTTTTTTTTGTTTTTTTTTTTTTTTATAAAAAAGGCAAAATGAAATGTTTTATTTAAAAAAAATTAAAGGTGTTTTTGATCAAAACAATTCTGTGGAATCTACATGAATATACAAAATGTTTTAATGCCACCAAATCTGCATTTGTCACTGAAAAAAGTTTTGGTTGAAAAGCTTCATCCAGCTCTAGATGAAACCTTCTCTCCTCTTATAATCCAATGAGCTGGTAACCAGGAATGAGTGGTTCAGCAGAATCATTCTTTGTGTGTCCTAGATGCCTCTGTCTATACCTAACAGAAACAAATCTGACATTCTAGCTCAAAATCCTCACAGGTGTAACTCAGACAACGGTGTTAGTAAAAACATAGCATGTAATTTTAAAACTTGTAAAAGTCACTATGTAATGCAAGCACCATCTATTTACAGTCCTGGTGGTGTGACAGTCTGTTCGGTCACAGATGAGTGTAACATTGAATAACATATCAAACCTAAGCCCTGTGTTTGTTTTCTGAAGATTTACTTGAGATACTGTATCATAAAATTTATGACTAGCTGTTAAGATAACCATGTAGAGTTTTATAACAGCACCTCCTAAAGAAGTGAGGACACTATAAAAAACCCTATACAATAGATGGAAAAAAGGGGAAGTTGATAGCAATGAATATAAATTAAATGCTAAAAACTGTAGGAAATCAATAAGGGAAGCAAAAGTACACAAGGAGAACTCAATGGTCAGCAGAATTAAGGACAATAAAAGATTTTTAAAGTGTATTAGGAACAAAAGTAGTCCTGACAATGGTATTGATCCATTACTATATAGAAATAGTTGAATTGTCAATAATAATAATATAGAAAAGACAGAATAATTCATTAAATATTTCTGTATTTGTATTTGGGAAAGAGCAGGTTGAGACATTCATATCATATGATGATTTTGAAATTGTAGGGCATTGCACCATCCTTCCCTGTCCATCTGGGAGGGAAGCCATGCCCCCTTACTCTAGTCCTTAGGTGGGAATAAAAGCTCCAAGGTGGGGAATTAGCATTTACAGACTCTGGCCCCTCAGGCAGGGGCACAGCTGGCAAGCAGTCTGTGGACTCTGGTCTTGTGGCAGGGCAGAACTGGCAAGCAATCTAGGGGCTCTGGCCTTGTGGCAGGGCAGAGCAGGCCTCCTCCTGGCCTACAATGAGGTATCTTCCAACCCAGAGGCGAGGTCAGCAGCAGGGGAGATGGGAGGAGGACCTGGGACCACCCTGCTCCACTGGGTCCTAGCCCAAGGCCCTAGCCATGGTGGAGGGTTCTGCCACTGGGTCAATGGGATCCCAACCAAAGCACGCTGACATAGTATCAGGTCATAATACAACCGGACTACTGTCTGGTTTCCCTGGGCTACTTCCTACACTCCCTCCCTGGGGTACCCAGGCTCAGGGTCATTGTCTGACTCCCCAGAGTAGACAGCAAGCAGCAATCCTAACAGCTTCTCAGCATCCCAGATGGCACACAGCTCCAGCAGCTCCTCTGGATCCTCAGCACTGCAGTGCAGTGCAGTGATCAGGCTTGGGCACCAGCAAGGGGGGAGAGATGTCCTTCTCCTTTAGCAGCTCCAGTCCAACTGAGCTAGAGGGCTCACCTTTTATACTTCCCCTTCCTGTCCCACCCTTGTGCTTCTAGCAGGGTGGCCACAGGTGTCCTGGATCCACCCACCAGGGGGTGAGGGTTTCTCCTGGTCCATTTCCAAGGGAGGTCACACCCCCTCACTAGAGAAATACTCTCTTTTCTAACACTAATTTAGGAAGATGTTAAACGACAGCTAGATTTTTTAAAATCTGCAGTTCCAGATAACTTGCATCTAAAGGTTTTAAAAGAGCTGGCTAAGGAGCTCGCTGGACCATTAATGCTGATTTTTCAGTACATTTTGGAACACTGGGGACGTCCCTCCAGACTAGAAGAAAGTTAATGTTGTGCCAGTATTTATAAAGGGTAAACAGGACCTGGTCTGACACTTTTTGGAATGACCTGAAGTATCCAGGATGAAGCACTATCACCTGCTTACAGTGTGAGACAACCTTGTCTGTGCCCACCAGAGGAAACCTTCCCCAACTACAGTCTTCTGGCAACACCAGAGCTCGTCTCTGGACTCCACATGCCCCGCTCTCTCTCTCTTTTTGCTGGCTAGTAATTTTCACATCCCACTTTTTGTTACATTTACGTGCCCAATCCCTTGAAACTGTGTACCCCAGTGCACTGGTCTCTCCTCAGTTAACATTTTCCTTAGCACATGGTACTTAGGTTTATAGTAAAACCAAACTGAAATTTATTTAACAGAGATTGAGATAATGATTCAAATAAAAGCAAGTATAAGGATGTTGAAACATAAAGATACAGGTAAAAGAAAAACATAAAACACAATCTGTTGCCTACACTTATTAACAAGTTACTTTCCCATCTAATAAGGTATTTCACATCCTGCTGGTTAGTGTATGTCCAGTTCAGTAACCTGGGATCCAGTATTCACGAGACAGCTCCTGCGGGCAGAGTCACTCCTCTGTAATGAATAAGATTTTCTTCTCTTTCTTCTCTTATACAGTCAGAGATTATTGTCCCGTGATGCAGGGGTCCCCTATTCAGAGACTTTTATTGGTTTTGTGTTATTTTTGTCTTTGTCAGTGCTGAAGCCTGCATCTGGCCACAGACTATAAACACAAAACTAGCTCAACTGATAGATCTGCATTGTTTTCAATGTGGATTGAATCATCTCTCAGACTCCCCCTTGTCAAATTACATATTTCACTCCCAACTGATTTGTAACACAATATCATACGTTACATAACTTTAAAATGCTTTCCCATGCACAATAACGATGACAATCTGCTAGTTCATAACTTTCAGCAGAGACCACATTCGACGCCCATTGATGCAATATTGTGCCAATGGTTGGACACAGGAATAATACACATGCCTAGGTATACCTGGACGTGTCTATGTCATACTGGGAATTATAGGCCTCTTGACCTGACATCAATACCTGGCAAAATGATGAAATGACTGATACAGGACTCAATTAATAAAGAAATAGTTAATGTCAATCCACATGGGTTTATGGAAAATAAATCTAGCCAAATTATCTTGATCTTCTCTTGATGAAATCACAGTTTGGTTGAAAAAGGTCATAGTATTGATGCAATACTCTTAGACTTCTGTTAGGCATTTGACTTGTTATCACATGGCATTTTGATTAAGAAATGAGAAAACAGAGAATCAGCATAGTACGCATATATTAAAAATGGGCTGATAGGTCTCAAATAACTGGAAAAGGGGAACCATTATCAAATGGACGTGATTTTAGTGGGGTTCCACGGGCATCAGAACTTGATCTTACACTATGTAACAATGTTTATCAGTGACCTGAAAGAAAACATAAAAGTTTAAGATGATGCAAAGATTGGGGGAGTGGTAAATAATGAAGACTACAGGTCACTGATTCAGAGCAATCTGGATTACTTGGAAAGCTGGGCACAAGCAAACAATATGGATTTCAATATTCAATCAAATGTAAGATCATACATCCAGGAACAAAGAAGGTAGCCATACTTACAAACTAGATAACTATGTTGAGAAGTAGTGATTCTAAAAAGGAGTTGGGGATTCAGGTTGGATAATCAGATGAAGATGTGCTTCCAGTGTGATGCTATGGTCAAAGGGCTATCTTTGTCTGTGTAAGTGGGAATATCGAGTCAGAGTAGAGATGTATTACCTCTTTATTTGGCACTGGTGTGACCGCTTCTGTGCGCAGTTGTGACCTCTACGACTACAGAATTTAAGAAGGATGTTGATAGATTGTAGAGAGTTCAGAGAAGATCCAAGAGAACGATTAAAGACTTGGAAAACTTGCCTTGTAGTGAACAACTGAAGGAGCAAAATCTATGTATCTTATCAATGAGAAAGCTGAGCGGTGACTTGCTAAGTCTATAAGTACTTACATGGGGAAAAGAAGTTTGATAACAGAGGGCTCTTCAGTCTAGCAGATAAAAGTATAACAAGTTCTAATGTCTGGGAAAGCTAGGAAAATTCAGATTCAAAATAAGGTACAAATTGTTAACAGTGAGAGTAAATTAACCAACCATTGGAACAGATTACCAAGGTTTGTGATGGATTCAAATCAAGATTTTTCTAAAAGATATGCTGTACTTCACACAAAAATTAATTCAGGGAAGTGCTATGACCTGTGTTACGCAGGAGATCAGATTAGATGACCACAATGGTCTCTTCTGGCCTTGGAATTTATGAAAGTCAATAAACAAAATCACAGTGGCTAGTGGTCTATTGTTATTATTTATTTCTATTACAAATTTACCTAGGAGCCTAGTCATGGAGCAGGACCCTCATGTTTTCCTTCTCTTTTTTTGGAGGAAGTTTGGGTTGTATTCTTTTCTCCCAATATATTTCTTCCTGCTTTCTTTTCTCTCCCTCATCCCAAGTATTTATTTTATTGTGTCTCTCTTCATTCTTTCCTTTTCTTTTTTCTTCCCCTACAGTATAATATGTTGCCATTCAGATTTGGTAATGTTTCACACCCAGTTTGCAAAAGTAATACTTGATTATGACAAGGTCTAACTAGAGAATCAGACCCAGAACCTGAAGGTCAGAGGTGAGGCAAATTGGTAGGGCAGCATGAAGGGATTCATTTATTGCTGCTGCCCAGGCAGTACCAGATTTTTTGATCTACAGAATGCTTTCCTTTCCAGAACTCTCAGTGTAACTGTGTCTTCCAGAATCTTAAAGTCACAGGAAAAGCAATAAAATTCAGTTGACACTGAACAGCTAGGATAGCAAACCTGCCCCCCACCTCCTTCAATCCCCTTCAAAAACATTAATTAAGGTCAGAATGTTAACCTGACTTTCCTAGTCTTACTATGCCTTTTGTTGATTCTGTAGGTTCAAATTGTCCCATAATATGATTTAATTTTTCTTCCACAATTTCATACAAAAAGCCAGAAATCCCATTAAAGAGAGAAGTCCTGCAGCTACCCACATATTAAAGCAATATTACCCCAAGCAATCACTGTGAAATGCTAATATTTCCTATGTGCACAGGGTATGCAAAAGAAATAAAATCTCCGTTGCTTATCCTCATAATTCTATATTTAATACTTTGTGCGCATGGTTATAATGCAAGAAGGCAGGCCAAAATACCCTGACAATTCCATTCAAGTGAATATGGAAAATTGAGATAGGATACAATAAATATGTCTGGTGTGATTCTAATGATTTCAGTGGAGTTAGATCTGGAATGAATTTGGCCTAGTATGTTTTTTAATCATAAAGAACACTGTATATTTCACTGAGCAATTATTTCATTATGAAAGAAACCCAGATTGAAATCTACTGGAACTTTATATGCTAATTTTAGTTAATGTAAACTGAAAATAATTTTGCAAGCAGCATTAGTGCACACATTTCCTGGAAATATTCTTTTATCTTAGTTGGGGAAACACAGGATGTTATAAATGCCTTTAATAAGAGGAAATGTTTGATTAAGTTACAGATGAATGGCAAATTGAACAGATTTATTTCTGTGACGTGTAAATTGCTACATCAGTGACAAGCCTAGAGTCATGACTGACCTAGTGACTGAGAGTTTCTTTGATCATTTACCTTGAAGCAGACACCTTATTTGTTTGGTATTTGACTATTACAGGCATGAACAAGTTGTATTAATGAAGTTGACGTACAGCAGGTGTTTCAACACACAGAAAGTGGAGGGGAAAAAATCCAAATCAGAAAGTTATTTAATATCCTGAGTTTTTGGCTATTAAAAAAAAAAGGAAAAGATGTTTTTTTTATTTTAGCATAAAAGCATTTTTGAAGAAAATATAACTAGAGATATTAAATATAGGGCATTGTTTAAACATTTGGCTTAATGTAACGTGGGTTATAATTGAAATGCATTTATGAGAACACTGTATATCTTAAAATTGTAGGGCTCTACAAAGCTTTTCAATACACACACACAATTTCCATTAAACACACGAAGTAACAGAGTTATACCCTCGTGCTAAAAGCTTACATGCAATGTTTTTGTTCCTTCCATTTCTTGACAACAAGAACAACAACTGGCCAGGATGGAATAGCTGCTGAGAGGCTGATTAAAAATCTCTCATTTCTCAAAAGCCACTCCACAAACATGCAGGAAGTCAAATCCCAAATGTAAAGGGTACCGTTCAAAAGGAGACACAGATAGAGGGAAAGGGACAACAATAGGCAAGCAAATTCAGGGAGATCATTGGCAAATGTCTTATTAGTTCCACGTTGTTGTTTTTCTTTTATGGGAGAAAAGGAAGGAGGGAGTTATTTTTTCTTTATATAAACTATCCCCACCTGCTCCTCTACCTAGCCATAACTAATTCCTCTTGGTCCAATTCTGGTACCCTCACTCTCAGAGTAGTACGTGTCTCCACAACTACCCCGTTCATTCCAATGGAGCTACTTGTGCAGTAAGGTACTACAGTACTTTAGGTGAGCGAGGGTGCCATGTAGTTAATTTCATCAGCAGATCTCAAAGCACTTTACAAAGGAGGTCAGTATCATTATCCCCATTTTTACAGTTGGGGAAACTGGGGCACAGGGAGGTGGCATGATTTACCTAAGGTCACCCAGCAGGTCAACAGCTGAGCCGGGCACAGAACCCAGATCTCCTGAGTCCTAGTTCAGTTCTCTAGACACTAGGCAGAGTTATTACTATTTATTATTTATGGCCAGATCCTCAAATGATAAATAATGGTAGTAGACTGAAGTGAACAGAGCTACTCCAATTTCAACAAGCTGAGGATCTAGCCCATAAACTACCCCCAATTTTTGTTCTAGCTACTCCTCTGTTCCCAATCACCCACTCCATGTAGTTAATCTATCTTAATTCACTACTATTTGTCCCCATGCCTTACTACTCTCCAACTACTCCTCTCCCCTATCTAAACCTTGAGCAGAGTATTGTAAGCAAGACATAAGAAGTCATTCTTCCTCTCTACTCAGTGCTGATTAGGCCTCAACTGGAGTACTGTGTCCAGTTCTGGGCTCCACATTTCAGGAAAGATGTGGATAAATTGAAGAAAGTTCACAGGAGACCAACAAAAATAATTAAAGGTCTAGAAAACATGAGCTATGAGGAAAGATTGAAAAAAATGGGTTTGTTTAGTCTGGAGAAGAGAAGACTGAGGGGGGAACATGATAACAGTTTTCAAGTACATCAAAGGTTGTAACAAGGAAGAAGGTGAAAAGTTGTTCTAATTAACCTCTGAGGAGAGGACAAGAAGCGATGGGCTTAAATTGCAGCAAGGGAGGTTTAGGTTGGACATTAGGAAAAACTTTCTCTCAGGGTAGTTGAGCACTGGAACAAATTGCCTAGGGAAGCTGGGGAATCTCCATCATAGGAGGTTTTTAAGAACAGATTAGACAAACACCTGTCAGGAATGGCCTGATTATTCCTTAGTCCTGCCTTGAGTGCAGGGGACTAGATGACCTATTGAGGTCCCTTCCAGTCCTACACTTTTATTATTCTTGTTCTATGTGATGACATATTTTTTGAAACTCCCTATCTGAAATGTTGCCATTCAGCTCCCAAACAATGACAAAGTGTTATAACTTCTGCAAAAAATGCAGAACCCAAGCCCCCATACAACCCATGTTCATTGCTTTCTTCCTTCCAGTGTTTTGGGACAAAACCACTCCACATCTAATGTATCCCCTTAATAGTTCTTAACACAACACATAATTAATCCTTTGAGCTCTCTTTCACAATGTATCATTGAGACTAATTTTTTTTTTTAAAGAGAGCTTACCAAATTAGGAAAAAAAAAAAAAAAAAAAGAATTGTGATGTTTATAATGCATAAGAGAATATCCACAATTACATTGGAGAGGATAAAAAAAAAACAAATGAGATATAAATCCTCATGCTTTGGGGCAAATTTTAATTGTCTGAGATTAAGAAGAAATGACTTCTATAGGTACATTATTCCATAACTGCCCATTACAGGGATTCTTGCACCTTCCTCTCAAGCATCTGGTGCAGGCAACTGTAGGAGTCAGGATAATAGGCTAGATGGACCACTAGTCTGACATGATGTAGTAACTGATATGTTCCTACCCCACAGCCTTCCATCCTCCCTCACACCCAGTCTCCCTAGCCCTCCATACACTTGGCAACCACAGGTCTCCAACCGGAACCATGATAGTTGCCCAAACTTGACACACACAAAAATGCAAAACAACCTATTTTGAGCAAAAAGTTGCACTAATGAATTTTGAAATAGCTGCTGGAAAAGGAGATGCTATCCTTCCAAAGTTATATGATCTAATTGAACAGAGAGGTGAGCGTGAGGAGGTCCTAATGGTTATTTGCACCGTGGCCACAGATTTGCCCCTAACAATATTAAGTTAGAACTTTACAAACATTATTTAATTATTATATGACGTGGATAAATTACATTGCCCATATTTTACCGATGGGGAAACAGGCTCAGGCAAGTCATCTGACCTCTAAGATCATACAGCAAATCAATGGCAGAACCATCATTAAAGCTGGCAAGCTAGATTGCAGCATGGCTGCATAGTGACGGGTAGGGAATAAGGACCTCCCTTTGAGCAGCCCACATAAGGACTGCCCAGAATAGCAGCCCCTGTTGCACAAGGGAGAGAATTGCTTGCCACCCAGATCAACTTGTCAAAAAGGGGGCAGGGAGATGTAGGGAACAGGCTGAGCCATAGCTCTGCCCCCTTATTCCCCTCCCATTCCCACGCACTCCTCATATGCCCCAACCAGAGAGTGCTGTACTCATTCTAAAGCGTGTCACAAATTACCCTCCTCCATTGCAAGCAGGGAGCTCCGACAAGCATTCTGTCTCTAGGCTCCTCGAGGGCAGGGTGGCTCCACACCACCCTTTAAACCATTTGTGCCTAAAAGGCCCAATCTAGCCCGAGGGTTTTCTTTAACTTCTATCTAGTCTGACATTTCCATTTCCACCAATAGTCACTGTGACAGTTCTCACGGTACCCGGGACTGTGAGGCATCTTGTTACCTCCTGCCTCCAGCACAAGGGAGCCTTGCCTGTGCCTGGATGGGTGTCAGCTCCACCAACCTATGAGTCACTCAAGCACTCTCCTCTAGGTTATGCCAGCCGTCTTTGCCTTGCAGGTGAACAATATGTGCACCCCAACCCCCAAATCTCTTTGAAGTATTCCCTTGTGATATCCAGCCCCTGACACTAGTTAGGAGAGTGTACCCCAGTTTTACCTTAACACCCCAGCTACCTTAATCCCCACAGCACTTGTAATAAAACAGAAGCAGGTTTATTTAAGAAAGGGTAGAGATTCAACTGGAGAACAAGACAGTGCTGGAAGCAAATGGTTACAATACAAAATAACACCATAAAACACAAACAGGGGTCTACACTTAGCAGTAGTTACCTTTCCTCTCCAATAAAATAGGTTTCCCTCCCCAAGGTGCAGTCTGTTGCAGAGCTGGCTGGCTTCGTGGGAACCAGGACCCAATTTTTCATCAGAACATCTTGTTCCTCAAGATGTCACCTCAGGAAAAGGATTCAGAGGATCACTCCCTCCTTTGTGTTATACTGAAACAGTCCTCCCCCCCCCACACACACACATTCATAAAGAGGGTGAACCCCTGCCTTGTTGTAATCTTCATTTATTTACCTTCCAGATGTTTGATTGTATTCAGCTGTTACTGATGATTTTCCACTGAAAGTCTTGGGGCTGATCAAGGCTAAACAATTAAGCTGTGCATTGCATCACTAGCTAAACAGGGGGGGAGGTGACAATCCCTCCTGCCTGAATGGGATATAACTGAGGTATTTTATCCCCTAGTAACTTATTTTTATTTCAAGTCCATCGAGCATACTTTCAGTATAAGTACATTATTCCTTAAATAGCACCTGTACATGTCTTGCAATAATTATGAATCTTGACAAGTTACGAGCTTTCTGTAGATACCTTACCTGCTACTCTTTAGAGATAAATATCCTGCAAGACATGATTTGGTGTAGTGAGTTTGTCACTGAGGTAAGAGCTGTTTGCAAAGAATGTGACTGTGTCACAGTCACTCTAACTTAACCCCTCACCCCTCTGCCTGTTGAAATATTTTTGCACTCTGGTTTGTCATGCAATGTGATGATTTACTCAAAAAAGTGTATGCTTCTCCCTGCACATAGCTCATCCTCATTAAACTTGCTTCAAATATTGATGCTGAAGATAAGAAGTTTCTACTAGTAGACGAGCCCTGCTTTACCCTTGCCCTAGGCTTCTGTGTTTAGTCATGTGAGATAAGATTAAGAGTGGCCTGCCTCCCTTCATAGTATGACTTGCTTTTTTTGTACTACAGCTGCTAGCCTTGCTTCTACAATTGGTGATATATTACACAGGATCAGTTGGGATACCCTTACTCACACTGAGTAGCACCTTTCTTCACAAGTAGTCTCCTTGACTTCAATGAGACCACTCATGTTGTAAGATGCTGTTCAGTGTGAGTAAAGCTGTCAGAAGTGCACACCCATGTAAATGATTTTAAAAATAAAATCAGTTTTAACTACAAATTAGTCAAAGCCAGAGTTGCCAATCTTAACTCTCTCAAATCTCAGGGTGCCTAGGAGTTCAGCCTGCATCCTATTATCCAAACCCTACACTTTCAGTTCTGGAGGGAATCCAAAATTGAAAGGGTTTAATTTGCTGATTTCGGTGTAAAAATCTATGGGAACCGCTCAAGAAGTCTCAGCAAACCCTGAAGCTACTTTCTCAGTTAGAAACATGAACAAAGATGTTTTACTTGCAGAGAGACATGTTGAAATTGAGACCATAACTTGTTAACAATATGTGACAAAACTGGTGAAAAGGATTTCATGAGATCTTTTGGCCAGCTCTCACTGGATGGTTTTCAGGGGACCCATCATTTTTATAGACGGGCGTATAAAATCCTCTTCTACCTCAAAGTGTGGTGGTTTAACAGTTAGCTGAGATGGAAGAGGCAAAGGATTTCTAATTCTGGTTTGTAAGTGACATACAGGTTCTCTACCAGCTCTTCCGATCCCCAAATCCTTCGTCTCATGACTTTAGCCAGAGCAGAAGACCAAGCTGAGGTGACAGCAGCAGATGCAGTAGGGAGAGCATCTGATAAATCTTTCCTCTGTGCAGGGGGAGGTGGTAGACTTGATAACAGCAGTATCCCTTTACTGTCATGCTGTAGTCACTCAGTGAGTGACTATGGATGAGCCCTGAATTACAGGAAGTTCTCGGCAGCAGACACATGCTCATTGTTTCTTTGCTCCCCTTATCCTGAATATTTGATTTCAAGTCACTGAAGCATGGTCTGCTCTTTTTCTGGTCTGCTATGTACCCAGCAAAAAACATATTCCCCCTGCTTATTAGGACGACTGAAAATAAGTTTTCAGCCTGTGAAAAATGTGCTCATTCTGGTGATAAGTACTCATTGACAGTCAAGTGCTTTGGCTATTTCTTCTGTTCTGTCAACTCTAAGAAGCATTATTATTAGTGATTCACGTCATTCTCTCAGAACAACTGAAATGCAGGTGCAGGATAAATGGTATAAGTGCTTGAGTTTACTGTACAGAGCATATGCTTTTATTGTCTTTTATTTTCACCGCTGGAGATATTTTTCCCTTCCAATCCCAGATGGTTTTTTCATTGCTCTTTTTAAATCTTTGTTCAGCTGATACAATGGCATTTGGGATTGCTAGATACAGTTTTCAAAGCATTGTGCCTGATATTTATGAACCTACAAATCAGCTTTTGTTTGTTTGTGGCAGTCTGGCTCTTAGCCGTTCCTGTTTTAGGGTTTTACAGAACATACTAATTTTGATTTTCCTGCATTTCAGGTTCATTCAAAATGATAGGAATGTGTCATCAAAATCCTTCAAACTTGTTTTGATCCTCATTCCACAGAGATACAAAGTCTTTAACTATTACTATTATTTGTACTACCATATCACCTGGAAGCCCCAGTCATGGACCAGGACCCCATTGTGCTAGGAGCTGTGCAAACAGAACAAAAAGATGATCCCTGTCCCAAAGAGCTTACAATTTAAGTATAAGACAAGAGTCAACAGATGGATACAGATAGATGGGCAAGTACAAGGAATCAGTGAAACTATATTGACTAAAGAGACAAGCCAGACACAGAATGGGGGAAGGAGTAGAACACAAGCACAGTAAACCATGTGAAGCCAGCAAATATCATGTTAGTGCCACAGTTATTTATTTATTGGTGATTTTACTTAGAAGGGGCTCCTAAGTAATGGAAAGAAAAGGGAAGGGAAAGAGGGGCCAGTGTGGAGTGAAATGGAGATGAAGAAATTGAGGAAAGGGATGGGTTGGAGCAAACAGCCAGTCAGCACAAGGCAGAGAAAGGCTGCTAACAACATTTTCCAGTTTTGACAGGAATGTCCTGAGGTTCCTGCTTTGGCCACTTCTCTTCCCATCTGCTGGAGTTTCTGGCTGGCTGCCCTCTGCAGTTTTCCCCCAAGCCACATGGAAGAGGAGGCACCACTGGTGTCCTTGTGCCTGTAGAGTGGACATTTCTGGTCCAGGGGATGCTGGTGGAGGAAGGGAAGAATGGCTTTGGCTGGGCCCCATTTTATCTCCTCCTTCTAGTGCTGCAGCTGCCTTCTGGGGGAGCGGTACAGACATGCTATGCCCCACCACACATGCACTTCCTCACACTGTCTTTAGGAAGCTACTAGCATGCTGCCCCTTCCAGTTTCTTTGGGAGCCAGCTGGTAGGGCCACCCTCCCTCAAGTCTCCTTTGAGGCTCTTCTGGGATGGCAGGGGATGGGGAAGGTCGAGTGGCCTGCCTGTTTCCCTGCCCCCTCTCATTTCTGCACCAGTGGTTCCTCATCCCATCCTGCATTAATGGATGCATTAACAGCCCTGGTCCACCGAGAGGCCCCAGAACACACAATGCTATGAATGGTTCCCACATCTCTGAGCCCCCAAATAAGGAAAGGATGGAAGCATAAGCTCCTCCCATGCTCACTGAACCTTGGAGACAAACCAGAGGAAGTTTCATTTCACCAATAAGTGTCACACAGCTTTACTTACGGTGGGCTACATAGTACAGTTTATCTATCTATCCAAAGTACTTATATGGGCCCAATCACTATAGTATCTGAACACCTCACAATCGCTAAAGCATTTATCCTTACAACACCCCTATGAGGTAGAGAAGTGCTATCTCCCCATTTTATAGACTGGGAACTAGAGAGACTAACTTGTTCGAGGTCACACTGGAAGTCTGTGGCAGAGCAGGGACTTGACTCCCTGGTCTCAGCTGGTGACCTAACCACTGGACCATACTTCCTCTCGGTGGATTGAGTACAAAACTAGGAGTAACCTCAAAATTCTCATCCCACCTCTGCCATTTATTTTCTGTGTGGCCTTAGACAAGTCATTTAAACACTTTGTGTTTAAATTTCCCCATCTATAAAACCGCCATTATATCTGGATAAGGAATATTTGGGAAAAATATATTCTTAATTTGTTAAAAGAAGTTTAAATTGACTGTCTTGACAGAACACTTGGTAAGAAGTCTCTAGAACCACAACTGAGAGATATAGTATATAATGATAGCATACTACAGTATATAACGATAGTATATAACAACAGTATATAACGACCAAGTAATATACCAAATAAGTGCTGGTGGGAAATCTCTTGAGACTAAAGAAGTGTGGTATAGATTTTACTAATTATTTACACTCTGCTTTTAGCCTTCATTTCCCCTCAGACTATTTTTTTAGGGACAAATTCTTCTTTTTTTATTGTAGTTCCATTGATCAGGGATAAATGTAGCCCTTTATGTAAAACATTTATCAGGTCCATGCATCTCACAGCTAAAGGTAAAAGTCTGGCATTAGTCACAGATAAAAGGTCACCAGGACTGATCATTGAAGTTACACAGATGAAGTCTGGTAAGGCACATCTGTGCTACATAATTTATTACTGCAATATTTCCTAAGCCCTCCTGTGGACCATCTTAAAAAGCTCTGCTTATTAACAAATCAGTCAAACATCAGCTTACAGTAACTGCAAGCTCACATCTTAAACCGTTTAAGAAACCCCAAAGGCATTGGAGTTTGGGTCTACAGTGTAAGGTGGACTGTTTCTGATTGCAGTCTGATCCAGCCCCGTGCCACATACTACACATTTTTAAACCCTGGCGTGAAACAAAAGGAAATTGTTTGCGGATATATATATATATCTCAGATCTCTGCCAAATGTGGAAGAATATGTTGTTTTCTCTTGTATGAAATTGTCATTATTTGGCATAGATGGTATATATAAATATACAGTACTTCAAAGTCCCCTACATGTAACAAAGTAGACAGTTGTGAAATGAATTTGTCTTTTTTAGACACATGCCCTGAGCACAGATGTTGAGGAGATGAAGGTAGGGCTGCTCTTATAAAGTACAGCATCATTTCTTTGACCTCAAGATAAAAGAAGACAAGGAAACAGAGACATGCCATTCAACACGATATAAAAACAGACAGACAGCCATTACTTCCCAGAAAGTAATACTCAGGACGAGTGATATTGAAATCACTCATTTTAATGGAAAAACAAAACCAACAAAATATTAGGATAATGCACTTCCTTAAGTCACAATCAACAACAGAGCTTTTAAAAATATTTGACTTGATTATTCAAGCAATTCTGTTGTTCATATTGTTTTTCAGTGCCAAATACATTAACATCTTTGTACTGAGTTCAAAATAAATTAAAGTGTTTCTAAATCTTAGGACTGTTTTACAGCATTTCCTATCTGATCAAGCTTTAGCACTATAACCACAGCAACATTCATAGCATTAACTGCTCCCCTTTCTCTCCTCATCTCCACTAAAACAAAAACAAAAACAAACAAAACAAACAAACAAAAACCCTAGTCCAATCAGAGCTTCATATAACCTGAAAAGGGAGAAGAGATTCCATGAAGTCCACTAGGGACACAGCTAGTGCCGATCTGTTTTATGGAAAGCACTCTGATACCATAGTGATGGGCAACAGTACAAACCTAAAAAATATACCTAGGGAGTCCCTTCTGTGATTAGGGTCAAACACTGTTCATATTATTTAGGCAAGTAGTGATATAACTCATGTGAGTCAAAAGGAGTAACTAACTGAATATGATGTCACTATTGTAATAACCAGAAAATGTCAGTTTTCCTAACTGTCAGTCACACAGTATTCAAGCATCAGTGTAAACTCAGTGTTTACACTGTCTGCTTTTACAAATAACAGTTAAGATATAAAGAGTCCAGGATCATTGTTTTCGGCAATGCATCCTGCTGAAACAATAAACTGATTTGAAGATTAAATAAAATATTTACTAAAGATAGTTTTATGTATTGTAAGTGTCATTTTTAATACCCTGCAATTGTTTGAGAGCAAACAGGGCAGCAGCCAGGGTACTGTAATATGGAGCAGTCATATACACTTTGGATCTAATAAATGAAGAACAGGCTCAGATATTTTATTACACTGTTAACAGAAGCACAAATCAGTATGTGCACATAAAAAACTCTTATGTTGGGCTTACGACACCTGACTTGGCATTCATTATTCAAGCATTTGGGTTCACTGAATCTGAGTAAGGGGTTGCAAAATTGGATCAATTGTCCTTGGAGATGGAAAAGATCAAAAAAGGAGTTAGGTACCTTAGTGCCTGTTTTAGGCACCTAAGTCCTAGTCTCAGCAATGCACAAAACTCCTACAGAACCTGTGGGTGCATGAACTCATTTAGTGTCTATGTTTTTCAGTAAAAATTCCTGAGGCAACAGGCACCTATGTTTCTGCCTCTGAGCATACACACTACTGCCTCACTGTATACCTTTGGATGCCTATCTTCTGCCTATGCCCAAAAGTGATTCACAAACCAGGGAAAGACAAGCATTCAGCCACCTAAGTTGCATGTGGGGCCCAATCCAGTAGGTGTGCTCAATTACTAATTATTTATCCAGAGTGCAACAACTTCAACAGGCAAGACTGAGGGAGCCTCACATCAAAATACCCTATAGCCTAATAATTAGAGCACGCACCTAAGAGGTGGCAGATTCCTCTTGAAATCCCTTCCCCGCCCTCCTCAGGTGGAGTAGGGGACTTGAAACAGAACCACATCCCAGGTGAGTACCCTAACCACAGGGCTAGAAGAAAGTCCTCGTCTTCCATCCCCCAGTCCAGCTTCTTGCAA
Source organism: Emydura macquarii macquarii (assembly GCF_026122565.2). Classification (NCBI taxonomy): domain Eukaryota; kingdom Metazoa; phylum Chordata; order Testudines; family Chelidae; genus Emydura; species Emydura macquarii. Next base: position 5,908,194 of record NW_027133199.1, read on the forward strand.
ATGTGGCATGGGGCACTGTAAGGTGGCAACTCAGCCCAGCAGGAGCGTCACGGACCTTCCTTGGGCCCAGGCTCCGAGGAAGGCCACAGCGCCTTGCTCCGAAGAGAAAGTTAGCGGGTTTCACGAGTCTGTGGCCCCTGGCCAGGTGGGCCGGGGCTGGCAGAGCAGTCTGTAGGCACAATGCTCGGTATCCTCTGCGGTGGCAGGCCCAGAGGAGACAAGCACTCCCAGGGTGGCTAGGGAAGGGGGGATGTGGACGCAGGCCCACCCGACTTCCCCGCATCCCAGCCCAGGGCGCTACCAGCGGCGAGGGGATCTGTCACTGGGTCAGCAGGGCTCCAGCCACAACACACTGACACTGGTGCGACCACAAGTTTAGCCAAATTCTAGTCGGCTACCCCCGGGCTACTTCCTCCCACCCTGAACCCGAGTACCTGGAGCCAGGGGTCTTCCTCTGATTCTCCGGTGTAGATGGCCAGAGGGAGTCCCCAAGTCCCTCACCGGTGGCCAGCGGCAGGTACAGAAACTCCTCAGGGCCTTCAGCACATGGCAGCTCCTCCATGTCACAGGGTCCGAGTGGGTCCTCCAGCACACAGGGCTCCAGCAGCTCTGGTGGGTCCCAGGCAACAAGCAGCTCCTCTAGGTCGAGGCCGGCCTCGAGGGGTCCCTCCCAGTCAGCAGCCTCCGGTAGCTCTTCCCAGTCACTAGAGCCCGGCAGCCCTGGCAGGCCCTTGAGGCTCTGGTCAGCAGAGGGGCTTGCACTGCACAGCCACGGGGCCTGGGTCAGGCCCACACCACAGCCTCGGGGAAGGAATGTCCTTCTCTGGCAGCAGTTTTCCCCTGACTAAGATGCTAAGCCGGCCTTTTCTCTTCCCCTTCCTGTCCTGGCCCCGCTCCTCTGCTCCCAGGGTTTTTGGCCTGTAGTGTCCATCCAGCAGGGGAGTTGCGGCCTTTCCTTGGGCCCAGGCTTGCTAAAGGCACCTAACTCCAAAGGGGTTCCTGGGTGTGAATCACTAGCAGAGATAGGCACCCATCTCCATGAGAGGGGTGAGGCTTAATACACATCCCTCTCATCAACATCTCTTGTTGGCTAGTTTAGGTAGCGCCCTGGATTTTATGAATCACAGGCCTAATCTACACTTACCTGGCAATTTGGCGGCAGTCGACTGCTGTGCTTCCCTTCTGCGTGGCGTCTTTACTGAACTGTGTTGATGGGAACCATGTTCCCATCAACGCAGTGCTACACCACCTGAGGGGGTAGTTTCACTGCATCGACTTCTGGATTGATTGAGCGGGTTTTCACTGACTGCTCAATCGATCCGGAAAGATCGATCTGATGGCGGCAACTTTGCCTCCGTCAGTATAGACATACCCACAGTCTAAGGCACCTGTCTCTTCCTATTCATTGTATAGGCGCTTAGATGCCTAATTCAGCCTTTGTGAATCTCATCAATTTTCTAGGCTCCTCAAAGTTAAGCACTGTGACACTGAGCATCACAACACCTAACTCCTTTTGTGCATATTTCATAGTACTTTATCTTTAGGGAACCTGCTTCTGCCATTTCCCATGGGACACTATTCCACAATCTAATAGATTTCAGTTTCACTGCAGAAAGTTTTTCTTCTTACCTCAAAAATTAAAAGAGAATGAGAGAAAGAGAAGCCTACGAAATACGTTGCAATTGAAATTAGAATAGAGTGTCACACTCCAGTATGAGTGGGACTGAGATGAAAAGAAGTTGAGGGGAGAGGAACTCTGAAGGTAGAAAAAACAATGAGAGTCCTGTAGCACGTTAAAGACTAACAAACTTGACACAATCAAACCGGGTTTGAATAGGGACTTGGAATGGTTATCTCATTACAAGAAGTAATTGTCACTGTACACACATTCTCACCTCCTAATCAATGGTTGTGAATAGGCCTCAACTACTCTAATTGAATGGACTTTCCTTATACCTACCTTCCCCATTGTTGTTCCTTACCCTTGGATGTATATATATACCCCCTATCTGATTTCTATTCCTTACATCTGACAAAGTGGGTTACAAACCACAAAAGCTTATGCCTGCAGAATTTAAATGTATTAGTCTTTAAAGTGCTACAGGATTCTCGTTGTTTTTGCTGTATACAGACTAACACAGCTACCCCTCTGGAACTTTTCACCATGAAGGTAGAAAGCATCCATTTAGATTGTAAACTCTTTGGGTCAGGGACTATCATTTTGTTCTATTTGTTCAGTAACTAACACAATGGGGTCCTGATCAATGACTAAGTTTCCTAGGCTCAACAACAACAATAATAATAATTTCTAAGCAGTGCATTAGTGTATTCAGTGAATGCAGCTGCAACCGTTTATCTTAGGGTTTTGTATTGGACTGCATTACTGTACACAATGATATGTGCATATAGGTCACATGGCTAATTACTGGCAGTAAATAAAAGTGACGTACCATACCCTCACTTCATGTTCATTTCTGTGGAACCCTCTAAATATGGGTAATTCAAAAAATGCCTCTAGATAACAATAACAGACATCAAATTCTCTCTCTCCCTTATACAACTCCTCCCCTCCCCCCAAAAAATGCAAAATGTATGTCTTGAGACAAGTTGGAGCTAGCATACAACAAAAAGAAGCCAACTTCTCCTACTTCATCATCTATTTTCACTAGTGAATTATTTCCCATTACAGCATATTACAGTTCAGAAATTCAATTTTCTCTGACAATTCAGTATCAAGCCTTGATAACACCACATACTTCATTAAGTGTATAGGATGCAAGTACAAAAGAAAGACCTTGCCTGCAGTGTAAGTTATGGACAGGATAGAGGGATATACGTTATCTAGAGAGATATGCATTCTCCAGTCTTACGCCACATTCTTTGTCATTGTCAGCATATTCCACATTCACGTTTTTGGTCAATTAATTATTATTATTAAGTGTCAAGGGGTATCATTATTATTAAGTAATAACCAAAAGGTCCGGGTAATCATGAGTATGAGCAATACAATAAATTTAGTGTGAAAAAGTAAATCTCTCACCTCACCAGGAACCGTAACCTGTTTCAATTCCAACTACGGAAGCCATTGAAACTACTAAAATGAAAGGAAATTTTTGGACTAGAAATCCCAGGGCCAGAATCTCATTTTGTTTAAAATTTATATTTTAATAATGTAGTTTTGATCATACAAAAATAAGAAATACTTAATGATAATTAAATATATAGAACAGCTAATGGAAAATACTTATTTGTTTTTCAGTGTCTTTTATTATTAGAGAGAAAGAAATACCTACATAATGAGCCACAGTTTATCCAGAAAAAGGGGATAAAGACTTCTCTAACGACAAATTGTTTTCTTTGATGTCAGGCTGGATCCACAGCTGGTGTCAATGAGCGTAACTCCTGAAAAAAAAAGGAACAACACCAATTTGCACTTGTTGTGGATCTGGACACAGATTTACAAAGGTCTTTAAAAAGAGGCACTTAAAGATGCAGGACACCTCATGCGATTTTCAAAAGTGCTTAAGTGAGTAAATGGAAGTTGGGGCACCTAACCTTCTTACTTGCTTTTATAATCCCACTAGGCCAATATCTTCATCTTTAAGTGCGTAAATTCGGACCCTAGTGTGCAGTGTGTAATAAATTAAGTACCTGAGGAGCTGTTGGCCTCATCTGAAATTAATGCTGATCCACTGCTATTCTGCCATATTCCTCAAAGCATGTAACAGAGCTGCAAAAGGAGGCGTGGCTTGGCTAATGATGAGTGTGTTTTGCAAAAAGAAATATCAGCCAAATTCTTTGTTGAGATCGGTTTTGGCAGAGCTCAGCACTGATATTCAACACTCCCAGCGTATACAGATTGTCATTTGACATCAATGATAATTCTTTGCATTTTGATAGTGCAGAATATCAGGCATGAAATCTATCGTATGGCTCCGAAAGAAGATTTTAACTTGTATTCTTATTATTCTAGTTTTTGGAGGAAAAAAAAAGACATGTGGAGTCAATATAAAGCACAATCCTGCAAGGCACAAAGCACCTTGTTAATCAGTAGCCAACTTCAACTCCCAGTGAAGCCCAAGGGAACTGAGGGTGCTCAGTGGGCTCAGACAAGCTGCTTTGCTATATCTGTTCTCCCATATATATTTCACGCAATTCATCAATCCAAACGTGACACACCATTTGGATGCTGCCGTCACGACTCTCACTAGGAAAAGTGGCATAAAGGAGGAGAAGAAGAAAATTAAAAGAAAATGTGACTGAAAAGTCATTTCAAACTGAAATATCAAAACATTTTGTTTAGAAAATGTCAAATGAAACATTTTGACTTTTTCAGATTTGTGGGGCAGTAAGGGGGATTTTTTGTATTTCTGATTGAAACAATTTGGCTAATATTACACAAATTTGCAGAACATTTCAGTGTCACCATATCTGTATTTTTCACTGATGAAAATTTTGTGCAAAAATTTCTCCCATCTTTACCCAGGAGAAACACTGGGAGGCCCTGTGCCTCAGATAGGGCATCTGAGTCTCAATTTCTCCCCTCCCTTTTCTTTGATCGTGGGTGAAGGGGATGAGTGATTAGAGGGAATAGAAACAACTTACTGCAGTCTTTGAAGGGGTGCAACTTATTTCTTCCTTCATGCCTGAACAGGTACTCTGGCCAGTGAGTGTGCAGATGGGGAAGAGTGGAGTAAGATTCTGCTCACTTCCAAACCCTCTCCATCCCCTCCCCATCTATTTGCATGCAGGGTGAGTAAATGGAGAGTAGTTTTCTCTGCAGTCAAGATCCAGGTAGGTTTCACTCAGTTTAGCTAGTATGGGGAGGTAACTCCCTTATTCCCTTGCTTGGCTTACTAAAACAAAGGCACAATCTAATGCAAGAGTCTAGCTGAGGAGCAAAGTACCATCATCATGAGTAAGGGTGGCAGAATTGGGCTCTTAATTAATTGCTTTGAACCATAAGAATAGTTCCCCCTCTCTGTGACAGATATATGAAGAGTATTCGATTCTTTGGGTTACTTAATTGTTTCAGAGCACTCTTTTGGGGGAAGTTCTATGGCCTGTGTTAAGCAGGTCAGACTAGATAGTCACAGTGGTCCCGTCTGGCCTTGGATTCTATTAATCTAAGTGTTGGAGAGTACTAGAGAAAGGTTAAACAAAGCTCAGAGGATTTTACAGCATTCTGTGGCATACTTTTCAGTGAAGTGAAATGCATCTCCTATACCAGCTCTCCACACACTGATAGTGGCATGCAAAAACATTAAAGAACCAGAGTGGCACATACCTTTGGGACAAATTCACACTAATATCTAGCACCAGCACATACTCGTTTAACTACCGGCAGCACTCTACAGGAATAGCACAGCAAGCAGTTACACTGGCATGCTGGATCATCCCCTGGAAAAAGGTATGTGGCTTGTGTGGACAGGCCATTCCAGCTCACTCCAGCCTTGTCTACATTAGCCCTTATGCCGGCAAAACTTTTGCCAACATAAGCGCTTGTGTGGACAGCGCTATGTCAGCGAGAGAGACTCTCCCACTGACATAACTACTGCCGCTCGTTTAGGTGATTTTACTATGCCGACGGGAGAGCTCTCTCCCATTGAAATTAATGCGGCTGCACAAGCACTTATGTCAGCAAAATTTATGTCGCTCAGGGAGATGTTCTTTTCACACCCCTGAGTGACAAAAGTTTTGCTGGCATAAGTAAGTGCTAGTGTAGAAAAGGCCTCACTAACTTGTCTTCACTGCTAAAAAAAGGTGCATATTTTACCTCAGAGTAACTAGTACATATGAAATACCCCAAGATAAAAACACAAACACTTTAGATTTTACTGCAGAGGTGAACAGCCCTAAACCCCTTCCAAGGATTCACAGTAAAAGCAGTGAAGACTAACAATATGAAAGTGTTAGCAAATGCTTTAAGGCAGCATACTGTTTGCAGGGAGGGAACTTTTTGGAAGGGACACCACTTGGGAAATTGTCTGAGAAGACATGAGGCTGAAGAAACCATGTTGTAAGCAGCCATAAGCAAGCTGGAATTTGTTAATTAATCTTGTGTCAGAGAGAGATCTTATATGGCAGATGATCCAGACACAAAACATAAAACAAAGACAAGGCCTGAGTCAAAAAGACATTTATTCCTCAATTGAGGAATTATATTGGGTTTAGAATAAATAAGTTGATTGGAATCCGTCAAAACCAATATCTGTTAACAGGGTCTAATGGGTTACTTGAGCCACTACCTGAGGAGGGATAGCAAGAGAAATGAGCTCAGCCAAATATTATTTTATGCCATTCTTCTGCTCCCCCATTCTAGGGCTGGTTGTGGGCCAAAGTGGCCTCTGTAATACCTTAGAGTAGCCTAAGACACAGAGTGTCAGATGGTTTAATGATGACAAACAGGAGATACTGAACTAGGAACAAAGATAAGGTGTTTCAATCGATAGCAGCTGCCCTTAATGATTTTCAAAATAACATTAAATAAAAATAATTATTTCAACTATCATGTTATGCCATGAAATAATGTAATATAAAAAAATAAAAAGCCCATACAATTCAAAATTTAATTAAACATTTTTCCAAACAAAAAGTTTTCAAAAACTATTTTGAGTTTTGAAATCAATCCAATTTCATTACAATTTTTATTTTTGTCAAAGCAGCTTTTTCTGATGAAAATGGTTTTGACAAAAAATTTCCAACCAGCTCTAGCTGCCAAGTGTCTAATGTGGCAGGTACGTGAAATTGTGTGGTGTATGCTGCATAGGCCCCAGGCCAGCTCTGAACAGAAAGAAGGTGTAAGTTAGCTGTCCAGGTCCTTATACTGGTTGAAGGAGAAAGGGCTCTAGGACCTGCGGGCTAGGAGGGTCTCAGAGTTTGGGCTCCAGCCCAAGCCCAGAAATCCACACAGCAACGAAACAGCCCTGCAGCCTGAGCCAGAGTTGGCAGGCACGGGCCATCTGTGGGTTTGTCTTTGCTGTGTAGATGTACCCATTGTGACCAGTATGCTAACTTGAAAGGCAGAATTAGCTAGCACTTGTGGATTGTAAAATTCCATTTGGTTAGTTTTTTCTTCTTAATAAAGTTTTAAGATCCCACTTCTTTTCTTCTCTTTTAGATGTGGAACGATTGATAAATAACCTGAAACACGTTCATTTGCAGTATTTGTTGGAGACGAGAGTTGCAAGTTGCATGTCAGAGAGGGAGAGTAGATGGGCGAAGGTGCACTGAGCACAAAAGGATTGAAAACAGCATTTTTTGAAGTTCTTTCTTCACCCACAAAGTGTTAGAGGGAAAGCAAGAGAAGGACGCATCGCACACCATTTCAGATTGCACGCAGGAGCTTGGCTTTTCTTCTCACTGGTATAAATCAGGAGTAATCCCATTGCAGTCAGAGAGTTACACTGGTGTAAAAGAGCAGAATCGGGCTAGGTTTTGCTTCACAATGCGAAGCTAATAGTGTGGGTGGGAGAGGGGGGAGCTTCAGATATGTGAATTACTCATGGAACTGAATTATTTATATTTCAAGATATTAGTGTTTCTTCATCTCCCTAAATATCATTAATTGAAGAAGCTGTCCTCTCCCTCTGTGATTGTTGAGGGCCCTGGAAGCAACATAATAATTGAAACCTAATCCTGTTCCCATTGAAGTCACTTGGAATCTTGCCTGTCTCCAATGGCGGTACAGTCAAGCTCAGAGTGCTGTTCTTCGCTTCCAGTCCTCAGAGGAGTCCACACCTATGCATACTACAAAACACAGCTCAACAGTTCAGAGAGAGGGGTTGGGAACAGGGTAGAGTCAGCTCCAGAAGATATGCCAGTAAACAAATCCATCAAGTTAGCATCTCTGTCACTCTTCCACTTGTGGAAGAGTCCTGCCCCGCTCACCTAGACCTTGTAGGAGCACAGCTGGATTACATAAGCTGTGTATTGAAGAAAAGGATTTGACCCCTAAGTACTATTTTTTCCCCTTAATGACTTTTAATAAAACTTCCTCAGCCTTCTTTGCCTAGTGATTTTTTTTTTAAATTAACCCAACGTCCCCCAGCCCTTGAGTCTCAGAAGATTTTTCCCTATTTTCTGCATCTCTTTTGAAAACAAGTCATTTCTCTAGATAAATCAAGTTTACGTAAGCATTAATTTACCAACAGTAACCAGTATGCATTATGTCTTTATTAATGAAATCTAGACAATGTAACTGAACAATTCCTTTAAAAAGACATCCTTCTGCAGCTCTTCTAATGGAAGTGTGAACAGACAATGATTTTAAAGTGACTTCCTTTAATCAGAATGAATATCATTAATCAAGGTTACATTTCTGTTCGCAATAGCTTTTTTTAGTAAAATGATTTTTAAATACATTTTAATGAGCTACAGCTCATTTTTGTTTACTCTTTTCCCCTTCTGCTCCTTATTTGATTTGGAGCAAAGAACTTGTATAATCATATCAAACTAAAACTTACTAATAGGAGGAATTGTCTCACTGAAACAAATGAAAATCTGCTTATTTAACTTAAAAAGCATATATTTCTAGATATACATACATTTACATATAAAGCCTAGCCAATATTTCATGCCTGAAATCATGTAGCTCATTTCACTGATGTGTTTCTTGGAGTCATGGGACATAAAGGACACACAGGAAACCTCCAAGACTTCCTTGATGGAAAACGAGAATTTGTTTTGACTCTGCAGGTGAAGCTCTACCTTTCCTAATAATGGATGCTTTAATCAATAGAAATTGTAACAGTTCAGAGGACCAAAATTATGTTTTTTAAGAGAAAGAGGCTAGTATGAAGAAAAATGTACTCTATAATACAGAAAAATAATATTTCTCTGCATTTACATAGTCTCTTTCATCCATAGATCTCAAATTGCCCTATAAAATGTGCGTAAGCATCATTATCCCCATTTCACAGATTGTGAAACTGAGGTACAGAGAGGAAGAAGCTTACATTTTCATGTGTCAATAAAGTTTGGGTGCCTCATTTTTTTGCATGCTCAATATGAGATTCCTAGGGCCTGATGTTCAGAAGTACTGAGCATCCTGACTGGAGAGTGGAAGTAGAACAGCTCCATCGTAACTACTCATTTACTATACAGAGTTGTTCACCTGGTGGATCTGTTTACCTGCAGATTTTCTGGACCTGCCTTTGCTCTGCCCCTACTTTGTTTCAGTGGAAACTGAGGGTGCTCAGCACCCATAAAAGTTAGAATCGTGGTGTCTCACGGTGGGCATCCAAAATTAGTGAACACTAGGGAAAATTTAGATTAGAGTGTCTTACCGAGAATTACACCACAAATCAATGGCAGAGCTGGGGATAAAACCCAGGCAGGCCTGCTTCCCAGTCTGAGGCCCTATCCTTTTAGGCCACAGTGCATTCTTATGCTTATGTTTTATATACCTCTCTCCAATCTATGGCACAAAGGAGAGAAAAACTGTGGAGAAAAAAATATGTAAGACAGGAACTGTGTAGAATGAAAAAGAGGCCATGGGGTAACATCATCCACTCTATAGCCACCTGCAGTCCATCCACCTATGAACTTAGCAGAGCCAAGGGACATGGCTAATATAGGACAGTAAAAAAGGTTTCTAATCACTGCAAGAGCGCCTCCTCTTGATCAGGTGTGGCATAGCAGCTTTCTTTCCCTCTGACTCTGCCTGCAGATAGTCACTGTGTCACTGAAGTGGTCTCTCGTCCTGTCATTTGCATTGCTCCCTCTTCAAGATTCAGCCCTCTGTCTAGGTCATTAGATGGTTCTCCCTTTCAGAGTATCAAAATCTCACTGGACCAGCTGTCCAGATTGCTCCTCCAACAACCCTGCACCACTTCCCAGTGGCTGGTAGAGGAACCCAGGCCCTCCATTTTACATTGGGTTCCAGACCAAAGACCCTATAACCATCAGACCACGGTCTGCACAGTCACCTTCCCTGCTGCAGGTTTCCCTGGGCTTCTTCATACTCTGCCTTCTCAGGCTTTTGCCCCTGCAACATCTCTGAGGTTGATCCTTTTCCCAAGACTTGTTCATCTCACGTGTTTTCCTTTTCCTCCTCCCCACCTCCTGCCAGAGAGCAAGACTGTCCCCTCTGCAGTCTCTTTCGGCTGCAAACTCCCTCTCTTTATAATCCTTTCTCAATTTCTCCCCAACCTGGGATTCACTGGCCCTTACTATTTATGAATCCTGCAGGTGCAGCAGTGAAGGTTAATCGGCCCCTTCTGAACCACCTTAATCCTTCAGGACTGGTGTGGGGATAAGCACCCCATCACAGGAATATAAGGAAGAAAAGTCAGGAAACAGCTGTCTTACATGATGTAATCCATTTTTAATCCTACTAACCTCTCTGCCTTGGTATCTAGTGGCAATTTGTTCACAGGTTAATTATAACAAAGTATTTCTTATCAAATTTGAAATTATGTTTATTTTAAAAAACATTGCATATCTCCTTCTTATGCCTGATTTTCCTTTCATTATTTTGTATACTTCTATCATGTCCCCTCTTATTCATCTCCTCTCTAAACTAAGCAGTATCAATTTTTCAGTCTATCTTCATATGGAAAACTCCGCAAATTTCTAATCATTTTCATTTCCTGTCTATGGGCCAACTAAGGGTTAGATTCACAAAGGTTCTCGGGCTTTGAGATGCTCAGCATCACAACACCTAACTTTTATGCACCTAGAAAATCACAGGAACACATTGTAATTCACAGAGCCTGAGTTAGGAGCTTAGGCTCCCTACACAATGAATGGGGACCTTAGACTGTGATTTGCCTAAGCAGCCGGTGAGGCTGGCAGACCAGGTGCCAGCTCATGCCAAGGCTCCCATGTCTCAGATGAATGCTGACAAATACCTAGCTGGAATCAGTCTGGCTCACCTGTGTGTTAGTATTGTTAAAATAAGCAGTAGAGTTATAAGAATGTGTTTAGATTTTATTGAATACCTGTGAGGTGCTGCATGCATTAATCTCACTTATAACAGCTGTATCCTATGTTGAAAGGTTATATTTGAGCATTTGTATTGTAAGCCTTTGTAAACTGTAAATCACCACACAGGAGTGAGACATTAATTAGTATGGAATACTGGTCTCCAACAGAAGGTGTTACATCCTGGCCAACAAGGAAGATGAAATAGAGTGGAACATTAAAGAGAAAAAAAAGACTGAGGTTTACTCTCCTTCTTCCCCCTTTCCTCCTCCCATGAAATCATAGAAATGTAGGACTGGAAGGGACCTCAATAGGTCATCTAGTCTAGTCACACTGAGGCAGAAATATTATCTAGACCATCCCTGAAAGGTTTGTCTAACCTGAAGATGAGTCTTGCAAGTGAATTCCTCCCATCAGCTGAGTTTGCAGCTCAAAGCAGAAAGGGGGAAGGAATAAAAACTCTTAACAAGGAGGAACAGGATCTCATTTCTTCTATCCATTTCACGAAGGCACAGGAGCAGGATTTTCTGGTAACGCCAAGGAGGGTGAGAGAGTGGGATGGGCAGTTTTTGTGGTTCACATCTCTCTTTGCACAGAAACTCCATATGCTAGCTGACAATGCAATTTCCAGCCCAACCGCCTTCTCGTCCTGTCAGTATATTTCAGCAAATTTCTGATGTAGCAGAAACTCCAGCTAAGTCTGAAGTTCAACGGCAGTTTCAAGCTGTCCTGCAGTGATTGAAGAGCATGAGTACCAACCTCAAGGCAGACTGTTAAGAACCAGTGCACAAACTCCAAATTGGATACACATTCTATACTTGGATTTCACCAACCAATTATCAAGTATATGCTCCTCAAGCATTAATAACAGTCTTAACATGGAGTTACAGACAGTCCCTTTGGGCATTCCAATTTATCTTACCACCCAGGTAAACTTGCCTTTGTGATAGATGGTCTCTTACACCAAAGAGCACAGCAGTATTCAGGTTACTTCCAGGCCCAATGGACCAGTCACTTACTCTAAGTCAGTTGCACTTGAGACCTCACACCAAAGACAATGCTTGTAGCCAATCCTCTAATGAACTATATGTGGATTTATAAACTAGGAAAAAGAAATTAGAGTTATTTACAAAGTTAAAGCAGATAAACGTATATACCCACAAATGAGTTTCAAATCTTAAGTTTCAAAAATGAGTAGAAGTTTCTATGACAAGCAAGCTCTATATGTCCTTTTGGGCTAACCGAGGCCAAGCACTGGGGATGTTTTGCTTATGCTTATTTATTGTTGCTCCTCAGAGTCCAAGCAGCATAAAAGATACAGTTCCTTCTTGTTAGGGCTTTTTATTCCTTCCTTGCTTCTGCTTTGAGTTGTAAATTCAGCTGTTGAGAGGAATTCTCTTGCAGGTCTCCTTTTCATGGGATGGAGGAGAGGAATCAAAGTCTTTTGTCCCCTGATATTCCACAATAGTTCGTCTAGTGCTGATGGGCTTCCTTTTTTGGGCAGGAGATAACACCTCCTGTTGGAAACTAGTATTTCACACTTGTTAATCCTTCTCTGCTGTCTGGTGATGTACAGTTACAGAACAAACTTAAATATTACCTTATAATATGGGATACAGATATTATAAGTGAGATTAATGTATACAGTTTACAAGCATTTCATAAACACTAAACATAGAATTATAATTCTAATACCTATTTTAACATGCAGGTGAGACAGATTGGTTCCAGCTATGTATTTTTTAGTGTTCAGTTTAGATCTAAGGGCTTTAGCACAAGCTAGCACCAGTCTGCCAGCATTACAGAGCAAATCTTCATAGCTGACCAAAGTCCTCCTTTTAGTAGTATGTAGATGGGTGACCAGCAGCAGAAACATCTCTCTAGCATAAATTGCTGGATCTCAACCACAGGACTGGAAAGCCACCTCTTTTTTTCTATTCTGGTACCTTGAAAATTCCTATATTCTCCAACTGTTGGCCAGCTTTTAAAGAAGGCCTAGTTTTGGTTGTTGGGTTTAGTGTGTGGGTGGTGGGTGTTGCTGGCCTATGATATACAGGAGGTCAGACTAGATGATCTGGCAATCCCCTCTGACCTTAAACTCTAGGACTAAGAAATTGCAAACTGGTAAGATAGCCCCTAGAAGGAATCCCTCCCCCACATTGTCTCCCCACCCCGAGACATTATAAACATTTTACATTTTTAAAAACATTAGTATGATTAGTAGCCTCTGCTCCTTCCTCATGGACTGCAAAAGTTGTCTAAGAACGAAGGATAGTCTAAAAGTCATACTCCTGGAATGCTGAAAAGTATCAAAATTGTTGCATTCTACAGTAAAGCTCTGTTATGGAGATGGGGAGGAGGGATGTCTCAGCTTCTTCCAAAGGAGAACATATAAAATGATACCCTTGTCTTTGAATTGGCAGAACCTATGCCATTCCCCCAAGAGGGAAGGAGCAGCACCCAGAGATTGTGGAGTCAGATGGAGAAGGACCCTGCAGGAGATGCTCATTGGCATACACAGGAGGTCCCAAGAGCAGTTTGAGTTCCTCAGGGCATGGGAGGATTGAATCTTCAACAGGAAGGGACACTGATAAACCACTTCTCGGAGAAGGAGGGATGCCACAGGGAATAGGAACATTCCCTAGTGGAGGGGATGATAGAACTGGTGGCTGAATGAGTGTAGGGTCCACCTGTTACCGTGGGCACTTGCTCACTTCACCTGTCCATGAACTGCCACCTTCTCCTCCTCCAGCTGCCACCCAGGATGGTGCTGAGGTAAAGAATCGAATCTCCCCAAGTGACTGGTAGGAGCCTGCAGACTCCTGAGATGAAACCCTCCATCAGCACCTGAAACCCACCGGGACTTCCCGTGAGTGTCCAGGACAGGAACAATGAGCCTGCAGGAGTCCCTGAACCCTCCCAAGGGCTCACCCCCCAACTCAAATGCTAGGCTGGAGCCATCCCTGTTTCTCCCCAAGAACAGTGTTCCACTGTGGTTCCACCCTTGTCAGGGGAAGACAAGAGAAGGGTGCTGAAACTAACATTTAGCCGTTGTTCATGGTTTCAGTTCCATTATATTTTGTTGGCTTTCCATCTTTTTAAAAAATATTTTACTTAAAGAGTCTTTGACTTGTGTGTGGACCCTTCTTCCTAAGTCTGATGAACATACGATATTATCACATTTGGGATTGGGCCCCCAATTCACTGAACATGAATAGGAATGGTGTAACTGTCTGGAGCCATCATACTGCAAACACTTTTCTGTCTGTCCTGTACCCAGAATTCCCCCCACCCCCAGTGTAAGAAATAGCCAAAGTCCCAAGGATACACAGGAGGGATGAAGAAAGTACAGCTAGTGTTAAGTACTTAGAGGTCAGAAAGCACTGTTAGTTGTAAATGCAGCAGAACTCACAATGAGGAGATAAACGTCTTTATGGTTTGGTTCACATGGAGAAAAACAAAACATAATTCTAGTACCAATATAGGCATTATCACTACCCAGTGATTAAATGGCCCCTTCTGCCCTCCTCAACCCTTGACCGGTTTCAACCTCAGTACCAATTAGTGCTCCAGAACAGCCTCTAAGTATAGTTAGCACTGCTGACAATACATGGTAAAAACAACATGGGTACACCCCCAGAAAATATTGGAAAGGCCATCAAAAGAGACTGGGTGCTCCTGATAAAAGGTGGTAAAAAAGTATGAACAATTAAGACAAAAAGCATTGCATAATGAGCATTACAACTCAGCTGCCACCCTTCACAGCACAAACCCAACCCTGTGTTCTTAACCCAGTGAAGGTGCCCTATTATAATTGTCTGTAATGCATGAATTGTCACAGGAGCCAATGGATTAAGAACTTTCAGCTACAGGGGAACACAACCTTCACAAAGGTATGGAGCCGCACAAGTATGTGCCAGTGCTCCTTCCTGTGCTTTTCCAGCAGCTGCACAGGGTGTGAAGATGTCTCTTGGCACAAGCAGGTGTCATCGTCAGTCTCCCTGCTGTGCACATATTTCCCTGATGTGTGCACACTTCCCTGATTTCCCTTGCCCATTGGGAACTTGGGCCAGTGTGTGCATGGGTGGGATCTGGCTGACTGTACAGTTTGTAAGTCAGACTTGTCTTAAGACCACTCAGGATGAAAGCACTCCCTTTCACCCTCACAAAAATCATGGAGTGTGAAGCAGACAACAATTGTACAAAGAACTTTTGCCATACAATAGAACCTCAGAGTTACGACACCAGAGTTATGAACTGACCAGTCAACCACACACCTCATTTGAAACCGGAAGTACTCAATCAGGCAGCAGCAGAGTCAAAAGAAAAAGGAAGCAGCAGCAGCTGCAAATACAGACAGTACTGTGTTAAACGTAAATTACTAAAAAAAAATAAAGGGAAAGTTTAAAAAAAAGATTTGACAAGGTAAGGAAGCTTTCTGGGCTTGTTTCATTTAAATTACGATGGTTAAAAGCAGCAATTTTTCTTCTGTAGAGCAAAGTTTCAAAGTTGTATTAAGTCAATGTTCAACTGTAAACCTTTGAAAGAACAACCATAACATTTTGATCAGAGTTACGAACATTTCAGCGTTATGAACAACCCCATTCCAAAGGTGTTCATAACTCTGAGGTTCTACTGTATTTGCATCCAGATGGGAGAACAGGTACTGCCAATGAGATTGCAACCTACCAAATGTGTGCTCCATGACCATTGAGTCACTGGGTTTATAACTGAATTCCCTTTTTCCAGGGTCACTGATGGAGGGTGTGGTTTCATGAGCCAATTTAGGAATGGGTAAGCGGGGGTCTCCCAAAACAACTTGTACAGACACGCTGTAGAGAACCATATAATTTCTGGGGAATAAACTCCATTCTTCCCCCTTTAAATATAATCCTGATCTCCTCAGCACACTGATGTGATTAACTTTTTCAGAACTTCTCATGCTGATATAAATGAATTTGCCACTGGGGTCCACTAAGCCTTGCAGAACAAGTGAAGTTCACATACTCGCTCGCCCCTTTTGGTGAGCAAAGTATTGGGATGTGGGTGCCATCGATGGCCACTGCACAGTTCGGAAACCCTGTCCTCTGAAATCGAGTTATGATTTCTGGAACTTTTCTTGTGGCAACCACCCATAGATAGAACACAGCATTAATTGCCTCAAATCTGCAGAATCATGACCCCAACAGTGGATGTTCCAACCCCAACAGTGGTTTGCAACAGACCAATAGCTGTCTAATGTTGCCAGCTTCCACATGGCAATAGCCACCCCCTTCTGCACCTGTATGGCTTCCCTGAATCAAGTGTTCTGGTGCTGGAGGTTTGGTGTAAACTCCTCACATAGCTCCATGAAGGTATGTTTTCTCATTTGGAAGTTCTGAAGCCACTGTTGGTCACATCAGGTTTCCAAAACAATATGATCCAACCACACCGTGCCGGTCCTCCTGTGCCAGGAAAGACAATCCATCCATGACCATACTGTGGTAATACCAGCTGTAATAAGGAGATCCTGGAGCGCTGGACCTAGTGCAAGATTTGAGGCCTGAATCAAAGGCTATGAACCAAAGTTAGGCGACGTATCAAAGCAGATGCATCCAAGTTCACTGTTCAGTACATGAACTTGCAAAGTTGTTGCTAGTGTGCTAGGCGCTAGATATTTAGGTAAATATATTTCATGTAGTACAGATACATTTCAATTTAGTACAAGAAACTAAGTTTTGACAACATAATGAATAGGAATGTGTTGTTCAAGATGTCGGGAACAGGAGGTAACAAATAAATATTAAGAAATACATAAAATGGGGTGCAAGTTGTGTATTTCAGTTGTTTGCCGCAGCCTATAAGTATCAGGGTACTTTGCCTTACCCTTTTGTTCAGCTGAGGGGGCAGCAGAAAGTTCCACCACTGACTGAGCCGAGTTTATTGTAACAGGCATGTGTTAGTGTACGTGTAAACCACAGAAACAGGGCACTAGGACTGAGTTCTGTTAACAATAAACCTGGCCAAGTGCCTTTGCCACCAGACTCTGCCTGTGGGTTGTTGGGGTTTTGGGTTTTTTTATGAGTAACATTGAGGTTGCTGAATGAATATGCTGCATTCTTTTTAAGGACAGAAGCACTGAGCAGCCACAGCATTACTGAGGTAATGACATTCCAGCCTTCAGCAGTTAACAACACAGAGTAGTACTCCTGAGGTCTGCTGAACCAGCTATCTGCGCAAAGCTGGACTGCGCACTGAAAGAACACACACACACACACACACACACACACACACACACACACACACGCAAGCCAACTTACAAACACCAGCATCCACTATATCTGCACCATAGGAGCTGAATGGATTGTCACTGACCCCCCCCAAAGTCAGCCATCTTTGATGTGTCAGAAAGCGTGCCCCAATTCATCCAGCATCTTGCCCATCACTTCTTCCACTGCATAAACGTTTGTCCCATGATAAGGACAAGGAGCAGAACACATCACCACCCACTGCTCCATGTTTTCCACTCAGTTTGGCAGGGGAAGATGTGATCAGGAACTGCTATCAGCAAATGTGTGAAAATAGAGGACCACACAGCAACAGCAACACCACACAGCAAAGCAGTTCCTAGTGTCTCCCTGGGTTACTGCCCCTGAAACGATACGCTAGCATCGCATAACAGATGCAGTGTGACTGCGGTTATACAAGTGTACATAGCATTTTACCTGTGTCCAGCACAGCACATATGGACACTGGGCGCAAGTATAGGGAACAAGTGCAAACATGTACGTGGTCAAATAAATGCACCAGAGTAGACAGAGCCATAGAGGATTTCAATATTTTCTTCAAAAGGGAATGGATCCTGGGCTCCAGGGCTGTCTGCATGGATGGCTGTCCTGGAATCATGGACCTTGAAAGACCTCGAATCATCAGATGCATGGGACCTAGAAAGCCTGGGTTGCTGAGCCTGGCAGGCAAAGTGGCAGGAAATCAGTCAGGGTTCTGATAAAAACATTCCGATTTTGCCCAACTGGAAAATCAGAATTTTTCCAGTCAGTTCTACCTAGTACCCTCTGAATATGCCCCCTTTAGCTAGTCACAATCTACCCCACAAAGTCTAAGCAACCTGATAGTTTTCATCTTCAGACAAGTCAGACATCCTGCATAGGAGAGGTAAATAGTTTCATTACAGCCGTATTTTCTAGTAAATAGATAAAAGATTTCTTTTCATTCTTTGTAACAAATGAAATAAGGAAATAAACATTCTGCTTCTGTATCTAAGGAAATTTGAAACAAGTCCAAACAGCTTTTCTCTGTTAAATTTATACAACAGCAGCTCTGAGCTCATAAAAGTATATCACTATGGACCTTACAAATATGCCTTCATATTTATTACTCTTGCAAAGAAAATTTGCACCTGTAAATAATTTACACTGAGTTTTTCTGTGTATCCAAAACATGAATCATATAATCCCTCTGGATTTTCCTGTATATCCATAACATGGGTTTCACAGTCCCTTTGCTCTGTGTGTGGAAATCCCAGTGATGTCAATGAAATCTAATATACATGCAACAAGGCGAGGACATAGTCCACGCATATTATTCTCATTAGTTATATTTAATTTCACCTCAGATCTAGCACCCTTTTTATGTGGAGTTGTACTTTCCTGCATGAGTAATTCCATTTATTTCAGTGGGATTACTCATGGAATGAAGTACTACTCAATTTAAATGGCAAGATTTGACCATTAAGGATTAGAGGTCGCCACAACAAAAATGTTTTTTAAAAACAACAGTGCATTTCAAGAAGTGCAACTATACTTGATATCAGCACTTCTTTGTTAAGGGAAAACAGCTGGCTTTGAATATCATGCCTAATAATTCATACAAGGCATATGTGTGCCCACTATTCTTATGTCCAATGTAACTGCACATGTGCTGTAGCTATTCTAAACACCTTGCTTAATCGGGATTTTGAACTTTGAAAAAAAAATTGTTTTTCAAGAATTACCATAGCTTGCTTTCTGATCTCAATATTATTTAATGATAAATGTCAAATTGTAAATATGCTAAGGAAATTGCATGACTGAAATAAGTTATTCATGCGATATAAAACCACTTGGCTAGATAATGCCATTTTGGCAGGGCTTTGACTTGCAAGTGGTGTCCCAAGGGAAGCACTCTCAGGCTATGTTCAGACTGACAGCAGCAAAATCGCCGCTGCCAGATCGATCTTTCTTGATCGATTAAGTGGTCAGTGAGACCTGCTCAATCGATCAGGAAGTTGACTGAGTAAGTCCACCCCGTCAAGTAGTGTAGCGCTGAGCCGATGGCAGTGTGAACAGTGCGCAGAAGGGAAGGAGAGCAGTAGACATCAGTTACGCTGCCAAATCGCGCGGTCAGAGTGAACCAGCCCTAATGTTGTCCAGAGTTGTGAGAGTCCAGAGTACACGAGAGAACACCCAAACTGATTCACCTCTTTGAGTGATTCAACATACTTCCTCCCACTTCTGCTGGCTGGGAGAGAGGAGGGCAGAGCCATGGCCATGCCTACTCTGTCTCCTTGGAGGTACCTGTGACAATCAAGGTTCATACACCTCATTGGAGAACAGACTGTTTAAACCCCAAAAATGAGCAGTTAAGCCAACGGATTCCATACTGTATTATTGTGCTATAAAAGTGTATCCAGTAAGGTCTTTTATGAAAGATTATAATGTTCTGAACTTGATGATCATTATGAGATATATATACAGATTGTGGTTGTGAATCTATAAGCATCTAGAAAACTGAACTCATCTGTTCTACAACTTCAACTACACCCACAGCAGCCTGGTGAGCAGTCAAGTAGACAGGAGCACCTCCCAAGCCAGGTGTTTACAAAACATGGGCTTCAAGTAACTATCTATTGTCCAGCATGGGGAAAAGACAATGATGGACCATTAGAGTTAATGGGAAGACACAGACATCTCCAGCTATCAAGTCAAGAGGGAATTTCCCACCTCTGAATAAAAATGTCACCATGCAGAGAGAGAGAGAGAGAGAGAGAGAGGACAAAAGAAAAAACTTTTAAATGTAGGCTTGGGAGTGAGTTTTTTTAATCCAGAATTTGAGGGACAATCTCCTGGTAGGAGGTTGTCCATGACCGCTGGATTCCTTCTACAGTTAGGGAGTATGCTGGGAAACTGTCTGAAGGCATTAGGTAACTGGCATTAGCAAAGGGATTTTGTCTAATAGGAAAAGGTAAAACCCGAGGTTGCATTTTTATGCTTATTTTCTGTGTAACTTGCATGTGTTTGCTTTCCCTTAGTATTTCACTTTCAAATCTGTGGTATTTCTATTTAATAAGCGATTTTTTGTTTTCATTTCAAACAGGTCTCTGGTGTGCAAACTGTGTGAAAGATGTGCGCCAAAGTCGGTATCCGAGGGGCTGCTGTCACACCTTCAGGGGGGATGAACCAGAGATTAACAGTCTGAGTGTCTGGTAGTTAAGAACTTGAGGAGGACAGATTTGGGGAGACTCAGGACTGGAAGGGCTGTTGGTATCACCCTGCAAGTAATTAACTAGACTGGTGGGAGCCAGACCAAGACCCTTGTGCCTGTGGGCAGGCTAGTGGTGTCAGGAAATTGAACCATAGCTGCACAGCACAAAGATACAGAGCAGGCGATGACAGAACCTTTACTGGTCTGGGTGCTCCCCAGAATGTCCCAGTACCAATCACACCAGGGAGATTAATTAAGGAGCAGTCTCTGCACCCCCGACTGTGCTGTCTGGTTAATACATGAACTGTACAAGGAGAGGCTTCCTACTCCTGGTCCCCCATTCCCTCGCACACCACTTGATCATGTAAGGTCTAGGCAGAATGTAGCCCATACCAATTTACTGAGGTGCTGGAAGAATCTATGTCTTACTTTGTGCAGGTCTCCACTCATGTGACCATAATCTTCTATCATTTACACAGTTCAAATTCAACTTAAAATGTGTGCATTACCTAAATAAGAAAGCCAATAATTTGACTATTTTAATATGCGAATTGCTTCTTACCCACCATTACTAAGTTATTCACAGATCATTCATGATGGTAATGTGATTCTATAAAAAGGAATGAGGCTAAAAGAAAAGTGGATTAATAAATGAAAACTAGTAACTCGCACATATTCTCCACCTAGGGGGGGAAAAAGAATAAATGCAAAACATCACTCTCACCCACAATAATGCAGAATATACATTTCAGAAATAAGCATTTCAGATATTTAAATCCAAAGAAAAATTTTCTTCTATGAGAATTTGTGGCAGGACATTTCCAACTGTTAGGTGCTGAATTGCTGAGCAAAGAATTCACTGATCCTGCTATGAAGTGCTACGGGATGTGGTGTTGGCTGGGATGGTTTAGTTGGGGTTGGTCCTGCTTTGAGCAGGGGGTTGGACTCCTGAAGTCCCTTCCAACCCTAATATTCTATGATCAGGAAGTATTTAAAAAAAACAAAATACAATAGCTGGTTATTATGTACATGGCTCCCGCTGATAGAATCCTTATCTAAATAAAGCAGGAAGCCTTTTGGACTTTGGCAGGTCCATGAGATAATTTAGAAAGATGGATTTGCTAGAATTGGAAGGGGATCCCTAGTAAATTATCAGCTCTATTCCCTTTCATCGTCATGATTCTTTTTCAGGATTATAAACTCATATACCTCTAATCTGTTTGCA
Organism: Emydura macquarii macquarii; assembly: GCF_026122565.2. Taxonomy (NCBI): domain Eukaryota; kingdom Metazoa; phylum Chordata; order Testudines; family Chelidae; genus Emydura; species Emydura macquarii. The sequence goes on from NW_027133199.1 coordinate 5,929,804, forward strand.
GTAGAACTCAAATCTGGAGCCCGTCATCACCTACCTTGAGTAGCCAAGCTGGGTGCTAGGCAGATACACGTGTGTAAATGGAGGAATACTCCCTCAAACTGTGGAGCAATACAAGAGTCACCAAAAGAAACTACTATAAGCCAATGGCTGAAGTAGCCTCTGCACCTCTCTACATGCTTCCCCAAATCATGGGGTTAGGATAGAAAGATTTGCACAGAAGCAGATCTCCCGGGTCTACGCCTCTCCAAGCCCATCCCTTCTTGGGCCCCACCTGCCCATCCACCCTGGCCTCCTTACATACAGTGTGCTGCCATGCAGGGAGATTGTACTGTGCCACATCTAGCCCTTCCCCCTTACACAGCAGTATCACATAAATTTCCCTGCATAGGGGACCCTCAGCATCCACAATGGAAGAGGTTGTGTTTGGCCTAGTTCCGTAACAAGCCATAGACTAAAGTTTTGACTGCACCACAACTTTGGAGAGTTGGATCCATTCCTTAGTTTATTTTACTATTCTTTTTTTTCCCTTTCAGTTAAACTAAATTTTCCTTAGAAAAAGTGAAATCCATTATCTCTACTCTCATATTGCTAACTAATAAGTTCAATTTCTGACTACAGTGAGCCCAGCAGTTAGGGAAAAGAACAGACAGGTCCCCAGATATATATACTGAAATATTTGAGCTTCATTCTCTAACTTATACCAGTGCAAATTGATTTCAGCTGAGGTACTGCTGGAGTTGTACAAGTGCAAAACTGGTGTAAGCCAGGGGAAAAAAATTTTCTGTGAGAAAATGTTTGGAGGGGACCTGCATTTACTGCACTTGTTCCAAAGAGATCCCTTTAATCGGTATCTAGAAATTGTGGTAGGAGCTGGGGACATGCAGAATCTCAAAACTAATCTCTTTTCCATGTCTTCATATAAGTTCAAAGTACCCTTACTGTTTTACTTACACTTAATTACCCATCCTCTCCTCGCACTTTCATTGTGAGGATTTGTTGTTGTTTTTTCCAAGGCCGTCACAACCTCACCTAACAGGCAATTCCTCATTTATTATTCTCTCTGGCTAAATCTAACTAATATCTTTTCTGAATGTGTTTTAATTAAAATGGGCTTTTTAGATTTTCCTCATCCCTCATATTCCTAAATTAAACTACTTCACCTCAGGTGGTCACTTTTCATCTGCTAAATTGTGTTTGCCTTGTCTGCATTTCATTATGTAATTTAATTCCTACATCTGACAGTTCAGTTAGTTGCTTATACTGTGTTTATTTGTATATATTATTTCAAAGAGAATACAAACACTCACGTTTGAAAATGTTGGAGCACGTGACTGGTCACGGGTCAGAGACAGAGTCTGCGGCAATGTTAGGAGTAGACCTCAGGATGATTAGAGCTGAGTGAAATGTTTTGGTCCAAACTTTAGTTTAAAAAAAAAAAAAAATGAATATTTGATTACAAATTGTTTCCCGAATTCATGTTGATTTCACTTAATTATCCATTTAGAAAAAGAGGAAAAGACAAAAACACTTCATTTCAACCTTATAGAAGCCAAATATTTTGATTTTTTAATTGTAAATAGATACTAGATCTGTCCCTTCACCTAAAGCCTAAAAGTTTCTTGAGTGAGTTCTATGGAGCTTTGCTCCAGCAGCGAAGGGGGGCACAGGCCCCCATCCTACCTATCCTCTGGCCAGTCATGGCAGGTGCCCTACTGCTGGCTGGCTCAGCCTGTCTCATGGTCCGTATTGTGGCTGAATGTTTGAGCCCATGTGACTCCTGGCTGATGTTTGTGAGTAGCTAACCTGGTCAGGCTCCTGATGAGGGATGGAGCCAATTCTTGGATTAAACTTCTACCAAAAAAAGTCAAGAGCACTACAAGAACCAGAAGAGACACCTCAGGATTTCCTAGTCTGATTTTCCTAGTCTGATTTGAGACAAAGTATTGTTTGCCTCTCAAGAAGCTGACTTTGACCTAAGGTACGACTCTGTCCTTGTGTAAAAGGTGTTCCTCCATTCAGTCCTGACAATCCTGAAGAATAACAACGTTCAGACTGTGATGCAACCTTATTTAAAAGCTAATCAGTTTGCAATTGAGACCTGGTTTGAGAAATTGCACACTGCTGTCGTGATGAGGTAGAGAAACAGCTGAAGTTGGGAAAGGGAGCACATGCTAAGGCAGTAGCTTGTAATTCTGTGCAAGTCACCCTACAGCGGAAAGGTGAGAGAGAAGGGAAAAGACATCTCAAAAGGTTACTCATTGATGAATGATATAAGAGAACTAAAGGCCAGTACTGATGAACTCAAAGGTGAGAAAACCAAAATTAAAACATTAAAGCAAGCTGTCTAGGTGCATAAGAAAAGTACTGATAATGATATGAGCTGATACACAGAGAGGCAACCCTAGAGAAGAGGATGGGCTAGCTGCAGACAATCTCGCAGAGGCAGTACTTGTGTCCACTGTTTCAGATGTGGCAATAAAGAACCCCACCAGTCAGACTGTCACGCGGGAAAATTACAAGAAAGCAGAAAAAAGCTGACACTGCATCCGATTTATCCAGAGAGGCCTACATTTGCCATCTAACAGACAAGAAGCAAACCAGAGTAGCTAATTTAGTTGGTAGGAGATGTGCGATCCTAGTGTTTCCTCACTAAAGTAAAAACTCAACCCTATGGGACACTGGGGCTTGATCTTTAGTCAGTGGGTGGAAGAATCTTCCAGGAACCTTAGAAAGCTTGAAGAGCAACTGGAAATAGAAGATGGGTTTAATCTTAAAGCTCCCAATGGAACTTAAATCCCTTACAAAGGATGTATTGAAGTCCAGTTCCATTTAAGAAATGATGATGACATCTTGACTGTTCCTGTGCTGTCAGTCCACACAAATTAGAGAACTTGACCATTGGCTACAATGTTATTGAGGAGACAGTCAAACACCACTTCTGCAATTCACCAGATGAGGCACCAGCACAAAGTTCCATTAACAATGTGCATTTCCTCATGTCAAGGAAAAAAGGGAAGCTCTTATAAACTGCATCAGAAACAATAACTCAGAAAACCTGTGCATGCTTAAAGTGGGGAGAAGGGAGGTAATTATTCCCAAACGAAAAACCACTCATGTAAAATGCTGGGCTCAGACAAGCCTGGATACTGAAAGTTTAACAGCAGTGTTTCAGCCAGATGCTGTTGCTCAGTGGCCTCAGAATTAGTCAAAATACCTAAAAAAGATAGTTTTGTCAGATTAATCTCTCTGTGATTAATTCAACAGAACATGTCATCTTGAAAGGACAAACTGTGCTGGGAAGTTTACAGCATATTAAATCAAAATTCTGGTGGATACACAGCAAATAAAATCCTTACAGGTACAACAGTGTCAAAAGAAAGAAATGGCCGTATCAAGCACTAAGCCAGCAAATTGGAGAACAGCCTCTAACCAAAGGAGATGATTGAGATCTGTGACCCTGAGCACTTAGAGATGCAAAATGGCTCAGCAGATGCTGAAAATGGAGTTCAAAGCTTTTTCCAGAGATGGAGACATGGGACAGATTCTAGTCTGCAGATGCATAGCAAGATGCATGACCAGCAGCCCATGCAGAAGACTTACATCTCAGTGCCTCATTCATTATATAAAGAGTGAAAGGAATATCTGTAAAATCTCCCAAACAAGAGATGGAAAATAAAATCTATGTAATCCTATTAATCACCAGTGGTATGTGTCCAGAAAGGGTATTGTAGTCTAAAACTCTGTGTAGATTATCAGGAATTGAACAGAAAAACCATTCCAGACAGACAGCCAATTCCTCAAATCCAAGAATGGATTAGGAGGTAAATCTTGGTTCTTTGCCTTAGATAATGGGAAGGCCTACCATCAAGATTTCATGGCTGAACAATGCTATCACCTGATAGCCTTCATTACTCCATGGGACCTGTGTGAATGGGTTAGAATTCCATTTGGTTTAAACAAATGCACCTATTGCCTTCCAGTGGTGTATGATCCATAGATCCAAGTGCCAGAAGGGACCACTGTGATCGCCTAGTCTGACCTCCTGAATAACACACGCCATAGCATTTCCCCAAAATTATTCCTAGAGAAAGTCTTTTAAAAAACATCATCTTGATTTAAAAATTGTCAGTGATTGAGAACCCACCATGACCATTAATAAGTTGTTCCAGTGTTAATTACCCTCACTGATAAATTTACACCTTATTTCCAGTCTGAATTTTGTCTAGTTTCAACCTGGATTGTATATATTCCCCCAATTTTATGCCATCTGCACACTGTATCAGTGACGAGTTTATGTTAATGAGAGTAAGGGCAAGATCCCTGTGGGATCCCAATAGAAACACACCCATTTGATGACATATGGAAGAGTGTCTGATGGAACTTGGGGATGAGGTATGTATTCCATACCTGGATGATATCCTTGTGTACAGTGGCAATTTTGAAGAACATGTGCAGAATGTAAGCAGAGTATTGCAACAGTATGAGACATACCATCATTCCCAAATTAATGTATCTGCTAAAGATTATAAGATAGATCCTGCTGACCTCCTGATGGTTTGTGCTCTTGCAGAGAAAATACCAAGAACCACAGGGAAATTTCATACTTCTGTATGACTTGTTGACTGTTCCAATGGAATCTGACACACACCACCATCAAAAGTGGACTCAGAAAAAGAAAAAAGTCAAAAGGCAAGGAAAGGGATCTGGACAGATACCCTCCAAACAGCCAGTTACCTGGACTGAACAACATCAAAGTATTTTAAACCACCTGATTGACTGCCTGATGATTATAGCTACCAATAATAGCCTCGCCTTACCATTTCTTCTTCATATAGATGCTTCCAATAAGGGATGAGATGCAATTTGCACCTATGTCAGGAAGGTAAACTCCGAGTCCTTGGTTATAGATCAAGAACACTAACTGCAGCTAAGAAGAATTATCACCTTCACGCGGGAAAGCTGGAGTTTCTAGCTTTGAAAAGGGCCATAACAGATAAATTTAGCTGCTAACTCTATTATGCAATCCTTCATGGTTTACAGTGATAATAACCTGTTAACCTATATCTTCACCTCAGGCTGAATGCCACAGCAAATTGGTGGGTTGCAGAATTAGCTGACTAACTTCAAAGTTAGATATCCACAAAAATCTAATAGGGAGACAGATATTTTATCCAGCATGCCCCTTGATGTGGAAAAATGTATGACAGAATGCACAGAAGAGACAAGCAAGATGTTGTTAGTGCTGTCTTAGAGACCTTGGATGTACCTTGCCATTTCTTTGTATCTTGGTTTGCATCTATTACTGCCAATTCTTTGGCAGTAGGACTCTTTTCCGTGGGCATCAAATCTACTATTAAGCGAATTCCATGAGAAGGCCATTTGGCAGTTCAGAAGGAAGAGCCAGCTATTGCTAAAATTCTTCATTATAAGTCCTTGGAGCACAAATTGAACAGCTGAGAAAAGACAGGAGGATGTGATAAGATTGCCACCTTGATGTATAAATGGTACGCGTTGAATTTGGATACAGATGAAATACTTTTATCAGAAAACCAAGTTACAAAATCAACTGATTTGACATACCAGCTTTTTTGTCTTTTTCATGTAAAGAACTACGTGAAGAGATGGGACATTTAGGAGCAGAGCCAGTAATCAGTCTGGCAAGAGATTGATTTTATTGGCCACAGATGAAAATGGGCATCGAACATTATGTCATTAGATTCTGTAAATGAATCAAGCAAAAGAAACCCCACTTCTTTCATTTTTATTGCATTCTAGATTTGAGTTAATATAATTGTTGTTCCCTGAATTCAGAATAATGTTGTAATGTACAAGTTTACAATCTTATACATCTCAAACAAATGAATTCTCTAAATTGACTTGATCATAGCACACATTTGCTGCCCATGGCCCCCTCCCTACCCCTATCTTTAACATTTCCACAGTCATAAAACTAGAAATCTGTGATCTTGGATTGTCCTGAATTGCTTAAGAGTTTACTTATACTACTGCAACCTGAAAAATTCCAACTTCGTTATGTAATAGTTTCGGTTCAGCCCGTACAAAGAAATCTTTTTAACATTTTCACAATTGTGTTACTTTCAGTTTTGTGCTTTCAGTTGTCTTCCATCTCTGCATTTCAGAAGCAGATCAATTATGAAAAAAGGAGTAATGGGACAGAAGCAGAGGGAAGTTTTTAAATAACTAATTGTAAAATGAGTTCCACACCACTACTACACAATGAATCCAACACCCCATGTGTAATATACTCAGTGGAATAGTATGACGTAAGAGAGTCATGTACCTATATAGATTATTTTTTCAAGCAGGATCCTATTTCACTTACCATATAGAGTGCATTCACACATCAAAGCTTCTCCCTTTAGAATACCTGTATTACAGTAGTCATCCAGGATGTACTGGAACAATGGTAACATCAGGCAATGTCTTTTCCACATCCTGCTTTTTAAATCCATTAAGGAAGTATGACTGAATACCTACAACATTGCATAGGTGCTTCTGACATCCTTTCCCATTCTGATTTTGGGAATTCTATTTTCCTTTTCCTAATTTATTATTACTTCATTGACAAAACTTAAATTTAGTAAATGTACAGTGATTGTAGCACTCTTCTCTCTCAACCTAATTTTCCCAGATTGAAAGAAATACTATCACTGTCTTGTCAAACAAACCCGACTTCATTTTTTGAGGAGCCCATTAAACAAAATGTGTTTTAATACTGCCAAATGGAAAGTTATACATCTAGGAAGAATGAATGCATCCCATACAGAACATTTAGAACATATACATCTAGGAACAGGCCATATCTACAGAATGGGGGACTATATCCTGGAAAGTAGGTACTCTGAAAAGGATTTAGAGATCATAGTGGACAAGCAACTCAGCACGAGCAGTGAGGGTGATACTGTGGTTAAAAGAGCTAATGCCATCCTTGGATTCATAAAGAAGGGAATAGTGAGTAGGAGTTGGGAGGTGATTTTACCTGTACATGGCATTAGTGAGAGCACTGAAATACTGTATCCAGTTCTGGTTTCCATATTTTGAAAGAATGTTGAAAATGGAAGAGGCTGAAGAAAAGAGCCACAGAAGTTATTTGCGGGCTGGAGAAAATGCTTTAGAATGAGATACTTAAAGAGCTCAATATGTTTAGCCTATCAAAAAGAAGATTGAGTGGTGACTTGATTATCGTGTGCAAGTACCTTCATGGGAGAAAATATTGGGCGCTAAAGTGCTCTTTAATCTATCAGAGAAAAGCATAACAAGGACCAATGGCTGGAAGACGAAGCCAGACAAATTTAAATGAGAAATTACACATTTAAAAAAAAAAAAAAAAACAGTGAGTGTGGCTAGTCATTGTAGGATGCTATCAAGGGAAATTATGAATTCTTCAGATGGCTTCACAAGGGCTGGATGACCTTATGGAAGACATGCTTTAATCAAACACAAATTATTGTGCCTAATGCAGAGGTAACTGGGTGAAGTTTAACAGCCTGTGATATATAGGAGGTCAGACTAGATTATCTAATGGTCTCTTCTTGTTTTGAACTCTATAAATCTATGACGGTTGGTATGTCCAACATCTGAGCGATCTTATTCTTATACATTTGCAAAAATTATCATGCCATAAATAACAAGATAAATAATGTTGATAAGAAAAGAAAATAATTCCATGTCAGGCTCCTAGGTTTACTATAAACAGTGAAAGGGAGATATAAACAAGTCAACCAAGTAAAAGGACACTATCACTGTAATATTCTTTCCTCTCTTTGTTTTACTAACTGTACTTATGGAATGTTTTGTTCATTTTTGTCTTAAAAGTCAGAAGTGCAATTGTGGCATCAATACTATGGATAAAAGAATTACTAAATGTAAATGCTTTTATACATACAAAGACAGATACTGAATGTTAAATACTGGAGACTGACAATGCAACAAAAGCAAAGGTATTCATAGTTAAGTTATCCTGTCTTTTCTTAAAGAGTTGCATTTGCCTCGTAGCAAACTTTGAAAAATGTTCTGTTTAGCAACGATGCTCATTATAGATGGTAAATTGTGTAATTCTCTTCTTCAGCTCTTCTATTATGTATTTATTTTATTAATTGATGTACATGTGCGAAAAGAACGTCTGGTCTATGCTCTAGGCACACAAACAGTTGTAAACAAAGAGTGCAAATAATTACAGACAAGGCCAACAACCATAATAACAAAAAATCATTCCCAACCCACCATCAGTTAATAACTCCTTCCACACAACACATACTCCCCTTAATCTTTTTTAAATGATTAGTAACATTTAAATAAACAGAGGCTCTTTGTTTCTCATCCATCAAGTGAAGTCATAATTATCTGCTTGTGATATTATAATGACTATGACTATGATTTTGATGTCAATACAGGACATACACTCTCCTCTTGCGGGAAAAAAAAAAAGGACAGAAGGAAATATATATATGTCAGGATCCCAACAAGAGCAGTCAGGACCAACGGTCAGGGCAGGGGCAAATCTGAGAGAGTAGTGGAGGAGTTCATACTCACATTCCGGGCCAACATTAATGCAAAAGTCAGAGTCTGAGTCAGTTTTCAGGGTCTGGGTCAGGAGGTGAAGACACAAATGAAGCTGAGATTAAAACCAGGCATTCAGAAGTAGGACTGGTCATAGCAGCTACAGGAGATCCACGTTGTTGCCTGAATAGACACTTCCTGGAACACCCTTTGGATTTATATAGGGAGGGGAGCCAATCAGGAGCCATGAGGCTGCTGCCTGTCAGACCTCTTGAGATGGGAGGGCCCATGGTCTGTGTCTACAGCAGGTCATTGGCAGGGGAGCACAAGCTAATTATAGTAGCTGCTGGGTAGCAGCATGAAGATGCCAATTACCTGGCAGTTCTGCAGGCCTGGGTTCATGGGGCCTTGCATATATATAGCTTCAGATATTCCTAGATGTCATCTGTATCAGTGTACCAAGCTGTTTGTTGGAGCAAGCAGAGAGTAAGACCTGAAATTCCCACACAGTCCAAGGGTTAAGGTCTCATAAGCCTGCCTTATGCTCATACCACCATAGGCCCCATTCCCTAGTACTGGTAGCACAGCATTGCCTAACTGAAATTACTTCATCCCCTGTGAGTATCCAAACCAACTCTAGTTAGAGGTGTAGAAGGTATATTGACTTCCCAAACCCCTTCTTCTTTAGAGGGACCACTCTTGGATACTCAGCCCAATGGCCTCATCGCCTCTCCTCCACACAGAAAACATCAGCTGCAGTAGGAGAAGCTTGCATGGAAGGGGTGGAGGAGTAATAAGGCCTCAGCTTCTGTATATGTTCATCATGGACTGTCCTGAAATATTTATGCAAATAGCCCCCCCACCATGGAGGGAATTGCACACTTGTGTAAGGGATTGCAGAATCTAGTCCTAAATCAGCTTAGCAAAATTCCTTATTCATTTTTTGTTTTCAGAACAAGTTACTGGCAATGCAAAAGAGCTAATTTGCAAAACAAAATACCTTACCAGAATGCTTTGATTTTTTAATCTCACCTGAAAAAGTAAGACATGACTGATAAGCTTGGTTTGGGGTACAAAGGTGTCTATGTGAAAGTGAAAAACCCTGAAAATAAAGGTTTATGCTGGAATTTCTTATAAAGCCTTCACTATAGAGCTGCTCTCTATAACATAGTCTGGGTAGTTCCTCCTGATAAATCTATTATTATAACTAGTGATTAGTAAATTATCTTTCCAGGCAAAATATACTGGTAAAAATAGGGCAAATACGCTCCTCCAATTTTGTTCTTCATAGGCAGACTCCTGCTTTCATATTTTGGACCAGTTTGATCGCTGGTATGAATCAGCGCAACTCCATAGGCTGCAGTAATACTATGCTTATTGACCCCAGCTGAGGATCAGGCCCCCCAAATTATTTTTGTGCTACATCAGTCTGCTTTTCTCCTACTGAAATCAGTGAAAGTCTGACCATTATTTCAGCGGGAGGAGGAGGATGCCCCATGTTTGTGCTACTTCTAACACATTTTGCCTTGAAGAACAATGTATCACTTTTGGCAAATACAGATCAATTGACAGAACTACTTAAAATGAATCCCAGTACACCCTCCTTCCCTGACCTCTTTTTAATACATCATGCTATAAATTCTCTTGACTGAACAAAAACAACTTCAGCAATACAATTAAAAATCCTTGTAAATTCAAGCAAACAAACATGAAATGAAACAAGCAATGCTGAAACACTATAAACTGATTTGCCAAGTCTCACCACCAGTTTCCCTCATTTAAAACTGTTACTGTAGATGCGGAGGAAGAGTCTTAATTTGTTCTACTTTTTGTATATGTCTAGATTTTTTCCTATTGTTGTTTTTACTCATCATGTTTATAGGCATCTCAACTACCTATATTTTTCATCTTTGCTCTATACGTGAAAAATCTTTAATAAAGGTGATTTTATTATATTAATTGCATTGCACTGACATCTATTATTATTGTAGATCTCATTCACAAAAGAGGCCCCATGGTGCTACTCAGTGCACAAACCGGTAGGAAGAGATAGGCCCTACTGAAAGCATTTTTACAATCTATGGACACCCAACCCTGCAAACATACTAGCGAGTAATTATACATGTAAGTAGTTGCAGTGCCCAGGTGTTGCCAGGATCAGGGCTTATGACAATTGCAGGCGTCTACTCCGGAAAGGTGGGGGGAGGGGGGGTTTGGTCTGGGTTTTTTGTGGGGCGGGCTGTGTGTGTCAGGCACTTAACTGTACCTGATTTCACGGTTGGGCTCTCTCTGTAAATTAGGTCAAGAGGGGGAGAAGAGGGTCAGTTCAGCTCCAGATTGAGTCTCTCCTGCTACAGCCCATGTCCATTTTCCCGGGGACTTTACACCTCACTCCTTCCAGGCAGGGTCCGCATTCCGCTCCAGCTCTCAGGGAAACCAGCGCCAGTCTTTCCATTGGCGTTCCAGATGTCACACCCCAGGGCTGAACTCGTCCCAAGCTCCGCCCGTCTTCCCTGGGCTCGCCCCTCGCTCGCGGTGGCTCTGCTGCCGTATGCCCAGGGCAGGGCGGCAGGGCTTTCCGTCTGTGCCACGCCGCAGAGGACTGCCCCGCTTCCCCTTCCCGCAGGCTCGGGGTTGGCTCCCGGAGGAGGCGGCAGAGCGGAGGGGCTGGCTCCAGACGCGGAGAAGAAGTGGGCGGAGCGGGCTCCAGTGTCGTTTGCACCTGAGCGAGGCGGGCAGCAGCGGGCGCTCGATCCCTGGCTGTCGGTGCCAGGCTTCCCTCCTCCGCCGGCCGGGATTAGCGCAGCCTCTCGCCCGCTCTGCCTGTCACTGGGGTGGCGGCGGCGGCGGCAGCGGCAGCGATCAGCGCGCCCCACTCCACGCCTCGCTCCCCAGCGCCTCGGTGCTTGCACCGGCCAGCAGGGCGCCTCCCGCCCGCGCAGCTGCTCCCTGCCCCGGCGGCGTCTCTCGGTTCATGGCACAGCGGGGCGGCCCCGGCGGCAGGAGCCCGGCGGACTGTTCGGCGCCAGGCGGGTGAGCTAGGGGCAGGTGCGGGCTGGGCGGGGGGCAAGTGGGGGATCGGGGCTTGCTGCGTGGGTGGTGCCTGGGAAGTGAGGGTGCGGGGCTCGCGTGGAGGTTGGGGGGCACAGTGGGTGTATTGGGGTTGATGTTTGAGGTGGTACAGGGGGAGTGAGGGTGGGGGGCACGCGGGGTGTATTGAGATTTGGGGGGTGATACAGGGGGAGTGAGGGCGGGGGGCACGCGGGGTGTATGGGGGTGGGGGTGGTACGGGGCAGTGAGGGTTGGGGGGCACGCGGGGTATGTTGGGGGTTGTGGGGGGTGGTACAGGAGGAGTGAGGGTTAGGGGCGCGGGTTTTGGGGTGTACACGGGGAAAGAGGGATGGGGAGCCGCGGTGTGTATTGGGGGTGATACATTGGGGCGTATCGGGGACGCGGGGTATATTGGGGTTTGGGGCTGAGTGGTACACTGGGAGTGAGGATGGGGAACACGTTAGGGGGTATAATGGGGTGGTAGCTGGGGAGTGAAGTTGGGGTTCAGGAGGCATATGGGGAGGCTGCCGTGGGGCAGCGCATGAAGTATTTGCACCTTTCAGGGGTTCATGGTTGCATTGGAAAGTGGGGTTCGGGGAAGGGGACAGGGTGACAGGCACGTGGGTTGAGGGGTGCGCGGCCGTTTGGGGTGGCGGTACAGAGGGAGCACTGGGCGGCTGAGGTCCCGTGTTTGCAGCAGTGTCTCAGGCGGACATTGCCCAGGTGAGCGAGTGCACCGCTCCGGGGACTCTGCACCGCTCCGGGGGCCGGCCGGGACTGGGCACCGCTCCGCGGGGACGGGGTGGCGCTGTGGGGGACTCGCCCTTCGGTCGGTGTCTGAGCTGCGGGGGTTTCAGCCCTGCACCTGGCACCAGCAGGTTCACTGAGCGAGCTGCCCGGCCGCTCGCGGCGCCCTGGGGGCGAGCCCGGCCCTGCGCGGAGCCTGGACTATCGCATGCCCTGCACTGGAAGAGGAGGGGGGTAGCGCCGGAGCGGCTTCCTCTGCTGCTTTTTGTCGGGATCGTCTCCCGCCATGCGGGTCCCTCCGGGAGGCTCCAGGCTCTCCCACCCAGCTACCCAGCTGGACAAGCTCCCACACGTCCACCTTTCCCAGCCAGTCGGCTGTCAGCCGGGAGAAGGAAGCAGGCAGACTGGCACCTGGCCCGCTGGGGCTTGCATGTTACGCTAGGTTTGGCCTTGGAGCACGGGCTGATGATGTTTGTGGGAAGGCGGCAGTTGTTTGCAGGGATCTTTGTTTTCCCGATAAACCCCTTGTGACCGAGTCACACACCGGCCTGCGAAGTCGGACTCTCGCACAGCGTTTCAGTGAGCAGCAGAATAACTTTCCTGTTCCTTTGGGCATCGAGTCTGCTCGCCTGCTGAGCGGCATGTCACCGAACTGAAACCCACGTAGAACAGGGCAAGCTATAGATCTGATCATCCGAGATAGGGGGAGGAGGAATTGAAGGGGGAGCTAATTATTATTAAACCTCAGCTTGGATTTTTTGGGGAACGGGTGAGCTGTTGCCTTCTAGTATATACAGGACAGAAAGCAAGCTGCCACAACATGCGTGGATGCCACTTAAAAATTGAGAGACTACAAAGGTCTTACTGAGAAATACAAAACAATCATTCAGGGGAAGATACTTTTTAAAGCCTTCTTTAAAGATACACACACACACACACACACACACAAGCCTTACTACCCACCCCGTTCCCAAAGGGGCGCAACTTGGCAAATCATTGTGTCCTGTGTTCCATCCATTAAAAACATTAGGAGACACTTAGCTGAGAAATATAACCAACGTGATCTCTCAGATTGATTTTTTTGGATATAAAAGTTATGCCGCTTCCTGCTCGCCCTGTAGTGCAGTGGTTCGAGGTTATCTTTATCCAAACCTTGTGCCTCTTCCGTCTCAGGAGGCACAGGGACAGAGAACTGTGAAGGCCTGTGAATTTAATCCTCCCAAACTTTGTGTCTATACCAAGCTTTGAAGTGCATGAGATAGCTGCAGTGGCCAGCAGGGATCCAGCTGAGCCCCTCATTATTCCTACACAGGACAGCAAAAACTGCTCAGTTCATTGCACAACTCCAGTGAGATTCATTGCAGTATATGCTCCCCACTTATTTCACAGCATTGCCTAATGGAAAGGAAATGTGCCATTGTACGGGACTGTTTAATGCAGTGCGTATCAGTGAATTGTACTAGTGCTTTTACCAGCATAAGGCTAGTGAAATAAGATTTACTTTTGTTCCTGTTTTTCTTGCACTTTTAAAACAAGTATGTGTTCCTCTTCTCTTGACATTACACTGCATTTCTGTTAATTAGTATTTCTGACTTCAGATTTAGTTTCCCATCCCCTATATTTAAAACACTGTTGTATCTGTTCTTTTGACATTAACCCTTTTTAATATGCCTGCATCGGCAGCATTAATTTTTCTTTTCAGGCAGGTCAGTAACAAACAATAGTGTGTTACACAAATGTAAATTTGGAGTAATTCCACTGACTGCAGTGGATTTGCACCAACTTAACACAGCAGTATTTGTTTCTAAAGTTGCCATGATTCAGATACTGGAAAAAAGCTCCTTCTGATTTACCCAATTATCTAGAGAAAGAGGGCATCTCATTGGCTGTGTGCTCTTATCCACCTATATTAGACATGAGAGATGGAAGATATCTGCTGGCTCATCTTGTCCTCTTTCAAGAGCCAATGCAGGATTGTTCCTTCCAGAAGCTAGTGCCTACTATACTGATTGGCTTAGCAGATTGATGACCTCACCAGTGAGCATTCTGGTCTGGCACTAGTTTGAAGAGAAGCGGTTTAGTTACCAGAGGCATGAAGGAGTAGAGGTCAGCTTGGAAGATGAATTTTAAAAGGTTGGCTTTTTCTATATAATAGACTAGTAGTTAGAAATAGGCCCTGCAATTACAAATCAAGGTGAGAAACTACATGATGGAAGGGAATGCAAAAAAGGATAGTTTTATTTAAAATGAAGGGTGGAATTTTGGGACAAGAAAGGTGGATAGCATTACTCTTTCAGACGTGTTACTTTCTTGGAGCTGTTTTTGATGCAATAGCAAGTAAGGGATAGTTAAAGCTTTCACATTTGTGAGTCTGTTTTGAGTTTCTCTTCTCCTTCTGCATTAGAAAATTAACTATTTTACTTAAGGGGGAAAATAATGTCTTGAGTTAGACCTCTGTTTATTTGAAGCCTAGATAATGCAGTGAAATAACTCTCTTCTTCTTTAGGAAAAAATTAAAATCTTGGCTTGGGTCAAAAGATGGATTATTTTCCGAGGGATGGGACATTTAACCTTAGTGCAAAATACAAAAAAGCCACAAAAAATAATAGTATTTTCCAATTTATTTTTATTCCACTCCATCAGGATCAAACTAATTTTTACAAACTTTATTTAGTGTTGTGGGTGCAGAAATATAGTTAAACCTCAGCCAAATACCAAGCAAGTCAGGCTTCCTTAACATATAAATTTACATACATTAATGTTTAGGGATTTCTGATATTCTGAAGTCAAATATATATATATTTTAAATCAAGCTTATAACTCTTTTAAGGCTTTCTGACAAAAGATATTTTCCGGATGAACTGTATACCATTCCAACCATACTGAAATCTAGACTAGACTTCCCATTGTTATAGAAGTTAGAGAATCTTTTGTTCTAAAACAAAACTAATGCCATTAGTGGTGCAGTTGTTTTAAAAAAATCATAAATTTTGGCAAGTACCCAATATAGTAGAGGTTTAACAAATAATTGATTTTGCTCCAAGTTATTTTCCTCTTCTATTGAGACATAGATGGGCATTTTTCTTGTATTACAAAAGGTAATCAATAGTTTATGCCCCTGAGATTTCTCATGTAGTATACAATACTGTTTCTTTTAATATACTCATCTTTGTAAATTCACTGTACACACAGATAAATCCAGGCAATAAAAGTAGAAAACTAGAATCTGAATGTTTTATTACCATGTGTTACTTAAAAGCTGTAGTATATTGATTTTTTTCCTTGAAAAAAGAAGAAAATATTCTTATGAATTTAGAAACACCTAAAAAAAAAAAAGTGTGGGATGAATCTCTTCATGAGGAAGGCATGGGAAAAGTTTTGCTGTAGAGGGAACTATTACAGGAAAGAATTGTTTCCTATGAAGAAACAAAATGTTTTGTAAGACTGCTATTAGACAACTTAAAATATTTTCTCCTTTGCACTTTAAGAGCTCCCATTTCAGTACTTTTCCTGTGGCAGTTTCTACTAGAAGTCCTGCAGATATATGGGGGAGTTTTCTTACAACTAGTCCCAAAATGCTAGTTGTGGCGTTTTGAACAGAACATATAACAAACAAAATAGGGAGAACGTATAAAGTCAGACATTCATTCCATTTGTAGAAGAGATGTGTTCCTACTATAGAGAACTTATACTGGAAATTCTTAAAAAATACTAAAGCATGTTTAGCTCATTTTAAACCAGTACCATCTTACACAAATATTCTATTTGTAAAGGCCACTTTTAATTGGTTTTTTAAATTGCTTGTTTTCCAAATAACTAGTGCTGCAAAGTTTACATTAGTTCAGCCGGACATATTCTCAATATAAATAAGCCTGTCTAGGGATTGTGCAGCATGGATAGTTTTAAACCTTTTAAAATGACAATGCAGTACTGTATGCCTGATGATATACTCCACAGTAGAGTTCAAGAGCACAATTCATTACAAGAAGTCTGGCATCCAGAGTGCCTTAAAGTCTAAATTCTGATCAGCTTACTGTGTGCAAATATCCAGATACTTTGGAAAGCCTGGAGCTCTCCTGTGGGGTTCCAACTTGTCTCCTAGAGGTAAGGAATTTGCACTAGAGATGAGCCTCAGCCACTAAGAACTCAAATCTGGCATTTTCATTCAGGCCCATCTCTTGTGCCAGATTGTGCCCATTTATTAGGGTGCACTAAGAGATCCCTCAGGTGCATCCTTCCTTGTAGGGAGATCTGCGGGGTAGCAAAAAAGATTCAGATGCCTTTGCCGCATCATACATTCTTCACAGCAGGACCTGGGAGCTGTGTTTGTTTGGGTAAGTGGGGGTGGAGATGCAGGTGAGTGAGGGTGGGAATTCATCCTTCTGACCACATGAAAGATATGTGAAGGAGTTAATACAACTGTTTCTCCTTTCCATCAGCATCCTTACAGAAGCTATACTTTGGTTGTGTGGCTCCAATGGAGCTCTTCATGGAGATTTCCTTGCTAAAATCTTTTGCCCGCTCCTTTGGATTTTCATACAAGAGAAGACCATATGGGACCTAGTTTGTACAAGTGTAATAGAGGGCAGAATGTAACTAAGTCTGATCCTGCATGGTGTTCAGAATGTCTCCGGATGGGGAACTGAAGCTACTGAAGGATCAGGTCCAGATACCTTGTCTGCACTAGTCTCTTTTCCTTTACATTTCCTACCAACTGCTTAGCACTGGCAATGTTCTGGTAGCTGTTGTCATTTTAGCCACAGCGTCATCTACACCTGCTCTGAGCAGTGTTGGGATAAACTGTTGTTTAAATGTCAGAGGATGGTCTACACAAAGGCTACCGCCAGCATAGCTGCAAAAGTGGGATGTGTTGGGGGGGAAAAGCCTAGTGTAGTCGGAATGACAGTGAGTTTGTAATTTCTGCATCACTACAAATCATTTCATCTGTATTAGACTACTATGATTCAACAGCGAGTCTCTTTCCCTTGCAGTTTCTATTGGTGGGGTCTGAGAAGCAGCATTTCTGCTTTCACATAATTATTATTAAAATAATCTTCTGATGTTGTTTAGAATTGAGTACGTGTCTAGTTTAAGAATGGTCTTCTGTGTTCATGTTTAAGGGGCCATGGTTCTGAGTACAGATACTGAATCATTTTTTCACTTTCTTTTGATTTTTTATTAAAACAATTGCATAGGACTGGAAGTCGGGAGATCTGGCTTCTGTTTCCAGCTCTGCTACTGTCTTATAAATCTCTGTGGTAGGATTTTCAAGAGTTAAAGCCCTGACTCATTGAATTTCAATGGATCTGGACACTAGCTCTCTTAGGCTTCTTTGAAATTCCCAACCTATATCCTCTCAGCTTCTTATTTTCCCATATGAGAAGGGAAGTGACTGATACTGACCAAATAATTGTCTTAAACAGTATTTAATATCCACTTTAAAATGAAGTTAGTTCAAATCAGGTCTTAGATAAAATGCCCCATGAGTGAGGATAAAATATATTAAAGATTGGAGAGGCACTCCGATACTATGATAATGAGACCATATAAGTACCATAGATAGAAACAGAGGTGCTTAAAAAAAATGAAATTCAGTCATTATGACAGTTCTCACTTCTTTCCTAATTGCATTTACAATGAAAAAAGTTGTCCATTTATTTCTGAGCTAAAATCTTTTTCAAAGTCAATGATAACTGTGAAAACTGATTTGATTGTTCCACAATGAATCTTACCGAATAAATAATGTGACCACTATTTTGCTAATTAATCTGAGAAAATTGCAGAAGAGATTAAGAAAAAGCAATAGAATTTTAAAAAACATTTAGGTATAATCCTCAAAGCACCATTTAATGTTAGCTGTATTTCTCTCACCAACTCATTTATTTGTAGCGGATACACTAATGACACTGTCAGTCAAATTTTTGTATTAATCTGGAATACATAGTCATTCTGTGAAGTCATGTGTGCTCTAAATGACTTTTGGAAACAGTGAAGGAAATTCTTGAAGCAGGAAAGTAATTTGGCAGAGTGGCTGTTAAGCTTACCTTCAAGAGCTTATTCTTGTCAAAACATTTCTCAAGGTTTGCAAATGGCAAAGCTATATAGTGTATGTTAGCATCCTTATTTTTATATAAACTGCTGCAATCCTAATGTACACATCAGTAAGTTGCTTAATATCCTAAGGAGGGCGTAATAGGAGAAAACTGAAGTAACAAACCAATGCATGTGCAATTTTTTTCATGGATATCACTTTGCCCATATAACAAATGTTTTGTTAAATGTATATGGTGTATTATGAGTGAATGCTACTATCCATCATAGATGTAATACGATTCCAGGATTGACACTGAAGCCTAGAATGTCTGTAGAGCCAGTGTGAAGTTTGATGGAAAAAGCTACGAGCATGGCTGAGAGCTCTTTTTGTTTAGAATATCACCAGATTCAATCATCACTGGAATTCACGGTCTGGTACCATCCAATTTTTAAGTTTTCAGCCATTTTCAGTTTTTTTACATTTTATGAATACATCCACATGACAGCATGAGCTTTCACCTAGTATTGTTGTATTAGTCCAGCACAGCAAAAATAAGTGACCCAGAAAATGGTCAAATCATAACGAAGTCTCAACATGCTGGGTACATTTAAGAAACAGAAACACAAATTAGTCAGTAATCAAAAAGGAATATATTTTAAACTGAACAGCCAAGGACAGGGTTAGTTGGTCATGTGCAAAGAGGATAAATACTACTAATGTCATAATCAAATATCTAGTGCTGCCTTTTTGAACAAATGCAGGGCAAGAATCAGATGCATTGACATTATGGGGAAACTCCTCCTGAATTACTACGAGATCTCATGATGTGCCAAAGACTTGCAGCTTTATACATATATATATAAAAAATAATAATAAATAAAAAAAAACCTAAGCAAGTGTTTCAAGTAAAGAAAAAAAGAGATAAGACAGCATTGGAGCTCCACAGAGGCTCAGGAGTCCCCCTGTGCAGGTCAGCTTGCCAGAATGGGACAGTAGACACTGCATATTTAATTCTGATGGGCCCACTACTACATTACTGCAAGAATATAACAATGCAGAGTCTCTTCACTGTGTGCTCCGTTCCCCCAAAACCATTCCTTTGGCATACCCTTCCTAGCTAAAAGGACGTGGGTAGAAAAAAAAGGCCCCACTGGCATGAAACAATACTTTCAGTGGTTCTGTTTGTATTCATTTTCATGAGACTCTGATGAACTGGTAGGCATAATTCATAAAATAATAAAGGCATTTTGTTTCATTGAAGCTTGAAGGTAGCTAAATAGTAAACAGTTCAAATAATAATAGTGCACAGCAGTATTCACAGAAACCTGGGTTTACTGGTAACTCAGTTTACTTCAGTGTGACTACACAGGAGTAAGGGCTTGCTTCATCAGGGTCTTATAATTACTGGAAAAATAGGATTTCTGCAGGAAAAAAGGCTGAGCTGTTGTTGAAGAGGTTCAATAGGAAAACTCAGGTTTACTATTTACGGAGCTCGCCCACTTAAAACATACTGTGGAATAGTGGCTGTTCCCTTAATTACTTCAAAATCAACCAAGATTTGATATTTTGTTGTTTTAATATTCTGGCCAGCAACCATCCACCTAAGGAGGTTGTTGCTGCAACATTTGCTCACATTGCAACTAAGTGTGAAGTTAGAATAATTCATTCAGGATATCCAGGGTGAAGTTATCTGTAGTGGAGTCCTTATGGTATAGACCACACCAGTGAGTGCCATATTTTTGGTATTATTTCATAGCTGGTTTATATTTATTGAGATAATTGCAGATATGTCAAGAACTATTTGTGTGTGAGAGGGGATGGAGGGGAGAGTAAAAGAAAGAGATTAATGACACAAAGTCACATTGCTGCCTGATAAAACCTGTGCTGGGGCAAAGAGGGAAAGAAAGCTTACGGAGTTTCCCTACATCATGCTTTTGAATGATACATCAAAAGACAGATTGTGGTACCCCTTCCTCCATAGGATAAGTCATGGCTCTGCTCTCAAATCCAATGGGCTCCAGGGGATCTCCAGGAGGGCCAATTTCCATGCTTTTATACCAGTTCTGGGGTCCTGTGCCCTTCTCCCAACTTGTTTTCATACATTGAAGCATTTCCAGTATCTAACCCCTGTATTCTTTCAGGCAGATGATGTGTAGCTCAGGGTTTCAGCCTTTTGGGGCTGTTCAGTGCAGGCTGTCCCATACTTAACCTTAGCATTTCACTACCCCAGCAAGTCACAACAATTATACGTTCTCTCCTTGTGGCTTCAAATTCTGACCAGGGTTAGGCAACACTGGCAGATGTCTGCAGCCTTGCCTATACTAGCCCACTGATGCTTAGAATGGTGGTAAATGTCAGCAGATCACCCTTGTGTAGGTACAGCCTATACCTAACTCAGAAGATGGTTAACTGGCATAGCTAGCATTTTCACACCAAATCTGACACGACAAAACAGGCCAATCTATGTCTAAAACTAATCACAATGAGCACCAAAAGATAGGATAGTATTTTCTTAAATTAAATTAAAATGCAATGTGATAACAGCTTGTAAAAGACCCAGCCTGATTCTTAAGAGAAATATGAGCATTTAAATTGGAGGATTTAAAATCTCATAATAGAATCAGTACCTCTTGCTGAAAATTAACTTGGTATACCATAATGTGTCTGTGGACTCTGCCAATCACCTCATGAAGTGAGGGTCAGTAATATCCCATAAGTATGTTCCTATGCCAGCATTAGACTAATTATCATCACCAATACTTGTTCAACATTTTGCGGAAACATTCAGAATTAACACAACATGTACAATAACAAAAAGATAACCTCCAAGACTCAATGATACTAGTGCACTATAATCTATGGTAGATTTGTAATAGTAATTTTACCTCATTCCAGGATCAGGTTGCAGCTTTGACTCTGTTTCCTAGATGTACCTCAGTTTCTCCTCTGCTTGGTCAGTTGAGTTAGTGTGTACATGACCTGGCCCTCAGGGAGAAATCAAACAATTATATTAACTCAAATTCCTCCTGTTCTAGAGCATAGAAAAGCTTCACACAACAATCCAAACATAACTCCTAGTCTTTCACAGTCATTTAACTCAGGGCATGTCTTCCTTCTTGCATTCTTCCACACCGTTGCAGGGCTTTGTCACCTTCTGTAAATAGGACCATAAGGGAGCCCAACTACTCCAGCCCTGGGAACCTATGTTCATTGGATGTCAACTTCACTCAAAGCCCCCTACTTCACTTTTTGCCAAGCCATTTCCCACCCAGGCCTTTGTCCCCAGCCCTTTCTCTCACACTTTCTCCAGAACTTCCCCATAGTAAGACACCATACTCTCCTACTATTACAGGCAGCTCTTTTTTAATAGCCTGACTTCCCCCAGCAGGCTCTGCTTCCAGGCTGCAGTCACATGACCCCTCAAGGGACTACAGCTCCCAGAATTCCCATATTTAAAGGACCAGTAATTGGAACAGGAATGCACTGGCCCAGGCCTACTCTCTTTCTTTCTGGGCTATGGTTCCAGGACATTTATTACACTAGTAGTTAATGGTATCAAATTTGCATGTTATATACTAATGTAAACCCATTGAAGTCATGTAACATAAATAAGAAATTATTACACCCTAAAGGCATCTTAGATATTAGCGTGAAGAGAAAACTTTATAATGTTTGTCTCCAAATGGCAGGAACACACTTTCTTGTGCAGTTATTATATTTACTTGTCTTTGAAAGTTTAATAATATCCTATAATGTTGAAGTGTACCCTTGGGAGAATTAGAAAGTTTGATCTGTTGCAGAAACCAGGATGATATTTAACATAACAATGTAGCTTTTAGCAGTGATATATTTGAGTATACATTGATGTGTTTCTCTTTCTTTCCCTAGTGACTGCTCTGCTTGAGAAGTACGTGCTCAGTCAGCAAAAGGAACACAACTTTTACAGACTGTTCTATGTGGACATCACTCCATGACCCATTACCTGGTTGAGTGAAACCAGATTAAGAACTTCTGCCATGGCAGTTCTTCTATTCGGAACTCTGCTGCTTATTGTTCAACCTCATATAGTGCCTTCCAGACCAGCTGTAATTTCTAAGGCTGAGACCACTGCTCAGTCTGTTCAGAAAGAGCTTTTAAAGAAAACATCTCTCAAAAATGACTTCAAAGGAAACATTCATTTTAATGGATCTTGCCAGCAGCTACCACAAACTATCATTATTGGAGTAAGAAAAGGTGGAACAAGAGCCTTATTAGAGATGTTGAGTCTTCATCCAGATATTGCAGCAGCAGAAAGCGAAGTCCATTTCTTTGACTGGGAAGATCATTATGGAAATGGATTGCAGTGGTATATTAATCAAATGCCATTCTCCTATCCCCATCAGATCACAGTGGAAAAAACCCCAGCATATTTCACATCACCCAAAGTGCCTGAAAGAGTTTATAATATGAACCAGTCAATGAGACTACTCCTTATTTTAAGAGACCCAAGTGAGAGAGTACTATCCGATTACACCCAAGTGTTCTATAATCATGTGCAAAAGCACAAGTCGTATCCATCCATTGAAGAATTCCTGATTAAAGATGGTGAACTCAATGTGGACTACAAGGCAATAAACAGAAGCTTATATTACTTTCACATGCAAAACTGGTTGAAGTATTTTCCTCTTGGTCACATTCACATTGTAGATGGGGATAAATTAATCAAAGATCCATTCCCAGAAATAGAGAAGGTAGAGAGCTTTTTAAAGTTGTCACCTCAAATAAATGCTTCAAACTTTTACTTCAATAAAACGAAAGGCTTCTATTGCCTAAGGGATAGTGGTAGGGAGCGTTGTTTACATGAGTCAAAAGGAAGAGCACACCCTCTTGTAGATTCTCGTTTACTTGATAAACTGCATGAATATTTCCATGAACCTAATAGGAAATTCTTTGAGCTTGTTGGCAGAACATTTGACTGGCACTAATTTATGGTAAGTTAGTGTTAAGCTTCAGAGCCTAAGTTTCAGTGTACACTTAGAAATTATTTAAAAAAGGGCATTTTAGCTATAATTTATTTGTAAAATCCATAAATACTTATGTACAGTATTAGAGTTACAATTGCCATATAAACTAGTTATATTTTTCTACTTGTTAAACTTAAAGATATTTTGTATTGTTTTTCATGGTTGTTGTTGGCACATTGTGTATTATGTCTCTATACGAAGAAACTAAAATATTTCACTGCAGAAGATGTTTTCTTGAGATTGTGTTGTCTGTTTAATATATAAGAAATTCATTTCTACAAAATCCTTCAGAATTATCAGAATCTTTGAAATATAGTATCTGGAATTTCTCTCTTTATTATGAATGACCACATGAACTTTTACACTTCCCTTTTTGTTGTTTTTTCTAATGACTTTAATTTTAAAGTCACTATAGTCAGCAAAGCTCTCTAACCTGCTTTATACAATTAATTCTTACTAAAGTGATACATCACATACTTATTAGGACATGACATGTCATGAATAACGGAATACTCCTTACTTAGTCTCCGCATGTATATGTTCTTTATACTGAAAAATGGGAGTTAAGGATTTAAGCAATACTGGTAAATTTTAAAGGTTGCTCATGATTGTTCCTAAATTTTATAGCATTTATTTCTGCATTAGAATCACTGACAAACAACACACACTCATGAGCCATTAGTTGCATTAACCTCTAGAAATGAATGGCTGTATTCTCATTTATGTTAAGACCCTTGGATAGAGCCTGCATGGATACAAAAATTTGCATCCGCATCATATCCACATATGCGATAATTAACTTGTATCTGACCCGTAATCTGCATGCCACCTTTTATATGTAACCGCACCCACACTAATCCCCTATCTCACTGTTAGAGACCTGCATGGATACAAAAACTTGGATCTGCATCCGATCCACGATCTGCAAAGATAGAAAACAATACAACTGCATCCGCAGATGCAGATATCCATGGATATAAAGCAGATACCTGCAGATTTCCAGGGCTGTACCCCAGAACACAGCTCTGGCTATGCAACGGTTCCAAAAGTGAGTGTAAATTACTTTTGCTCACATATTAAAGCCCCTTTATGCCGCCACAGAGGTGTCTTACACCACTACACTACACTAAGAAATTAGGTTGATGTAACTACATCACTCAGGGATATGAAAAACCCCACGCTTCAGAGTGATGCAGTTAAACTGACCTAACCCCCAGAGTAGACAGCACTATGTTGACAGGAGGGCTTTTCCCATCAACATAGCCTCTTGCAGGGGTGGAGTATCCATGCTGACAGAAGAAGCCCTCCTGTTTGGGTAGGTAGTGTCTTCACTGACACACACCGGCAGTGCTGCAGCTTTTTAAGTGTAGATCTGTTCTTAGTGCAAATGAGAATCAGACCTACCACTTTCTCCTTTCTTCCCCTCTCCTCTCTTCCAAGATCCATGGCCCTCCCTCTGCTGGAAACAGAGCAACTCTTAACAATGCAAAGTATGGCTTTCCTTGTCTACAGTAGGAATTTTCATGTTTTGGTGACCATAGATTTTTGAAAGTAGAGCAAATACTAGACAAGGCCCAGAATTGTACTTCAGATGTAAACTCTCCAGTTGTAATGGAGGAATCTGCCCAAGATCTATAATATGCAGATCAACTGCACAATGACACACAAACTGAATTTTTCATCAAATTCTGAACAGATAGTTACAATACTTAATATGACTGAAATGTGGATACATTAACCTTTGATGGTGAGACGGAGTGGGGTTCAGGACCAGACTGTGCTAGGCTGCTTGTGCATCATCTTCTGGATGCAAACATCATATACAATGCTGCTTGCATGGAGATTTGTACCTGCTTTTTTTTCTCCATTCCTTGTGTACTTCCCATGCTGGATTCAATCTGAGAGGCTTTTTTATTTATTGATTTAATTATTTTAAATAAAAATGTGGAAAAAAAACTTAAAATGAGACTATTGTACTGAATAAAAATATTTTCTTTATTTCATCTGTCTTTTTATTTGACAATGTCAGCATTAGAAGACCAGAATTTAGAATCTGACACCTGTAAAGCATCTGCTTAAACAACACTTACCAATTTGGCAGTAGCTCAGTGCATTCAGATTGAATGGATTTTTTTTGTTATCCCCCATCTTGATTGAACTGCCAGTCACTGACTCAATGTACCAAGGAAGTCCATATGGGGAGGGAATCCTCCACTCATCTACACAGAAGAAGGGGTGGAGAGGCAGAATCTCCCCTACACAACTATTGTCTCTTTCATTGTGGGATCTCATGAAGGGTTGTGCAGGGAGTCAGGATTCACATATGGAAACTGGGGTAGTAGGGAAGCATATTTGCTCCTCAGTCAACTTCAGCAATTACCCACGAAAGCTAATACAGCTTTGTGTTGGATAAAATTTTCCACACCACCTTTCAGTGGCACCCACCTTTTAAGGGGGTCCTTGGGGCAGCCACAGAAAAGTCCTGATTTCATGGTCTCATTGGAGGAAAGCTTCCAGGGTATGCAGGGTGTTGGTGGCCTCACAGCCACCATGGAGGAGCCTCTCTCCATCTGAGGATTCACCTGCCACCACTGCTACAGTTGTGAGGAACAATTGCCAAGTAGGAGGCCAGCCAGAAGGGCCCAATTAGGTGCTAACTAGGGGGAAATGATCTGCTGAGAGTGTAGAGGTTTCACAATTTTGGGGGGAGGGAAAGATGCATCTTGTGTGTGTTTCAGAGAGAGAGAGTATTTTATCTGAACAGTGTCGCATCTGTTTCACATTGAGGTGTAACAGTTTTGAGTGAACCAGTTTTTATGTTCTGGCAGCACATCACTCCCTGCATTAGCTACAAGTGGACATATATAAGAAATCAAATGTTACTGTGTTCACCAATTTTGAAGCGCTACACTTAGAATGGGGATTCTGGTGTGAATACTCTCACATTTACAAGTTTAAACATTAACTTTCCAAAAATATATTTCTGCAAAAATTTCTCCTAGCAAACATATTTGCAAAAAAATAAACAAAAGAGAGACACAGCCTTGACTGAAGCAAATTCAAACGTATAGTTAAGTGAATATCCATGGCAAAGTTTTGAGCTATTTAGCCAGCTTTATTAAGAAGTGGAAGGATTCCCTATAAACACCTTTCAAATGTGGAGCAATACAGCTATTTCCTTTTGTAAAAATTCTGCAGTTGTAGGTGTAAAGTACAGTCACTCTGATGTTTTTCCAGAGAGCTGATTTCTTCAGGGCTGACAGCCAAGTATGTGCTCATTCCTTGAAAAGTACAAAATAAAATATAGCACCTCAAAGGTATCTAGTATATTAGACTTACCCCTCCTGTGACTGAAAGCAGAAACGATGATTATCCAATCAAGTCATTAGTCAAAGTGGCATTGAAAGACTAAGATCGGCCCTTTGATTCACAGCACTTGTTGGTATTCACCTTAGAAAATCAGCTAATGTGCTTGCATGTACAGCACATAGTGAATAAGAGAAGAGGATTGAGTTGAAAACATAATGGTAACTCCTTAAAGTAAGGAATATGGAGCAAGATGATTAGGGGTACGTAAGACTTGATTGGAGTAGGAGGGGGAAATCCTTTTAGCAGCAGCAGCCCAGGATTTTTGCTATTACTTTTACTATAGCATTGCCATAGGTACAGTTGATATTATACAATTGTTCTAAATATCTCTTTGCATTAACTTCTGTGGCTATATATTTGCTCTCAGACCAGAAACAACATTGTTTTGGAAAGCTTTATAAAAATCTGTGTAGTCATTTTCTGACTTATTGAAGTGAGTTTGGGACTGGAGGAAAGGAAAGGCAACATTATACCTGCTAACCTAACCTGTTGTTGAGGCACTTCAGATCTGACAACTCAAGTATAGCTTAGATGAAAACTTCACATATGAGGCTCAATTTTAGCCAACCTTGCATAGCTCAGCTTGGCAATAGAGGGTGGTGGAAACATTTCCCTTTCTCTGTGTCATGACTCTTAGGGAAGCACAGGTACTGCTCCTTGCTAGCACCCAAATGGACTCTAGCTACCCAAAAAGAGATAGGGTGAGGCTAGGATCACAGACATGTGCCATCCTTCCAAATCAGCCAGCTGCTCAGGCATTTAAAGGCGCATCCACTAAAAGGGTGACGATGGAAGTGCTGCTGAAACTTGTGCTCCTTAGGTGGAGTTCTGGCAGAGAGATCACTTTCTGCTGTGAACCATGGTTTGAGAGACACAATATGGTCCTGATTTTGTAGGATGTCCTGAATGACCACTAGCATCTACACCATCATTGTCGTCGTCGATCTCTCGAGTCGAGGATGATCTCTTTTACAGGTTTTATTTTATATAGGTCCTTTGGTGACCAAGGAGTCTGATCCTTGAGCTGCAGACTCATTGGCAGACATTACAGGTGGTGTTGGAAGGCAGGATTGGGCCACAATTACTGCATGACAGTTGTCTGTCCTTTCTTTTTTGGCATTTTTATGTGACCAAGGTGAGGCAATTTTCCTCAAAAATGGCCATTCCTTCTCTGACAAGTCTTTGCCAATTAGCCCTATCTTGGGCTACTGTCTCCCAGTATGTGATGTCAATGCCACATCTCTTGATGTTTGTCTTGAGGGTATCTTTGAAACATTTCTTTTGGCCTTCCCATTTCCTTTCTCCTTTGGTGAGTTGAGCATACAACAATTGTTTTGGTAGGTATGCATCAGGAATGCGCACTCAATACCTGCTCCACCTCAGCTGGCGCTGGGTAATCAGGACCTCAACACGGAAGATGTTGGCCTCCGTGAGGACACTGACATTAGTACAGCAATCCTTTCACTTTATGTTGAGGATCTTCCGGAGAAAGTGCTGGTACTGGAATTCCAGGTTTTTCATGTGTTTTCTGTAGATCACCCAAGTTTCACAGCTGTGGAAGAGAGTTGGGATTAACACTAAAAGTCTAGTGTGTATTCTGACATTGTGATTGTAGAACACCCGGCGGGAGTCTGCCAAAGGCAAAGCTGGCACAATGGATTTGGTGCTGAATCTTGAAATCTATGTTTGCCCTCTATTGAAAGATGGCTGCCAAGTTAAAAGCAAAGTGTTCTACATTTTCCAGTTCCTCTCTGACAATGTAGATTTTCCTTGCTGGGTCTGATGACTGACCAGAAGCAGGCTGTTGGAAAACTTTTGTTTTGCCAATGTTCAGGGTTAGCCCTAAGCTTTTGTAAGCTTCTGACAAGCAGTTGTTTGTAGGCTGTTTGTAGATCCTCCATTGAATGTGCAACTACAGCACAATCATCTACAAACTGGAGTTCAGTTCTTGTTGTCGATGGTATTTTAGTTCTAGCATGGAGGCAAGAGAGCTTGAAGAGGTTGCTGTTACTCCAGTATTGGATGCCAATGCATTTTCATAGCTGCAAAGAAAATGAAGAAAAGAATGGGTGCCAGTACACAATCTTGCTTTATGCCAGTTTGAATGGAAAAGTGCTCAGAGGCAGAGCCACTGCACAGGATGGAGGCAATCATCTGGATGTGGAGGAGTCTTACAGTGGTGGTAAATTTACACGGACAATCAAATTTTGAAATGATTTTCCACAGAGCCTCACAGTTGACAGAGTCAAAGACTATGGTCAGATTTAAAGGCCATATACAGTTCCTGGTGTCATTCTTGACATTTTTCCTGTATCTGCTAGGTCCAAAAATCATGTTGGTGGTGCCCCGTAATGGTCAGAAGCATCTACACCACACTTTGGGAGAATATAGAACTGTGAAACAAGTATAAATATTTAAATGATGTTTAAACAAAATGTACTCAACTTGCTATTGCATACATGCTAGCTGTCCAATTCATGAGACTGCCCCTACTTTTATAAGTAAAATATTTATTATTTTAACCATACTCCCAGTCACTTGCCTTAATTTCTAACTACATGTTCCCAGTTATATTGGAAGGCATGTATGAATATAGTAAAGCATCAATGCAAATGTAGTGGAAAGCCCAGTCACATATGAAAAATCTCAAAAATTCTATTAGACTTAAAGGGACTTATATTATTATTTTCCTGCACATAGAAAGTGGAGATAGCCTCTACATTGCGTAGAACATTATCTACTCTTTTTCTGCAACAATAACCATCCACCTTAAAATTTTCAACTTCCCAATCATACAATAATTGATACAGCATTAAAATTAGTGCAATACACTCAGACAGTGAGCAGATTTTAAATGGATTCTGGGATATATAAAATAAGCAAGCCAGGGTAGGGAGAAACAGCTGGATGCATGAAAGCAACTGGCCTTGGCCTGAAAAGATCTAATTTGGTTTAATTATAAAGGCTAAGAAAGTTTTAGCTTGGTTAGTGCTTGGATACCATCTAGTGTTGTCTATGATAGCAATGGCTGCTATGAACTATGTTATCACTTTTTAAATACAGTTGTGTATATCTGATATTTTTAGTCATTGATTGTGGATATTGTGCTCTGCTAAAACATGATCTAAGGCCCTGATCCTGCCAGTTCTGTGTGGGCAGACTCATACACGTGGGAGGAGTCCTTTGCATGATCAGGACTGAATTCAGCAAGTAATACAATTCAGGCACATAATCCATGTGATGAAGAGGCAATGGGTGAAATCCTGGCACCATTGAAATTGATGGCAATATTCTCACTGACGTCAGTGATGCCAGGATTTCACCCAATGAATTTAGAGTGAAGCAGTGGAGTAGCCTATCATAGTGTTATGCTAGCAAAGTGGGTGTCTTGCCTCCTTTCTTAGGTTTTAGTAATCAATTCTTCAACAATAACATCAACTTGTACCCCAAGCTGTATTTAACTCAACTGATCAAAATCCAAGATCCAAAAGCTAACCCAGACTCAGCTACACCTCCAAGAAAAAGAAGAGTTCTTTCAACATACCTCTTTTGTTATACCCATTGCTATCATTACATTGCGTTATGGAGTCTGCTCTTGAAGTTTTGGCTGTGCGTCTCTTTCCCATCCCACCCTTTTAATCTATGACATTTTTACTGTAGTTAAAAAGAAAAAAGAAAAGTCATTTTATGCAAAAATTACTGGCCAAATTCCTCTCAGACATCTATGGAATACACTGACATCAATGGGGAGGCATACTTATTATTAAGAGTAGAATATGGCCTTTTTAAATGTGCTGTTATGTATGAGATTTTAACTGAACAAAATTCAAATGTATGGGTCTGCCGTCTTTCGTTTTAATATGGAATATCTTCATTTCCTCACACAGCAATGGGTAATAAGAACATCCACGCTGGGTCAGACTAATGGTCTATCTAGCCCACTATCTTGTCTTCCAACAGCGGCCAGTGACAGATGCTTCAGAGGCAATCACCAGAACTGGGCAATTTCAAAGGATCCATCCCTGGAACCCAGAGCTGGGGTTGCATCCCTGACCGTCTTGGCTAATAGCCATTGATGGACCTATCCTTCATTAACTTATCTAATTCTTTTCTGAACCCAGTTATACTTTTGGCCTTCACAACATCCCCTGGCAACAAGTGCCACAGGTTGACTGTGCGCTGTGTGAAGTACTTTCTTTTGTTTATTTTAAACCTGCTGCCTGTTGATTTCAAGTGACCCTGGTTCTTGTGTTATGAGAAGGGGGTAAATAACACTTCCCTATTCACTTTCTCCACGCCATTTTTAATGCCATAGCCCTCTATCCTATCCCCCCTTAGTTATCTCTTTCCATACTGAACAGGCCTTGTCTTTTTAATCTCTCCACGTATGGAAGTAGTTCCATATCCCTGATCATTTTGTTGCCCTTCTCTGTACCTTTTTCAATTCTAATATATCTTTTGGGAGATGGGACAACCAGAACTGCACATATTATTCAAGATGTGGGTGTACCCTGGATTTATATAGTTGGAATTATGATATTTTCCAATATATTTGGCAAATAGAACAATATAATACAAAGGAATTGAATTTTTCCTACAGCCATGGATGCTCATACCTGTACTATTACTACATATTACCTTAAATTGAATGTTAATGTTGGTTCTTCTGAAAGACCGTAAATAGGATGGATCATGTACCATTTATATCTGAACTACCCCTCTTGAACGTAAGATACACATAGAAGTAGGCATTATTAATAGCATTAATGTACATATGTGGTGTGGTCTTGCAATGAAAGGTCCTGTTGGAATGTACATATACAAAAGGTAACATCCTGGGGTTTTGAATTTTGCTTTTGTGCCTTTTTAGGATTGTAAGTCTTAATTTATGACTTTATATGATTAAAATTTCAACTCCACTGTTGCAAAAGTGTGTGTGCGTGCAAGTGTGTGAGCGTGTGCAAGTAGGTGGCTTAAGAAAGGAACACAGGAACCACAAAACTGGGTCAGACCAGTAGTTCATCTAGTCCAGTGGTTCCCAATCTTTTTGGCTTGAGGACCACACATATAATTTTTACAACCCTGATGGGCCACCAGTCTCTGCCAGCAGCCCCCCTCTCCCTCCACTGCAGCCAGAGGGAAGGAGTTCAGGGAGGAGAATCTCCCGTCCCCCTGACTGCAGCAGGGAAACTACCTAGGCAGTGGCACCAGCAGGAACTCAGGTGAAGTGCTTTGCAGTGCTCCCTGCTACAGCCAAGGGGAGGGGAGCACTGATCTCCCATCCCCTTGACTGCAGCAAGGAGCCTGCACCCGCAACATGCTCCACCTGGATACTTAGACAGCAGCTGCCTTCTGCAGCCAGGGGGATGGGAGATCAGTGCTCCCCTCCCTCTGGCTCCAGCAGGGACCCCAGTGCCTAGGGACCCAGGCGGAGCACTTTGCCGTGCTCCCTGCTACTGCTAGGGGACAGGAGCATTGATCTCTTATCCCCTTGGCTGCAGCAAGGAGCCTGCACTGGCACCACTAGATACTTAGGCAGCAGCTCCCTTCTGCAGCCAGCGGGAGGGGAGCTGCGGGCCACTCTGAAAGACCCCACAGGCCATGGGTTGAGAAGCACTGATCTAGTCTATATAATCCTGGCTGCGACTGTGGCCAGTGCCAGATGCTTCAGGAGAAGATGCAAAGAACTCTGAAGTGAACCGTCTTCCTAACCTTCATTGCCCAGGGGTATATTCTGTTACCCTTACTCGTGTTGAATTAATACTTTCAGTTAATGGGATGTCAAGATGCTAGTGAACATGAGTAAGGACATCAGCATTTGTCCCTTACATTTCCTATACTGTGGGAGTTTGTAGCTCTTAAAAGACGTTTATGTAATGTAATTGGATGTTCTAAATTCTCCATATAAATATCTAATCCTTGTTTTTATATATTTAAATTTGTACCCAGTCCTCCATCTGCTATGAATAAAAGAGTTTGGTGAATACATGATTTGTAGCCTGAAGAAAGAGGGGAATTCATTTTAAACACTTTGCAGACAGGAGCCTTGTAAAAAAAAAAATCTTTTAAAAAAGAGCATCTGTGGACCAGTTGGTTTCTTGCTGAATCGGCCAACTGGATGTGATGTTGATTTTGGCAGCTTCACCAGCCTTGTGTGGGCTTCCATTATCACTTCCATGAGATATTTATTATTGAATATGGCTGTAGGTTGGATTGTCATATACATCATGTTTTATCGCTGTGACATTCGTTTTCTAATTTACTAATTAAAGAGATGGTTAACATCCCAGTGAAGTTTTTGCATATTTAATAAACTAGGATCAGCTGACACTCAGATATATTCACAACCTGGATAAAGTTAAACAACATGAAAGTCTGACCATGTCAATGCTTCTTTCTGCGACTCATGGTAGAACTTTGTCTACACCCTTTAAGCAAGAAATGTAAATCTGAACTATGCAAAAATAAAGGAAAGGAGTCTTTGCAGATAGGGCAATATCATGGAAATATATTTTAATAAGGGGATTAGCTGATCATGAAATATGTTGGATTGACATCTTAGAAGCCTTTTTTCTATTCACAGAACAAGTATAGCATTGAGAACAATGCATATTTCCCCATGATGTCCTAAAATTCTTTCAACTTTCACTTGGAGGCACCACTTCTAGAGATAAGATGAGTTAAGACTACATGCCCATCCAATCCTAAACCTCTCTGCTAATAAGGCACCAGTTGGTGGTCTATGTGATATTAGTTTTTTTATATAATGTAGATGCCGCTCCATTAAGAACTGAACTGTTACCACTAACCATTTTCATATGAGCCACTCAACAGTGTAACTGATGAATTTTCATAATGAATTTTAGTCACAACCAACAATGATCTAGAAGCCGAAGTCTGTAAAGCCTATTACCAATGCACTGAGCCCATAATCCCCCTGGCAGTTCTTAATAGTTTATAGGTTTGACCATAATTCTAAAAACCTGGGGCCTGATTCTGCTATTCTGCTCTTAGATACCTAGGTGTAAATCTGTAGTTATTCCACTGAAGTCAATAGAATTATTCAGTATTTATACCAGTGTACTTGAGAGCAGATCTCTTCCTTGCAACACAGAATGGGTTATATTAAATATAATTAAGTCCATTCAAAGTCCAACACTGAAACAAAATATTCCACATCTAATAGTTTATGGCCCTTCATCTAGACATCTGGGTGAGAGGAAGAGAATCTAATGGCCCAAAGACATAAACCTGTAGTACACACACATAACTTTGTAGGTACAGGGAGAACCTACTAGGGCCACATTTTTCCCTTGGTTGGGAGCATGTACTTTCCAATCAGTTTAATGGTGGTCCTGCACACACATCTGGGGAGAGAATTTGATTCTTAATATTTAAAATAATATTCAGAACTCAAATGGGTTCTGTATCCATTAATCTATTATTTGATTGCCTCATATCTTCACTATGTAAGCAGAAACAGTAAGAAGTCACCAGGACCAGATGGTATTCAAATATGAAGGAATTCAAATATGAAATTGCAGAACTACTAACTGTGATATGTAACCTATCACTCAGGGGTATGCGCAGGAATTTAAATGTGACCCCTTGTACAGGGTCACCTTCTGTTTCCACCCCCATCCCCCACCCTCCCTGCTACCTGAAGGAGCTCACGCTCTTCTTCCCATCCCCAGAAGGAGCTCGCTCTCCTCCCACCCCACCAGCCCCAGCCCCTGGAATTGCTTGCTTTCCCCTTCCCCCCCTCCTAGTCCCCACCCCAGGAGGAGCTCGGTTCTTCCTCCCACCCCAGCCCTGGGAGGAGCTCACTCTTCCCTCCCCCCACCCCAACTTGGCCTGGTCCCAGCAGGAGCTTGCTCTTCCCTCAGATCCTACAGGATCTCGCTTTCTCCTCCTGCCCCCAAAGCCCTTGGGTCAGAGGAGTTATGTGCCCCTGATGATTACTGGGGGGGTCTGTGCCCATGCTTCCCCCCCCCCCCCCTTTTGCGTGCCCCTACTATCACTTAAATCAGCCTCTGTTCCAAATGACTGGAGAACAGCTAAAGTGATGTCAACTTTTTGAAAAGGCTCCACAGGCAATCCTGGCAGTTACAGGCTAGTGAGCCTAACTTCACTACCACTAAAACTGGTTGAAACTATAGTAAAGAACAGTATTATCAGTCACATAGATGAACACGATTTGTTGAAACACAGCTTTTGTAAAGGGAACATGGCTTTTGTAAAGGTAAATCATGCCTCACAATCTATTAGAATTCTTTCGGGGTAAGGGGTTCAACAAACACGTGGCCAAGGGTAATCCAGTTGTACTTGGACTTTTGGAAAGCCTTTGACAAGATCCCTCTTTGACAAGAGCCTCACAAGGCGCTTAAGCAAAATAAGTGGTCATGGGATAAGAGGGAAGGTCCATTCATGAATCAGTAACTGGTTAAAATACAGGAAACAAAGGGTCGGAAGAAATGGTTTGTTCTCAGAATGGAGAGAGGTAAATACGGTGTTCCCCAGGGATCTGTATTGGGACCAGTGCTGTTCAACATATTCATAAATGTTCTGGGAAAAGGCATAAACAGGGAGGTGGCAAAAGTTGCATATGATACAAAATTACACAGAATAGTTAAGTCCAAAGCAGACTGCAAGGAGTTGCAAAGAGATCTCACAAAACTGGGTGACTGGGCAACATGATGGCAAATGAAATTCAATGTTGATAAATGCAAAGTAATGCACATTGGAAAACATACTCCCAACTATACATACAAAATGATGGAGATGAAATTAGCTGTTACCACTCAAGAAAGAGATCTTGGCGTCATTGTGGCTAGTTCTCTGAAAACATCCACTTAATGTTCAATGGCAGTCAAAAAAGTTAACAGAATGTTAGGAACCATTAGGAAAGGGATAGATAATAAGACAGAAGATATCAAAACGGCACTATATAAATCCCTGGTATGCCCACACATTGAATACCGTGTGCAGTTTTGGTAGCCCCATCTCAAAAAAGGTATATTAGAATTGTCAAAGGTACAGAGAAGGCAACAAAAATGTTTAGAGGGATGGAGCAGCTTCCATATAATGAGAGGTTAAATAGATTGGGACTTTTCAGCTTGGAAAAGAGATGACTAAAGAGGAATATGTTAACAGTCTATAAAATTATGAATGGTGTGGAGAAAGTTAATATGGAAATGTTGTTTACCACTTCTCATAACACAAGAACCAGGGATCACCCAGTGAAATTAATTGACAGCATGTCTAAAATAAACAAGAGGAAGTACTACTTCACACAATGCACAGTCAACCTATGAAACTCATTACCTGGGGATTTTGTGAAGGCCATAAGTATAACTGGGTTAAAAAAAGAAGTAGGTAAATTAATGGAGGATAGGTCCATCAATGGCTATTAGACAAGATGGTCAGGGTTGCAACCCCATTCTTTGGGTGTCCTAAGCCTCTAACTGCCAGAAGCTGGAACTACATCACAAGGGATGGATCACTCGATAATTGCCTTGTTCTGGTCATTCCCTTTGAAGCATCTGGCATTAGCCACTGTCAGAAGACAGGATCCTGGGCTAGATGGACCATTGGTCTGGTCCAGTATGGACATTCTTATGTTCTTAAAATATATGTACTACTATATGTACATTTCTGCTTTCCATAAACACAATGTGAGGTTTCTATGCTCAAGTATGTTGTAAATATTTAGTAGAAACATGTGGGCCCAAAGCCATGTGTAAGACGTGCAGGGTGAAATTCTGGCCACACTGAAGTCAATGGCAAACTCGCAATTACTTCAATCCACCAAGATTTCACACCCAAAATGCTAAGCCAGTTCCTCCATAGCCCTGTACCATACATAACTCAAACAAGTGTTTTAGTATGTCGTGTCTGGTTTTATGCATTATTCACTTTTTGGCAATGTTCACTGTGTTTGATTTTTTGAAGAAATTAATTTCTAATAATCTGCTATGGTGAAATATGCCCTACCACAGATGGAACTGTCAGAGAAAGAATATCCTATTCACTACTGTAGATTTTCTTCAGTTCCGTAATAATATTTTATATTTATATAGCACCTTCATTTTCAAAGTACTCTACAGCCACATGCATGCATCACCACTGAAATGCAGCAACTTCTGGAGTGAAGGACAACAGCCAAACTATTCATAAAAAGACTGCAGAACAGTGCAGGGGAAAAGGGGACACTTTACTCAGCAACACCATGACAAATCTCTGCTATTAATGAGTACTGTGAAACTTTTAATATCTGTGTAAAACTAATAAGATCTGGGTTTTAGAATCTCCTATACCAGATCCCCACACAGTAAATTGTAAAATACTCAATTAATCTCCCTGAGAAGGTACAAATGCTGAGGTATAAAACTGTGGTTCTAAAATAATCTCGATGTTTCAAGTCCATGACCTTCAATATTTCAGAGAATGAAATAGACATACTTAAAGTTTGCTATGTGTATGGCTAGTGAGTGAGGCCTAATGCGATTCAGGTGCCTGGGTGCTTTTGCAAATCCCATTAGGCACCTATCTGCATCTTTAGGTGCCTAAATATCTTTGAAAATCTGTCTCTGAGTGTCTTCTGGGGGTTTTGTGGATGCTTTTAGGAGCTATGTGACATACCAACTGAAAAAATATTTTTAAGCCCAAAATATACAATTTCCTGCCATTGAAATAGAAATTTTAAGTTTTATGCATCTAAAAACTTAGTGATGAAAACATCTCCTAATCCTTAAAGATGTCTAATCCTTCAAGCAAGATCATTTCAGTTTACATAAAATCATTATTCACTCTGCTCTGCTGATATGCCAAAAATCTTTTAAAAAGCTGTACACTATCAGTAATAGGTAGGGCAAGGTATTTTTCACAGAATGAGAGGAAATGGCATTCATTTACAAATTAGCTTGATTCCAAGTATGAATGAAAACTGTTCCCCATCTCATAAAATTGCAGAAAAATACATGATTTTGCTTTGAAAACATTGCCTGTCAATTATATGCTTGCTATTTAAACCTGACTTGCAAAATTTTACTTAGCCAGTATTTTACAAGACTAATTTAAATCCATGCCTACTGTGTAAATATTGCAGCAGTGGAATCAATGTGAAAACTTGACTTATTGCTTTATGGCTTATTACAAAGGAATACAGTGAAGTTAAATGCACCATTAAAATGCAGGCAATATGCCACATTTATAGTTCACTGAGTGTGTGTGCTGCACATCAAGCTGAAGAGTCATAGTAGACCTGGTTATTTTTCTTTTTCAGTCCCAGTAAAAGTATACTAAACTACCCATATTTGGACACCTATATATTAAACTTGACGGAGAGACGTTGAGTCAGATCAGAACCTTCTTCTCTGTCTCTAAAAAGGGGATAGGGAGAAGGCTATCAGCTCAAACTATACGTTTTTTCATTTTCTATTAAGTCTAGGTCATGCCTTGTGACAGAGAGTCTGGATCT
Organism: Emydura macquarii macquarii; assembly: GCF_026122565.2. Lineage (NCBI taxonomy): Eukaryota > Metazoa > Chordata > Testudines > Chelidae > Emydura > Emydura macquarii. Next base: position 5,968,007 of record NW_027133199.1, read on the forward strand.
CCATCTCTAACTCAGAGTTCATAACAATGTCAAATGAATATGGAGTGGAAGACTGGTATTGACAAAAATACCAATCTGTCTAGTTGAAAGAACAACATAGAAACAGGATGAAGCAGAGATCTGCACTTTGGTCTGTGAAATGAGGTAACTTTTGAAAGGCAGCGATTAATAGTCATTAAGGGTCTTTGCCTGGACCATCTCTTAAAGAAAGCAGTGAGTTCAAACCCTATTGTGTATGTAGATAACTTTGAACCGTCTGGGTCTGAAAAACAGGAGGCATCCCTGGACAAGCAAGCTGATCCAGATACAGGGCCTTGATAAGAGAGATCTCTGAACACATCAGGGGGTTGGTGACAGGCTGATCAGAGAGAGGTGATAACTGTCCTGAGGTACAAGATATTTACATTTCTGTTTTCTCTGTAACAACACAGTTGATGTAACTTATGGGAAGCATAAATCTAGAGATACTAAACAAATCGTTTCTTTTAATTCCATGTTTCTTTTAATTCCATTTTCTCTGTTTTAATAATTTTTGTTTTTGTTAAGTTGCTGTTGTCTGGGTAATTTCATGCAGACATCCCTGGAGAAAAAATAACCTCATAACCTCTAAGGAGAGGTGCTGAAGGGTAATGAGATTATGGAACCTATATCCCATTACCTCCCCATTCCGTCTTGGCCAAGGCAGAGAGATCCACTTCCAACAAGTTGTGTTTACCATCATGATATGTCAGGTGAACATAAGGGAAGAAGCTGAAGGACCAAGCAGCAGTTGAGAGCTAGCAATGGCATTGGTCACATCTTACCATAAGAATTGTTTGTACTACTGGTAACATTATAATTACATTGTTCTGGCTAGATGGCGTAATCTAGTACATTAATGAAATGAAGACTTTTATACAAAACTCATCACTGTGTTACCTACTGTGGCCAAGACACACATAGTTGCTAAGTGTTAAGAAGTCTTATAAGGCCTATTGTATGGAATAACAGTAGCAACTAGAACAGACAGAACAGGGTGTAGTTTTGGGTGAGGCGGTATCACACACTGTCCTGGTAGAGCTCCTTCTGCTGGAAACTCACCAGGCTGCTGTGTTTGGGCCTCACACATTAGGCCCATGTACTCTTAAGCTTCCCTTGGTCTGAGCAGGCTACAGCACTGTCTTTCCTTGGTCTCTCTGGCACATTTTCTAGGCACAGCCAGGCTTTCTGTCTGTTACCCCTTCACAGAAATGGAGCACCATGGCTCAGCTGCCTTAGGCCGCACAGGACCAATGCTAACTACCCAGACTCTCCAGTGTCTTAGGTACACCATTTCCCAAAGCTCCCGCCTTGTGGGCACCTCTGGTTTACAGTTCATCTTTTCAGGGACATGTGATAGTGAAAACAAACAGATACCCAGGGTTCCAGAAACCAGTTACTCTTTACTTAACTAGCACAAGAAATACATAGATCTAGAAAAAACAATAAACACCTACGTGTATTTCCCTGCCTTGGTTTTCTGACCATCTCAGGTGTTCTTTTGTGTTAGTTCAGAATCCTCTGATGAGTTCAGGATCTCCCTTCCTGCACATGGCTTCTCTACTATATCCTGGAGTCTCTTCTTTCTCTTGTGCATCCAGCCTTTTTCTTCCTCGGCTGGTCACAGTTAAAAAGGACCACTTTTCTATGAAAACATACCCCTCTCTTCCTCTCTCCTGCCCAGCTTACTGTGTCTGTGAGTCCCTCTGAGTTCACCGAGTGTCTCAGGTTCTGTGTCTTTTAAAACTCACTGTTTACACCTGACTTCTTTGTTCTCCTGTTTGGGGATTTTCCACTCTCCAAATTCCAGCACCTTCAGACAGTTGTGGTTGGACCGGTTTCCCTAGTCTTCAAGCATCCAATTGTCCCAAGCTGCTTCCACTTGACTCGGAGTCATCAATGTTAACAACTCTCCATTGTCAGCCCTGTTTCACCACACTTGAGAATTTCAGTCCAACACAGAAGTAAAAAGACAGCAGAGAAAGCAACAAGCCCCACCTTCTAAATGGAATCTGCAGTCTGATATAGACACATATAGATGGTCCCCAATATCAAACAGAATTCATATGTTGTACATAGACAGATTTCCAAATAATCAAAGGGGGAACAAGAGATATTGGAGTACAGATATCTAGAAGGACAAAGGAGTTTGCCAGACAAGTGCAATGGCAGAGATCAGAGAGATGCCAAGGAGAGCAGGTAGAGGGAAGAAAGTGCCATGGCAATGCAGTCAAGGGCAGGAGCTCCTAGCCATCAATATTTATTCAAATTTTTATACCTGTACCTCAGTATAGCTGACATCAGCTAGTTTATGATGAAACCCTCTTTGAAAGATAGTGCTATGTTCTTTCCTAATGGAGCCAATAAAGTAAATAAACAGATACATACATATAATTAATCAACAATATAAAACTCTCACAAATAAAGTAACTATTTGATGAAACGATCAAGTCTTCAATAGATTTGAAGTTTTATGTTGATATTTCATTTGCAAAGTACTGAAAATACTTTTTAAATTACTGCCAATGATTTAACCAATCTGACTATTGAAGGTACGTTCCTCTAAAGATTAAATGCCCTAAATGCATCCTATAGTTACAGCTGTGAAATAAACAATATCATTCTGTTTGATTTGTGTGAACGAATATCAGAGATGAAAGTTAATTTGCCCTTTAAGTAATCTGGTGTCAAATCATTGAAAGGTTTATAAATTGTGGTGGCAAGATGTTGCTCATGCCCTCCCGCAAAAAGTAACCAATGTAACTGTCATACCTTTTACAATACTGTTAGTGAAAGTTATTTTCCAATGCTGATCTTGCTGTTTGGCTGTAAAGACCATATAAAGGATTTAAGGACTCTATGAAAGTCCTTGACAACATTACATCTTTTGTCCACATGATGTATAACAAAAAACTTTACAGCTTTACTTACAATACCAGTCACACACAACAGTGAATTCTTCATAAGGTAATTTCTGCTGTGTGTAATTTAGGTCACAAATGTATTAATGTTGTCAAGCGAGATTCCAAGGTAGATTTAACATAGTCCAGGTTAAAACCAGCAACAAAGGTGTAGGGGAAATAAAATCGAGGATCTGGTGGATTCCCCCAGGTTGTGACTATTGTGATTATTAGTGCCATCTCCCTATATCCCTTTCTCCTGAAAGGTTTGGTTAAGAAGACCGTGTCAATTATAGTCCTTAAGCAGTTATTATTCAATCATTCCTCTGGTTCCCTGAACTCCCTGCAGGGCCTTTTGAATTATTCAGTTCTGTCTGGGATGTATCATACCTTAGAGCATACACTGGAGTTAATGAAATTTAAGAAGAAGGTTCCTGGATGAGAGATAAGTAAGACTCTCCAATTGAGAGACACCCCAAGATTCTGGTTTATGTGACTTGAACCTCCAAATAGTTTAAAGCTTGTACATTCGCATTTACAACATGTGGAAGTTCAAAGGAAAGGATATAGTTTCAAAGGACAAAGGGAGTATCAGGAGTAGCAGCATAAGCAAAGTAACTGTTGGCTTAGCAGGGCAATAGCCTTAATAATTCTGAGTTTATTTCCTTGGGCATAAAACAATCTGATATAACATTTATTATTCCCTTGCTTGCTAGCTCTACTAAATTCTGTCTTCAGATGACTGTACTCCAATGGGAGCTACATCCAAGGGCAGGATTAGTCTCTTATAGCTTCTGAATAAAGCTGGCCGAATAACATTTTCAGCTTGCTGGCAGTTAAAAAGAACATTTAAAATAGTTTAGTTCAAATGGAATATTTTGTTTCCAAGCATTTTTAAAGAGCTACATTGGCACAATGGTTGGAGAAGTGACACCGTGTATCCTTTTCAGCCCAGTAGTAAGGGCATTCACCCGGGATGGGGGAGATCCAGGCTCAAGCTGCTGCTCTGGAATAGGTATTTGAACCCAGGTCTCCCTGCTTCCTAGGTGAGTCCCTAACCACCAGGATGTAGGGTATGCCAGGGTAGTGAGGGGCTCTCTCAATTCCTCCTGTTGAAGCTGTTCCACTTTGGTCCAATGACTATTCAAATATTTGAGAGAGAGAGAGAGAATTACCTAATAGTCTGGTGGTTAAGGCACTCAACTGAGAGACTCACATCCCTCTCTCCCTACTCCACTGAATGTTTGATTATTTATAAAAGGCGGAATAGTTTCAAGAGGAGAGACTGAGAACAACCCGTGCCAGAGCCGCCTAGGATAGTGGTTAGGACACTCAGCTAAGTTGGGGGAGACCTATGTTCAAAACCCTACTCCTGAGCAGAGATTCAAAACTGGGTCTCCCACATACCAGGTGAGTGCCCTAACTACTGGGTATAAGTAAAAGGGGGGTATAGGCATCATCTCCACCTCCTCAAATAATGCTTAGTGGTATGTCTACACTGGGGGGTATAATTCCAAGCTTGGGAAGACATACTGACGCTACCTCCAATCGTGCTAATGCACTAAGGATAGAATGTAGCCGAAGTAGCACAAGCAGTGGGAGGGGCTAGCTGCCCTGAGTACATACCTAGCATCTCTGACAGGGAACACATTTGGGGCAGCTAGTCACCTGTGCTGCCACATCTACATTCTATTTTGAGCATGCTAGCTCGATCAGAGAGACAGGTCATGGCTGCTTGAGCTGGGAATCACTCCTCCAGCTTAAAATGCAGACCCTAAGTCCTCTTGTGAATCTAGCCCCAAACAAATGTTTTTGGCCAAAACTATTTGGAAAATCTATGCTGAAATCGCAAATAGTTTCCAGTTGACCAAATCTGTATTTGTTGGGGAATAAATTATTGGTTAAAAAAAATTGCCCAACTGTAATTCTGATGTCCATTAGCTGGAGATGTAAAAAAAGTGCCACTAGCTAACCATAGCCTGAGAGCAAGAGTGCAAACTCATCTTTGATGCACTTCTGGCCATTGAGCAGAAAGAGGGTCGAAGTAACAATGTTTTATTACTATTACTATTATTTGATAGCCATTAGTGAAGTAAGAAAGGAATGAACAATGAAAGGGAAACATTTGTGTAAGTTATATTGTGTTCGTAGCCATCAAGACAGTGCAGTGTATTCTATCAAACCCTTTTTTAAGAATAATCAAGATTATACCCACTCTACTGGCCCGGTATGACCACGGGTGCAATTCATAAGGGGGACTTAGATACCTAACTGCCACACTAGGAGCCTCAATCCAGGTGCCAGTGACATTCACAAAACCCCCTTCAGCTGCCACCTAAGCGTTTAGGTGCCTAAAGTCCCTAGGCTCCTACATTTGCACCATTAAAGTCTCCAAGGCACATAAATTTCAGTGGCTGGGCATGCATACAGCTGCCTAAGTCCTTACACTACCCAACAGCTCAGCATCTAATTTATTCGTAAACCCCAATGGGATTAATAAACCCGGCGTTTTCCCACCTATCATGCTTTTGAGGCCTGATCTGGTAACCATGTTTTGAGTATTTCTCATCCCATCCAAAACAGTAGAAGGAAGAGGTGGTGCCTTTGTTACCTTTAGCCCCAGGGATAGAGTGGCTTATGCAGAAGTTCGAGGTTCAAATCCCCCCCTCTGCCTAATGTGGAGCAGGGATTTGAACACACATATCAAGAAAATGCCCTAACTGCTGTGCTATGTGCTACTCTTGAAGCCATTTTGCTTTCATTGGAGTAAGGGTACTGAAACCTGAGTTGTCCACCTTCTAGATGAATGCCCTAACCACCAGGTGATAGTCATTCTTACTGTCTCGGGCCCAGTGACTATTCAGATATTTTATACAAAGTGGAACAGCTTCAAAAGGAGAGATTAAGAGGGATCTGCCCTGAATACTGCATAGATCAATGATTAGGGCACTCATCTGATGGGGGGAGACCCACATTCAAATCCCTGCTCCATATCAAGCAGAGTGGGGAATTGAACCTTAGTCCCCCACATCCTTGGAGAATGCTCTATGCCCTGGGCTGAAAATCAGAAGGAGGGGACACTATCACAACCCTCATTTCTCTTGAAAACAAGACTGTGCTGGTTTAGGCACCTAACTCCAGTTGACGGTTTAAGGCTGTGACTCTGAAGTGGATAAAAGTACCTCTCTGCACTTAAGGTCACTTAGAGATTTGACCTGATAATCAAAGCAAAAATTAGGGGATGTGGCTGCAAATGCACATGGACTGGAATCAAAGGAAACTGTCATATGAAAATCCTCACACACACAACACTATGCAACAAAATTTCTAATTTCTGGGAAACATTTATTAGGCTGAGCCCAAGACAGCATTTGGCAGATTTTTTTTTTTTCATTTATTTTTGGCTGGAAATAAACAAACAAACAAAAAAGCTCTGTTGGCTGTGTTTGTAAACCACAAATACGCCACTCTTTACAAAATAAAATAAATGAGAATGGAGAGAATTTTACTGCTGCTAAACAAACAAGAAACCCCCCTTGATTATTAGCATCTCAATGAGATTACAGACTCCAAGTTTAAAAATTAGCTTGGGTAATAAAATGCTCATTCTTCATAAATATTTAACCTTCTTCAGTATGATAGTAATTATAGTGTGGAGCTCAGTAGCTGCATATTGCATTTAAAGGTCTGTCATGCCACCCATTCTAAATGCTTCCTTTCAAAGATTTAGAATGCTAGGATAAAAAGAGAAAAAATCCCCCAGGGTGGAGACTTAATTCCAAGTCTCAGACTCTAAAAAGGATATTTTTTGGTTACTCTCTCTCTCTCAGGGTTGTGAGAGCTTTTGAGAGTGAGGTTGTGTTTATTATGTCCTGAGTGCACTAGCTGAGTTTCTGTTAATATGTGTTTGTTCTGTTCTTTGCAGTTTCTTTATCTTAGGGGTGTTGTTGGGTCCCCATCTTTTTCCAAGTTGGAGGGGCGGTTCTCCCTGGGTCCATTGCAGATGGGTTTAGCAGTTTGACCGGCAAGCGTGGGGTTCAGTGTTTACCTGCTCTCTTCTGCACTGGGGAGATGGTGTTGCAGACTGCAGGTTAAGATGGCTGTGCAAATATAAAATCTGCCTCCCACATGAGCAAATCTATAATGATTTTCCTGGCCGAGGAGCAGTATGTGAATTGTTTGATACAATTGACCCAGGTGGGACTCTGGGTCAAGAAGTCTTTTATTCAAGTATGTCCCTTGTTTACTCCTGCTACGAAAATAGTTTTTTTTCCAATGGACCCTGCTTCCTTCACAAGAGATTCTAATGTCTGAGAAGGTAGTTTCTGCTGTTAGGATGATTCTGCCAGGCTGCAAGAACCCAGATGTTTGGCATATTATGTTGTTCTGTTGCCAAGTTTATGTGGTTCTAAATAACAACCCTAGAACCTGGTTTTAAAGTATGACATAGAGGACGTTGATTTTACAGTGTTGGTTACCTGTGAAATCATGCAATGTTTCCTGTCTGGTGACCTTGGTCATTTGAGGTGGTCCTGCCCATGCAGTGCCAGCTCCAGGGTTCTTGGAAAAATGGGGGACCCCCGGATAGTGACGAGGTGGCTGGGACATCAAGGGACCAGCAGGATCTGGCAGTGCAGATGCAGGCTCTGTCTCCCTCCCTTGCTGTTGGTGGTCTCTGCCATTGTCCAGAAAGCAGCCCCAGCAGAGGAACCTTCTGTTGTGACCTCATCACTTGTGCTTGAACAGAAGTGAGTCTTGGAGGTTGAGAAGTACCAGCATGCACAGGAAGCAGAGACAGGTTCTAGAGATGGGGGTGAAGAACCGACTGACGAGATGGATTTAGACTATTTCTAAAAGGGCTAAGACTTTGGAGGCCCCTGAGCTGCTGGCAATGGCTGAGGGTGGAGTTGTGTGCCCTGAGAAAGAGGATAGCATTGCTTTGGGTGAGAGCTCCATTCCTGGAGTTCCCAGTGGGGTACTGTCTTCCCCTAGCATGATGAGTCCTCAAGCCCTGATCCTGCCTGCTACAGTGATTATGCTGGATGCTAGCCTGGGTTACAGTGTCTACCCCTCTTGGGAAAAGAGATATGCCAATTGATGCTCCCACTGAATTTCTCTCCATGAATAATGAAAATGTTACAGTGGTGGCTCGATGCTTTTTTGAGCTGGTGACATTTGAGGGAGATGAAGAGGATGACAATGATCTTTCTGACTCCTCACTAGTTCCTGATGTCCCAGCCAGTCAGCTATATAGGAATGGCGAGTATAGTGTAAAGAAGATTAGTGCTAACCAAAAAATCATTAAAGGGAAGTGGGGAGTTGAGCTTGAGGCCTAGTTCCCTGATCAACAGCGCTTTGTTCACTCAGCCACCCTTGTCTTGAGAGATACCTCGGTTGATCACAGAAAATTGATGCTCCCACAAGGATCTTTTTAGGCCTGGTCTACACTACAGAGTTTTACCGACCAAAGTCAGTCTTTTGCGCCAAAACAATGGAAGTGTACACATTATAATCCTCCTTCCCCCACCAACCAAACTCCCCTGATCTGGTGACAAAATAAAACCACCTTGAATAATAAATTATTATTATTATTATTATTATCATAATAATTATATAATTATAATTATATAAGTAATATAATTCTAATAATAAATCATAGTCATAAATGATAAAACCAAACTTTTAGCAACAAAGTGTCAGTGTGCACACCGTGCTTGGTTATTTCATGGTAAACGGCCTCCAGGAAGCGTCTCACAATGCCCATCCTGACCACTCTGGTCAGCAGTTTGAACTCTGCTGTCCTGCAGCCATCTGCCCCTCTCCCTTCAAAGGCCTGGGAATTTTTGAAATTCCACTTCCTGCATGGTTGGCGTGGAGAGCTCACATTGCAACCTCCCCGCTGACTTGGTGACTCCACGCACCAAACGCTCTCCTGCTTGGAGCACACCGAAGCTTCTGGATCTGATCAGCATTTAGGGAGAGGAGGCTGTGCAGTCCCAGCTCCACTCCAGCTGTAGGAACTTTGATACCTTTGTCTCCTGCACAGGGTGGTTGCAGCTCACACTGATACATAGTGCAAGCAGGATAGCAGTCATAGCATGGCACAGTACTCTTTACAAAGACAGCTTGGTGGTGCTCATTGTCAAAATGGTTCTTCCAGGCTTCCCTGATTAGAATGGCCCCCCCTTGTACCCCATTAATAACCCTTATGGCTTGTTGCTCATAGTCAGCCGCAAGGAGATCCACCTCTATGCTCCACCCAGGGGGAAACTTTTCACCCTTAGCTTCACAAATATTATGGAGCACACAGCAGGCAGCTATAACCATGGGAATAATTTCTTCATTTCAATCTAACCTGCCATAAAGGCATCACCAGAGTGCTTTTAATCTGCCAAATGCACATTCAATGGTCATTCAGCATCTGCTCGATCTGTTATTGAAGTGCTCTTTACTGCTGTCCAGGTTGTCTGTATAAAGCTTCATGAGTCATGGCAGCAAGGGGTAGGCTGGGTCTCCCAAAATCACTATGGGCATTTCAACATCCCCCATTGGAATCTCTTGGTCTGGAAAGAAAGTCCCTGCTTGTAACTTTCTGTACAGGTCAGTGTTCCTGAAGATGCGTGTGTCATGCAGCTTCTCTGACCACATAGCATTGATGTCAGGGAAATGCCCACGGTGATCCACGAGCACCTGCAGTACCACGAAGAAGTAGCCCTTTCTATTGATGTATTCCACCACAAGATGGTCCGGGGCCAAAACTGGGATGTGCATGCCATCTATTCTCCCATCACTGTGAAGGAATCCCATCGCTACGAAGCCATCCACTATTTCATGAACATTTCCAAGAGTCACAGTCCTTCGTAGCAGAATGCAATTAATGGCCCCGCACACTTGCAATAATGCAGTCCCAACAGTGGATTTGCTGACTCCAAACTGATTAGCAACTGACTGGTGGCATTCTGGAGCTGCCAGCTTCCACTTGGCAATCTCCATGCACTTCTCCACCAAGAGGGCAGCTCTCATTCGTGTGTTCTTGTGCCACAGGGCAGGGGCGAGCTCTGCACACAATTCCATGAAGGTGGTTTTGTGCATTCAAAAGTTCTGCCGTCACTGCTCGTCATCCCAGACCTGCATAACCGTGCGATCCCACCAGTCAGTGCTTGTTTCACGTGCCCAAAAATGACAGTGCATCATGTGCAGATGCTCCATAAATGCAAAAAGTAATCTGGTGTTGTTTGTTTGCATGGCACACAGCAGGTCAGGTACCTTGGGTTCCTGTTCTGATTGGGAGCTCATGCTATACTGCATGGTCAGCAGTGATGTGTTCAGAACACTGACAACAACAGTGGAGAGTATCCTTTCAGACAGATATGGCGGGCACACAGTAAACAGGGGCCATTGAAAAATGCCGCCAAATGCAGTCAGAAACCCATGGAAAGATGGGATGGAACACACTGCATCATAGAACGTTAAGCCCACACCCATGATGCACTGCAATCCTTTCCACCTTCCCACAAGTAGCGGCACAAGGTGATGAATTGCACAGTGGGATAGCTGCACCAACTGTGGATGCACTTTGGCAACAGAACGAGTGCTCTGTGAAAAGACACAAGCATTGTAATTATATCGCTTTTGGATCATCACTATAACTTGCATCAACAACCCTCTGTAGTGCAGACAAGACATTAGAGCTGGAGGAAAAGTCTACAGACCATTGGCAATTTTTTTGCTCACAGCTGCTGGGTGGTCATCTGACAGCTGACCCTGCTGAGATCTGGAAAGCAGCTGTTCCTTTGTACAGTGCTCGTACTTGCCTGAAACCTGTGATGAGCTGGCAATGGAGGAACTCCACCAGGGATTGTGACTGGTGAAGAACTGCAGAGCCTGGATGCCCCATTGTCGCTTTCTGTTGCAGTCCAGCAGCTCTCAACAGGCAAACACCTAGGTATCGATGAGCTGCCATCTGAATTTGGCAAGTATTTCTGGCATTTTATCAGTCCTGACTTTTTTCTAGTGGTGCAGGAGTGTATGCAGATGAAAGAGCTGCCCCTCAGTTGCTGCACAAAAAAGGGGACCTCTGTGACACGCGGAACTAGAGACCTAGTCCTCTTCTCTTTTCTGATAAGATTTTATCCAGGCCCTTCGCCAACTCATTGTATTCCTAACTGCTGTATTTTTGATAATTCATTTTTAATTTGTGATGTTTTTCCTGCTAGCAAAATTTGTAATCTGAATGTGAGGTTTATTTCAATGGGCCAGAAGAAGGCCTGTGACAGAGTCAACCACAGTTAGATTTTAAAAACATTAGACACTGTCGGGATTGGCCCAGTGTCCTCTTCATATATTTCTTTATTGTACCATAATGTTATTAGTGTTAATGGGGTTCTTAGCTGCTGCTTCCACAGGCATTCATAAGGGTTGTCCTCTGCCTGGACGCTGTATCCTCTGAGTTCAGAGCCATTCCTACATCTCCTCAGAAGCTGTCTTGCTGTGCCTTGGTGCCAGATGCTTTCCGGTTTCATCTGTCAGCCTATGCTGATGACATATCAGTTTTTATCATGTCTGACAGTGACATGCAGGCATTTTGCACTTGTTTACCTGTGTATGAACAGGCATCTTCTACCTGCATTAACTGGCCTAAAAGCAATTTGTTCTACTGGGCTCCTGGCAGCGTAGCAGTCCCGCTTTGTTGTCTCAACAATTCCAATAAGGTACCTCTAAGTTTAAGGTGCTGCGGGTCTTTTTGGATTTGAACAATGTATGCTAAGGAACTGGGAGGGGGATGAAGAGAAAGTGCAAGGCTGGCTGAGGAAATGGTGCAGGCTCCTTCCTGGACTCTCTTTTCAGGGACAGGTTTTGATTGCCAATCTTTTGGGCTCGGTGTTGTGGCACCAGTTAGTGTATCTGGCCTTTTGGACTGGATTTAGAGGCATATTCACCAATTTTTTGGCAATAATTACCATTGGGTGAGCCCTGCTTTGCTGTTCCTGCCATTAGAAGGGGGCCAGGGCTCATTGATTTAGGCAGCAGGGTGACGGTCTTTCACCTCCTATCTGTTCAGCGCTTACTATACTCTGACTTCCTGATGTCCTGGAAGTCCTTTGCCTCCTCTCTCCTCTGTCATGCTGTGGAGATGGGCTTTGCCTCTCACCTATTTTTTTTTTTCACCTGGTCAACTACGAAGTCCAGATTTGCTTCCATTCTATAATGGTCTTTTTAACACCTCATGACTTCTGTGAAATGCATGGCTGGACCAGATGATTTCCAGTTTATGGCTCTTGAAAGAGCCACTGTTTTTTTAACTCATTTTTTCCTGCTGAAGCTCTCTCCTCCTGGAGGCTGTTTTCTGCTTTGACTCAGACTGGATTGACCAAGCTGCCCCACCTAATTGTTCCTAGTTGTTAAAGCTGAAAGTAAGCGATGGATCTTGCTGTTCAGACCAGACTCCAGTCTGTGTAGATTTTTGGATAAGGTTGTCACTGAATTCTGGGTGATGCTTCCTCAGTGGGCTGCTCAGAATTTTGAAGAAAGATTTTTTCAGAGATTGTTCTTCCATGAGAGAATCCTATGTTCCCATCACTAGCTGTCTCCCCTTCTGTGGAGGAGATTCTTGTGGAAGCAGGCAGATTGTTGTCCTGGAAGGGTTTGTTAAATGTTCCTTTTGCACCCATGACCAAGAAGCAGCTCTTTGGCACGTGTGTCAAAGTGTAGCATTGGGCCACCCTCTCTGATCTCTCTTATAAAGCCTGAAGGATGCCCCTGTCCTTAGGTGACTATGTCCCTGGCTTGCAGGATATTGTAAAATCCTCTTCTTTCTAAATGCTCCAGTGACCTGCAATGGAGGGTCTGCATAGCACTGAAGCAACCTGTCATTTTGTGCATCATGCTACCCCTGAGGTGTCTATGCAGTGCCCCTTTTGTTCAGCTTTAGGCACAGTGTTTCATGTTTTCCTGCAATGCCCATGTTTGATTCTTCCTTTTTTGCAGCAGCAGCAGCAGCAGCTTTTCGGTGGTTTGGAACTGGTTTTCTCCAAGCCCCTGCTCGTACTTGGAGTGCGATACAGTGATTGCATTTGGCTGGTTTTCAGCCTGGCTAACTGGGTCAGGCAAAACTAGCAGCTTTGCAATCACCAGAACAGGAGGGTTGGGGTAGAGCAGTGAACGTGCTAGGGCTGTTCTGTGCACTGTGGCTCAGATGCAGATCTATTTCACCTTTTATAACTTGACATGGAATCTGGACACCTTGCAGTTGACTCGGTGTATTAATATTTTGAGTGAACTTACTCAAGATGATGCTTTAGTGATCCATGTTTGTTTGTTTAAGAGGTGTTTTGATTTATTTTATTCAGATGTTTTTGAGTATACATTGTAATTTTATAACATTTTAATAGGTTTTAATGTAATGTTATATGAATAAAGGTGTTTTTCATGTCATGTCTCTCTCTCTTTTACACCCCCCCCCTCCCTTTGGTTGAGGTTATGTATCCTTGGAGGTTGGATTTTTAGCTGCCTTTTGGAACTTAAATTTGAACATTAGCAGATGGTTGGCACAGGAGACTGATTTGTCTATTTTGAAAGGGAAAAAAGTATAAAATTCAAGTATGCTGTATTACCTACCAGAAGTGAGTTTAAAACAAAATATTAAGGGACAAATTAGATCAATAGGCTCTGCCCGGAGAAAGGGATGGGGCACAGCTGGGCTGCCCCAGCAGCACACCATGGGAAGAATTGTGCCTCATAGTTTGGACCCTGGTTCATGCCTCATTCTGATGGAAAGCAACCTGTGCCAGCCCTTTAGTAGAGCACATTCCTTCTTCCTCTGTTTTGACTCCTCTGTTGTGGCCTGAACTTTGTGGGACAGTCAAGGTTCCAGCACATCCTGCCCTTACCCTACCAAACTACACCCTGCTCAGTAGAGAGGACTAGTAACCCTCCCAGAGCTCATCCCCCTGCACTGAGACCCACAAGGTGAGTAAAAATACTGAGGTAGGTTGTGAGGAAATTTTCAAAGGCATAAATGGGGAGGAGGCACCCACTCCCAAAGGGTACTGGAAGTCTAACTGCCCTTTGAGAACCTCACCGTGTCTTTAAGGCACAGACCGTTACAAAGAGCATCACAGAGCCACGCACCTGTCCAAACAGAGCAAGGTGGGTTTCTGCCTCAGAGAGGCAAAAGGCTTTTTCCGTGGCTGTACTATGGGAGAGAAATTTGTGATATGCTTTGAAAAGTCACAGCATACTCTTCTTTAGAGCTGGCTGAAATTATTTATCAAAAACTTTGATTGAAAAAGTCCTTTTTTTTTAACATTGAAATCTTTCATGAAAAGTTCTGGTTTTTTTTAAATAATTTTCATTTTTTCATCTAAACCAAAATTTTAAAATGGTCAGTTTTTGTAGTTTTCCCCCGTTTCTCCCCTTTTTTCTTGTTTTTTTTTCTTTTCTTTTACATTTAATGCAACATAATGAATTCAGTTTATTTTCCCTCCACACACTTTTTCATTTTTCCCACTGCTGCTCTGTAACTTTTCAAAACTTCTCCACCCGCGGGAATGTTCCAGACTGGGAAAAGAAAAATAGATAAAAGAAAAATGAAAAGTGAGAAGAAAGAACCCAAAACATTCTTCATTCTATTGCATTCGGGGGGGGGGGGGGGGGGAGGTAAAGGGGGGGAAATGGGGGGGAAATGGGAAATAAAAAATTTTGAAGTTTGAAAATTTAAAGTTTTTCAAAAATAATTTTAAATTTTTGCTAAATATATGAAAGAAAAGAAAGTAAGAAAGAAATTGTTCAGTTCTGAATCTTGCATGACAGAAACAACTTTGACATTTTGAAATCTTCCTGTCATAGTTTGAGGGTAGCTGCATTTTTGCTCCCTTTTACAATGCTGAGCCCTTATGTAGCACTTTTAATAGCAGACCTCCAAGTATTTTAAAAAATATCATTGCTGCTGTTTTACAGATGGGGAAATTAAGGCACACAGCAATAAAGTGACTTGCCCAAGGTCACTTACCAGGTCAACTGCACAGCTGGGTAATAGAACCCAGATGTTTTGAATCACAGGGCTCTTCCCACTAAGATACACTACCTCTCCCTTCTGGTCTCACCCCCTCAGGTGATAAGCCTCTTGCCCTTACCTGCCTCAGGGTAGAATCTCACAAATCTTCCACTCTTTGACCACAACCCGCATACACTACTCCAGGTCCCAACCACTTATCACCCTGAAAGATCGATTGATCACCTGCATTTCTGTCTTTCAGGAACCTGTGACTGGTGATATTGACCAACAGCCTTAATGGAACAAGGCAACAGAAAAAAAGGATTTTAAAATAGCAAATATCCTGCGCATATATTTAGTCTCCTTTAATTATGCTTCACTACCAGCTAAACTAGATAGGTTTTCCTTTCAAGTTACAGGAACAGAAAAAAAACCATTTAAATTCTCCTAGCAAAGCCTAGATTCTCCTAAGTGTCTCAGAAATTGCTCCTCAGTCTGACGCAGCCTGTTCCAACTGTTCTGAGGTGCTATCTAAAGCCGACTGAGCTAGAGCCATAAAGATTATTTGCTTTTCCATTTTCTCTTAAGGACCTTTAAGTATAAGCTGTTAAGCGATGTTAGGGAATCTCTTCACCGCAGAGTTAGCACTGGCCGTTAGCACCAGAGTCCTGAGCAACAAGGTTTTCTTTACCTGGGTGTGAGTAGCCACACTTCAAAGCCATACCCAAGTTATAATATCCTTACTGGTGCTGTTCCTACTAGCAATTGTCACTAGGACTTCCAGGGGTACATCCCAGGTGTCTTTGTGCTGCAGTTAGCTGAGCTGCTGTATGATTCTTTTCCAGTTAATAGTACAACTTGCCTGACCTTCTGGGCACATGGGTAGGATTCTGGATGGCATCAGACTATCAGTACCCAAGTCGTTTAGCTTGTTTCCTCTCTGAAAAGTGGGCAGGTTACCAGCCTGAGTGAAAGCAGCCTCCAGGCTGTAACCCACACTACCTGCAGCTGGACCAGCTAGCTTGGATTCAAAGCACTACCAAACGTGGATGAACGGGTTTGTGTGCAGACAGGAGGGGAGTTATGGGCAACACCCATGTAAGAAGCCAAGCGAACTCCTCAATGAAGACATAGCCTTGGAAAGTGCCTCCTCCCTCTTTCCCTCAATGGGTGAGTTGAAACTGTCTGATTCTGTCTTAGAAAACAAGCACATAAATCAAAGGGTGTTTTGTGATACAGATACAAATACACAACACAGATATCAATGGATACACATTTCACACTATCACAATCTTAAAAAACAAACAAACAAACAAACAAAAAAAAACAGACAGTTTTGCCCCCTTCCTCCTCCAGCACAGCCCATCAGCTGGAGCATAACCTTTTCAGATGCTATCACAGTTCTGTCAACTCCCTTCCCACCTCTCCCTTTTCAGTGAATTGCTCCCGGAGAAGCAAGTCATAAGTGGCCCCTGCACTCCCCTTAGCACAAAAGGCTGCTATTCGGGACAGCCCTTAGATATATCACACAAGAGGTGCTGCTCCATACTCCCTCTCTCTCCCTGGAAGGCTGCATGAGTTAGGATCACAGTCATGCCTACTGTAATCAGCAAATTATTTAATGTTTTAAAAAGAAACTGCAGTCAACAAATTCTACATTTTAAGAATTGTAAGGGTTTGACAGAAAGAGAGAAATGACACATTCCAACTTAAGTGGCATGGCAGAAATGTATCCATGGGCCAGATGACAACAAAGATAACACAACCATCCATGAGCTGATACCCACGCTACAAAGCAGAAATATACCATTGATTATTTAGGTATTAATGAAATGACTAGTCTATCACTGCAGCATAGGGAAAGTAAATTAAATATCTGCAAATGACTAATGATTTGAGGAAATATGCCATATAGATGTACAAGTTATTCTGAATGCTTCTTTGGTTAGGAGGGATGGGGGGAGGGAGGGATGGAAATGAAAATGATTTAAATGAATTGTTGCCATTTTAGATGATAGATATGCTGAGAAAGATTCATATAGCAAGATAATCACTAGAAAGGAAACTCTAATCATACAGCAGAGAAACACAGAAAACAAGGTTGCTGATAAGTTTGTTGAAAAAGAAATTGGAAGGTAGGAAATAAAGAGAATGGAACATTTAAATAAAAGAAAGAAAAGATTACATACTAGATTGAGGGTAGTGAGGCAGGAAGAAAACATGCACAGGTTGAAAACAAAAGATGAGAGAGAGAGAGAGAGAAATTGCTAAAGAAACTTAACTGGTTTTTGAGAAGAGATAGTATTGCAAGGGAATAGAAGCAGAAGGTGAGACTCTTCAAAGGAAGCCACAGAGAAGAATTGAAATAAAAGGCTCAGTGATAAGATAGAAAGCAGCCCAGCCTGAGTTATAGAAACTTCACAAATGAGATTAGTTATTCAGCACAAACGATCTCCAAAATGCCTGTGTTTAATGAGAACAATGAAGGGCTTGATCATCAGCTGGTGTAAATCAAGGTAGATCCACTGGCTTTAATATTCCTATGTCAATTAACACTAGCTGAGGATCTGGCCTAAGAGTCTTATCAACTTCAGCAGCAAGGAAGGAGGGAGGGAGGTGCTATTCTATGCTAGCTAAGACACATGAACAAGATAATTCAAAATAGTGTATCTGAACAGACACAAGCACACGAAACAGCAAATGTTGTATGGTAACTGGGAAAACATTTACTTTACAGAGACAAAGATGTTCTTTGCTATTCTTATAAGAGCAGTACTCTAGTAAATAATCACACTATACTACTACACACTGTGCATACACATTCATTTGGAGGGAATCCTAGATGGCTGAGAAGAAGAAAAACCACACCATAAGGTATTCGAGGAGCATGAAACTCACCATTGTGTAAGGGCCAGCACAGCACCTAAGTCCCACTTACATTCTGCAAACCTGATTTGCAGAAGTGTTGAGCAATCCCAGTAGCTTACATCTGTGAAAATTCAGGACTGTGTAACTTAAGGGGTACAGGGTGTCCTCTGAGGGAGTTAAACATATTTCCTTTTGACATGGCCAGAGGAGAATCCCTTTTGGCTGACTAAGTGCCCAATTCTGCAAATTGATGACAGTGTGAGTAGCACTGAAGTTCCCTCCACACTCATAGACAGCAACAGAATGGGGGGGTGTGGCCACTGCCAGAGCAAGTGTCTGACTCTCTGCATCCCTGCAGCACAGCCAGGCCCTGGGCAGGAGGCTTGTGATGTGTGAGAAAGACTGTGACCCTCCCTTACACCCCAAAGAAACTGTGTGTGGTGCCCCCCTACCAGGGAGTGGCATTGGATGTTTTCCTTTAACCTTTCTCCTCTTTTCTTATTTTTTAATTTGATTTTTGATTGCTGTTTGTTTAATAAATTGTATTGCTTTGAACTATATACAATGATTAGTGGGTCAGGGAAGCACCAGTGCAGAGTTGGTACCCCAGAGTGGGGACACCCTACCCCTGCCCTAAGGGACCACAGCAAGATTGGGGGTCAAGCCCCCAGGAATTCTGGGCCTAGCCTTGTCGGGGTTAGAAGGACTCCGCCACATGGGAGAGTGGAAGGGGAGCCCTTGAGGTCAGGCAGGCCTCTGGGTCAAGGGAGTGGGAGTGAGGACTCAGATCCTTTTGCTAACCAATTCCACCAGGGTAGTGTATGAGCCAGGAAAGTTCCCCACAATAGCGGGCCCATTCCCCCACTTACATATAGTTAGAGCAGGGAAAAGCAGATAGATTTCCAGCTCTCCTGCCTAGTTCCTTAGCAGTCCATTTGGCAGTCTGCTGCAGAGCTGGGGATCCCAGGTTCTATGGCACACTGGATCCCAAGCTGCCTGGCTCCTTGTCCCACAGGGCTCCATAGCACATTGCCTCTTGAGGAGCTTCGGAACTAGACTTCCCTCATGCCAAGGCACTGCTGGCAGCTGGCTCCCTGGACTGCCCACTAGATGGGCTGGCTTTCTGGATAGACAGCTACCCTCTCTTTCAGGCCACCCAGGGATGTGAGCAGCCGACTCCTTGGCTGCCAATATCTCTGAGCTACCCATCTGGTAGGCAGGTGGGCTAGCTTGACACCTGTGAGAGTCAGTGGGCAGCCAGATGAGGAAAGAGCAGATGCAGGCTGGAGCAGGGGCTGGTTAGTGTGAAAACAGGTAGGCTAAAGCAGGAGCAGTCTGTTGAATCTACTGGAAGTAGAACCGCTCCTGGACAGGTAGTGACACTGAGCAGACTGGAGAGACTGCGTCCCTTGGGAACCTAAAGAACTGCCTTGGGATCACCTGACTGGGTCCTTGCCTGTGGATTGGCTGAACTCTGCTTGAATGGCATAGGGCCTATCACAAGACCTGTTGGTAATTGCCTCAAGGGCTCATCACACTCTCTGACTCAGGCGTGACCCAACAGGCTTAAGCAGACTGAGAAGTATTACATCAGCTGCCTTGGTGAGCTGGGAAGCTGGTGAGCTACCTGGGCTGCCTGTTTTATTGACAGGTAGGCAGCCAGCTCCTCAGCCACCTTTCCATCTGGGCAGCCAGGGAGCTGGCTCAAGCCATTTGAAGAATTCTATTTTGACCTAGTGTTGCAAAATGGAAAATTTCAAACATTTCTGGAAATTTCATACATCTGCCATTTTGTTTCAATTTGGAAAGGAGATTTTTTTCCCCAGAAATGTGAAATTTCCTATGTGATGGAAATTCCAGTTCCCATAAAGCTCAGCTCTTGAGTTCTGGTTCCAGCTCTGTAACTGACTTGACTATTTACTTGCATGACATTGAGTAAACCCCATAAACTCTCAGGGTGAGATCTTAACCCCACTGAAGTTAACAAGAGTTTTACCATTGACTTCAATGGGCCAGAATTTTACACTCTATTGCTTAGCTTAGTCATTTATAAAATAGCAATAACACTTTACTTATCTCACAGGATTGTTTGAGACTTAATTAATATGTAAGTGTAACTTACACAATAGTAAGTGCTTTCAAAATCTGAATGTATGTTTCTTAAGAAGAGCAAATTATTTATTACTGTATTATTAAAACAGTGGACTCTTTAAATGAATTTTGCCTCAATTTGCAATGACTGTGCTGAAACCCATAGTTATGGTTGGTTTGTTTTTTTTAAGTCAACAGACACTCCATTTAAGAGGTGTTGAACAAACAAATCGAGGGAGAGTAGCAATTGCTGAGCAGAGCAAAAATTGCCAACAAATAGTCAGGCTGAGCACACCCAAAAGAACCGAATGAAAAATCTCTACCCAATGGGATGATAGCAAAACAATAGATTTATTACCCTAGTGAGAGAGCAGACAGCACTGCACACACTGATGGTTCAGCTCTAAAGCCCCTTATTATAGTGCTATTTAGAGAGTTTTGTCCTTGGTTGGTTGTTTTGAATGCATGTCGCCTGTTTGCCTTTTTGCTTTGATAACTGTAAATGTTGATAGAAAGGCAGTTTCACTGAAATTCTAAAGCATCTTTGTGCCTTGCTGAACATTAAAAAAAAAAAAAATCTACTAAGTGTCCTTGTTGCAGTGTGCTGTTATGTTAGCGTGCCAGAGGTGGTGTTATGGCAGAGGCTGTGAACTAATTATGTCCCAGGGGCTTGGGTTTGCGTTGCCATGGTGATAGAATTAGTGTTCAGAGAGGTTAGGGGTCTCCAAAGTGGTTGGAGACCCAGAAGTAGCGATCCTTGGGTAGCAGTGTAGTAGTGACTGAATTGAGGGTTCTAGAGTTGTCTATGTGTCATTGTGGTCATCTCTATTTAAGAGATTGCCCTGTGTAAATTTTAATAAGTTATATTACACTTGGCTACATATCACTGATTTCTCTAACTGGTCTGTTGCAAGGCTCCCAAATCAACCACAGCTTGGCCAAAGGGCAACTATTCCAAATCTAATGTGCAGCTTTTGCACTGGTGTCGTTTCCCCTGAAGCTCTTCATGGCAACTTTACATGCTCCTCTTGGGAGATAGTTTTGCATCCAGTTCTAACTCTGCTTGCCCTAGCTAGTTCTCAGGCAGAGAATAGATTGGTAGAGTGGGAATAGTTGAGTAGCCCCTAGGAAAAATAAGAGTCATTGCAGAAATCCCACTCTATCAATGCCCTCTTGACTAGCAAAGAAAGGGGGAAGAGAGAGGCTATAACAGTCACCCTTAGTAAGTTTGAGAAGTGATAATATTCTGAAACCAAGTTACAACACTGCAGCGCTACGGAACGTTGAATTGTATGTTGTGTGTTTGTACTACCCTAGTATAACTGAGCCTCAGTCGCTATTGAAATACAAATACATAAATAAAATAATAAACAGCAATACAATTTCATTGCACATTGATGCAACATCATGATACAATTATTTTTGGTCTTCTATAGCTCCATTTGATAATGAGAAGCCCCTTCTGCTGTTACAGATTCAATACCACTGACACTGAATGAGACCATCCTAATGCAGGCACAAGGGATTTTAAATAATATTTGTACCAAGGTTTTAGCCATAATATAACAGGGGGGAAAAGAATGTTACCAAACTACAGATTATTTATAGTGATTCTATATCAAAAGTATATCATGGGAGTGCAAATGATATCATAGAAAGGCAGAAAAGAAAAGGAAAGAGATTACATAGCGTTGCCATGGTGTTAGAAGAAAAACAGCACTTGCACTTTATCAAGCCATTGATAAAGTCAGTCTTTTCTTGTTGTAAAGATTCTGAGTCTCTGAACAATATATTTGAGTATTTCTATATGTACGGATACATTTCTGGTCACAGGGTGTCACAGTCTGAAGGGCAACTGAGATCAGTGAAGGATTGTGTCACTGCCTGCCCTCTAACCTTGGATGTCTCACAACGCTTTGCATTTGTAGCTTGTGGCTCCCAATCAGCCTGCCAGATGCAGGTCACACTCTGAGTGTCTGTGGGCTAGTCAGCCCTGCTTGAGTAGTTCTGTCCCCAGCACCTTGTCTATAGACCCACTCTGGCTTCCACCAGCGTTGGTTACTACTTGCATGGTGACCCCCATGCACTCCCAGTTCTGGACAGCTCAGAGAAATAATATTGTTTGTTTGTTCCTATAAAGGCACAAAAACAAATCACAGCTTATTAACTTAACTCAGGATAAATACTCCCTTCCCTTTAAACACAACACTGAGTTGGTTTATGGTAAAAATGAAACTAAATATACATAGGATGACATGACTTTCAAGTATAAGGAATGAAGATAGAGTTACAAGTAAAATAAAACTCAAAACACTTATAAAAGTCTAAAACTTAATTTAGCAAGATACAGGCTTTGTTCAAGATGGTTTATCTCACCAGTCATTCTTCTTCCCAGTCATGGCTGACTTTCCGTCAATCAGGATCTTTCACAAGAAGTTCAAGGTTCTGGCTTCCCTTCTCATCTTAGGTGAAAGATCTTTCTCACATATATTCAGTTCCAGAGACTTCAACCCCCTACCTCTCCTTTGTTTTAAGGCTCATCTTTCTCAACTTCCAAGAGATCTAGTCTCTTGCGTCTGTCCACTGATAAATGTCAAAGATAGCTGCTGTCTTTACTTATATCTTCCAAAGTCCAAAGAACTTGTTTCAAGAGGCAAGATGACATCATGCTGTTTTTACCTTCCTGTGGGCATCCCATCTCCCTGTATGATTTCTATGTAAATAGGGTTTCCTTGTTACTAATTCCACCATGTTTAATTTACATAGGAGACAGGTAGACAGCTGCTCCTGTCTGAGCAAATTGTACAGCCTAATATCAATGAGTATGCATAATTCCTCAGATATAGTATTAATACATACATTTCACAATATTAACCACCAGTGTGTCATTAGCTTTCAGAAAAGACCTCACGTTATACACTTTTATAACACAGCATTATTATATACAGTCAGTTGATTCAATTGTTTATGGCTTGAGGTTCAGCCGCCTATCTTTATGGACTAGTAAATCTTTTAAATGGATTCTTCTAAAGAATAAAACCTAGACCAAGCTTATCTCTCCTCCTGCATGTAGATACCATGCTGTTTTCTCCCCCATACATTAGTGTGAGATTTCCCTCCACCTCTTTTTAACTTGATGGGTCTGTTTACTGCTTATATGTAAATTGAACACCACTTCCTCAAAACTCGTCCCCAAGCACCTCTTCTTCACCTACGCTACATTGATGACATTTTCAACATTTGGACCCAAGGGAAAGAGTCCCTTGAAGAATTCCACTAGGATTTCAATAATTTCCACCCAACCATCAATCTCAGCCTGGACCAGTCCACACAAGAAATCCACTTCCTGGAAACTACAATACAAATAAAGGATGGTCACATTAATACCACCCTATACCGAAAACCAACTGACCGCAATACATATCTTCATGCCTTCAGCTTCCACCCTGGACACATTACACAATCCATTGTCTACAGCCAAGCCCTAAGATACAACCAGATTTGCTCTGATCCCTCAGACAGAGACAAACACCTACAGGATCTCCATAAAACATTCTTAAAACTACAATACTCATCTGGAGAGGTGAAGAAACAAATTTGACAGAGCCAGCCAGGTACCCAGAAGTCACCTACTACAGGACAGACTCAACAAAGAAAACAACAGAACACCATTGGCCAGCTAACATCTCTCCAACACATCATTAAGGATCTACAACCTATCCTAGCAGATGATCCCTCACTCGCTCAAGCCGTGGGAGGTAGACCTATCCTTGCTTACAGACAGCCCTCCAACCTGTAGCAAATACTTACCAGCAACCATACACCATACAACAAGAACAGTAACCCAGGAACCTACCCCTGCAACAAACCCCGTTGCCAACTCTGCCCGCACATCGACTCTAGTGACACCATCACAGGTCCTAACCACATCAGCCACACCATAAGGAACTCATTCA
Source organism: Emydura macquarii macquarii (assembly GCF_026122565.2). NCBI lineage: Eukaryota > Metazoa > Chordata > Testudines > Chelidae > Emydura > Emydura macquarii. The sequence goes on from NW_027133199.1 coordinate 5,991,835, forward strand.
CCTGCACATCTACTAATGTAATATATGCCATCATGTGGCAGCAATGTCCCTCTGCCATGTACATTGGCGAAACCGGACTGTCACTATGCAAAAGAATAAATGGACACAAACCAACATAAAAAATGGTAACATCCATAAACCAGTAGAAGAGCACTTCAATCTCCCAGGACACTCTGTAGCTGACTTGAAAGTTGTCAAACTTCCACAAAAAAACTTCAAAAAACAGACTTCAGCAAGAAACTGCATAGCTGGAACTCATATGCAGACTTGACACAATCAGACTGGGTCTGAACAGGGACTTGGAATGGTTCTCTCATTACAAGAAGTAATTGTCACTGTTCACACATTCTCACCTTCTAATCAATGGTTGTGAATAGGCCTCATCTACTCTAACTAAATGGACTTTTTTTTACACCTACCCTCCCCATTGTTTCTTACCCTTGGATGTATATATATACCTCCTATCTGATTTCTATTTCATGCATCTGACGAAGTGGGTTGCAGCCCACAAAAGCTTATGCCTGCAGAAATTTGTTAGTCTTTAAAGTGCTACAGGACTCTCGTTATTTTTGCTGTATACAGGCTAACACAGCTATCCCTCTGGAACTTTTCACACATTCCTTTGTTTAGGATAGACCTGTTATCAACTCCTCGACATACCTGGTTCACACACACTTTAGTTATAATTCCAACATATATTCTTAACGCTTAATACCGATTGCATATATATTGCATGCAAGAATATTAACAATCAGTGAGTTATTAGTTTTCAAATGATACCTCACAAGGCATAGTTTGTACAAAGATTATTGCAATAGTGTGTAGGATGTGAATACAGGGGTGCTTAAGTCTCACAATTTCCCATTAAAAGCTAGTATCTTGAATCAAGAGACCTCCATTTTATTCATTTAAGCCTGGATTTAAAAAAATGACTTAAGCATGTGCCTAAGTTTCAGTAGGTTAGTCTCTGAAGTCAGTGGAACTGCTCATGTTTTCAAAGTTTGGAATATGCTTAAACTCTTTGTGGAAGTGGGACCTTTGCTAATCTTGCTGATATGATGATGTGTAGAAGTTAACATTCTGTGCAGAAAGAGAAGGGTAGGTACGCAAATATCCTTTGCTATAAAGAGTGGCAAAGTTATTACTTCCATAATTTCCGAATGTATACATTCCGAACTTTATAGAATTAAAAATGAAACACGCTGGTCTGCTAACAAAAATATGCAATCTTCAAAATCAGTTACCATATCATAGTTCAGGATGGTAGCCAGAGTTGTACGTATCCTTAAAAATGTCACAAAGGCTGATTCTGAGACAAAAAGTGCGGTGACTTATTTCAGTACCATGTAAGCAACCTCACATGATATTTAAAGATAAAATATGTAGATCAACATATTTGGGGATAAATTAGCTTGGCTTTTGTATTGAAAATATGTACGACTAACTTTTTTGAGAGTGTCATCAGGATAGACAAAGAAGAACAGGTCAGAATTTATTTGGATCTTCCAAAAGCCTTTGATCCTTACTATATCTAGTGTAGTTTAATATATTTATTAATGATCTGGAATAGTGGATGAGCAGTAAGGTTTCAGAGTCTGCAGAGGACACAAATTTATGTTAGTCGAGACTAGAAAAAACAGTGAGGAACTTCCAAAGGACCTAATAAGCTAGGTGACTGGGCAGCATCTTGGCAAATGGAATCTTGGTAAGACCAGATTCACCACACAGTTTTGGCCTTCTTGTGCCACTCGGGTACCTTTGACCTTAGATTCCTGCCTGAGAAGAAATTTTGCCCATAGCCATGATGCTACATAACTGTCCAACAAAGCAGCTGATACTGGCCATTGTCAGAGACAGGATAGTGGATTAGATGGACGGTTGGTCTGATCTGATAAAGAATTCCCTATGTTCTTAATTTATTTGGTGGCTCCCAAAGAGCTTTTGTAAAGTTAAGTAAACATCTAGAACCTGTTTTCACATGTTCAGAGTAAATTTGAAGCTTCTTAGCCAGAGATTTTGAATTAGGGAAAATTTATTTTAAAAAGCCCCAGAATGCCAACAGTGAAGTCTTTAAAAAGAATATGCTGATCAGGGACCAAAAATATGTTGTCATAGGACAGACCCTTAAACAGTGGAATGGAGAAATCTTTGGTAGCAGGCATTTGGGATAAGAAGTTTTTCCTGTGGTTGTTGAGCAAAAAATGTGAGGGTCGATAAAATATTGCATTTGAATATGTTCATTAAAGTACACAGTGTCTATCTGCATTTATTGCTTGATGCCAAATTCCTTGAGTCATGTCAAGCCCCAGATTTCCACTTCAGGCTTGACTTGATACTTGACACTTTTAGTATCATAACTGTGTAAAAAGTTTTATTCAATACAGAGATACAGTTTTAAAGTTTTGTTGTTGTAATTCATTCTCTATTTATTATTTGTGTGTCTCAGAAGTGAACTAGAAAATACTTTGGTTAGTAATACATTTAATTGGAGGAACACGGAATATTTTCTGTTTTCTGTTCCATGGATGAACTAGAGTTTGCTCAAATGAACACAAGGTTTTATCTTAAAAAACAATTTCTAATACATTTTGAACCTTTGTTTGCGCAAACTGCAAGGACAAGTTTGAATTCATTAAGTTTAAATCATTACCTGGCAAGCCCTGCAAGATTGTAATTGCGTTTTATAGTAAGTTGTGTCAACTAATGCAAGTGGTTGTTATTGATAGGTTAGTTTTGGCTATGATGGGAAGTTTGTTTCTAGCACATGTAGATAGGTTACTGGATTCTACCACATGAACCATATATTATCTATGAAACAACATGTGGATTTTGATATGGCCATTAACAAATACTGCATAAAAAAAGAGGCTAAATTATATGTTTACCTACTTCGGGAAAGACAGACCTCCACATGCTTTGGGCAACTGATCCTTAATTAGCCCAAATCTTGTTTTAACTTTTCCAAATAAATACTTTACAAATTTATTCTACTTTTTCCTATTTGCAGATAGATAGCCTAGAGAAGAAAAAGGTACAAAGTTCCTGGCTTTCTGCCTTTGCAGAACTCTCACAAAGATATAATACCTAGCTCATACAGCACTTTTCATCAGTGGATCTCAAAACACTTTACAAAGGAAGTCAGTATCATTATCCCCATTTTACAGAGGGGCAAATTGAGGCACAGGGAGGTGAAATGACTTACCCAAGGTCACCTCATAGACCAGTAGCAGAGCTGAGACCAGACTTCTTCTCTCCTGAGTCGTATTTCAGTACATTATCCTCTAGGCCACGTGTCTCACTTGTACTTTTGCCCCACTAGCTCCTCTGACAACTACAGTCAGTTAACTTGTGTCCTGAAAATATCATTGCTATAGTTGCCAGAGTCTTTGGGCCTCCTACTGTTCCTCCCTTTTCCTTTCTTCTCTAACTCTGTAGTTGCTCCCAGTCTCAAGTGAGATAATGTTGCTGGTGCAACATCAAGCAACCACAAACTGCTTCCAGAGGAATGTCTGTTTGTCTCTATCTGCAATCTGTAACATAGGTGGTCTATTGGCTCAATACTGGTCAGCTGGTGTGGGATGGTCACTTTGTGGAGACGTTACTGAGTGCAATTTCTGGGATACATTTCTGGGCCTGCAGTTGTTACTGGCACATAAGTGCAACCTTTTGGAAATTCCATAACAGGTACGTTTTTCAGGCCCTGCCCCAGATGTGCCCCTCCCGCTGGCACACATGTTGGCAACTTCCTCCTTTGAAAATACTCAGTAAGTGAAAAATACAAAACAAAAAAATCCTAATCTGCTATTTCAGATGCAATGTATGATTTATTAGGATAATACTGGAGGAAGGATGGTTTAGTGACTAGGACCCTAGCCTACAATTTGAGAGATCTGGGATCAAGACCCTGCTCTACCATAGACTTTCTTGTGTGACCTAAGAAAAGTCATTTAGTCTCTGTGCCTCAGTTTCCCATGTGTAAAATGGGAATAACAGTAGTACTTCCCTATTTCATAGGGGTATTGTGAGTTGTTCAGAGAATGTGGTTATGGGAGGAGGGGCTTACTTCTGACTGACACTCCCCAAAAAATGCAGTTCCATGTCTCTGAATTGTTTTTTTGTTTGTTTGTTTTGTTTTGGTTTTTTTAAACCCATCATGGAATTGCTTGCTGCTTTTCCAGCATGGGAGTCTTTCATAGATCTCACAATATGAAATTAAGAGAGCTATCCTTCTAAATTTGTCCCAATCTATGGGGAAATGAATTTTTTTTAAAAGGTACACATCTTTAATGGTTGTTAAAGAGCATGCACAGACAAAATGGGAAGATTTGGTAGCATCTATATCTAGCAGCAGGAGCCAGAAACTTGGTGATAAGCAACTGAATCAATTGATTATATACAATATTATTGTGTTATAAAAGTCTACAGAGCAGGGTCTTTTCTGAAAGCTAATGGAACACTAGTGACTGATATCACTGCAAAATGTATGTATAAACATTATATAAGGAATTATGGATAATCATTGATATTAGGCTGTACAGTATGCCCAGACAGAAAGGAATGTCACAGCTATCCATCCAGCTCCAAGGAGATTAAGCAAGATCTGACCAAAAACAATTTAAGCCCCATTTACATAAAAATCAGCAAGAGGATGGGAAGTCCACAGAAAGGGAAAAATAGCAGGATGACATCCTGCCTCTTGAAACAAGTTCTTTGGACTTTGGAAGATATAAGCAGCGACAGAAGCCATCTTTGACATTTATCAGTGGACAGAGACAAGAGGCCAGAGCTCTTGAAAGCTGAGAAAGATAAGTCCTGAAAACAAAGGGGGAGGGAGATGAAGTCTCTGGAACTGAACATAGGTGAGAAACTTGCTTAGGTAAAGATCTTTCACCTAAGACGACAAGGGAAGCCAGCACGTCTTCTTGAGGCAGGTCAAAATTATTAAAGGTCTAGAAAACATGACCTGTGAGAAAGATTTGAAAATATTGGGTTTGTTTAGTCTGGAGAAAAGAAAACGGAGGGGGGACATAACAGTTTCAAGTACACCAAAGGTTGTTACAAGGAGGAGAGTGAAAAATTGTTCTCCTTAACCTCTTAGGATAGAGCAAGAAGCAATGGGCTTAAATTGCAGCAAGGGAAGTTTAGGTTGGACATTAGTAAAAAACTCCTAATTGTAAGAGTGGTTAAGCACTGGAACAAATTGCCTAGAGAGGTTGTAGAATTTCTGTCTTTGGGGTTTTTAAGAACAAGTTAGACAACCATGTATCAGGAATGGCCTAGTTATTACATAGTCCTGCCTTGAGTGCAGGGGACTGGACTACCTATTGAGGTCCTTCCAGTCCTACACGTATATGTTGAACAGCACTGATCCCAGTGCAGATCCTTGGGGAACCCTACTATTTACCTCTTTCACAATTTACCATTGTGAAAACTGAACATTTATTCCTACTCTTTCTTATATTTTAACCAGTCATTGATCCATGTGATGACCTCCCATCTTATCCTCTCATTATTTACTTTGCTTGAGAGCCTTTTGTGTGGATCATGATGAAAGGCTTTCTGAAAGTCCAAGTACACGATATCAACTGGATCATCCTTGTCCTCATACTTGTCGATGCCCTCTAATAATTCTAATAGATCAGTGAGGCATGATTTCCCTTTACAGGAGCTATGTTGACTCTTCCCCAAGGTATCATGTTCATCTGTATGTCTGGTCATTCTGTTCTTTACTATAGTTTTAACCAATTTGCCTGGTACTGAAGTTAGGTTTACTGGCCTGTAACTGCCAGGATTTCCTCTGGAACCTTAAAAAAAAGAAATGAAGAGACTTGCTAAAACCTGTGGAAAATAGAGACCTGGAGAAGAAGGTGACATATGAGACCAATCTACTGCTAACAACAACCAATTTGTGTTGTTTGAGGCTTGAGGAGAATAAAATCTGCAGCCCTTTACTGTAGAAAAGACACCTCAGAGAACATTTTCTCAAGCTGTGCTGCATAATCTGATAAAGAATTAAGAACAACAGCCTGCAGAGACCTAGTGCAAATCTACATTTGTTTAATGCATAGTAGTATGTTGTGAGAACTCCTGGGAAGCATATTTGCATATATTTTTTAAAAGCTATAAACTGGTAGTTACTGCTATTTTTTTCTAGGAAGACATGCTTATTGAGTCTCCATGAGAAAACAATTATTTCAAGATGTGGTCAGACTGTGTTGCAAAGTGTATGCAAATTGGCTTGCCACGTATCTGCCAAACCCTGTAACATTCAAATAATCACACAGGAAGGCCTTGTTCTTGCACAAACTCTGGCATTAAACAGTCTGGAGGTTTTTCCATTTAGATGAGCATTCATTGTGTTTTTCCAGTTAGACGAGTATTCACTGTGTTTCACAGTTTGTCCAATCACCATCCACAAGGCTTGATACAGAACTTGGCAGGATATATTATTTGCCCAAAGTATTCAACAGATACTTTTACAAACCATTCTGCCAGAGAGAGCTGGAGAAAAGCCTTCATAGACATTGGTTGCATATCTTTTGTCTTTCTTGGTGATTTAAAAAAGAAAAGAAGCTGTAATCTTTAAAATTATACACACTGCATAGTGCATCATGTTTTCATTTGACAGGGCTTGCCATATGAGTACCTCATACAATGTTAGTTTGTCTCTTCAAAAAATGAAGGCCATAATATTAGGATGCCACCTTAGTCTAGTAGTGCTTGTATTCCCTATCCTCTGAATCAAGAGGATACATTGTATTAGTGTTCAGTTTTTACACTATTTTATGCACAATTGAGGAACTTATTACTGTAATCACTGTAATCAGATGCAGCTTGAAAGAACACTAGAGTCAACACTCTGGAAGTTGGGTGTTAACTAGTTCTCTATATTTTGTCATTGCCTATACTAATGTTGACATGCAGGCCCAGATCTTCAAAAGGTGTTTAGTGCCAAATTCCAATTGGTTGCAATGGGAGTTAGGTGCTAACACATTTAGGAATACAATACAAACTAGTGACAGGTTGTGTCACCCCCTGCCTTGTAACTCTGTGTACCTTATAATGCTATGCTCCTGTAACTCCCTTGTTTAGACACACCCAGTCAGTATTCAACCATCCACTGAGTGTCTGTGTGTTAAGTAGCTCTGGTTCAGTAACTCCGACTCCAGCAGCCTGCTTGTTATACCACAGCAACAATCTGGTCTCCACCTGCCTTGATTACCTCTAGTCAAGTGACCTCAACACATCCCAGTTCCAAATTTCCCCAACACCATCTGCCCTGAAGAGTCCAGCCCTCCTCTGGACCACTCAGAAAAATAATAAGGTTTGTTCGCTCCTTTAAAGAGACAATACTCAGCAGCTTGCCACATTAAGTGGAGTTAATTACTTCAGTTCAAACACAGCACTGGATTGGATTGGATTAAAATAAAACTAGGTCATGTCTACACAACAAAATAATGTTGACAAGTTATGTCAGCAAACAGTCACCACAATAATGAAATTGCTTTTGCATGTCTACACTACGCTTCTTGTGCCAGCAGTGTGCATCCTCACCAGAAGCGCTTGTACCAACTGTACTGTCAGTGCAGGGCATTGTGGGATGGCTTCTGAAAGCCAATAACAGTCAACATAAGTAACGCAGTGTCTACATTGACATTGCATTGACCTAACTACGTTGACATAGATGGTATGCCTCTCATGGAAGTGGAGTTACTAAGTCAGCATAGTGGGGCAGTTGTGTTAGTGGGAGCAAAATTTTAGTGTAGACACTTACAGCGTTAGTTCGACGTAAGCTGCCGTGTGTTGACCTATCTCTGTAGTGTAAACCAGGCCCAGCTTTACCAACAATAGGACATCAGTTAAGTGATATCAAGTAAAAGAAATAAAGGTACAGATGGTTACAAGCAAATAAAAGTGAAAACACTGATCTAAATGTCTAAAACTTAATATAGCAAGACATAATTTTTTTAAATACATTTTTGCACTCCAGTTACTCTTGCTCCAGCATGGCTGACCATCTTTCAATCAGGATGTCCTACAGAAGTACAAGGTGCTGGTTTCCTTTGTCCTCTTCAGTGAAAGATAACTTAAGGGTTCACTGCCCCTATCTTTATAGTCCAGATAACCTTTGAGAAGCTTATCTCCTAAAATTCACTGACCCTGCTTCAGGAAGCACGAAGGCTTCCTAGCTGTGCAATCTCCATATCCCTAGTTGATAGATGAGTAATTACCTCCTCCTAGGGTGACCAGATGTCCTGATTTTATAGGGACAGTCCCGATATTCAGGGCTTTTTCCAATATAGATGCCTATTACCCTCAAACCCCATCCCGATTTTTCACACTTGCTATCTGGTCAACCTACCTCCTCCCCTCGTTAGCTTGATGGCTTTGTTTACCTTTTATGTAAATGTGCCTTCATTGTCTCTTCCTGATGACCAGTATGGTTAGACAAGGAAATACACAATTCATTATGATCCAGATATGTTGACTCCCAACTGCCTTGTGAGCTTTGATGGTTCTGTTTAATGCATGTAAATTGCAAGTCCATTGTCACTGGTCACCCTGCTCCATTTGTGTTCAAGACTTGGGCAGACCTATTTCTACTTTATTAAAATACCGACTTTAAAACATAGTATCAGAGGACATCCATAACTCCACCTGCAGCATTGTCACACATATTCTACAATGGTATTATTGACCAGTGAGTTATTAGTTTTTGATTGACACCTCACAAGGCGTAATTTGTACAAATATTGCATTGGTGTGTAGGGTGTGAATACAGGGCACTTAGGATCACAGGTGCCTAAATACCTCTCAAGCTCCGGACCTCAGTGTGATTGGAACTAAGTTCAGTGTCCTAAACAATTTTATGTAGAATAAAGAAGATTAATGGGTGCCACCTTTGACTTCATCATGTTGATAGTAATTTGAGCAAGTTTCACTTTAAAACTTAAAATATGCAGCTTCACTACTATCCAAATAATATGTTAAAGTTTAAATGTCATTCTAGTGGAAGCATCAAAGGTCCAATGTAGGTTTTCAGAGCTCCTTTCTACAAGGAAAGACCTGCTGCTGTAAATAAATGATGTAAACTGAGAACTTACATATTGTAAGTGGTTACCAGTTATGATGAGGAAGTGATGCAATCTATTGTATACAGCTTGCATAGGAATGAATTGTGCCTATTTATCATCTCAGAACAACTCCCATTTAAGTCCCCCATAAGCCCAAAAGGCTGCATGACTTTTCTGTCAGAAAGAGAACAAGGCTACAGCTTTAGGAACATGTAGTCTATCCCAATGAATTGATGTGGCACACATGGTGGGAGACAAAGGAAGCATCACACAACATTAATGATGACAATTGCTGTGCAATGCATAAAAGACTCAGCTGAGATATAAAGGTCTTCTTGAAAGTTCAGTTTCTTACACTGACTATTTCTCAAGTACAACAACAGGCAGTCGCTAGCCATTTATGCACCTGCTCTGAATAGTTAATGTTAAAATCAATTACTTTTTGCTTCAAACTGTTTGTGATTAAGTTTTTGCTATTCTTTTAAACAATCTCCCAGAACCAACAGTAATTAAATTATTAGAAAGCTAACTATATCAACATTGTTTTCTAGGACTTCATTTGTAATAGGGTTACATAGTAGGGTTTTCTTATCCACTCAGGTCATGTGTTTCCTGCTTCAGTTTCTCCTTTTGTGAATGCACACACATCCACATGTGTTTAAGCAACATCCCTTCTTAGCATTTGGTTTATTAGACACAGACAGGAAGCATAAGCAATTGCTCCTTCTGGGCAGCAGGAAGTTCACAAATAGTCCTTCCCTTATGCCCCTTTGCGCTTAGACCCTTTTGCCTCTTGGTCCCAGGAGCCCCTCACTCCCAATAAACAAACAGTCCCCTCATTCTTCCCTGCAGCAGGGTCTCACAGGCCTCCATTTGTTATCCTTCAGCCTTCTGCTTGGCTCCAAAAGACTCATCCCTCGCTACAAGTTTCTTTGCAGACTCATTCTTGACCTTGAAGTACAGCCCTCTGGGCTCTATAATTCATCAGCCCTCTATTTGGCTACTGTGGTGCGGGTCAGACTAGGACTTCTCCAGTCCCTGGCCTCTCTGCCTGATCCATGTAGAGTGACCTCTCCTACGTTTTTCCATAACCCAGCATCTCCCTTGTCTCCTGAACTTGTCTGAGAGTCAGGAGCTTAATATCTGGTTTCTTGTAGATCACATGCTTATTCCTAGTAATGTATTCTGTGACCAGCTCCTTGTTTCAAGGGCCAGGGGCTGTAAACAGAAGCACTGAGTGTGAACATGAATCCAAGGAACAGTGCTTTCTTAGACCCCACACATAAATATTTAAATATTTTATCAAAAGGAGCTTACATTTAATTTTCAGATTAGCTATTTACTGTCTTCAGAATTGTTTTGTTTTTCATTCTGTAGCTTTATCAGGTCTTTACTTCTCTCCAAATACTATTAACTCATCCCTCAACATAAAGTGTGGGGCCATATCCACAATATTAATACAATAGTTTAAATAGATGACAACAAGCAGCTAGTATTTCTGTATGAGACATATAGCTGATGACTGGATTTCATTACCAAGAAAACCAACTAGGGGTCAAATACAATGTTACCAGAAACGCTGAAAGGTTATAATGCCAAAACTGAACAACTCTTTGACATTTTCACTAAATTAATCTGTAGGGTATGATTTATTACGTTTCCAGCTTCTGAAAGTTCTATACATTTAATCCTAGCAATTTTTAAAGTTATATTGGAACAGTAATCTTCCTTGCTCTGCAGTCTGAAGTTCTACCACTGCACTGTGTTAATGATTTGTCTTCCTGGAACATAATCCTAAATTCACAGACAGCAATGGGAATCTTTCCTTTGATTCCGTCAGGCTTTTATTCAGAGCTGTAGTTGGTTTGCAGAAAGTCTTCTGAGGTTTCACAAATCTGTGAAGTCTCGTAGTCAAAACTGTGGCCTAAACTTGATTTATGATAGTATTGGAATATCTTGGATTGGTTTGGATCAAGGTCTGAAATCACACTATTTAAAGCTGTTATGATTTAACAAACCTGGTCAGTAACTGGATGGGACAAATCTAAAGAAAACCTGGTTTGTTGCAAGAAAAGACATGAGTATTTAGTAGTTGGCATTTTTGTCTTTGGGTATGTACTGACAGCAAATTCCCCAACAGAACTCGGGACCCTGTGTTGTCAAAGGTACCATCTTTTGAATGGAAGAAAAAGAGAAACTGAGGACATTAAAGGTTATATTTTCAAGAGTATTTGTCTACCAGAGGTGCTCAGATGCTACAATGAAGAGGGTCATAAAACGGACACATACACAGAAATGCACACACAATTGCACATTTAGTTTCTGCAAACCATAATCTTGATTGCATATACAAATGATCAATTAAATCATTGTTCATCTGCTCATGCAAGTATTGTTTTCCCATGCAATGGTAGTAAGTGTATTTGTAAATTGGACAGTGATCTGATCTGATAGAGCTTTATATTCACTTTGCACTGCAGTAAATGACCATATTAGCTACAAAGGAATGGAAAATCATGTTCACAGAGTTGAGCAACATCACTTATGATGATGCTGTAGCGCATAATATCTCAAGTCTCCCCAAATTAAATACCCATTTAGTAGGAAGCATGACAACAACAAAAATCCTGCAACATCCCACCTCTGAGAGGCTTCTGGGAGGAAGATAAAGTATTCACTGACATTGGCTGGAACCTCTCAGAGATAAAGCCCTCTGCAGGAGCATGAATTACACCCTTACTGAATTACTTTAGAATATTTTTCTGTAAGAACATAAGGGCGCATACCTATACATCCTATTCTTTTTAGCAAGGCACTGCAAGGGAGACAACAACATTTCGTAGCCAACAGTAATAAAGGTATGCCTTTCAGGCATCCTCACTATGGGTACAATAATATTCATGCCATGCTACAATCCAAAAATCCAACTGGTAAGAATCAAAGAATTGTATATGGAAACTAGACAAATGGGGTTACCATATACCTATTTGCTACTTACATTTTGGCTTCCTTTATGCCTCTCTCACTTGAAACACCTTAGCTAATGGTGACTTTCTTCTCCTTAATTTCAGGCTACTGCATCAGCTTCTTTTTCATAGTGTTATCATTCAGACTGTGCTCTCTTTGGAAACAGGGACAATTTTTTTGTTCTGTGTTTGTACAGAGCCTAGCTCAATGATGTTATAGCCCATGATTAAGGCTCCTGAGTGCTGTGGTGAAACAAATAAATCCTCCTCTTCCTCCTCGTGCTGCCTGAGGACCAAATCAAGAATGGAGCCCCATTATGTTAGGGGCTGTACAAATACACAGTAGAAGATAGTCCCTGCTCCAAAGAACTTACAATCTAAATAGACAAGCCAGATACAGGATGGGGGAAAGATTAGAACACACAATGTGATCGCAAATATCGTGTTAGTGCCACAATTTTTGGGGGGTGTATTTAGTTAGGAAGGGTTCAACTAAATGAAAAGAAAAGGGAAGGGAAGGTGAGTGAAGGTGGCCAGGGCAGAGGAGGAGAGTGTAGGGCAAACAGATGTGGAGTGAAGCTGAGGTTAAGAGACCGAGGGAGCAGGAGGGTTGGAGCAAACAGCCAGCACAGGGTACAGAAAGTCCCGTCAAAACCATAGAAAGTTCTTTGAAGGATCCTGCTTTGGTTGCCTCTGACCTTCCAACTGGAGTCTCGGGCTGGCTGCTCTCTACAGTTCTTCCCCCAAGGCAACATGGAGGGGAGGAGACACCACCTGGTTTAGTAGCCCCATAGAGTAAGGGTCTCCCCTGTACAGTCCTGGGTCTGAAGGGAGTGCTGGAGGGAGAATGGTGGCCATAGCTGGTCCCCATTTTACCTCCTTCCCTCCACAGTATAGTAAGCCCTACTTTGACTGCTCCTGAAGCTGCTTTCTCTCTTCTAATCTCACAGTGTATGTTTCCTTTTCACTTCAGTTTAAGATTCATACTCATCCCCATTCACCACTTAAGGAATCCTTCTGTTCTGTCCTTTGTGTAACTCATCTTCAAGACCACATTCTGTATTTATATCTTTACCGCTTTTTCAATTTCAGCTCTCTGTCTTTTACTCTATTCAATTTCTGTGCATCATTTTCTTTTTCTGCCCCATCACTGTGCCTAACTCTGCTCTTAAAAACGCTTTGTGGTGCTCTGTGAAAGATGTTATGTAATGATGACCAGTTTTGTCGTTTTAATGTTGTTGTATGCTATTTAGGGAGCTGTACTAATGGGAGCACAAAGCAGAAAGATCTGGAAGGCAATTATGTTATGCCTGAAGTACCTTTAAGATATCAATTCCAAGTTTGAAATCTAATAAAAATTAAGGGATATTGGGGGGTGTAATCTGATATGCATTCTTTGGCCTTGGCAGCTGAAATTTTCTCAGTACTAAGTGTCAGTGCTATAATAAACTCATGTTAAGCATGGACAGCTGACCAAAAAGTTTTGAATACAACTCTAAACCATTACATTTTATTTTCGTGTGGGTTCTACAACATTTCAGAATATTCTGGCTCTTCCGCTGTTTCCATCATTGTTTTATCAAGATAAGGAACTACCAAACTGGGGTAGCATGTTTTTTTTCTGGAATTGCTGACCAGTGCAAGTCCTAGGCTCCAGCTTATTTAGAAAAACAGAGGCAATAGGAAGACCTTATGGCTCCACAAATGGCATTTTGCAACCTTCCTTGCTCCTTGCCTGGTTAGCAGGCATCCGTGGTGACTAGTCAGTCCATTTAATTCCTGCAGCCTTTGTTTACTGCTGTTCTGGCCTGACCCCCTGTCCCTGCAGTCTCATAAGTGTTTGGAGAAAAATGCTAAATATTCCATTTGCAAAATTCTCAGCGCAAAATATAACGGTTTAGTGCAGCCTTACAGTGCTAAACATCATAAGCTTCTGACTACCATTAGCAAGGAATTAGCAGGCAACAGTCACCTAAACATAAATTGAGACCATCACCTTTCAAGCCTGCAACAAGATGGTTCTTTCCTCTACTTCCACCCATCCTCCATTGCTTCTTTTCTATTCAGTCTTATATTATGCCTATCGTAATATTTGACCACCTCAGAAAGCCTTGTGCTGTATCATCTCACAACTGCACCTTCCCAACATTTACATTCACACAATCTTTGCATTAAGGAGCTATACTAATTGTTTTGTTCAGAATGAAGAAAATGGTGATTTAAATATGTCAGATTAAACTCACCCCTGCTGGTGCAAGGAACTGCAAACTGCATTGCTCTGCACCAGTCAGGGCTGCTACACTTCTCAGGATTTCACCCCCAGTGGAGCCAAAGACCTGCACAAGCCTCATGTGTCTTCTGTGCATAATCCCTCATTCATATACTAGCATCATTTGCATGAGGATCTTTAGAACAAATGGAAGGTGTTGAGGTAATATAAGTTGCTGTTACAGACACTGCAATGGCTATCCTGGGCACCTTGGCCTAAATGTTCAGAAGTCGGTGATTTTGGGTGCCCTTTTTTCTGGCCTCCATAGGTACCAATTCTTACACTTTTCTTCCTTTCCTTGAATTAAAGCCTTTTCCCCATATATTTGGGTTACTCAGCGTGGCTCATATACCACTATGTGATGATTTGGAACATATTCTCTTTCTTTCACTTACTCAGGTTTTTATTAGAATTGACAATTAATCAACTCTCCCCAGGTGAAAGTAGAACGTACAACAACATAAAATGAAGAGCAAACAGTACTAATATATCACAATGGGCTTTATCTTATTTCTACTTAGGAATGGAATTTACAGCTTTGTGACTGTCTCTGTAAGTAACACAAGGAAAAAGATGTTATGGCACACTTTTCAAAGTGCATAACCTTGACATAGATAAACTATCTGTAGCAAAAGTTACAACCCCCGTTCATGTGGCTCAAAAGTCGCACAATCTGGTTGCAAGTGCTCAGCAGAAAATTCCCCAGTTGGAGGGGCAAATGTGACAAAAATGTCCTGTGGCCATGGCCCCCCTCATGACATAAAAGGCATGTCATAGCAGGGAGGTAGTGTGGCAGAACAGAGCTCCACTACACCTATTATCCACTGATGCAGAATCAGCAGAGGTGCAGTTTAGAGTAGCCTAGCAATTTCCCTCAGTTACTTCAAGGAGCTGTAACTGGCTCCACAATGTCCCTTCTTCTCTCCCGCACTGAGTAGAGCTCCAGCATAGGAAGGAATCAAGCCTTCCCAGCCCCCCCCCCCCCTTTATTTTTAAACACACAAGCAAATCCCAATTTAGTTTTCACAATGGCATTTTAGCATTCATAGTGAATAGCAAGGAAGGAGAGGAAGTTTTTAGAACCATAACACAGGATATTGCCAAGAATAATAGGCTGGGGGAAAAAAGAAAGTTTTTCCTGAGACTGAACCTGACAATAAGATCTGTTAACCAGTAGAATGGTCTCCTAACCCTAGAGGTGAGAGTGTTTCTGCTTGTGATGCTTAAATGTATAATGGACATAACACTAGCCAATGTACAAAGTACAGGAAATATAGTAGATGGCCTCACAGGCCTTTTGCAGCTTCAGATTCTGTGATTTTAGGATCTATAGTTTGGGATGCAGTCTTTACGTGCTTTATTTCACATATATGAAAAATATATTTGGCTATTTAAGCTAAAACCACCTCCATTATTTTGTAACATATACAATTACTACTTTGTACACTCTCCACTGCCATTAAAAAAAACTGCAGTCTAATTCACTTAATCTTGGCAATTTCACGCTTTTATCTCCCCCTACTCTCCCTTCTCCCTCCATATTCCTATGGAAGGGAAGACTTGGAGTCCTTTGGGGATTTCTGGGACATTGGACAGTGTCATCTCAGCAGAGACCAGAAATCCAGGAGGCCAAAGAAAGAGTCAAATTCAGGCTACCAAGAACCAGACTGAGCCTAAACTCACTATTTGCCTAGGAAGGTGTTAGGAGGGTGGTTGGTAATGGCTGTAACTGTTGGGAGAAGTAGAGTTAATGCATTACTAATTATGTCTTTCATTAGCATTATCCCTCTTTCCATTGTCCCCTGAGTTCCCGATAGCTAATAAAGCCCTGGCTACTCCTTTATTACTCTGGGAATTGTGATAACTATTTTACTATTTGTGCTCTGACACTCCACTGTATGACAGCGTGTGTTAAATATTTTCTCAAGGGACAAACCCTCTGTGTTCTCTGTACTAAGAAGGGTTTCCTTGGGTGGAGGCACCAGGTCCCTTATAGGTGAACACAGAACCCAAAACCCAGAGAAGAAAAGGCTGCAGCTACACATCAGGACTGGGCTACATAGGCATTTCAACATGGAGCGTTGCAATACCTAAGTACCTTCGTGAATCTAAACCCCCGTTGTTTCATTCTGCTCAGAGTTATGTCTGTGTGACAATGCTTAAAATGCCAGTGGCTGTCAGTGCCTTGTCTGCCCTAGAGAACCTTACTTTTACTACCACTCATCAAGCTGAAGTGGTGATAACGGAAATTTTAAAGAAGAAGCGTAACGTAGGCATGGCTTACTTTACTGTCCCTCCACTAGAGATCCACAAGGGACACGTGTCCTGAGAGAGACAGTTAATGCTGTGTAAGAGAAGGAATGTTTGTTCTGTGAACAATTTTTATGTAATGCCTAATTTAATAGTAAAGGGAAAAGAGGAAAATAAACAAAAATAGTCTCAGCATGGTCTAAAGTTAGTCTGGCCACCATATTAGGCAAACAAGATGGAAGATTAATTACTGAAAGAATAATTTATTCTATAGGCCGAAGGATTTGGCTGTCTCAGAGGCCTGAGGCAATGTATACATGAGGGGGAGAATCACAGAAGTTAGAAAACAAAACTACATGAGGTCCCATCTGATCCATTCCTTAGCCAGTGCAGGAGAGGACTTTACAGTGAGGTCTCCAGGAATTTTTCCAGTCTGGTATTTGGCAGTCCTTGAAAGCAAAGACAGTCTTGTGGTAAAGGCTCAGGAGATCTAAGTTCAATTCCTATGTCTGCCCCAGACATTCTGTATGACTGTAGACAAGTTACTTAATCTCTTTGTATCTCAGTTCCACTTTGATAAAATGGGGACAATAATCCCTTGTTTTTCCCCAAACATTATCTGTCTTGTCTATTTAGATTTTAGGCTTGTCTGGACAGGGACTCGTTCTTCCGACATGTATATGTATAACTCACATGGCCTAATAGGAAGATATCTCTTTAAGACATCTATTGGCTGGGGAAGGGGAGTCTTGGTAGGAGTAAATTGTGTCTGGGTCATTGTTGCTAGGCCGATTTAGCATGCCGCATTCAGAAGTCTCTGGAATTGGATATGGCAGTTTTGGATATGCTCCAATATTACTACTATACAATACAATACTAGGTTCCTTATGTTGCTGGGGTTAGACTCCATGAGGGCAAGCAGCCAGGGCAGCTGCTTTAGGAAAAGCCATGTGCTCTGTGGGAGTAGGGAGAAGCTGAGCCCGGGAGCAGAGAGCAAACTGTTTTTCCCAACTCTGAAGAATTCTACAGCAGGGTTTTTTAACCTAACTGGTTGGTTAATCAGTTAGCTGACTAGCTAACAGCGATTTCAGTGGAGGAAGAGAAATCTCCATGGATTATAGCTGAAGATTCCTACACCCAAGTGGAGGGAAGATGTTGCTTTTGACACAGAAGACTATAAACTTTGTGATCAAAGACTAACTAAGATTCAGGTGAACTCAGCCTAAGCTTTGGGAACTCAGTTTCTTCTCACTGTTTCTGTGGGAACCGATCTGTTTAAATTTAATTTGTTTTCTTTATTTATGTTTATGTAAAACTGTGAAGATCATGTTGTGGATTATAAAATAGTCATGTTATGTTGTAAAAATTAAGTTATTATTTATGATGTTTCTTTCTCATAAGATTTATAAATGTGGTACTTAATTAAGTTCATTCCTTTTGCTCTTTTAGGGACTTGAAGGTGGGGAGTTGACCCTGTGCAATCCTTGATGAAAATCCTTAAAAACTGAATTCTAGGTCTCCAGCTGCTTTTCCATGGGAATTGGGAGGTTTTTAGGCACCGGAAAAGGGCAATGAAGTGAACTCCAGCCCACCCAAAGATTACAAGTGCAGTACCTACTATAAGGGGGAATCAATCTCAGGTGGAGCCTCTAGGAGCTACTACAATATAAACAGCAATTTTAGTTTTAGTCTAATTTTGTAACCATGTCCCCAGAGACAGGGCCATAGTCATATGTACATGAATACAGAAAGGTTTCGCTTAACAATTCTAGACACTATTTTCTGGTGGTAAACTGTAACTCTCACTTATAAAAGATATTTAAATAATAATCACATATCATGTTCACCGTCCCTTCAAACATCCACTTATTGGTAGCCAATGTAGGAATTCAAAGACTGATCAGGTCTTGGAATTCCAAGATCAGGGCAACGTGACTTTTCGTTGTCTTCCACTGCTCAGAAGTCAAGGCAGAAGTACATCATCGCAGGAGAGCAAGAGAAGTTGCTATTATTTCTGTGAAACACTGAATGGAACGAGGACCTGGAAATTGAAGCAGCTGCTGCCAATGCTGTCCATGAGTTTGCAGAGTGTTTTCTCTGCCAATTACTTTTTTTATCCGGCCTCTGTGACATAAGTTCCCAAAGTAGCATGCTACAATCTCTCAACTGTCAAGGATCCATTCACATGGCAATCACTAGAGCTAGGTGACTACTACAAAACCATGTGTAGGAATTTTCATCTGGACTAGGAAATTAATTTGCATTAGCTGTGCTCGCTCCCACCTTTGCATTTTTTGACCATTCACGTGGATGAATTTTAGGGGCATAGTTATGTTCCTGGAGAGAATACATTTTAAACTCCCACCAAGTACAGTGCTTGTGCCAGAAACGGTTGCAGACTCATCCAATTAGAGGACAGAAATAATACTCTGACCTATCTGAGAAGTAGCTCACTTGGAATTGTGATATGTAAGGCAGGGTGCTATGTTACACATTGGTAAGGCATAAGAGTCTGAGTCCCTGATACAGCAAAGCACTTAAATACATGTTCTTAAGTATTGTAAGTATACATGGGTCTATTATTATACTCATTTTACAGAAGAGGAAATTGAGGCAATGAAGTTAAGCAATTTGTCCAAGGTCACAGTGGGTCAATGGCAAAATTGAGACCAGAACTCCAGAGTCATATAAACTGAATTATTTTATAGTAATAGAATGGTTTGAGGTAGAGGCAGGTCAGTAGCTTCTTTGAAGTGGATGATGAATAAGAAAAATCCTGAATCTAATAGCCACAGGGTACTGTTGTTTCTTTTGATATCATACAAGGTACATCATACAAATGAACTCATTCTTGTTGGCAAAATCCTTTTAGAACTTACTCCTTTTGTTGTTCTCCCCCGATGCAATTCTTTGCTGTCAGCACACTGAGCAGAGCAAAGTAAAATTTACTAAAATTCCCATCACTGAAGCATCAGCACAGCTATCAGGGATTTAATAAATTTCACTGTGCTGCTGCACTCAGCTAAGCAGAGTGGAGCTGCTGGGGAGAACACAACTGGGAATGAAAGAAAGTACAGATGGCCAAAGGCACCACAAGAAAATGGTTATAGGACGGAAGGAAGGAAGGAAACCAGAGGTAGGTAGGTAGGACACTAAATATGAGAGAGATACAGACAGGACACAAGAATGGAAGAGAAGCAGGAAGATCCTCAGGCTAGTGCAAATCAGTTAGCTCCAAAGTATTTCAATAGAGGTACACTGATTAACACAAGCTAAGCATCCAGCCCTATAAACTTGGAAGGATGGAAACAATAGTAAAAGGGAAAGCAAAGAGAAAATATGGATAGTGGGCTTATAGATTCTTTGTTTGATATGCTGGGACATCATCCCTTCCCGAGCTTCCTTTCTGTTTCATTTAATAAAATGAAGATACATCTTAAAACCCTGGTAGCCTTTGGGGAAAAAAGAAAAAAAAACATTAAAAAGAAAAAAGAGTCTTCTCCAAGGGTCACCCTTGTAGGAAAGCAATATTTAAATCCACCTACATACATAGTAGTGCTGATCAGAACTTTTTCTATTAGCTGTATTTTGGTCAAAATATGCTGTTTCACTGAAGCTGAAACTTTGTGTAGTGACATACTGGTTTTGACAGGAAGTTTTCTGAGTTCCAGAGCTCCCTGGTCACTCTGAAAGACTAATAAAAAACCTACCTTTTCCTCTACAAAAATGTACATTACAACACAATTCCATTTTGCTAAAATGTTCAAAAGAGTTTGCTGTTGTTCCCATGCACAACTAAAGAAAATTTCAAAACCTCAAGAGTTGTTGCAAAATGCAATGGCTATCCTCTAACCAGCTCTTATACACTGCATTAGGGTTAGTCACAAATCCATTTTGGTTTTAGCAGGTTCTCGGTAGATCTTTCCTCTAATCTATTGAGAGAAATGCTTTCCCATGAAAGTAGCAGTTACCTTCTTTTAATATAAGGGGCTTTCAGTGTAGAAAATTAATTGATTGATTGCTGACATGCACCTAAATCCAAATATTTGTGTAACTCAGCATAAATTTATCACCATGTTTTGCTGTGTCACTGAACTTTATCCAATATTAATGGAATACTTGATTAAAGTATATTTTAATACTTGCATATTTTCATCTCACATACAAATTTATCACCAGAACTATTACATTCAGCAAACAACATTGCATGCAACATTACAGATTTAGATATATTTGCTTTTGAAACTAGTAGGAAGAAAATTAAAGAGATCATGACTTCAGTAAAATTCCACCTGATGGAAAAAATGGAAGGATGAAAGATAATGTAGATACAAGGTTTAAACCAAAAACATGGTATAGTATGCAGCCATTTTATCGATACATGATTGCACTGTGCATTTCAGATCCATCTCTTATTGAAAAGGTATGTCTAATTGCTGTCCATTGCCACGCCTTGGTCTGTTTCACCATTATTATTTCCTGATTTCTCCTTCCCACAGAACATAGATTTCTGGTTTATTTTCCCAGCTGTAATAGCTAGAATTGTCCCAAGTGAATCGCATTTTAAAGTGGAGGTCCCCAAACTGTGGGGTGCACCCCTTGAAGGAATATGCAGGAACATTTAAAGGGGCACAGCAGGTCCTGGACCAGCACCATCCAGTCCCGCTCTGCCCAGAGATCTGTTCCAGCCTCACCTCTCCCAGTCATGGCCCCTGCCTCGGCCACGCCCCCGGTCACAGCACGCAGCCTCAGCGCCTGTCCTCCACATAGGTGGTTGATCAGATAACAAGTGTGAAAACTCAGGACAAGGAGAGGGGGGTAATAGTTGCCTATATAAGAAAAAGCCCCGAGTATCGGGTCATCTGGTCACCCTACCTCTGCCTCAGCCCTTGATTGTGGTCTCCGCGCCTGGCCCCCAGCCACCACGGCCCCGCTCCAAGCCTCAGATCCCAGTCACCACGGCCTCACTCTTAGCCGCAGCACCCCTAGCCCCCAATAGGTCCTACTCTTAGCCACCACTGGGGGGAGCAAGGGGACACAGTGGGGTAAAGAGGGGCACAGGGTAAAAAGTTCAGGGATCACAGTTTTAAAGAGCTAGCAGTGAAGGCAGAATGGTTAGAAATACAGACATCTGCAACCATTTCCAGCTTCTTAACCACAGGGAGTTTCATTAAGAGGTTAATTTTGAGAACATTAATGGAAATGTTAAGTAAGCCCAATGTTAAGACTGATCCCTGAAGTATAACTCACTAGATATTTCCTCCCAACTAGATACACTACTGTGTACTTTTACTTTTTTGTGCATGGTAGTTCAGTCAGTTTTCAATCCCCATGACCAAGTTTCTGTCCAAGTTGAGTAGAATTAATTTTTCTATTGAGATTTCACAAGAGTCTGTAGCAAATGCTTTGCTAAAATCCAAATATGTCAGGCCAGAACCTCAGTGGAAGAAAATCAGCATAGCTTAGTTGACTTAAATGGAGCTACACTTGTTTACACCAGATCAGGATCGTGTCCTGTTTTATAGGTAGCATTCCTCTCATCCATTAACTCTGTAAATATTTAAAATAAAAAAGAAATCAAGTTTATATGACACCATTCCATTATTTCATTATTTTCCAGGCCACCCATCTTATAACCTATAAGGACTAGATTGCAATCTGGCCTGAGAAAGGGACCACTTGTTGCTCTATCCTGGAGCAATCCAAGGTTACAATCTCCCTTTCGGCTCCCTGCTGCCCCAGGCAAGGTGTAAGCTGCAGCAACTCTACACTCAGTGAATGATAGAATATCCACCACTTCTCTAAATAAATTGTTCTAATGGATAAG
Source organism: Emydura macquarii macquarii (assembly GCF_026122565.2). Lineage (NCBI taxonomy): Eukaryota > Metazoa > Chordata > Testudines > Chelidae > Emydura > Emydura macquarii. The sequence goes on from NW_027133199.1 coordinate 6,014,221, forward strand.
TTCCCTCACTATTAAAAAATTGCACCTTATTTCTAGTCTGAGTTTGTCTAGCTTCAGTTTTCAGCCATGAGATATTATGCCTTTGTCAGCTATATTAGAGAGTCCTCTTCTTTTAGAAATCGCTTGCCCATGTAGGTACTTACAGAATGTGAACAAGTCACCTCATGACTTCCTCTTTGTTAAACTAAACAGATTGAGCTTCTCTAGTCTCTCATTGTAAGGCAGATTCTCTAGACGTTCGTGTCATTCTTGTAGCTCTTTTCTGAACTCTTTCCAATTTGTCACTATCCTTTTTAAAGTGTAGATATGAGAGCTGGATATAGTATTCATGTGATCGTATCCCTTATGCTGTATACAGTGGTAATGGGCTGCACGTCCCTGCTTCTATTGGATATTCCTTTGCTTATACAGCCCAGGATCTCCTTTTCTGTCTTAGCCACTGCATTGCAAGCTTATTCAGCTGATTGTGGTTATGGTAGGCAAAGTCCTTTTCTGAGTCACTGTTTTCCAAAATACAGTTTCCCCTATAACTGTGACCTATTAAATCTTGGCTCCCAGATATATGGACTTGCATTTAGTTGTATTACAATGCATACTTTTCAAGTGAGTCCACCTTACCATGCAACCCAGGTTGTTCTGTAGAACTGAACCATCATTTACCACTCTACCAAGTTTTGTTTTATCTGCAAATTATACCAGCTATGCTGTTTGTATAATCAAGACACCAGCTGAGTGAGTTAGGAGGCTCTTTGTTAGCCCAGCTTTCTCTATGTGAGTGCTTGGTGTCTATGCCACACAATCCAAGACAATGGATTTGTCATGTCACGGTCAACTAGACTTACAGAGAGGAGATCCTTTGTTCCAAAGGTGGGGTCATTTGAGTGTTTATCTTGCAAAATTCATCCCAGGATGGTGTTAAATTGGGAATGGTGACAATATAAAAAGTCTGTCCTTCTGCACTTTAGAACTCCCTTTTCAGTTAACTGAGTTCTTGCCATTTCTGACTTTTGATGGACTCCAGGTTTATTGAATTAATTAATTTCAGTATTCATATAGCTAACAGCTTCCATAGATTGGTTCAATACCTTGTGACCTCCATAAGAACTATCTTCCTATCCCAAGTGATTTCAGACTCTAAATATATATTACTTACTGCCAGGTTCTATAGATCATAAGGTCTTTGCCTACTCTGACTATTTACCCCACCTCTTTCTATCAAGCACATATTTTTCCCATTGATGGTAATTCACATGAAGAGTCCTTAGAGTCTGGCTCAGTATTATTTCTCCCCCTTCTCCTTGGACAGCCTTGAGGCTGGACACTATAAGGAGGCCTTTTAGAGAGACACTGAGCTGTTGTCTTCTATCATCCTAACTACATGCTCTGCCTACTAAAATCATCAGCATTTCAGTACATTTACTGAACTAGGTTCTCCATTGACCTCCTGCAGTATCCTATTAAATCTTTTATATAGATATGAGACTTGGGCATTTACTAAAGAAAGAAAGACAGCTACATACCTTTGAAAATAAGGTGTTGAGAATGATGTGTGGAGAAGAAGATCTAATTATATACTGGATCTTTTCTTCTGATATTGGATATTGTTTTGAGCAGAGTTTTGTGACTAAGTGGTTGAAGATTGTGTCAGTCTCATTGCCTTGTACTTGAGGTCAAAGGTCACTTTTGTTTTCATTGGAGGAGAATGCTTATTATATTAATCTTCCTTCTGAAAGTGAGAGACCTAATGTAGTGTTCCAGACTTCCCTGGGGGAGAACATCTTGATGCTGCAGAGCTTCTAAAATAGTAGCCCTCTTTTGTCCTCAACTATTGATACATTGACTGCCAAGTGTCCTGTCTGCATGGGTCCTTTACAGATCTGGTTAGTCAGCAACAGATGAAATGCATGACCTAGAAGCTGGGAGTCTAACTTCAGTGTAAGGTGACCAGATAACAAGTGTGAAAAATCAGGACAGGGGGGTGAGGTGTAATAGGCACCTACATAAGAAAAAGCCCCGAATATCAGGACTGTCCCTATAAAAATGGGACATCTGGTCACCCTAGCAGTGGCAAATCCTCAGTTTAGACCAAGGGAGAGAGGAGTGAGAACAGGACTGCAGTAGATCGATAATTATACAGCAATGTCTCCAGGGAGGAGAATGAGCAGCAGCTGTAGACAAGAGTGGGCTGGCACAACTGCTGGAGGAGGCAAGAGATGGTGCAGAAGGAGAGTTGGCCAGCGGAGCTGTTGGTTACAGACCTGATAATTTTGATAACAAAGATAACTACAATTCCTGATACTCTCTCCAGTAGGAGCAATAAACATTTCCTGCTTAATTTTTAATAAGGGTCCCAGCATATTTTTGTGAGTAATTCTTAAATTGTTGAGAGAAACAAAACCTTAGGTTACCCACAAGGAAGAAGTTTTACATTTCTCCCTCATTCATTACTGATACAATCTGAAGATGTTCCAAACAGCTGAGTAGAAATGTATTGTTTTCAAATAACACAGTGCTAAGCATAGGGCAGTAATAAACCAAACCCAGGCTGCTGCAGGAGACAATCTATGTCTGCAAATAAGGTCTCTCTTTCTTCTTAGGCAGTTCCCAATTCATCCTCCTTTCCCACAATTGCAATGTCACAAATCTGATAAACTCAGTTCAGGCTATAGATTTTGTCAGAGCACTGACAGTGTTCTCTTGTAATAACCTTCTCTTTTAGGCACAATCTGATGTTTTATCACTGACACTACTACGCACTTTAAAAAAAAGTTCAGCCAACATCTTATTGTTTTCCTTGATCCTGCTTTTCTTTTAGTTACATTTTGTTCTTCCAGTATGAAGAGTCTGTTAGAAGCTACTAGCAGTCAAGGTTGTCAGAGGGGACAACTTCTTTAACTGCTGGAGTAGTGAGCTTAATCTGTCACTGCCCAGGCTCTTGGATAAATTTAGTTCACACTGGGCATGCTCAGAGCTTGCCACTAGCTATTGGCATAGTCGCTCCCATTTTGACTCCCTATTTTATGTAGGCCTCAGCCCAGCAAAGCACATGCATAACTTTGAGTTCAGTGGAAGTACTCAGGTGTTTTGCTGCTTTGGAGCCTTATATAGATGACATTTTACTGGTTTGGGGGCGACTATACTTACATATTGTACCAGTTTATGACATTTTGGTGATAGGAATTAGTCGATTTGTTTAATCTGCTAATTCAGGAAAGCTCTCCGGTACCAAAGTGAGGGTATAGATAATGAATAAAACAGAGCATTTAGTTTGAGCTCCTGTATAGGGCTTTAACTAGTCAAAGTCGTGATGGGGAGTTGCTCATACTCAACATTGTTCAGAGTTTGGCAGAGGGTGTTCCCCTTTGTTTAAAGCTAGATAGATTATCGTAACTTTTTCTGCTCACAAACCTGGCACAAGCAACCTAAGTAGTAACTGATTTGGGACTCAAATACTGATACCACAATCTTAGGCTCAATCCTGCAAGGAGCTAATAAATATTGAATAGCCTGGAATTGTGCCTGGAATTGTGAACTGAATGGCTTGTATCCAGTATAGTACTGTTTTGTTTTTTTAATCTTCTAAAGTTGGTGTTTCATGTGGAGTATGAGGTGCAGGAGATAAAATTGAAATAACATTAGTTTCCACCTGTTAAAAACATTTCTTGTTTAAGATGCACTATAGCAGTGGCTCTTAATCTTTCCAGACTACTGTACTCCTTTCAGCAGTCTGATTTGTCTTGTGTACCCCAAGTTTCACCTCATTTAAAAACTACTTGCTTACAAAATCCGACATAAAAATACAAAAAGTGTCACAGCACACTATTAATGAGAAAGTAAGCAATTTTTCAGTTTTACCATATCATTATATTCCAGTTGATTTATTTTATAAATATTGTACTAACATTTCAGTGAATAGTATATGGAGAAGTATAAACAAGTCATTGTCTGCATGAAGTTTTAGTTTGGATTGACTTCACGAGTGCTCTTTATGTAGCCTGTTTAAAACTAGGCAAATATCTAGATGAGTTCATGTACCCCCAGAAGACCTCTGCTTATCCCCATGCATGCCCCTGGTTAAGAACCACTGCAGTATAGGAGCATCACAGCTGGACCTCCTAAGGTGTATGGAGAGAGTCCCTCCTGCTGAGCTTCTAAGGTACACAGAAGGGAACCTCATTCTCTTGCACTCGGAGAACTCTACAGTGGAGAAAGGTGATGTAAGTGCTTGTGTGTCACTGAATTGGGACCTTTAGCATTGATCCTACAAGGACCTGAGCAACCTTAACTCCACTGGAAGTCCCTGGGAATGAAAGGTACGCAAAACTTGAGGGCCCCTTGCAAAATCAAATGCTGACTGACAACTGTTCCTTTATTATTCTCTTTGTATGAGTTCCTATGCAACTAATAATTATTGTAACATTGAATACAAAATCAACTCTAATATGTTATCCAATTTTTCTGTTAGTGTTTTCCAGCATTCTTTATAAACTACCAGTATATTTGATGGTTTCATAACCAGTGCTTGGATTGCAAAACATTCAATTACACATAGCCTCAACATTTAAGAATAACCTGAATGTAATGCAAAAATCAAGCAAATCAGGCACAGATTGTTTTCTTCCTGAGCATTGAGACTTAACATCACCCTGTCTGACATGCATAATTTTCCATGAAATTTTGAGGAGATACAAGAACAATGTATCTGATGGCTAATAATCCAAAGAAAAGCAAAAAAAAAGAAAGAAATTATAGCTGAGAACAGTCATTCAAGCTGTTCCCATAGAAAGTGAAACATTTTGCATTTTTACTTTTTTTTTTGTGCTAGAAAAAGACAAGGCAAAGCCTAAAGAAACATAAACATACCTTTTCTGGTTAAGTATTGCTCATTCCTACTTATCAAATATAGCTCATTTCCCAGGCCTGGTGGGCTGGTAGAATTATCAGCAACATCCTTCAATACACTTGTTTAAGCAAAGGGTTGTTTTTTTGTTGTTTTTTTTTAAGTTAAATGCAGCACCTGTGGCAGTTATGAGTAGCTCTAGCAAATTAGATGGTAATTAGCTCTAAGTTTGCAGCTGACTAGACATATGCCACATGACACTCCATTAGCCAATCAGCTGTTCATTATTTGTAGAACTAGCTGGGGGCAGCAGGAAGCTGAACAGTAGTCAGTGCAGGTCTTCTCAGGTGTGGGGGCAAGCAAATTAGCTAGCACTTACTCCGTTCCAATAGTTTGCAAATTAAGTTTTATTTTTTAATCATTTATTCACCTTGATCCCTCTGTATAGCTCACACAGATCTTCTCTCTGATTTTTCACCTCTGTCTTGCAAGAGTTGTCTTCTCTGTTATTTATATTGCAGTAGCTCTCCACTCAGGGTTAGGGCATCCATTACAGCCATTGAAAAGAGCTTTCCTATCCTTTCACTTCACTAACTGTCCAGCTATTTTCAAATTTCATCTAAAAATGCACCTTTCCCCCCCTAAATCTTCATTCTTCTCTCCTTCTACTGTTATATTTTTATTTCTATATAAAGAACTTCTGGACACAGTTTTTATGTAAGATTTTGCAAAAGATAAAGGGCTGATCCCATAAACCATTATTCATGCGGGGAAAAAATCATTACTCATACCAATAGGTCTACTTTTGTGAGTAAGGATCTGCAATCAGTGGATTTGACTATTTGCAAAAACCCTCAGGGTCTGTACACTGACCTCATTTATGCTGAGTCAGTAGAGTTACACAGCTGTAAAATTGGTAAGAGATAAAAATCCAGTTTTAGTGCTAATCTACCTATCTTGCACAAACTTCAAACTCTTTTTGATGATTATTCTTTGAAAACATTTTTTAAAATTACTCTCCTAAAAATCACTTACTACTTGGAAATGTTGCAGCAGTTATGCAGCACTGTCGTGCCAGTACATACAACAGAGACCTTCCCCACTGCTGTTCCCAATGCCACTCAGCTGTAACTTTTCATTATCATTTATTTGTATTAGCAAACCTGGCCCTGAGTGCCAGTCAGTCAGCCTTGAGTGTGCGTATGTGAGGCAAGATAATGTGCTGTCTGGTGCTCCACAGACAAAAGAGACAGAATGAGAATTTTAAATTAGCTATTACAGAAATGTTTACCGTCCAAACCTCTTCTCCCTAAAGTGGCACCAAAGATGTTTAAAGTGCATCCTCCTACCTGGTTTTCTACTTGGGATGAATCTGCACTGTTCATCTCTCTAGTGGTGATACACAATCTTTCCATTCATTTCTGTGCATTCCTTATTCATTCAGACCCACTCAGAATTTTTGTCATCAGTTTGGAACATGGTTTGACTGAAAAGCTTTGTTCAGCTGAACCACTAACCATCTGTTCAAGGTTTCCATTCCCAGTTCCCATTTATTAGATATTCTATGCTCACAAGTTTATAAGAAGTTTATACTGATCTGCTAGACTCTCTCGCCTCACAGAGTGAATTCAACTCTGTACGAAAGGACCAGCACGAGGCCTCTACTCTATTTAAATCCAATTTAAGTCCCCAAAATAGGGTTTAAGAGGGACATAAATGATGCACAGGCTTTGTACAGGCCTTCAGTATAGGGGTGAATGTCACCCGTAATGAAGTTTTCTCTTGAACAAGAGTCTGTGAAGAGACAGGAGTAGGTCAAATAATCCCTAAAGCAGGACTGGTAGTGCAACAGGATGCATTCCAATTATGCTTCAGTAGAAATGTTTTATACATTCTTTATGAAAGTTTTTACAACATAGTAGAGGGTCCAATATTCTTTCAGCTGGAGCAACCTGCTAAGGGATTTGGATGCATGCTCTGAAGTCAAAACAAGTGCAGCATTTATCAAAACAGGGACTAAAATAATTAATGGAGTTCGGGATGGGATGGTCAGATACCAAAGAGCACTTCTGAGAAAAAGCTCATAGCAAGTGGTTAACAATTTACTTCTGATAAAGACGTTTCCATTTTTATTGAGGTCAGCTCCTCTTTTCTTCATAACTTTCAGATGCTCCACAAAAATAAGTTTCACTTATAGTGGTGCCCTTATTCCATTCTGTTTGAACTGAAAAATCAAAATGTTTAAAAATTAAGTTTAAAAAATTAAATATTTCCTTTTAACAATTTTGAAAAAAAAATCCCAATTTTTTTTCCAAGTGCAGAAATTAATTGAAACTGACCATTTGCTTTTGTTCATAGCCTATTTCTAAAGTATTATTCATTGACTATTATACTAATAAACTTGATTATACCTTATAAAACCACCAATGGTTTTATGCTTGAATAGCCATCACAAAAAGAAGCCATAATGACAGAATAAGGTAAATGTACTAAGTCATTCATGATTCTCACTGTAAATAAAAAGCAGGACCCATTTCACAAATATACTGTTCTTTAAAAGGGTGATTGGATTTGTGCTGTCTCCAGTGTTAACTTTCTCTTCTTGTGGAGGTCATCCAAAGGTTTTCAGTATCCATGCCTTGTATTTGCCATGTGTCAGGCAGTGGTGTACCGAGAGGGTGATGGGGGGAACCAGGCCCCCAAGTGCTGGCCTGCGAGCGGGGCACCGGCCCGGCCCTTCTTGACGCGCAGGACACGGAGGATGCAGGAGGCTCTGAGGGATGCCCCTCAGAGCCCCCCCCCTCAGAGCCCCCTCCCCACCCCGTGCATCATGAAGGGCTAGCCACCCTGTCCAAGCCGGCACTGGGCTGCAAGGCTGAAGTGGGAGATGCAGGCGCCATGTGGTGGGTAAGTGCAGGGGCGGCAGAGCCAAGCCTGCATTTGTGGCCCCCCAAGGCCTTAACTTCCCCCCCCCCTCCATAGGTACCGACCTCCCGTTCCCGGGGCAGCTAGGGGGTGGCGCTGGGACTCCTTCTGCCCTATGCTGAGGGAGATGTGTGCGCGTATGACCTGGGAGTGGAACACAAATGTAGGCTTGACCCCCGTGCACCGAAGACCCTGGGTACTTCACTGCTATCAGGTCAGGGGACGAAGAATACAGTAGAACCTCAGAGTTACAAACACCTGGGGAATGGAGGTTGTTCGTAACTCTGAAATGTTGCATATACCATAAAGTTTTGTTCAGAGTTACGAACATTAGGAAGAAAGGGTCTATTTTAAAAGGCTGACCATGAACAAAGCTGCACACAACTCCCAGGTCATGTCATGATTTGGTTTATATTTAATGTTCACATTGTTGGCGACGTACTACAGATGTTCTTACAGGTCCATAAGTGCAAAACATCTTCTGTGGGCTGGGTGTTTGTCAAAATGTCTGTTTTAATTAAGTCTTTTTTTGCTTATCTAGATGGTCTGAGAGATTTTTGGTAGTTAAGTACAGGCAATTTCTAAGCAGGCCCTTCACGCTAGCTTGGTAAAACCAGGGTGAAATCCTAGCATCACTAAAGTCAGAGGCAAAATTCCCATAGACTTCAATAGGGTCAGGAGTTCATCTGAAGTATCTAGAGTTATGCCCAGAGTAATGGGCAAGAAGGGGTTTTAATTCTTCACCCTCATCAGAAAATCTTTACTCAGGGTCATTCCAGACCATTTGAACTTAATCAGCAGAAGGACTAAATGGTCAAGCCACAGCAGCTCAAAAGAAACTTTATACTCAGCTCCACAAAGCTATTTTGCTCAGCAATGTCCAGGTTGAAAAGTAAAACCTTTACCAAAAAAAAAAAAAAAAATCTCAGCCTCAACCATGAAAACAAGTGGCAAACTAAGGAGCATGACAGGCAAATAGTAAGCTGGACAGGGATGCAAATGCCTTTTTTGTTTGTTTGTTTGTTTTTTGTTTGCAACCCGGGAACCACTCCATAGCTTTAAAAAGACCAGCCCTAGCAAATGCTGGGGGTATATCTCAAGATAGTGCAACACACCTGAGCTCTGTGATCTGCACAGAAGAGCCACAAAGCCTTCTTGTCCCCAGCCATGTCAGCTGAGGATAGCAGGAACCTGGGATAGCAGGAACATGCTGAGTAGGGCTGTTTGGGAAATTTGACAGAATTTTTTTGGGGGAAGGGGGCAGAAAGTTCCAAACAGAAAAAAACTTCCAACAGAAAGCTCCCTGTTTTGGGATCCATACCTGCTGTAGGTACAACTGTGATTCACCAAAGCCATCACTCAAGTACTACAGGGGTACAGTATTCCACCCTTGCCTTTTTGATTGACATTATTTTCTTTGTGGGTATACATTGCCCTACTTGACTTGTCACAGACCTCTTACCTCTCTGTCATCAGGTATGACTACTGCCTCAATTTTCTCTCTGGTCTGCAGTGTCTCTCTGCCGGAAGCCCCAGTCCTGGGCCCTTAAAGGAAGCAGGTGTACTGAATGCGTTGCCTCAGTGTTTAGGGTCACATTCTTCATCTACTTCCCCAGCCTGCCTGTAGGTCTCCCACTGCTCCCTATTCAGTCTCAGGCCTCTTCCCATAGCCCCTCCTGGCTTCTTTCTTCAGATCTCGACCCCTGTTACACAAACTTCTTCCTGGGGGTATTCTTATTAAAGGAGACATCTAGAGACCTGTCTCAGTCTCATCTCTTCAGTAGAGATTCAAAAATCTGTTCTTTCCAAGGCTCTCTCCTGGGCTCAGTAGCACAACCCAGCCCTTTTCCAGGCTATCTCAGCAAGAGAACCAGTGTAGGTTCTGCTTCCTTCCTATTCTCTCTCACTGAGGAACAGGAAGCTTTTTTCCTGGCCCCCCTTCCCAGCATGTATTGTTACTCAGCCTGTAATTCCCTAAGATCCTGGGGAATCTTTTCAGAATAACCAAATGTAATTGCCTTTCCTTTTTGGTGACCAGACCAGGTAGAATACACTTAAATACTTGATTGCCACCTATAATTTAGCATACCAACAACAAGTTAGTATTAGAAGAAATATGAGTGCATGATAGCAAATTCCCACATTTTTGTGAGTCAATGAGAGGCCTCTTATCAACTTATGTTTGGATTCCAGGGATGATATAACTCCTGTCAGATAAACTTAAACTTCACTGAAGCCTATTTATTACCATCATCATACCATCTAAATATAGTAATGTGGTGGCAGGGGGAAGAAAGTTTATTGTAACAAAACTGTATATTGTTTTCCCACTCATGAAGCCACACACAGAAGGTGCAAGTTAGACATGTGAAGTTACAAAGACTGTATGAAGAATTAACTTTTCTGCTTGACATACCAAAGCTTCTGATGGAATCAAAACTATGTTCAAGGAGGTTTTAATATCAATTCATAAATACAGTTCCAAATGCATTGATACCTATTCAAAAAGGCTTTTGCATTTGGGAATTTTCCATTGACACTAATTGGAATGAGAACAACTTCTCCTCCTCTCTCTGGCATGCCCAGGGCCACATCTTGTAAACCGAGTGCAGGAGACATACAAAATCCCTTCAGTACCCTTTGTAAAATATATACTCTAAATCCAGACACAATCACGTGAAGGTGTATAGCTGGAAAATTGCCCATTACCTGTTTCTACCTGTCAGTACCAAAAAATGGCTTTAATTGTAATTATGACATCAAAAACATGAAACAGAGACCTTTTCAGCTCTTGATATACCCTCAGAATACTCTGCACTATCTCCACTTTTGCCAACCTATCATCATGGTGGAAACTCCGTGCCAAAGCTGATGAAATGGGAAATCAATGGGACCAGATAGTGTACCATCAAAGGCATGTAAAGCATTAGGCCCTGAGGGAGTGGTAATGATGAACTGTTTCAACTTAATTCTTTATACTAGAAAAATGCCCGATGTGTGGACATTGGTCCCTATCTTCAAGCATAAAGAAGGTATGCAAGAATGCTTTAATTCCTGACCTGTCAAGTTAATGAGTCACACAATGAAGTGTCTGGAAAGAATTACTGATAAAAGACTTCAGAAGGGACTGGAGAATCAAGTAAACAACCACCAATTTGGCCAGAAAAGTCAATGGATGCAGGAGAAGTACAGAAGAAATGTAAGGAATTGCACTTAGTGTTTGTGGTTTTTTAGAAGGCTTATGACATTCCTAAAGAATTGTTATGGTGGTGACTGTGGTCATGCAATCTGCTGGAGATATGTGATCAGATTGTCATGGACATGTACAAGGATAGCACAACAGTAATGAGAAGCACATGCAGCTATCATGAAGGTAGATCTACATCAAGGATCAGTCTTAAGTCCATTCCTGTTTGAGACTGTCATGGACACCTTGACACAGGAGATTATGGGAAAGGTTCTATGGACACTGCTTTTCGCTGATGACATTATGTTGTGCCATGAAGATACAAATGAACTGCAAACCTAGAACTCTGGAGGTCTGCATTAGAAGAAAATGGTTTACAAAACAGAATACACCTGAGGCTTCATTAGTGGGACAACAAAAAGCCAGTAAAACTAACTGGTATAGAATGAAAGTCTGATCAACAATTTAAATACCTACATTCCGTGTTGAGCCATGAAGGGAACATGGATGTGGACATTAAGATCCACATAAAAAGCTCTTGAAATAAATGGAGGGAGTTGATAGGAATTCTGTGATAAGAATACATCAAGGAAACTAAAGAACAAAGTGCCTAAGATCATGATTAGGCCAGCCATAATGTATGGGTTGGAATTCGGGATGTAAAAATCTGGTTAATGAGCAATCCATTTAAACATTCTCGGTTAAACGCTGTGAGCCCCTTCCTCTGTGACATTCAGTTGGGAGGGAAGGGAAGTTGGGCAGAATCATATGGGTTTGGCTTTTGGAGGGGAGACCGAAAGGGTGTGCAGGTCAGCCTGTTAAGTGTTTGCTGATCTGCTGCAATGACCTGCTGCAATGACCTGCTACCTTTGTAAGCTTAAATAATGACACACATTGCATTGCAGCTTTATAAATAGCTTTTATTGTTTAAAAGTGAAAATAAAATGGTTAAGAACGGTTGATGTGTTAATGAGTTGATGACTGGGGGAGTTGAAGAGTTAATGAGTTGATGATTTGTGTGTTAATGACTGAATTGCTCAGTTAATGAATGAGTAACTCAGTTCCTGAGCCCAGCAGCTCCTCCCCCCAGCACACAATCTCTGAGCCACTACAGCTGGGCACTCCAGCTCTCAGGGATGAGCCAGCCCAGCGCCGCCCCTCTCCCTGCAACATGAGCAGGTGCTGCAGCTGGGGGGCTCAAGCTCTTGGGTATGAGCCTTTCCCCCCTCGTTTAAACGTTTGATGAATTAGCTAAACAGTGAGACTGTTGCTCACCGTTTAAACGTTTCTCCTGGTACATCCCTAGCTGGAATGCTTACCAGCTTGGTAAAGAGAAGAACTACTGAACACTGCTAAAAGGAGAATGCTCAGGTGGTTGCTGGGTCAGACAAGAGCAGACAGGTTACATAATGAGAAGTTCTGAGCCATGGTGCAGGCATGAGAGAGAAGCTGACAAATCAGAGAAGCTGACAAATATGGGATATGTTGGCCAGGGAGAACAAGAGTGAGTAGTCAGGGAACAAAGGCCATGAGGAAGATCTAGAAAAAGGTGGCTTGAGATGCTGAAAGAGGATATGAAGGAGGCAGGTATCAGCTTGGAAGATGCATTTAACAAGAACACTTGAAGACGAAGAACAAGAGCCATCAACTCCAATGGACAGGATAAGACAAAGGAGAAGAAGAAGATGGAGGATAAGTGCACTCACCCACATTATGAAGGTCATCCAGTCTGACACCACTCTCACTCATGACCTTTTGGGTCAAAAGTCCTTGCCCACCAAATAATGATTCTCAGACCTTTCCAGGATCTCTGCCTCTTATCTTGAATCCATGTGCATGCCCCATCTCCCCTACTGGTTCCCAGCCTGAGAGAACTGTGACCAGCAGTGGGTAATGGTGGCACAGAGTGGCAAAGAGCAATTTCTTGGTGAAGGAGATTGGGTCATTGACACCTACTCTAGGCAGTAACCAACTCTCAAGGCCAGAACCCCTTTCTCCAGCTGACAATGCCACACTGTTCAGCCCCAAGAAAATGGCCAGCCTTTGTGGTGGTTAATACTTTAACTTTTTGACAACAAGTATTAAACAGGACTGCAAACAATATCCTAAACAGAGATGCAGCTATATATAGTCCTGAATCTGTCCCCTGAGGTTAAATATTTTTAATTGGCTACAAGGGAACCCAGTTATGAAGTTCAACAAGGTAAGACTGTCAATTTAATATGTATCATACTTCCTTTTTTGTCTTGCCCACAAGTGTTTGAGAGCCATCATTTTTCTAATATGAAAAAGGAACATGACAAACGTCCTAGCACTGCAATGTCAGGATACAAAAATGCAGGGGGGGCTTTATTTTTTAAATGGCTAAGAAAAATAGAAAATAATGGACATTTTTGATAAGAGCTATTTCTTGTTACATTGTTAGCCTTACAGTGATTGTATCAGAAAATAATTCACAGCTGCTTCACATTCACACTGTGCTGTCATTAGCCACCGTTACTGGGCTTCTGGGAACTCTTTGGAGATAATGACACATGCTTTCATTTTAGATGGAATAATCTGCATGTTTTTGAAACTCACAAGAGAGTACATCAATTAACATATCCTAGATATTAATCCATAAAACATGCATATGTTTTCTTTTGGTTGATTTATTATTTTTAAACGTTCTTATTCTTTGTTTGCATTAAATCATTGCTTATTTAGTCAAAGATCTGCTGGTTTATTCAAAATAAAAATGACAAATGGAGGATTTTGAAAACTCCTGAGAAACCACAGGCATTTTGGTTCTAATCAGAGAGAAAGAGAAAGGGGGGGTTACATAGCTTTCATTTAAATGTGTTGCATAGAACTAGGAATATGACAAATCCACTTTTTTCCCCTTTAGTCAGATACTAAATACTTTGATATAAATTTTGTCAGATACCAGATATGATCTTGGACAGTGAAACACATCACACAGTTTGTATAAAAAGGTGATTTATCCCCCTTCTCTACATTCCCCCCAGTAGAAACTGAATCCAGAGTAGCGTTATCTGCTACATCACTGTATAAGGACCAGATTGTGTTTGGTCCTGCAGGGTGCATAAAGAGAATGGGAGTGGAAGGAGGCCCCTTATGCCTCTGTTCAAGGGTCCTACACAATCCCAGATTTGTCACTCTGGATGTGAAAGAATCACTCAAAACTAGTGCTGTTAATAGCATTACCCTTGCCCAGTACAGTGGTGTGAGGGCAGATTCCTAACTCCATTTCCCCACTAGCCAGCAGACATAGGAAGAAGTGTGCTGCACCTTGGTGTGAACACAGACTGCTCTGGCACACACCCCATACATCTCCCCAAGCCGTGGAACCTGATCCTATGAGTTACTGCACACCCTCAAATTCTATTTAAGTCAATGGGAACCGATGGTGCACAGCACCGTTCAGGCTCGCAACCCTGGTGCATCTATGAAACCCTCCCTTCACCACACAGGGCTGTCTCTTGAAGTCACAGTCTATCCCACAGCAGTTAGTTTTGTTCTGAGTGAACAAGGTCAATACAAATTTTATTGTAAAAATAATGGCTAGCCTTAAAAGTGTGCACTGATCATTTAAAACAACGACGTGACATTTCTGGTAAGTGCTTAAGAATGTGCAATAAAAACTCTTGTGAGATTTACAAATAGCCATTAGTACATATAATCAAATCTGGGCAAAAACCAAAGCCTTTCTGCATTATCTAGAAGCAGCTTGTTGGACATCATAGTATCAGCACAATTAAAGGCTGCTGGTTGAAACTTTGAGAAAGACAGTCAGGTTACAGTTACATCTTTATTGGACATTCTGCTTGTCAATGGGGTCTCTGGGATGTGTAGGAACATGGGCCCGAGTACAACTGGTCAAAAAAATTCAAAATTGGACTCAATTCTCTTCTCACAGCTGTTTCATTTTGGTGCAACTCCATTGACTTTTGACATGTATGATGAAAATGTATAAAACTTGGCTAGCCACATGGTTATAACCCCACGATGATTCAGGTTAATCTTTCTCAATAGCGGAGGGGGGGGGGGGGCATGTTTCACCTTCCTCTGCAGCCTGGTGTATGGGTCACTTGCAGGTTTAAACTAGTGGAAATGGCAGATTCTTTGTAACTATATGTCTTAAAACCATGATTTGAGGCCTTCAGTAACTCAACAAGAGATTATGGGTCTATTACATGAGTGAGTGGGCAAGGTTCTGTGGCCTGCAATGTGCAGGAGGTCAGACTAGATGATCATAATGGTCTCTTCTGACCTTAGAGTCTATAAGTACATAAGAAAAACCATTGTTCCCATGGTCAATCTAGCCCAGTATCCTGTCTTCCAGCAGTGGCCAATGCCAGGTGCTTCAGTGGGAATGAACAGAACAGGTAATGATCAAGTGATCGATCCCGTCGCCCATTTCCAACATGCAGCAAACAGAGACCATGGACACTTCAGAGAATGGTTTTGCATCCCTGCCCATCATGGCTAATAGTCATTGATGGAACTATCCTCCATTAACTTACCTAGTTCTTTTTTTAAACCCTGTTAAAGTCTTGGCCTTCACAACATCCTCCGTCAAAGAGTTCCAGAGTGACTGTGCGTTGTGTGAAGAAATACTTCCTTTTGTTCATTTTAAACCTGCTGTCTATTAATTTTATTTGGTGATCTCTAGTTCTTCTGTTATGAGAAGGAGTAAACAACACTTCCTTGTTTACTTTCTCTGCACCAGTCATGATTTTATAGACCTCTACCATATATCCCTCCTTAATCGTCTCTTTTCCAAGCGGCAAAGACCCAATCTTATTAATTTCTCCTCATATGGAAGTTGTTCCATACCACTAATCATTTTTGTTGCCCTTTTCTGTACCTTTTCCAATTCCAATACATCTGATTTGAGATGGGCAAGCAGATATGCACACAGTATGTGGGCATACCATGGATTTATAAAGAGACAATATGATATTTTCTGTCTTATCATCTATATCTTTTCTAATGATTCCTAACAATCTGTTAGCTTTTTTGTCTGCTGCTGCACATTGAGTGGATGTTTTCAGAGACTCCACAATGTCCACAATGACTCCATGATCTCTTTCTTGAGTGGTAACAGCTAATTTAGATTTTTGATTGTATAGTTGGGATTACGTTTTGCACTTGGCATTTGTCAACACTGAATTTCCTCTGCCATTTTGTTGCCAAGTCACCTAGTTTTGTGAGATCCCCTTGTAATTCTTCACAGTTGGCTTTAGACTTAACTATCTTGAGTAGTTTTGTAACAACTGCAAATTTTGCTACCTCCCTGTTAACCCCCTTTTCCAGATCATTTATAAATATGTTGAACACTACTGGTCCAGTACAGAGCCTTGGGGAGTCTGTGTGTTTGTACAGCACCTAGCTCAATGGGATCCTGGGCTGTAACTGGGGCTCCTAGATACTACTGAAATAATGTAAGTCTTGAATGGTTGATTTTAAACATTGACTGACCAGTATGGTCATGGACACCATTTTGGATTTCATTGAGAAGAAAATCAGCAGAAGAACTGTATGGGAGATTCTTGAAGAATGAAAGCCACTGTGCTCTAGTTGACTAACTTCCTTAAAAATCAAAACTTCTAGCGGGAATGGCTATTCTACTTCAGCTATGAAACCGTATGCATCTATGACCCTAATCACCATAATATCTGAGAACCTCACAATCTTTAATGTATTTATCCTCAACATCTGCAAAGTAGGATAGTATCCCTATGGCCATTTTACAAATGGAGAACTGAAGCACAGAGAGAATGAATAACTTGCTTAAGGTCTAGCAGGAAGATCTGTGGTGAAGCAGGGAATTGAAACTAGGTCTCCAAAGTCTGGGAACCTGCAACAGAGAAATCAAGTGCCATCAATATTAAAAGGGTCGACCCTAGTGGTTTGCTGCCAATAGGGGCAGTTGACTTTGAACAACTCTCTACCCAGAAGCTGACCAGGAGAGAGTGGAAATTTTACAGCAGAAGCTCATGGGCAGGAAAAGTGACAGATTGTTTTAAAAGAAATCTGTTTCTCTAAGCAAGGGGCCTATCCATCACCACATGCAGATAGGGAGCCAGGGAGGCAAGAAGACCTGTCTGTACTAAGGACTCAGGCCCAGATCTTAAAGGTATTTTGGCTCCTAATTTCCACAGAAATAATGGAAGTTAGAAGTCTAAATACCTGATCTGGGCAACAAACCAAATCCTGGACTCACAGGAGAAATGAGGTTAGATTTAGGGGACTGCATTTAAGTGTTTGTTGTTTACCATAGATCTCGAACTCTTTTGTTTTTAGAGTAGAAAATCTTTGTGGATAGAAATGCCCTCTGCTAAACCTGTGTTTCCTAGCTTTGCTGTCACGTGGTCCCTGAAGGGTGTAACTAGGAAAACAGAGCTCCCACAGCCAAGATGAACCTGGAGGAACATGTCTAAGCAATGGAAACTTGGAAGGGTTGAGCCACCAGTTCTAGCAGCCAGCCTGTGGGGTCCCACTGCCCAGGAAGGGGGTTGGCACTTGAGGGACACAGAAGTAGGAACTGTGATCAGTCACTACTCAGAATCAGGAAACATTGAGATTAAGCAGTTGGATCCAATCACAACAGACTAGTGTCCCTTCAGACAGGGAAACAGAGATGGGTTGTGATCCCCTAAACAGGCCCAGATGAAATATAAACAGATTGAAAGATGGAGCAAGAACTCAGTTACATTGAAACATGGAAAGACTTGATGAGATAGATGACTTTCAGTTATCTGGCTAACTGCAGACCCCTTCTGGATCTTCTGGAGCACAACCCCCTCAGTCTCAGGCCTCAAACCATCACCACTATCAGGATGGAATCACACAATTTTCCCACTCAGATCAGGCCTTAGCTGCAATCCCCTGAATATCAACAGTGATTACTTCAGCAGGTCTGATTTAGGCTCAGAGCCTGCAATTCCATTACTTCAGAGAGCTAAGATAGTGGAGATCAGGGACCAAACATTTTCCATACAGCAAAGTATTAGTTATTTAAAACAAGGGGCATTTTAGAGATGATCTAAAACCAAAATAGACTACATGCTGTGACCTGCTGTTCAGGACACCCTAAACTATAAGCCACTATGTCACCCCTCTGCCTCAGCAAGTAAGAGTTGTGCTGGTGCTAAGCTCTGTGTCAGCTCCTTAGCACACCAGCCTGTCTGCCTTGCCAGCAAGCTCTTTGAGATTCTGCCAATCTCAACCTTACCTTGCAGGTAACAGTCAGTGAACCGGAGTTCCCTAGAGACATTTCCCTGCAGCGTCCAGTCCCTTTCACAGAAATTAAATTCACTGCCTCCAAGGAGACAGAGCACACATGAATCCATTAGGTTAGCCGATGGCTGACATTTCATATTAATGTACAGCACGGACATGTTTTTTGTAATAAAATAATGAGCTTACTAACAAAACACAGATTTAAGTGATACTAAGGAAGAGAAAAAACGAGAGTCCTGTAGCACTTTAAAGACTAAAAAAATTAATTTCTGCAAGCATAAGCTTTCGTGGGCTGCAACCCACTTCATCAGATGTAAGGAACAGAAATCAGATAGGGGGTGTATATATACATCCAAGGGTAAGGAACGACAATGGGGAGTTTCACCGACAAAAGCGCTGGTGGGGACAGTGCCATGTCAGCGGGAGAGGCTCTCCTGCCATCATACCCACCACCACTCATTGGGGGTGGTTTAATTATGCCTGCAGGAGAGCTCTCTCCTGTCTGCATAGATCGGTTACACGAGAGACCTTACAACGGTGCAGCTGCAGCAGTACAGCTGTGCCACTGTAAGGTATTTAGTGTAGAGATAGCCTTAAACTTAATTCTAGCAAGTTATATCTTTGCCTAAAAAAGTTTCTAACTTTCTGTAAGTGATCAGCAGCTCCTTCCCTTCAGGCCAAAAGGATCCAACTTTCACAGGGTGCTGTTTCCTAAGTGATGACTAACTAAAATGTCTTCTTGCTCCCCTTATATTACCATTGTCTCTGCCTCAAGAGCCAGGAAAGCATCCAGGGATGCAAACTCACTACACTCCTTCCTCCATTCACTAGCCTGATGGCTTTGTTCACCTTACACTTTCATTGTCCTCTGCCTGCAGTCAAGCTGGTCAGACAGACAAATCTACACTCCTTTGTCTATTGCAAGCTGGGTTTATGCAGTGCCTCCCAAACACATTTTAAGGGCATATTTCCAGCACACACACATATAACTCTTTGTACAAATCCTGTACATACATCACACAATGATTTTTGGAACCAGCGTGTCACCGCTTTACACGATACCATATAAGGATATGATGGCTTTTAGATACATATTATGACAAGAGCATGTTGGGGTATTGAGTGTGTCCTGATTTAAGTTGCAGTGGACCCTCTACCAGTGAGCATGAGGGGATCCCAAGGTCACACCTCCCTTCTTACAATGCTGCAGGAGGGTCAGCCACTGCTGACCTGTAGGCAGCAGATCAGAAACCGCTTTCCTTGACAGGGCATCTGTTACTATAATTTCTTTCCTTTTAATATGCACAGTTTCCATGTCATAGTCTTGGAGCTTCATTCAGGGTGACCATATTTCCCAAAGTGAAAATGGGACACTGAGTGGGGCTGGCCCGAACACCTCCCCTTCCCCTGCAGGGCCAGATCTGACAGCCCAAGCCCCTCCAAACATTCCTTCATGCCCCCCCAAAGGGCATGCCCCACTTTTTTTGGCAAATGGTTGTCAGTTGGATGATGTCAGTTGGCAAGAGCAGATGGGACAAATACCCAGTTTTGCAAAAAGAGTCAGGACAGGGTTTAAAAAGGGGACTGTCCCAGCCAAATGGGATGTGTTGTCACCCTAGTCATGCTCCACTGCAGCGGTTTGGGATTGGTGTTCTTGGTTCTGTGTAACCAAATTAATTCGGACTAGTCAGTTAGAACTCTGAATTTTCTGTTCAAGAAATAGGGCCTTAACTGTTTGATTGCCCACCCAAATGGCACAATATTCTTTGTCTTTGACAAGTAATTCTGGTCAGAAGGTATCGGGTTTTTTACTCAGGAAACCAATGGAGTGCTTTCTGTTACTTTCCTATGACTGCATCAAAACTAAACCTAAACCAGTGTCTGATGCATTTATGGTTCAAAGGTTGTATACATTTGAACTGGCCAGAACAGGCTTTTCTGATAAGATTGACTTTATCCTCAATATACGCATGTTTATATTACCAGGTACCTAACCAACTTCCACATGGAGTCCTGGTAGGTCGATACTTCCTATAGGCACCACAACTCCTCCACCACATCCAAGACCACTACGATCTAATTGGCTTAGTCCATGCCTTTATATCACAAACCATTTCTTTCCCAGGCATCAGGGGGGTTTCCCTATAAGAGCTGTTCAGTCCTTTTGACCCCCAAGTTCTCAGCCTGGCAAAAAAACAAAACAAAAACCTGCTTGCATCTTCCTTAAAGACAAGATGTGAGGACCTTGAAGCATATAGCTTTTTTCATTGGGAACATTGAGATCAAAAGCATCATGCAGTCTGGAGTGGCCCACAACCCTGAATGCCAACCTCAGAGCAGACTGTCAGGAAGCAGGGCAGAGGTCTCAAACTGGTTGTATATTCTATAATGGTAACATAAGTGAACTCCTAAAGCACCATAAGGGTCTTACCATGGATTCAGACAGTTGCCTTGGGCATTCCAGTCTATCTTGCCACCCAGGCAAGCTGGACTTAGTGATGGCTATACACCAAAGATCACAAAATATTCATATTACTCCTAGTCCCAGAGGACCAGTCAGTCACTTACCCCCGGTCAGTTTGTACCTTAGATAGTTTACTATAGGATTGGCTACAAGGGTTGTCTTTGGTGTCAGATGTAAGGATTTATTAGATAAGAAAAGAAATGAGAGAATTATTACAAGGTTAAAGCAGGCAAGGATATATACACAAATAAGTTTCAAGAGTTGACAGATTTGTAGTAATCTGTCAACTGATTGTCTTTTAGGGATAACCCAGGTTGACCCTGGGTATCTTTGCTTCTGTTTGATAGCTCCGGCCCTGTGAGAGTCCAAACAGCAAAATTTGAAAAAGAATTTTGTCAGCTATTTTTAGTTCCTTCTTCCAGAATTCAAGCTGCTACAAACTTTTGCATGAAGCCTCTTCATTGGTGCAAGGGGCAACTAACTTTGTGATGTCCCACAAATGGCCCATTTAGCTTTGATAGGCCTTCTTGATGGGAAAGAGATGATCCCTCCCTGATTGGGTTTAGTTTCAGAGCAAGCATTTTTTACAGTTACAAAGCAAAAGCTTAAATATTACTATATAGTAGGTGATAAAGAAAAACAAGTGAGATTAATAAATGCAACATTTTACAAGCTTTTCATAAAGTCTAAACACTAAACACATTGTTATAAATCCAAAATCAAGCTTAACCACACTAACACACAGGTGAAACAGATGGGTTTCCAGTCATGAATTTGTCAGTGCTCAGCTGAGGCCTAAAGCCTTGGCAAGAGCTGGCACCTGGTCTGCCAGCATCACACACAGGCCATAGAACTTCCCTGAATTAATGCCCTGTTCGAATTAGAGCATATATTAAAAGAGTCCAATGATGGAGAGCCCACCACAAACTTTAAGTTGTTCCAGTGATTAATTACCACACTGTAAAAAAAAAAAAAAAAAAAAAAAAATTACACATTGGTTCCAATCTAAACTTGTCTAGTTTCAACTTCCAGCCCTTGGATGTTGTTATACCTTTGTCTGTCAGATTGAAGAGCCCTCTATTATCAAATTGGTGTTCCTAATGTGGGTACTTATAAATCAACAGTGATCAAGTCACCCCTTAGCCTTCTCTTTGATAAGCTACTGAACTCTGAGTCTCACTATAAAACATGTTTTCTAATCCTTTCATTGTTCTCCTGACCCTTCTCTGAACTTTTTCCAATTTATCAACATCCTTCCTGAATTGTTGATAGCACTATTGGATGCAGCACTCTAGTAGCAGTCACCCTGAGTGCCAAATATGGATGTAACATAACATCCTTTCTACTCAATATTCCAGTTTATAGAGCCAAGAATCTCATTAGCCCTTTTGGCCACAGCATCACATTGGGAGATCATGCACAACTGATTATCAGTTACGAGCCCCAAGTCTGTTGCAGTCACTGCTTCCCAGGGAACTCCCACATAATGTAACTATAGTGTGGGGAGAAATGGACTCACTGTGGACTCCACTCCCTAGTGGCTGGGTGTAGCATAGCAACTCTGCCAGTCTAGTGCTCCCTTCAGACAGTCAACTCTGGTCTTTCAGTGATCTGCATCTTCCATGACTCATCCTGTCAAGGTTTAGTTCCACAACACTTTCAGGATATTCCAGTCCCAAGTGCCCATAAAACAATATCCAAAGTTCCAATATCCACAGTCTCTTCAGCCCCTCTTCCTGGGGGTTACCAAGACCCACAGGTTCTCACCTGGGATTTTCAATATAGACCCCTCAAAGCCCAAGAGCGGTAACTCCTGTCTCTCAGCTGGGTCTCTCAGCCCCATTTTTACTGCCCTTCCTTTATGAAGGCCCAGCTCCCCTCCAGCTGGTTTTGATCATCAATTATCCCTACCTAGCACCTCTCCAGTTGCCACCCAGTGGCCTAATTGGGCTCAGACCCTGTTAGTCCCTGGCTAACCAGTGTGGGGGTTATGGACTTTTTTTCTTTGTTCTTAGATATATAACTTTACATTTAGCTGTATTAAAACATGTACTGTTTGCTTGTGCCACGCTTACCAACTGGTCCAGTTTGCTCTACATCAGTGACTTGTCCTCTTCATTATCTGAAAATTCTATCAGGGATGATTTTATGTTTTATTTCAGATCATTGAAAAGTGTTAAGTAGTGTCAGACCAATAGTTAATTCCTGTGCAACTCCATTAGGAACACACCCATTTGATGCTGATTCACTGTTTAAAATTACATTTTGAGACTAGCTAGCCAGTTTTTAATCTATTTAATATAGGTCATGTTGATTTTGTATCATTCTAGTTTCTTAATCAAAATGTCATGCTGTACCAAGTCAATTGCCTTATAGAAGTCTAAGTATATTACATCAACACTATCTCCCTTATCAATCAAGTTTGTAATCTCATAGTACTTTACACAAAGAAGGTCAATATCATTATCACCATTTTACAGATGAGCAAACTGATAGCGCTAATCACTAAAGTCATCCACTAAATAGCTAGATCATGGGCAGAGGTAGCAATTTCCTATTTGCCCAGCCATTATGTCTCTCTGTTCCTGGATCATTTCTGGGAGCATGACAGAAGTTCACTTTTCATGACCCTCAGATTCTCTACTAAGACTGCCCCAGAGGCTGCCACCTCTATTGACTTATCTGAGGACTTCTGTCCAGCAGACAGGAAATGGGACTACACCTTCCTTGTATAGAGGCCATCAGACAGCCATAAGATGGGAGTCACTTTCAGTTTTCGAAACTCTGGTGCCTACCAGATTTGAATTTCCCTTTGACTTGTTGGCATTGCTTTTACCATGTCTTTTAGTGCTTGTAGCCCAACTGAAGGAGATTGAGTTTGAAGAGATTTGTTTACCACCATCTGAATTCCTAGAAAACAGCTGGAGAAAAAGTTGAATAAAATTGCTTATATGTGCAGAACAAATGCTTTTTCTTTTTCATCTCTTCAAAAACATTTCTGGACAGCACTAAAATGGCTTTCAAATTGGGTGTGAAGGGTTTGGCCTATCTTATAGCAGCCTTTTCTGACTGGACCCAAGCTGGTGCCTACAGGGCCAGCTTCTTCCCTGGTGCAATCCTGCCTGCGGTCCTCTCACAGAATCCAAGCTGGGTCAGCTCCAATCCAATTAATTGCTGAGGGTTTTATTTCAAGCCTTCTTAACCAAAACAGGTTGAGCCTTTCCCCATCAAGCCTTCACAGCGTTTTCCCATATAGTCTGTAGAGGTTAGTCCCTTTCCCCCAAGTCCATCCCTCACCCCATGAGTTCATCAATCCAAAAGTTCCTGGCTCTTACCTCAGACCTCTTTGTGATAACAGGACTTTCCCCAATCTCCCCTCTGTTTTTTGGGGCTGCTTCTCCCAACACTTGCTCTAACCTTTGGCAGATATTATAGCCCCTTCCTCATTTCCTGCTCCTCCTTTTATGAGGATCAGCTATTTAAGTTGTTGCTCTTTTCCCAGATGCAGTGGGTGGGTCTAATTAGCCAGCCAGCCAGCTGCAGGTCTCTGACCCCAGAGGAATGCTATCCCTTATACCATCACATCTGGAAAAATAAAACATGCCATGGTTCAGTCACTCCATTATTCATATTTCACGAGTAAATTAATTTTTGAGTTCCTAGACAGTGACAAAGGTGGATTTCAGAAAGTTAATGGGGCCCATTTCAGACATTATAATAATATGCAAACATATTTTTCATGTGGCAGATGTTCAAAAACAGTGCAGCAGTGTTAAATAAAACCCACTAAGACCCAGTTCCTGATTCTGATCTCATATATGCTAGTATAAAATGGGAGCAGATCCAATGAAGTCAATGAAATCCAATGCTGGTGAGATGAGAAACAGCTCCACATTCCTGATAAATAGCTTTCCTCAATGTCATCTTCACCTCAAAAAAACAGCACTTGTGCTCCAGTAATGTATAGTGATGACAGGAATTAAGTACCAGCCCCCTGAGAGATCTTGTCACCTGTGACCATATTTGTAAGTATTAATATTTGATATTAGAGAATACTGTAATATAGTCACAGGACTCAAGCTGAATTTGTATGACTACTTAATTAGTGTATTACCCTATTGCAGGCTGACTAAGTTTTAAATATCACATTTAACTAGCTATATTTTTATAGCACTAAGCTGTGACAGAGGTGCACTGCAGAAGCATCTGTACCAATAGTGTTGCTTACATTCAGATTTGTTACTAAGGCAATAATTTGTAATTCAATCAACCATGTCAAACAATTAAATAGATTTATGATGGTGCGAGAGAAATGAAGGTCAGTTTCTAGCACTGAAGGTGCTGTTGACTTCAGAAGTATATGATGAAATGATATATATGTTGCTGTCATCCTTAAAAAAGGAGACATCAGTTGAATAAACTTCCACTACTCTGTGGTTTAACAGAGTTTTTGTTGTTGTCTTTTTCCTCAAATAAACTGCATGTACAGTATCAGAAGAGTAATGTCATTTATCTTACTCCAGCTGAAATAAAAACAATGTGATGCCCATTTGATTTTATTGCTGGAATGATATTTCGCAAGTAAAATAGATATTTTTTAGCATTTCACCAGTATAATTAAGAATAAATAAAATCTTGACATAGATATCTTCAGCACAGATGGGATGAATCAGTCAAAGGCAACCCCTGTCTATGGATGTACTGTAGTCCACTACCAAGGAGATGGTTGTTTTAAACCTCATAGCAACCACAATCCTGAGGGAGGGCAGGAGAGAGAATGACTTCCCAACTTCTGAAAACCTCTCTGTCATTTTATATAAATTTCCTACTACGATAACCATATTTACCATAATGGGAACACTTCACCACCCCGTTGTTCCACCTCACAGCTGCTTGTTATGATCTTGTATCTACAGATGCTCACCTGCATAAATCTCTAAAGCTGTCACTATACATTTACCTAAATATACAACAGATGCATAAGTGCACCTTGGGGAGAATTCTTTGTAGATGTGAAACCATCAATACACCCCCCCCTCCTATTTTTTTCTTTTTGATGGTGAGGCATGCATCTGTGTCATGTTAGAGTGAGCAGTGCTCTTGACTAAAAAAAGCAAAGGAACACCCGCCCCGCTTCACAATTGTAAAAACTATTTTGCTCAACTTTTAAAAAATGTGCTTTTTAATAAGTGCAGGGAAAAAACTCCACAGATTGACAAAGAATCACTAGTAAAGAAAGGAGAAGATATTCTTACACCAGATAGAATGATCACTAACACTTCCTTATTTGAAGTAAAAACAGAACTGTTGGCAGTAGGGTGTCAGATGGACAAAATAAAGGTGACATTCACCCCAGTGCAGATAACCCATGAAAGATCATCTACATTAATTACGACCTAAAAAAGGCAAGATTTGAGGGTAATGAATTCCACAGCAGAGGGTCTGTCAGTGAGAATACTCACCTTCTTGCTTCCAGGAATTTCACCCATGGCGCTGTCAGCCTCACCTTCCCTTATAGTTGCAGCTGTCATGATGGACCAACTGTCATACACAATCTCTGAGACAACTGGGGCCCAAGTCCATGAAGGGCTTGAAGGCCAAGGCCATTAAAGGTTTAAAACTCAATCTGTTATCAGATTGGGTAAATTGAAATCAGGGGAAGTTCAGGGTGCTCAGTACTTGGCAGAATTTGGTCTAAAAATTAACACCACGACCTTAAAGTTGATTTGGAACAGCGTAGGGAGCCAGCGCAATATATGGATCAATGGTGTGACCAGCTCTCATTTATGTGTGGTACTTAGTGATTACGTTATGTGTTGGATCATTTGCACATTCTGCATGGCTCTACAGTTAATCCAGGGTTGACTATACTGTAGTAGTTTATCCTAGAAATGCTGAAAACATTGAGGCAAGGTCTACAACTCAAAGGAAAAGGTGCAATCCTTTAGCCAGCCAAAGGTCAGAGAAAACATTTTTGACGATTGCTGCAATTTGAGTGTTGTGGAGTGGTGGGTAGTCCATGGGGACGTTGACACAGCACATCAACTTCAAATGAGTTTAAGCGCTACTTGCTGCATCTCGTGGCGTAGGCTGCTTTTTTGTATGTCCGTTTGCATGACTGACAAATTCTGACAAAGAAGGTGGACTGGGGTATTCACAACCTCTGCTCTTATTTTGTCACCTTGCACTTGGAAAAATGGTCTTTGATTCAGGCAATCTTTTCTGCAACATAGTTATTCTATTAATGCTTTACAGCAGGAAATGCTGTCAGTGACCAGTCAAAATAGTCTGGGTTAAGTTTTCTTTTCAAATAAAAGCTAAACCATCAAGCAAGAACTTCAGTCTAGGAGGCTCACAAGCTCTGCTGTCTATAGGTCAGGGGTTGGAAATCATGCATCCTAACCGCATAACATAAGTTTGCAAGGCATCTAACCTGGGGCAAGCATAGGAATAAGTCCTTGCTAGAATAGTGCCTTCATAGTGACTTAAATTGTTTACTCTGGAGAAAAGAGGTGCTGTCATTTTCATACCATGAACTGAACGCTTAAACAAATAAATAATTTGGGGGAAATTCTGTCCAATGATTTTAAATTTATGAAGGCTTAAATTCACCAAAGATCCCCCCAGACATTAGCAGGAATTGTCCTCTTCTGCGTACATGGAGCCAATTTGTTCACATTCATTTGGTTAAATGTCAGCTAACATTTGTGCAACTAGCAAAGAATGTACTATGCATTAGGAACTACCAATACGACAAGATTGGTGTTTCAAAGTTTAACTATTTTCGAGTGAGTTCCTTCCAGAAAAACAAGGAGAACTTTTTCTGAGACTGGGAAAAATGCATGTTGCACACCGTCAGCTAACTCCTCAATGAACCAATAGGTTTTGCTTGAACATTTAAAAACAATCACTTTTTGGACAATCACCTAGTGATCCTTTCAGCCTAAAAAGGAATGTTTCAGAAAGTTATGGGTGATGGAAAAGAGAGCTTATAATGGAGATTGATTTGCGGCCCCAAAACTATAGATAATGCTACCATGTTTTTTTCCCTCTGTATTTCACACTGTATTAAATCATACGAGAGCTTTTAGTTGTGGAAATTGTTTAGTGTTAGGTAAATCATGCAGATAGGAATATGGTTTATGCCTCTTAGGAGTTTAGCTCTGAAAAAAACTAAGCAAGCACTGTCTACCTACAGCGGGGCCCTATTCTGATTAAATCGTTGGTCACAGTGCATACAGGGAGCTGCTATTCCCCCATCCCACCATGTAGTGGGCAGACAGGACGGAGAATGACTCCATCCCCAAAATGCCAGCCAGCAGCTCAGAACTGGTGCAGATGGGAAGTAGCCTGTTGCTAGCCAATGGCAGTAGCAGATTACTTTTCCCACCCAAACTAACAGGGAACCAGAGAATAAATTGTGACTTTGAGTCACAAATCGTACCCTGGCCTGTTTTTGGGTCAAGACACACATGTACTGCCCATTACTTAGGGTAAGTAAAAAGTTTACAACGTAGACCTTAGTAAATAAATGTTAAAATACAGCTATGATACTATATATTCACAAAGGGATTGCTACACTGGAGAAGTGAAATTCTGTGTTTTTTAGACTATGCACAAAATATATGCTTGAGTATATTTAGTCACATGCACCCCTGAGCTATATCATTTGTTTGGAAATATGGGACGTTACTAATGTAAAAAACTCACAAGCAAAAATGACTGCAGATTATTTTGTAAAAATATTCACCAAAATGTTTTCTTCAATTATCAACCCTCAGGAAGGAAAGTAATCTACTTTCATTCTACTTTTGATGAAACTGCAGTGATGTTGTTTTGGGGTGGATGCTTCTGATTCTTTTTTTTTTTTTTTTTTGGGGGGGGGGGGGGTGGTGTACTATAATTCAGAAAAAGATCTTTGGGAAGGAAAAAAACATAATAAAGCCTCCTGAATAGTAGTAATAGGCATCCTGCAGTCTTAAGAGACCATGGATATGCACTCCTGAGAGGTAAAAAATGTACTCAATTGATTTTATTGCAGCCACGGCTATGACGGAAAAGACCTATTAATCTCTGGTACATTTGTCACATGTGAAGATGGTGTTTCAACCTTTGGGCTCTGCCTTCTGTAAGCTCTTTTCTTCTCTTCTAAGCTGGACTACTTCCTTTCATAGCCTTGGAGATCTTTCCTAAGCTCGTTTCCAAAGGCTGCAGTCCTGAGTGTGATATTCACAGTTATTCATATCCATTTCTTTGTGGTCTTGCTTGCACACATGCCTGAAATGCAATTTAGGCGTCCTTTAGTTCTTTATTGAGATGCCAATTCACTAAAAAGGATGTCCATCATTCATTCAGCACACATGCCTATGTTAGCAGAGGTGTCTCTGTTGAAGGAGTGTTTGCATGCTGGTATGCAGGCCTACTTGATCACTTCACTGTTGGTGACTCTGCCCCTCCAGGAGATTCCAAAAATTGGACGAAGATAATGCATATGAAAGCTATTGATCCTTTTTTCCTGATGAGAGTATGAGGTCCATGTCTCACTCTGGTACAAAAGTAACTGATAACACACATATGATATACACAGATCTTTGTATGATCTGTCAGTTTATTGTTTTGCCATACCCTCTTGCTCAGTCTAGATATTGTTGTAGCAGCTTTCCGATGCTGGTGTTGAGTTCCATTTCAGGGGAAAGGTTGAGTGTGATAGTGGACCCCAGGTATGTGAACTCATTCACCACTTCAAGTTCATAATTTTTTATGTTGAAGGAAGGTGCTTCTTCAACTGCTTGGAACATCATGTTCATCTTTTTTAAGATTATAGTAAGCCTGAAGTCTTGGCAGGCTTTGGAAAAACTGTTCATGAGATTTTGGAGATGAACTTCCGTGTGGGTTGTCACGGCTGTGTCATCAGCAAAGAGGAGGTATTGGATAAGGGCCTCCCAACTCTTGATTTTAGATCTAAGTCTTGCAAGATTGAACAGTTTTCCATCAGATCTTGTGTGCAAGTAGATTCCCTCAGTTGAGGAACCAAAAGCTTTTTTCAGTAGCAAGGAGAAGAAGATCCTGAACAGAACTGGGGCAAGTACACAGCCTTGCTTGACCCCACTACAAATCTGGAAAGCCTCAGAGACTGAGCTGTCGTATTGCACTGTGCTACACATGTTTTCATGGAAGGACCAAATCATGCTTAAGAGCTTGGAGTGACATCCAATCTTTTCTCGAAGCGCAAATAGTCCACTTCTACTGACAAGGTCAAAGGCCTTTGTGAGATTGATAAAGACTATGTAGAGGGGCTTTTTTTGTTCTCTTCATTTCTCTTGTAGTTGTCTGAGCGAGATCATGGATATCAATGGTAGACCTTTCAGCTCTGAAGCCGCACTGTGATTCAGCAAAAATTCTGTCTGCCAGGATCTCAAGTCTAGGCAGAATGACTTGGGCAAAGGTTTACTCCTCCCGAATGGGGTTATGAAAGAACAAGCAGTGTAGGTGGACCAGGTATGCTGACCTTGATAAAGCAATTAAGCATGCATCATTACACACAGCAGTAAATTTCTGTTTAGTTCAAAACAAACTGAATTTGAGAAAAGCACTAGGAAATGTGCAAAATGCCAAAGGGAGAATGCAATCTGAGCATGGCTGAGTAGCACTTTTAAGTCTATATTCTTCCTTTGATGTAGACATATAAATCCAATTAACATTAATGAGAAATGTGTGTTGTGCCCATATGCAAAAAATAAGTCTAGACCACCTAATACTCCCAGTAGAATTCTCTATATGTTTAAAATAATGAACAGTTGCATTTAAATCCCTTTTTTTCCTTTAAAAGTTTGGAACTTTTGCAGTTATTCTGCTTCTTTAAAAAATAACAGATAGTGACAAAATGTAATTGCTTTGGTAACATTTTGCAATAACATCAAAAAGGTCTTTTATGTCTTTGCAGTTTCAAAACTCAAATAGTGTCAACTGTGTTTTGTGTGGATCATGTAGCCTACATTTTTATTAATCACAAAGTGATGACAGTTCTGCAAATATTATTTTGCAAGGTGTTCAACTAAGATTTTTAAAGAGACAAATAATATATCAAATTAGACAAGAATCCGGTACTAGTAAAAAAAAAACAAAAAAAAAAACCCAAACAAAGAAAAAACATGGTGTTACCAAAAGCTTAGATCTGCAAAAAAAAAAAAAAAAAAAAAAAAAACTACTGGTTTCAAGACAGCCTTCTTCAAAGAAACAAAAATCTTCAGAATGGAATGGGAGACTTCAATTGTTCCCTGAAACAGACTTTAAAATGAGGCAAAGTAAGGCATCTGCATTATTAATCAGAAAAACATCCTATGAATTTTAAAACTGTATTTGTTATTTCCTGCTGGACACAATGTTCCTCACAGCCTGACAAGGTGATGATCCCAGACCCTGAACAGATGGTCCTTAATAAGATCCTACAGATCTTCTCTCCTAATGAACCCCAAGAACCCTATAGGATTTATAAATAAAGCTCTTCATACATATGAAAAGGAAGATGTTAGTTTAGCGTACTGCTTAACAAAACTTTAATTGAACCTATGAACACCTATCAGCTATGACTAATTTTATATCTTATTTGAGGAACATTTTCTGCATGTCCTGCAACAGCTGGTGTCACTACACTGACTTTTAAACTGAAACCATTCCTGTTCCCCTATGAGCATGTGTTCTTGCCGGCTCTCACCACCTTCACGCTGCCAGGTACCTCTCTTTGAGTCAACCACTTGTGCACTTTGCTCTCCAATACCTCTATACATTCACCCACAATGCACCCATCAAAATTCCTCACACTACCACCTTATTCCTCCTCAGTCCCACATCTGATGTGATGCCTACAAACCACGCCCACCTGCACTAGGTAGGCGAACAATGAGCTGACTTCTGCTTCTCTGCCAAATTCTCCTTGTTATTGTTTCATTACCTCATCTTCCTAACTTGACCCATCCGGGCCTTGTTTGTCTGTTTTGTTCACCTATTGCATGCTGGCAGTCATGTAGATTGAAAGCTGTCTGGGGAAGGGACAGTTATCATTGCTACATGTCTGTACAGCACAGACATGTACTCAGCCTAACTTAGGCCTCCTAGAGGCTACCATAATACAACGGATAAATAATAATTAACAATAATATTTTTGTATATGCACATGTGAGATGTGTGTAGCAGGAGCTGGGTTTGTTAGGAAACAGAACACCAGAATTTTGCAGCATTTGACCAAGGAATTAAAACATCTACAGTTGGTTCTTGAGGATGTCTGTAACTAACTTGAACACATTATAATGTACTCTCTATATTCATCAGGTCCTTCTCCTGGATATGTACTATACTGAAACTGTTCAAGTTTTTAGCATCTTTTAATTTTCTCCCTTTCTTTTGGACAGCCAGAAGAGAGGATTTAAATAGAGCTGTGCAAAATATGATGGCTTTATTTTACAGGGTTCATTTAAATGTTTTCTTCCTTGTCAGTTGATGTGGTTTAGATCCTTAAGTTAGAAAGAACTCAAAATCTCAGTTAAAGTCAGTTTAGATTTCGAGTTACACATTGAAACAATACAAAACTTCAAAACTACAAATCAGCTCCAGTTGTCTGAAAGTTCATGGACCCATGGAATTCAGACATGGAAAAGCCTTATTAAAGGCATCCAATCCATCTCCTTGCCAGTGCAGCATTCACCCCTATTTGTAAATTTTCTAGTGTTTTATCCAGTCTTTTTTTCCAAAGTCCCAAATATAACAGACTGAAACAATTCAAAATGTCAATGAAATTTGTGGCTGAAACATCAAATTTTGAAGGGGGAAAAAAGGTGATATGTTCCTGAAATTTTTCTGAATAATAATTTATAGCATTTTTAGCCAGCTACAGTCCAAAATTATGGGGTTTTTATCATGTCTTTTGAGACATGCTACTAGAGCTCTGACTGTTAGGAAGTTATTCTTGATATTCAACCTACATTTTCCCTTTCTTAATTTCAGCTATTTACTCCTATATGTACAGTAGGAACAAAATAATTCTCCTCTCTATGTACTTCAGATAACCAAAGTATAATATATTTCCTTACTCACCCCTTAGCCAGACAATATATAGTAAGCGCTTTTTATTTTTCTTGAAAGCATTCTCTACAGCCCTCTGTTGTTTGTGACTGATGTTCTCTGTACTCCCTTCTATTTGTCATTGTCTTTCTGGTAATGTGATGTGCACAGCTTGTGACCCTTTCTACGAATCTGCTTTGAGATGAACATTTTTAATAATATCTGAAATCAGACAATGTTTTGCATAGGCTTACGAAACATGTGGAAACTGAAGTCTTCATAGACTTTAAGGCCAGAAGGGATCAATATGATCATCTAGTCTGACCTCCTGCACAATGCAGGCCACAAAACCTCACCCACCCACTCCTCTAATAGACCCCTAACCTATGACTGAGTTATTGAAGTCCTCAAATCAATGTTTAAAGAATTCAAGGTACAGAGAATCCACCAGCAAGTGACCCATACCCTCATTCAGTCCATAGCTAGTGGAGAGTCTCTTGTAGCTCAAGTGGAAGAAGCCTGAGATTTTTGAAGCAGGCGTCTCTAATTTTCCCTTCCTGCATACATTCAGTCAGCTAGTAAATGTAATTTCTAAGTATGCAATCATGGACTGTGAGAACCTGCTGTAAATTAATGTGATTGAACATGATGATATTTGAAGGCAGCAGCTCCCTGAGATGATACTGCCACATGTCCTGAGACACCAGAATGAATTTGACAGAATACCAGCAAAGGTGTATGTGGTAGGGGACTGTTGGAGGATGTGTATGAGAAAAAATATAAATAGGGAACACTAATCCCTGGAAAAAAGCCAAAGGTGTATGGGAGATAACCTAATCTTTGAATTAGGTCTAAGGGAGTTGAAGGGATGGGAATGCTAAGGGTGGGACAAAATTTGGATAGACTGGAGGGTGGAATGCAGAACAAGTTTACCTTGGTGAACACTTCAGGATTTGGTTTGTCTGGGCTTTACAACCTACAACCTGCAGAGTTCATTCACCCCAGAGCAATCATTGCATGATCACTTGGAGGCAGTAAAACATGAGAGCAAAGGGATGAAGAAGTCAAAACTCTAAGGGGAAGCAGCAGGGAATCAACTATTAGGACAGCATAAGGGAAAGATGCCCTGTCTCTCTCTCATTCATCCCTTTTCCCTCAGATCCCTTGGCCATCCTTCTTGGTTTGCTGTCCTCAAGTGCTGATTTTTTTGGTCCTCCTTCCTTAACCACAGTGGCTTCTCATTCTTCAGAGTTTCTGGGTAGATATTCTCCCTATATCGTACTTTTGGGGGTGGCACTAGTCACAAGTCACTGTTCCCATTGCAAATGGGTATAGCAAATAGAGGGAGAACATGAAGCCCCTGTCTTCCACATCAGGTACCTATAAAGAGGAAATAATTATTCTCTCACCACCATCAGCAGCTCTACTAAATAGAGAACACTACGAGCAGATACCAGGCATATAATTCCTAGCATATGAGATAGGGGACCATCACATGTTCCTTAATATTTACATACTAGGGATTATGGGGCTTCTTCTCATTAGCACTTAGTTGTTATGCTCAAGTTTATTAGGTGCCATTTGATGCTGGGAGCTGCAGCAGGTTTTCCCTCTCCAGTGGCCCAATGGGGAACAAGCATTTCCTGCACCCACCTCACTCTAATATCCTAGATTAGGGAGGCCTTGACCTTTACTTAATGGCCCCTGGGAAGACACTGCTTTGAAGAGATCCAATGTCCTCTGAAGACCAGGGAAAAGACTAATGGGTGTTTGATGGGTCGCTCACCCAACACAAGGCAAAGCAGGTTAAATTAGGTTAATTAACCTGACGGTGCCTGGGGAAGAGCCAGAGATTGAAAGACTGATTCATGATGGAGCCCTGCTGAGATGGAACAGGCAGAGCAAGTATACAACCAGGAAGTTGGCAGCAGAGACAAGCTGCAGGGGAAATGGTCTGCAGTTACTCTCTGGGAGGAGGGAGTTTGGGCTTGTAAACCCAGAGATAGGGGAGCCAGAAGCTATAGGAAGGAGTCCAGGAAAAGTACACGAGGCTCTGAGAGAAAGCAGACCACAGTTTCTAGACATCAGGTCCCTGGATTGGAACCCAGGCTTGGGTTCCCCTCCCCACCCATGGGGAAGTAGTACTGAGTGGGCAGTGGAATGAAAGAATGCCTGAGACAGATGATCCAGTGATTTGATACTTTAGAAGGGGAGGACTATAGTGACCTGGCTGGAGGACTGAGTCATGAAGGAGTACCCCAAGTCCTAGAGAGGAGTGGTGGGCATTGTATAAGGAAAGGGGCATTGGATCTATGAGAAGATAAACCCCAAAGCAGCCAGAGGAGGCACCCAGAGGTGAGTGGAACCTTTTGCCATGGTCTCAAGCCAAAGTGGTCATCTCTTTAAAGACATGAGAAATAAGTATGAGATTGTCCAAGGCCTAAGGTAGGTGTAATAGAGAGGATTAGCTGTGTAAACAGGATAAGATCAGGTCTACCAAATGTTTATGGACCCAAGCTGAAGTTCAAGGACACAAAATCAGGAAGGATGCGTGGTTCTGTTACGTATGTGAGTGTTCTAAGAATCTTTCACACAATTCTGTTGAAGAGTTAAGTGTTCAAATGTTTGGGAGTTTAACCGCACCAAGCTACTAGACCAACCCCCACTTATGTTTATATAGTCCAGTTAATCACGGACTTCGTTTTGTGAGTTATGAATGACAAAACATCCACACACTTCCTAATGCACCACCACATAGAAATATCATAGATTTTATGCTCTCACATACAGAAGTCACTGCTTAATAAAAATCAAGGATTAGAAAAATGTAGGGGGTAGGAGTTAAAAATAGCACTCATTTAAAGCTGATGCAGCTTTAAGTAAGATGTTTTTAAGAATTTGTTTTTCAATGAATTATAAATATCAGTGAATTTGAATACACTCATTTTTCATCTGTTTCAGAGACAAATTTTCTTTCACAGTTCAGTCTCAATTAGAAATTTTTTGATGTACTTACACTATGTAGCACATTTTGTCAACTCTCATCTTCAATATAGCATTTTGCAGAATAATGGCTGTTTATTTCTTTTAACTCTTGCCAACATGTTTGGCTATTCCTTTCAAGAAATTGTCCTTTCTGGATTCAGGTCACTTGTGTTCTCTTAATGAGAATAATAGTTTAACCTGTAATTTGGTTTCCCTTGGTCTTATGTACTGTAATATGAGCACCATTGATTAATTTGACAGAATTTACCTTTTTTTTTCCCCTGCTAAACAGAATTCTTGTATTTCCTATATGTTAATGTGCAACATAAGAGTACTAAACAGGACCCCAGAGTTTTTGTACTCTCTATTTCTGAGTGTGGAATTCCATTTAAGAAATAGTCAACCTTAGAAACACATTAAAATGAGAAAAATATAATTTAAAAAATTAGCATTATATAGGTTAGCTATGGCCCTAGGCAGCATAACTCTTGAGTCACGTGTAACTTCAAGCATGTCAGGACTGAGGCCGAAGCACAGTTGGATGGCACCAAATCATGCAATTCATGCACTATGAAAGTGAAGAACATAGCCTGCTAAAGCTAATATTTCTAAGCAAAGGGTAAATAGTTGTTCCTATAAATGGAAAGGTACAGCTCACTGACCACATTCTGCCCTCACATGCAGGCGTGCAACTCCATCAGTGCAGTTGCATGAGCGTGAAGGTCCAATCCTGAATGCTTCTTAGCAGCTCCCAAGAGTTGCTGCTCACCTTGAGCTCTCAAAGAAGCCAAAGGGGATTGGAGGTGTTAAGTCTATTGCCATAGGCAGGCCTGAAATGTCCCCTCTGTCCCTGAAAGCTCAGAGCATCATGTATTGGACTTTGCTGCTTTCTTCTTTAGGCATGAGAAGGCTGGATGGCAGAGATGCACTCTGTCATTGGTATCCACTTTTCTGACACCCCCCCCCCTTTTTTTTTTTTTTTAAATGGCATGTCTTCGCGTGCCATGTTTTACTCCAATCTTTCCATGATTTTTTTCTCCTTACAATGCAACTAACAAGCCTGATAAGCATCAGAAGAATGAGGAAATATGCCCTAAATGCTATAGTAAGATTAAATCAATATCTCAAATCCAGGGGTTTGGTGTTATTTTATTTTATTTTTTGTTAAACCTTAAGTGCACTGAAAGATGAGAGAGAGCCTGTGCTAAGTCATCTCTATTTTAGGTCACAGAGGCATATGACCCACTCTCAACACCAATGGCTGCCAAAACTAATGACCAGTTAGAAGAGCAAGAGTGCAACTCCAGGTTAGGTTACAGGACTGGTTCTCAGCCATCTGGATTGTATTTAGAAATCCAAGACCAAGAGAGAGAGAAAATCAGTGCTGTTCAAACCCAGCAATTCTGGAGAGTTATTAGTGAGTGAAAAGAGAAGGTTTAAATGTGAAACATTTTGCATCTTTAACTATAGCAGTCCCTACTAGAAACCATATCTTTTTTTTTTTCCATGGGTTGTTTTAGGATTGAATTTTTATTATAATAAAGTGTCACTTGTGCATTTTTATTTTATTTATTTTAACATAAAGAGGAAGACTTTCAAAAGCACTCAGTACTGGGCTAATGCTGCTCCCGTTGCCTTCAACAAAAGAGGAATTAAACCAACATTCTTTTTAAAAAATTCCTACCCAAAAGGTATACCACAGTATAAATTAAATAAGGGTCCATTTGTTGAAACATGGGTCCTGGGGGTTCAGTTCATGCAGACCTCATGTCCAAGTCAATAAGAGATTGCTGAATAAGGACTGTACTATCAGGGACAGAACTAGAAAACTCAACAAAACAACTTTCTTGATAATCCTTGTTTACAGACTGGCAAGAAGTAATTATTCATAAGGCTACACACTGCCGCCTCTACCCAGACAAAATGTTTAGGGCCTGATACACTGCCCACTGACATCAGAGAGAGTCTTCCTGTTGACTTCAGTCATCATTGGATCAGGTCCTTACTAACTTTTCTTGACTAAAGGCTACAGGATTTGGTTAATTGTTATGACAGGTAAATTCAAAATATCTTTGCATGCAAGGCTAATTAATCTTGGTGATAGTGCAGATGATGAATGGTACATTAAGTTTATTTTATAATATGTATGTTTTGGATTATAGATATTGCTAATGCATTTTATTGGCGTATGCTGATCTACAACAGACTAATACAAAAAGATTAAGCACTTTAAATATATGATCATATCCATTAGACAACCAGAAAGTCATTTTACCTATGAAATGTAAAAGAGCTGATTACACCCTTTTACAATACCACAGTTTTCTGTTCAATAAATTGAGACAGAGAAAGGAAGGGTTTTTTTA
This sequence comes from Emydura macquarii macquarii, assembly GCF_026122565.2. Lineage (NCBI taxonomy): Eukaryota > Metazoa > Chordata > Testudines > Chelidae > Emydura > Emydura macquarii. The sequence continues at coordinate 6,052,293 of NW_027133199.1, forward strand.
TAGCTTGTGTTGGTTAATGACAAACTTCATTTTTTCATTTTATAGGAAACTGTAGTCCTTTCATTGTAATATTCACAATCATGATTCTAAATGGTTTATTTTAGAGAACATGCCTTACAAACTGAAGACAACAAGACATCTCAGGGAAAAAAAGAAGATTTGCTACTAAAAATAGGCTTCCTTTGCCTGGTAAAAAGCAGTGCTTTTTTTCGTTTTTTGTTTTTGTTTTCTCCTCTAAATTGATGATTCTTGACTCAAGTAAAATATTTTACTCTTCCTTTTTTTTATCCACTGAATATTTGCAAGTGCACGTGTATTGTACACCCATATGCTGCCATAAATGACTACGCACAATGTTTTTCAAATATTAATTTGAATGACAGCATCTGCTAAGTTTAATCATAAAATGTACTAAAGGTTCTGGATAGCTACAATCACAGTAATGATGATGTAATATTCATATGTCATTTAACATCCTGAAATATAGCTTAATCTTAAGTATAGTATTGCTGCTCAAAACCTGAGTTTGTCTTGGAGGCACCCAATATTCCCTAATAACACAATTATGTTGGCACCAACCAACAAAGACACTATCTGTATTGAAAAACAAGCTAAATGAATTGAGATTCTAGAAGTCCTTAACTATAAGGGACGTGGATCTTTATTAGAGAGACAAGGTGGGTGAGGTAATATCTTTTATTGGACCATCTTCTGTTGGAGAGAGAGACCAGCTTTCCTGGAACCAACATAGTTACAACTACACAGCGCACACAGATTTTTATCTCTTCTAAGATTAATATTCTTTCATAGATCATGAACTTTGGTAAAATGGAACAGCTTATTCACAGGATTTTTAGTTACCACACAAGAAGACTTGCTATAAATTCCTAATCATTTGTATTGATGTCATGAGGGCTTTTTTGATTAGCACAACTGATTAAGGGCTAGGTCTGAGGCCTTGATGGCCTTATCTGAGGCAACATATCCGTGTTTGGCATGAAAAAAAGCCTTTCCGAGGTCTCAAATTTCTTTTGTTCATGAGATTTTAATGAATGCTCAGTTGGTATTAGTGGATTCCATTCTGGTCAACCATCACTTTATTAAGTAAAAGTGTAGGGTCAAATCCTGGCCCCATCAAAGTCAATACGAGTTTTGCCAAGGATTCCAAGTGGGCCACGATTTCATCTGTAATGTTTAACATGGAGCTTTTGTACCTGAAAGACTGTGAATGTATGCTTCTTTTCTTCTCCAATAAAGGATGTCACATTATCTGCCTTTTCAGACATGAGGTAGGGAAACTAAGATATCAGTATAGCACCAAATGAAGACATGACTACATATTTATTACTGGTTCAGTCCTAATGACTTGGGCTTTATATGGATGGGTGACATCTTTGATAGCTGCCTCTTAAAAGCAATACAACTGCATAATATCCAAAACCAAATGTGCTATCAGAATATTTTTATAATACTTCATATATTCTGGAGAACTGGCACCACAGGTGGTGAAGGTAGTGGAGTTTTGCCAATTCATACCAGTTTTAGTTCATTAAAATTAGAAATAAATCTCAAGCTGAGGTATCTTACAGTAAACACAAAGTAAGGGAGAAAGTTGCGCAGGCAAGTCAGGAGTGAGTCTCTGCCTATAATTTCACAGTATAAAACTTTTCCAAAAAAAGCCTCAAATGCTATTTCAAAGTCTCCAGGGTAGGAGTCTCCTTTCTAATATGACTATATATCTGTTGCTGACACAAATAATTTTGATGTCTGTCAGTTCAAAACATGTATTTGTCTCAGTTCATAGATTTTAAGGCTAGAAGGGACCACTATGATCATCTACCTGATTATACTCATAGGACACAGAATTTCACCTAGTAATTTCTCTATCAAGCCCAATACTTGATATTACTTACTTGAACTAGAACACATCTTTTAGAAACACATCTATTCTTGTTTTAAAAATTTCAAGTGATGGAAAGTCCACCCCTTCCCATGGCAAGCTGTTCCATTGCTTAATTACTCACACTGTTAAAAATGTGCAACTTATTTTCAGTTTGAATTTGTTTAGCATCATTCCAATGCAAATGATGTTTAAGACTACCAATAGCAATTTGTTCCAAAAGCATCTTTGTATTATCAGTTATGCACAAATATACTTCTTGAAAAACGTGCTTATGTGTCACTTGTACCTAAAACACATATTTTGTATTTATTCTAGAGAGATCACGTAAAACTCTAGAGAGAAAACTGATTTTTTGTAGACTATCTTTAAAGTGGGGAATATGAAATGGCTAAATAAGACAAACCACTTGAGATTAAGTTAGACAGAAGACGATTTTGCTATTATAAGAATTGATAGGGAATCTAAAATGTTATTTTGACAATGGATTATTCCTTTTTTTTTTTTTTTTTAAATCTAAGATCAGCCACAATTAGACCTTTGAATCCAATCCCCCTTCAAATTTCAGATCTAGAGACTTAGATTAAACCCCAACTCTTACATTTTCTGTTTGAGGTGAAAGCCAAAACTGGAGATGGCCTATTTTCATTTCTAATTTGGAAGTGGTTGAAATCCCATAAAAACAGTTGCTCTAAATATTTCAGCCCAAAATGGCATAAATCGTACAAAAAGATGCCATTATGATATTCTCACTGTTAAAACAATGAAAATCATGAGAGATTAGATCATATAACGTTTCTCAAATCTAGGACAAAAATGCAGAAGAATGATTTTGTTGAAGGAAACGCAATAAGATAGGTCTGATTTTAATAAAATATTGTATGACACATTTTATTATGAATACATTGAAAACAGACTGTTTATCTGATATGTAAATCATTATTTTATAGGTTTTTGCCTCTTTGCATTGCAAGAGTGGAAAAATGTGGAGTGCCCTCTAGTGGTGAAAATACCACCTACAAATTGTCCAGGACTGTGTAGTAAATCTATCTGCAACGTCCACATTTCTCCTGTAAGCATGCACATTTCCTGATTTCACACTTAAATCTCAAAATTAAAATAGCTAAGGTTTGCCAGGAAGAAAAGTGGAAGGAAAATTGTATGCCTCATCTATATGTAGTAGACTTTTTTTTTTTTTTTTTTTTTTTAAGAACTTGAGGTTTGTGGTTTTATTTCTGGCGCAAAACTGTGTTCAAAGCCATATTTTTACTTACCCAAAAGTTATCTGTGTCTCTGACTGGCTGAGCAACCCCATTCAGTTGTGAAAAAGACAGCTGAAACACTTGTAGCGTAGCTGCCTAGCTAACGTCCATGTTTGTCCCAGCTTCCATAACGCCACAGTAACAAAAATACCAAAACCCATTTTTAAAATTACATCCATTGTTGACACAGAATCACTGTGCCAAATGCCAGGCTAATATACAACTAATTGTTTTTTTCAGGCATTTCCCTATCCAGTTATTTTGCTAAAATGGACCTAAGAAAATCTAGCCTAAATTAGTAGCTGATATTTTAGAAATAACTCAGTTGGAGTTCCCAGTGGAAAACTGTGGTATAGATCCATATGTTAACAAAACAAATTCAGTACGATGTGCCAAGGTACTGTGCTCATCCCCGCCCCCAATCCCTTTTAAATACCTTCATAAAGCATAAAGGGTTCTGCTAATCCTAACAGGGGGATCAGCATCAGATGTGACGGGATTTACTGAATTTCTCCAGAAGCGATGTTGGAAATTCATGAAAAGGGCGACGAGGACTGTTATCTGCAATGATCTCTTCTGGTAACCACATATTCAACAAATATATCCAATAGCATCTTGATGGTCTTAACTTCAGAAGAGCTCTTCACGAGTACCACTTCTGGTCAGCTAGAAGAATCTGTAGTCTATAATAATTCTGTAGTCTATTCTGACACCTTAGTTGCCCATTTCTTTGGGGGACATGGAACAACTTCTGGCATGTTTTGATAGTTACTGAATAATTCACATAGACTTGGACACAACAGGAGCCAATTAGTCAATGACATCACTGTGACTAGACATACATACTAACATACATTGTAGTGGTAGCCGTGTTGGTCCCAGGATATTAGAGATAAAAGGTGGGTGAGGTAATATCTTTTATTGAACCAACTTCTGTTGAGGAGAGAGACAAACTCTTGAGTCTGAAGAAGAGCTCTGTGTGGCTCGAAAGCTTGGCTCTCTCACTAACAGAAGTTGGTCCAACAAAAGATATTACCTCACCCATCTTGTCTCTCTAATATAGTTATTCTTTCCTTCTGATATTAATTTTTAATGTCATGGTCACAACAGAAAGCCACTCCCATAATTAACAACTTGAGGTCTTTATTCTTACCGTTTCTATTTTCCTGATGTAACCCAACTGAAGCAGTTTGACATGACAGTCAGAGATGCTATCCTAGCCAAGCCTGCTGAAAGATTTAGTAAATTGTCTGAAGCAAGTCATCTTTGTTTGAACTTTAACTGACATCTCTTCTTAAATCCCTGACGATACATCTGATAATACTATTGCTGTTATTTTGATCTGCTAGAGTGTCAGACTGGCTTTCAATAAACAGTGAACCTTCGATGAAGGGAAACCCTCAAGATGGTAGAAATAATTTCTGTCAGGTAAAACTAGAACTAAATGGTAAGACTTAGCTAAATGATGAGCCTATTTTGCTTTGTCTTAAAACAATACAACCAAGAATTAAGTGTTTGTATTTCCTTTGGCCTTCCAAAATACTTTGACACATCTGAAAATAGAAAGACTAGTGTTTATAGTGACACCCCTGATGTTACAGTGGTAGGTCCCTGTAAACCTGTCATATCCAGTCATAAAGGAACTTGGATTAAATCCCAAGTAGTAAAGGTTTAGAAGTGTCTAGAAAAGGGGCCCACTCAGTTTAAAGGGCAGCTGCACTAGGGAATATAACATTCCCACTCACAGTATAATCTGTAATCCACTTTTCTGAAAATGTGAAATATTACTCTAGTTCCTCACTTTACGATAAGGTGACCAGATAGCAAGTATGAGAATTCGGGGCAGGGGTGGAGGGTAATAGGCACCTATATAAAATTGAGCCCCGAATATCAGGACTGTCACTATAAAATCGGGACATCTGGTCACCCTACTTGAAGATGACATGTACAAGTATGCAGCTGTGAATCTCAGTACTCCCATGTGAAGACACAAGATCTGCTGTTATTATGATTAAAGAGATTAACTTTCATTTTAGGAACAGAAAATTCAGATTACTTGAGGGGAAGAATGACATTTTTTCAGAAACTAAACCAAAATATTCTGGGGATATATTTGGGGGGGAGGTAAGGGGGTTTCCTGTCCATCTATCCAATCATTTTCATGTCCAAATAGAGGAAAGTTTGCACCTGTTCTTGCATTCTTTGCAAAGGACAGATATCAAAATGGATGTCAATGGAGGACAGAGGCCTTCTTTCTGCCAGAAGACAGACGTCTCCTAGTGTGGATTTGAGATTTGAATTAGAAATTAAATTTCCAAGGTTTACATGATCTTCCCTAATTCAGGGAAACCCCTTTTGTCTTCTTTCCATTAAAAACACAAGAAAAATCTTTCCTACTTCATGTTGCTATTTACTCAGAAATTATTATATTCATATTTATAGGAGAGTTTACATTTATACTATGCTCCTGGGGCTTCCTCTCATTTAACAGGCTTCCTAGTATTTGTTTCATGCATGGATCTAGTTAAAATTATGTTTCAATGGAAATAAGGAACGGGATTGCCAATCATTTGTGGGAGGGATTTCTTGAGCTTTTCTTGGTGACTCATGAAGTTGATAGAGCTGCATGGGAAACTGATATCCTAGCCAACATATTTTTGAAAGCTAACATTTTTTTCCACCCCATCTCAAATTAGGACAAAAAGTCAAAAAAAAATTTTTTTTAATGAATCAGTTTTTTGGATTAGAAATATTTTCTATTTGTTTCCATTATAGGTTAATCAAAATATTTTGGTTGATAATTTCAGAAAGTTTCATTTTGACCACAAACCTTTTCTTTAAACCTTTTTTTTTTTAGTTTAATTATTGTGTTGCTCAATTTTAAAGCAGAAAACCATAATTTTTCATTTCAAAAAGTCAAAATGAAACGTTAATTTCAAAACTTTCTCAATTTTTTTTTGAAATTGGGGAATTGATCAGATCCATACCTGTTTGGGGAATAATTTCAGTTTAGACAAATTGGCATTTTTTGACAAAATTAATTGAAAAATTCCCAACCAGCTCTAAAAGCTAAAGAACAACCCCTCTGAAGAAAAATAGTCTCACTCATTCCTCAACAACACAAATTAAATTGTTGCTGAAGTCAATCTGGTTGTATGAATCTTTAGAAGGCAACTCAATAACAGAAGCTCTAAATTCTACTGTTTAAATTTGGCCATTTATATGGCTAATCATTTTCTACCATAGTCATTTTGATAGATACCACAATTTTATGTTACTGAACTTTTTTCCCCCCTCCTATTCTTTTTAACATGGGAAGTGTTTTTGGGAGAGGGATTAATAAAGCACCAGATGCTTCCTTGCTTTAAGAATTTATCAGTGAATTTATTTTTGCAAAGAGTTTGAGAAGCTTGGCTTTAACTTTAATCCAAACATTTTCCAAAATTAAGCAGATGGCTGCTGACACTGTAGCATTGTCTCACTAAAATGAGTGCCAAAAACTCAAATACTTTTACACACAGTGGAAATATTACTGAATGCAAAATGATCAAAACAAGTTTGCTTGAAAATTAGCACAGCCTTTGGTGACAGAAATGGCATATGGACACTCTTCCCCTTTTCAGGAAAGAGAGCAGATGCACATCTTAACATAGCATGCTGAAAACGCATGCAGTAAGGTCCAACACTCATTCCTAAAATAAAAAGTTGTTCTTTCAAAAAGGAGTCAGCCCAGTCAAAGAAAAAAAAAATCACACATAGTTATCAGGTGCTCACTGAAAGTGGCATGACTGTTGAAAACAAAGCACACCAATGTCAGCTGATTGGAAGTATAGGATCATTTTGGATAAATCTAGTCTCTTTTCCCCTGTGATCTCCTGTTGGCACATCTGTAGTAGAAGTCTGAGTATTTCAATCCTTCTAAGCTCTGTGTTGATTTAGTAATTACTGCACTGATTCAGCAGAGAGATCATTTCCAGCATTGTCAGACTACTGTTTATCATGGGTGTTGAATTTGTTTGAGGCTATATTGTCCCCTCATCTTACATGGCCATGCAGGGGAAAGGGCCCCTACTCCTTTCTACAGACTCAGAGGAGCTGTGGGCATTGCAGCTCCAGATACAGTGAAAGTGTAAGGGCTGATCCTCTCCTTCTAGAGCAGGGGAAGGGTGAGGTGCCCCCTCCCCATCTGCCCATCCATCATCCAGCAGGTCTGTGAAGGTCTGTTATAGATTACTCCTACCTCCATCCCCAAGTGTTGTTTCCAAGCCTCCTGTGTCCTAGGGCTACACCTGGAGTGGTGCAATGTAAACACGGTCCCTTGCTCAGGATTCTCTCTAAAGGCACAGTCTAGCCCTTTGAAAGCAAAACGCTGAGGTTTGACTGCATTACACTTGTTCAGGACCAAAGTCATGAGTATCACTGAGTGATGCTTTCCGAGATCTGCTCCTTATCTGAAAAGTTTTTGTCTTTAGTCCTACATCCCCAACAATACATTTATAAATCTTCCCCTTGCTCAGGTCACCTGCAAATTACTCTGCTGCAGCCAAACAAACCTAGTCTGCTGTACAGCCCAAAGAACTCCACATAAGTATAGATGGAACTGTTCACTGTTCTCTACCCTTTTTTCTGTGTTCAAATGGTCAGTGGATCAATCTCAGATTTCCTGGACTTGTTCATTACGCATAATTGTTTGAGGTGTTTTTTTGTGTTTGTTTGTTTTTGTTTTTTAAATAAATGGACCTGCATGTTTATTCCATACAGTTCATCCTGAGAACTTCTTAGAGTATTTGTCAGTTGAACTGTATGATTGGTCACCTAAGACGTGTGATGTAGTTACTGATCCCTGAGTGGCTAACCTCCCACTTTCCAAACTGACCACTATCTGAAGATATCACTGAAGTGTTGAATCTCTCAGGGACAGGGACATAGCAGGAGAATTGTAGAAGATTTAAGATATTTTCCAGCCCTCTTTTTGCTTAAGAAAGTGCATTGTATTTGGCTATGTTCATGGACCCCAAGTTTAAAGATACCTGGGCAATTTCCTGACGGATTTACAGAAACATATAGTATGACAGATTTATTAGCAGTCTTGCAGACAGTGCATCTATTTCTGCTTTCATTTATGACATTACAATTTCATTGAGATCGATAGAATTACTCCTCATTTACACCAGTGTAAAGGGAATGAAATTTCATATTCTCTACATGTAATTTTCTCTTCTCATATTCCTGTCAAGTAGTCTCTGATGGCTGCAGCTGTTCGTTTGGTTCTCCTCTTCGACATGACTGGGAACGCGGCTAGCTGACCTCTATTTTTCCCAGTTGACTATGGTGCAGGGAAGATGGCCCTCCTCCTGATCAGTCCTCTAAAGTCCACACACTTTGGTAGGGTCAGTCCCAACTTTTTCCCTATTTCGGACAGGCTCCCTCTCTTTTCTGAAGTCTATTTGGGGATCTCTTTCACTTAAACAAATGTGCAAGGATCCATGACGCATCACTCATGCATAGACTATAGAAGAGGATCTTCACATTCCGTACATTAAACACTAAGCATTGCATCATCCATATTTGTTCCCTCCACTTTTGCTGGTATGGGCAGCACAGATAGGAATTTACACTGGCCAGGTGTTACCTTTACATGTTGGACGTATGAACTTTCTTGGATTCAGCTGGCTGAGAATGGCAAGACATTACGGGGAGTTTTGGCACAGATGATGGCACACAGATGCTCTGAAGTGCACAAGATTTGATTAGAACTTACAACAGTAGCCACTTTACTTCGTGGTATGTCCTCCACATACCACACAGGTAGTGAGTAAAGTGATAGTGCTTTAACTAATTAACTACTGTTGTATTCAGATGATTTTTGTTCTCAAGTCAGAAGGAATATGGATGTGGATCCGATACTGGTATGGATATTTCTGAATGACCCAGATACTGAATTTGAATGGATTTACAAGAACAAAAAAGTCAGATATTATGCTGAAAAAAATATTGCAAAGCCTCTTCCCTGTTAATCTGCCCTTCTACACCTTAGTCACTAAACAAGCTGCTCTTCTCTTCTCTTCCCTTACTGCACTGTAAGGATTTTTTCACTTCAGGAGATGTTTCCCCTTTGAGCACTTCCTATTTAAAATCTCAAGCAGCTTGCTCACCTCTTTCTCTATTTCAACAGATCAATGAGACGGGGGAGAAAAATAGCTCAGCAGATGTTTCAGGAGAAAAAAAAATTTAAATGTGCAAGTTGTTAATGTGGATTTTATTTTTGTGTGTGGCAGCATTAACAGATGCTTGGTGAAACTAACAGCTTCTATAATTTTCCCTAGAAACTGATAGCAAGTTTGAATAAAAGAGTTACCTTGAACAGCTCATACATGGTAACATGATTTATTATATACAGTGGACATAAAAGGAGCTTCAATGGATGCATTTATTGTAGTTCAGACAAATGAAAAGGGGCAGACCCCTGCCCTAAGTTGTTTAGCAAATTGTGGCTATCCCTGTTTAAGGGCATGTAAGGGATTGGGAAGAAAAGCAGCATCTCCCCCTTCCACAGAGGGGCCAGTTATCACTAACCCTGTGCTCTCTGTTGTACCTCTTACTCATCACACAACAAAAGCAATATAGAAAAAGAAAAATCACTAGTACAGTTGGGTCAATCACCACAACTGGTACAGTTGGTCACAAATAACAGTGTTTGCTAGATAAACACAGACATGCAAAGCCTCACTGCTATTATTGGTTTCTGGCTGTTTCTAAAACATAGAACACATTGAGCACCACCATAAGGATCACAAACTATTTAAAGGGACACTATCTTATTTCTATACACTACACTCAGAATGCAGAGAATGCTTCGTTTTAGCACAATTTTGGAGTGAAACAAAAGGGGACAGGAAAAATGAGGACACGGTGGGGTCAAGACCGGCATTTCCCTCTGCATTAACCACTGGCTACTAGGTGTATTTAAGATGCACACATGCTACAGTAGAGGTGAAAAGAAATTTCACCCAAACTTTTTGCTCCTCCCTCCCCCACCAGAAAGTGCAGATTCCGTTGACAGACTTCTTCCTCCCCCCCCCCCATTTTAATAGAAGCCACTTACACTGTAAAATAGTGTGGAAAATATTAATCACCTGGTAACAGAAGCATATGCTAGAGTATGCTTTTTTTTTTGCTTTTTTTTTTTAAATGAACTATCACAATATGTTCTCTCTTTGAGAGAGAGAAACAGAAACTCAAAACAGTTGGGAGATACATCTTAAAGAATACATCTTTGCAGCAATAGTAATCATATTTTTACAGTGGGCCTGAGTATTTGTGAACCAAGAATTTGGGTTTTGAATCTAAGTCAGATGGAGGAGGGGCAAACCCTCCCATAGGAGGAAAGCAGAAGTTAAACCAGAGTTGGAAAATTCAGCCACAGTATAGAGTGATCTTGTGGCCGGTACTAGCATCTCCCTTTCTCATGGTTCAGATCCAAAATGAGGACAGGGCTGCGGAAACTTGCATCTCTCTCTCTCACACTCACAGAATTTGTACTTTGTAATTTATCGACAGATTCCAAAAAAAGGAAGTCATTACAAGTGTCAGAAAAGCATTCTAATATGGCATGTAATACAATGCATAAACACACACTTTTCATATTTACTATAATTGTGAATCAAAATATCAGTGAGAGCAGGAATATTTTAAATAGTCTTTTTGATTTAAGTACTTTATAATGATTGTACATTGCCCCCAGCTCTGGCAGGACATTCATATATTTAAATGATCTGTTAATAAAAATGTGATAGTAATTTTTTTTGTAGGGATATTAAATAGAATGGGTTAGGGGGAAAATTTCAGTTCACTTCACTGAAAAACAAAGGTTTTGGCTGGCAGAGCAAAATTGTATGGTTCAGCTGTATTTTTTTTCATCTGACTGGCTGAATATTTTCAGTTCTAAGCAACCAAAAACTGGATTTTTTTTTCCAAATTAAAAACCACAAGTGTCATAGGCAATGGGCACTTCCTGGAGAAATTTCCATTTTACATTGAAAAGTACATTTGAAAGAAAAATTTCAGACAGTTCTAATGTTAAGTGATATTCAGCCATTATTTATAATTAAATTTACTGATTAGTATTTGCTTATATTTTCTTTGTTATGAAGTAAACAACCTACATAAGGGGCAAGGCAGTACAGAATCAAGTCCCCGAAGTCAAATTTTACCTAAGTTCAATCTCATCAACTTCCCTCAGGATGCAGGGGGTAACAGAGAGGAAAATCTGGCCCAAGATTCATACTTCATAGCAAAGTATATTAGAATTCCTCATAGACACTAACTAAAACAAAACAACTAGGAGTAGCAAGTTCCTTATGTAATCACCTTTTTCCACAGAGAATGTCTGTACTACTTTTACAATGAAAATAGCTCTTAATAAAACATCTGGGGGATTCTGCTTGTGTAAGCTGGCACTCCTTTTTTGTGGAAACAAAGACAAAACTGATTTAAGATAAATACAAAAAGTTCAGATCAGAAAGTTGATTTTTGGCCAGGAGTTCAAGATTTTGTTTGTTTTGATTTTGGGTTATGCTAAGCGAGAAAAGAGTGTCATATAGTACTCTAGGTGTTAGAAATGGCCACCTCTACCAATCCTTCTAATATCCTGGATTTAAAGTTGTCTAGTTAGTTTACTTATATGGGTGACCACAATTTCATTAAGACAAAGTAACCCGGGGGGGGGGGGGGGGAACGTTATAATAGGAGCAAATATATAGGAATCACATTAAACACAATGGTGTGACTAATTTCTTATGTCTGTTCTCTGAATGATATGAAAGAATAATCTGAAGGTTCGGGGGGTGGGGGAGCGGAAGAGTGTGGTATTCTGATCCCCCACCCCCAGTTCCATTCAGGAAGGATGAACTCAATCTATGAGAGGGCCCTTTTACATACAAATTGGCGGAGCGGTTGTTCGGTATTCATAACACCAGTATGTTCATCTATTGCCAATTCATCTATTGCCAAAATACTGTTACTACCATTCCTCTTTGTACTGCTTGATTGCCTCTGTGGTGCTAAGCACTGTGCCTGAGAAAATAAGAGGACGGCACTTTTAATGAATGAGAGAAGCAATTCATGCAGAGAGGGGCATCTGCACCATTCTATACATGTGGGTGTAACAGGGTCTTAAGAATCATAACTTGGATCTATGTCATAATTTATGGTGGACTCTTTTTCTCTTATAGGGACCAAACTAGAAACACTCTCAAAAGTCAAAATCTGGATCTACATCCAAATTTGAAGCTTGACCTTTTGAAACGCTGCTGTACCTGCCTCGCTCTTTTTTTTACCCCCTAATGAGATAACTGGCATCTTTGTTGGCATGGAATAGGATATAGACATATATTCTCTTTACCTTTATTTGCTCTTTGTTTCTACTTGTTGTTCCTTCACTCTGGTTCAGGTCTGATCCTGCAGCCCCCAAAGTCAATGACAAAGATCTCATTAACCTCATTTGTGCAGGATTCAAACCTTGCCCCTTATTTCCCTTACCAGAGTTCCATTCTCACTCCCCAACTAGTGCTAACTGTAATAATGATAGAATAGCATTAATTCCTAGCTTTACGAAAATCACGCACATTCCACTTCTGAATCCCTTTCACATCCGAGTCATTTACCCCACACCTTCAAGCATGCAAATTTAAATGCACATGCTTTCTCAACATGAAATTGGGAATTTGTGTGTTATGTCTGGATAAGCTTTCTTTAATGACTATAGACCTCTGAGTGAAGGCATTAGCAAAGGATACATTCACATTGTTATGTAGTTTGCATTTTAACATCTGCTCTTAATTCTGCATTTAAATTATTCAGAGTTTTAATACTGTGAAATTTGATAATGGGTTATCCATTAGCATTTCTACCTATCTATAACCCATTACATTTGTTGTATGATAGAGATAATAAACTTCTGAGTTCAAATTACTTAAAAGAAAGAACAGAATGAATTTTCTATTCATAAACATAGCTGTCAATATTTCTGGACAGGTAGCAACACAGTTAGCAAGCCTTGGTGGCTGTAGATACAGTTTGAAGAAGCCAACTTGGATTGGTTTGTTACCCATTCTAGTCGCATTCTTTTGTGATGCACTTTATAATCCCATGATCTTGTTCCATGAAAAAATTTTAATCAGAAAATGAGTGGTGGCTTTTGACTTCAAGAGATAATGATATTCATAATTTTAGTTCTTGTATTTTCATTGGAACTATGAGTGTTATCCAGTACATGTGCTTTTGCCACTCATTCATTCATCTTCATTAAAATAATATAAAGAGACAGCATTGAACTCTCAAAAGCCAAGGGATTCTTAATTAGAACAGAACAGAAATTCACACAGTTGTTCTTAAATAGTATAGATATTGTTGCTCATTGGAAACAAAAATATCAATGTTCTGATATGCCATCTGAGCTGCCAAGAAATCATCTTAAATTTAAAATAGTCATTTCATTGGGTTTAGTTGACAGAAATTCCTATCTTCATTATATATGTTTTAAGCACCACAGTATAAGATTCTAGCCATAAGTTAGGCAAAGATACAGTTTCTCTTTTTAAAAAAAATGTAGAATTTTGTAATTAATTTTGGGTTTGACAGCCTGCAAATAAATCTAGAAATAAGTTTGTCAATTAGTTCAAAAAGGTTTTTTGCTTCGGTTTTAAAAAATTTAACAAACAAACAAACAAACAAACAAACCCACCCTTTATTTTCCTAATTTACACTTTAACTTCACTTTTGTATTGTATATTTTTCATGCATTGCTATTCAGTCCCCACTAATAAAGAATCAGTTGTGACACAGGGGTACCCTGGGCAGTGAGGCATCTCGCTACGACTTGCCCTTAGTGTGCCTTGTCTGTGCCTGATGAGGGTCAGCTCCCCAACTCTACTGGTCATGGACAACACAAGCGTTCCCCTCTAGACCTCTCCAGCTCCGCTGTTACCCTACAGGTTAGCAATAGACACACTCCAGTCCTTGAGCCCGATTAGCATTCTGTTCCTCAGACCACTTGCAGTATTCACAGATTCATTGCTTCCAAAGAAGCAGTACTCCCTGGCTTACTAGTTCCATCTCAGATCATTGCTCCACTTAACACACAGCACTTGGATATGATTATAGTGAAAACAAAGAACATAAGAATGGCCATACTCAATCAAACCAATGGTCATCTAGCCCAATATCCTGTCTTCTGACAGAGGCCAATACCAGGTGCTTCAGAGGGAATGAACAAAACAGGTATCCTCAAGTAGTCCATTCCCTATTACCCATTCCCTGCAGTTGGCAATCAGAAGCTAAGGACACTTCAGAGCATGGTTTTGCATCCCTGCCCATCTTGGCTAATAGCCATTGATGGACTTATCCTCCATATAATTTATCTAGCTCTTTTTTGAATCCTGTTACAGTCTTGGCCTTCAAACATCCTCTGGCAAGAGTTCCACAAGTGGATTGTGTATTTGTGAAGCAATACTTCCTTTTGTTTGTTTGATTGCTGCTGTCTATTCATTTCATTTGATGACCCCCTAGTTCTTGTTATTTACTCCTTTTCATAACACACTTCCTTATTTACTTTATCTGCACCAGTCATGATTTTATAAACCTATCATACCCCTCCCTCCCCCCCATCATCTCTTTTTCCAAGTTGAGAAGTCCCAGTCTTATTAATCTCTCCTCACATGGAAGTTGTTCTATACTCCTAATCATTTTTCTTGCCCTTTTTTGTACCTTTTCCAATTCCAATATATATTTTTTTGAGATGGGGAAACCAGATCTGCATGCAGTATTCAAGATGTGGGTGTACCACGGATTTAAAAAGAGGCAATATGATATTTTCTATCTTTCCTAGTGATTCCCAACATTCTGTTAGCTATTTTGACTGCCAATGAACATTGAGTGGATGTTTTCAGAGAATTATCCTCAATGACTCCAAGATCTCTTTCTTTAGTGGTAACAGCAAATTTAGACCCCATTATTTTGTATGTATATTTGGGAGTATGTTTTCCAATGTGCATGACTTTGCATTTATCAACACTGAATTTCATCTGCCATTTTGTTGCCCAGTGACCCAGTTTTGTGAGATCCCTTTGTAACTCTTCACAGTCAGCTTTGCACTTAACTATCAAGTAGTTTTGTATCATCTGCAAATTTTGCTACCTCACTGTTTAACACTTTTACCAGATTGTTTATGAATACATTGAACAGTACTGGTCCCAGGACAGACCCCTGGGGGACGCCATTATTTACTTCTCTCCATTCTGAAAACTGACCGTTTATTCCTACCCTTTGTTTCCCATCTTTTAAATCAGTTACTGATCTGGGTGAGGACCTTCACTCTTGTTCCATGACTGCTTACTTTGCTTAAGAGCCTTGGGTGAGGGACCTTGTCAAAGCCTTTCTGAAAATCTAAGTACACTGTATCCCCATTGTCTACATGACTGTTGACCCCCTCAAAGAATTGTAGTAGACTGGTGAAGCATGATTTCCTTTTACAAAAACCATGTTGACTCTTCCCCAACAAATCGTATTCATCTATGTGCCTGGTGATTCTATTCTTTACTATAGTTTCAACCAATTTGCCTGGTACCAAAGTTAGGCTTACCCACCTGTAATTGCTGGGATCGCCTGTGGAGCCTTTTTTAGATATTGGCATCATGTTCGCTATCCTCCAGTCATCTGGTACAGAAGCAGATTTAAATGATAGAATTACTAACTGTGGTATGTAACCTGCAATTTCACAGTTAGAGTTCCTTCAGAATTCTTGGGTGAATGACATATGGTCCTGGTGACTTATTACTATTTAGTTTAGCAATTTGTTCCAAAACCTCCCCTAATGCCACCTCAATCTGGGAGAGTTCCTTAGATTTGTCACCTAAAAAGAATGGTTTAGGTTTGGGAATCTCCCTCACATCCTCAGCCATGAAGACTGATGCAAAGAATTCATTTAGTTGCTCTGCAATAGCCTTATCTTCCGTGAGCGTTTCTTTAGCCTCTCAATCGTCCAGTGGCCCCACTGGTTGTTTTAGCAGGCTTCCTGCTTCTGATGTACTCAAAAAAATTTTGCTGTTACTTTTTGAGTCTTTGACTAGCTGTTCATCAAATTCTTTTCTGGCCTGCCTAATTATATTTTTACATTTCACTTGCCAAAGTTTATGCTCCTTTCTATTTTCCTCAATAGGATTTAGCTTCCAGTTTCTAAAGGACGTCTTTTTGCCTCTAACGGCTTCTTTTACTTTGTTGTTTAGACACAATGGCACTTATTTTGGTCCTCTTACTGTGTTTTTTAATTTGGGGTATACATTCAAATTGAGCCTCTACCATAGTATCTTTAAAAAGTTCCCATGCAGCTTGCAAGGATTTCACTTTTGGCACTGTACCTTTTAATTTCTGTTTAAGTCACTTCCTCATTTTTGTGTAGTTCCCCTTTCTGAAATTAAATGCTACCCTAGTGGGCTGCTTTGGTGTTCTCCTCTCCTTCCGCCCCACACAAACAAATACAAGTTAATTTAACAAAGCACAGAGATTCAGGTAGTAGCAATTGGACATATTGGAAACAAATGGTTACATATAAGATGAAATCTTGACATGCATTCTAGAACCTTGCCTTAATTAACAAGATACTCATATGTCTTCCAGGATAATACCTCACCCAAAGTTCTTGCAGTGTTTTACAGGCAGGCTTTGTTGTGATCCTCCTTTCATGAAACAGAAGTGTTGTCAACTTGCCACCTTAGTGAAGGACTCCGTGTGTTCCTTTGCCTTCCAAGATATAGAAGCTTCATTCTTTGTCTTCATTCATAAATAGGACATCCCCCTGCTATTTTGTTTCTTCCTGTAGATTTTCCATCTTGTGGATTTTGCAACCTTTCAACTGACCTGTCTTAGTACGCAAATAAGCCTTCCTTGAAAGGCAAATAATACATGTAGGATCAGACACACAAATAAGCATCTTTTACCTCCTGCCTGAAAGTACCATGTTTGAGACATGTCACCTCCTACTGAACTGCCTTAATTCCAAGGCCTTAAGAACATAATTTTCAGTATAGATATATATCTCTTTAAATATTATCTGTACATACACTTCATTGAGAGCCAGCAGCCCACTGGTCTGCATAATCATAGTGGAGACCTCACCTGCCATACTTTGGTGAACTATGATGCATATATTTGACCCAGGGGAGCCCTGTAAAACTCTAGCATCCCTGTGCCTCTTCGTTGGCACTGATAGGTCTCTGGCTCACACCACTGATTAAAATGCCTTAGGTGAGCAGATTACTCAGGAAAAGTTTTGAGTGACTGTACTGCAAACTGAGCTCCTCCAGCCACAACAGAAAGAAGCACGAATTTGTCCACCAGGCTAAACAGACTAAGACAATCAACAGCAAGAGGTACCGGCAGCTTCTCTACACTGTACAGGCAGTGTTCCTTCCTTCCCCCCTGTTCTGAATGGCATGGAGGAATGAGTGCACAGTTCACGTTCACTCCTGTCTCTCTGAAGCTGTCTGGTAGTGCTAATAGATTGTGCCTGCCTGCTTCTGGGTGCAAGATGCTGCCGCCTCTCCCTCTTGAGCTTCTGGGGAGTTGGCCAAATAGGAGTGGGGAGATGGCTAATTCTTAGTGCATCCCAGAGCACAAAACACCTAGGCGGGAACACGGAGTGAGGATTCTGAAGTGCAGCTGTGTTTTGTTTCATGGACTCTAACAGCAAATAGAGAAGTTTCATTTGAAATATGCAGGAGAACGTTAGCAGAATAATATTTTATCTTGCATGCAGAATTACTCTGATTTTGTGGGCATTGACTGGCTACAATTATCACTTATGATTTCTCCGAATCTTAATGTTAAAGAAAACAAATGTTTAGTGACACTTCTATTATTATCCATTTGTTCCTTTCTCCATTGCCTTTTTATTTTCTGAATTCTACAAATGCCACCTAAACTTTAATTTATCTGGATCCCATTTCATAATGGCACTGCAATAATTATAGATAGTGAACATCTTTCATCCAAGAGGATCCCAAAATGCTTTACTCATCACCCACCACTTCACCAGAAAATTGTAGCCACTTTAAAGGTGGAATGTGACAGCTGATCAGCAAGGATGACAGGAAGTGAGAATGCTGGGACAGATCCTTAGCTAGTGTAAAAGTCAGTAAAGGTTTATACCAATTTATACTACCTGAGATTCCATTGCACCATGTCCAGTTGAAAGTGCAGGACAGTTTAAAGCAGGAAGAATGTAGGTACATGAGTCATGAGTTGTGATTTGTTCTATTTGTCTCTCCATCCACAGCCCTAACACTCTGGTTCTGGCTCTGATTATTTCTTATTTTGACCATTGCAATGTCCTTCTTCTTCCTCTCATGGACAGCCTACCTTGCACCCTTCTGTCTGCTCAAACAGCTCCTTCAAGGCTGACCTACCTCTCTCACCACTTTGACAACATTCACTTCGGATCTCTCCATTGGCTTCTCTCACACCCTGGAGGAAGCAGACACTTTGGGTCGGATTCAAAGTCCAGTGTGGTCAATAGAAGTGTTTCTATTGATTTTAATGGACTTTGGCCTTATCCTGAATTTCAAATGTTCTACAGCAGAGAGAGCCCTGCCTACCACACTCTTCTTTCCATCCACTCCCTCAACTAACAAACCACTGTGTCCTCCTTCTGTGCTTGAGACTAGGCCTTCTTCTACACCTCCCTATCCCCCTGTAACTGACCCAGTCTGTTTTCCTTCTTCCATTCCCTCCTGAAATACTGCTTCTATAAGACAACATGGACACCACATCCTGCTCTCCCCCATACCTCTTTACCTACTGACAAGGATGTGCACACACACATACAGATATGACAGGACTAACAAGTCACATGCTGCTTCTCCATTCAATGACACTGCTTCCAGTGCTCCTTCCTCTTCCCCCCCCCCCCACCCCACTCTCTCATTTGTATGCTATCTAATTAAAGATTATATCTTAAATACAGTGGCTTCAATGGAAGTATGCCACTTTATACCATCTAGTTGGTCTCTAATGTGCATAGCACTGTGTAGGTGCCATAATAATAAAGATACAAGTGGGATACTAGTCATGTCGGAATCGGGTATGAAAAGCCTCCAAAGAATAGAGGCCACCTCTAATGTTCATTAATAACGCTTCTTTTTTGTAGACCTGCTCTGTTCCAGCTTGGTTGTCCTGCCAGTCACTGTAGGACCAGCAGTGTTCAGCAAAGAAGCAATGCCATCATCTGAGCTATGCCAACCGATCTAGTCCTACTACCAATATTGACATCTTTTCTTTCTTAAGTAAGTGGCCCAGAGCCACACGCACATTCTGGCTGTTTGGTCTGTAATGCAGCAGTTTCACTGTTGAGTTAATGTGGATTCACAGGTCCTTTCATCTCTGGAGCAGTGCAAAGGGGTCAGAATAAGCTGGTGAGTCTGGTCTCGTATGCATTTTCCTCAGTCTAGCTCTTCAGCCTAAATGTTTTTGTTTGTTTCTTTCTAAAACTTTTATTTCTTCCCCAAGTCACTTTTATGCCTTGTTGCTTATCCCCTCCCAACTCTTCCCTTTATTTTTACTGTCAGCAATATGATGTGTCCCATTTGCTCTTCATTCCATTATTTCATTCAAACCCACTTCTAACATCTTTGCACCATTTCCCCTCCCTTATCCTCTTTGGTGGCAGTCCAGTCAGAACCAAGATGATTTCAGAAGGAGAGACGTGAACTTGAAGGCATCACCCTCCAAATGGAGAGCTACCATTTGGATACTTGCATTTCTTGTTTAAAAAGAAAAGAAGTAAAAGGTTTTACATTTATAACGTGGGTTTGCAACACCCAGGTTGAAGCCGTCTTGTCCTTCCCATATTGCCAAATGGAAGAGGGATTCTCAATATAGAAAGGTGGCTACACTACTGAAAAAAGTTGAATCATTTTAAGGAAAAAAAATAAAATAGAACATTTTCATCCTCTCTCTGATTTATAGGATACAGGATGCAGTGTTTATAAGTTGCTTTGTTGTGGCTGTAAGCAATAAAAAAATGTAGTAAATAGCATAAAAAACAAGAAAATAGGTGAGTTCCTTGTTCAAAAGTTCACACTGCAAAGTAATTTGTCTCTGAAAAGCTTTCTGAGAGGCAGCTTTCTGAATATGCCACATTGTGCAAGAGCTGTTCACTGTAGTCATTTTCAATTTGAAAAGCAGAATAGTTGCCATGATAAAATCCTTTTGTATGTCTAGAACAAAGCTCAAGTCACATCAAGGCAGCTTTGATTCACTCACTTTGTTTTGATTTAATAGTTTGTTTTTCAGTACAAAACTTGACCCATCTGTGTAGGGACCATGAAATAGATCTTGATTTAAGTTGCAGGGGAGTAAAACAACTGTGCACAGTAAACAGAATGAACCACAGAAATATATGCTTTACTCATTTTTTGGTCAGACATTTGGTATTTACTCCCAGTCATGAAGTCTATGACCACAGTCCCACTGATTTCAAAAGGGAAAAAAAAACAACAACAAAAAAAACCCACACTCTGAGATGCCAGGTAGACACATCCTTAACTACACAGACTGTTCTCATCACCAGCATCTCCAACAATTCGCCCTGGTCAAATTTCTATGTCTCTATTGCATCTGCACTCATCGCCATCTCTCTGCTGCTTTTGGCATTGTTGAGCACAACTTTCTTGAAGAGCTATGAACTTTTCTACAATGTTTTCTTCAGATTTTCCTCCAATCTTTCCATTTGTCTCTTTCAGAGTAGGATTTTATTTTGTGCAACCTGACTCCATTGAAGTCAATAGCAAAACTCCCATTGGTTTCATTTGTGCCTGGATTTAACCTACAGTGCATACTTGCCTTCTCGATGAATTTGACTGGTGTCATTCAAGTTGTATTTGGTAATGCTGTTTCTTATTCTAAAGCCAGCTTGTTCCCATGAATAGCTAGATTCCAGCTATGCTACGAGCCTCATAGATGGCAGTGATAATGATTTACACACATAGTGCCTTGTACTTCACAAAGTTTAGTTTAGTTATTGATGTACAGTTCTCCAGGGTCTTTATTCCTTTTATTGAGAAATATCACTGAATTATTGTTGCACTTTCCTGGTAGCTCCAACTGTTTTAGTAACATTTAGAATATCTTGGAAACTAGATTACCATCTTCCATTAAGATATTAGTTGTGAGATATTAGTTTTGATTCCATCATATCCCCCATTTTAATAGCCACGGGAGGCATTTAATCACCATATACATCAAACTCTGATATCATTATTCCTGTTTGATCATTAAAATTGCTTGTGTCTTAATTGTCAGGCTGGAGTTTCAATTTGAGGCTGTCCAGTTCTCAGTAGAATTCTTGCTGACATCTACTAAAAGTAATTTCTGTGATGCTGGTTTCATTGTTGCTAGTTTAAATGGGATTGGTTTTAGAATCGCCTATTTGGGCCACTTTGCTTTCTTTAGATGTCTAGATTATTTTGAGGTTGTTTTTGTCTGATCTTTTCCTCTAGTTTTCTTAAATGTGATGTATATACACAGACTTCATTATGATGGTTCTGAACATCTCCATGTTTCAACCTCTTTCTGGATACTGTATCTTCAGTTCTATTTATGAATGACATTTTGGTTTCTTCTAAGATCTTGTTTATCCTCTTTATGTCCTCAATTTACTGGTGAGATTTTTCATTTTTGATGCTCTATTGTCACACACAACTAACAAGCTATTCTTTAAGATGGTTTATAATTTCTCCTTTTACTTCATGATACTCTGTATTTACCTGTAGTCTCTTCCTTTTCCCTGCGATGATAACTGCTATAGTTGAATTGGGGTTTAGGGGTCACTGGTAGGTCATGCATTTAGAAGACATTATTACTACTTATTTCTGATGTGCCATAAGTGTGTATGGTGCTTTAGAGAAAAGCAAGGCAGGTCTCTGCCCTTACAGCAAGAAGGCCAAATCTGTTACTGGTGTATTCCCATTGGTGCCATTCCACTTGAGAATTTGGCTCAGAGTTTTGCTCCCATTGAAGTCATTGGGACCTTTGCCATTACCTACATAGGATTGGGTACAATAGTAGAACATATTTTTAAAAATGAAAATGGAAGGGGATGGTGGTGACATGGGAAAGATTACGGTACTACCTTCAAAAAGATTCAGTGGCGTAATCCTACTCCCACTGAAGTCAGTCTGAGTCTATTAGTCTATTAATAGATCTATTAGTTTTCTTTTCTCTCCAAGACATATCAGTAGTTTGAAAGAGTAAAGCCCAGAAAGAGGGCAGAAGCACAGGTGAGTGCTGGAGTTAGGTGAAAAAAAGAAAGAGACAAAGAAAGAAAGGAGAAGATTGAGGTTGAAGGATCAGGGAGGATACTCCAGGACTAGGGGATATTATGAGGAAAAGCAGGTAACATATGAGATGAGAAGTGCAGGGGAATAGCAAGATATCCTGAGTTAGCAGAGCAGAGGATGTAAATAGGGGAATATGGACAAATGGAGACAATATGTAAGCATAAAGCTGTTCCGGCATTGATGGTGATGATACTGACTGGGTACATGGAACCTCAGGATGGGATGCAGAGATAAAAATTTCTAGACACTATTAATGACTGCTTCTTCGAGCAGTTAGTTCTGGAACCCAAAAGAGGAGAAGAAATTTCTGATTTAACTCTACATGGCACATAGGAACTGGTCCAATAGGTGAATATAACTGAATTGCTCGGTAACAGAGACCATAATGTAATTAGAGTGTGAGTGTGAGTGTGAATATCAAAGAAACAAAGCAAAGCATAGTAGCATGTAATTTAAAAAGGGGAACAACACAAAAAATGAGGAAACTAGTGAAATGGAAGTTAAAAAGAACAATCACAAAAGTGAAATGCCTGTAAACTGCACAGAAAATTTAAAATCATCATAATAGAGGATCAAACTAACTCTATACCCGCAATGAAAATAAAAGTAAGAGGACCAAAGAGAAATGACACCACAGCTAATAAAAGACCAAAAAAGGAGGTGGTTAGAGGCAAAAAGACATCCTTTAAAAATGGAAATTCAAACCCTAGTGAGGAAAATAGAATGGAGCATGTTGTTTGATCATTTTGAATCATTAACTTCAAGCACACAACATGTTCAAATGGAATTATTTAATCAAACATTAATCTGAGATTAGTACAGCACTACACAGAACACAGAAAGAAAGAATAGATATATTACCATCCTAGGTATAAGGTGAAGAGCTGGCCTCTCTGAGTATGTCTACACTACAACGGAAGCCTGTGCTTGAGCTCTGGTTCAAGCCTAACCTCCCTGGCATCTACAATGCAATTGCGCTAACCCAGGGTTTTAAGACCCTGCAGAGCTGGAGGGTCCAAGCTTGAGTTAAGCCACAACCCAGGATCTAAGCCCTATTGTTCTGTAGTGTAGACATAGCTCCACTTGACTCAGGTCCCAGGAGTCAGAAATATCCCACAATTCCATGGAACAACTTTCCTTTGTCCTCTGTATCCCAACAATCTGCAATCCCATCTACTGAAAATGGAAGCCACCCTCCCTTTGCGAACAGCATCAGCTCAGGTCAACATTAATCTGTTCTTTTTGAACACTGATCTCTAAGCACATCATCAGAGAGCCTCCTGGATTTTCACTGAAGAGTGAACGGAGCCTTTTGCCAAGCAAGCTGCTTCAAACTTACTGTAACATGCAGAATGGGCAGTAAAGTTTTCCCCCAGCACAGTACAGTCCTAGGGCTAGAGCAGCCACATTTCAGGGGTGCTAGAGACACTGGGATATGGTTACCTTGGCTATGGTCTGCACACTGGAGTGTAGAGTCCTAGGTTCGAGCAAGGGTTAGAAAAGTCTTAATGTAGGGTTAAAATATAATGTATACTTTCAAGCCCAGGGTTCCCTAACATGGGTCAGCTGACTAATCCTGGAGTTACACTGTAGTGTAGACATACCCTGTGTCTCTCTCCTCTGTAACTAGTTGGATGCTGCCAGTTTGCACTCTCCCACCTAACTTTCAAGCCCTCCATCTTCCACAGGGTGTGAGACAAAAACTCCTTTTTCGAGGGTAAATTGCTTTCCCACAATTAATTTAACTACATGTTCTGGTTTTAACACTTTCATTTTACCCAATTACTTATGAATTTCTTTTATGGTATCTTTAGGTTACATGAGCAATAAGCTAAAGGGAATTCTCATCCAGTCATTATTATTGACAGCTGTGACAACCAACAGTTCTTGTTGAGTTAAAAACATCGTCTTTTCAAAGGATCCCTATTTCATCCATTACGCAAAACACCTCTTATTAGTCATATAATATAATTAAATCTTAGGCACCCTTTATCAATCATTCCGTTTTGTTTATGCCTTATTTTCCCTAGACATTTGTATTTCCAGAGACTTGGAGACACCCACAATAATGAAGTACAGCCCAATATTTGATTACATGAAGTTCCTGAATACATGTTGGTTGGAGCCAACACTCTGGGCTTTACAACTCAAACACACTCTTTGCTATTATTGTAAAAAATTCTGGGGGGATAATTGATGTGCAAAGAATATAATATGCAAGAAAGGAAAACAAGATTAATATTTACTAACAAGCATAAACTCTGGCAAGTCAACAGTAAAAACATAATTAGGCAGGCAACACAAGAATTTGAAGAGTAACTAGCAAGAGACACAAAAATTAAAACAGCAAAAAAGAAAAAGTACATGAGAACCAAGATACTTGCCAAACAAATGAGTGGGACCACTGGAAGATGGAATCATAGAATATAAGAGTTGGAAGGGACCTCAGGAGGTCATCTAGTCCAACCCCCTGCTCAAAGCAGGACTAACCTCAGCTATATCATCCCAGCCAGGGCTTTGTCAAGCCTCAGCTTAAAAACCTCTAAGGATGGAGATTCCACCACCTCCCTAGGTAACCCATTCCAGTGCTTCACCACCCTCCTAGTGAAATTTTTTTCCTAATGTCCAACCTAGACCTCCCGCCCTGCAACTTGAGACCGTTGCTCCTTGTTCTGTCATCTGCCACCACCGAGAACAGCCTAGCCCCATCCTCCCTGGAACCCCCTTTCAGGTAGTTAAAGGCTGCTATCAAATCCCCCCTCATTCTTCTCTTTTGCAGACTAAACAAGCCAAGTTCCCTCAGCCTCTCCTCACAAGTCCTGTGCTTCATCCCCCTACTCATTTTTGTTGCCCTCCGCTGTACTCTCTCCAACTTGTCTACATCCTTTTTGTAGTGGGGGGCCCAAAACTGGACACAATACTCTAAATGCGGCCTTACCAATGCCGAATAGAGGGGAATAATCACTTCCCGTGACCTGCTGGCAATGCTCCTCCTAATGCAGCCCAATATCCTATTAGCCTTCTTGACAACCAGGGCACACTGCTGACTCATATCCAGCTTTTTATCCACTGTTACTCCCAGGTCCTTTTCTGCAGAACTGCTGCCTAGCTCGTCGGTCCCCAGTTTATAGCTGTGCATGGGATTCTTCCTTCCTAAGTGGAGGACTCTGCACTTTTCTTTGTTGAATCTCATTAGATTTCTTTTGGCCCAATCCTCCAGTTTGTTTAAGTCCTTCTGTATCCTATCCCTACCTTCCAGGGTATCTACCACTCCCCCCAGCTTAGTGTCATCCGCAAACTTGCTGAGGGTGCAATCTACCCCATCTTCCAGATCATTAATGAAGACGTTGGACAAAACTGGCCCCAGGACCGACCCCTGGGGCACTCCGCTTGTGACCGGTTGCCAGCTAGACATGGAGCCATTGATCACTACTCGTTGAGCCCTATGCTATAGCCAGTTCTCTATCCATTTTATAGTCCATTCATCCAACCCATACTTCTTTAACTTGCTGATAAGAATACTGTGAGAGACAGTATCAAAAAATAGAGTTTCAAAAGATAGAGTTGCTAAAGGAGCACTCAAGGAAGATAAGGCAAGTGTGGAGAAGCAAGATGAATTATTTGCATTGGTCTTCACTGAAGAGTGTGAAGGAGATTCCCATGCCTAAGTCATTCTTTTTAGGTGACATAACTGAGGAACTGTCCCAGATTGAGGTGTCAGTAGAGGAGGTTTTGGAACAAATTGATAAATTAAACAGTAACAGAACCAAGAGTTCTGAAGGAACTCAA
Source organism: Emydura macquarii macquarii (assembly GCF_026122565.2). Taxonomy (NCBI): domain Eukaryota; kingdom Metazoa; phylum Chordata; order Testudines; family Chelidae; genus Emydura; species Emydura macquarii. The sequence continues at coordinate 6,078,635 of NW_027133199.1, forward strand.
ATATGTAATTGTAGAACTATTAAGTGTAGAATGTAACCTATTGCTTATGACTGTCTCTGTACTAGATGACTGGAGAATAACCAATATAAAACCAATTTTTTTTAAAAAGGCTCCAGAGGCAATCCTGGCAATCATAGGCTGGTAAGCCTAACTTCAGTACCAGGCAAACTGGTTAAAACTAGAGTAAAGAATAGAATTACCAGACACATTGATTAATATGATATGTTGGGGAAGAATCACCAGGGTTTTTGTGTAAAGGGAAATTCATGCCTCACCAATACATTAAATACATTAGAATTCTTTGAGTGAGTCAAACATGTGGACAAGAGTGATCTAGTGAATATAGTGTACTTGGACTTTCAGAAAGCCTTTGATAAGGTCCCTCACCAATACAGATAAGAAAAGAAAAGAGGGTTGACACCTTCATGCAAATGTGCATCATGTCACGTGTAGGCAGAATCACAAGATAAAAAGAGGGCTCCCTGGTTGGGTAAAGTTGGATTACCCACAGGAAAACTCCAGCAGGAACCATCCTCAGACTCTAAGAATATCATTGAGGATGTGAGTGTGACTAGTTATAATTATTGCATAGGTCTTTATAGGCTTTCTATACGTATGATTAATCATAACTTTGCTGGTAATGTCACAATAAGACTTGTGAAACAGACTAGACATTTTACTTGTGAATGTATGTGTGGTCACTATCCTTGGTCTTCATGTGTTCCTAGAGATTGTAAATCAGAAACAAGCAGCAGGAGGTGATTTTCATTTTGTTGAACTTGTAACTGTAGCAACGCATAGTGGTGTAATACAAGTTGTAATACAACATTCAAGTCTACAGCTGTTCAACATATTCATAAATTATCTGGAAAAGGGGGTAAAGAGTGAGGTGGTAAAGTTTGCAGACAATACAAAAATTATTCAAGATAGTTAAATACAAAGCAGACTGCAAGGAGTTACAAAAGGATCTCACAAAACTGGGTGACCGGGCAACAAAATGCCAGATGAAATTCAATGTTGATAAATGCAAAGTAATGCACATGGGAAAACATAATTCCAACTATACATATAAATTACTGGGTCTAAATTAGTTGTTACCACTCAAAAACATCTTGGGATCTTGGAGTCATTGTGGATAGGTCTTTGAAAACAATCTGCTCAATGTGCAGCTGTCATCAAAATTCTTACAAGCTTAGAAACCATTAGGAAAAGGTTAAGACAGAAAATATGCCATTATATAAATCCATGGTATGCCACACCTGGAATAGTGTGTGTTATTTGGGTTACCCCATCTCAAAGAAGATACATTAAAATTGGAAAAAGTACAGAGAAGGGCAAAAAAATTAGGAGCATAGAACAGCTTTGATAAGAGAAGAGTTTTAAAAAAACTAGGGTTGTTCATCTTAGAAAAGGGAGTACTAAGGGGGATATGATGGAGGTCTATAAAATCATGAATGGCATGGAGAAAAAGTGTTATTTACTCCTTCACATAACACAGGGTCACCCAATTAAATCAATAGGCAGCAGGTTTAAAACAAACATGAGGAAGTACTTCACAGAGCCCACAGTCAACATGTGGAACTAATTGCCAGGGGATATTGTGAACACCAAAACTATAATGCAGTCCAAAAAAAATTAGGTAAATTCATGGCAAAAAAGTGGGTCCATAAATGGCTATAAGCCAAGATGGTCACCTATGCTCTCGGTGTCCCTAAACCTCTGACTACCAGAAACTAGGACTGGACCAGAGGGGATAGACCACTTGATTATTGTTCATTCCCTCTGAAGCATCTGGCACTGGCCTCTGTTGGAAGACAGAATATTGGCTAGATGGCCCATTGGTCTGACCAAGCATGGCCATTCTTATGTTCCTATAACAAGGAATTTAAATTGTATAAGAAAGATCAAGATGACAGTGAAGGGCTACAAGGAGGGCAACCTGGTCAGATTGGCCAGCAAGGAAGAATTTTCTGTCTTTCATTGCTATTCCTTCTCCTTACTACCTTGACCATAGAATGACAGAGATTAGAGATGGAAGAGACTATGAGGGCAAACCTTCCTTCCTGCTTTTATAGTGAAGTCACCAAAGAGAGCAAATGACAACTAGAAAGTGAACTATCAGGATTTGACACTAGGAGGAGGGAGATCAGGAGTTTGTCATTGGATTTAGATTCCACAGCACCATCCACTTTTCTACTTTGTTTCCCAGCTTGTTACTGTTGCTCAGAACTAATACATACTGATGTTGAATGTTTTTAGTTTAGCTTCCAAAAGATTTTGCAGTGTCAGGGTCTGCTTCCTCACACACTCACACTTTTCTCTCAGTATCTGTGTATGAGGATCAGTCTTTGTCCCTTTATACAACCTATCATACTATATGGGTTCTCATGCCAAGATGTCAGTGAGAGTTGCATGAGAACAACACAGAGTTATTAGAAGGGCTCCTGATTAAAGTGTTTTATTTACTCAAGTTCTAATCAATGTAGTAAGCTGAGGGGAAGCAGCCATTGCAAGTTTATGAGTCGGCAAGAACACTAGGTCCAGCCTATGTCATGAGGCAGGTGTCTGTGAGAGCAATACCATTTCATGGAGACCTTTGGATACCTTCCTATATCTATGCCTGGACTTTATGATTAGCTGTGATGTTCCCCCCCGCAATCTGGACTGGTGTGTAGCTCTGTCACCCCAGTTCTTCACGCCTTGGCCCTGACTCACTCTGCTTTGCTGTATGAACTACCCACGCCTGGGTCAGCCCACGCCCAGCCTCCTGCAAGTAATCAGTTCCTGGCCCAGTGAAGGAGCACTTCTGGCTAGCCACTCATGATATTGACCCCCAACAAACACCCCCACTCCCAGTTGCAACTCCAGGAACTGCAGTCTTACAGGGTTCAGTGCTGCACATTGCACCTTGCAAGCTCATTTACTTTTGTCCATCAATTTATCAAAGAAATGGATATGCACCAGCTCTGTCCCTCTAAGCGGAGTCTCTATACACTCAATCCACTGTTTTAGATAAAACAAACAAACAAGTTTGACTACAGCAAGATTTTAAGTGATTCTAAGTCAAATTAATATAAATCAAGAGATTAATAAGAAGTCAAGGAGTTGGTCACAATTTACTAGGAAATAACTCACATCCTGAACTAAGCTTAATATCTCAATAGCTTTTCAGTCTAATGCTAGCTTACCCACAGCTGGTTGTGATGCCTCTTGCAATCAGGCCCTCCCGCCCTATGGGTAGAGTCTCAGTCTTTGGTATCGCTTAGAAGATGGATTCCAAGGGAGAGCTCTGAGATAAAGACACCTCAGTGTTTAACAAGTTTCCCCAACACCCCCCGGGGTCAGATGATCAGCCATGTCCAGCACTGGGCATGATTTCTTTCACTTAAGCCAAAGTACTCACACGTAGGCCAGTCCACTGTTCCAGTATGCATGCCTCTGCTGGGCATGTACCTTCAGCTTTGTGTTTGTCTGCATCTATTCAAGCCATGTGAGATACACATTTGGGAATATGACATAGCAGAGTTTCATATCTGTACACATGTATGACATTGCAGGAAACACGCTACCACAACAATAATGTTCAGTATGCCACAAGCATTCCAAAAACACCTTACATGACATACTTTGCATTAGACAATACATAATTACACTAAGGGTGAACATGAATGATACACAAATCACACTATAAGGATGTACATGGGGTACAGAGTGTCACACTAGCCCGGCTTTCATCTTCTCCTAAATTAAGCTCTCAAGCGCAGTTCAGTAGCCAGTACTCATGGTCAGCATTATAAGTAACTGAAAAAAAAAATCTGAATCCTCTGAATTCATTTAAGTACATGTGCCCTGCTGATACCATCTCTTCCCCCATCTTATCCAGTTTCCCCATTCACCATTTTCAGTATGGGAGCATAGGCAAATTTATACTGCTGTGCGCATTTCTTCCCACTGTGCAGAATCCTATCTGTGCAAGAACCAAGGACATACTGAAGGCCACATTCATCTTCCAGCTTTTTAAAAAAAAGTGTGCAAGGAGTGCACAATAGATTTACAGACCCCCAAATCCTTGTCACCACCCCAACTTAATAGTGAGACCACTTACGCTGCTAGAATGCCCTGTATTCCCATCAAAATATTGTGAAATTTTGTTGTATCCCATTAAACATTTGCTGTTGCATTTCACAGTGGTGGCTACATTATAGAAATAGGACAAAGGATCCTTGTGTTAAGCTTGTAAAATGTTTTTGGATCCTTCAGTCTGAATATCACTGTACAAGTCTCTGTTATGATAAATAAAAGGAGAATTTAATTTAATGTTTACGTCTTCTCCCTGATCCAAATTCTCCATTTCATTGAGGCCATTGTGACATTTTCAATAAGCATAACCTAGTCTTAAGAAAGTTCATTTAACACTATTCTTTCTAACCCATTAACATCAGCATATTATACCGAATCTTTTCTACAATGACTTCCAATACGGTTCTCACAAATAAAGCGTGCTGCTGACCATTGTGCTGTCAGGTTCCCAAGCTCCCCAATTTACAGATTTTTTTTCCAGGCTCTCTAGTGTGTATTGTGATCTTGTGTCCACAGATCTCTCCAATCAGCCAGCCTGCATCTAGTTCTTTCAGGAGACCAGGCTCAAGGAGCTCAACATTAATCTCTTCCAGTTTTTCCATTTGCAGTAGCTGAAATGCAGGCAGATGGCAAACAGGAAAACCGGCATGCACAGCCACCTGCATTCATAGCCAGGGAAATAAATGTAAGTGCCATAACTAAGCTATGCTACTGCAGTTACTAATTAAAACTGAAACTAACAACATTAATGAAACTATATAAACGTAAGTCGAGCTGCAATGACATTGACTAAAGCAGCTACAGAGCAGGACAGGTGAACTGCAGCTTTCTGATTCCACTAATTATCTTTCATTACTACAGTAAAAATAAGTTGCTGTATGAGGATTCCATCTATGTTCTGGTTTAGCTTATTAAAGCATTTCATATTTGCATCATTACATTTTGGCAGCACTTAGTTATCAAATATCAAATCCTCCCATTTTATAAGCATTACAGATATGTTTATGAAATAAAGTTTATATTAATTACTGACAGTTTTATTCTTGACTTACTCGATAATTAGGAAATAAATATGCTATTTTTCAGGGAGGTCTAAAAAGCCACATGAAACCAAAATATCTATCCCATCTCAAGCACACAAGGGGGAAGTAAGGAGAACTGGGATGAAATCCTGGCCCCACTGACATCAGAGAGAGTTTTGCCATTGACTTCAATAGGGCCAAGATTTCATCCTAGGTTCTATTTCCAGCTCTGGCATCAATCTTGTGTGAGACTTTGGACAAGTCACTTCATCTGTCTGTGCCTCCGGTTCCTCATTTGTTAAAATTAGAATTGTATCTTTGTTGTAAAGTGCTTTGAGATCTATGGATGAAAAGCATCATATGGGTATGAACCTATTATAGTTAATAGTAAAGGGGCTCCAAGACAAGTCAGTGGAAAAAACAATGGGGAAAGAACAAGCCCTCAGAGATATGAGAAATAATCACACAAAAGATAGTTAACAGATTTCTTTAAAGGGTTTAATGAAAGAGTATTCACAGGTTTAACAACAGAAATTGTGTGTGTATGCAATATAAATAAAACCTTGCTCACTCAGAGAACATCAACAGCAGGATTTTTCTGTTATATTTAATGTTCAGAAAGAAATTGCCCATTCATGTAGACTTGCAACAAAATAAGAGTTGGTCTTTTGTTTAAAGTTAAAACAGTTTTTAAAAAGATGTGACAAGTGGGAAGATTAAAATGGAGGTATCCTAGAATCTAGTTGTCACTAGAACGGAGATACTGACACAGTGTATTAAAAAAATTGGATGGTAGAGTCAAATCTGTTTTTCCTCTAGAGAAAGTGCGGGATCGTCAGTGGCTGCAGGGGTTTTGGCTCATGGCAGATGCAGGCAATAGGGAGTTGGGGCATTGGAGGGGAAATCAAGGTGTTATAGGACTACCTCTGTACCAAGGGAAAAATGGAATATAATGGCAAAACTTAAACTAATGCAACACACTTGTTTCAAAAGCGACACAGAGGACATGCAATATCTGGAATTGCAGGCCTTCTGTAATGCATTGGGCCCACAAGAGGACAGCCAGGAGGGCAGCTTGAGCTCAGTTGAACAACAGGGCCAAAGTAGTTCACATCCAGAAAAGGCATGCAATGGGATCAGCAAGATATTCCTGGAGAAAGAGGGTTCAGCAATACAGCACAGGGCCAGACATTTTGGGGGACAATGCTGTATACCTGTCAGGTGGAGATGCAGATGTATAGCTACAGCGTGTGCAGGCATGGAGTGGGCAGGTGTTGTGATACCAGGTGGCATGGTCAGGCAGGGAGGGAGTCACCAATCTAGGCCCTGGTGCTTCCTGTGGCCAGTTTTCAGTGCTGTTAAGAGAATAAAATGAATGGTTCTCACACGCAAAAGACCTGGGATTTTTGGTAATGGCGTGCGATAGAGTGCAACCTTGTGGCCCGAGGTCTCCACATTGCTTGAACCTTCTGTCTCCCTTGGGGTGGGGAAGGTGCCAGGACTCAAAGAGAGCTGAGTCCTGAGAGGTAGGGCTGAGGAGAGTCACCCCACATTATGGGTTCATGGCAAGGAGCCCTGTAACACTGGCACCAGTTAACACGTTCTGAGGTCAAAAGCCCTGTAACTCCCATGCTGGAGCCAGTTGGATGCCTGGTGTAGGAGAGTATGTGTGATGGGCCAGCAGTACCCCTCCCCTGTAGTAAAATCTTACTACAAGTCACAGCCTGCGGCTTAAATCCATACATGTGTCAATCATTTTCCCACTGCATCCACATCAATGCCAGCTTCCTAGGGAACTCCTGACCTGCTTACCTAAATGCTCCAGTAAATGCTCATTTTCAACAAAACAAAAAATTATTTTCTTCATTGTTAGCAGCTGGACTCCTCCTCCTATGGAATTGTGGTATAGTAAGATATGGAATGTCCTCATCATGGAAAAAGCTTTCAGACCAAGAATATACACAAAAGATGTGCCAAATAGAAGATAAGCATTTAGAAATTTGGTCACCCTTTTTAGCATATTCAGAGAATGCTCCTCAGCCTGTACGCCAGAATCTTTAGCCAGGTTCTTTGAATATTAACCTGATCCTGAATAAGTAATGTATATTGTTGTATGTTAATGTTTTATTGTAGCTTTGCCTTGATAAAAAAAAGTTTCCTAACAAAATTATGAAAAATTTCAAAATTGAAAAGTTTGTTTCATTTGAAATTTAGCAATTTCTTTTGAAATTTAAAAGCAAACTTTTTTTTTTTGAAAATTATGTAGTTTTCTTTCCAAAAGTTTCATTTAGAGCTTTTAGTTACACCTTCCCTTTTCTTCTATTTTCCCCTGGGTTTTTTTGTTTGTCTTTAAAGGTGACAAAAAAGTAACATTTAAATATATTTAACTTTTTCACATCTTTCAAGTAGAATTATCTTTACATCTTTTTCCAGTGGGGGGGGGAAGGGAAGTAAATGAGTGAGGGAAAGTGGGAGTGAAGCCCTAATCATATAGAGATTTACCCACATGCTTAGCTTTATATCCAGAATTATTCCTCCTGGAGAAGTAAAACTAAGCACATGCATAACTTTTGCACTACTGGGACCTAATTTACAAATGGAAACAACTGATGGTTTGAATACAAATGATTTAAGACATTATTTCATTTCTTTTCATGGGAAGATGGTTTTGAGGAGTACAGTGTAAACAAAAAGTTGGGAATAAAACAAAAAGGTGACAGGTTTGATAGATTGGATAGCCTTTTCCTATGCTCTCATTTCATAGTTATTTAGAGTGATTTTAAAAGCCCCTTAATAGGGGAAGTAGTGTTTCAGGAAACATAAGTAGGCAGCAAAAATAAATTTTGCATTCAAGAACAAGAATATTTGCTAACATCATACCTTCCATCACACTTTGCACTGACCAGTTCCAGCTGCTTTCTTATCAATGCAGCAATAGGTCGTCAGGGAAGAAGCTTTAAAATCTGCATTTACAGAATTTTATTTTAATTCACCTACGAATTCCACATAATCCCAAAGTAAGGAATTTGTTTTTAATTTAAAGAAAGAGCAAATTACAAACTATGAAAAGACATTCAAGCCTACACCCATCACCCACACTACCTCTGTATCATAGGCTTGACCCTATACCCTATTGAAGACAATGGAAAACTCTTACTGCCTTTAATGGTGCAGAAGCGGGTCCTAAATAAGAGCCCTTGTGACATGCATCTGCTTCTCCTGTTCCTTCCCTATCCATGATGTTAACATTATGAATATGCTTAACTACATGGCAGAAAGCATTTACTGCATCCATGCTCACAATTCCCCTCTCTGTGACAAAGATTCAGAGATTCACGTCCACAACAGTGAATTAAGTTGCAGGTCAGAAAGTAAGCAAACCCATTGTCTATAATGCAGAGTTGGAGACATTCCTCACCATAAATATAACAATGGGCACTTTTCAGCATGTTTAATCCATTGTATGCTTTAGTAAGATCTTCTGTCACATTCTGCCATGTCAGGTCCACGCAGATTGGGAAACTGGACTTTTTTTTAAAAATAAAAGAGAAATCATTTCCTACTTTGCACTAACTACAACACTTTCCTTATAGTGGGGACTTTGTTGTAGATGGTCTCTCTAATTGGAGAACAATCCAATGAAAAACCATTGAGTTTACTGTGTACACATTCATGTTCTGGAGATTTTGGTAATGTGGTCATTTAAAAAAAAAAAAGGAATAATATATTTTAATATTACTACTACTATTATACGATCCACCTCTTATGCAGTGGATTTCATCCATTGCTCTCAAAGCATCTTACAAAAGGACATATTATCCCACCAGGACATCGAATAAATACAATTTTTAATAATTGATTAAAGTTTAGTAATAATGATTTTTCTCGTTATGAACATTTACTTACAGGCTACCGTGCAGCATTTTCTGGGGCCAAAGCCCCAACCCCTTTATGGTGACTTAATTTAGGCACCCAAAATCATTTGGCACTTCTAGGCTATGAGAACTTAATTCTACCCTAGTTAGCACTAATATAAGCACTGAGTGACATCAATGATGCTATTCTGGTGTAAAACCTGGGGTCGTAAGATCCAAATTCGGTTTTTATTATTTAATGTGCATTCCAGGGCTGTGGCCAGGTGGAGGTTGAAATGTTAGCATATAATTAAGTTCAGGCCATGTTGCTACCAAGTGTGAACAACACTTGGAATGGTGTGAAACAGCACAGAGTGTTAATTAAGACTTCTGAAAAGGAGCAATTGCTTCAGAAAAAGTTTGATGCGTATTATGTTTTATTTTCACTACAAGATGGATCATTATTCCTCATTTTTATGTTGTCTGCTTGATTTACTGAGACATCATCTAGATTTGTTATTCATCACAGGAATATTTATCTGGCTTTCCCTATGCTTGACAACACCTAAGCTTGACAACATGCTTACTATGACAACACTTGCCTGTTCCAGTTCACGTCACTGTAAGTCATGCCACCACATTTCAGAATTGCCTTTTGATAGTCCCATTCAGCCAAGTTCTACCCACAGCTGAGCATGCATTCACAGGACAGGATTTCCCGTTTTGTTTATTTTGAACCTTAGTGAAGGATTGAAGGTCAGCATTCAGATCACAGTTCCAGATTCCTCCTAAAGGCAATGGGAGGCATGAGGCAAAATCCTAATCTTTGAAAGATTAGGGGAAGTCCTTGCCTTAGTGGGACAATACAGTGGTTGACAGCTAAAATCCTTTACACAATTGCAAGAAAAGCAGGATTGTTTTTATCTTCTTACGGTTAAGATAGCATTCACATTAGCAGAAGAACGGAACACAGTTTAAACTAAACTTATCCCTAATAAAGAACAATGCAAAGAAATTACAAGCAGTAATATGCAAGTAATAGACAGTATTAAGGGTATCAGAAGCTGACAAAACCAAATACTCACTATATAAATATGGTTAAGCAGCAGCTAGAAAAATTCAGGGCAGTGTAGCAATTTACTTAATGCATTAGGTTAACAATTAAACTACCTGAGGAAAAATAGATCAAGTGGGATAAGCTGATCAGACAAATGTTATGGTTTTGAAGTCAATATAGTATTTATGTAAACAATACTGTCTTCAACATATCTAAGACAAAAATATGGGGAAAATAAAGAAACTATTGAATGGAATTAAAATTATCCATATAGATTCTCTTAGGTATCCAGCCTGATACTTCTCAGACACAGGAATTTTCCTGAACAAGATTTAACAAATAAATATACAATGATATAACTGTATACTTAGTGTAAACCATATACAGACTCATCTCACATGAATGCAACAAAAGATTTAATCAGTGCTTATGAGGAGTCCCTTTGCACTCTAAAGGGCTTCTCACATGTGCACTGGCATCTGCAAATTGATGGGGGCCTTAACTTGTGTAGCTGAAATACTTTGTAATTTAATAGTAAAAGTGATAGTAAATTACTTTGTAATTTAATGGGTTATTTTCATACATCAACATTTCAAGACAAAGTCCAAGACTGAACAAGACTGAAATGTCAACATCAATCAAAATATACCAACATTATCCAACTGATACCATAAAATGCATTTGTAATGATTCTGTGAGGTGTCATTGCCAGCAACAAGGGCTGAATTCAAAGCGTGAAGGGTAACTCTTAAAATTAACAACCATCACCAGCTCAAGCCATCACACAGAGTTTCTGGGATTATTACCTTCCTTGGGTGCCGTTATTAGGCAATACTTCCCCACTCACCAATCTTGAGTTTCTGTGGCCAAAAAAAAGGAAAACTATATTGGGGGAAAAGGGAACACAGCGGTATCAAGGAGAGAAAACAAAAACATAATGAAATGAACGATAAGTAAAACACTCCCCCATAGTAATTTTGGCAGGAGCCCATTAACTCCATTCCTCATGCACCAGTGTCCATGTCCAATAGACAATTGTCCCTTTGCCACATCCTCCTTCCCCATTTGCTAAACCCTATTAATGGTTAGGGATCAGTGGTTAGCTGCAGAGGTGCATTTGAGTAGGCCTATCTCCAGTCCCTTGGATATTCTGTCTGTTCCTGTTCTGAGGCTCCAATGTCCTAATCCAGCAATTGCAGTTTCAGTGTCAGGGTAGGAGGGGCCTCATCACATTTACACAGTTCTGCTCCGGTCCTCTGCAGCATCTCCCAACAAGAGTCTTTTCAGTGGTGTAGAATTTGCTGTATACTTCTAGTTCTCCTCCACTAGACTCTTCAGCAAAGTCCTTGCCATGAGGAATACACTACTAGCCACATAGCATGCATGCACATGCGTGCGTGCATGCACACACTCACCCTTGCAATTATGGTGACTCCCAAGGTGTCATTGGAATTCTGGGTAGATAGCTTATATAAATGAAGCTCTCTGCAGTCTTCTTTCCCCCTGTTTACCAGCAGATGGCGCAAAGAGCTCTTTCTCCTCTGAAGGGAACAATGAAGCAGGGATAAATTGGGTTAGATACACGTTTCCAATTTCAGTCCCCCTCTCTTCTGAATAAAGATGGCCAAACCAGTGTGATTTTGTCTGAGAAGTTGTTGTGAAAACATAATTCAGATTTCAAACTTCCCACTATCCAGGAATGTCCAGATTTTGAGATTGAGCTTGCGACCATTTCAACATCAGATAGCTAGGTTTTGTGTTCTGCAAAATCCAAGCCAGGGGTGGAGTCAGACTCATTTCCCAGGTTATCAGTACAGTTAGGTAGAAAATGTTTATCTCCTCCCATTAAAATTTTAGAGATTTAAAAAAAAAAAAAAGTGTTCTCTTTCTGCAATTGGCAGGGATGGGCGGAAGTGGGGGAGGGAGAAGAGACTTTAAAGATTTGTGGGTCATCGTATGACCAACCAGAAAGAAAAAGTTTCTCAGGTCCAGGATGCAATTTCTGGTCAAAACAAGAACCACCTCACCATAGCCAACTGGATAGGCCACTCCCCTGGTTTAGGAGAGACTCAGGTTCAAGTCCTTGCACTACCTGATTTAGACCAGAACCTTGAACCAAGTTCTTCCGCAACTCAGGTGAGTACTTTAATCCCCAGACTACTGGCTAGTGTAGGGTGAGCACTGCTTTTGACCAGAAAATCCAACCTCATCCTGAGAAATCTTTCCTGACAGAGGTGCTGTTGAAACTGAAATTACAGGAATGTTTCAGTTTGTTTTTGGGTTTTTTTTTTTGGTTTTTTTTTTTTTTGGGAGGGGGAAGGAGAGATGAGAGAAGGAGAAGTTTCACTAAAATATTCCTGACCAGCTCTATTTATCAGAGCCCTTTATTTGGCCATGCCAGACTATGGACACTCTGTCTTATTGCCTGTCTTAAAGAAGATCTTTTTTTAAATTAATCCCCTTCAGATTTGTCCTTCCAGATTAGGAGTCTGGCACACAATGTAGTAGTGTGGAGAAACTTGCACTGCTAGTGCTTGTGTTGTCTGCAGATAAAAAACAGGCTTTACTTTCTTCTGCTGTGAATCCAGACTCTTTGAGAAGCACTAATGTCACTTTACAAAAGTAAACACAATCTTTTATTTTCTAGTCTGTTAGTGCTTTAGGATGTAGTTGTATGCACATTTGGTGCAATAATTTAATCATTTTAAGTCTCTGTCAATGATAAATGTGTTAATCTGGTCTGTTAAAGAACTAATAAAGCCACTAGAAAACAATTTCATTTAAACAGAACAGATATTCTTCCCCAAATATACACTTTTAGTAATGGTCACTGAGTCTAAATAAGTAACAAAACCAACAATCATTGGCCAGAGCCAAGGACAGTATCAAATTGTGTTTAATTTAAAATACAATTATCAGATCCTGGCTTAAGAGAAAATTTCCATTTTCTTAAGCAAAGATCTACTCTTTGCCACCATCACAACTCTCCTGTTCTCTGGTCATTCAGCTCACTGGTTCCCCCCACCCTCCACCCCGGGTCACAAGCAGGAAGAGGTTCCTCAAGGAGTCTGGACACAAGTCCAAAACTTGGATCCTGAGCATGTCTGTGATAACCTGCTCCTCCTCTGGTGAACAGCTGACAGACACAGACTCTGGTACTGTTGCTGCCACTTATCCAAAATTTATTCACTCCTTGCTTCTTTTAGACAGAGTTAAAAGGATTTAGTCTTTTCTTCCCAGGACCTGGAAACCTGGAGATACCCTGTTGGTTGTGGTAATTATGTAGCATAATTTTGAGAAACAGCAGGCAGGTGTCGAAAAAAATTTAGTAGCCCATATCAGGCTGAGTCCCAGAGTTCGTGAAAACAAAAGTATCTTGTTTATTATACCAAGAATAAATATAATCTAACATGGAACCGTGTAATGGGCTGTCCACTCACAGCAAGGTGTGTCTGTCTCCTTGGGGCTCAGTCTGGGAATTACGTAGCTCTCCCACCATCAGGCACCCCCTTCTGTCAGTTGCTTGTGCTATGGCCCCTTTCACTCTCCATATCTCAGTGTACCCCCTTTGTGAATAGGCCCTTCTGCCAGGTCACTACGTATCCCCTTCCTTATGGGGTAATACCATCCCACCAGACAAACTGTCCGGATACTGCCTTAGCTGGTCTTCCAGTTCCACTTCTCCAGGTCCTGGGCCACTTTACCAGTGGCTGGAAGGGGAACCTGGGCCTGCCTGCTACTCTGTGTTCCAGCCGAGGTGTGACACTAGCAAGTCAGGTGCCAGCTTATGCCAAGGACCCCATGCCCCACTTGGCTACTGAGAAATACATAGCTGGAATTAGTCTCGTTCACCTGTGTATTAGTAGTGTTAAAATAGATATTAAAGTCTAATTACTAAGCTCACTTTTATAACTCTATTGAATGCAAGCAAGTTGCTGCATGCATTAAGCTCACATAACATCTGCATCCCATACTGTAAAAGTAATATTTGCTTTGTGAGGCTCTCTAGCTGTGGAAGTCTGCAGGCGAAAGAGAGACATTAATTAGTGTGAAATGCTGGTCTGTGACAATAGGAGTTATGTCTGCCCAACAGAGAAAGCCCCTTGACACCAGACAAACTTTTGTGCAACACCAGAGGATAAGAGGCTTTGCTGAGTGCTCTCTTCCCCCTCCACATGAAAAGGAGACATGCAAGTGAATTCCTTGCATCCATCTGATCTGCCAGCTCAGAGAAGACAAAAAGGGAATAAAAATCCTTAACAAGGAGAAACTACCTCTATGCTGCTTGGACTCTTGAGGACTAGGTTTTCTAGCCATAAGAAAGAGATCCACAGCGTTTAGCCTGGGTTTGCACTAAGGGACATATAGTGCTTGTTTATTTTAGACGCTTATTTCACCTTTTGAAACCTAAAACTAACTCAGTGTGGGTGTGCTTACCTTCTTTAACCTTGTAAATAGGAAATAAGTTATTTCTAGTTAACACTTGTAGCCAACCCTGAAGACTTATTATCTTTGGGGTGAGATCTAAGGTGCAATTGACCTGGGGCAAGAGACTAGTCCTTTGGGACTAGGAGTAACCTGAATATTGTGATTTTTGGTGTAAGGGATCATCTATCACAAAGGCAAGTTTACCTCAGTGGCAAGATAGATTGGAGTACCCAAGGGGATAGTCTGACTCCATGTTAAGATTGTTCAGTGCCTGAGGAGTTCACACTTGATATTTGGTGAAATCTAAACACAGAACTCACAACCAATTTGGGGTTTGTGCCCTGCTTCTGAACAGTCTGTCTGAACATTGGTACTCATGCTCCTGAGCAGGATGTCTTGACACCAGATACCCTATGACTAGCAACCTAGGTCTGCTCAGTCTCAGACCCTGTTGCTGTTTCCCTTGGCTCCTTTTTACAGCACCTGTCTAGCTCCTTCCCATCTCTGGCTTTACCCACCAAACTTCCTCTACTCCATGTGGTTACTTCACTCTTTTTAGCCTCTTGCCGGACTCTGTAGTGCAGGACAAGATCCCAGGGTTTAATCTCCTCCTGTGTTGGCATGAATAGGAAAGGATATAAACATGTGCTTAAATGTTTTCCTGAATCATGGCCAATATCCTTTTTATATATTGATCAGGAACAAAAGAAAAAAAAACACATCCAGCAATTATACTAGAAATGTGGTTGTATTCTTGAAAGTGGCTGTGTAAAAATGACATTGAGAGGTTTCATGTTTTGGAGAAAAAACAAAAAAACCCGAGTGTACTTTAGCCACTAACGAAAGCAAACCATGATTGAGTAGGCCCTGGGAGCAGAGCTGATAAGGAAGGGAGTATCATTTCCTGAAGTCACTTTTCAAAATAGAACATTTCAGTATATTCTGGTCTTGTTTGCCAAATAATTTTTGGCTTCAATGATGAAAAAATTTAGAAGACATAAGAAAAGATTTCTCCTTGCCTCACTCCTGCTCTCTTGAATTACATGTTACATGTATCCTTGACATGGGGGAAGGGGAAAAAGCAAGAATCTTTTGTTAAAATACATCCATGTCTTATGGAGAATTGATTAGGACTAAATATATAGTCTTATGGAGCAGTTGTTGTATGCAGTTCATTGATATGTACATGTCTGTACACATAAGACAGGTTACTATTTTTTAAATAAAAGTAGGTAAAGACTTTAGTCCTTACATTTCATGTATACCACCTGATCTATATGAAGGGACAATGCATTCACTAGACATGCATCTCTTGTTTCAGGCAACATGACATTCTCAAGGTAATTTTAGAGAGGTACCATGGTTTAGAGCTTAGGACACTGATCTGGGAAACAAGAAAACTGGGTTCTAATCCTGGCTCTGCTACCTGTATACTATGCACATTGGGCAACTCACTTCATCTGTCTCGATTTCCCCTCTCATAGTTTGGTCTAGTCTGCACTTAAAATTTAGATCAACCTGGCTACATGAGAGGTGTGAGAAAAAGAATTTACATCCCAGAGGGCCATGATTAAGCCGGCCTAACCCCTGGCGTAGACACAGTTAGGTCTACAGAAGAATTCTTCTACTTCCCTGGGTGGTAGTTAGATTGATGGATTACGTACATTGATGGAAAAGCCACTTTGGTCTATGTAGGAAATGTCCACACTAGGGCACTGCAGCTGTGCCACTGTAGCACTCACGGCATAGACATAACCTTAGTCTATTTAGATTAAAAATGCTTTGGGACAGGGACTCTCTCATGCTGCTTGTGTGCACAGTACCTAGCACTATGGAGCCCTGGATCTCAGTTGGAGCTTCAAGGCATTACCGTAATTATAATCTTTTGTTCAATAAATTGAGCGCCTGCTCTGACAGATCTATTTTGGGGGGAAGAGAGGAAGAGGGTACAATGCTCATTTGAAAGCTAAATCAAGTTTGTTCTCACTTTATGATATCAGAGTGGTTACCCTGAATGTCACCAGTTTTCCTGAGATCAGTATCTAACCCTAAGACTCTTAAGTCCAAATTTTCCTCAGAGTTTTCCATTTGTTGGAGGAAGAATATTACTACACATGTGGGGGGTCAAGACACTCAGGTTTGTTCATTCAAACCTTTATTTGAACTCCAAGCCTGTCCTTGTGTTTATAGTTACTATAAAAGCAACAAATGAAAGATATTCCACCCCCAAAAAACCAAAAATGAATTACCTTCTCCTGCAGCATAAATGGGTCACACTGGATTTCTCCTATGACGTTCCAACCATGCCTTACACTCTAGCACCTTTCCACATTACATGACCATCCACCCAACATTAAGCATTGTGTCTTAGATAACCCATATAATACATTTGCACCAGCTTCAGTTCACATGACATGAAAATAGTGGACAGCAAAAGTTATCATGTCTCTTTACCAATTGGTTTATTTACTTTGATCATATCACTCAGTGTAAGGACTTTCCTGTTCTCCCCCTTCCACCCCAAATACAGGGACATTTTTCCCAGTACCTTTTATTTTACCAGTATTTTATTGTACTGATCAGCTTCCTCTTACCTATGCCCTTCAACCCAGTACATTCTATGAACCAAACATTGCCTTCTCTTACACAACAACTGTAAGCATTATTAAGCAAGTCCACATAAGGCCAAATTTGCAACGCAACACTCATCTCAAACAAAGGCTAGCCTGAAGCCAGTTAGCTTACTTTGCTCTTAGTATCACCCTGGCCTGTCCAAACTCATTCACTATACATGACCCACGCTTATGATATTACTAGCACTCTAGACTCAGCAACCAAAAGGTTGCCTCCTATCTTGAGGGCGACTACCTATGCCCGTCCAATCCTAGGGAAAAGCTCAGATCACTTGATATATTGGTTTTATTAAGCATACCTGCCTCTTTGACAGGTCATCTATCACATACACCATGCATGGCTTTCCTAGGCTCACATACCTCAGACAGATACAGGGGCTCATCTGG
Source organism: Emydura macquarii macquarii (assembly GCF_026122565.2). Lineage (NCBI taxonomy): Eukaryota > Metazoa > Chordata > Testudines > Chelidae > Emydura > Emydura macquarii. The sequence continues at coordinate 6,096,096 of NW_027133199.1, forward strand.
ACACAGTTTTGCAAGATGAAATATTATTTTCACATGACAATGCTCATGAGCCTAGAATCTGCACAATTCAATCAAATTATATTAACAGAATTGTTTAAAATGTATTAAAAATCCCATAATATAGATTACACTCCACTGAGTTATACATTGAAGATTTAGCAGCTGAGGACTACAATGCCCCAAAAGATACTCTGTACATTCAAAAATATAGGAAAATAAATACTGTTATGGAAAAGAGAACCAAAGATGAAAACAGTGAGTTACATGTAGGCATGTAAATTGTGAGAGTATGATTTCAGCCCTGCAGACATTCAATCTTGAGAAATAATTTTAACATTACAAGATAAAGATGTTAAAGGAAATACCAATATTTTGTTATAGAAATGAGAATATTCAGGGTTAAAATAGACCAAAATTTCTTTTCATCACTGAATGGGAAGCTCAGCAAAATTCACATGGCGTGTCTTCCTGCATCTTTGTGGGAGTTCTGTTTCTCATGATTAGCTGCTGCTGGATTTAATGTGCTGAATCTATTATACCCTTGACGGCCTGATTAACAAGTCATTTTTGTTTCCTCTGTGAAAGTACTGTTTTATATTGTTGTTCTAATTAACTATTTTAGACCATGGAGCACGTTCCTGCACTATCCTAAAGGAGAACAAAAAAAGAACTTGCTATGTTAAATATACACTAAAATAATGCAAACAAATGGCATTTGCATGGCACAAATAGTTTTGTGTCATATAGCCTCTAACTCTTCCTTTAGACTCTCTTTAAAACCTACTTCTTGCATGAAGACTTCCAATGCTGATCCCCTGACAGGCTATCTGTCATCCTGATGCTTGATCTGTAGTAATTTCTCTCCATATAAGTTTATAATCTTTTAAAGGCAAGGAATCTCCTCTTCTAGGGGTTATTAAAAAGATGGTATTACAGTACTGAACAAAGGCCCCAACCACGGGTGGGGACTCGTGCTTGGGGCAGGAACAGTCCATCACCTAAGAGCTTACAGCCTAAAACCAAACAAATAGAAGCACAAAAAGATGGACTAATTTGCACAAGGTCAGTGGCTGAGCTTGGAATAGGCTCCAGGTCTCCTGACTCCCAGTTCAGAGCATTATTACCTAGGCCACATTGCCTACCTTAAGTTAGAAGCATTTATATGAATCACAACTAGAGCTAGTTGGGAAATGGTTTTACATCCCATGAAACGTTTTGAGATTTCAAATGTTCTCATTCCATACCAGGACAAATCTGAGCTTTTTTGACTTTTTTCCCCCCTCCCATAAAAAGCCAAAGAAAAAGTACATTCCGACCTCAAGATAGCCTATGGCCCAGTAGTTAGAGCACCCTGAAAGAGACCCAGATTCAACTCCCTGCCCTGCCTGATTCCCTCCCTCCTTCTCTTGCCCCCCCCCCACACCAAAATATTAAAATTCCATCTTGAACCTAAGAAAGTTTTATAAAGCTGATAAGTGTCCACACAAAGGTGTTTTGATGGAATTTTCTGATGAAAAACTAAAAAACCAACCAACCCTGACCAGCAATCACACAAAAACACTACATTAAGAGAAGATTAAGGTTGCAAAGTCAAGCACACGAAAAAGTTAAGAAATGTTATAATTAAGGTTGCTTATGCAACCTTAATTTGGCCCCTTTGCATATATACATTATAATACAGCCTTTAATTACATGATCACACTATTTTGCAGAGCCCAGAACTTGTTGGAAGGCAAAGACATGGGCACTTGAACTCCTCCTTTCTACAGGAGAAACTGATGACAGCCTTCCAGGTGGGCAGCCAGGAAGCCAAAAGATTCTTTTTTGGTTCTCCCCAAAATGGAATTTTCCTTGAAAAACATTTTCCATAAAAGTATTTTTGATATTTTGTCCCATTTCTGGACAATCTATTTTTCAAAAAAATGTTCACAGAAAGCTCTCTGTTTTCTGGCCAGATCTAGTTATAAAGTACTGGAAAGGCAACATGTTGGGAAACCATAACACCTGGCACTACTGGTCCTTCCATAATATTAAGGAGGGATGTCCATTCCTCTTATCATATACCAAAATCATCAGACAGTGTCTCAAATCAGATCAATGAACTTCCAGACTAACTTATACTACAGTGTCTTGCTGCAGTTCTAAAATGTGGTTTACTCAAGTGTGTTAACATATAGCCTCTGTTTACGGCCTTCTGTGCTGTTACCGTTCAGTAATTCAGAGGGAGTTCTCAGCAAAATTTAGCAATGGACAAGTGACTTGCTTAAAGACAAACATGTACATAAATGACACTGCAACTCAAAGAGTTTCCATTAAAGTAAACCAGTATGCCACATGTGCATGTAATGACAAGATCTGGCCTACTGTCTGAAATGTGCTTCAGAATCTTTTTGAATGAAAGGGACTCTGTTAAGATTATTATTTTTGTGATTAGACTGGAATGAATTGATATCACTTGTTTGCAGACAAGTTTATTTAATTTTATCTTTAGTTTAGGATGGCTGTCATTTCCGCCTTCCTGCCCCTGCCCAAAAGCTTCTTATTGTGTATGAGACAGACCAGTACACTATCTGCCCAGCCATCTTGCTCACAGGGTTTTTATTGGGTTCAGTTTAAAGAGGCTGCTAACCTTTTTGCAAAAAGTAAGTTAAATTTCCCTTTGTAGGGTGGAAAAAGCTTATTTCCTTTTTGATATTTGTTCTTTTGTTCCACTCTGGCACGGTTACTGACCAACTCATTTTAAAATTATCCTTTCAAGAGCCAACCCAACACCCTCTGAAGTCAAGAAAATTCTTCTCGTTGTCTACACTCTGTGTTGGATCAGATCCTGAGTGCTCAGTGGTTTTTGCAAATACATTCTTAACTTAAGGCTTTGTCTCTCTCTTTGTCTAGGGACAGGGCCAACCAAAAAGACCAACAAAATTTTAGTTAAGTACCCTTATGCAAACAGAGCTAGTGTAATGTGTTATGCAGTTTCTCCATCAGAAATTAAGACTACCCACAGTACCCTCTCCCAGTTTCCTTTTATTCTTTGGTGTATTGGTCAGTAAAGGAATAGATGACTAACTGTGCCTTGTGCTTTGAGGTACTTGAGACATTGTTCTCTGTCCTGGAATCTGGGAAAGGTTACCATAAGAAATAGGGGTGGCTGTTCTTTACTTCTAGGGTTTTCATTTTGTTACCGTTTTCTTCTTCCTCCGTAGAAGGGAGGTACACAAATAAGATTGTGATGAAGAGGAATGGACACTGATCTTTTAGGCCCACATACAAGCAGCAAGAAACCTTGATTTTTTTTTTTTTTTTTTTTTGCAGCTTTTAGTGGGACCAAGAAAGAAGGCGGTGGCTGAGATTTTCAAAGAGCCATGCACCCAGATAATGGTAATTGTGTGGTTAAATCCCTTAGTCAGTTCTGAAAAATCTCAAGCTATGGTTTTTGTCTCACTAAATACTGCAGATTTTGTTTTCAGCCATTTCAATGGAAGATTGTCCTGTGTCCAGTTTAGTATTGATGGTGGCAATAGAATTATTAGTTTTGATCTGAGCTGCAAGCTCTTCTCTACAACTTATTTTTATTGGACTTTTGCAATGTTGGTTAAGCCACAGCATGGTTCCTGGTCATCTCTTGCTGCAACGGCACCCTGGAATGTTCTCTCTCTCTATTAGTCCCAGTGACTCTTTCTAGATATATCAAGAACACTGGATCTCCCGATTGCTTTGTGTTGGTTTTGTTTTTGCTTCCAGATTTGTGACTTTTCTTCAGGAGGGTGAAATAGTTCTAATTTAATGTTTCTAATTATTCTAATGGCTTTTGAGACTACACAGATAAGCTATTCATCTTAACTATATTGTAAAGTGTATATATGATAGCATCAGAGGCATGGGAGCGCGATGTGTAAGGCCCAGGAAGGCTTACCCTTCCCTGACAGCCCAGTGTGGCTCCCCCCCCCCCTCCTGCTACATCCCAGTCACATGGGCCTGGCAGCGGTGTGATAGTCTACCTCAGCCGACTGCCTCTTTGCTGAAGCAGACAGGCAGGAGCTGGGATGCAGGCAGTCCGCACTTTGGCAGTGGGGGTGGGCCAGCCACCAGCCAGCTAAGTTGGCGCTGTGGGGCCCGGGTGTGCGGCTGGGGGTTCTCCAGGGGCTGGAGTGGACTGGCCAGCCCGAAACCAGGTTGGGTCGGCTCTGGTGCTAGCTGGGATGGCAGCGCTCTGGGAGTGAGGGGAGGATGGGCTGGTGTTTGGACAGGGTGGCTGGGGCATGGGCTGGCCAGCCTGGGACCAAGGTAGGTTGGGGCAGTGCTGGGCATGGGTTCTGGGTGCGCTCAGGAAGCTCAGCACTGGTGCTGGGGTGCTCTGGCACTGACTTGGCCCCCCTGGCCAGCCTGGTGCTTTGTCCACCAGGGGGGAAGGAGGAAGCCTCTGACAGGATAGAGGTTGAAAGGGGCAGGGCTTCAGGCAGAAGGGGCGGGGCTGGAGGCTAGCCTCCCCAAATGGGGGGTTCATGAACTGCCCATGATCAGAGGTATCCAAATAAAGGATCCAACAATACTTTTAAAAGCAGCCAGAGCCCCCATGTAAGAATCGCTGATCTCCTCTGGAGCTATGGGCAGCTCTACACCAAGACCATTTTCACTTTCTATTTCCCCTGCCCCTTAAACCACATTTACCTGCAACCCAGCTACCAGGAGAAGGGAAGCACATTATAATACCCAACTCTTGTGAATACATAAAGTGTTTTGGGAAATATAAGTTTAAAAAAAAAAAGCAAGCTTATTTAACAAATACATTGTAAATCTAAACATATTAGCATAACCCTGACAATAGTAACTATTCAAGAGAAATTAAATAGTTCTGCCACAGAACAACATTTAGGCAATAGACAATTCAATCATTTCAGTTCAGTTGCTTTCAGCACTTTCAGAAAGTCTCTTTGCTGTTTAGACAAATCAATAGTTTTTCCAGTCATAATCATAAAACAAAAAACTAGTTATGATCCTTAGAAAGATGTATGATGCAGAAGACTCTTGACATATTTCATCTTATTCTCTTTGATAGAAGAAGAGACTAAATGTGATTTAGGGGACAGGTATTATTGCAATACTTTTAAGAGAACATCTATGAACAAAACAAATGCAGAAAATACCAACCAAATAAACTCTGTCCTTAAAAGGTACTAATTTACTTCTCCAGAAGTGTGTAGCTTTGGCTACCCAACATAATGTACCTTTACGCAGAAGTTGCTTCTCCAAACTTGCTGCATAACGCAGTACAGAACAAAACACTTGATAAAGTGACAGTTCTGACGGGTTGGGTGAAGACTAGAGTCAAAAACCACAGTGATAAGGACTACATAAGAACCTATAATGATTAAATCAATAGGATCAGAAACTACAGAAAAAACAAACAAAAAACCATAAGCTTTGGGTGTAACTTCTTCAAAAGTGACTGCAAACACTGGAAACCTCTAGTACCCTCCCCAGTAGTTTGTTTGAAGTAAAATATTCAAGTCTACAATATTCCTTTCTTTACTAAGGAAAACAATGTTACAGCTAGAAACCCAACTCTATAAAAGCTCATATCTTACTAGTGCGGATACTGGTAGAAACATCAGATTTTGTCACTTGATTGTGTCATCATATTTACAGCTTACCTTCAAGCTGATCTACTATTTCTTAATCCTTATTCATTATCCTACATTTATAAGTCTCTTACAATCCTGCATAATATATAGTTTACCACAATGGGCATCTGATTTACAGTTCAAACACTATTAATTGTAGGGGTCCTCTCATTGTTAAATCGTATCTCCATTTTCCTTGTAGAAAACTGAAGCCAAAAGCAGTAAGCAGTCACAGGACAATTGATGTCTGATCTGTACTCTCTTTGTCAGTATAAATCATTGTTTCTTGGTAATTGTACAGTGAACATTTCCTTGATACAGTAGATGTTTTACTACCAATCCATTTTGCACTTGAGCCAGCTAATTGGTCTTCACAGTTAAGTCAGTTAACATCAGTGGAATAGTCAAAGAGATCCTTTTCACTCAAGTGTGGAACAGCAGTTTCTAATGTCTACAGATAAATGAGGATTTAGGACAGTATCGCTTAATCTTAGAAAACAAATATCAAAATGCCACACACACAAAAATAGTCCATGAATTTTTCCAGAACCGATTTTGTTTAATTTGTGAGCAAAGTAGTTCAGAAGTTCATAACCTCAGACCATCTCAATGACTGCCAAAAACCTTCTTTTTTAAAATAAAAACTCAGGGCACTGTATCAGACAGTATCTCATATACTTAACATAGCAAATTAGTGACACTGAACTGAAAATACGCAAGAAAAAACATTGAATCAATTATCTTTAGTGTGCAACTTTCCAGAAATAGTTTTCACAATCCCTATTTATAACTTGTCACAGATCCAGACAGGTGTCCAAGCTGCCAATACAGCAGACTGCTCTGAGGGGCATCCAAACCTCTGTGTCCCTGGATCCCCAGGGGGTTTAAGTCTCCATAGCATGAATGGAGTCCAGCTACTGGCCCCAATCTTGGGATCCCTAGACACATTTGCAGGGTGCATGCCCTTGGACTAGCACTTGGTCCAAAGATCTGAAGCCCTATGTTCAGCTGCTTAGTTTCATGTGGACACAGGGCTTAGCCTTCAGACTCCTGTGTACTAAAACTCCCCCTCAAAACATGAGCCTTTTGGTTTATAGTTTGTTTCTTTCAGGAGGCTCATGGTCATTGTAAAGTGTTTAACAGAATCAGTGAAGAGTCACTATGTGATTAAGTAAAGGGGCAAGCGTTACACAAAGCACATTAGCGAGTAGAAATCATACAGAAGACAACCAACATTCTAACCTTAAGGCCCCTCACTAGCTCACACTTCCCTTGGGGTGACCATATGGGCTGAGAAAGGCAGGCAGCGTATCCCTTGACTCTTGTAGGCTGTTACATGAAGAGGGAGAAGCCACTTAACAAGTAGGACCTATAGGCTTCAGAGATGTTAGCCCTGTTGCACTATGCCTGTACACAGACTGTGGTAGGGAGACCCTACCACAAAGAAATTACATTCTAAATGGACAAGAAAATCAAAAGGTGGGAGAAAGGAAGTATTATTCCTACTTTATAGAGAGAGAACTCAAGCACAGAGATTATGGTTATGGATGTGAATTTCTACCAAAATAGTTAAATGAGTCCACAGCCACCGGGTGCGGACATATTATATCTGTATAAAGGTACTTAATCTGATATAGTTTATTTCCATAAGGGACAGAGGAAGTTGCATCATAATAAGCACCATTATACCAATACAGCTGCACTAGGTATTGTACCAATTTAAGCTATACCAAAAGAGTTACTGCAGTACAGTTTTTGTGTAGACAAGCCCTAAGGGTCAGATTTATAAAGGCTTTTAGGCACCTAAAGAAAATGCAACAAAAATACAAAAGACTGCTACGCAGATATTATACAGGTCAATAACATACACAATAGAAAGCATTTTCAAGAAACATTTGAAAGCAATTCTAAACAAAGATTAGACTAAAATAAACTTCTCTGCACACAACTGATATCTATCTGGTCCAGTCTAATCACAAAAATAATCATCCTAACAGAGTCCCTTTCATCCAAAAAGGATTCTGAAGCACATTTCAGACTGTGGACCAAATCTTGTCATTAGATGTACATGTGGAGTTCCAGTTTACTTTAATGCAAACTATTTGTGAGTTCCAGACACAAACTCCAGTTCAGCAAGGCACTTAAACACACATTTAACTGTAGTACAAGTTAGTCTGGAAGTTCATTGATCTGGGACATTGTCTGAGGATCCGTGGCATTCAGTTTTGTGCTTTAATTGATGCTCTACGGGATTTTAATCCAGCTGCAGAGAGAAGCTAGGACTGTCATACCAACTGACTAGGTAGGTTCACATGTGGGCAGGGCCTTTTTAGCAATGGCTCTTAGTTCTGGAATTTACCCACTGCCCTCACAGACAGCCCCTTTCCACAGTTGGATTTGTAAGCAGGAGATCATTTCTTGAGCCAACACATATCAGTCTTTTTGGCTGATTGACAGAGTGGAAGCTGCTCCTCAAATCAGCTGAACCAGCACTTTTAAGTTACAGGTTTTAGCTACACAGAGTTTGTGTATATACAAAAGGAAAGAAAAGATTGTATATCTTGTATATTCAAACACAAACTTTGCCTTCTACAGCATTTTTCATACTCTGTCAGTGAAATAGTGTCAACATTTTGCACAATAGAGGCCCAGTCCTGACCCTGGATGAGTGCAAGTTTCTCCCACTGAAATAGTTAAATCTGCATGCACATCCCATGGCAGAATTTTCTAGCTAAAGACATAGGTTATTAGATTTTTGGACATTTGAAACTGCATATTCATATTTCCACAGATTTTGTCATTGGGGTTTAATTTAAACTGTACATGGGTCTGTTTTAGACAAAGTTTTAGAAGATTTGCTTGGTCTTTGAGTGTAATGTAAGTTTCAGATGAAAGAATGTATTAGCATAGAAAGGAAGCTGAATAGCCTTTGGTATTTGAAAAGTGGAATGGACATCCCCCCTTCTTATTTTGGGGGGGGGGTGGCGGGACCAGTAGCATCATCTATTAAGGCTTCCCAACACTTCCCATTAAAAGACCCTGGTTTTCAGTTCCTTATAACTTTGCCAAATGTTAACTGTTTGGGCTGGAATTTTCCATGACAGTTGTCTGCCTCAGCTTGGATGTTTTTAGAAAGTTTTAACCAAAATGGGTTCAGTAGTTGTGAAGAATGAAGCTTAGGAAAATTACATTGTTTTTCCTCATGTTAAAAAAAAAAAAAAAAAATCTGGTGACTGTTTCTTTGAGAAGCTCTAGCATGTGCAGGCTTTGGACCAGGAACCTGAAATTTGGCCTTGTGTGTTAAGGATGTGCTTTTTGCCATCCCCATGAACATCCTCCCAACTTTGGCCAAGTTATACGCCTTTGGAAGAGAAAACAAAGCAAAACAAAAATCACATATCACAAGTGCTCAGTATACATGCTAGAATTGCACAGCTTAATTCTCTGAAGCTTCTGTGCAAAGTGAGCATGCTCCAGCCTGGAGCTGTGTAGGACTTTCCCTGCAGTTTCAATTACTGACTGCTCTGGGTGTTCTTAATGCACCCCCTGCTAGGCCAAGACAGGCTAAAGGAAGAAGAATCAAATGCAGAGGGGACAAAAGCCAGACCTGAGAGGTTGGAGGGGGAAAGACTAGGGCTTGATCTACTCTAGCAACTTTTGTTGGTATAACTATGTCACTCAGGGATTTGGAAAATCCACACTCCTGAATGACACAGTTATACTGACCTAACTCCTGGTGCAGACAGCATTATGTCAACTGGAGAGTTTCTAAGGTCAGCACAGCTACTGCCTCTCAGGGAGGTGGAGTACCTACACCAACAGGAGGAACACTCCTGGTGACATAGGTAGCGTATTTACTGAAATGCTACAGCTGCATCGGTGCAGCTGCAGCATTTTAGTGTAGACAAGCCCTAGGACTGTAGGCTGATGGTAGAGGAAGGGAACAAGGAGACTGGAACTGGGGCTGAGAGACTGGGAACCATCAGGGCTGGGGAAAGAAGGTAGTGGATAGGACAAACCAATAAGAACTGGCTGCCTGAGGAGAAATGGGCTGGGCAACAGCTTGTGATCATGTAATTAAAGTAAGTACTCGATCATAATTCATATACACACAAGCGTGTGGGGCAAGTTAAGTTTGCCCAGGAAACCTAAATACTGGCATTTCCTAATCTGAGTGCTTTACTTTGCAACCTTAAATGTTCTATTAACATAGTTTGTGTGTATGTTTATTATATATAAAAAATAATGGAGGTGCCAGTCATGACTCCACAGTTAAGGCTGAATTCAGTTTTGCACTTAAAGCAAGGATTCAGCCTCTTAGTTATGAATTACAAATATAGCATATCCTCCCCAAATTTACAGCTCTTATTCCAAGTACAGAATTAATTTCTTGAGTATTTACAAGAAAATCCATTAGTTTAAATGAACTAGCATCTGTCAGTCTACTTTCTTTTGAATATTAATAACAGACCTTCCAAATGTTCTGTAAAATTAAAATTAATTGAAATCTTGTGCGTAGGCTATGGCTGAAAAAATAGGTTGTAATTTACTTCTGTTAATAATTGAATTAAATTGTTAATATGATTATATTGGCTACCAACAGGTCAGGACAACAGGTCGTGTAACTAAAAAGGGGTATTGTGACATCAGAGATAACTCATCCAATCACAAGCCTTTATCTACAGGTAATCTTCATTCAACAACTATTGTCAGTGATATGAGGGAGATAGGACACATGCTGAGAGACTCCATTGGTTGTTTGCTTTTCAAGGCTTCTGGGGCCACATACTGGCTTGGGCATCAATGTTTGAAAGGCTCCCCATGGCACTTTTTTTTAAAAAGTATAAGTTAATAGTGGCTATCTTGAAATTTCATATAGTAGCTTTTTCTCCTTGGGTTTCTCATTCAGTGTCTGTGTATGAGATTTTTTAAAAACAAATAAATTCCTACACACACAAAATATGGTAAAATGTAGTTATGGTTGAAAGCACAGATCAGTAGCTTAAAGGTAAAAAACAAAAACACACACTACATGGAAACTGTAATTTTCCCAAAGCCAAGTGTTATAGCTATATATAGCCGTGTGGGTGTGGCCAAGTGTATATAGTTATAAGCCCAGGAAATTCAGATTTAAAGTTACACTGAAAAGAAATCCAAACATGCTGAAGTTCGGAAATGCTGAGGTAAGGCACCCAAACAACCTGTGCACGGCTCTCTAGGGACACTAAGCAGGAGGCAAAAAGGGAAAGAGAGAGAGTCTAATGTGTAAAAAAAAAAAAAAAAAAAAAAACCCCAAACAGTTCAATTTTATTTGGGACCACAAGCAATAAAATGCCTCAATCATAATTGCATGGTATAACTATACAGCAGTTAAGGTTTTTCATCCCTTCATGTGAATGGCTCAGAAATTAACCCTCCTCATTTCACTGAAGACAAAAAATATCACTCTCTCATGCCTTTCCCAAATATTTGGGCTCTGCAACCTATGGCTAATCCAATCAACATCTGGGGGAGATGTCAGCTTGCATCTGGCAAACTATGTAGAAAAGGGCTACAATTATATAATTCTGATTTTACAACAATCCATCTTGCATAAAATTCCAAATATGAATAGAAACGTTAGGAGCCCTGGTGCCACCTTCACACACATTTTATATGAATGTAATCTCATGTACTTCCCTAGAGTTATTTGAGATTCACACCAGTGAAAGTGTAAGAAGAGTGAGGTCCAACCTCTCTACACTTAGCAAGCCAGTAGCTAATCTTTTGATGATAGAATTAGAACTTGTTCCAATGGCTGGAAAATTGTACAGTTAAAGAATTCAAGTGTTTAAACCTTTGTACCAATAAGATATTACTGCTATTAGAGGTAGTCCCAGCCCACAGAGAAAATACTTGTTCTGAGTCTCCCTTTCCTGCCAGGTTTGAGCATGAATTCAATCCCTATACTCACTATTGTCTAAATCAGAAAGAAAGTTGAGACACCAGAAGGAGCATTTCAGCTCTGTGCTCTGATGCCATCCTATCACCACAAAGCCCACCAGTGTGCCCAAGTGAGAGATGAACACTAGTTCCTCTCCAGAAGGAATTGTTCAGTGTCCACATTAGGAACAGAGCAGCTGGGTGCAGTTTCCTGACCACGGAGGCATGAGGAGAAAAATAAATACTGTAACAGATTCAAGAGGTTGTCTGAGCAGAGATATAGTAAGTGTCCTTTCCTGGGCTGTGCAACTGACATGGGATCTCAGTGAAAGACAAAACTGTATGTAGGTATCTGAACAAGGGAACTAGATAGGCTTGCTGATTTAGGGATTTCCCCAATGAAGGTTTGTCCCACTTCTGAGTGCTGGGGACACAGCAACAGGATCAACACCAGGACATGGCATGATAGTCACTGTAGAACTCCCAAATCCACAGATTTCCAGAATAGGAGTAAACAACCTTACTCAGAACTGATTATACTCAAAACACTAAACAAGACCACAAGAGAATACACTAACAGTGAGGGGGGAAGATCAGAAATCAAATCAAGCATTATCACTACAGACCCTTAACTACAACACTGTCAGTAGTAGATCCTTCACGGCAATGAGATATGAAAAACAAAGCAAAGCTACACAAAATAAAGACTTAGTGATCAGACTGAAAAGAGAAAAAGGAGGATTCAACACACACTGGAAACCTGTGAGATGAATAATTGTGCAATTAAACGCTAGAGGAGAAGCCAAAGGACACTGTAAAAAGAGCACCTCAGCTCTGGGTTGTCATCCTCATCACAGTAAAGCATGGGCAGAGGTTAGCACAGTACCTGAATGAGAGATGAATTGATGAGTCCCTTCTGGAAAGGCAGCCCACTCTTCAACACAGAGGGGTCAAACAATGCCATTTCCTTTGATGGCCTATTAGGTTCACTATCCCAACTCATCGACTAGCCCATACTCATCTGATGGGGGTAGCTGGAAGGATACTGCCAGTGAAGACCCTGCAGTAGAAAAGCAGCTGTAGAGGTCCTGTCCCTGGTTTTTATTGAGACATTTTAATGGCATGGTGAAGGATGTGTGAGGGTTTAATTTCTCTCACAAAGAGCTGGATACTTTTGAACACTTACTGTAGAAGTGGTACTCATGGTTCCATAGTTAACGGTGACAAAACAGGGATTCGACCACTTTGTCTACTTAAGAATAAACCATATTCACCCAAACATTGAAGCTCCTACACTTTAAGTAGAGAATGAATTTTATGAGAATTGGTTAAGGAACTAAAATTTTTAAAATGGGACCATAAGAAATTTAGCATCCAGTGTCACATGGCTTTTTGTCCCAAATTTTCTTAATGACAGAATAAACAGACTTCAAACTTCCCTTACAGTTAAAATTCAGTGCAGTTGTGTGCACTAACTACATTTGAAAACTTTTCAAAGGATTAATATTCATTTTCACATCATTCTTCAAAAGTGAAAGTTTCCTCTTCATTAGAGTCTGACAAAAGTGTTCTACCATAGAGAATACCACGAAAACCTCCCCTCTTGGAAAATGGCTGCAATGTCCCTTTGAGAACAATGGAACTGAGGTCATTACTCAGCCACAGTCAGGTGATCATTTTGGGAAGAGCACCTCTCTCATTGTTTTTAATAAGGTTGAGGCTACAGGGCTGCTCTTAAATAAAGATAGCTGCTGGCTTCATTCTTTGGAAAAAATGGAAGTAGTGGCAATTTTGAAAAAGGACACCTTAACAAAGGCTGGCTGTGACCTGGAATAATTGCAAAATTCTCTTAGCCTGAAGTGCAGACACTGCAGAGGACTGTTTAACTTGAAACAAAAGTGGTTTCCCTTTGAATTTTGAAACACTTTAAAGACAATCCTGTTTCTCTTGACGTTTTTTAGTTTTTGAGTTTTTTTAAACTACCTTATTTATTTGAAGAAAAAAAAAAAAAAACCAACCCTAAAATTTGGGCTGAAGTCAAGATGACCATGTCCTTTAAACATGTTTGGTTAATTACTGCCTTCCACTTCACTTTGACTTTTTTTAAAAAACATTTATGTTTCAGAAATTACAGATTTCAAATTACCCTTTCTATATCACTGAAAAGAGGGGGAAAAGATTTGGGAAAAAATCTGGCCTGTATAAACACAAAGGTTGATTTACAAAACAAAACACCACAACAAGAAAGAGACAAAGTTCCTCAGTTAGAAAAGTTAATATATCACTAGCTAGAAAGAATTAACACTATTCAGGGATTTTCATCAGCTGATAAAACAGCAAAAGATATAGCATTAAAACCAGCAACATACTTAACATTCAGTATATTTACTAACTGCAACAAACCACCCTCCAAGTCTCCTCATTTTAAGCAATTTTATGCACTAGATGTCAAGAGTTACAATCTAACTGAAATCATCTCTGTTCTGAAAGGTCTGATTTATTAATATTGTGGCATGAATCAAAAACTCAGCTAACACAACTCCTCCAGATCTAAAATATTGCAAAATAGTTAAGCATATCCACTCTAAAAATATCTCAGAACCTAATAACTCTAAAAACTCAAGACCCAATAAAATAAATATCAATGACTTACTCTGAGTTGACAGTTTTTGTTCATATAATTCTGAAAGCGCAGCAAGTTTCAGCTAAGACTTCTTCAGAAAGGAGTTACCACCATCTATGGGTTGGAACTGCATATCCAGCTGTCATACACCATAAGAAGATATAGATTTATCTCTTACTTAGCATTAATTGATTCCAGGTGTTACTTCCCAGGATAGGTGGTAATTCTAACATCACCGATGTCCTGCAGCTTTGGCAGGTGGCTAAATAGTGCCTGTGAGGGTATGTTTGCTTTCAACACTGTGTATTTGCAGCTAATTCTTCAAATGTCTTTTCCAGATGAAGCACTTACATTTGCTGGTGTTGTTCCTTAGAATAAGAACTGTGGAGCTGTCTATAGCTGTGCTATAAAGGGTTAATCTTCAGTAAGAAGTTGCCATTTGCAGGAATCAGCTGCAGAATCTGATACAAGGAATACACCCAGGCTAGATTACAGCAATGTCAATGCCTTGCGGGAAACTAGGAGTTTAAATCCCATTTGCAAAAGAGATTTAGGTTGCTAAGTCTTACTGAATGTTATTTTTAAAATGTTACCCCACAATTACTGATAATACACTAAGTGCTCATTTTAAATCCCCTTGAAACAACCATTAGTGTTTGTGATAGTTTTCTGTATGCTTTTAGAGTACAAAAATGACAGAAACCTGTTAGTATAGTAGCAGTGCAGTGCTGTATCATGTATAGGAGCCCTGTGTCAGCAGTCAGGAGGTGGGCAATCAGGGCTAGCGCTCAGATCCTAGGAGCAGGACTGGGAATACAGCAAGGCATAAGGCAATCACAGCTGCAGGCATAAGCAATAACTAGCCAGCGACCTGCTGCTGGGTTTAAGATCATGCCTGCTAGTTCCCCCCAGCCAACCAGCTGGTCTGGCCAACCAGGCAGTTCAACTGTAGCCTTCCTGTGCTCTTTAGTCTCCCTGGAGACTAGTCCTAGACTGAGCTGCAGGTCTTTGTTCTTGACACTGTAACTGTGAACTTTTAAGATGGCAAAATAATTGCTGAAAACATGCCTTAGGAAAATGTTCATTAATGATGCTAAAATATATTGAAAGATCACTAATAAATAATGCTGAGGAGGAATGTTTTAGGAGAATTCCTGCTGGTTCCAGGTATCTTGCTAATACAATCCAGAACCTTGAAAAACTTTAAAATACATTGGTTATTCTCCACCTTTTCCAAACCGTGACCTCACTTTACAGTAAGAAAAAGTTTCACCCATAGAGAAAAGAAGGATGGTCACAATGAGGGTTGGGTAGGAAATGATTTTCCCTTCTGTGAGAGGGCATTATGGTGCCACATGGGGTTATTTTATCACAAATTAGGCAGAAGAGTCAGGGCATAATTGTCCTAATTTAATCCTGGCAGGCCAAATCATACTGATTAAAGGAAGTAGAGTGTGAGACCAATCAGAACAGCCCAAGCCCAGAGAAAAACAGCTCCCAAAGGTGAGAAGAGTAGTTTTAAACACTAGATGCTTTAGACAACTATACCTGAATACTGGGGAAATTACAATGTGACTTTGGGGTTTGCGGTTCCTTTTCTTTGTGCTTTGGAATATCTCAGTAAATGTCCTCCTCTAGCTGTAGGGAGAACAAATACAACTTGTGTCTTTCTCACAAGAGAGAGAAGAACACCTGTGACTTTTGTTTTTAGCCTTTTGAGGTAGCCCTGGCACACCATCCCATAAGAATGTTTTGAAAAACTTTCCTATTCCAAATTAGGATTAAAAAAGTCAAAATCTCAAATGTTCATAAACCAACAACCCAAAAATGCGTTTAGTTTAGGTCAATCCAAATGTTTTGTTTTGTTGATTTCAAAATATTATATTTTGCTTTCAAACTTTTTTTTTTTTTTACTATAAATTAAGTACATTTTCAAAATGAGGACTTTTTTTTTTTTAAACCAAAAAGAAACTTCTCAATGTTTTTTTGAGTTGGGAAATTTGTTGAACATGACTGTCACAATGCCAGATTTCCTTGGATCTGGATAGCTGCTGACACCACTAAACCTGCTCCCTTGGAAATTTTACCTCAGAGTACCCTCCCTCTGTTACCTTGGTACGAGGACCTGGTTTGCAGAAGCCAAGGTCTCCTGGTATGTATGGTAGATGTTCTCGAAAGGCTGCTGCAGAAACCCCCATTTTCTGCGGCTCCACTTTGATTGAATTCATTAATTTGTCATTTATTTACAACAAACATCTACAAATGAATTTTAGTGCTGATTATCTGGCAGCATCCACTGTCCTTTTCAAGCCCCAGAAATTCTTATTTCACGCTCCAGTTTTCAGGCTTCCTTCTCATAAGCCGCACAGTCCAATGTTCTCCCAACCTGGTCTCACTGCTGCCCTCATGGCAGCCCAGACCATCATCCCTGATGGACCAATTTCTGGAGTTTCAAGAGACCTTTCTTGGCAACTTCTGGAAGTCCACACCAAACCACCTCAAGTAGGCCAGCCTTCACCCATTCAACAGTCCTCCTCCCAACGTTTTGTGGTGGTTCCAACCAGCCCTGTGGGCCCTCACTTAGTCCTTAGATTTGAAAGCACTATCTCACTTTCACCCAAATATTTTACCTCACACCTAAAATAACACATACCTGTATGTTTTCGACACCGACCGACCCTTTCTTATGAACATCTTTGGTTTCAACAAATTGGCATTTTTTGGGTGGGGGAGAAAGTTTAATTGAAAAATTCCCAACCAGCTTCAGTCGTAGCCTGTTAACAAAACCTCATGGGTCACAAAACTCCAGGAATAAATTATTGAAAGGAGAGAATAAGAGACTGGATTATTGACTGGAAGAGTGGCCTAATCAAGTAGGTGCTGGAGGCTGATAATGCAACTTTGCCAGGGTTTCCAAAGACTGGTTTTATTATATATTTATACGTTATTCAATCACAGTTCCTGTTTATTAACTCAGGCACATTGTCTGCCAGGTCGTTGCAATTACTCAGTTTATAATTCAGTCCCTGAATCAATTCTATCAGGATGATGATGATGCACTTGGTAAGATCCTATTTGCTGAATGCTGGTGAAAAGAAGCTTCCAAAATAAAATAAACAAACAATTTGTAAGTAGACAAGATAAAGTGGAAAGACACTGCAAATACATGCTTTCTGCTAGAAGGGTTCTCAAACTTTTTTTCCTGGGACCCCCTTTGAAAATATTTCAGGCTCTGATAACCCCCACCCCCAAAAAATATATCTTGCCACCCCTTCCATGCCATGCCATGCCACCCTTACTTCTTTGCTGCTGTTGGAGGTGCTGTCAGCCATGCATGGACTGACAGTTGCAGTCCCAGCATGCATGGGGGCTGACAGCTCATTAACCCCCCCATAATAATCTCATGACCCCTTGAGGGGTCCCAACTCCCAGTTTGAGAATTCCTGTAAGATGATGAGTCACAGCCTAGTGTTTATGTGGTGAAGTGAGCATTACTTACAGATAGTTCTGTCAAAATCAGGATTTTATTATGTAGGGTGACAAATGTACACCTTGCATGAGACATTTTCCAGTATAATGAAACCTAATCTCCCTAATTTCAACATTTCACTTGGGGCTGTTATAAACAGATACAGACTGATTTGATATCAGAGATACTCCAGCTGTTTGTTTGTTGATTTCCTCAGCTTCCCTATAGTTCCTGTCATTTTGTAATGACTTCATCCATGATATTGTTATATGTTAACAGAGGGTCAGCCCTTGTGCAAGTTAGGAAAGAACAAGCTAGTAAGGACTCTCTGGACCTGCAGACCCTATGGTCTCTGGAACACACAGAACACTCTCTAGGGTGTCGGCTAATCCAAAGGGATAGGGAAGAGTAGAGAGAAGGCAGTGTCTGTTACCCTGTCCCTCTTCTGTACTGACCAGCAGGTGGCCAATTGTGCATGGGGTCAATGCAGGGCACATGTTCCTATTGTTTGGTAAGCAGGCCTAGGAGGCAGCAGGGGATAGTGGAGGAGGCACTGGAGGGGCACTCAGGAGACCTGGGATCTGTTTCTAGTTCCATGGGTCTGTTGGGTGACCTTAGGCAAGTCATTTTGCCTCAGTTACTGCATCCGTAATGTGAGACTGAGGATATTTACCTCCTTTTGAGAAGAGCTCTGAGATCTACTGATGAAGAGAAGCTCTATATAAGACCTTTTTTTATTTCACTTCTCAGAGCAGCAGGAGCAATTGGCTGGAGAAATGTATCCAAACCTGTTCTGTCTCTTGACCTATGTGCCCACAACTGCAAAAATGCAAGTAAACCTTTCATCCTAAAGCAGGGCAACATGATTCAACATCCACCAACCAGGCACATTCTTAAAACAAAATAGAAGGAAAGCTGAATAAATTCCAGATTCTGTTTAGACCACCATGTTTGGTCTTGGCTTTTTACTCCTCTACCATGGTGTTCCCAGGTAACTAAATGAATTAATGCGTTTCAATGCAAATGACTATACATATTTATAAGTATTTCCCCTGCATGGTATTTCTCTGCCAATGGGCAAGAAATAATTTTTTATTTTACTATAGAAAACTAAGAGAGTCAGAGAAATCCAGCAGTTCTATTTAAGAACCTATTTTTGGTATACAGAACACAATTAAAAGGAACATTTTCTCATCTATAGCCATACAAATATTTGGAGGCATTACACAGAGCACAGAATAATTGGTCATTAGTCTCTAAACATGTTTTATCTTGTGAAATCAACAACTGCAGCTAAACAGCTCAAATATATTTGGAAAAAGAACGTAATCCTTTTATTGCTGCATTTATACATATCAAATAAACTGGTACTCTGCATTTAATTTATCAGTTACACAGAAACATGCAGAAACATGTCAGCAAGGGATTAATTTTTACAAAAATAAGATCCTTTTATAATGCAAATGTCCCTTGCATGGCCAAATCTTGTTTATATAATTTATATGAGTAATCCCATTATATTTATGGGGACTGTTCAGGTAAGGGAGGGAAGTAGATTCATGAAGAATAAGGGAAGAGGAATGGAAAAAAGATATAGATTACATTAGGACAGGTGCAGTGTAGTTTGCAGGCTGTCAAGGTTTGATGGGGTGGAATCATTGCAAGTGATGTTGCACTCTTGCAGCATGATAGGAGAGTGCTAATTCACCTCACTGGTCCCATCGCAGAAGTTTACTGATGGCTTGAAATCGACTATTTTGTTGCAGCTGATTCTCTTCGTGTCTGCTCCTGCTGCTTACGTCTGGTATACACATATATTTTGTACCATTATAATTAATTCAGTTAGGGGCATGATTTTTTACTGATGTAGTTTTACTGGTACAACCCCCTAGTGTGGACCTATGCTTATATAAATGTGCCTTAAAGTGGCATCATTTATTTCCCTTTTTGGGCAGAAATAAGCTATACTGGTATAAGCACTTTCACACTAGTATAATTGTATCCAGGATGGGTAGGGGGTTGTACCACATTAACTTTAATGAAAGCAGTACAACTTGTGAGTGTGTAGATAAGCCCTCAGGGTCAGGCTCTCATAGCTCCCTGCAACTCTAAATGGAAAGGAATCCATTCCTCTGTAGCTTGAATGAAGATGAAACTAGCATCTTGTCTTAAGTGGGGGTAGGGAGGCCTTTAAAAAGATCTCTGTTCATGGCTCACTGATCTTTTAAGAAACAAGCCACTGACTGTGTGATCCCACTATGATGAATAGCTACACTCTTCAAGGACAAATGTAAGAAAAATACAGGGCCAGGTTTATTTTTAGTGGCGATCACCCCACACCAGACATTTGTATCAGAGTGCAAGATTCTTTCCATGATCATTGCTTGAAGACATGTTTTTAATCGGCTCAAATGTTTCTTATTAGCTCTTTGTTGGCTATGGGTCAGTGGATATTCAGCCCAAAATAAGGGAAACTCCTTAAAATACTGAACAGCTAGTCAGCCTAGCTCCCACAGCATTGGACACAAGCTGGAGCAATACAGCAGTCCTTGGGGGGAGGGGGGATGAGGTGTACTTCACCACTGCTTTGTTTCTGTGAGGAAAAGGACATCTTCCAGTTCACTTGCTTCCATTCATCTTATGAGTAGAAGTGGGGGACTGAGCTGATGAGGGACATTTTCTCCTGTATAGGTACAAGGCAACTATCTTTTTATGCACCTGTAGCTGGACGCACTGCTGCTAGAGAACAAGAACAATGGCACCATTCTCCAAAGTGCTATTCCAGAACAGGAGAAGGTTGGGGTGATTTTCTTTCGATGGCTCTCTGAACCCAACTGGAGACCAGCTGCTATGTTCCTCTTTATTCTGCAGGACCAGTAAGAGTTTAATCTGTCCCCCTCAAAAGCAGAAGCAGCAGTCGAGAGTAGACAAGAGAAGAAGAAGCTGGAGGTAACTATCATGTACCCTGACTGTTTCAGGGCATTATTGAATCTCTGGGGCAGAGGCAGCTGGTGATGTGATGCCCCGACACTGGCCCTTGGGAAGCATGATGTCACCTGCACTGGACCCTCCCCCAGGCCAGCAATGTAAACCTTTCTGTTCAGCATGTCAGTGACACTGCAGATCTGAACATCTGGAGTGGTGGGTTCAGTGTTTACCCAAAGCACAGAGCAGTGAAGTCCTAAGGTGCATCTGCAGAATTATTTCTAAACACCATTTTCAAAGTTTTCCATAATAAATTAGCTGCTCTTTTAAAGGACTTGGGGGCTGATTCTCCTGTAGCTTATGCCCGTGAAAATCAGGAGTAAGTCCACTGAAGCCACAGGAGTTATATGCAGGTAATGTGGTGTGATTGGAGAATCAGGCCCGTACAGGGTGTGAATCCACCTACAGTTAATTAGCTTTCATAATTACTACATATTAAAGAGAGAGAATGTCAAAAAACAATTATTTTGGCTCACAGTTGATGAATAGCTAAGAATATGTGCTTCTGATTCCCTATCTGGTACAGCTGCTACCTCCTTCCTCCTCCAAAATCCCCTGCTGTATTAATAAGTACTGCTGGTGCTCATGGTTGCAACATTCAGAGAAGAGCAAATGATGAAGCACATTGAATTTATAGCTTTGACCTTTTCTTCCTTTCCTGTGACATACTACTTCTAGTGATACTGCTTGGCAAAAAGCATTTGACAAAGCTGCTGTTGACCAGTGATGGATAGTACAGCTTCAGGGAAACAGGGATGATTCTGTTCTTGTTGTACAGAACGGCTTTGTTTTGCAAAGCTTCCCCAAAAGAAGAAAGGTGTTCCCTGGTTTCACTTACTGGGCCAGAATCAATGAGTTCATGGTACAGAGATGTAAATTTCACTTTTGTCTTCTAGTTTGGACCCCTCAAAAGCAGAAGCAGCAGTCGCTCCAGCATGAAATAATAATAAAGAATCACATATCACAGACAGAGTCATTTTCTTCTAACCCTGAACAAGGAACTTTATTAGGTAAGGAAAACAGAATTATCCCTAAAGTTACACACTCTCTCTCTGCTCCAATAGTGAGTTTCTGCTTAGAACCTTCCCAAGTCCAGTTTCCTGCTACAGTTTTAAAGAAACAGTACACATGTCACAATCTCCAGAATAGACAGGTAGTCATACTGCTAGTACCTTCCTTTATGGCTTTCTGCCACAGAGAAGAAGCTTTAATTTGCAATCAGGAGACTCACCAGTGGAGACTGCTGAGAGAGATGAAGTGAATTAGTACCTCTTCTCCAGCCAGCACAACTCATTTCTGAGGGAATTCTGATTCCCTGGATTTTTCTCAGACAGTTGGGGGACAGAGGATTTTCTGCCTATGGCTGTCCATCAGGGCTATGATGACAATAAATAAGAACAACATGCAAGAGAGAGAAATAGAAATTTAAATGTCTATATGTAAACGTATTGAAAAGGTTATGAATTCAAAAGACAGAACATAGGGCTTGCATATATGTTCTCAAGGATCCACTAATCTCACACTTCTCACTGTTACCATCCCTTGATAGTTTATCCATTGGTTCATTTTCACCCTGAATCAAATTTTCAGCTGCCTTCTTTTGTGCGCATGCAAACTTCAACTATGAAGAACCCATTTTTGTGCAGGCAAACAGCTGTCTACATGACAAATAGGTTATGAAAGCTCTCTTACCCAATTTGTGTGCACAAACCAATGTGTGCGTGTGAACAAACCCCAGTTGAACATTTGATCCTGAATCCTGCCAGCTGACCAAATTGCCTGCTAGAAATTACTACAATTATTGCTTTAGTAGAGCTACAAACGTTGAGTACAAACATACTAGTGTTCCTCTTCAATACTATTTCAGTTCATTAGCAGATCTGGAATTTCTTTACACATGAATGTATAACATAATATCCCTCAATCTATGAACACTGGTGACATTCTGGCCCACTAAAGTCAATTGACTGAAATGGGGTCAGGATTTCACTGTAGAATTGTATATTTCCTTCATATTCCTGAGTTATGTCTCCATGTTCTTATGCAGCCTCCATGCTGCAAAATATCAAATTATCTTTAAACAGGCAAATAGTTCCATCAATGTTACTGTTCATGTGCCTAAAGTCACTCGGATCCATAACTGTCTGAGAGATCAGAGCTTGTGTGTTTGCTCTAATCCGATTTTATGCATGCCTGAGAAGTATATTATCTTCATTTTTGTTACTTAAATCTGCTTTTGGCTGGAGGCCAAATGTCTGGTGGATGTGGAAGGCCATGAAGTAAAAAGTTTAAGTTTATTTCCTTTTCAGTAGCCATGGAAGTTTCCGGGGCCCCGTTTACCTACTTAATCATACAACTGACTTCTGTGTGAAATACTACTGAATGAGCCTAACTGCTACTGGGGCAGCAACTGCAACAGCTACAGCAAATATAGATGAGATTCAGCAGCCATGACTAAGGCTAAAGTCAGAGCAAGGTGAGCACTCCTCTGTGCCTAAGAAAAACCTGAAATAGAATGCTTCAAATGCATTGTTCTTTTAAAAAATGTATTTTTGGACTCATGAAAGCAAAAAGACAGATAAAGACCAGCTAGAGCCAGTCATAATGTGAGCAGATCCTCTGAGCTTTGTCAATGCACTTCATTCCTGCACTGAACTCAGATTCATCTTTGCTTCACAGAGTTTTAAACTTGAGTTGATGCTTCCTGATGCTGTTAAGATTAACTACATCTCATTTAACCTATTAGCTAATTGTTTCCTTTCATGGAAAACTAGTTCATTTAACTCCGCAAATGCCAGTGTATATTGTTTATCATCCCTATCCTATGAGTCATACTCTGTCCATACTACTGATTTATAATATATATATATATATATATATATATATATATATATATATATATATTAATCTAGCACTCCATATAATGCATAGGTCTTGATCATTATATATATATATATATATATTTTGTATATATATACACACACACACATATATATATATATTGCAGTAGCAACTAGGAGCCCCAGTCATGGACCAGGACCCAGTACACTAGGCACTGTACAAACACAGAACAAAAAGACAGCGCTTGATGAAGAGTGCTTACAAAATGTCTTTTATATATAAGACAAGAAACAGCAGGTGGATACAGACATATGGGGGAGTATAAGGAAACAATAAGACAAAAGATCATCTATATAAACACACTTACATACATTTAAATAGACAATAAATAACCAATAGACAATAAAATCTTAATGCTATTAAAAAGAATGGTAAAGGTGACAGAAAAGTCAGGTGTCAATTTACAACACAAGCAAATGGAAGTTTTCACACAAATGTGACTTCATTGACTTTAGTGGAATTACTCCAGATTTACATCAGTGTCAGAAGGAAATCAGGCCCAATGGTGTTACAGTGGTGTAAAATAAATGTAAGTGCGATGAAAACCTGAAGCAATGATTCTTTCAAAACGCTTATGGAATTAGAAGCAACACTTCTGAACTTTATGTTTACTGTATTTCCACAATTCTGAGCCATGTGCTTCACCTGAACCTAGATTCTTATCCTCAGCCCAGCCCAGCCCAGATTGGAGGAGAGAGGAATGAGCATCCTTTAAATTACTTTTGTGCACCATGGATCCTAGCGTGGCTGTGCACTGTGCTGGTCACCAAGTGTAACTCAGAGCAGTTTAAGGACCATGTCTCCAGTGCCAGCCTTCCTGGCCACGTGCCTTATGCCAGCCACAACAAAATATGTGCTGTGGGAATCTCTATGCCACTGGAGGATTCCTTTATGATTTCCATGCTGGCTTTGAATCTTCTTTGCACCTGTGGTCTGGCATAAAGTAACCAACAGTGTTGCCAAAGATTGGAGCCAGAGACTGCCAAGCCCAGTGAATTAGCTGGTGGTTTTATATTATGGACAAATGCCCCAATTGGATTGAGACCGCCAAACTCATTTCACTTGTGTGTCCAGTTAAACTTGAATCCTGATGCCCAGGAGTGGAAGGCAAGAGTCATCGACTGATTGTGCCACTAAGTTTCACTTCTCTTTTAAATGTGAAACTATTTAGCAATAGAAGCCACCGTTTTATTACAGGGTGCCTAAGAGAACCAAAACAGCTGAGATAGGATTGCTGCAGGGCTGGTACATGATAACATGAATATATGGTATTTTTTTAGAAATGGGAAAAAAGGTTATTTACTTAACAATGACAAAATTACTGCAGAGAATCCATATGAATAGAGATAGGCTAAGACTGGAAACTATCATCAGGAAGCAGTCAGGGTAAATTGGGTGCAGTGCTGTATCTACAAAAGCTGTTTTAAAGGCAAAATTACTTTTAAAAAAGTCAGTGTTCTTTCCCCCCACTCACCTCGGACATCAAATAGTACGAAATAAGGCAACAGAACCACAGGACAAAAGAACAAGCAATCTAAACTAGAAAAATGTAGGTGGATGGCCAGTATTGATAAGGCATTCAGTGTAAAAGGTACGAATGTGGTTTTTGTTCTGTGCCCTGCCTTGACTTCCTCTTATATACAATCTCAGATATATAAGACAAGGAGAAAAAAACATCAAAGCAAAAGCAGTAAATGTTGGGGGGTGAAAAATGAAACAGGTTTAGGAAACCAAAGTGTCTACAAAGCTTCAGCTCTGCCCATAGACCTCAGTAGAGAGGCAGACTCAGGGAATCAAAGAAAGATCCTAAACTAAAGAGAGAGTTATTAAAAAACATTGTCAAAGTAAGCCCTTTTTAAAGTGTATTTGTGATTTTGTTTCTGTCTCATTACAGCAAGAGGTGGATGCATCAAACCTAGAATTGGGGGAAACCAAGTTTTCCATTTAGTGGGAAGTTCTGCAAAAAAAAAATTTGTTTCATTCCAGAATGAAATGAAAATAAAAATTTCCCACCAAATGAAATTTTAAAGAAAAGGAATTGGGGTTAATTAAACAAAGCATTTTTTCCCAATTAAACTGAAATGATTTTGACATTGAAAAAAAAAGTAAATATAGATAAATAAAATAAATTTCTAAATTAAAAGTAGTTTTGAAAGGAAAAAAACCAAAATGTTCTATTCTGAAAATGTTGAAACGAACATTTCAACATTATTGAGATGTTCCTTGTCTGGTTTTTTCTCAAAATGAAATTTTGTCACAATTGACCTGTTTCCACAAAAGGATTTACTTTTAATGAATTGGCGTTTTCAGACAGAAAAACATTCAGTCAGAAAATTCCTGACTAGTTTTAATCAAAAGAAACATGACAGAAAGCTAAAGGCGATAGGACAATGGATTTTTAAAATATCAATAAGATTGTCTCTGAAATTATGTTGTTGGCCATATTTCCTCTTTCTTTGCCGTACATTTTTGACATCGGTTATAGACATCAGCAAATTTGGAACATTCCAAAACTAAGAAAAATAATCTGTACCCATTCCTGAAGGTACTGTAGAGCACCCAAAGGTTCATTAACTTTATTCACAAGGATACCAGAGAATGCTACAATAGACCACTCTACACAACATAGCATTCAGGACAGTAGCATGCAAAAGAGACAGGTAGCTAATGTGATAACAGAACAAGATAAAAAGTGAATGTTACAGACTGAAAAAAATTAAAATGGATAAAGAATGGCAGCCCTATAATGGCAAAAGTGCTAGGATCACTCATACATGATGTAAAAAATCATGAATAGGCCATACCAGGTACTCTAATTAGATGTTATCCTTGCATGATCTTTGTATTAAATTGTGTATAACTGAACCTTGTGTGGATATGCACCATTCATCCATAATCCTTGTATTTTTGTTAGTAGGGTTTATGTGGCTAATTGCTAGTAATTTTAAAGAAATCATAGCATATGGTCTTCATCTCCAACTGATACAGTATAGAATAAAAGACAAAACACCTTATCAACGGTGGATGAACACTTTTCACAAAGTGATCACTCTATATTAACCTCTCAGTACTCATCCTCAAAGGAAACGTGCACAACACATGCAAAAGAAGCCTGGGAGCTTAAATTCATAACTGTACTAGACACTAAAAATCATGGATTGAATAAAGACACTGTTGTAATAAGCCATAAATCAAATCTGTAAACCACTAACCCACCCCTTTTCCCCCAGCCTTTTTTTTTTTTTTTTTTTTTTAAATCTTTTCCACCAATGACTGGAGACTTGTTAACTGGCCACTTCACCATGAATGGTGCCTTGAAATATGTGTTAACTACTTAAGCTAAACAATCTGTTCAAACCTTGTATTTAGCTCAGACACTTTGAGTACAATTTCCAGACCTGTATAAGCTCAAAACTTATCTTCTTCACCAACAGAAGTTGGTTCAATACAATGTATTACCTCACCCACTTTGTGTCTCTAATGTTCTAGCTACAACAACACTTCATCCAATATATTTATGACATTTGTTCTTTTGAGCAAAGATCAAGGCTTGCATTTCCAAATGTTGATATCTTTGATGTTTCTGAAAATCATGTCACTTAGATTAGATATCTAAATAAGGATTTAGGTGCCTAAATTTGAAAATGTAGGCCTCTGTCTCAATTACACCTCTTCCTAGGATGTATTCAGGAGAAGTTTAAGTTCCATAGTTGCAAGCCTTAGAATATGTTCTAGTTTTCTGCAATTTGCAAATAATAACCCAGATTTAGCAAACATATATGCCCCATGATCTGAGCTTTAGAACACCAAAACTGAGCTCCTGCTGAAGTGTATATAATACATCTATGTGAAAGTGAAAGCCTGACTTCTTTTAATTCTTTCATATTAAGTGGCAAACCATTTCAGATAGGATGAGAACCACAGAGAATCCCGAACCTTTTAGTAGTTTCTAAAAATTAAAATATTTTTGTTTGGTTTAATTAATTTTGCTTGTTTATATTTGATATGGCTGGTGAATTGTCTGACTTGCACTGATTCTGGAAGAAGTCATGAATGGATTGTAGTGCAATACAGCTGTCTTGCTTACTATCTCCACAAACTTTGTGCTGCTTTTTCTTGCTGATGACAATTATACTTCTTATACTGATCTCTCCTCTCCCTAACATTTTAATATTTTATCAGTCATGGTTGCCATTCCTTCTGGTGACAGAGGATGTATGCTTGGTCTTACCTATGGTCAGAACTTTTACCTTTCTGGTTTATAAATTATTACATACTGGGATCAGTTCAGCCACCTCTCATCACACTGAATAGTTCCTTTATCTGTGATTAGTCCCAATATTATAGATAGACTGCTCATATGAATAAAAGTGAGCACAAATGGCAAAATCTGAACCATAGTTTTAACTTCAGTTTCTCTATTGTTGATGAGAATAAAGGATGAACAAATGATGATGCCAGATGGCCTTTTACTCATTCTAATACTACGTTTAAGACTATATCATGGTAATCAGTCTTTCAAAGTTCCTAATAATAACTCTTCTTTAATGTGTTACTTGGCATTTCTAGCTATTTTTGGTAATTTTTCATTTTCCTTCCTACTCTGAACAATCACCATGGTGTCTGTTACCCACACAAACTAGGGCACCACACTTTTACCCCAATCCATAGGGCTCAAGATATAATTTGGTTAAGGTAGCCCCACCCTTTCCCAATCCATAGAGCTCTGAGGGAAAGGCACCTACTCTTACCCAATTCACACTCTAGGGCTCAGGGTCATCCATTCCTGGTCCGTAAGGTTCCTGGATGGAACCTGGTTAATTTAAGTATCCACCCTTTCCCAATTTGTAGGGCTCTGGGTATAATCTTCTGCAGGTTTGTAGAGTCTTTTACCAGTGAAGGAACCTTATACAGTAATATCCTTATTCTCTATTTATTAACAATTACCAAAACAGAATATGCATGCTAAACATACAATGCTCACCAATAAGGCAGACAAACTTCTCCTGGTGGCCAATCAGGATTAGATTATCTGGGGACTCTAGCTTCTGTAAATGCAATTGGCAAGGTGTTGAGGTCTAGCAGCTCTAATCTTGGGCTGTGTCCTGGAGTTAGGTTCCAAAGAACTTCCTTTTGGACTCAGTTGATACAGTTAAAACTTGGGTCCTGCTTAGCTATATCTTGACCAATCATTTTAAACTAAATAACTACAAAATACCAATCCTAGCCCATTACAAAACAGTTCTTTAACGAATCATATCCCATCATTTTATTTAATTTAAATATTGCACAATTAGTTACTCAACAGACAGAAAATAAAGAACCAGACAGAAATCATTCAGATAAACGATAGAGAAGTGGAGCCATAAGACATAACAATAAAATTGTAGGTTTTACAACCACAACTGTTGATAAGTGATTCCTTGCCAGACAGAATGCTATCAAACAAAATTTTCTTTAAACATCTTAAGAGCTGTACCTTTATCTGGTGGTAGTAGGTACTATTAGGACAGTAGCAACTTCTTAACAGATATTACATTATTTGATGTAATTTAGATGGGGATGTGGAGCTGTGACCACATGCTTCTTAGCTTACAGCTGATCTCTCTCCTAATATGGCTGCAACTGCCTAGCCAAAGAATGAGGCCTCAGACTTTACAGCAGTGCAGATCAAAATTCTTGTAAAAGGTAGATATAACTTTTTTTCTGTTTGATCAGAAATGGACAACGCTGCTTGTCATGTTTCCTGGCTGTCACTAAAGAAGTGAAATTCATTTAGCACGTTCTCCAAAACCATAAGCAGACAGACTTTGGAGAAGTAGCAATGTGTTGCTGTGGCTGGGATCCTTGTCCTGAGTTGCCATTTAACATCACAGATAATATAACAACTGAAGAACAGGCTCCCAAGTTCCTCTTTTTCTTGTAGTTTATGCTTGATTATTCCTTAATACCCAGGATTATATGAACCTAAATCCAGAAATCCAGGAAAAAGCTGACTAGTTGTTCCCTTATATATGGGGTTTCACAAACTGTTAGGGACAGTTAATTACTTTGGGATAAGACCTGAACAGCAAATTTATGGAAGAAGTTTAAATAATATCACTAAATAAAAATAAATAAATAAACCAGCAAATCAAGCATTGGACTTTGTGACATTTGATTTGCATATCTAGAGGATTATGGATGTTATTAATATTTGTTCCCAAAATAAACGACAAATTTGCTAAGATTACAAGGAATCCATCTGAAATGGATTATCAAGGAATGGTAAATAATAAAAAACGTTACCAAGACAGAAAAGAGAATTTGACTATTTCAAGACTAATAGGTGACCAAGACAGTTCATTAATAGATAAATGCAGAATAATGATGTGACCTTAATTTGACTTTTCAAAACATATACGAATCATAAAATATGGAGAAAAGAAGTCTCAGAGATAAAACATAAGTGTATATGTGTCATTTAGGAGCAATAAGGAGTAGAGAAATGAGACAAACCCCACTGTAAAAACCATGAGTGGCCAGAGGAGGCTTTTTTGCTTATTATATACTAGTTCCTTTTTATATTTATATTTGACTCTTGCTTTCAGTCAATAAACTTTAGCAGAGACTAAAAATGGAGGGCACAGTTGCTCCAACTCACATAAAAAGCATACATCAATTTTAAAAACAGGAAAGGATATAAATCACACAGAGCCTATTGAGTATGGGGTGGAACGATCCTGTTTGCTCCCTAAATATATAAGGCATGGCAGTGTAAAATGCACAACTAAGACAGGCAAGGACATAAAGCAGACAACCAGACAAAAAAATCTATAGTTACTAAAATAGCGCGTGACAGCTAACAAAAAACTCAAGCCCAGTCCCACATCCAGGAGAGTAGAGGGGCTGGCAGGAAACAACCCTCTAATCCATTGTGTCTAACTAGAGCAAACCATCAGATTAGCTGTAGAAATCTGTTCTGATATTTTGGTGGATGCACATGTGCAATGCAAGTCACTCCTTACTGCTCCTCATTACTGTTTCCCCACTCACTTTTTACATTGTGCTCCATCAACATAACTCCTGCTTCTGGTGTTCCTTCTGTGACATAGCTGCTCCTACACACACACACTTGTGCCTCATTGCCTGTGACTGCCCTATTGATATTCAGTTGCATACTCTGCAGTGCAGAAGTTAATGCACCCTGAGGCGGCTTGAAGTCTCAAACGCTATCTGTCCCTTCTGACTGCTACATATGTGAGGAACATGCCCTGGAGCAGCATGGGCTTGGGTCACAAATTCTTTTGATTCACACCTCTGCAATGTTGCTGCCACTCAGTCACCCACGTGCATTGCTCAGCAGTAGCATGCTGATGCACTTTGCACTGGTGTGCACAGCAAAAGCAATGGGATGATAGAATCCTCACTCTTGCTCAATCACACCTGAAAGTCATAAAACATACACCTACAGCAGGAGGTTTACTTATTTATTTGGAACCATAAATATCTTTCTCTTGTCCTGACAAATGACAGACACAGTAACATCAAATGTCCCTTTTCCCCTGTGGAGACACAGCTCAGGAAGTTATAAGAACAGGAGTTAAAAAAAAATAGAGGCCAGCTCATCAATTAGTGTAAATCAGCCTAGCTCTGTTAACTTCAGCAGAGCACAGCAATTCATGCCAGCTGAGGATCTGCCCCTTGAATCACTGTTTTTCCCTTTTCCTCGTGTTTCAGAAACTGTGTTAAACAGTCCCCCATCATCTTTTCTCTCATGAGGTTGGCCCTGGGCTCCTTTCACAAAAAATAAAGAATCACGTTCCTAAGTAGCTTATGCTGTCTGTCTCAGTCTTATGTCACTGTATATTCCCCTTTGCTTTTTTACTTGAAAAAATTTTAAGTTTCTTGACCAGATGCATTGGTACAATGACCTTTTACCTTAGTTTATGTATTTTGCTGTGGGGTGTCTACAGGCTCACAAACAAATATCTGCTTCATGGAGGCCAATAAGCTTCTGAGCTCTGTGTGTCTTGTTTACTAGAGTGTGACAAAGGGCCACGATCTTCTTTTAGTAGCTCCAGCAGAATGGTTGGGTTTTTTTAATCTAAAATGAAACCTAATTATGGGCCAAAACAAGGATGGTTTTGATTTCATTTAATTGTAAGCCCATGGTCTGAATGAGCTCTCCCTTGCCATCTGTTCATGAACTAGGGAAATTACCTTAGGAACAGATCATGTTTGCATACTTTGAGCAGCAGACGTACTTGCTTTGCCAAAGTCATCAATTTTGGCTGTTTTGGATTAAAATTCACTTAAATCTTGGATGAAGGAGTAACAAAATGTGATCCTTATTGTGTGACTGCCGGGCACTAGAACTGTGCCTCATATGTCCTCGTTGAGGGGTGGCATCCTAAATTAACCTCACTCGCTAAGTGATGCCAAATCCAAGTGCAAGTCAGAGAGGGTGGGGACAGGTTTTCTGACCTGGTGACATGGACTTGTTTGAAGTGTCTTAGAAGCCATTTGGCCCTCCTCCTCCACTGTTTAAAAACAGCTCTAACTAGATTTAATTGGGAGTCCTGGTTTCTTCTCAGTGATCACTAGAGCTGACATCACAGATACACAGGTTAGGGGGCTGAATCTTAAACCCAGTGGTATGGGGACAGTGTTGTGAGGAAAGCGAGGCAAAAAAGGCAGCAGCAGTGAGGATCGCCACCAACCAGTGAAATCACAAAGAGCAGAAATCATTGAGGCCTGGGTTAAGTGAAGAACATGGCTGCAGCTATGCTGGAGAGCATTGGCAGTGACAGCAGCGAACAATGGCAGAAATAGCAGCAGCAGCTGAGCAATGGCAGAGGCATCATTTGTTGTATACAGATCCAGTGCTTGCAAGAGGGGAAATATTGCTTCTTAAAGGTACCCAGAAGTGGGGGGTTAGTTTCCCCTGATTTCTGGATGTGGGCTTGAGCTGGGTTTTTTTTGTGTGTGTTTTTAGTGCTTGGAGGAACCCCTAGATATTGAACCCAGCCTTGTTGCTACCAATTCCAAATGGCAGAAGGGAAGGGTTACATATTTAAACCAAAAAAGAGAAGAGTTTTAGACTAAGTCCCATTTATTCAGCTCTGCTAAAGTTAAAGATAGGGGCACATACATTGTTTCTATATGGGCCCACCTTTCAACCAACTATAATATATGTGTACGATCAGAACCTGAACCGAGGGGATATGGAGGGGTATTTTGTTCCCATTGTTAAAATGGTTAGGGCTAAATTAATTGGTGTGTGATGGTGCTGTACCATACCCTGGTGATGCAAAGCAATCATAAAACCAGTGTAACTGATTGGTCAAACCAGGATTACAATTGTTTAGCTTTATCAGCTGTTGAATCAGGCCCTTAATTTCTTAAATCAGTATTTAGATTAATACATGAAGGGAGAAGACAAACAAGTAGTGTTTGTCAGTTAAACTGTGGCACATTAGTAAAATGAAGATAAAACAGCAATAGAACAACATTAACACATTATGCAAATACAGCCACTGCAGTCTGTTCTACAATGTAGTCACTATACAGTAATCTGAGCATTCCCAACTACCTAAAACATATAATTACTTGCCACGTACTGACTTAACAAGTATTAGCAACATATTAGTAATTAAGCAACAAATCTGCTTATGGAAGAGTAAGTGATTTCTTTTGTGGGATTTCGTGTGAATTTCTTTTTTTTTTTTTTTTTAATTCCATCGGGGTAAATTCATGTCTGTCACATTTTCTTTTCCACAAATGTATTGGCAAATCATTACTTTTTCTCTTTAAATTGTGCAACTTTTTGTAAAGCCTGTTTTGTATAAAATTCCATGCTGCTAAATTTCAAGAAGTGGAATGAGAGAGTGGTTCCCTCCCCCCCCCCCCCATACACACACCTTTTTGGGACAAGTTTCAGAAAGTTATCAGTGGGTGAGTATAAGAGGTCATAGTGAAAACTGATACGAAGCCTTAGATTGAACAGCCATTAACTTAGCCTTGCTAAACATAATCCTCAGTATAGACATCTATTGCTGGCTTTATCTCCATTTAACAGATGGGTTAATTGAGGCAAAGGGCTTTATTGACATGCATTAAATAGGAATCAGTGTCACAAACTGTAGAACTCAGGAGCTCTTGTATCCCATGCCTTTTCCTCAGTTTAAGAGAACAACTTCATAAAATTTGCCATAGCTTTGCAAGTTCACACTGTGGCACCAATATCTTTTCCCATTCATGTCCCCCAAAATTAAACAACAAACAGGGCCTTTGCGCAAATTCATCAATTAATTTTATAGGCTTTTGTGAGTGCACCCTAAAATGCAGGAATAAATCAGGTGGTCACTTTGAAATACGCTCACATTTTCTCATTTAGGGAAACATTTACTGCTCCAGTTTTTAAGAAATATTGCCAATGTAAAATTAATTCAAATTCTTGCTCAATAAGGCACTCAGATATCATGGTGATTAGCCTAATATAACAGCCTAAGACAGAACACTATATGGTATAAATATATTTGATTAGTCTTGAAAAAAGTAGGAAAATAAATAAAGCAGAACCCGACAAATCGTTTCTGCACATTGAACATCTGAGACTTGGTTGAAATATACAAAATAAAATAATCAGCCATTAATAGAATGAGGATGGAATGAAACAACAGGAAGCTGTCACTTTATTTTGTAAATATTTATTTCCCTCTGACATGTTCACCATGTTTTGTTTTGCTTTTTATTTGGATAGTATTGGTAATGAGTTGTTTACTTTGTTTTGATCTAAAGATACTGGAATGAAGAGTTAGCTGCCTAATTAAGTGTGAATAAGTAATTTTCCATTGTCACAGCATTCCACATACATACAATGTTTATATTACAGTATGTCTTGTTGTAGATGTTTGAAAGTCTCTATGTGCCTACCAAAGAGTATGATGTTTATATGAAACACAGATATACTCACTTGATAGTGGAATGTACTAATTATTCTGCACCTCTGTAAGTGAGGACACAAGGGAGATATTGAATTGTTTTCCTCCAGGGAGACTACATTTCAGAAACAAGCAAGATGAAAAAAATTGATTGAGGGCATATTTTATTTAATCTCAGAAGGAAGGGCTTTGGGAGAATAATATGGCAATTGGTATACAAAACAGAAACTCTCCATACTTGGCAAGCACATATTAAAATATATTCTTCTAAAACTCATGCTTAGAAGCCAGCTTTTAGCCTTCTTGATTCAGTCTTCAGTTCTGCATAGTTCTGAACGTGGTTCTTTGGTCTGCTGGTTTGTTATTTCTGTGGCAAATATGCATGAATCTCAGAAAAATTGTTCTACATTAACTGGTCATATTGTCAATTTGTTGCTAATATCCTGATCCTGCAAACATTTAGGGATGTGCTCAGCCTTATACACATAAAAATCTCCATTAAAATCTATGGGATTACTCACATGCATGAAGGTGAGAAAGAATATGTCTACGCAGGGGTGTTAATGTGTAGCTTTCTGGCGATGCGCAGTGTGCAGATTGCCCCAATAGTGTGCTAATGGATGTCAGTTCCATTTTAAATTCTCATCATGGCAGCAGTTTGCTACAAACTGAGCTAGCAGCATTCTCAGGGCATATCCCAGCGCCCTTTGCTTTGCAGCTGAGCAATGTGCATTATGGGATTGTTTTTGCTGTGAATTGTGGGATGCAAAGTGGAAGCCAGGTGGGTTCCATTTTTTATTTTTATTTTTTAAAAAAAGATGTTTCTGCTGTCTCTACCCCACTCTTTCTTTCTGAGTGGGCTAGGATCAACTCTGAAATGTTCTCTGCCAGCATGGACCCAGAAAAGCACCACTCCAGGAAGGGTGGGTGGGAGGCTGAGATGCAGAGTCTCGCTCAGCGGTTCGAGTAGACAGCAAGGCAGCCCATAGAGAATGCTAACATCGAGGGGAATATTGCCAGGGATGCCTATTGTTCATATTTTGAGTTTCGTCCTTGAAAATGTGTAGCTGTACATCCAACTGCTAATCCGTAGGGGGAGGGAGGATAGACTGTGAGCAGTGCAGTATTGTTTATGGGTGGTGGAAGTCAGATGCGGCCTATATACTTTTGGAAAACTGTATGAATCATTTTAGCTTTATTTAAAGGCTTTTGTGTTACATGCAGCAATGAGTCATAATGGACCAAAACGGATTTGAAATGGTTTTCATTATGAAACAACAGTAACAAAGCCAAAAATAAGTTTTGATTTAAGCCATGGAGAAATAAGAATACCTTTATTATTTGAAAATACATTTACCAAAACAATATACTTACTAAGAGCAAACCTTTAAATAAAACAACAGTACAGACAGTGTAAAAATAACATGGTGTGGGGGGGAAAGGCATTTAAAATTAGAAGCTCATATAGGTCTGCCCTCTGCCTCTTCTTATGCATGGGGGCTGGAGTTGAGTGAAATTCTGAAGAGCTTGAAATTTTCAGGTGCTTTGCAGGGCTCAGAAGTGCTGGGCTCCTAGAAGCGCAGGAGGCAGATGTTGGGTCTAAGAGGGGAATGGCCTCTAGGACAAGTGCTGCATGGGTATGATGAGAAGGAATTATTGTTGGTCCCTGTAATCAGTTTTGCCCAGGGGCTGAAAGACAGGCTGGCTCCTGGCTAACAGGATTGCAAGGCCTCCTGACCTAGCAGGGGCATGTTTTGTAAGAGAAACTTCTGGCTCAGGATAGCACCTTGAGTTGCCTTTGCAGCTCCTTGTCTTTTTCCATGATCTCCTTGGCCATGGTTTCGCTTTCCTTGTCCACTGCCATGATCTCCTAAGAGAGTCACATTTCTTTTTCCCCTGGGTCACCATGTACTGCCTCTCTCTCTCACCCAGTGCAGTCTTCCAGAGGATGAAAATATCATAAATGTATCTCCAGTATATCACCCAGTTGAATGAGATTCCTTGGCTGCTTCGTTTCCTTAAGAACCTTTGATGAGGGACCTTGTCAAAGGCTTTCCGAAAGTCTAAGTACCCTACGTTACCCTTATCCACGTGCTCGTTGACTCCCTCAAAAAATTCTAATAGATTGATGAGGCCTAATTTCCCTTTACAAAGACCATGCTGACTCTTCCCCAACAAATCATGTTTGCGTGTGTGATAATTTTGTTCTTGACTACAGTTTCTACCAGTTTGCCCGGTAATGAAGTAATGGCTGACCCGCAAAGCACTGCGGGGTAGCCAGTGGAAGCCTGGCAAAAAGCAGTGAACAGCAATTACATCCACACAAACAATAGACCATATTAATACCATTTGCAGCAAACAGTCCACTTGACAAGAGCACTCCAGAGTTCACAGCAAATGTAGTTAGTGCTCAGTGATGGATTGCATCATGTGTATGCAACTGTTTTCAAACCAACTTAACTTGCTGTAGACAAGCCCTAAATTCTTAAGTGTTTGCAGGATCAGGGTTTCTAATTTTTCCACCTTCCATGGCATGGCAATTCACATAGCTTCAGTAAAAGTGCTTGGTTCCCATGTCACGTTTAAATGTCAGACCCCCTTAGGGTCAAATCAGCTTAAAAGTTACAGGTCTGCTGTAAAGACCAGTCAAAACAAGGAAAACATTTTCGAAGGGCACTTTGTCCCACACTGAACACCAGACATTTCCTGCTTTGACTGCACTTTATAGCTGAGTTGTGAAACCTCTGGGATGGATTGTCGTCATTCACCATAGATTGGAGTGTGTGTGTGCAGATCAAGCGCATGGGCAGTCGGTCTGCACCTGCCAGCAATCCACTGATACACAAATCATCTTGGGGATGGGGAATAGGGGTGCGAGCAGGGCAGCAGCTGCTTGACTTTGTAGCCTGTGGTATTGGCAGTTGTAGCTCAAATATTTTGATCTTGTATCTGTTCTCTATCCAAATGGTTGGCAGTGGTCAGTACTGATGCTCAAAACCCCAGGACAAGGGTGGATGAAGTTAAAGATGAGTCTTCCTGCTTATGATCTAGTTGGCGGTGGTACCCTGGTCACGTGGCCAGGCAATTCTGGCATTGCCAAATGCCTTTAGCATAACTTGGGGCAAGGGTCTGGGTAGCCTATCCTCTTAGCATTGGGGCTTCACTGAAGGCATTGCAGAATTGCATTGAGCCAATGACTGCTGGGATGTGTATTGGTTTAAGGTTGTGTTTATTTTCTTTGCCTGTGAAGTCCACGCTAATGTGTACATATTTAGAAAGTCACAGATAAGTGCTTTTAAATGTCTGGAAATGTAATCAGCTGTGTAATTAGAAAGTTGTAATTGTCCTAAAGAATGATTAATATAGTAATTTTTTCCTCTTCAAAGTGGTGATATTTTGTTGTGTTAGATCAAATAACCAAGTAATAGTAAAAGACACTGGGCCAAATTCATCTATGCTGCAATTTTGTTTAAGTGAATGAAGTGCACCGGGAATTAATCTGGCCATTGTTTTGTGCCAAGAGAGCACATTCATGTCTCTAGAAGCTAAACTAGTTTAGGAAAATTCTTTTTATCTCTGAACTGGAATCTTTTCCTACTGTGTCCAAATTAAGTGCATTAATGCACCAAAGACCACAGAAACAACTATATGTCAGTACCTGAAAACTTCTGTTGCATCTAGATTAATGGAGTAAAAAATCCTTCCTGGGCAAAGTGCCATTTTCAACAGTATTCCACCACGAAGCAACGGAAGTGAAGTTATAAAAAGTTCACTTGCCAATATGAAAGAGAGGATTTCATTTTTGTTTATTGTGAGTTTATAAAAGATGGATGAAAATCCTTGGCATTACCAACTTTCACAGATGATTTCAGATCCAGATAATTCTCCATGTCTCGTTACTATCCAGTTGAAAGAGTCTGCTGGATTGGAATTGATTAGCACCAAATACATCAGTCCGAAGTGCAAACAGGTCTGCACATAATATGTTATTTAACCCAGTAACTTCCTTCAAAAAGCTATGCTCCAAGCATGCTGTCACAGCCTGGCCCAGTCATCCCACAACTCCCACCGAATAGTCAGCAGTCTGTTGATAAAGGACCTAACTACCGGATCGCATGTGCTTCCAAGCCAGCTGAGTCTGGGCAGAGTCTAGTCACTGTTCCTAGACCTGGGTCCGTAAGGCACACTGCTGAGATCTTTTGTCTGAGCCTTTCTTTGGGACGTGAAATTGTGCAGTCTAGCCTCCCTAAACCCTAAAACCAGTTCCTCAGACATTCCAAGCCCCCTCAGTTGCTTCCACATAGTCCCTTAGGGTCCTGCTTAGGGCTGTGGTCTCTAGTTTAACCCCTTCAGGGATTATGTGGCAGGAAAGGAGGAGCACAGGCTTAGCAAAGGAATTTCTTAACCACAGTTTCTCTACTCTTTAAAAGATCTACAGATCCTTATAAAATAACAAAAGCAATGAAATGCACCTAGTCTGATCTTACCCCTACTGACAGTTGAAGGTTGGTCATCATTTCAGGCTAGTCAGCGTCCCTCCTGTATGCCCCGCTTACACATGGCAATGGTCTGAACCCCATTCAAAGAAGCAATTCCCTCTTTTAAATATAGTCTCACTCCTTTTGCCATGCACCCTGGCAGAGAAGCTGAAGTTCTACCAGTCACGTTGGCACCACTATGTAGAAAATCTAATGTTCCCCAGGACTAAGCCGGCAGTTGAGAGGCCATCAGAGTCAACGGCCCTAGATTGCTCTGTGATGGCTTCTCAGTCACAGACCTTTAACAAAGCCCCAAGCAATTTTGTGGGCAGAATGGCTATCTAGAATACTTCATAATAGACCTTCCTGGGGCAAGGTTAGATGTGTTCAGCACATAGCACAAAATGAAGATCACACTATGAAATGGAGGTTACAATCCAAACTCAAAGTCACAATTTGGTGTGGACATATTCCACTCTGTCACACTTGCCACTCCACCATGACATGAAACTGAAGTGCTGATTACTAGTAGTCACTAAAGATTCCATGGAACTTTTCACAGACATAGAGAGTTTTATCACTGATGTCCTCACAAATTTCAATCAGGGCTATTACATTTTGTCTTCTTAAATTCTCTGGACAATTTCAATTGGATTTGATAGTCTTTTGTTCACTTCTTGTCCTAAACTGTTATGCAGAGTTATGCATTTTTAAACAGCTTGCATTTCACTGCTATAAAGCTCTTTAGGCCATTTCATCCCAAAAAGCATATGTACATGTATGTTGTTTTATGTCTATGGATGAGTGTAAAAGGGCAGACATGCCCTATAGCACCAACCTGTTGGCCAAGTACGACTCTGTGGAGGCCCTGCCTCATTTTACTCTCTCCGGGGCTTCTTAAATAAACTCCACCAGTCCAGGGTCCTTAAAACATTCCCCTTCTGAGCTTAATTTATTTTCTATACACAGTTCACAACACTCAGTCCTGGGGCTTATCCCCTTCACCCAGAAAAGAATCTTTATCTCCCTTGGGCCACTCCTCAGCCATCCCACATGGAGTATTTTCCCATGGTGTCTCCTCTCAATTCTGGGGCTTCTCCCCAGAGAGGATCCAAGCCTTTCAGCTTCAACTTGATTTTTCTCTGCCTTTGGCAGGTTACTCACAGCCCTACCTGGCTGGAGTCCTTTGGTCTCTGAAGCTCAGACTTTTCTGTAGCCTGTGAAGTCTCCACAGCTTCACACTGGCCCCCAGCTTCTTCTTCTCCTTTCCCTCTTTATAATTCTCAGGTGCCCTTCCTAAAGCCCAGCTGGGCAGCAGGTAATCAGTCGCTAGTGCATTGGACCCTGCTGTCTCTTAAAGGAGCCAGTCACCTGGGACAATGAGTGGGTATAAAAACAAATAAATGGAAGACCGCTTGCAACTTTTATACGCTAGGAACAGCAGTATGTAAATATTGCTTCTCTTTACTAAATCTTATTTTATCTATTTGTATAGATATTTAAAACAGTCAAATCAGTGTTGTACCTCGAAAGAATTAACACTCACTCATGTTGGAGTAACAGTTTAATTACCCAATAGCTTTAAGTAAATTTTCCCAAAACAACCATTTACCAAATTGCAACCATTTACCAAATTGAATTCAGTAACAAAGAAATTTCCAAGTAGTGAAACTAATTAAATAGCATAACCTTCATTTTACTATATTAGTTACAGAGATGGCATCATTGACATAGGATGAGGTACCCAGCCCGTAATGCCCTCAAAGAACTAAGTGGAGCACATCTCACAACAATTCAACACCTGATAAGATATTGGAAAAGGCTTTGAGACCATCATTTTTGGAATATACATTGCTGAGAAAGGGAATTGCTTGGTTATTTATTTCTGGTCTTTTATCTGTCATGGATGATAACTATACTGGACATATCTTACTTCATTCCCCCCAGAAATGGGACCTTCCTGTGCGCCCCCCAATGACATTCTCAGTCTTCAGTAAAACATTCTGAACTTAAAGTGCAGGGCTGAAGATTTCCTCAATTTGGAGGCTAGGAGCAATAGTCTAAGATTTTAAAATAAATGTCCTTCAAAGTGTAGGAAAGACTATAGTACTCTCTAGAATGACCCTAGAAGTAAAGGGGTTTCATGAGATATTCAGGAGATCTGTGAATAAAAACAGATAGTCCTAATTTAAATAAAGCTCTAAGAACGAACAGATTTTAAACGAATACAGGAGAACTAGTGATGGGCAAAACTCAAATCTTATTTGCCTAGGTCTCTGCAAGAAGTGTGGCTGCGTATCATATATTTATCGGAACCTTTTGAAACACCCTCAAGTCATGAGCTCTCTCTCCAGTCTCAGTACATACAGCTTTATTACCCTAGCAGTCCCCACGCTACACTCCCACCCCAGTCTCCTCATAAATCTTCTTCCCTCCCTTCCCTCAACAGGTCTGACTCTCTCCTTCCCAATGGTTGGTTTTCTAAGTAGAAAGCTGAGAAATCTGCTACCCTCTTTGACATTTGGTTTCCTCTTCAAGGGGTGATCAGGCAGCCATATCCCCAGTATGGTACTCTGGGGGCAATCTATCGGATCAGACTCCCTTCCTCCATGTGACAACTGGCTTCTTTTCTCTGGAGTTTTTAGGAGTGATCAGCAGACCCTCTCTGCAATCTGAATTTTTTTTTTGGGGGGGGGGGGGGGTGTTACTTGGTGGACACAGTCATCCGCAAAACAGCCCTGTGTTGATCTTCCAGGTGTGAGTAATCTGCCCATTTTCCTATTCTGGAAGTGGAAGGAGGGATCTTTTTACAGACTTCTGCAGCTTCAATCCCTTAAAATGTAAAGTCCATTGGTATTTTACACTCCACAGTGCCGGTTAGGATTCAGAAATCCTTGATCTTTTTCAGGCTGAAAGCAGAATTGCCATAAGAGCAGCCATTCTCAGCATTTTCAGTTCTGGCTAGAAACACACTGTGGAAAATAAATAATCTGAAAATTCTGAACCAAGTAAAAGTCTGTGTGTTTCTAATTATGGGTAAAGGTTTGGGGAAGAAAATCCTCTATTTTACATGAACTTGTTCACTCTTGTAAGAACCTCATGGAGAAGATAGAAAAAAATTGCAGTCAGTTGAGGTAAACTTACGTAGCTCTAGGGACTTCAGTAAAGTTTTTGCTAATTTCCCCCAGTTCAGGATCTGGCCAAAAGCCCACTGACACTCAGTTATCTAGAAAATAGGGTTCATCCTATTAATCACATTTTGTTAAAAAAGAAATGAAAACTTGAAGGTATTACTGGACTCAAATAAACTGAAATGATTGAGATTGACATGTTTGAGGAACTGGTCAGTTTTCATTGGACTTGAAATGAGATGAAGGCATATTTACAATGTGTTTGACGATGTCAACTACCCGTGGGTGAATATTTGGTTTATCAGGCATAATATAAATTTAGACCCGTACAAAAATAAGGTTTTATTTTTTACAAAGAGTAGTTTTCAAGTCTTTCTAAGAGCAGAACATGAAAGTGTTCTGAGAATGGTGCTGTAATGTGCAAGGATTACAGAAGAAGAAAAAGAAAGATAGTTGAAGTCATAAATGTTCCCGAAGAGAAGTGAAGAATGAAATTATGAAGAGATCTGACCTGAATAGCATGGCAGGAGGAGAGCTCAGTAAAAGAAATGGCAACTTTTAAAAGCCTACAAATGGACTTTTAGAATAGTAGGTACCATACCTCTTGTAAAACTGCAAGTTTAAAATTAAGTAGCTAGAGATAATAGGACTTGTTATAAGATTAACCCAAGGGCATCTTTTTTTCCTTTCACTCAGTGGTTAGTCTCATCTTAGCCTCTGCCTTTCACATGTTGCAATGAATGATTGCCTGAGGACAGCCTGGTTGTCAGCTAAACCACATACATTATATGTGGCATGAGGGATAAAACTCACTCAGGTTCTTCTGCTCTAAATACATGTGCCTAGTTCAGCAAATTCATTTTATTTTGGGGAGAAGGGGTAGAAATACAGTACTAAAAATCAGTATTTTTATTCAGTAGTCATTGTGCTGATATTGTGGACATGACTGATGCAGGACCTCACATAATGGGATAAATCAGGGAGCAGCTGCAGAGCAATATCAACAAATATTAATATTTAAAAAGCAGAAGTCTGATACTGCTGCCATTTTTTCTTCTTTCTCCCTCTCCTTCTCTCCTTTGGTTCTATATTTCCTTCCCTTTTTGGTTTCCGATTTATTTTTTTCTTCTCTTCACTAAGGCTATTCCCATCTTTCCTGGGAAAAGCTTTCTTCCACACTGGAGCACATTCTCATTTATTCTCTTATTTGTTTTGTTTTCTCTTCCCCCTCCTCCATTCTTTTCACTCCCCTTTGCTTTGCCTGCTCATTCCTTCTCTTGCGAACGTCTCTTTGCCTTCCTCCCATTGCTCCAGTTCTATCCCTATCACCACTGCTTGCCACCAGGTGTTTAGGAGCCCAAAACACTGTTTAGATCTTTGAGGGTTTCCAAGGCTCCATGCTCTAGCTAATAATCACAAGGTGACTTCAATTACCAAGCATCACTTGGATTTGGAAACACCATTCACAACTGTAAAACTATATGATTCTCTCCCCCCTCATTCAATCAACCCTGACTCTGACATCCAACAGCTGCCTTTAAAATATTCCCAGTCTTCTCCAGTACAGGGAATGTCTAGGGAATACTGTGTATACTTAGGCCTGGTCTAGGGGTGTGATTTTTTTTTAAACCATATAGTTAGAGTCATAGAACCAGGGGGTAGAAGGGACCACAAGGGTCATCGGCCAAGATGTAGGATTTGTTGGGTCTAAACCATCCATGACAGATGGCTAGCCAGCCTCTTTTTGAAAACCTCCAATGAAGGAGCTTCCATGACTTCCCTGGGCAGATTGTTCCATTGTCCTACTGTTCTAACAGTTAGGAAGTTTTTCCTGAGATTTAATCTAAATATCACTACAACTCCTAGTGTAGACAGTTATATAAGGCACCTTTACATATAGAGCACCTTTCCCATATGGAAAGGGGAATAGGCTGTACCAATAGAGGGCATTTTTATATTGGTATAATTATGGGCACCCTAGAGGTGTTGTGCCACTTTAACTGTACCTGTTAAAGCAGTACAACTATTGTGGTCAGAAAAGATCTTAGATCATTTAAATATTTATATAGCTTCTAAGGGTGACTGCTGCAGCTGAATTTATTCCTCAGAATAATGCATAATATTTTCATATAACTTTTGTAAAAGAAACCAGAGTATTTATTTGTTGTATAGATTATTGGTGGAATGATTAATACCTGTCTCCCCTAGGTTTTCAGTTGCTTTTGGTGCTGGTAGTTAATAACTTGGTAACAGCATCTGTTTACATATCTTTTTCTAGTAAAAAATATCTTCCATGAGTTTTAAGGGACAAACATATGAGGGAATATATGACTCATATTCTAGACATAAACTGTTTCTCTGCCATTTGTAGTTGATTCTAAACATGAATTGCTTTTAAATCCTGTATTCACATCATTTTCAGCACTGTCTTTAAAACCTCC
This sequence comes from Emydura macquarii macquarii, assembly GCF_026122565.2. Classification (NCBI taxonomy): domain Eukaryota; kingdom Metazoa; phylum Chordata; order Testudines; family Chelidae; genus Emydura; species Emydura macquarii. The sequence continues at coordinate 6,140,592 of NW_027133199.1, forward strand.
CAGCTCTATTTATTTGTGTTTGGATATAACTTTCACTTTTATGTGCAGTAGAAGAGTTCTAATTAACTTGTTCTAAAGAAAAATCTGTCAATATGAAAACCAACATAGAATCGTAGAGTATTATTCCTTGCTGTCTTCCAATGGGAGCTCTATGGAAATCCAGGAACTGTTTTATCTTCTAATCTATAACACTTCAGCTAGCAGTCCTTAGTTTTTCTGATCCTGATCCTGATCAGACAAACTAAAGACACAGAATCAATCATTGTCACAAGACAGAGTGCTGCTAACTAGAGGGATTCACTCATTAGTCTGTTCTGCTTGCTGACAAGGCAGAAGTACTGGGCTGTCGTATGAATGGAAAGATACACCAGTTAATTTCATTGTACTAGACAATTGATGAGTTCAGGTTACACAAACTGCATTTTCTGACACAAGAGGTTAGAACTTGTTTCTGTGACTTCTTTGGCCACTGAGACTACTATTTATGGAAATGCACCCATTCTTACTGATACCTCCAAATCCCATTTGTATGCATATTACCATAACCCTAGTTTTGAGCTCTTGGGGGAAGGGATTGTCTCTGTTTTACTTGTTTGTACAGTGCCTAGCACAGTGATCCCTGATTGGGGACTCTAAGCACTACTGTAATATAAATAATAATCAGACCATAATTTATCTAAGATGGCCCCTGTTGTTAGGGTATTTGAGCATCTCACAATCTGTAATGTACTTAGCCTCATGAAAGCCCTGTGAAATACTATTATCATTTTACAGATGGGAACTGAGTCAGAGGGACATGACAAAGGCTACCCAGCAAGTCTGGAACTGAACCCAGGTCTCTAAACTCCTAAGCCAGCACTCTAACGACTGGGCCATCCTTCCTCTCTTACAATAAAGTGTGCATGCTAAAATAAATGTTATGCAAGCACTCCAAATTGTGACACAATGGCTACAAACCTTTTTTGTTTTCCATTAATTTGCACATGCAGTTCGTAAATCAGACGTCAAGTCTGGTTTAACAAATCCATGATACAATAACACTCGGTGTTTGAATGATTCCTAACCTTACCATTACTTACAAAATAGTCATTTATTCTGAAATTAGCCTTCCAATTCCTTATGTAATAAAGAAGCCATTGTTTCTGTATCTATTTTATGTCTACTTGTTGGTCCTTCCAGAAGGAGTATGTTCATTCTACTGAATGGAATGCGTCATATCTGCTCTGCTTTATGTGATCAGGTTGCCTTTTAGCAGCTGCAGCTTATACAGGATGTAGCCACAAATTCTGCTCCCTTTTCTGCTACAAGTAGTTCTACTTACCTATAAGCCCTAACAGAGTACAACTATATAAGCTACACAAGCGATTTTAATAATTCTAGAAAGTCATTGACGACTGCTGCCTACATTGTGTCCATTTACTCTGTAGATGCACAAAAAGCTTAAGGGAAGTTGAAATCTTTATGCTTCCCCGAGCAAAAAATGCATTTCTTCATATCATTCCTTGAGCACAAGACACCTCAAAGGGGAGCAGGAAAGCAGGGTGGCCATGGCCCTGTGTTACCTATGCACCAGAACTGGTCAGCCATGCAATGGAAGCATGCTGCACTCTCTGAAAGGACTGAGCAGTGGACAAGCTCATCGCATACAAAGGAAGTGCCAGGAAGTACTCTGCATCTTGTACACTAATATTGGGCATTATTCAAACATACCAGGAGGAAACAACAATGAAAGAAAAAATATGGTTATCTGAACACCATAAAATTTGTCTTTCAAACCTAATTACTGAAGTAATGAACCATAGTTACTGCAAAAAAGTTTCACTGCTTATCTAATTATTAATAATTAGATATGTGCCTAAGTATAACATTAATAAAAAACTAATAAGAAGTACATAGTTTTTAAAAAAATCAAATATTTTCACAGATCTTTTTACAATTTAAAAGCTCCCATTCACGCTGCTTTTATTTCCATTTCCATTGTTAAATTCACTAGCACCGTATCAATATTATTTGGCACTGAAATACCAAAATATAATGCAGTAAAAGAAAAAAAGACAATGATTTAAAATCATCTTTGCTATGAATTCACTGGATGAATTTGGACCATAACTATATATTTATAGGGCCACATTCTCAGATTCATAGATTTCAAAGCCAGCAGGGGCCATTGTGATTATCTAGTCTGACTTCCAATATAGCACAGACCATAGAAGTTCCCCCAAAATAACTCCTAGAGCAGATCATTTAGAAAACCACCCAATCTTGATTTAAAAATTGTCAGTGATGGATAATCCACCACAATCCTTGGTAAATTGTTTCAATGATTAATTACTCTCACCATTAAAAATTTACACCCTATTTCCAGTCTGAATTTGTCTACCTTCAACTTCCAGCCATTGTATTGCGTTATACCTTTCTCTGCTAGACTGAAGAGCCCATTATCAAATATTTACTCCCCTGGTAGGTACTTATAGATTGTGATCAACTCACCCCGTAACCTTCTCTTTGTTTAAATAGATTGAGCTCGAGTCAATCACTGTGTATCCTTTCTGCCCAGTGGAGGCAGCAACAATAAGGGCCAGGTTCAATATCCAGGGGGTTTCCTGTTAATAATACAAAACAGAACTGGCTCAAGACCGCCCCCCCCCCTTTCCCCTCTCCCAGAGTTCTCAGCCCTCATTACTATGAGGCTCAATATAGAAGGCGTTGGGCAACTTGACCAGGAGGCTGTACAGAAGCACTAAATTAATTTCCCTATCAGCTCTCTGCAGGGTCTGCAACGAGAAGGTAGGAACCCCATTTAGTGATGGACATGGCTAAATGGATTGTCAGCATCAGCAAGGTTGAAGGCTACTGCATGCAGGTCATCCGATGGGGGTTAGTGACAATGCTCTGATTTGTAATGGCTGGGTTTTGTTGGTTAGCTGAATTGCAGCTGCCGGCTAAAAGCAGCATGATGGTCTCTTCACAACTCCAATGTTTGCCTAACTTGGGACCCTTATGAGGGATGAGACAGTTTGAAGTAGGAGGGGTTTTTGACTGCACATTTTGTGCTAGGCAGAGTGTTGTGCTCAGATGCTGGGCTGAGCCAGTGTACAGAAAATGCCTTGTGAAGAAACATTTGCAAATGAATTCTACCCGGGTGTTCCAGTGGCAGAGATTTACCAGGCCATACAGATCTCTGGTGTAAACCCTTCCACTTGGAGATTAACTTGGCCCATAGCAAGGAATTGTTTCAGCAAAACAGGGGCTGTTAGGAGTAGGATCCCAGCCTGACTGACATCACATATCCAAATCCCTGCAAGGAGCACCATTCATTCACGCACACGTTCCCCTTTGTCAAGGGCTGGTTGTGTTAGAAGTAAGGGTGGCAATACCACCATGCTACCTTTACTTCTGTGCTGCTCCTGGCGCCTGGCAGGGGTGTCATCTTCAGAGCTAAGCACCCCAGCAAGCAGCTGACACTCTCCATTCCTCAGCTGTGATGGCAGTGCTGCCACAGGCAATCATCACATGGTGTTGCCAGGTGATGCTTTTGTTCCTTTTGTGGAGGTGAGGCTTGTGCATACCTGTGTCCTTAAAAGAATCAGTAGTTTGTGTGTGGTCATTTTTGCTACAAAAATGTCTCAGCAACATCTGTGTAATTTTAATGAAGACCTCCAAAAATAGTTCAAGTTTTTAAAACAAAAAAAGACACTTCAACACTGGACAACAGCAAAGATGTATGTGAGACATGTGGAGTACATTTCTCCATTGCCCGTGGAGGCTGAAATGACATTACCTGGCACCTTCAAAAGAAGAAATACAGAGATTCTGATAAAAGTAGGGTGTTCAACACCAAGTGTTTCAGGACTTTTTCTGAGGCAAGGTACAGAAGCTGAAAAAGTTTTTGTCAGTGAGGGAGTGTTTGCTTACCACTCAGTACAGCACAACACAGTCAGTCTAGTGACTGTACATCACAATTAATTAGGAAACTGTACCAACCTAAGTTTTCATCTGCACACACAAAATCCGCAGCAATCATTTGCAACATCTTAGCCCCTTTATCCATTGAAGAAGTGTAGCTTGAATTGGACAAGTGTTCCTTTATTATGCTTAGAGAGTGGGTGCATCGAATAAAAAGGAGCAAAAACTATTTCCTGTTCTTATGCAATATTTTCTCTCACTGAGTGGAGTTTGCACAAAAATTATTAACTTTTCCTCTCTACCTCTACCTAAATAAGTTATAACCATTGATTTTAACATTTCAATCATGGGAATCATTCCACCAAGTCTCAGTAATACCAACTAGATCAAATTTATGCTCTTAAATGAGCATTTCAAATTCCTCTTTTTGTTACCCATGCTCCTATAGCATTAGCCGATAGGCAACTAAAGAATTTCTTCTCTTCATGTTCTTTAGTTCCTTCATTAATTTTATTCTCAACATCTCAATTTTGTGCTGGGTGCTCATATCTGTCCTTTTCTTTTACTTTCCCTTTTGCTTTTAATTTAATGCTCTCCTGACTACACTCTATTGGGCCTGTCCCCCAATCTAAATGGATGTAATTTATAGTTTTTTCCAGCCCTGTCACTATGCAAATTACACTTTGTTAGGCTCCTGTAGACTCAGGAGCCCTTTGACTCACATCCACTAATAAATGTGTAACTTGCATCTCCTTATGCATCACCTCTGCATTTGTTCTACAGAATATCATTCAGCCTGAAGTACATTATATACGGCTATCCCAGGATCACATCAGTCGCCATTTAAACGCCATTCTGTTTTACTAACACATAACAGCACAACCAGTTACTGTACCATTAAGCAGCTAAATAGTCTAAGGCAGGAAATGAAGTGGAATAAAAAAGATCTAATGCAAGGAAAATTTAGGTAGGCAGAATGTAATTACACAAACTGGGACATAGCCAGGAGCTCACACTTCTTTTAAGCACACCCTTTGAAAAGAAGCCAGGGGATCCTTAAGCGGTTAGAGTGTCTGAAACACTGGACTTTCACACAACAAAATTCCTTCTTTCACTATACCATTCTGACTCTGTGCTGACTAAGAGGGCAGAGCATCAATCACTGTATCACTGACACCATTTCCTACAGCCCTTGATTTTCTTTGGGAGTTTACCATTCAAGTACTGACCGGACCCAACTTTACTTGCCTTGTGAGGTCTGTGACAGTTGTACAAACTACAGTTAACTGGTCATGAAACAACTATTTTCCTTCCCAAATATTTGTGTATTAGTAAATTGTGTTATTAGTAAGTATTCGCAGAGTAATTTGGACGAATAATTCTCAGAGTATGTGTTAAACACCTTGCTTTGGTTACACTCTTTACTATTTATTAGCATTGTTGAATGGTAGGCTAAATTGCATGATGCTATTTCTAATCCCTGACTGGATGGCTGAACCATTTTCAATAGAACAACAAACTGAATGTAACTCACTTTCTGATACAAATTTCTGGAAGAAGAATAATTAGTGCTAAAATTAAAATTTGGGGATTTGCAAATATTTTCACAAATACCCAACAGTCTTCCAAATACTCATGAATAATAATGGAGTGCTACCCCATTATCCACTCAGCACTTTTATTTATGATAATATTCTCAAATAATTTAAGTATTCAGTCTGATCTACTTCTGAGTACAGTGTTTCAAAAAACAATGTAATTATTTTGGGCCAGGTTCTGCTGCCCTTACTAATGCTGAGTAGTGTCTCAGGTGGTGAGTAGTGCCTTACTAGTGCCAATGGGGATTAGGCATCTTTGAGAATCTGGGCCTTACTTCCCAACCAATCGTATTGCATTCAATGGGACTGCTCACAGTGTAAGATACTACTCAATGCAACTAAGAGTGGTATAGGCTGGCCCTTTATTTTCAACTAATGGCTAACAATTAAGGGCCAGATTGTGCTTTGGAGTAGCCCCAGAAGACATTGTATTGAGGGATACTCCTTTGAGGCCCACTTCCTTCCCTGTTTTTGTCTAGCTCCCTGGGGTAATAATTTGCTGCTGGACTACATCAGCCACAAACTACAACCTACCTGCACAGAGAAGTCTGAGGATCAGAGGAAAGATTTTACTCATGACTGGCCCCTCTCTGACCACCTGCTCCTAATGGAGGAGGGAATGAGTGGAGAGGAATCAGAGGATGTACAGGGCACCCTTATTTCTGTATGCCTGGACCCAATGTCTGGTAGCCTGTGCAGAGTTATAAAGGATATCCTCACCAATCCATACACATTGGCCAGGCATATAGTTTAAATCAGGATCTAGCTCTAAAAGGCAAAATCAGTCCAGGCAAAGGGAATTTAGTCTTCCCCTTGGAATAAAATGACATCTATGATATTCTGTACTGTGTTGCAAATTATTTTCCTATGAGTTTTCAGCATGAGAGCTCTACACATTTGCATTATTACTTCATCAGTGTAAATAGCCATCTAGCACACAGTAAAAAGTCAAGATACAGAAGTACCAGAGAACTAATGAACAGAAGCATCATGATTCAGACTTTTTAGATAACTGCAATACTGCACAAATTATACTGAAGAGTCAGAAGAATCTATTTTAAAAATTAACCAGCGTTATAGGTTGAGCAGACATTTATCAGACGAACAAAATATGGCATTTTTGGAGAAATTGAAACAGGACTATGTAAGCAATTTTATCAAATTAAAATGAATGAATATTAAAGCTGCACTCATCTGTTATGTTCTCAGTGATTCCAGGCCAGGAGTAATATGTAACTTGAGATTAAATGGGAATTATTTGGTTTCTAGACTACAGCCTACATCATCTTTTTTTCTATACTACACGCATCATCATGGCATCCGTGAGTTCTTTGCGTCTCTCCCCCTTTTCCTTCACATAGAAAGATGTTTTTCATTCCATTATTATTAATGTTGTCATAGGGAAACAGGGAAACAGAGAGGCCTTGCTTTGACTGAAGGCAGTCTAGTACCCATAAAAGAAAGTTCCGCGAACACATGCTACCCATGAAGAAGGCTCTTTCTCCCATTTCCACTAGACTTGCTTATTGGAGATAGTTTTGATTTTTCCTGAGCAGTGCAAACATCATGGTCACATTGGGCCAGATGGTTCTTAGTATAGCCCTGGCTTAACCCATTAAGATCAATAAGTAATGAAGATCAAGACCTTACATTTAATCTGGAATTTGATAAGGAGTCATTGAAATGATCAGAACACCTGTGACATATACTTACACGTGTTGTTCAGGTGGGCTGCTTTGTATTGCACCAGCTGGAGATATTTATCTGTTTGTAGTTTCATTCTCAGGTTGGAATGCATCGATCATTAAGGCCAAGTCTACATTAGTCAGGTTGGGACATAGACTTCCAGAGAAAATACATGAAAGAAGGCTTTTTTTTTTTTTGTAGACATTGCTATTTAGTATCCAGTACCTGTGAGAAGTCTAAAAGGACACAGAGGCAATGTACTATTTTAGAGAGAGGGTAATTATATAGTGTATGCTGACTCTTCACATTTTCCCTCTTCCACCAGAATCACCACGATTATGTCCGGATTTAGTTTCAGACAGTTGCTCTTCATGGATGTGCTGATCTCATTCAGGCACTGGGATAGTGAGCAAGTGGTTCTACTTGTATTTGATGTGTTGTACTGTCTCTGAGCTGCTGGCATCTAAGACCATAATGTCTTACAAACTGCACCCAGTGGATGGATTATCCAGTGTATTTACTATGATGGAGAAAGAAATGGAGCCTTGTAGAATTCCACAGGTGACAGCTCTGAAAGTGGAGCTGCAATTTGAACATAAAAATGGCCATACCAGCTCCGACCAACAGTACTTCTTGGCCAGAACCCTGTCTCCCACCAATGGCCAATGCCAGGTGCTTCATACGGAATGAACACAACATAAAATCCTCAAGTGATCCATCCCTTGACATCCACTCCCAGCTTCTGGCAGTCAGAGGCTAGGAAAACTCAGAGCACAGGGTTGCATCCTTGACCATCTTGGCTAATAGCCATTGATGGACGTATCCTCCAACTTACCTAATTCTTTTGTGAACCCCGTTATAGTTTTGGCCTTCACAACATCCCCTGGCAATGAGTTCCACAGGTTCACTGTGTGTTGTTTGAAGAAGTATGTCCTTTTGTTCATTTTAAACCTGATGCCTATTAATTTCATTGGGTTCTTGTGTTATGTGAAAGGATAAATAACATTCCCTTATTCATTTTCTTAACATCATTCATGATTTTATACACCTCTATCTTATCTCTCCTTAGTTCTCTCTTCCAAGATGAACAGTCCCAGTCTTTTTAATCTCGTTTCATATGGAAGCTGTTCCAGGCCCCTAATCATTTTTGTTGCGTTTCTCTGTACTTTTTCCAGTTCTAATATATCTTTTTTTACTTTGACATGGGGGAACTGGAACTGCTTGCAGTATTCAAGATGTGGCATACCATGGATTTATATAGTGTCATTATCATATTTTCTGTCTTATGTATTATCCCCTTCCTCATGGTTCTTAACATTGTTAGTTTCTTTGACTGCTGCTGCACACTGAAAATATCTGCTCAGAGAACTATCCACAATGACTCCAAGATCTCTTTCTTGAGTAGTAATAGATAACTTAGACCCCATCATTTTGTATGTATAGTTGGGATTATGTTTTCCAATGTGCATTACTTTGCATTTATCAACACTGAATTTAATATGTCATTTTGTTGCCCAGTCACCCAGTTTTGTGAAATCCCTTTGTACCTCTTCGCAGTCAATTAAGTCCAAAGCTATCATGAGTAGTTTTGTATCACCTGCATATTTTGCCTCCTCTCTGTTTACTCCTTTTTTTAGATCATTTTTGAATATGTTGAACAGCACTGGTCTCAGTATAGATCCCTGGGGGACACCACTATTTACCTCTCTCCATTCTGAAAGCTGATAATTTATTCCTACCCTTTATTTCCTGTCATTTAACCAGTATTGATCCATGAGAGGTTCTTCCCTCTCTTATCGCATAACTGCCATCACTACCTTTAGGTCTGGCCTGTGAGGGAGGGTTAGGCCAGTGGCATACTATGGGTCTCCGGCGCCCAGGGGGCCAATGCTTGCATTAGTGCTCCTTCCCCCATTGGCAGCAGCACCCCAAGGGGATGGAGGGTCTGTGGGCCATTTCCCATTCTCCCCCACTTCCCCCCTGGGGATGGCAGGTGCAGCTCAGATCAGGAGTGACAGGGGCAGATGCCCCCGGACCGCCTGGTGTCGGTGGTGGTGGTGGGGGGGAGGGGAGGGCTGACGGTTTCTGCCCCAGAGCCCTGCCGTTGAGTTGGCTGCCTGGCCCCTGCGTAGCCAGGGTCCCTGTGGCTCCCTGCTGTCATTAAACTTCCAAATCTGGGCTGTCTGTGAGGATAATCATCACCTGAATATGCCTGGGGCAGCAGCCCCCTCCCCAGCCTGAGCAGCACAAGGAGGCAGATCATGATGAAATCTGCAGCATCTTCAGTCCAAGCACAGAGCCTGCGGAGAGCTTGCTTTGCTTCCCCCCCACCCCGCCCTCCCCTTCGCTAGCCACTGGGTTAGGCCCACCACAGCATAGTGACTTTCTGTTCTAAGAGAGCCCAGCTGAATTTCATGATTTTTAGTACCATACACTGGTATGTGTATGGAGTGGTCCAGTAGCACCAAACAGGGCTATACAAAACTCAGCAGTTTAACTTCACAAGGTTCATGTGAAGACTCATTTCATTCAGTATTTGTAGAATTGCACCTCTCAACTTTTGCTTTGCATTCTAGGTTCAAATTAACCCCAAACGTGTTTAAAGTTAATGAATTTCTCCTGGCTTTGCACTGAAACCATAACGCAATCCTGGAGTCCTGCTCAAGAGCCCAACGGGTTGGCGTTTCAAGTCTGTACCAAACTGAACTAGATTAATTTCTAATGTTTTTGTTTACACTGGGTGCGTGCCCAAGTAACAGCTTTACATGGATAAAGTGTACAACGGTTTTGTGGGAGAAAGGGCAAATCCAACATCTCTAATCCAATCTCTCTTGTAACTGCTATTCCAGTCAATGTGCTCAACAGCCAAATCCCCTCCATGCCAATTGCACAGGTTAATCCCAGATATCATGGCCCCTCCCGTCCTCCACACCGGCATTGCCCTCTACTTTGGCCGACATGGGGCTGACATGGAAAGCTCCTGTGTGGCCTGCAGAAGCCATGTGTGTGCTCCATCTGTTGCCTCCTACATAACCCCCCCCCCCCCCCCCAGCACAGATACAGAGAGCTTTGCATGAGTCCTCTGTACTTGTGTGAAAATTATTTGTGAACATTTCATACAACCTTCCTCATAGTCTTCTTACATAACAAATATTATAAATGCTAATCAGAAGCACTTGTTTACATTCCTGCTAATTCCTTTTTCTTTCTATACTGGATTTCACTTCTCGGAACACCACCACTTCATCTGTCAGTGCTAATTAGTTGATGATATGTTTTCTACAGTAATACAGCTTAGGAAGCAGGCTGTTATTAATGTAAAATGCCAGATGTCGAAAGTTCAGAGAAAGACCAATAGTCCAAATATCTGATCTCTAATGACCCGTGATTCCCAAATGTTTCCAGATATCTTTTTTTAAAGAAGTATTGCACCTTTATCTTACCAGGATATATATTTATATCAGTGCCATCTTTAACATCTTCAAGAAACATGAGGATGATTCCGTGCTTGGAACAGGCACTGGTGCTGCAACAGGCGCCTACAGTCTAGTGGCCATGAAAGTGGGCAACCTCTTGAAAAGCTCCTTCTGGGCACTCAGTCCTCTTCCCCCAGCCTCCAGTCCTGCTCCACGAACTGCACCGCTAATTTCTCCTTGCACAGAACCACCTCTTTCTCTCTCTCTCTCTTTCTAGCCTTCTTTCCTCCCCCTTTCTCTGTCACCCAAGCTGCTGATCAGCTTGGTTCAAAATGTCCGCCATTATTTCATCCCTGACTCTCTTCCTTCTTTATGTTGGTTGAAAGCCCTCTCCCCCATGTTCCTGGTTTCTTGTCTTTTGCCCTGCAGAGGTGGGAAGGCCTGTGAAGGAAAATGAAATATCACATTGTCTGACCATGAGAAAAAAATTATCTACCATTTTCCAGGGGCTGTGTCACTTCACGGTCAAGCGGTGATATTTTTTTTTTATCATTTGGCTTTATTTGCCCAATAATCACTGCCCAGTTCAGAAGATCCTGCAAGCTATACTTCAAGCCAACACACATCATGATAAGATGCACGTAGGAAATTCAATTAAAATCACTTATAAATTCCCCACAACTTTTTCCTAAGTGGAGGGCATTTCCTCTGATGGACCTTGTCACTAGCTATTTGTTTTACAATCCTTTCAGGGAGGGAAAGCACTAGAGGCCATTGTTATTCTGGAGGTGCCTGAGTGGAAGCATGAACTTCTGTTCCAGGCCAGTGGAGAAGAACGATTCGTCTGTGTTAAGGAGATTTTTCTGCATCTGGTGACTGACTAGCACATCTTTAAATGGAGGGGACTGGTGAGCTACAGAGGTGGCCCTGATAAGTGTGCCCTGCCTTGGAATTTGACTGTCTGGATTTCCTACTCCATGACAAATTTGCATGCAAGAACAGGTGAAAATTTGTGGCAAAAATCAATGGGTATGTCTCCATAGCAAAGAAAAAGATGTGCCAGGCCCATGCCAGCTGACTTGGGCTCACACTGTGGGGCTGTTTCATTGCTGCATAGACTTCCAGGCTCGGGTTGGAGCCCAGGTTCTAAGACCCTTCAGGGTGGGAGGGTCCCAAAGCTAATGCTCCAGTCCAAGCCTGGAATTCTACACAGCAACGAAACAGCCCCGCAGTCTGAGCCCTGTGAGCCTGAGTCAGCTGGCACAGGACAGCCACAGGTTTTTCTTTACTGTGCAGACATACCGCATAAGACACTGATTTAGGATGGAGAGACATTACAGCCTCCTTACAAGTACCCTGGTTTCCTGCACAGACCAAAATGGCAGGCCAGGGCCTTTGCAGGTATATGAACTAATAATACAGGCAGCCATTGAATGAATACATCTTTCATCACCATTAGGACTCATAATATAAGCGGCAATGGACTATATACATCCCTCACTGCCATTTGGACTCATAATACAGGCAGCTCAGGATGTTCTGACCTGGCTGATTTTTAAGTTGTGCTGTACTTACAGGAAAGGAACTTCTCATGCCTCCACCCATCTTTCTAACAATAAGTGTTTATCTAGTAAAAATGTCATGCTAATTGCTTGTTTAACATTTTTCCTGCCATTTCTCAGTATCCATTTTGAATCCCATGTGGTGTTGGTGGATAAAGGGGCTCCACTAGGGAAGTGCCACGACTTGCACCCTCAGCAGAAACACACTGCAATCTCCTGCATGTAACAATAATATAATTGGGCATAACCCCGAAGTCCTTCCCATTCTTATATTAACAACAAAAAATATGGTGACCAAAACATACCAGGGTCTGGCTCCAGCGCTTCTGCAGCTCCTGCTGCTGCTTCAGCCATGGGCTGTCCCCCAGGGCTATTTCCAAACAGTCCTCTGAATATGGACCCAGGATGTGCTGTAGTTGCTCTGATAGCACAGCCTGATCTGTAAGTGGCATCAGCACCAGTGTTACTTCAGATGCTTGATCCAGCGGCTGTAGGCTCTTCTCCAGCAGTGCCTCTGACTGTGGGGTTATACGCATGCAATCCCTGCTCAGCAGATTGTCATGCTCCACTGTGGACTCTGTGCTTGGCATAGTTTCCAGAACCTAGTCAAATTCTTCATAGAAGAGGCAGAAAGATGAGGTGTTCCCGGAGGTGTCAGTAATAGTCTTGAGGCATTTGACTCTCTTTCTGCATTGACCACTGGTTTGGTGGAACTTCAGCACTGCAGCTGCTTTGAGATCTCTGCATACATATATTTATTTCTTGTGCTCTTGCTGAAGTCAACTGTCTTGCCCACCTCACAACACAGATTTACTAGAATCAGGCTGTTCTTCTGGCCAGCTAGCAAGTAGCATGCTTGGTGTATGGCTTCTTCATAGTTCTGGCCAGAGCTAACCTAGGGTTAACTAGGTTTACAGTTGAGTAGTCTGCATGGAAAGTAAGGATTTAATGCCGAGTAGCTATATTGGAACCAGGAGGTTGCATCCAGTTCCTGGGATTCAAGTGGGAAGTTTGGGGATCGAAGGGCCATTGAGGCCAAGAATTTAATAAAAAAACAAAAAGGGACTGGACATCTTTATAGATTAAAAATAATATCCAGAGTTATCACAATTTATTATAACACATGTTTTTTGAAAAGCCATTAGCTCTTATGGTTCAGGACTTAAGCCAATCACTAATATTACAGATCAGGATGAGACCTATCAGATACAGAATAATGGACTAAATGGCAGTTTCTATGCTCCTATGACAGAATTGCTACAAGTCTAAAAGCTCAGATAACAAGCAACAAAGGAAAAAATAACCAGTTCAAACCCAATAAAACGTCTGATATTGGATATTTTTCTTGAGTCATATATATAGCCCTTCTTCCAGGTGTTGTCAGCAGCAATGGGGCCACTTCAAATAGCTAAGGGTCCCTCTTAAAACAAAGAAATACCACTGGCTCAAGCCACAACCCAGAATTTTTGGGATCACCTGTATCTCACCTGAGTGCCTTTATTAGGCATCATTTCCCAGCTCACAAGCACTGAGTCTGTGTATGAAACAAGGGAAACTAAATTAGTAGAAAAAGGAAACATCTTCAACTTGGGAAAACAACAACATATTTCAATTAATGATAAGTAAATCACTCCCCCGCGGTAACTCTAGGAGGAGTCTGTTAACTCAGTTCCCCATCTGCCAGTGGGTACATCCAAAAGACAAATGTCCCTTTACCATGTTACTTCCTCCTTCCCCATCCACTAAACTCCACTCATAGTTTGGTGTCAGTGAGTAGCATAGTCAGGGTCCTGAGGTGCATGCAGGAAGGCCTGTCTCCAGTTCTTTGGGAAGTGGTGTCAGATCCGGTCCTATCTTGAGATTCCAACACCTAGCCCAGATCAAGTGATTTCATCTTTATTTAATGGCTGGATAGGAGGTTCTCTCAGAGTTCTACTGCTGCCACCTGTGGTTTCAATGAAGAACCCTCCCTGCATTGTACCCTGTCAAGGAGCCACCATTCAGGGCCAGCATTAGACTTACCAGGGCAGAGAACACTTGCTCACACATTGGATGTTTGTCAAAGCCCGAGGCCCACTGCTCAGGACTGAAGCCTGAGCCCCACCAACTGAGGGTCCAGGCAATTGTCCTGCTTGTTACCCCCTAATGCCAGCCCTGCCACCACTGCATCACCTACAGTCACAAAGTTCTTTCTTCTGCATCATCTCTCACCATAAGACTCTCCCAATAACACAAGACCACCAGAAACGGGGACAATAGCCTATCAGACCCTTGAACAAACTCCTGGCAACCAAGGATACATTTCTTTTCCCCTTAGTTCAGTTCCACTACCCAGCTAATTCTGAGTTTGTGTACAGTTATGGTGGCTTCCAAAGTGTTACTGGAAGAATTACAGGTAGAAAGCTTATGCAAACAAAACACTCTCTGTAGCCATATTTCATCTGGTTCACCAACAGATGGGAGCAGAGAGCTTCTTACCCTCCAAAGCTTCTGTCCACTGAATTCTGGGGAACTAGTTTATACAGATGAAGCAGCTCTGTGGCTGTTTTTCCCCCTATTTACCAACAGATGGGAGCAGAGAGCTCCTTACCCCCAAGAGTGTGAAGCCATTTTATTTATTCAATTTTTTCCCCTTTTTGCCTATCAAAGCTCTCAAGATGCAGGGCAACAGCTTAAAAATATTACACACATTTATCAAAACCTTGTTTTAAAAAAAAATGGCAAGAGGCAACCGACTTTATGAAAAGAAATCTCAGCCTTAAGCAAGTTCCAGAGGCCCAGACTAAACTCCACTGTTATGTTAAAATATGTCAATATTTGTAAAGGGGCAGAACTTGTTCATGTCAGCGTATGGCATGACATGTCTTTAATACATGAACTGGGAAAATAAACAGAAGGACAAATCTTTCTACCTTGCACCACAGAAAGAATTTGAAGAGCTAGCTAGAAACTCATCACTATTCAGAACCCGCATCCTGAAAGGAGAGACAGAAGCTTAGTAAAAAGTCCCATTTTCCTCATCTTATTACTACCATTACATGACACTTCCACATGATGAAATAAGAAATTATAGGCATAATATAGCTGGTACATCCATTTCCAGATGCATCACACCTCATTATTCTTAGTGCAGAGGTGGTTTCTGAAACAAATGATATCATGTTAAATATTATCTCCAGCCAGCCAGGCATGCACTTTGTGATCTCTAATCAATGTTGCTGAGTAAAAGCAATTGGAAAATGCTTCTCAAGAATTGCAAGTATTTTGCAGCACAGCCCATTCAGGATGATCATTTCTTAGTATTTCATTTATATTCACTAAGACATATTCATGTAACAAATCAATGACTACTTTGCAGCTAAATTATTATTGAAACAAATTCTCCTGATAAGGGAAGCTACAGTTAATAGGTGTCCTACTTCCTGATAAAAATAAAAATCACTTGTAATAAATGACACTTTGATGCTACAGAAAAATTCAGCAGCTGAAATAATTACCGTTGGAAATAACATGCTAGGTATAAAGCACTGACATGAAGTTTGAATATCATGACTTAGGCCCTTATCCTGCAAGAGGTTCTGTGGAGAGCGCTGTGCCTTCATAGAGTACACTGAGGCCAGGGATCCATCCATCGTTCTTCCGCAGGCATGGACCTGGAAGATCTAACAGTAGAAAAGAATAAACACATGTAATAAACACACTACAGAGAGAAGAGAGTTGTGTCATAGCAATCAAATATTTTGGAAACATGTCTCCAAATTATTCAACAAGCATTTGGTTCTGGAAGATTTTGTGCCCCCTGAAATGTAGCAATTCTGCCAAGTTTCAGGAGAGGTGCAGTTTTTTGAAAATATTGAAAATAATGAAAAAAAAAAAGCCCCTTTTGCTAGATCATTCACGCTTTCAAATCTTTCCCCGTCCATATGCCCAAACTACTACAGCTGCTAGTTACTCCAATAGGCTAGTGTAGTAGAAAGCTATACAATGAATCTAAAGGTCCAAACCATGCTGATGACCCAAGCTGAGGTCAACATGGTTCCACAGATCTTATGCAGGTCCCGTAGGTACCTCAAGTTAGGCACCCTAAGTTAGCGGACACTTGATGATTTTCTCCTTAATGTCTCTGTGCCTCAGTTCACCAGGGTATAGTGAAAATAACTTCATTAATGTCTATGAAGCAGACAGACACTATGATGAGAGCACCATAGAAATGCCCAGAAGGAAATGATTAACTTTGTGTTTGTTTCAGGTTTTGAATGGTGTGCAGTAAACAAGGCTCAGGGCCCACACCTTGGATAAAAGAGGATAAGAAGAAATATTGAGGCAGGAGTCTTGAGCAAAAATTAGTATGTGAACATGTAATTAAAGACTGTCATAATACTGGCATTTCCTAACTTTTGAGTGCTTGACTTTGGGACCTAAACATTATTTTTAATGTAGTTTTTTGGATGTAGCAGATATATATTTATAAACACACACATGGCATGATCATGCTCAGACACCTCAGACTGTGATTCAATCATTCTACAGATAAGTAGGTCAGGCCCCTGAAATTCTCACTGGGTGCTGACATACACAGATGCCCTGAGGTTTGCAGGACTGGGGAAGAGATTTCTAATAGCTTCTTGGTGCCTCTGCAACTTGCCGGCAACACCCTCAGGCTCATATGTAACACTGCTCGCACTTCCTCCATAAGGGGAGATTCTGTTAGATACTACACCAATTAGCTCACCCAGTTAGTGCAGTGTTTCCCAACCGGTTGTCGCACCACACTGGTGTGTCGTCAGGCCCGAGCAAGTGTACCACAGAATTTTTTTGAAAATTCTGAATTGGTCTGAATTGGCTCATAAATATTCATGAGTTCATTTGGAGACTATATGTGGTGTGCCTCAAAATAATTAAAGGTATCAAGGTGTGCCACGGCAGAGAAAAGGTTGGGAACCACTGAGTTAGTGCTTACTGTGGTTTCTGTGGTATTCCGATAGAAAAGGAGCATTTGGCCCTAGATTTTCTCATCCCGCTACTGATTCTGCAGCAGCATTTATCTGGAAATCAGGATTCTCAGAACTGTGCTGACATCATTGATGAAGCAGGTGGACTGCACAAGCAAATGTGCTTTGGCAAGATAAAGTGTTATTTCAGCTGAAGTTGTGGTCCTGCAACAAAATAAGCTACGTTAATTCCAATTTCACTGGGGGCAAAATCAACAAAGTCAAATGGAAAATTATTTTCAATCTTCTTGGAGAATATTACAGATAGTAAAAAAAATATTGATGGCTTCACTCCATTTTTACTTACGCACTGGAATTTTGTCTCAGAAAGGAATTTAGTAAGAGACCTAAGGACTGTGTAAAGGCCTCAGCATTTGGACTCACAAACATTGCTTTATAGTACTGCACTAATGACATGACAGCAACATATGATTAATTAAAGAGAGTATTGTGCGCTGGAGAAAGTCAATATATATTGGCCTGAATCCTCAACTCCAAAGGCTTTGAACCTCAGGCTGAATTCCTAATGGAATTTCTAATGGCGCCTCGTCTTGTTTAATTCACAGGTAACATGGCTTCTGAACTAGCTGATCCTTACTTCCCATCTTTTAAAGGAAGAGAAAAATATCTACATTTGTTAACCTATGTCAGTGATGTGATTATAGCAGTGTTTCCCAACCTTTTTGAGAGAAAGCCCCACTAGATAAAACACGGCTCCCCATCGCACCCCCCGATCCAGCCATAAACACATATAACCCCTATAAACACATATCATGAAAATAATACCACCACTAAATTACATCAGTTAATAATAATAATAATAATAAATAACTCTTACCTGAGTAAGAAGCTAAGCTTTCCCTGGCGCAGCCGACACTGCACTCCGCATGTGGCCCCACCTCTTCCCACTCCTCATGGACTGAGGGTAATGGAGGCGGCAGGCGCCGGTGGGCTGCTCCAGGCCCCCACCAATGCAGGGCTGCTCCACTCCAGCCAGGTGCCCAGACGACTTGGGGGCTAGGGCGGCTGCACCTCTAATTCTGCCAGCACTGGGCTTGGGGGGGGCTGCTCCTCTGCTCTGGCCTGGTGCCGGTGGGGATGGCTGCTCTTCCGCTCCAGCTGCTGCTCCCTCAGGGGGGCTGCTCTTCCGCTTCACTCCAGCCGGTGTGGGGCTCAAGGCTGCTGCGTCCAGCTAGTGTGGGACTCAAGGGGCTAAATGACCTTAATATTACTGAAGTCTCATGGACCACCGGTAATCTTTGGCACCACCCCCATGGGGGTCCTGCACCCCGGGTTGGGAGCCGTTGGATTATAGGACCAGGTTTTCAAAAAACATAGGGGCCCATATGTATACATGCGTACCATGACTGAATACGCAGTTATTGGATTTGTGCTTATGCCTGTGGTATTTGCCTTTAGCAACTAGACATACCATGAGCATATCAGTCTACACATAAACTGGCTATGCAGCCAATGTGCTGCAACTACTGTTTATCATGCTGATCAGAGTCATGTCACTGTTAGCTCATGCTCCCAACACCAGTTTGTTGAATATACATGCTGTCTCTCATCTTATTCTTAGATTGTAATCAAGTTGGAGGCAATACTCTATCTTTTGTGTGATATATACATACAGTGCCTAACACAGTATGACTGGTGTCTTTAGACAGCACCACAGTACAAATAATAAATAATAACAATACATTGCTTGGAAATCCTGCCCATTATATTCTTTTCTCTCATTGTCGTATGCAGCATTTGCCAAAAATTTACAATTAGACACATAAAATTGGATTTATAACTTCAGAGGCGATTTTTGATAGTACATATTGCATATCAGTACTCCAGATCAGTGTAAGCAACTGTATGTTGGTGCAAATTGATGTAAATTGATAAAAGTTATTCTGGAATAAGGTAGGGTATGAATTTAAAGTGGAATAGCTCTTCTTGAACAATTCCATGTGCAAACACTTTTATTCTGGAATTAGAGTGCCTTTGTTGTTTTCACTTAATCCACTTCCACAGGTTAAACTAATTCAGAAAGAGGCACTTAATTCTGGAATAAGAGTGTCCACATATGGAGTTATTCTGGAACAGCTATTCCCAATTCCATGTGTTGACAAGCCCTTATTCAGAAACTGACACTCTCTTACAAACTTGCTATATTCACATCGTTCTGCCCCATCAGGGTGTAAATTAAACAAGCATACAGTGTCACCAATTTACTTACTTTTACCCCATTCATGTCACTACTTAATTTGGGCCAAAGAGTAGTTTGGTTGAGAAGGCAGCGTTTTGGTATCACAAAACAAAATCCTAGCATGGTCAACAGGGGAAAGGCACAAATCTGCTGGAATGTATCCTATAAATCTGGCTCACTATACTTACAAGGGATAATACTGTGGATAAAATACCTGCAGGACAGCAAGGAAACATTAGCAGTTTTGGAAATCATCATGTGCTTAATATGAACATGTAAAAGATTAATTCATCCAGAGGGTATTATATATGATGATGGCTACTTTAACAATCCCTCAGTGAGAGCATGTGGTGAGTTGTCCTGCAAAATAAGTCAGTGTAAAAGACAGTGGGGTCATTCACTCATTGTACCAACAAATATATTTGTAACTTCAGTATGCTTAGTAGATTCCCTGTATTGCTTTCCTGCACTGCTATACACTTAACTTACTCTGCAAATGAAATCAAGGGAACATTTTTTTAACACTGTGAGACTAGTGATATAGAATCATTTTAAAGAAGAGCATGTGAGTAATAGTTTGGGTATCTGGCTGTGGCAGCCATCTGCAAAATCTGCATTCTGTGCTAGAGAGAGAAAATACAGTCTTTTATAATTAGGGTAAATTATACACGCACCTTTAATCTTGGGTGCACATTGCATTCTTTTACTTTGGAAAGACCTCATAGAATTAAAGTTTGCTTGAAGCAGAAATCAAGAGGAAATCACTGCAATCTATTCACACCATTTTCAGAACACCAAACTATGTAAAGCAAGGCTACACTTTATTTTAGTAATTGCTTTTCATCTGAGAATCTATAAATTCTAGAGACAAAATATACCGTATAATACACATTACTAAAGGCTAATCCTGCACCCAGAGAAATAAACTGAATTGGATCATTTACTTCAAGGGGAAACAGCACCACGTCCTATATATACAGATGTTAAGACTTTGTTAACTTTGTGAGCTTTGGACTGCTAGACTGTGGTGCAACCAAGGTAAACTGTGAAAACAAAGGAAATAAACAAATGACTCATTCAACACCCCATCTACACTTATCTGTTCTTCTCCTCAAACACCTCGCTTTTTATAGTCCTCATATCTCTACCTTTCTCTTACACAACCAAATTGCAGCCATATACAACTTTGTTTATTAGTAATAAGTTCATGTGTTTGGCTTATTAATACAGGGGTTTATAATCTGTGCATGTGAATATCATTCCAGGTAATAACTGCAGTATATGAATAATATTCTTATGAGCCACCTGTCTGATGAAATGGGCTTGGGCATGGTGTTTAGTAAAGAGGTAGATCCGGTCTATATATATGGAATTATTTCTTTATCAAAAAGAATAAAAGCTCTGGAATCATTGTATCTTCTCACCTGCAATATTGCAGGCCAATTTCTTAAAAGAAAACAGTACTTCTCACAGGCAAATGCTTTATTTAATGTTCTCAGTATCTTCCCTAACCTGAAAGTTCATCCATCTATAGTACACTTATGACTATAAACAAACAGTCATCCTCTGCATGGCTGAGACGATACTCCTGATAACTTGATGTTTTATGGTTGGTCACTTGCAGCCATATCACCTCAGGTTGTGCCCTTCTTGGGTCTCACAAGCAGAGGTGCTGCACCTTTCTTGGGAAGGAGGCAGTCCAGGAAAACTCACGTGCTGCATGTAATGCTCTTGCTGATTCATTGGGTTAGACTCTTCTCTCTGTAATAGTAATAAATCAACACAGCACTGGGGGGCACTGTACTGTTGGATGTGATGCTGAGTTTAATCATAGAGGATGAGGGTTGGAAGGGGCCTCAGGAGGTCATCTAGTCCAACACCCTGCTTAAAGCAGGACCAACCCCAACTAAATCATCCCAGCCAGGGCTTTGTCAAGCCACACCTTAAAAACCTCTAAGGACAGAGATTCTACCACCTCCCCAGGTAACCCACTCCAGTGCTTCACCACCTTCCTAGTGAAAATGTTTTCCTAATATCCAACCTAGACCTCCCCCACTGCAACTTGAGACCATTGCTCCTAGTTCTGTCATCTACTACCATTGAGAACAGCCTAGTTCCATCCTCCCTGGAACCCCTTCAGGTAGTTAAAGACTACTATCAAATCCCCCCTCATTATTCTCTTCTGCAGACTAAACAAGCCTATTTTCCTCAGCCTCTCCTCCTAAGTCATGTGCTCCAGCCCACTAATCATTTTTATTGCCCTCTGCTGGACTCTCTCCAATTTGTCCATAGCCTTCCTGTAGTGGGGCGCCCAAAATTGGACACAATAGCCCAAATGTGGCCTCACCAGTGCCGAATAGAGGGGAATAATCACTTCCCTCGATCTGCTGGCAGTGCTCCTACTAGTGCAGCCCAATATGCCATTAGCCTTTTTGACAATAAAGGCACGCTGTTGACGCATATCCAGCTTCTTGTCCACTGTAATCCCAGGTCCTTTTCTGCAGAAATGCTGCCTAGCCAGTTGGTCCCCAGTCTGTAGCAGTGCATGGGATTCTTCCATCCTAAGTGCAGGACTATGCACTTGTCCTTTTTGAACCTCATCAGATTTTTTGGCCCAATCCTCCAATTTGTCTAGGTCACTCTGTATCCTATCCCTGCCCTCCAGCATATCTACCACTCCTCCCAATTTAGTGTCTTCTGCAAACTTGTTGAGGGTGCAATCCACCCTATCCTCCAGATCTTTAATGAAGTTGTTGAACAAAACCGGCCCCAGCACCAGTCCTGGGGGCTCTCCACTTGTTAGCTGCTGCCCATTAGACTATCTATTGAGTCTGATGATCTAGCCAGCTTTCTGTCTATCTTAAAGTCCATTCATCCAACCTATACTTCTTTAACTTGATGATAAGAATAATATGGGAGACTGTATCAAAAGCTTTGCTAAAGAGCTTTGCTAAAGTCAAGGTATATCATGTCCACTGCTTTCCCCACATTCCACAGCTGTGGAAAATAAATCAACATGAGCTGCTTTTGTGATCATTAAACATCCTGTTATGCATGCATAGAGGGTGCAGTAGTTTTATGTAGGGGAACAGGCTCACCAGGGGCACTGCTGTTAGTACCCACAAGTTTTTTTCTAGAGAGGAAGGGATTTGCTCAAGGTTCAGTTCAGCTTCCTCCTTGCCAGCTGGCACTTCATCTGTAGTTTTTCTGTTTCTGACAAAATAAAGTAAAAATCATTGTTGCTGCTGACTATGGATGATTATGAGTTCCTCACCACACAAATACAACAGATCCCATGTTTTTTTGGGGGGGGGAGGGGCACAGGCTGTTGTTGAAAAAGTAAGGACGGCAATCTAGGTGACCTGGCCAAATTATGCTTATTTACATTTCCCCTGTAAATGTTCTGGATGCAGTATTCTCCTTCACTTCGCAATTTTACAGCAGCTAAGGATCTGGCTTATTAATGCATTTCAATTTCTCATCTGCCAAATTATTAAAAGACAAATCATAAATGTTTTTTATTATTATTTTTTATATTTCTTGGATAAATAAGTGTTTAAGCTGAACGTAGGGCTAACGCCCTCTATTTGTTGACAATAGGTTTATCAGAAGCAGCAGCAATCCAAACTGTGCAACCTCCTCTTGTCAGCCCTGACCATAAAATAAGAGAGTTTGAATTGTTCTTGGCGTCCCCAGCAATGGTGACAATCACAGTTAGAACCAGTTCTATTCACGGTGGGTTTGGGGCACACTTGGATTTTTTTTCCCTTTTTAAATTAATTTTGGAAGATATTGTAGCCTCAGGCATACCCAAGTGAAGGCAAAAATCACATTGTCTTAAAAATTCAGTGATTATTTGATGCAGCCACAGTCTTCCCAAAGCAACACCCATCTTCCCTTGAGCTTGCTGCAAGAAGTATTACTTCCACAAACACGCTTCTTCACTTTCTATCATCCCAGCCCCTCCTCCAACCTGAAACCCAGAGAGTCGACAAGGGGAAACCCATTACAATATGCAAGTGAGTCAGATGTAGTGTAGACAAGCCTTATCTTATGTTACATTCATCTGTTTATCTTAGAATTTTGTATAGCACCCATCACCAGAATCTCAGCATTCATTCACTATACCTGTATTAAATTAGACCAATGCAATGATCTGGCTTTCATTTTGTCTGTGCAGTTTGCCAAAGAAAGAAATGAGCTTCTAGTGATAGCATTTAAAAGGCATCTCAGTTTCGAGGAGACTGAAATAGCAGTTGACTGTGAGTAAGTCTTCTGAATATCATCAAATCCCCTACCACTGAAAATCAAGGATAGGAATATCCTTGTATGGATAAAAAATTAAGTATTTAAAAAATGGGGGGAATGAACAAATGAATATTCAGTTGGGACAAAATTTTAATACCCAAATGCTCCTGATTTACATTAAAAACCTGGCTCTTCACAGTTCATTACTTCAGTGTGATTCAATTAAATTGCCTATAAAAAAATCCTTTAAACATTTGTAATTAATTAAAAGCTTTGCCAATGTTATTCCTTATTCCCTACACAAATATTAATCTATTGTGATTGTTCTTAAATCTCTGAATAAATACAGGTACCTTTAATCCTGAATATATAACTGAATTTCACATTTTTTTAAAGAATGACTCAACACAATGAAATCCTGCTCCTAATTAAAGTTAACATGATTAAAAATAGAATGAAATGAATACACATTTTAGAATGTGATGATATGCTCTGGATAAACATGCTCATTATAAGTCATACACTACCAGCTGTTCCAGGTTCCAGAAGCCTCTTTTGTCACGTCTTCACTGGAGAGTTAACACTGGCTTTTAACTTGGGTGGTGCTCCTAACATCCCCTCTGTCCACACACAAAAACCTCTGATATGAGTCTAGTGGTGCTTTCAACCCAGACTAACCCAGCCTAAACCCAGGCTAAAGCTCGGGTGCTGCTTTCACTCAGGGGAATACTCCACCCTCTTTACAGCAAGGACGCAGCGTAAACCACTCCAGTGCTTTCCCACAACTCCACCTATGTGCCCAGAAGGACAGATAAGTTCTCCCACAATTCACCGGGAAAGAAACACAGCACAGTTCAGCTTACTGCAGCACAAAGAACAACAGGCTATGCCCCCAGGAGTTTTAGCATCACACGTGGGTAACTGCAGAACCAGTGAGGATGGTAACTTGGGTATGGCTGTGCTCTGTGGCTGCTCCAACTGGGCTAGGCAAACAAAGATAATCAGGCCCCAGTGCCATACACCTGAGTTAACTCAATAGCAAAGACATACCAGTGCCGAGAAATTCAGAACAGGTGACGACTGGTGAATTACTTTTGTAAACCATTCATGTGATGACACAATTATTATAGTGTAATGGTGAAAGATGCTAATGGTTTGCACATGGGAGATCACTGATGTATAAGCACTACTGAAATACTGCACAGAGGAGTTAAAGAAGCCATGAAGTAATCACACCCAGAGAGTCAATGTGTGGTTAAAAACATTCTCAGTTGTGTGAGGTTCCTTTGGCCTAGTCTACAAGGAAAATGTAGGTTGACATAGCTATGATGTGTGAAAAATCCACAACCCTGAGCACGATAGCCGTGCCAACGTAAACCCTGGCACACATGCAGCTAGATCAATGGAAGAATGCTTCCGTCAATCTAGTGCCATCTCTCAGGGAGGTGGAATTCATACAGTGATGGAAAAAACCTCTCTGTTGCTGGAGTCTGAGTCTGCATTACCAGTTTATAGCAGTATAGCTACAGCACTGAAGCTATGCCATTGTAATGCCCTAGTCTAGAGATGGCCTTTGAATTGCAGAGCAGCTGCATAAAAGGAAGCTAAATGCCCTGGCTCGACTTTCCATACTATGTGGTCTCCATGAGCAACTTTGGATTCGGGGTTTCCCACAGGAAAAGTGCAAGGACTGACAGCGGGAAAGGGGCACAGAGTTTGTTAAGCATGGAAACTTTGTGAGGCACTGCTGAGCAACAGCAGCACCCGACCAGACAACAGATCCCTGCAGAGCCCCCTGAATTCCCACTTACACCAGCAGAACCCCCTTTTCCTGCTTCTGTTCTTCAAATTCAAAGGACAGTGTTACTAAGCCCTTCTCCTTCACTGTCTCCCAGACCAATGCCTTGAGCAGCTTCAGAGGTGGGGCTGTGCATTGATGCTGCTGAGATTGTTTGGGGCATCTCTTTGCAGTCAAATTGGCCCTGTAGCATGTGACTACTGCGTCCAGATTTGAACCACACCCATATACAGAGGCAGCATTTGTAGTTAGTTCTGATAGACTCGATACAATATCTGGTCAGCTGTGCAGCCGAGGATACAAGCACAGGGCTGGGTCGCCCCATGTGGGAAAAACCCGTCCAGGGGGGCTTTGGGGGAGCAAATCTACACAAGGATCCTCCAAAGAGTCCCTCCTTCACCAGTCAGTCAGCCAAACTGAAAGCTGTTCTCACTGCACTGCAAGAAACAAGCAGAGCAGAAACAGAGGTGGAGGCTGTGATGTCTGTTGACTCCCAGACAGCAATCCTTGGGGTTCCTTTTGAAGAAACGAGAATGCTATCAATTATCCAATTCATAAGGAGGCTCAGAGAATTGTAAAGTGAGGCAATAAACTGACTTTTCAGTGGATTCCATCACACACAGGAGTGAGGTAGCAGATGATCTAGTGGAAACTCGGGTTGGAATCACAATGGTTGAGGTATTGATGTCCTATCACGGGAAATATTAGCTGAAATAAATGATCAAAAGATGAAAGATCCTCTCATATCAAAGCTTATCAGAAAACGACATCCATTATCACAAGACCATGGATGGGGAACGTTGCAGAAATGAAAATCAATAGAGATGGGACCAAATATATCCACTCGGCAAGATGTGTTGAAAGCAGTCACTTGCCCGTATTGTTGAATGTAGCATTGTAAGGCAAATGAAGCTTTTTAGCTTGAACCCCTTATATCATGCCCTTACAAAGGGCCCTGTACATGTTGCTGAATTCACTCTCAAACTTTATGGCCTAATACGATGATTGCAGGACAAGACAACAGAAGCAGCCACATGAGACTCACTCCCAAACCATATGGATCCCAAGAGATCTGTGGGATTCCAGAGTCACCTATGCATAGGTCCCAGGTGTCCTCCCCTTTAGTGATATACTAACTGTACTATACTATACTAACTGATCTACTAACGGTAGCTCTGGCCTTAAAAATTAAATAATTTTTTAAAAACCCTACACTGATATTTTCCAATATTTTGACAACCTTGTTTACTACTGTACCTTGGTTTTTCTTTTTACCAATGCCAGGTTGCTAATGGAAATAATGTAAGCCTTATGCTTTTTGCTGGTCAGTGCTGAGAGCATGAAAGGACTGTCAATTATCCAAGTTTTCTTAAGACCAGTTTTTAAAAAGAAAATAGCCAATGCTGGAACTGTATTTCCACCCATTATAATGTTATGTTTGCATCCAAATTTGTGGTTCTGTCTTTTTTCCTTTACAAGTCCCATCCATAAACTATTTCACATTTCACTGAAAATGATACAGCAAGGATCAAGATGTCCTAGGGGCTTTCAGAACCCAGTCTTCCAAGACTAGAAGCAGTGATTAAATAACAAATGGAGTTTATGATAAACCAAAGTAACTACCATGGTGAGAAAAATACACAGTTTAAGGCATCTTGTGAAAAGGACATTCAGAGGACAGGAATGAATGGGAAAGGATTGTAGTCACTCAGACACTACCTCAGTATGATATAAAAAGCATAAAAGCTTTTGCTTCCAAGGAATGAATGCCAAACTGGAATACAAATTATCTTTTGAAATTTTAAGGGCTTTTAATTACCTAGGACAAAAGGAGATTTTTTCCCCCCTCTGCATTAACAGCTTCCAGATGTTTTATGGCCATAGCTGTACAGCCATTGATCTAGCCAACAGTCTGATTTGCCACCAAAA
The DNA here is from genome assembly GCF_026122565.2 of Emydura macquarii macquarii. Lineage (NCBI taxonomy): Eukaryota > Metazoa > Chordata > Testudines > Chelidae > Emydura > Emydura macquarii. The sequence continues at coordinate 6,167,926 of NW_027133199.1, forward strand.
AACCACCCTGTTCCAACACGAGAAGTGGACTGAATACTAGAAAGGTTTTCAGGAGACTTTGTTTTAAAGGGGAATTTAACTGATTATAAAAAGGTATCAGGCTAACATCATGGCAAGCCTAAATCCTGTACTGGTGGCAGAACTGACTAGCAGTTAGCGTAGAAGTCAGGACTCTCAGGCTTTATTCCCAAACTTTCCCATTGACTCAGTGTGTGACATTGAGCAAATTATTTTGTCTCTCTATACTCAGTTTACCATTTGTATGATTCATGAATTAGGCTTTCCATGCACTACCCCATCTATACCTCATTTGTGCTATAGCAAAAAAAACAGAAAACTCACATTTACAATGAACAAGAAAATAAGTTAACAATCAATACGTTGCTCACCTGTTCTCTCTGGCAATATGCATAACTGATCTTTTTAAAGTATTAACTTTCCCTTAAAATACGTTAACACATCCTTTTTACGCCAATATCTTTTCTCTCTTGGTTAAACCTGCATATCTCAAGATTCCCCTATGTCACACCAAAACAAAAGGCAGCTGTTGAAGATGAGTTAAAGCAACGCTTTAAAGCTCAAAGAGAAAAAACCAGGGTAGGAGTTGCAGGCTACCATGCCTCCCAGGAAATGGTTAATAAACCCATTTCACTTTCCCACAGTTTGTCTGTGGATCATAATTTTAAGGAACAGTATAATTAAACACAGAACACAGGAATCTTCTGTCACCAGCTTTGAAACACTGTAATGTATCATACCAGAATGATCAAGGAGTAAAATCTTAATTCTGAGCTGTATAATTCAACAAAATAAGGGTTAGTGATTCTGTTACTGTACATTTCACTTACCATTAGTAATTACTGTTAAAATATGGAATTTTTATTTATTTTGGTCATTCTATATATATATATGACATATCCCATATGACACAAAAATATCTGATCTATAGACATTGGGTAAAATTTCAAAAGTATCTAAGTGACTTACGAGTAGAGCTCTGCAAATAATGATTTTTTTGTTTTGTTTGTTTGTTCACTGGCAATCCAAAAAAATGTTTTGGGTTTAACTAACAACAACATTTTTTTTTTTAATTTTAGCAAATCAGAATGTCAAAAATACTTCATTTAGATTTTGAGTCAGAATGGTTAATTTAGATTTTTCCTCATATAAAATGTTTACAAAAATCAATACATTCTTGCAAAACTGCATGTTCCGATGGAAAACTGGTCTGTCAGAAATTACTGTACCAGCTGTAAGTAACAGTGTGATTTCATATAAAAAAACCCGAAACCCTGTCTACATTTCAAATCTCTTATAAGGATCCACTTCTGCTCTCTCCTGTTTCCATCTAGTCCCCCTCCTACTGTGTAGCGAGGCAGTGTGGAAGCGGGAGGAATCACACTTCATGCCCAGGTGGGCGGAGCCAGACCAACCGCGCCCCTCCCAAAGCAGCATAGGAAATATAAAAGGCAGGGCCTCCAGGTCAATTGGAAGCGAGTCAGCAAGGGAGACTGATGCAACCTGCTCACTCCAGGCTGCTGACTTTGCCACCGAGTCCCGGGACTCCCTGCCTGCCAGGGAGCCTGTGCCTGCAGGAGAACCACGAGAATTGCTGCTGGCCACCTACCTCAAGGAGACTGAGGATGCCCTTTGGAACGAGGTATATCCCAAGGGGAGAGTGGGAAATAGCCCAGGGGAAGCAGACGCCAGTTGGACTACCGGAGACATGGTCAGCACATTGCGACTGGATTCCCTGCTGACTCAGCAGCTGGATTCATTGCAGCTGGATTCTCCGCTGACCTATTTTCAGGGCCCGGGACTGGGACACAGTGGAGTCAGGTGGGCCCGCATTGCCCTACCATCCCACCCCTGGGGTGGCAGCTCCCCCTTGAGCTCCTATATTGCTTTGGTGCTTGGCCCTCTACCTGAGCCCCGAGACAGCTCTTTGCTCTGCCCCTGCCTAAGGGCCCAAAGCTATAGACGGCTGTTCGCTCTCTTGCCCTACCCTGCTTGGGTCTGGGCTACAGACTGCTGGTTGACCCTGCCCCTGCCAAAGGGCCCAGAGCCTATAGACTGCTACTTGGTGGTGCACAGGGGCCTTGATGAGCATCCTAAAGCTCTGGGGGAAGTCCTGATGATCCAGCTATGACTTCCAGGTGCTGAGCCTTGGTGTTCTTTGAGCATTAACCTTAATTTGGAATTTCTGTTGTTCTAATATTTTATTTTAATCATCATTCTTCTAGAGATGACGCTTTAGAAAGGAAGCAGTGTGATCCATGGATAGGGCACTGGACTGGGAGTCGGGAGGCCTGTGTTCCCTTTCCTGCTCTACTACTGAACTGGTATGTAACTTGGGCAAGTCACTTCACCTCTGTTTCTCTTCCACCATTTCTTTGTCTTTTCTCTTTAGATTTTAGGACCTTTGGAGCAGAAAGTGGCTCTTAGTGTACATTTATATAATGGGATCCAAATCTCACTACTGTAATAAAGACAATACAAAATAATAGTTCTTGAAAAATTACATGGATTCAAAAACATTGATATGCTATTGCAATCTTCACCTCACCTGAAAGCTTTTTTGGTTTAGTAATAGCTTAACTAAATTATACAATGGTAAAGGGGCACCTACTCTAGTTGGCAAAATATGGGACTTGAAAGAAGTTTTGGAAATTGTAGAAGCAGTGAAGTACTTTAGTAGCAGTGAGCTTTTTAACACCTTGGATCAGAGAATCTGGCCTTAAAGTTTGTAAAAATAGAACATTATTCTCAAAAAGGCTGGGAACATCTTCCAGTATGTCACTGAGTTCATCTCCTGACACTAGTTCAAATTGTCCACAACACTAAATCTATACTGAATATGCCTTTTGATAGTCTGTAGCCACATCCTTTTCAGCTGTGATCTTATCAATTCTCACAATAAAAAGCAGGTGCAAACCTTGAAAGGGTTTCACTTCAAAGATTATTCCGAATGAGCTCAGAGCAAGTCTTATTATTATTTATTTTTATTTTCATAGGACCTAGGGGTCATAGTCATAGACCAGAGCCACATTGTGCTAAGTGCTGTACAAATGCAAACAGATAGTCCCTGCCCCAAGGGGCTTAAATTACTGGCTTCTGACAGTACTGTGTGTGCACAAACGGGCACACCATTGCTGCCACTAATGGAATTGCAATGGGTTATCAGTAGAGTGAAATTTGAGAGAAAAATGGCTGGTGAAGAGAAGGTGCATGGGAAATAAGAACAGCCAATATAAGTTGACCCAACAAACAGAAGCCTTGTATAAAGACTGGTCCTACCTCACTGTGCTCAGCTGCTGAATTTAGGATTGGCTCTGCAGGGAACAATACAGGTAAATTAGTATTTGAAAATGAACCACAAAAGAAAATTTGATCTTTTTACCAGAAAAAAATAGACACCATTGACAATAGAAAATCAATGCTCAGCTACTAGAAAACATTTGGAGTCCATCATGAATTTGAAAACAAGTGGGTTGAAATTTTCTAGATGTTGATAAAAGTAAAAGGGGGACTTTGTTTGCTAATTTCTTTTCCTGCTTTTCATTCAGTCTTAAAAATATTACTTTTGTTCAAACTTTTGAGGAAAACAAGTGGCACTTGTTTCCCCAGACAACCCACGTGTATGTGTATATAAAAACCCTGCTAGCAAACCAAGTCATGAGGGAAGCTATTGGCTATTACTGGTTTTTAGAGGGTTTTTTTAATTTCAGAGGAAAGGGAACAGATTGAGGCTGCCCAAAGGCCACACAGACATCAAGCACAGTACAAACACTACTAGATTTACTTTTTCCAAGATTTTAGTAACAAACTAGCAAAGAGGAGACAGAAGTTTGGCAAAGTTAATTCCCTGGTAAGCTGTGGCACAAAATATGCGTTGTTGTATCTAGCCAAACAGTATGTCTTCTGGAACAATGAAATCATTATCCTCAGTTTCCCAGAAGAAAGTGAAGATTTTAGTAAATCTGCAGGCCATACATTTAAAATTTGTTCTAAAGGAACCTTCTAAAAATGCTTCCAACTAATTGAGGCACATGCTCGTCTCTACCTTCCAATGGCCTCGATTCAGCTCTGTCCCCCTCCCAGAAAAACATTTCAGTACCTGCTTGACTTTAGGAACATACTTAAAACCCATTCATTTAAGCATATTCTTACTGCTTTGCTGAATTGGGGCCTATTGGACTAGATAATAAATTATTAACTGGCTTGTACAATGCCAATTGTTTCATTTCCCAAACAGTGGACTCCTATGCCACTGCATGGAGACCCATCAAAGTCATAAGGATCTGCTCAAACAGAGCTGATTACAGGATTGGGACCTTAGATCGTAAACCCTTCAGGACAGGAACTGTGAGTGCTGACAGCCCCTAGCACATTGTGGGCCCTACAAGAATGCAGAAAATAAGAATATTAAAATTTTATATTACATCATTCTTATTCCCTGATCTTCCCCCCTCCTCCCAAAGTTTCTCTCTTGTCATTTTTGAAGGGAACCGATAATTTCCATCTCTATTGTTCACTTCATATGCACTTAAGTAACATTTCAGCACCAATAAAATCTCTGGACCACAATATTTAAAACTTCTGCTATTTCACTTTTACTATTCCATGCACTTTCTTTCTGTACTTTTTTCTTCTCGTCTATTAGATATTCTCCTCAATTCAGCTTCCCACTGAGAAATGATTGCAGGCAGAATTACAAACAGACTTTTCAGCCCCAGGAACTCTGAGCTCACTTCCATGGTTGGCTCAACAATGGCTCATTATTTTTCTAAAATTCCTTAGGTACTGTTGTTTAGAAAATGCTGTGAAGTAGGTTGCATTTAAAAATACAGAGACAGCTGTAAATGCAAATTATCCCATTCCTCCAGCTCCTACCACCAAACTCCAACCATTCCTGGAGTAGCAGATTGATTTATCTACATTTTGAAATCATTTTAAATCATTACTCTGTTATAGGTGAGAAAACAGTCTTTTTACTAGTGTGACCTGGCCATAGCCACAGGTAATAAGATAGACAAAAAACTATAGAAAGAGAAAAAAAATCTATATACTATGTCCTGCCACCTGAAGGCACATAACTCTCTACACAGAGTGTTTTTCCTTTGTGGCCCAGCGCACTGGGCGATTGGGACCAGCGTCTGCCTTGGCCTGTTCCCAGACAGGGAACATTTTAGAAGCTGTAGGGGATTATTTTTAAAGAAAAACATGAACATGTGAAATATTAACAAATAAAGAAATGTGGGGTTCAAACACTTGCTTCTTGTCATAGTCACAAACTGTTACATTATCAGAGTTTAAACAATATTTTATCATTTGTAATGTAGGCCTAATGAACTTCTCAGACACTGGGAGATAGAAGTACTCTACCTACCTACAGGTCTGTCAATTTACAATTTTATTTTAGTGCCTAACATTGTGGTACCTCAACACTACACAAAATTAAGGAAAATAAAATCCCACCGTACAAAGAAGTTTCTCTCCATTCTTCCAAGGTAGAGTGGTGGAAAGTGTGACTCTGAAGTTATACTGTGGTATAGTATACAGCAGCTATCCACATGAGGCCTGATCAAAAGCCATATAAGTCAATGAATCTTTCCAGTGACTTCAATGGGCTTGGATCAGGTCCTAAATCAGGATTTCTTGTGATATTTGAACCATATGTGTATGTTCTTACAGAAATTCTAACTACCCAAGAAAGGAACAAAGATACAATACCTATGTGTGCCCAGAAGCTCTAATAATTGTTTGAAATCTATATTGAAGAAATGGGTATTATACACATTAGTCCTCTACACATATGCAATAGTGTGGAATGAATTATTTAACTGAATTTGGGCTATGATCAGCCTCCCTCCAGTAATATTGTTCATTGTATCAAATTAGGGGTTCTCATTCTCCAGGTTACTTCTTGAAAGAGACATCCTCTCACAGAATCATCTTCCTTTCAAAAACCCCAATTCTTCAGCTGTTGAGCCCTCAAACAACCTCATTCTATGGGCCACCAGGAATGGTTCCATGGACTCTACTCTGAAAACCCATGTTTGAAATAATGACTTGCGTTACACATACTTCTTATGCTGTTGCAACCCAATAGTTAGCATGTGTTACAAGTCGCCTTTTGGTGCCTGATCCACAGAGGATATGAGTTTGTTACAGCACCAGCAAGAGAATTTTAGTGCAAGCTGTAGCAGCTCATGCTTTTAGCTCTGGAATCCCCCAGTTCAATCCCTGGTGTGTCAGCCACGGTTGCAGCTGTCACACTCTAATTAGCACCACATATTATATCCTACCCTCCATGATAAAATCCACTGGATAAAAACTAATGCACCCATGAAGGGGGAGGTCTTTGGGGACAAAGAAGGGGTCACCTGGTGCAGCCTCCATACTCTGCAGAACTCATGGATCCATGGAAAAAGAAAGATCCATCCTCATAGTGTGCTGGCCCTACACAATGCTGTCTGACCTTCCTCTCTCTTCTGGCAGCACATCTCTCTTAGGAAGAGGTGTTCCTCACATTACAACCCTTGTGTAAATCCAAACGCAGGCTCCCCATGGCAGAAAGTACAGCAGAGGGAGGCTGCAAGAATTGAAAGTGGACACAACTCTCCCTTTACAGACACCTGGTAATGGGACCTACCTGCAGGGTGCTGCTGAATTCAAAGTGTCTGATGAGAGCTGCATGTGCATAGGGAAGCGAGAGCTATGATAAGAACTGATACAGCAGGTGAATCAAGGTAGAATTTGGCCCAGCTAGTGAAAAGTCCCTTGATTTCACAAGCTTTAAGTTTGCTCAAAACATTTTAAAGAGAAAATCACCCTGCCATTAAAAAAAAAATCCCAAACTCAACAACCAAATATAAAGTTCAAACCACTGCTGTGTCCCACACACAAGACGGTGACCTAAATTACCATGCTGGGTTTTACTGCTGAAGAGCTTGGCTTTTGTTGAGTGCTTTCATTAAAGCAGTCTTTTACAGCTCTTCATGCTAGTAAATCTTCAAAAAATACGATCTCACCTCTAGCACATATTAGCAATCTATACTCCGACTATTATCACCCGTTAGTTTTAATTTTGATCTTTGTAGTTGCCTGTGTAAAACCACAATCACTATGTGCACAGTTAATACAGGTTTACAATATCCTGTATCAGCAGGAGAAGTGAAAAATACCTACATTTAGAGGACGTATCATATAAAAATGTTGCAATTCTTACTCAGGACTCAGAAATTCTATGAGAGTTAAGGGTGCTCAGCACCTCACATGATGATGTTCCTCAGGCAAAGTTCCCACTGAGCTCAATGGGAGATTTGTCTGAGTGAGGACTGAAGGAATTTGCCCACGGACTAATATGATTTTGAATAGAAGTAAGTTAGTAAATATGCCAAGGGACCTAAATAAAAGTATTATCTGAGCCTTTTGAAAGTTTCCTTTTTAATGGAACAAATCGTAACCAGGTTTTTGCACATGCCATTGCTGGGCTATTTGTGCTTTATTAAATTATTATTATTTGTATTGTGGTAAAAGCTTACAATCTAAATATAAATCAAGAGACAACATGTGAACACAGACAGGCAGATGGAGGAGCACAATGTAATAATATTGGTCAGATTCCATGCTTATTCCAGTTCCTGCAGGGTGTAGGCTAGAAGGTCACACTGAGCAGAAACCAGCACCAGGTGGTTACTCTTCAGTGGGATTTAATTAGCTGAAAAATAGAAAACCAAAAAAGGTTAGCTGCTGAGATGTCTCCTTACAGTTTTCATGGGAGGCAATGTTAACTTTGTTCAGTTCTTTAAAATAGTTTCCAAAACACCTTTTATCTGCATTATTTGCTGTGGGCCAACCTCTAGGCTCATTGAAATCTATAGAAGTTTTGGACCCTGTAAGAGATATTATTTCTGAACATAACATTTTGATTAGCTTGTTTCCTAGAACCTACATAAAAAATTACCCCCACAATAATAAGCAGCACTGGACAAGTCAAGAATTGATGTATTTTGGATGTGACTTTGAATTAAGGTTAACAAATGTTCCACAGTACTCAATAAAGGGCAATATTGTCCCTGCAGTGCATTTCTCATGCAGAATTTTCACCATGTTCTTCCTCTGGGACTTGAGATTTGCTTGTATCCACGTATAGGCACTTACATACTGAAGTAGGGAGCCTGCATCTCACAAAACAGGAGATCTCCAGGATCCATGCAGATATAACTGGAAAGCAGGGCCATCTTCAGCTTCTCCTAATCTCATTCACTCCTCTATCAGTCACAGCATCCAGAAACCCTTTTAAACAGATGGACTCGACAGCATGGAGGAGGAAGGTTGGTTTGCTAATGCTTACTCCCCTGAAGTTCCATGGAGCAAGTGGGAGGTGATGCCACCACGTCTCCATCCTTCCCCATCCTGAATCCTTCTCACATATGAATCCTAAACCCGCAGAGTCTGTACAGAAGGGTATCATTGCGATTGGTGGAAAAGGAGAAAAGATGCCATGGAAGCAGATCTCCACCTTCCATGATCAAGACCTGATGTATCCTTACATCCTCTGTTTGTGGAAACGGAAGTAACAATGTGAGGCGTCATAGTATTCACCACGATCAGGACACAACTAAACTGTAGGTCAGTAGACACGTCTCTGCTTTTAACAACTAAAATCTCAGAAGATTCCATCCCCACTGAGCCTGCTCCACCCCCTCGCAGTTCCTAATGTTGCCAAGTCTCTGTGGAGCTGGAGCATGCACAGCCACTGAGCATGCTCCATCCCCTGACAACTCTTATGCGTGATTAGACTGTGCATGTGCCATCCCGCAAAAAACTAAGCATGCTCCTCCAAGCCCTCTGCTAAAGGGAGGAAGCTGGACTTTCCCAGTAATAGTTGCTCTGAGCCAGGGTGGGGCCAGTCACCAGAAATGAGAGCAGGAAGCCTGTCTGTCATTCGCACTCAAAGATCCCTTTGCTGGCAGCATGGAGAAGGAAGTAATCTGATTCAAATGCAGAGAGAACAGCCCCAGTGCAGGAGACTGGGCCAAGAAGTCTGGTGAGACTGGGACTGGATGGCGGGTGGAGATAGAAACTGATTGGCTAGGCAAAGAGACTGGAACTTGGAACGGGGGTAGAGGGAAGAAAGGCTGGAACTGTTTGGATAAAGAGACTGGGGTCGGAAGCCAAGGGTGGGGGGCATGGACAGGGATTTGGATCCAGGAAGGGAAGCTGGATTGATGATGGACTGGTAGCCACCTGACTGGTGGGAAACATGGAGACTGGATGAGGAGCTGAGGGGGAGAGAAGGGAGACAGATCTGATAAGGATGAGAACTGCGAATGACTGGAAAAAGAGTGGTGAGTTGTGGAAAGGAGCCAGGAAGGGTGAGGGAGAGGAAGTAATACAGGATGAGAAGCCCATGAGGCTGGAGCACATGACTTATGAGGAGAGGCTGAGGGAACTAGGCTTGTTTAGTCTGCAGAAGAGAAGAGTGAGGGGGGATTTGATAGCAGCCTTTAACTACCTGAAAGAGGATTCCAGGGAGGATGGAACTAGGCTGTTCTCAGTGGTGGCAGATGACAGAAGAAGGAGCAATGGTCTCAAGTTGCAGTGGAGGAGGTCTATGTTGGATATTAGGGAAAACATTTTCACTAGGAGGGTGGTGAAGCGCTGGAATGCGTTACCTAGGGAGGTGGTGGAATCTCGATCCTTAGGAGGTTTTAAAGTGTGGCTTGACAAATCCCTGCCTGGGATGATTTAGTTGGGGTTGGTCCTGCTTTGAGCAGGGTGTTGGACTAAATGACCTCCTGAGGTCCCTTCACCCCTAATCTTCTAGGATTCTATGAAGAAGAGAAAGACTGGGAGCTAGTGGGTCGGGGGAAGGGAGAGGGAAGACACAAACCTGACAAGGATCCTATAAGGGGAAACTGAAACCGACTGGGCAAGGAGATGAGGAAAAGCAGTTGGAGATGGAGAAGGCTCAACCTTTCCCTGCTACATCCTCCCTGCCAGAGCCTTTCTTTGCTGCAGCGAAACACACCAGCAGTGGGGAGCTGCTGAAATCTTTCCCTACTGCCTTGCCTCTGCCAAAGCCTTTCACTGATGCTTGTAGCTACACACCGCAATATGGACATGGTGTGTTTTCCACAGAGGTGTGTAGCTATATAAACACTGCACACCACCAAAAGTGGTATGCAGTGCAGACATAACCTGAGATTCCTGAGTCTCACCACTCCTCTCACCACTCCTCCGCTGTCAGCAAATATCTGTGAAACCCATTGGCAAAGTGTGTCTCATTCCCCTTTTGTGCCGGTCTTCATAGATGATAACCTATTACTATTACTATCAGTTACTCCATTGGATCAAATGGCAGAAGTCTGTGTGGTCGATCTAAAGGTTCCAATGCTACTGACAAACCATGTGAATGTCAATATGCTGGCACGTGATGGAATTCGTTCTTTTAAGTTTGATTTTTTTTTTACACCATAAAAAACTACATTAAAAAAAGAACATAATTAAGGTTACAAAGTCAAGCACCAAAAAGATAGGAAATGCCATAATTAAATTTCCCATCTGTAAAATGAGAGAAAATGCCACCCCTTCTTTACAGGGGAGTGTTGTGAAGATCAAAGAATTCATTGTGAACCACTCAGTTACAAAAAAGATGAGCCCCATAATAAAATCTATGAGGAAAAATTAATTCTGTCTTCAGAATAGGGTTTGAGTAAATAAGGCCTGGGCCACACATTGAACAATGAGGAGAAAATATATTGAATAGCAGTTCATTAAGTGAGCAATATCCATCCTGAATGAGGCAGACGTTTTGTGGGAAAACAACATGATAGTATAACTGAAGATTGGATCATAATGCATACGCACCAGAGAGGCCAAATGAATGTTGCACAGGCAACCTTAATTCTGGCACGTCCTAACTTTTGAGTACTCGACTTTGCAACATCAAGAATATTCTTTAAGGTAAGAGTGTGTCTTTATATATTGATTTGGTTAAATCATGACCAAGGAACCCACTCTGTAGCTGAGTGACCATTCAACAAGCAGTTTTGTTAACCAAAAAATTGTTTCAGACGTGTTCCAGGAAGTATGACAAACCTCTGCTATGAAGCTTAAATTAGAAACAATGCACATAAGCAGAAAATACTGGTGTCTGAATGGTCACAGGTATGTAATATATTTTATACTAACTTCTGCAGTACAGTGTTTTTAAAAAAAAGAAAACTGGGCTATTTTACCTTTGTCTGATTTGCTTTTGATTAATCCTCTGAAACTGGTCAAGATCAATGTGACCACTTTGAATTGTTCTCTCGTTTTTGGTTAAATTGCCACAAATCAAATTTGCAAATACGGTCGATCTGTTTATATGGTTTATTTAGATGTTAAAGCTCTTAAGATTAAAACTTCTGAAAAGAAGTCCCAGTTATTCATACTACATAGTGTTACATGTGTTTAATAAGATTCATTTCAAAGTGTAATAATAGGTTTGTGTGGCAACACTGTCGATGATGTTTAAGGTGACAAAGGATTTTAAGAACTAAAAGGTACTTTGAACTTTTAAAACTTCTGAGGACTGAACATTTGAAACTATCTTCTGTCAGACTAAAATGTGCGCACATGTCTCAAAACACAAAAAATCAAGAATTTTAAAGTTCATTCAAAGAGACATAGAGGTTCTTATAAAGAGCTCTTTGTGGTATCTATAGCACAGATACAAACATTCTATTAGGCACTAATTGGTTGACAGAGCAATCATGGGCTGAATAGGCATAGAAACTGAAATACTTTGTTTGGCCCTACATGTCAGAGTTGAGGCATACTGGGTGGACTGAATCGGAAGGTCTGCCCTGCTACTGCCTTGTCTGGGAGTGAATAAAGGATATCTGTGGCTCTCATGAACTGAATGTGTATGTTTTGCCAGAAGCTGGGAATGTGAGACAGGGGATGGATCACTTGATGATTAACTGTTCTATTCATTCCCTCTGAAGCACATAGCCTTGGTCACTGTCGGAAGACAGGATACTGGGCTAGATAGACCATTTGGACCCAGCGTGGCTGTTCTTATGTATATCCTGCTCCTGATTAGCAGCCTGCCAACCAATGTTACATTCCAAATTTTGTACATATTCCTTTTCTGACTGTCAGATGCTGAGGTGTGTCAGGTGCTGATAGACTAGCACAGGGTTTCCCAACCAGTGCGCCACAGCACACTGGTGGGCCGTCAGTCCTGAGCCGGTGTGTCATGGAATTTTTTGAAGAACTACTTGAAGAGTTCTGGATTGGCTCATGAATATTCATGAGTTCATTTGGAGACTATATGGTCGTGTGCCTCAAAATAATTAAAGTTATCAAGGTGCGCCACGGCAGAGAAAAGGTTGGGAACCACTGGACTAGCACACAGAAGCAGGTATTAAACTATTTAGACTGGTTGGAGCCCCAGAGTGGGAAACTATTATATGCTCAGTACAAAAAACATGTGATCTTTGGGAACTGGTGTCCAGGGAGACTTTAAGTGGGAAGAACTGCAAAGGCTGGTGAGAGGTTATACATACATTGCAAAGCAAGGCTGAGAGCTTCTTGTTGCAACACAAATGGGTAAAAAAGACATACAATCTCAGTTGGAATTGCAGATATAATTTCTCTTTTCTTCAAGTTGTTCCCCCATTATCTCAGTCTTACTAGTGTCAACCAGCCCACCCTTATCCATGCCTTCTTCCTCATTAGACATGGGATACGTTTTTTCATCACATTAGCTGGATTGGAAAAAAGACAGAAATATAGACCTAGTTTTCATCAGCATACTAATGGCACTGCAACCAATAATTTCTCCCTGATCCTCTTAGCACTGAACAGAAGTGTGACAGAACATATCACTGCAAAACCCCACCTGCTTCTGAGAGAAAACCTGGGGCAAATGAGCAATTGATTGCTCAATGCTTCTCTCCAGGATGCTTCTCTCCGCATGTACGTGAAGTGATCATTAAACTTTTACAGTTTCTATTTTCTCCAGTATCTAAGGTATTGTCCCACTGCCTTCTTATTAAAACAAGCTAGTTGTGGTATTAATTTTCACCAATCCCAGTGGGGCAAAGATGGCACTCTTTTAGTCATTAATGAGTTAGCGGTATCAGTATTACACTCTATGGGACTAATCCAAACTCCCCTCATGTGAATGGGAGTTTCCATTGAGTTCAATGGGCTTTACTTACCTAAATCAAAAACTGTCAGCACACAAATACATATTCCATGTGTAGACAGTGTCTATGCCTTTTAATAGCATGAGTTGGGTAGGGATGATCACATAATACAAAAGGGGCTAACCCATAAGTTACTTGTGCTGTAGTATGTCATATCTAATGATCAGAAAAGCATGTTTTGTTCATGCAAGGCATATTCTATTTCTATCATTCTTAATTCACAAACATATGGGTCATATTTTCAAACATTTTCCAGAGCTGGTTGAATTAAAATAAAGTATCGTTATTATTGTTGTTCACCTAGTTCTAATAATTCCTTTCATAATCAGTATTAGAAACTTTCATCTGATTCAAGTCAGACTTCCTGGCAGCACACTGTGTAGATCACAAGTGCAGCCTCTCTGAGAATTCCATTGTTGAGTTAATTGGTTTGATATCAGTGGGATCTTGGTAAGCTGCCAGTTAAAATTATGTCTTTTGTGTTTGAGTAGTTTTTTGTATCTCACACAATTTTGGACACTTTTGAGGAGTATGTCAGCTCTAATGCCGATATGTATTTTAAAATATACATGTACTATCTATGCAATACTTTGTGTGTTCATAACAACCATGAAATATATCTCAATTTCTGTAACCATTAAATAAATTAAGGATAGTGTACAGTATTCTCACCAGAAATTAAACTATCAAAGACTCCCACTGTGGCCTTTGGAAAGAAATACTTACAATTTATCATTTAATGGAGAACACCTCTAGATTGTAAGGATCAGGTTCTGATCTCACTTTCACAAAATAAGAATTGACACCAGTATATCAGACATCAGGATTTGACCTTAGATATCCTATTTTTTTTTTAATTGAGCATTGTTTTGGAGAGACTATGCGGGACCTGCACGAAAACACTGTTTGCTCTTGTGCGGTCAGTGCTCGCACTTCACACATCTAATTACCACAGCTGTGTTGACCTCATAACTGAAGCTGAGGGATGAACAAGAAACTAAACTGAGAAAACAAACAAATTCCAAAGTTCATGAGGATCAATCTTTGCCAACATAGGAAAATAAATGCTATTTTTTTGGCTTCCAAGGGGGTATTACAAACCATGGAGTGAAAAAATATAAATGATCAAACTATCCATGGAAATACCCTTCAGACAAAGAGGGCCTTCTAAATGTAACACTGCAATGCTATAGATCATCAATTATCCACTCAATGAACAGATCATGTATATCGATAACTCTCATTAGTGTTAACTTCAAACTGCTGGTAAAATGTATGTCCACCATACAAAACCTGAATAGAAACAACACGGGGGATGATGGATGGAGTAGTTTTCACAGCCCAGAGTAGAGCACTGGCTGGGGAATCTGAGTAGTAGGTACATGGGGCCTGCAGCATGTGCAAACATGCAATTCACAAATATACTGGACATGGCCCTCATCCCATCCACCCCTTTGTACTACTACAGAGCAGGTCAACACAGAGCTTGGATGTATAACAGACAAGATATGTCTCTTCCTTCTCCAACCTCCATATAGTCCACTGTATTTCAGCCCTTTCCCACTCTGGAAAGGGAGGCCAGCATTTCATTCCATGTGCCAAAAAAGGTTTAAGTCTAGCTCCACACCACATTGGACTGCGTTATAAAAATTGTCTCATCATGTTTAACTTCCTGTCAATGTTATGTAGTACTCGTGTACTAAAATAATTAAGTTTTTAGAAGTTCAGATTTGTGATTTTGGGCATTTCATTCAGTGTTGTTGCTGGATGCCTGGGGTAGTTTGAAGTGAGAGTAATTTCCCTGTGTTGTCATGACTAGCAAGTGAATTGATCATTATAAAGAAAGATAAGAGATATGGAAATGAAAGGTAAATTAAAAAATACATTTGAACAGGGGAGATTTAGCTCTTTATCCCAGAACTGAAGAGAATAATTAAAAGCTGCAAGGACTCAATCTTAAATGACATCCCCTCAAAAGAGAAAAGCCTAGTATACGATCCAGTTGTGAAGTCCTAAAACCCCCCTGTCTGGCAGTGAGTAACATTGAGTCCCTGTTAAAATGGCATTCCCTTCTGCAGAATAGCTTAAATTTTAAGACAGTACTGATCAGCTTAATAAAAACCAAGAAAGAATTATGAAGGTCCCAATGCTGCAGAAACATTTGCTTGTTAAAATGTACTTTGGGGATATTAAAAGCTGAGTCCTACAAGGTGCTAAGCAATTCCAGTGAAGAACTAAGTGCTCTCAATGCCTGTTGATTTAAATGGGAGATTAGCACATTGCAAGATCAAGCTATATAGTCAGTATATGTTGCTTTGAGATGCTGGCTGCTTAGAGGAATTTTAATACTGTACTAGCAAGCACCCAGATTTTCATAACTGTTAATGTACCTGCTACTTATTTTAAAATACTTGACTATCTATTGGGCTACATTAATTCCACGTTCTGGGGAGTTCTATGTGCAGTGTATGTATGTGTAGTGTGACAGAGCCAGACCGGCCGGCTATGGAAGGGTGCTGGAAGGCATGTATATTAGCCCCAGGCTCCGTAAAGCCCTATTCCCTAGGTAATCCAGCTAGGGCTATTTCAAGGCAATTGGGCCAATTAGGCCACCTGGGGCCTAACAAAGAAACTGCCCCAGCAGTTAAAAGCCTCCTTTTCAGGCAGCCCAAGAGGGCTGAAAGGGAGTTGACAGCCGGAGCAGCACGGCACGGCGCAGTGCGGCGCAGCCCTGCCCTGCCGCGCTGTGCCGCGCCGCACCGCAGCACTTGGGACTATCATCCGTTGCTACCACCATACCAGAGACAGAGAGGTTCCAGCCGGGGAAGGCAGAACAAACCTTCACACCAGTACCAGGGAGCGGGCCACAAGCAGGGAAGGGACCCAGGGAAGGGAGTCGGTCTCGGGGAATAAGCAATGTGAGATCACTCCTTGCAGGGACCCTGGGTCGGGGCACGGGGTAGAGGGTGGGACTGGGCCTCCCCCCCCTGCTCCCCTCCCAGCCGCACCACCGGCATGGCCGGAAAAGTGCAGGACCCACAGGGTGGAATAGGCCCACCCTGCCACAGTAGTCATATCACATTAACGTTGGAGAATGTTGGAGAATATGCATGTTATATATTGGAGGGGGAGGGGGAAGTGAGTAGCCAGACAGTCAGACCAACACCTTAGCAAGATTCTTCATACAAAACAAAGACGATCTTGCCAATGGTAACTTGTTTGCCATTCTGCACATATTCTCATATCAACACAGGAAACGGTCCCTTTGAATGGCAAGATTCCTTTATCTTTAGTCAGGAGATCAACATCCATGCTCATACCGATAGGTCTGTCAGCGGTTTTTGACACAGTTGAACATGAGGGGTTACTGATTCCACGGAGCCCTAGCAGGAGTGGATAGACTGACACTTAGGTGTTCTAATACTTCCTCTCAGAAAGATTCACAGAGGAATGACTGCTTTTATGCCTCATAAGCATTCATTCGTGGAGCCCTTCAAGGATTCCCCAACCTTGTCAACATTTATACTAGACGTCGCCTTGTCTCAAGCATTAAATCCTCAGGTGCTGCCCAGCTCTACATCTCCTTCACATTGAACACAGAGAGCGCTATTTCATGACTCGCCCAGTGTCCGAGTGAAATCAGCAGCTGGCTGAAATTACAATGAGGAAGTGGAAGGTAATGTTGGAGAATAGGGGAAAGGTTTGAAGAACTGACCTATACCACATCACTTTCATTCAAAGGCATCTGCGCTCTGAGAACAGTCTTGGGACCCCTCCGAACTCTTCATTGCTTTTGGATACTCATATGGCTAGCCAGAAATACAACTATCTTTGACTGGGCAGGAGACCTCATCCCTTCCTGTTCAATACAGATATGGTCACGTGCATCACATCCAGAATCAATGTCTGGAATGCTCTATACCTGTCTGAGAATGCTATGATGGAGATCCAGATGGTACAAGATGCAGCATCCTGCCATTTAACTAACAAAGGGCAACGAGTAGTCAGCACTCAGTGTTCCTCACATTGCATTGGCCAACGCAAGATCCAATTTAAGGCCCTAATCCCAATGCCATAAACTTATGAGTGTGGAGTACTAATTGTGCATCTGTGTCGCAACCATGATTTACCACACACACAACTCATTCCTACCTGTCCCACATAGCTCTTTAAGAGATCTATCTCCCTGTTAAGTATGTGGGTTACAAAGAATCCACAGTGATGGGCATGATTTTCTGTGTCGCACACATAGCACTATGTGCAATATGACTTCCAACAATTTACATAAAAAAGCTATAGTAAAGCACCTATATGACAGCCTTAACTAGAGCTGGCTGACAATTATTTTGTTTAATTATTTTTGCAGTATCTGCTTTTCATTAAAAAAATTAAGACCCCAAAACCAAAAACTTCAGGTTTTTTGGCCAAAACCATAAATATTTCAATTTAGAAATGATGTCATGGTATAGGGTGACCAGATGTCCCAATTTTATAGGAACAGTCCAGATATCTGGGGCTTTGTCTTATATAGATACCTATTATCTCCCACCCCTTGTCCTGATTTTTCACACTTGCTATCTGGTCATCTTATCATGGTTCCATATGCTCCCATTCTCTATTCTTGTCTATATAGATTTTAATACAGCATTCATCAGCATAGTTATCTGAGTGCCTTCCCATAGTGCATTAACCAATGTGAATAAATAATCGGTCACATATTGTTGATTCTCTCATCCTCTCCCCCCCAAGTAGAAGCATGTGCGGTGGAGAGTCTCGTTTTAGTATGGCTTTGTTTGTTTTGTTTTTTTATATCTATGCCTGTTGCTATGTGTTTATATCAGAGATGGCAATGCGGTGGGTTACCTAGCTGGACTACATATCTTCTACGTGGCCAGGAACTCTCATGATGAAGTGCTTTCCCTTCCCAAAACAACCAAATTTTTTGTGGAAATTTTTTTTTCCAAACCAGCTCTCATCAAAAACAATATTTGCTTCTTTTCCTATATTGGTCTTAAAACAGTTGCTAAGATAAAGCAAAATATTTCCTAGTTAAACACATGCAGCCAAATTCTCCTCTCACACATTGCTACAAAAATCTATTGAGATCCCATGTAGTTTGAGAGCAGAATTAATTCATTTTCCCCAATGTACTCAAATCCTTTGAGAACAAAGTGATTAAAATATTTAGACATTTTAAAACAATTTTATAAACCCTTTGATCATCAAGAGAAGGTAGGAGAAAGTTTAAACTCAGGGGGTAATAATGATTTTTCTTTCTTAAAGTGAAGCAAATATCTGGCAAAAGAAGTTCGTCCCTTTCATGCTAAGACTTAGAACTGCTCTTTGAACAGCAGACAGTGGGGTAGAATTGTTAAATGCAGCACAAAGGAGGCAAGAGTTGCGTGCTTAGTTTTCTCTCTATTCAAGGGAGACTCAGCGAAGGGAAATAATGGGTATTCACTGGTCAAAGATCATACTGCTGATTAGTGGTTGTGCCTGTGGCAACACTTTACAGGAAACCAGACAACATGCAAAGTAAGATTCTCCAAAAGCGATTTCTCAGTATTGCTTATACCAAGGTTTCTCAACTGGGGGTTGGGACCCCTCAAGAGGTCATGAGGTTTTTATGGGGGAATTATTACGTTGCTCAAGGATTAATAAGATTTTGCTGATTATTTAGGGTATGTGCACACTGATGGCGGCAAATTCGCCACCATCAGATCGATCTATCCGAATCAATTGAGCGGCAGTTAAGACCCGCTCAATTGATCCAGAAGTCAATTCAATTAAACCACTTCCTCAAAAGGCATAGCACTGCGTCGATGGGAACACATTTCCCCTTGGCGCAGCGCAGTGGAGACGGCGTGCTAAAGGGAAGTTAGGAAGTCGACTGGAGTCAATAGAGTAGCTTGCATAACTCCCATTGACTGCTGCCAAATTTCCCAGTAAGTGTGTACTAAGGCTAAGACTGTGCACCCGTCAGAGCAGGGTCTCTCTCTCTCTCTCACTACGTGTTTATATAGTACCTAGTACAATGGGACATTTCTCTTGGTTGGGGCTCCTAAAGCTACTCCAATAGTAATAAGAATGTTGCAGTTTTTTAATTAAAGAAGGTTTTTCTCCCATCTTATTAGAGGCTTATCTTGCTTTTCAGCTTCAGCTGTGTGGGTGGTGCTCTACTGATGTGACACCCATTCATTCCCATAGAATTAACATTTTAGGGAATGAAGTTTCAGCTAGGTGACCTTCATAAAACAAGTCGATTCCAGGTGTGAATCACAACAGAGCAATAAAACCATCTTTGGACTTAACTATTACTCAGAAAACAGGAAGGTGTGCAAGAACAAGGGCAAAAGTTGTAATAACATTTTTTTCT
This sequence comes from Emydura macquarii macquarii, assembly GCF_026122565.2. Classification (NCBI taxonomy): domain Eukaryota; kingdom Metazoa; phylum Chordata; order Testudines; family Chelidae; genus Emydura; species Emydura macquarii. The sequence continues at coordinate 6,187,510 of NW_027133199.1, forward strand.
CTCTTGATATTTTTTATTTTTCTCCTGGTGAAGAATTTATCAGACTCTGGATCTTCCCATTTTCATTAACATAAGTAAGCTAAATAGCTACTTACAGCTTTATCTGACTTGTAACCTGTCCTCTTCCTTCTCTCTCTCTCATTTCTCACTAGCAAGCAAAGATGGAGAGGACTAGTTGGTGCAGTGGGTTATTCCACTCAATTGAGGATCTAAATTTACAATTTGGATTAAATCACTAGTAAAAATAATCCAATGATCTCTTCCTAGTCCCAGTTCCAGATATGTCTCCAAATTATAAAATTGCCAGATAAAAGACATTAAGTCAAATAATTTCTTCTATGTAATTTCAAAAGACATCTATCACCATAGTATCTAAGTGCCTGATATGATGCAGTAATGGTAGCAGTCTGAACTTAGTGTGGCTGGAATGCCAGAGGTATGGTTTATTAGAGCCCTGGGGAAGTTTGCATTGTGCCAGTTCTCCACTATGGGACAATTCCTGCTCAGTTTATTCACATGAGTAATTCTATTGACTTCAGTGGCATTATTTCTATGAATATAGTGAGTAGGATTTGGCTGCATATATCAGCTCAGTTCTGCTGAACTATCTGCTCAGCTTTCTCAATGGAGTTCTGCTGGTGTTTCCATATCTTTCTCCCTATCTGAGATATCATATCTAGAACTACCAACACCAAGCATTCAAAAATCACAATTCTCTAGCCTCAAAAATCATGACATTTGGGGGTCCTTTGATTTCTCCTCTGCCTTCTGAGGTTTTACAGTTCACATTTCAAGTTTTTTTTCCTGCAACCATGGGGGCTAGAAACTTACTTTAACATTATATGGCTGTAATTATATGGCTGCAGAAGCTGGAGCTTTAAGAATACCCAATACCATGAGGCATGTGATAAGTCATCAGCATTTGCAAAACTGCATTTCTATATGTTGTCTATATGGTACGAGTTGCTCCATCCTTGCTGTTGTCCCTTTAATATTCTCAGCATCAGATTAAAAGTGAAAAATATCTTTCACAGAAGAAATATAGGCCTACATTTTTTTAAGTGACTAATGATTTGGGGCCCCTCGTATGTGACTTGAAGGGGCCTGATTTTCAGAAAGTGCTGAGCAGACTATCTGCCTTCTCAAAATCAGTCCCCTATAAGGTGTTTCAAACAGAGACACCCCCAAAAAATTAGTCTTTTTTGAAAATGTAAGTCTTGCTTAATTATTATTAGAGAGAAACTTTGAAAAACATTTCATTTATACACATATATGTTGGTATATTATATATTTCCTGGATTGTCTTCTTCATTCTATCTTCATTATAAAAGTTGTACATGAAACCATGAGCTTTCCTAACCAAAGGTTCATCTGCTCTTGATGCACTAACAGTGAATCACAAGCCAGAGCCAACTAGTTGTGCTGTCACAAATAGATAATTGCGACTTCAGGAAAGGAATAATAATGCTTTAAATCTACCAAGAACTGTACAAACATTAACTAAATTAATCAGCACAGAGAAAACAGCAGAAGAGGGTGGACTTTACAGAATCAAAACTCTTGCTTCCATACAAATAAACAATGGGCTGTAATTAAAATTAAGAAAAAAAAAAAAGCAGATGAACCATTTTCTTTCTGAATTAAAATCTTAGTAATTTTTATGGGGAGGTACCAGAATGTTTTTAAGGCTGATTTAAAATGAAAAAAGTCAAGAAACTATATAATAAAGGCAGACAACTTAGAGATACACCATTAATATGTACACGACTGCCAGATTCCACCTCCTTTTCATTCATGACCCTGCCCCATGGCCTTGTAGCAAAAACAATGCAGTACCGTGCATGTGCAATGTATCTCTAACTGTATGGAGGCAGGTTTCTTGTGGAAATTTAAAGGGGTTATGTACCCGAAGAATAGCAATAGTCAGTACCTCCATCCATCCATCCAGGTACTTCAATGGCCTTATCATTGTCACAAACTGGGATGTGAGCTGTCAGGTCTATTGGTTGGTGCTGGAGTCAGGAAGCCAGTAGGGCTGAAGCAAACTAAGCAGGACAAGAGCAAGGTTGGGAACAAGGCAGGCACTGGAAAGATCTCGCCTGTGGGTGTGTGCATTGAACAGCCAGAGATCAGTTGTTGCTGTTGGGCTAAGACCAGGCTTGCTGACATCCTCGGCCAATCAGGCAACCGTGCTATAGTTCAGTTGTTCTCCACGGCTGTCTGGAGATTGTGCAGGCTCAGCTGCAACCTGACAATCATAATCCCAAAATTAAACTCTGACTCATGTTATGTAGCCCATGGAAGTCCATGATAGAAAACAAGTGTGCTTTGAGCAGGGATATGGAGGAGGAGAATGGGAATGGGAAAAGGAATATCATTCCAGGCATTCGGAGAAAGTTATGTTCATAGCATACACACAGAAGCAAGATAAAAACATAAATACTCTTGATGGAAGGTTGTAACATAACACTATTTCTTAGATCAATAACACACAAGAACCCCCAAAACAGAGAAACACAAAGCAGGCTTCTCCCCGAAACAGAAGCACAACTCACCCTACCTTCCCATAGGTTTTTTCCCCATAATGACTCTGATTGAACACTTCCGTATAAAACCACCTAGTGTACCAGCAGGATCAGGAAACCACCCACTCTTACTGTGATAGCTTACAATTCCAACACAAGTCCTCAACACACCAGGATGGAGAAAATGGGTGGAGGAAAGACAGAGCGCAATGCAGACATGGAGTGATTAGAGATGAGAACTGGGAAGGGTAGAGCTCTTCAGCATTTTAAAGGTATTCTGTGGAAAAAGACAGTGAGCTAGAGGAGCCTGTTGACATGTTCAGAACTACAGGAGAGGAACTGAGCAAGGTAGAATGAGTTTTAGAATGTTACAGAGGGAGAAGCAACAATTTAACAAGAGCCCTGAAGAGAGAAGAAAAGAGAGAGTTGCAGATAAGACCAGGTTGTGAAGCTGAGTGGGGGTGAGATGGATAGATTACAACTTCACTTTGGGGGCTGTGTTAAGATTAAGGAACTAGCAAGGCAGCCATGAGGAAATATCAGTGAGCCAGGAAGAGATGAGTGGGATGCAAAACTATACTGAGAGCCACCAGCATAAAGGAGATTACAGTTTAATAGCTGACTGACAACTTCCAAGTGGTTTTTAGAATCAGCACATTTAACGGTGAAAAAATGCAGCAAATATTTTGAGCCAAATGTTCACAAAAAAAAGGGGGGGGGGCTCCCCTTTATGAGTGAGCAACTTCACAGACACATACACCTGCACACGTAATTTAGGAGCACTTACATCTGTGCAGTTTTGAAAGGTACTTGTAAACTTCAAACATCCAAAAATCCAAGTGGATCCATGGGGAATTGCACATGTGATCCTCCTCACCTGTGCACACAAATGGTAATACCAGTACAATGAGTGCATGTGTACTAAGATTCATAAACACAAATGGGGAACTTATTAAGGCCATCTTTGAAAACATGGCCCTGAACGCCCATCTGCTGCTCCCTGCAGTAATAATCAGAACATCCCAGAAGCAGATGCTCACTGAAAAACAAAATAATTCCTTTTGCCTTAAAAATAGATGGCATTTTGAATGAAGTCCCTATCTAGTTTAATAAAAAGCTGTATTCTAGCATAATTTAGGTCCAGTGCTGCGGCCTTTGCTTACCCTAAACTCCCACTGATTTCAATAGGACTTCTGCTTACAAAACAGCTGTACAATTGGCCCCTTGACTGAGTTAAAACAACGTGCAATGGGAATATGTCAGCTAGCATGATATTTTTAAAGACCCATGTGACCCGTCCCATGCCCAGGGTAGCCAATTGATAATGCCAAGGTCAGGGCAAGCTGCAAACGGAGAGCAGATTCTCCCAGCACTGGTGGGTGGCACTGAAGCCAGACTTCCCAACCAGCCACAAACTACACTTCTGAATCCCCACAGAAGCCAGTATACAAATGCACACAGCCCCCTTTACTGCATTTCAGCCTCTGGCTCCCAGTCAGCCACTAGGTCCAGTAAAGAAACAAGTTATTTAAACTCTATGCTCTTCACTAAAAAGGTTCCCTCTGACCCCAAAGGGTCAGCCACAGTACCAGATCAATATAAGTTTGGATCTTCCCCAAAATACCACTCTGCCAGCCAATCTTTTAATAACTAAAACTAAAGGTTTATTATAAAAGAAAGAAACAAAGAAATGTTAAAGGCTTAAAGTAATCAGATACATACAAATGATTAAAAGTCCATATACATCAGGTTTCTAGAAGAATTGTGGAGTTGCAGGCTTATATAGTTTCCTCTGGTGTGCACTCAATCTCTGGGTCGGTCTCAGTCCTTTGTTCACAGCTGCAGTTGCAGATGATTTGATTCAGAGGTAGGTAGGTGTTTGAAGCGGAGTCCCGAATGAACGACTGGTGACTGAAGACAAAATGGATTCCCAAGGCCTCTGCCTTATATACCCTCTGGCTCTGGCCATGTGGTTTGTAGAGTTTTACAGGAACTAAAATGGAGTCCAGAGTCGCATGGGCCAGTCCTGGTGCCTCATCAGGCATGCTGCTCGTGGAATTTTACAGGAACCAAAATGGAGTTCAGGGTCACATGGGCAACTCCTGGTGCCTCACCAGGTATATCTCCGGCTTCTCCCCCTGGGACCCTTGCACCTGGGAATGTCTTAATGGGCCATTAAGCAGGCTATTGTTCTGCGGCCATCCTGTCTGAGTCATTACTCAGACAGCACCATTTGAAATACAGATATAGCAAATATATCTATAACTTCCATTTCACATATTACACGTGAACATAAGTATTATCATCTTACTTAGCATATTACAACCTTTCTAACAGTACCTGACATGGCGTATCTCACATGAATTAATATGACTTTGACATATTGATGTCAAACAATATAACAAATGCTGTCCCCCCCATCTACCCAGCATGACAACCCGGATAAATAATTTCCTCGTTTTCAAACCTGATTTTCTCTTCACAGGCTGACCTGAAGATTTTGTATTAACCGGGTGCCAAGAATCATGAATAGAGAGTAAGTACTGTAATGTGACATTTATCATCCTGTCGTTGTCATTGCATTCATTAGTAATCATTTCATGGTACTAAATGCATCACAATAGAGGTTAAGGTGATATGGAATCTCTCTAGAAGAGCTTACAATCAAAGGCCCCCTTCCTGCAAACTCTTAAGCATCTGAGTAAGTGTCCTCAGTAGAGTATGGTTTACAACAGGGCTGGAGCCTAATGACACAAAGCAGTAGGGAGTAGCTGGGGAAAGAGAAAGAGAAACTGGGGATAGGGCAGTAAGATTATATGGCTATTTAGCAAAGACACGTGCATCGTAGTGAAGTAGGGAGGTTTTTAAATATAAAAAAAATGAAATAATAAATGTCTTTGACTCACTTGTTGTGGGTATCATAATAGAAGGCAATGGCTTTGTGGACTAGCTCAGAAAGAGTGTTCCATGCATAGGGGATGAAATGGAAAAAGGTATGATGCTCAGTCAGAAGTATTTGCAGGATCAGCCCTTAAGAGAGGGGCTCACTTTTCTGCTCACTGCTGTTCTCACCCTACCTCCTGGACATATGGAAGGAGACACTCCACCCTCATGTGATTCTGGAGATGGAAGCCACTGGGGACCTAGAGCCAATCAAGTGGGAAATGGGTGGGGAGGGTCCAGCCTAGACTGCTCTTTCAGTCACTGCTACTTTCTCTCTGTCTCCTTGGGGTCTAGAGGCGGCCAGAAATATATTCTCCATTCCATTCTTCCTGTCCCCACAATCTCTCATCCTAATGCTTGTGTTGTCTTTATTTCATGTACAAGTCTGATCTCTGTAGTGATAATACGGTGACTGTATAGCAGCAGCACAAACCTTTTCTGACTTTCCTGGAAAAGATAGGTTGTTGTGGTAACCAAAGCTTGAGAGGTAATTATTAGTTTTACTTTTGCTGCAAGGTTTATTCCGCCCCCCGCCTCCCCCGCAACAAAAAACTTTTTAAAAAGTAAACTCTTCTGTAAATGAGTAGCATTCTGAGTGGTCCTGCATTCCCAGTTCTCCCCAAACTCTCTTTCACTTCAGCAGGATGCTTTTTGTGAGCAAGAAATGCTGAATTTGGCCCTACAAGAAGGCTTCTTTTTAAAATCACCCCAGCTTTTATTTACTGTGTAGGCTGATACTGGGCTCTAAAGTCCAAAAGAAATTTTGCCATATGTTTTCTAAAATACTATACACATTGCATGAAATGATAATTGTACTAAAGTTCATGGAGTACAATATTTTTCTTATTGTAAATTTATGGCCTGATCTGGTTTCCATTGATATTAATGTCAAAACTTCCACGGACTCAGAAAAAGGAGTTGTTTGTATAGTTCCTTCTATTTATCCAGTAGACTTCTTGTTCTTGTTCTAGTTCTACCATTCTGAGATGTTACCTTGTTGGCTTTATGTAATTCTTGTTAGGTGATGGCGATGAACATGATACAAAGGTAGATGGCTATAATCTGAACACTTAAAAAAAATGTTAGATAAAATCAATTGAAATTTGAAGTGATAAAAGTGTATAATTGGGGGATGTTTTGCTTAAGAAAAAACAGTATTTGGTCTGAATCTTTGTTATTATTAGTATTTATTTGTATTGTGGTAGCATGTAAAGGCCCTAAGCAAGGGTCAGAGTGCTACTATGCTAGGCACTGTGCACATACATAGCAGGATACAATCTAAATAGACAAGATACACAAAGAATGAGAGGGAAAACAGAGACAAAGTGATTTGTCCAAGGCCATACAGCAAATCAGTGGCAGAACCAGAAACAGAAGCCAGGTCTCCTGAGTGCCAATCCACTGATCTGCACCGCCTCATGTTCATTTTTTATTTGGAGACAGTAAAGGTTAAACATGCTTAGAGATAATTTTTTTCACTCTGAATTAGGGGCACAGTTCTAAAAATATGAATAACAAACCGAAGCCAGCTGTAATCTCAACTGAGCATCAATTAAATTAAAAAAAAGTCTTGGTAACATGTCTACTTCTCAGCTAAGACACATGGGCCCTGGTTTTCAGCAGTGCTGAGTACACCTTTCTCACTAATAGTGGTGGCTCAATTAGGACACCCAAAGTTAGCAGAGAAGTCTGGGAGTGCCTTCCCCTGACCTGAAGAAGAGCTCTGCATGACTCAGAAGCTAGTCTCTTTCATGCACAGAAGTTTGTCCAATAAAAGAGATTACCACATTGTCTCTCTAATATCTGAAAATAGATCTCTTCACCTGCAGCCACAGACAGTAATGCAGCTGGGAGCCCTCTCTCTTGCCTCTGCTATTTTTGTTTAGTCATTTATTCAAGTGGAGGAGACAAAGATGCAAGAAATCCCTTGCAGTCTTCTCTATCCCTGTCCAAAAATGTCAAAAGAAATCCTGGCCCCATTGTAATCGATGGGAGTTTTGCCAATGACTGCAATAGGGCCATAATTTCACTGCCATTCTCTTGGCCTTTATGCTACTTTTTAGAAGTTTATTATTTTCAGAGACACATGGGTGGTTTTATTTTTATGTTTGTTCTTGTTGCGTCTTCCCAAAGACCAGCCATTTTCCTAACAAACTGACCCATCGTTATTTCTACTGTAGAGAGAGCCATCTATCATTTGATCCAGTCGTGATGATTAGTGGCTATGGACGGTATATCCGAGCATCCCCTGGGGCTGCCTCAATCATATCAGTGCTGCATCTCTAGGCCTCCAATTTATGATGGTTTCACTCACTACCAAGTGTCACAAAGTCACAGATCATTCAGTGCCTTAAATGATCCCCTGTGTTTTCTGTGCTTGCTGTTAGCTCAATTTATTTCTATTTGCAGGTTAAAGATACCTCATCCTGCATCAGGATTCAGCAGCACGCAGGGAGAAAGTATATAGCACCCTAGTTTTATATTTCACCAAATTGACAAATGAACATATAACTGAATGCCCCAAATGCCCAAAGCAGGGGTTCCTAAACTTTTTACTCCATGCTCCTCCTTACCCCTGTCCGCGCCCATTGCTCCCCTCAGCGGTGGCGGGAAGTGGGGCTACTGTGGGCAAGGCCAGGCACCACAGCAGGGGCCCAGGTACTGCGACTGGGGGCTGGGAGTCAGGATCACAGCCGGGGTTCAGAGTCTGCGGCTGGTCCCGAAGCAGAGCAGGGCTGGGTGGCATTCCCTCCCCATCCATCTGGGTGCTGGCCTACACCCAGCCGCAACCCCCTGAACATTCCTCTGTTTGGGAACTTCACAGTTTGGGGATCTCTGGCCTAAAGAAATGCATTTGTTTTTACCCCAGGGCGATGGGGGCTATGAATATAACTCCAGTCATTAATCCCTGCACACTGAACTGAGGGAGTCCCCCAAGACTGAAAATAACTGGCCTTCCACTTTTCAGAAAATCAAAAACTCTCCTTATGTATCTTTTCCCTTTACTTTGCTTCCTTCTCCCATTTTTCCCTTCTTCCCTCTCTTCCTACTTCCCCTGAGGCCTGGGATTTCCCTTCTCTTGCTGCATCCATGTGTTGGAAGCGTTACAGACACCTAGAAAAGCCTACCACTAAGCAAACTGTTGCTGTTCTAGAAAGAAAAACTGCTGCTACTACAAGCACATAAATGTTGTTTAAAGCTTTTGAATGTTTTTCAGTATATTCTATGGACATATTGTATATGTGTAGGCCCTCTCTCTTTTATACTGAGGTCCCTTCAGACCACACTTGCAGTGTAAAAGGGCCTTGAAAGTGTGCAAATGTAATGCACATTCACTAGGAGGCACCTTTACCAGAATGGTCTCTGTGGGTGAAATGATGGAGAGAGATTCACACACTGAATTTGGTTCATGAAGTTGGAAGCAGCAATCAAGCATCTGCTAGCTTCCTTGAAAACAGGGGCATATCGAGGGGGGGCGCCAAGCCCCCAGGTGCCAGCCTGTCAGGGAGCGCCGGGCTGGCCCTTCACGACACACGCAGAGGGCAGGGAGTGCAGGAGGCTCTGAGCAGTGCAGAGCCTCCTGTGCCCCCTGCCCTCTGTGAAAGAGTTGGCCCAGAACACACTTATCCGCCACTCCTGCCCCGCAGTGGGTTGGGGGGCATGCAGGAGTGAAAGTAGGAGCAGCAGCCTCTCAGCTTCCTGCGACCCCCGCCCTCCACCCATTTAAGGGCCAACCCGGCCCCCCCACAGGCCAGGGGGTGAGCCTGCCTCCCATCCAAGCCAGGGCTGGAGCTGTGGATAAGTGCAGGAGGTGCACCAGGCTGGCCCATCGCAACAGGTGGGGGCAGGTGCCCCTCAGTGCCTGCCTGCCTGCCCCTCCCCCTGCACATCAGAACCTTTTGAAATAGTCAGAATGAAATCTTTTGACTCTTATGACATTTCTTTTATCCAGCTGAAACCATTTGTCAAAGTTGGCCCAAATGTAGCAAATAGTTTTGGACCCTGAAAAATACATTTTTCAGCAAACCAAACCAAATCAAACCAATTTGTCAAAAATAAAAAAAAGTTGCCCACCTCTGCTTTGCAATTCCTTGATTTAAACCCCAGTATGTCAGTCAAGATTGCAGTCACCCCATTTGTACAGAACACAGTGGGGTTGGTGCCTTGGAGTGGCACCACACTATAACAATCATCTGAAGAAAGAGAAAGTTTTCTGTGGAAAAAAACAGCCCATATTTCACCAAACTTTTAAAGCAGGGGCTAAAGTTCACAAACCTACTGAACTTCTTGACCAAAGACTCCATGCAAATGGATTTGATATTCAGTAAAATATTTTGCAGATCTTTCAGGTTAGCTTCAGTTTAATTTGGGTGAATTATCATTGCTACAACATTTGCATTGTGTAATTTTTATTTAAAATTGTAAATTTGCAAGCTTTTATTTTATTTTTATTTTGGCATTTTACAACAAAAATACAGAAAGCAAAATTCATATCAGGTGTGTGTGTGTGTAAGTGTGTGTAAGTGTAAGTAAAAGAGAGAGGGAGCGCACGTGCGTGCACAAAAACACTAAAGTAACAAACTAACAGAAACCTGTATGCTAGGAGGTACCTCTGAATGCTCACTGAATTCTGTGGTAAATGAGAAAAAATTGGTTATAATAGCTGTTTACTGTCAACTCGGTCTGAAAAGTGATACTCTATACTGCTGATATTTTTTGTGGGGAGTATGTGTGTGGGGAGGAAACGTGCCAATTCTCATGGCATAATCCTAGCTTAATCAAAAGGATACAGAATATTCATTTTCTGAGCTGTCACAAAAATAGAATTCCTACTCTAGACAATAAGTTCTGCTCACGTCACTGTACCTAGGGGATAGTGAGGGGGAAATGTGATGTCAGGGAGTTAGAAAAGCTGTCAACACTTGAGCTAGGGTATGGGTAGACTTGGCCAAAATCTTTTTTTTTTTCCTTTAGTCTCAGCAAATAATATTTATGTTTAATTTTAAGCATTTTTTTGTTTTTATCAATTTGAATTTTCATGGTTGTACAGAATTGTGGGTTTTTCTATTTTATTGATTTTAAATTTTCATAGCTGTGGGAAATTATGGGGATATCAGACAACTATTTAGTGACAGTAGACACAGATTCAAAAAGTTAAAGTTTTAGAACCATTAAAACACAAATTGTCAAGATCATGTCAAAATATACAAAGTAAATATCCTTAAATCAAACTCTAATAAGTCCTCAAGAAGCATTTTTTTTTACCTTGTCTATTGATTATTTTGATTATCATTGATGGAAATATTTTTCGACAGTTTGCGCATGTACTGTGAAATCATTTACTGACATTTATTGATAAAATCAAATCCTTCCAAACCTAGTTATGGGCTGTGTATGTGTGTATGTGACAAAAATCTCAGTTCTGCTTAGCTAATAATGTCTGAAGCTGACAGTTCTCTGACTGATCCTACACTTCGTATTTTTCTAATTTTGCATTTCAGTAAAAATTCCCATTTCTGAATATTTCTGCATCTCAAATATTAATTTGGGCCATTATAAATACCAGTTTTTAGAACTATAAAATTTGGTGATTATTACATGAGCTACTGTAGAACCCAGCCCTGCAATCACTTTACTATGCATATAACTTCACTCAACTGAGTAGTCCCTTGAAAATTGCTCACATGCGTAAAGTAATGCAGTGTGTGCTGGAGCAGGGCCATAGTCAATGAAATAATACAAAAATAGATAAATGATACAAGTATTTTTCCTGTCACCCCCATTTGCAATTAGAACAACAAAACCCTTTGTGGTGAGGTCCACTTTAGGCAAAATAATTCAATCCACTGAGAATTAGCTTGTTTGATCTAGTAATATTTTTCATATTTGGTTTTGTTCTCATGACAGAGAATGGAAACTTAACAAAAATCCTCTTCATTGTTGTGTTAATATTTAAAGGAAAGATCTTGAAAAACACAAATGGGAGTTAGGCACCAAATTCAAATGGACTTTCAATGGGTGCGAAGTGCCTGGCGGCCCCTTGTGCCTTTAAAAATCTTTCCTTTCCCCTCTTCTGGCCTTCAAGCAACCCCCACTGCAAATCTCTAAGCTCATCATCAGAAGCAAGCTCCCGACAGACCAGGACACACCAACTCAAAGTGGCACCAGACCCTGCCAGAACAACAGATGCAAAACCTGCAGACATATCTCCACTGCTATAATGATCAACATCTCCCACAACACACCTTTCAAGATCCATAGGTCCATGGCTTATCACAACATGTGGCATACCTCATCCAGTGCACTAAATGCCCAACTAAAAGCTATGTGGGTGAAACCAGACAATCTCTATGCTCTCAAATGAACTCTTACAGAAAAGTGATAAAAGAAAGACCACCACATCATCTATAGGTGAACCCTTTTCACAAAGCGATCACTCTATATCTGACCTATCAGTCCTCATCCTCAAAGGAAACCTGTACAATACTTTCACAAAACAAGCCTTGGAGTTTAAATTCAAAACTTTGCTAGACAATAAAAATCATGGTCTTAATAAAGACATTATATTTATGGCTTATTACAACAATATGTAACCTACTAACCCCCCTCTTTTCCCTATGAGTACTGGGATGTTAACAGGCACTTCACCTTGAATGGCCCCTTACTGCATATTCTATCTGTTTGATCTTGTATTAGCTGTGACACTTGGAGTACCTTTCCCAGACCCGAGGAAGAGCTCTGTGTAAACTCAAAAGCTTGTCTCTCACCAACAGAAGTTGGTTCAATAAAAGATATTAAGGGAGACAAGGTGGTGAGGTAAAGCTGTAATAGTAATAACAACAACAAATTATAATAATAAAGTTCTTAAGTGTTGACCAGGCCTAAGTCGGATTGATTTTTGGCACCTAAGTCAGCTTTGAAAATGAGACTTAGGCCTTGCAGTGTTGAATGGAGTCATGCCTAAATACCTTTTAAAATTGGGGCCGAAACAGCATAAAATTCAATATTCCCTCCCACCCTCCACCAAAGATATCGCCAATGTCCCTCTAAACATTGCCAGAGTCAGTCCTCCAGCATAAAGCTTGAAGACCGAACTTGCTATTCGTGATATATCTAACACAAAATTGGAAAACAAAACATTTTTTAAAAAGTATAGGCTTCTTTTCTACATCTTAAAAGAGCATTAAAGAGACCATCCAAGCTTTGCAATTTATCTATAAGCATTATGTCACTCCCTGGGTGTATTGTAAAAATGGGATCAATACACAGTTTCTGCAATAGTACATTTTTGCTTCTTTTTTTTTCCTGTTCCATTTTGTAATAAAAATTACCATAGGGAAACAGGGACATGGATCAGAATTTGTAGCCATTATCTTCCTGTGTCCCTATAACACTCAACAAATATATTAAACAAATATTTCTTATTAAAACTCATTTCAAATGAACAAAAATCTCTTGAGGTAGTGGAAGCCTAAAACCTCCTGTGTAAGACAAAACCAGCACTTGCTGTTTCAGCTACAACCGCAGCTGTGGCTTCTCCTTTTGAAGTACTCACAGGTACTCTTAGAAGAGATGGCCCTAATGTTTTTAAATGCAGGCCTGAGCCTGGATTGCTCTCTCACTCCTTGCTCAGGCAAAACTCACAATGAATGGGAGTCAGCACTTGCACACTAGGATCCTGGATGAATTAGAAATATGTAAAACAGATTAGATTAAAGGACGTTTTAACTGAGAAAGGGGCTGAGAATTAGACCACAATCTTTAATTCTAATGGTCACCGAGCTGTAAACAGTTTTAAAACTTGTGTTTTAAAGCTGCTGGTTTCCCTTTGCTGTGGGAGCTGATCCTAGGGTGGGCACATCAAAGGCCGAAGATGCCGTGGCATCTTCTGTCTTTGAAGTACATGCAGAGGTAATTCTCAGGAATGAGAAAATGGGCTTTAAGTCGACTTTCAGCTAAACTACTAGTAGATTTAGAGCCTAGGTTTTAAAACAGCAGGCATCTCTGCCTGCAGAGAGGAGTGTCAACCCCAGCTGTGAGTACTTCAAAGGCAGAGATGCCCCAGTTGGGACTGTAGATGGAATTGGAAATACAGGCTTCAAGCACACACTGGAGGTTTTAGGATCCAGGGACTTCCATTTTAAATCAATTACAGAAATGTACATATTTTAATCAATTAGAAATCATCTACAACTTCCATATGCAGTTTTAGAAACAAGTTTTGCATTGGAAATACAGCTACACTCTACATTATTTTTAAAGGAATTAATCCATTACATTTTTTTTTAATTTTTTTACATTTATATAGAACCTTTCATACCTAAGGACCCTAAATATGTACCTGTAGATTGTAAGGTCTTTGTGGCAGGGACTGTCTCTTAACATGTGTTTGTAGAGTGCCTAACACAATGAGCTCCTAATGTCAGTTAGGACCAGTGTAATAGTTAGGTATCATTTCATCCACCCATCACATGTATCTAGTACAGTACTATGAAAAACTCAGCTCTTACCAACACTTAGCATACATTGCTATCTGAGATGTAGCAGTACTTCCCTAACTTTGGACAGGAAACAACCCATGATACCTCATATATTACAGTATGGTAACGAGGGGTGGGGGTGATGTTGGGCCAAGAGTGTGTCTTTAAGCCACTTCTTGTAATCTGGGGAAGAGTGTATGAAGGAGTTCTGCACCAGCAGCTACTCCCAGAGAAACCGTACTCAAGGTAGACTTAAGATGACTTAGTGATCAGCAAAGCTGATAAAAACACAGAAGCAATGGGCAAGCATGACCTGAGCAACCCTTGCTATAGAATTTTCCAGGAATTAGTGTGCAAGGCATAAGGAGTAGGGAAAAGACTTGTTCTGGATCTGGTACTTTCAAGGGTCCCTAAGACCACAGAATGAGAGACAAGACTTTAAAAACAAACAAAGAAGTATTTATTGTTCTTCTTGTAATTTAGCCTTTTTAGTGATAACTTTTTCTTTTCCAGTTATCTAGCTTCATACTTGAGTCCTTTCTTATTTATGAATGTACTTGGTCAACATTTTTCATTAAAAAAAAAGTAAAATAGCCTTGTTCTATTAAAAAGAAAATGTATGAATATTTTTTAAATTTTTCTGTTATTTTGATTAAATATTTTCAGGTATTTCCCCCTCCCCCATTCTCTCCCTTTTTCAGCGGCATCCCGTCCCATTCCCCAGTTCTCTGTAAATGCTCTCTATTTTTATTTTATTACTTACTGTCAAGGAAGCATTGAGGACAGTTGCAAACTCGCTATGAATCTATTCTTTCATACTTAGTCTTTCATTTCCTATCTCCTCCAGCAAAGCAGCAATATCCCCTCTTACTGGTTGTCTATGGTTTCTAGCACTCTGTTTTGTTGCCTGGCCAGCCTGCAATTGCTGTCAATTAAGCTACTCCATTCAACAGACATTGAATCTCTGATTTCATGATGGAGCAAAACATTTCATCTACAGCTGTAAAGCTCTGTCAGTCCTTTTGACAAGGGCAAAATAATCTCTTCAGGGGCATTATCTGCTTGCCCTCTTTCTTACACCATAATAGAGAACTCTGGAGTAAATATAATATTGTAATTAACTTGAGTGGCTCCACTGATATCATTAACCATGAGAGAGTAGCCTAAGTGGCTTATGAACTGCAGCGATGCCCCAAGAGTGAAATCCAGCCACTCCACTGCCATCATTTATTATGTAAAGTATGTTGAATTTCTGCTTAATTTTGAAAGTTTTAATGTAAACATCACCATGAGTCATTTGCCAGTGCTCTTCAGGAAAGTGGATGAATGGGGAAAGTTGGGGAAAATGATAATGTTCTGACACTAAAGTGTTGTTTATTTAACTGTGACATGGCAAAGACGTGTTTACAGTGCTGATTGACAGGCTGTTTTCCCCATTTGACATCCATTTTGTTCTAATTCTCTGTATCGTGTAACCGATATACAACTAGTGTGACATTAGCAGCCACTTGGGAGGAAGGCTAAAAATACAGTTCCATGACCCCCTTGTTTTCTATGGTCTGGGTGGCAGAACTTCCGCTGCTGTAAATGGTCAGGCTCCATTAAGGTGGAGCTATAACATTTTGGAGCTATAACAATCTATAGGGGCAAATTCTCACTTGTTATGTCTGATATGCACACACCCCCCTCGACTGCCCCCTAATAATGTCCCCTGATCCCTAAACGTTTTTTACCAAGATTTTTTTTAAAAAGGGGTGCTTAAAGTTAGGCTCCTCAGCCCACATCCACAAACAGACTTAGGTGCTGCAACACCTAACTTGTAGGACCCTGGCCACTCATGGAATTCAAACACCCCAGTCAGGAGCTGAGGCTCCTTAAACAATGCTCAAGGAGAGACACAATGGGATCCACAAAGGACACATGATAGGTTGGGAGCTGCCTTAGCTAACCAATAGTAGATGCCGAGGAATACCCCTCCCTTATAACCTTTAGCCCAGTTGTTAAGAAATTCATCCAGGTTGTGGGAGAGCCTGGTTCAATTCCCCTGCTGCCTGCTAAGGAGAAGGGATTTGAACAGTGGTTTCCTTTCTCTTAGGTACGTGCCCTAATCACTAGCCTATATAGTTATTCACTCTCTCTTTGCCTCAATGCTTAGTTAATTATTTATACAAAATGGAATAGCTTCAACTGGAGAGATTAAAGGAGACCCACATCAGAATATCACAATCTGTCTTGTTGAAGACATTCCATTTTTATAAGTAATTAAATAAACTGGGAATAGGTAACAGAATGGATCACTTGATTACCTGTTCTGTTCATTCCCTCAGAACCACCTGGCATTGGCCACTGTCAGAGGACAGGATACTGGGCTAGATGGACCATTGGTCTGACCAAGCATGGCCAATTTTATGTTCTTAGCCAAAGAGTGCACTAGAATGATTGTATAGCTCAGTGCACCTGGACCTGGCTGTTCAAATCCCTTCTCCTCAGCCAGCACGGTTGGGAATTGAATCAGGGTCTCCTATATGCTAGGGGAATGCCCTAAACCACTGGGCTAAAGGAGATCCCCTTCTTCCTACCTCCATTATTTTGTGTGGAATTAGGCAGGCTCAGAGTACACCTACTGGAATAGACCCCCTGGAAGATAGTTGGGGAAACATCTGGGTTGAGGATTGCACAGGCAGAAGATAGGCACCTAGACACCTGCCTGAGGCTGCAGTGCACTTGTCCAGAGGCAGAAACTTAGGCAGCTTGGGGACTTTTACAGCAACAATGTAGGCACTGAGTGAGTAGGCAGTAGCTGAGCAACAGTTTTGTGGATCACAATGGCCCCTGAATCTGGGATTGAGGTCCCTAACTCCTTTGTGGAACTAGGCCCTCAATCCATATTTAAATACTTACATAAACAGCCTATTTTTGTAAGGCGCTGAGCCTCAGCAGCAGCCATTGACTTCAGTGAGAGCAGTGCTTGATCTCTATCCCTGGATAGGAGAGCCACAGGAGGCACCAGCTCTTAATTTTAAACCTGCATTTTCTGATTTTTGTAATGCTTTATCTATCCATCTTAGTGTTGCCTTAAGGCTAACTTCATTGCATGGACAATCTATAAGTGCAAAATGTGATAAAATATAAATAGGTCACACTAAGAAGTTAATCGCTCAAGTGAACCAAGGCACAAAATACAACAAAAACCTGTATTAGGCAACATGGAGAACAAAGGCATTTTCCTCCTCCCCCCCCCCCCCCCAAAAAAAAAAATAATAATAATAATATGCTATATAGATCCCTTTATGGCCCCAAAGTTCTAACTATCGCTAAACATATCCATGATGAAATAGCATCATGGTGTGGCCTTACTGAAGTCCTTGGCTACATGGTTTAGAAATAACTGGTTTATAAATGAAGGCTTTGTGGACCTGAACAGGCTTTGGATCAAATCAGTGGGAGCGGTTTCATGATCTGCAACCAGCTTTGGCTCAGGCCCCTCAGGAGGGGAGATGGTTAGGGGAGATGGTTTGGGGAGCCAGGCTTCTGCTGAGCTTGGACGGATATTGAAAAGAGACCCACCAAGGATCACAGACTGAGCATCTTAGCGTGCATCATGATGGTTGTGGAACTGCTGGGTTTTCCAAGTGTGGTGTTTCATGCTGAAAAGACTTTAAAACCCAGACTTTGTTATGCCCAGTATTTTATTGGCCTAGATGGAGAGCCAGCCACCCCAGTTAATATGAAAGGAGGTGCTGGTCTCACATTGTGCAGCAGTTCACATCATTGGTGCCCCTGTTTCCAACCTCAGCAGAGAAGGTTTGGAGACAGTATTGCCCATTTTACCTGTAGAGGTGGCTCCATTGGATTGATTTTGAGGCACACTGGCAGGGGGATGTAGTGAAGCCTGCACTAGAGGTACTGCCTCGGCGGTAGCTTTGCTGTGGATAAGTAGAGAATGTCTGTATCCCACATAGCCAATAAAGCTGCTTTTAAAGCATTTTTTTCAACCCACAAGTAACTTTGAAGTGACCATAAAGGACTGATTGTGCAAAAACTCCTATTAAAAGCAAAATGGTGCTTCTTTCACCCCCCATTTTTTCCCCCTCACTCAGATTCTTTCATTTAGGGGAAAGCTTGGTCCAATGATTAGAGCACTAACCTAGGCCTCAGCAGACCTAGCATTAATTGCCTGCCCCGCACAGACTTCCTGTGTGACCTCCAGTAACTCATTAAAGCTACATCTACACTGCATTTTAAAACCCGTGGCAGCAAGTCTCAGAGCTGGGTTGACGAACTCGGGCTCACAGGGCTTGCTCTTGCAGGGTTCTACTGCGTAGAAATTTTGGCTTGGGCTCTGAAGTTCTCCCCTGTCCCTGCACTTCAGAGTCCAAGCTCCAGCCTGAGTCCAAATGTCTACTGGTTGCTTTTAGCACCGTAATACAGACTGCACAAACCAGAACCTGTAACTCTAAGACTTGTTGTCCCATGTTTTAAAATTCAGTGTAGATGTACCCTTAGTTTCTCTGTGCCTCAGTTCCCCATCTGTAAAATGGGGATAATAGTACTCCATAGAGGTGTTGTGAGGATAAATGCATTAATGATTGTGAATTGCTCAAATATTACAGTAATGGGGACCATAAGCACCTAAGATAGCTATAATCCAGGTTTTAAAAAAAATTTGTCAGTTTTTAATTCATACTAATTAAATGCAAAAATGGGCCAGACCATCGGCTGGTGTAAATTGGTCCAGGTCCATTAAAGTCAGTGGAGCTACTGCAGTTTACACCAGATGAGGATCTACCTTTTCTCTTTTTGCCTTATTTGTATTTAATTTAAAAAGTTACACAGCCTCCTCTTCCCCCACTCTCCCTCTGCCCCACATTTCAATTGCTGAAGTTTTTCTTTCTCCCGTGCTGTGCTACTACACATTAGGCGCAGGATCTTCTCGGCCTTCCAAAAATAATCATAATAAAAATCTCAGTTTATTGCAAGCCAGAAATCAGCAATGAAGTGCAGGCTCTGTGCTGAAGCTGTGTATCAAAAATAGGACTGTCTAAATCCACATTCAGTGACATCATAATCAGAGAAATGTATGAGATTCTCTGCAGTCCTGCACCCATATGATATTTCTAGGCTTCCATCACTGTCAGAAGAAAAAAAAAATATCTTGGGTTATCATTGGCATCTTGACAGCAATAATTGTTTACTGATGCACACAAATACAAGTGTGAAGCCAGTATCATAAGCATGGATAGTTGTTAACAGAAAGCATCTCATTTGAAAAAAAGATAATGCACAAGTTGCAAGAGAAGCATAAATCAAGACACAGAAAAGCTCATTGGATAGCTTCTCTGGATTGATAATCAAGTCAAACAAATATATCTGCCCACTATATCCACCTGCCCCTTCCCATCCCCGCTCTCTCTCCTGTTCTATTGACAGAGATAAGGGGGTCAAAAGGTCATCTTTTAGATCTGTGCACATTATTGGGTGAGAGTCTCAATTGGTGTAAATCAGTAAAGCGCCACTTGTAAATTTCACAGAATTACTTTTATTTATACCAGCTGAAGATCTGGCCATTGTGTTTATTTTTCTGCATTTGATTCTACTTGCATGCATTGAACTGTCTGTCCAGGTTTGTTTCCCCCCCTTTTTCCATATTTCAAACCTGCTTAGATGTAGACTTTCCATATCCCTTACTCCTGTCTCAGAAAGGTCAGGGTTTAGTCCAATGTTTATAGTGTTGTTTATCCAAGAAAAGCAGAAGGCACATTATATTGCCTTACTCTTGTATTACCGTTCGGAGAGTTTTGTCTTTGTTCTTAATGTCCCTAATGTTTTTGTCCTTAATGTGCATAACTGTACATATCATACCCTTATAAAATATACTACAGTATGTTACAGTAATAGTTCTTAACAACGGAACCATTATTGTAAGCTAAAATGTTTGGAACCATTATTGTAGAATACCACAGTATCAGGGTAATCTTGGTATTCTGCAGTCATACATATGTAAACATAGATATTACCTCACTAGGAGACTGATCCAAAACCCTTTGAAGACAATAGGAGTCTTTTCACTGATCTCAATGGACTTCAGATCATCCCCTATATTAGGAATGACCGTGGCAGATGATTTTAGGTGACAAATCTGAGGAACTGTCCCAGATTGAGGTGTCAGAGTAGGTTTTGGAACAAATTGATAAATTAAACAGTAATAAATCACCAGGACCAGCTGGTATAAACCCAAGAGTTCTGAAGGAACTCAAATGTGAAATTGAAGAACTACTAACTGTGGTATGTAACCAATCATATAATCAGCTTCTGTACCAGATGACTGGAGGATAGATAATATGACGCCAATTTTTTTTAAAAGGCTCCTGAGGCAATCCTGGCAGTTACAGGCTGGTAAGCCTAACTTTAGTACCAAGCAAAATGGTTGAAGCTATACTAAAGAACAGAATTATCAGACACATAGGCAAACATGATTTGTTGGGGAACAGTCAACATGGTTTTTGTAAAGGGAAATCATGCCCCACCAATCTATTAAAATTCTTTGAGGCAGTCAGCAAGCATGTGGACAAGGGTTATCCAGTGGAAATAGTGTACTTAGATTTTCAGAAAGCCTTGACAAGGTCCCTTGCCAAAGGCTCTTAAGCAAAGTAAGCAGTCATGGGATAAGAGGGAGTTCCTCTCTTGGATCAGTTACTGGTTAAAAGATAGAAAACAAAAAAGGTAGGAATAAAGGGTCAGTTTTCAGAATGGAAAGAGGTAAATAGTGGTGTCCCCCAGGGGTCTGAACTGGGGCCAGTACTGTTCAACATATTCATAAAATGATCTGGAAAAAGGGATAAACAGTGAGGTGGCAAATTTGCAGATGATACAAAACTATCAAGATAGTTAAGTGCAAAGCAGACTGTGAAGAGTTACAAAAGGGATCTCACAAAACTGGGTAACTGAGCAACAAAATGGAAGATGAAATTTGATGTTGATAAATGCAAAGTAATGCACATTGGAAAACGTAATCCCAACTATACGTATAAAATGATGGGGTCTAAATTACCACTCAAGAAAGATCTTGGAATCATTGTAGATAGTTCTCTGAAAACATCCACTCATATGCATTGGCAGTCAAAAAAGCTAACAGAATGTTGGGAATCATTAGAAAAGGGATAGATAATAAGACAGAAAATATCATATTGCCTCTTTATAAATCTATGGTATGCCCACATCTTGAATAGTGCATGCAGATCTGGTCAAAGATATATTGGAATTGGAAAAGGTACAGAAAAGGGCAACAAAAATTATTAGGGGTAGGGAAAAGCTTCCATATGAGGAGAGATTAATAAAACAGACTATTCAGCTTGAAAAAGGGACAATTCAGGGGAGATATGATAGAGGTCTATAAAATCATGACTGGTGTGGAGAAAGTTAATAAGGAAGTGTTGTTTACTTCTGCTCGTAACACAAGAACTAGGGGTCACCAAATGAAATTAATATGCAGCAGATTTCAAATAAACAAAAGGAAGTATTTCTTCACAATGCACAATCAGCCTGTGGAACTCCTTGCCAGAGGATATTATGAAGGCCAAGACTATAAAGAAGTTCAAAAAAAAAAACTTAAATAAGTTCATACAGGATAGGTCCATCAATGGCTATTAGCCAGATGGGCAGGGATTGCTGTTTGCCAGAAGCTGGGAATGGGTGACGGGATGGATCACTTGATGAATACCTGTTCTATTCATGCCCCTCTGAAGGACCTGGCATTTGCCACAGTTGGAAGACAGAAGATTGGGCTAGATGGATCACTGGTCTGACCCAGTATGGCCATTCTTGTGTTCTTATGATGTAATGATAGTATTAGAGTGACTGGGCTAAAGCCTGCGTTTAGACTCTGAGCATATCAGATGTGAACTAGATGTTTCCAGGAGACTGAGGGGACTCAGACTGAGCTGCATGTTTGTGCAGTTAAAGTACTAGGCCATCTCTCTAGGCCATCTGTCCCCTTTGTTCTTACTAAACACTGCAGTATATGCTTCATATGCCCTCCTAAGAATGGTTTGGCTAGCAGTCTGGAAAATGCCAAATGTTGCTAGATGTAATTGCAGAAACAAAGAAATACACAGAGATCAACCAAGAAGCACAGACCACAAGAAAGTAAATTGCTTTGGTGTGGAGCCAGCCAACTCCCTCCTGGTTTTGTTTCCTAGCCCAGTGCACTAATACTAGAGCACAGCACTGTACAGATAAAAGTGTGATTTGGAAAATCATCTAACTCCATGAATATACCATATGTATCAATCACAGATCCACCTGAGTAAAGTAAGTTGTACTGATTCATTGTGAAAATTTGCAGAGTGTTCAATTACCCTCAGAATTGTTCATTTCTTGCCTGTGGCTCTGGGGTCAAGTGGCACCTGACCTGCTTCCACACTGAAGTCCAGTTGTCTTCAATGAGAGTCATATTGGGCTTATGGCTGACAACTGGGCTGCAATATAAATCAAATAAAGAGAGATGATGATTTCAGAAGACTTTCTGAAATAAATGTTTACCTTGCTTGTGAAGCACATCTGCTCTTCACCACCTTCAGCTACCAGAATTGTCTCTCTCTCATTCAGGCTTCAGGCAGTGCATGGTACAGGTCACCCTCATTCTACACTGGTTCCCCCATTGAATACAGAGGCAAATTCAAATTCTCTATTCTGATATTCAGAGCCAGCCATAGGATCAGTTCTACTAACCTGGGAGATCACCTCTCCCTCCACTACCAAGACTGCACATGGCAGCTGCACTCCACCGGAGCAATAGTATGATCAGCCCATAAGAGGAGGCCCATAAGCACAAGGGACAGAACTTTCACAGAGGCTGGATCTAGCCTGCAGAACTCATTCTCTCAACAATTTCACCACTTTCATACTAAAATGCAAAGCTCATCTTTGATTTAATTTTCCCTCAGTACACTCTTCACGCAAGGTCTGATTATGCTGCAATCCCCGGGTTGCACTTGTGGCTGCAGCTCATTTAGGCTTTAATCTACCCGGCTCGAATACTGAAGCAGTGAAGCTGGAGAAGCATGGGTTTCAGGGTAGAACATACCAGCCTGCCTGGAACCCTGGATAATTACTCAGAGGCTAGCCTGTGCTGACACAGCTTCACTGCTCCAGTATTTGAACATGCTAAATTCATGTTTGCTCAGGTATGTCTACACAGGCTGCCATCACACCCCATGACTATGACATCACCATAGACATACCTATAGACACATACAAAGTCTGCTAACTTCAAATTTACTTCTACAGGCAATGGGATGGAGAGTGAAAAAGCTTGGTATTGTTAGCACTATTTTAACACTTGGGAGGCAGTCAGCTACTTTTATAATGCTGACCATATTAACACCTAGACGAAGGGCAGCATTTTCAAACTTGGAAGCCTCTAGGCCCCTAAAGTGGATTCAAGCACCGAACTATAGGTACCTGTGTTTCAAGATCCTAGCCTAAATGACAAGATCTTTCTTTACACATGAATGAATGTATAAATAAAATGCATAGATATTTCAACATATAGTGAAGTCTCACCCACTCCAAAAATGGGAAGTTTCTTAGATACTTATGTGACCCGTCCGTGCCTAGGGCAGCTACCTGAGAATGCCAAGGTCAGGGCAGGCTGTAAAAAGGGAGCAGATTCTCCCAGCACTGGTGGGTGGCACTGAAGTCAGACTTCCCAACCAGCCACAAACTGTGCTTCTGATTCCTCCAAACTGGTTATCAAGAAGCCAGTACACT
Organism: Emydura macquarii macquarii; assembly: GCF_026122565.2. Taxonomy (NCBI): domain Eukaryota; kingdom Metazoa; phylum Chordata; order Testudines; family Chelidae; genus Emydura; species Emydura macquarii. The sequence goes on from NW_027133199.1 coordinate 6,211,229, forward strand.
AATACACACAGCCCCCTTTACTGCATTCCAGTCTCTGGCTCCCAATCAGCCACTAGGTCCAGTAAAGAAACCAGTTATTTAAACTCTATGCTTTTCACTAAAAAGGTTCCCTCTGACCCCAAAGGGTCAGCCACAGTACCAGATCAATATAAGTTTGGATCTTACCCAAAATACCACACTGCCAGCCAATCCTTTAGTAACTAAAACTAAAAGTTTATTGTAAAAAAGAAAGAAAAAAACCATAAGAGAAATGTTAAAGGGTTAGAGCAATCAGATACATACAAATGATTAAAAGTCCATATACATCAGGTTTCTAGAAGAATTATGGAGGTTGCAGGCTTGTTCAGTTTCTCTGGTATACATCCAGTAATTGGATGGGTCTCAGTCCTTTGTTTCACAGCTTCAGTTCAGTTGTAGATGAGCTGATCCAGAGGTAAGTTAGTACCTGAAGCTGAATCCTGAATACAAGACAAAATGGATTCCCCAGGCCTCTGCCTTATATACCATCTGGCCCTGGCCATGCTGTTTGTGGAGTTCTACAGGAACTAAGATGGAGTCCAGAGACACATGGGCCAATCTTGGTGACTCATCAGGTATATGCCTTGCTTCTCCCCCTGGGCCCCTTGCACCTGGGAATGTCTTAATGGGCCATTAAGCAGGCTATTGTTCTGCAGCCCTCCTGTCTGAGTCGTTACCCAGACAGCACAATTTGAAATGCTGATATATCAAACATATCCATAACTTCCATCTCACATATAATATATGAACATAAACATCATCTTACTTAGCACATTATAGCTTTTCTAACAGTACCTGACATGGCATATCTCATACGAATTATTATGATTTTGACATATTGATGTTAAACAATATAACAAATGCCCCCCTCTTCCCCCAATCCAGCCAGAATGACAACTTACATTTCATTATGAGTTTTATGGATAGTATGGTGCAATACCAAAGCCCCATGTAAAACTTGCAAATAATTAGCAGGTTGTTACTACAGATGCAGGGCTGGAATGTAACTACTATTTTACCACTTACTTACTTCTGTGTATGACTTTCTCTCTGTGTAAGAATTTGTGAACTTAAGTATTCTAGTTTTACCAAAATATTTATTGATTCAGGTGACTATAGTCTTTTCATCTTCGGGTAATTATGAGTGCTGGATTTTTTGTGTTTGGTTTTTGTTTTGTTTTTTTGGGGGGGAGGGGGGGCCGCGGGGAATTGTTCAGAGATTCCAGCAGTTATATAAAACTGAAGTACCCAAAATAGAAAAGAAATTGAAATATATTTTTGAACATTATAACAAAGGAAAATATCTGATTGAGAAAGAATTGGTTTTGGAAAGAATGATTACTATTCTTAGCTCTAATTTGGTGTGAAAGGTCTCCTATCTGCCTTTGCAGATATTGTGATAGTTAAGTAAAATCATCATAGGTGGCTCAGGCATTTGCATCTACCTATGAACACAGATACATGATGAAACTCAAGGTACTGATCCCTTTCCCCACAGTACAGTATTATTTTCTGAGTTGCAGATATTAAGCATAAGAAAATAGTTAGATAAGAGCCCCATGACACTATAGGGTGAATAGAAGTCGAATGCTCTACTGTCTGTTGTTTTTTCTCTCGAGATTAATTCGATCTGTTCTGTCTTGGCCAGAACCATTTATAGAGTGAAGCATATTACCTACCTTGCCCCTTTGCTCACTTTTGAGAGACCACAGGTGTCTTGGTGGAGAGGGAAAAAGTAGCCCTTGTACTTCTTTGAGAACAGAGACTGAACTCCTACTTAGCCTTTTTGCAGGGCATAGAAATAGAGGCTAAGACTTTGCCCTTCTTCCCACAAATGGAGAAACCCCATCTGGGCCTACTTAACTCTGACTCTGGAATTCTAGAGCTAAGAAGCCTGCAAACTCTTCCACATGTGAGTAGCCCTCCAGCTCCCTCACATGAATAAGGATTTGGAGGGTTGAGTTCAAGATGTCAAAATACAGTAGGCACAATGCTAAGCAAAACATCTTAACACACTGACAAAAAGTCAGTGAAAGCAGCTTGTTAGGAAGCTACTCAACACAAGTCAGGAAATCAACATTTGTGAGATAAAAACAAAATAGAAAAGAAGTTAAAATGTGTTTTTGAACATTACAACACAAGAAGAAGATATCTGACTGAGGCAGAATTGTTTCTAGAAGGAATGTTGTTCAAGTTTTCGCATGAGCTAATAATGAATGTGTGATACCAAAGTTGCTGCAATGTCATAAAGAACTAAAACCCATACAGTTCCCATTCTCACCTCAGTTCTTCATTCTGAATCAAGCTCTTTACTAATCAGTTCTGGGGGAAGCTGGATGGACGCTAAGAAACAGGGGCAGTAGGAACAGTAGCACTGACTCAAGCTCACAATCATTGGTAGAGGAGAACTATTAATATTGGTCACAAGCTGGCTGGCCCTTTAAGGCAACCTGGGCTCAGCCCGGCTCTTGGGTATAACAGGGCTTATTTAGAAACTGACCCCAGCTGTGATGGTGAAGGAGCATGAGCACTATTTAAATAGAACTGGGAACTCGGTGGAGTGGGACAGAGTTATGAAGTTTAAGGCCAGAAGATACTAGATCACCCACGCTAACCTGCTCTATATCACAGATCACCCAGCACCTGCATGCTAACTTAACAAGTGAAATGAGATCCAAGTATTACAGCCCATAGGAAATTAAACTATCATCATGCGACCTAGGCAGAGATTAGGAGAGACTAAGGTGCACCAGTGCCTGAGGACCCCGCAATGGCAGGGAAATAATTGAGTGAGATATATGCAGATAAATCTGGTGGATGAGCTGCAGCCACACACTGTGGATGAAGGTTAAAAAAAGCAGCCAGCTACCAATCTGATCAGGGGAAAATCCCTTCTTGATGCCACATATGGTGATCAGTTAGATCCTGAGCATGTGAGCAAGAACCAACCAGCCAAGCACCTGAGAGAGAGACAGAGAGAGAATGCTCAGTGCCACCTCAGAACCCTAACCCACCCCACCCAATGTCCCAGCTCCATCTGTGGCCCTCCCTGCTGCTTGAGAGCAAGCAGATAAAAAACCTGCCCAGAATACATGGAGGGAAGGGGCAATCCCTTCCTCACCCCTGCTGGTGGCTGACTGAAACCCTCAAGCATGAGCTTTAGGAACATATGACAAACGGGAAGGGAGCCCCAGAACTGCTGAGTCTTGCCCCCTACCATCACAAACAATCCTGTTATACAACTGCATGCACACATTTTTCCAGCTCTCTCATCAAACTAATTAAGTTGTTTGCCCCCACAACTCCTATTGGGAGGCTGTTCCAGAATCTCATTACTCTGATGGTTAGAAACCTTCTTCCAATTTATGAATTGTTCATGGCCAGTTTCTACCTATTTGTTCTTGTGCCAGTATTGTCCTTTAGAGCTCTTCACCCTCTCTGGTATTTACCACCCCCACCAATGTATTTATAGAAAGCAATCAGATCCCACCTCAGTCTCCTCTTTGTTAGACTAAACAAGCCAACCTCTTCAGTCTCCTCTCATAAGATAGGCCCTCCATTCCCCTGATCATCCATCTTCTCTGCACCTGTTCCAGTTTAAATTCATCTCTCTTGAACATGGGTGACCAGAACTGTACGCAGTATTCCAAGCAAGATCTTACCAATGCCTTGTACAAAGGCATTAATAGTCCTCTCTCTCTGCTGGAAATGCCTTGCCAGATACATCCTAAGATCATATTTGCCTTTTCACAGCAAAATTATATTGGTGGCTCATAGTTATTCTGTGACTGACCAACACATCCAGATCTCTCTCCTCCTCTGTCACTTCCAACTGATGAGCCCCCAGCGTATAGCAGAAATTCTTATTATTAGATCCTAAGTGTATTACCTGGTGCTTTGTACTATTGAATTTCATCCCATTTCTGTGACTCCACTCTTCAAGATCATCCAGATCTTCCCATTTAATGTTCTGATCCTCCTCTGTATTGACAATGCTTCTCAACTTAGTGTCATCAACAAATTTTATACTGCTTTTTGAGCCTATTGAATGAGATTGGCCCAAGACTGATCCTTGAGGAATTCTACTAGTAAACCTCCCTCCAGTCCAATAGTTTTCCTTTAGCACAACCTGTTGCCTTCTCTCCTTGACCTAATGCCTTATCCACCTTACAATGTGATCCCCCTCTTCTCTAATTTAACTAATAAATTCTTGAGTGGCATTATATCAAATGCTTTACTAATGTCCAACTATATTAGATCTATTACATTTCCCTTATTTAAAAACATCAATTATTTTCTCAAAGAAAGAAATCAAGTTAGTCTGGCATGATCTACCTTTGGTAAACCCATGTTGCATTGCGTCCCCTTTACCATTTACCTCTATGAATTTAGTTACTTTTTCCTTCACAATTTGTTCAGAAACCTTGCATAGTGCTGAGGTCAGTCTAACAGGTCTGCAATTGCCTGGATCACTTTTTTTTCCTTTCTTAAATATAGGTATGTTGTTAGCTATTCTCCAGTCATATGGTACTACTCCTAAAGAGCTAGGGAGAGTTTTCCCTCTACAGGAAGGTCCAGTAACTGTGAGTGGCTGTGACCAGAAAGCAGAGCTGCAGGATCAGGGTTAATGCCTATGGTGGAACCCTAGACAGGAGAGGAGGCCTGAGTAAGGGTGTGTGAGGACCAGTGAATTAGATAGAAGCCCATGAGGAGCAGAAGCCAGTTTAAGTGGCACTTAGACTCCCAGCATTGAGAAGCCTGGGGGTCAATACCCTAACAAGGGGAAAGAATGGAAATCAAGCCCCAGAGGAGTGAAAAGACCTTTTGTTTAGAGTCAAGCCCAAGAGGGGTGAAGGACCTTTGGTAGAGCTAAAAGCCCAGAAGGGGACTGAACAGTTGTCTGACTTGCCCAGAGGGTTAAGACACAGAAAATTAGCAAGGAAATTCGGGGAAGAGATAAGCTGGAAGTGGTCACTGTGGCTGAGCAAGTGGCCACCAGAGACTGTGTAAGAGGCACAGTCCCCTGCAGTGCTGCGTTCTGGAATGAGGGAGCACCTTAGTGGGAAGGACATGGATTAACAATATTATAACTTGGTCCACGGGACACAACAATATTGGACTGGATTCAGCCCTGGCATAGAAAGTAGGCAATTCCCATTGACTTCAGTGGTGTCGGGGCAGGGCTGAATTTGGTCCACTTTCTCTTTTAATTGCTGTTGTGTCTACTATCCACATTCCCTTCCTAATCCTCCCTCCTCCCACTCTTATACACAAACAAATATTTTGCTGCTAGCTAGTTGGGCAGAAAACCTGCAAATCTATTATAGCTGTGCTTCGTTTTATACCTCTGCTGATTCTTCTGCAGAATCCATGGCTTAGGGTGAGTTTAGCAGAGATCCAGTGCAGAGACACAGTTTTTATCACAGTTAAGTATTTATATTTCTCCCCACCATTCTCATAACTCCTTTCTCTATGCTGTGCCTGTAGCAGAATTGCTATTGCAGATAAGAAAACACCTGGCACAAAGACAGTTATAGGAGTAATAACATACCACAAACCCCCAACCTTCATTTTTTTCATGTGTGTCTGGTTACCTTTCAGGTTCCTATGGTCCATACTATTCCTCACAAAAAGGGTTCAGCCAGAAAGCCACTGCTTGAAACTTGGCTGGTAATAACAATGCCAAGTATTTGAGTACATTATGTGTAGGTTATTGGGTGTCACAGAATGTCTTGGACTGAGGAAGCGATATGGGTTGTTAAGAAAAAACCAGTACACAACATAAAATTAATTTAATGGAGAAATTTGGCACTGCTCTTTGTTCTGTGTAATGTACCCCTGTGCAAAGGAAGTAAGGCAAGAAGGAAGCAAACCCAACCTGACTACATCACTGAAAGGCATACGACAGCATGCAGTGCATGCTCTCCCCTCTTGAGATACAATCCCACCCAAAGCTCTCCCTGAGGAAGTTTTGCAATGCTCTCCATGAATCTAAATTATAGTATACGATCTGGCCTCACTTGTCCAGAAACACTTCCTTGCTGTCTGAACAAGCTTAGTCTGTGCTGACAGAAGGAGGTCTTAAAGAGAAACTGACCCTTCTTTGTACTGCCAAATACCTTTCAAGAGTTTCAAAGTACAGTACTGTATCACTTTTAGAAAAATAAATATAATATAATATAATCTGTGTTTAGTAGCAGTAGAGTTTTTTTAAAAGACTAGTTTCAGTAACTATTTGGAAACAAGAAGAAAGGTTAAGTAAAATATTTCCATCTCCTACAGGATGACAAAATGGTTGGTGAAACATGCCTTATCATAATTCTGTGCTTTTCTTCAGCCATAATGATTTTTTTAAAATCTCTTTTATCCAGTGCCAAATAGCCAGACTTGGATTCACTGCAGGAATTCCAAATCAGAAGATTAGGCTATAATATAGATATAAGTACATACTATATATCTTAAATTGTCAGTTTTGGATACCTGTATTGTCAAAGGATTATAGGAGCAGGATTCATACTAGGGAATTTGTTTCCCTGAAAGCAGCAGCTTTAATTTTTTCTAATTTTTTGTGTCCTGAGTGTAAAAATAGTGCTTGTAGCTAAGCAGCTTGTTAATGCTATTCAGCACCAGGGTATTCTTTATAGGAAAACAGTAAGGAAATGTTCCTTTTGGTACTTCTGAAATCTTCATTTAATCAACATGGTGGTTAATTTTTGTTATATTTATGTTCTTGTGTTATTTGATTTGATCTTGGAGTAATTGGTGAGCCTGTTCATTTTTGTGTGTCCTTTTAAAATGTTATCAAGCACATCCAGGGTACATCTACACTGTAAAAAAAAAAAAAAAAAAAAAAAAAGACACACAAGCCTGCATCAACGGACTCGTGCTTGCGCTATCTGGTTAAAAAGAGCCGTGTAGACGAATGGGCTCAACCGGCAGCTGAGGCTTTGAAACCCGGTGATGGGGCACAGTCTTGGAGTCCAGACTCCAGCTCAAGCCCAAATGTCTACACTGCTATTGTTAGCCATGTAGCATGAGCCTGGGTCAGTTAACTGCATTATATATATATATAATACATACACACATATTTTTATTGTGGTGTAGACCTACCCCCAACTCTTTTATTGTAGAGTGCTAATAATTTAAATAAATACATACATATCATTCACCATTTTAAAATTTTTGCTCATGATCAGTTACATAAATCTGCTAAGTAGGTGACAATGAGAGCAGCTGTTCCACGTGTTTATTTGGGTTTCTTTTTCTTTTTCTTTTTTTTAAAGTAATTTATCACAGTTTAAAAAAAAAAGATAAATTGTTAATATTTATCAGTCTTGGTACTGACATTCACCTTAGTTAAACACAAAGTTAAACACAAAGCACGGTTCTGTATGGAAGCTGGGGCCTGCCCATGTGGAACCACTTGCAGCTTGATGGCTGCAATGTTCTAACTGTATTTTATAATTTATCTGAGCATCAGTTTTGTTCAATATTCTCTAACACTCACAACATTGAATGTCTTCTGTATATTTTTTTCCACTGATCATCCTAGTACTGATGTATTGGGGAAAAAGAGCTTTTCTTTTTTTTTTTTTTTTTTAGTTAAAAATAATATAGGCTCCAATTCAGCAAAGTATTTAAGCACATGCAGTAAAATTTTCAAAATGCACCTAAGTGACTTAGGAACCTAAGTCTTGTTTTCAAAAAAGAGATAGGCAGTTAATGGCCACTTTCCCAAAAGTATTAAGATGTTGAATTCCCATTTAGGTAGTCACCTAAATACCTTTCAGCATGTGGACCTAAGGGCCTATGTGGCCTACCAGTGAGTATGTGTGACCACATCCCCCCAGGTTGTAATCTCAAAACTGTGGGAATGCTGTGCCGTCTTCGCTCTCCAGTCTGGGCTGTACCTCACAATGCCTTGCTAGTGATAAGCAGCAAACCCCTCCAGGCACTGTTATCATGTAGCCCAACAGCATGCAGAGCACCACTCCCAGCTAGATCGCATAAATGTTAACCTGGGTTGCCTCTCACTCTGATGCTGTCCGCAAGCTACATTTACACAGCTATCTACAGGCAGAGACACACCCAACTGAGCTACATGTTATATATATACCTATACTGAGTTATAGGCCTTGCCTAGCCTCTCACAAACCAACAAGAGAGGCACCAGCCAATTACCCACCCCACACACATTTTGTAAGAACTGCACCAAAAGGACACTATTCCCAAAATTATATTAATAAGTCCACTCTTCCCTCATTGTGGGGAAAACATGCAACAGCTTTTGTTACTGAGCTAAGATTTCTAGATGTTTCAATTGAAGACCACATTGGTTGAGATAAAACATTAAACAAGTTTATTAACTACAGGAAAAGAGATTTTAATAGATTATAAATGGCAAGTGTAAAGAGATTAAAAGTAGTTACCAAATGAAATAAACATAAGATTGCAGTCTCTGGTCTACACTGGTGACTTAGGTCGACTTAAAGTCCCTTAATTCGAATTAATTACACCCACATCTACATTGGCACCACTGTTAAATAAAATTAAGGTGCCTGTAAAATCGACCTAATAAGACCAGCTCTGCAAGTGGCGTAGCGCCTAATTTGAATTAGTTAAATCAATTTAGCATCAGTGTAGATGCAAAGGGGCTTAAATCAAATTAATTGACCTCCGGAATGTATCCCAAAATGCCCCACTTTGACCGCTCTGCACAGTCGTGCTGTGCTACTCTGTGGTCACGGAAGCAGGAAAAATCCCCTCCCCTCAAGCCCCAGGAACATTTGAATTTCCATTTCCTGTGCTTGCTGTCAGCGTCGGGAGAGCTTTGCCACTGTTCTCAGCATGTCTACTTCAAAACCCAAACATGCTCCAGCATGGAGTTGACCAGAGGTGTTAGACCTCACTGGGCTGTGGGGAGAGGAGTCTGTTCTGGCTCAGCTCAGAGCCAGTAAAAGGAATCTGGACATATATGGGAAGATATCACAGGGCATGCTGGAGAAGGGACACCAGAGGGATGCTCAGCAGTGCCGCGTGAAGATCAAGGAGCTGCGCCAGAAGTATCAGAAAGCAAGGGAAGCTAACAGCCGCTCGGGCTCCTCTCCCAAAACATGCAGGTTCTATGATGAGGTGCATGCTATCCTGGGGGGTGATCCTACCATGGAGCCTCCCTGCAGCATCAATACCTCCGCTAGTTCACAGTCCATGAACAATGAGGAGGACTCTGTGGATAAGGAAGAGGAGGAAGAAGCTGTGGAGAGCAGGGTGCAGGAGAGGGGGTGTCTGTTCTCCCAGAAAGTCAGGACTGATTCCTGACCCCTGAGCAGTCTTCCAACAAACAGGACAACACAAATGATCACGGGGAAAGCACATCTGGTGAGTTTTCTTCCCTATTAGCATTTCTGTCCTTGTACATTGGGTGTGGGGGGCACGAAGGGGATCTCAAGCATTTCGTTGACTCTACTGGGGGTTACCCAGGGATCCAGTTTTTTATGTGATGAGAAATGCTACCTTTATCATCAGTTGATATCAGATGGAAAATTTTATGTATGTAATCTGTTATCCCTCAAAAAAAATTTTCAGGGAGGGCTGCCTTGTTCCTCCCTCCATGGTAGGATTCTTCTCTGCAACCAAGGTAGCCAGCATCATGGCTTCATGTGTTTTAAGCATAGCCTCCCCCCACACACACCACACGGTCTGCAGTTCCTCTCTGTAAGGGTTTGGAATACAAATAGAGAATCCCCCCACTCACCACGCCCTCCGCAATTGCTCTCTGTAAGGGTTTGGAATGCAAGCAGAGACCTCTCCCCCTCTATCCTCCTCCCCACGCCCTCCGCAGTTCCTCTCTGTAAGGGTTTTAAATACAAGCACAGAGAGAAAATCATTTGCTACATTTTATTATGGCATCATTATTGAAACTGTTACATTTGTTTCATATTCCTCACAATGCAAACTGTGGCTACATTTTATCATGGCATCATTATTGAAATTGTTACATATGTATCTTGTTCTTCACTATGCTAACTGAGGCTATCTTGTTATTTTTCTTTCATTCAGTAGACACCTCGACAGTGGACAGACCATTGAGCAGTGCTGCAGACAGGCTGTCTCAGATTAGAAAAAGTAAAAAAAAAAAAAAAAAAAAAAAAAAAAAGCAGAGATCACATGTTTTCAGAGCTCATGAACGCCTCGGCAGCTGCAGAGACAGAGCAAAGAGTGCGGAGGCTGACCTTGTCCCAGAACATGGGACAAATGCAGGAACATGATCGCAGCACCACGCAGGAGATACTGCGACTACTGCGGGACCAGACAGACTTGCTCCATCTTCTTGTGGACAGAGTCCCTTCATAATGCTCCTCGACGGAGTGCTATGCCGCCCTCCCCCTTCCCCGCCGCAAACAGGTCTCAGAGAAGATTGGCCAGGATGCAGTACTTGCTCTCCTCCACCCCGGTGGAGGGGAGCAGAAAGCTGTGGCAGCCATGTTGACTGCGGGCCACCAAGCCACCACCCTACCCTGGAGACAGTGAATGAACCGTCCCCCCCCCACCCTACCACCACCCCACCCAAGACTTGAATGTTAAAAAATAAAGTTTTGCATCTTTCCAAAACGTTTCTTTGTTAAATCATATCTTGTTCATGAGGGATTTTTCAGGAACAGATATTGAAGGGGGGTGAGGGGTGGGGGCGTCATAAAAGACAAGCAACATACAGGAACAGAAATCACTCCTGCATCTCATTGCAGAACCTGGTTTTCAAAGCTTCCCTAATGCAAAGTGCTCTGTGGTTAGTTCTCACCGTAGTGCTGGCATCTGGCTGCTCATAATTGGTGGCCAGTCTTTCTGCCTCCACAGCCCAACCCTGGGGGAACCTTTCCCCCTTTGCTTCACACACATTATGAAGAACACAGCAAGCAGATATCACAGAAGGGAGGTACTTCTCACTCATGTCCAACCTAGTGAGGAGACTCCTCCATCTACCCTTTAAATGCCCAAAGGCACATTCTACAACCATTCTGCAACTGCTTAACTTCTTATTAAAACATTGCTTGTCACTGTCAAGGTGACCAGTGAATGGCTTCATTAACCAAGGGAGCAGGGGGTAAGCAGAATCCCCCAGGATCACTGTGGGCATTTCCACACCCCCGATCTGAATTTTTTAGTTGGGGAAGAAAGTTCCCATCTGCATCTTACAGAACAGTCCCAAGTTACGAAATACACGAGTGTCATGCACCTTCCCAGACCACCCCACATAGATGTCTGTGAAACGACCCCTATGATCCACAAGCCCCTGCAGGACCATGGAAAAGTACTCCTTGCGGTTTATGTACTAGGTTGCGAGGTGTGCAGGTGCTAAGATGGGGCTGTGCGTCCCGTCAATGGCTCCCCCGCAGTTTGGGAAGCCCATCGCAGCAAACCCCTCCGCTATGTCCTGCACATTTCCCAAAGTCACTATCCTTCATAGCAGAACTCTATTTATGGCACTGCACACATGGTGCACAGCTATGCCCACTGTGGATTTACCGACTCCAAATTGATTCCCAACCAAGCGGTAACAGTCGGGGGTTGCCAGCTTCCAGAGAGCGATGGTGACTCTCTTCTCCACTGTCAGAGCTCGTCTCAAGCGAGTGTTCATGCGCTTCAGGGACAGTGCCAGCTCTGAGCACAGTTCAAGGAAAGTTGCCTTTTGCATCTGAACGTTTTACAGCCACTGATCATTATCCCACAGCTGCATAACAATGCGGTCCCACCAGTCTGTGCTTGTTACCCTGCACCAGAACCTGAGCTCCATGGACTGCAGGAACTGTTCTGCTTGATGGCTTGTAGCAGGGCAGCCTCGGTGGTATAGATGTAGTATCTGCTTCGCCTTCTTGCTCTATTTCTAAAGTACTCCATGATAAGCCATGATGTATTTGTCACGGTCACAATTATAGTGCAGAGTAGAGCTGCTCCATGTCTCTGCAGCAATGGCGATCATAGGGAGTAAAAAAAAAAAGCATGAAAATCCTTTTCCTGTTTGTTTGGGGGGGGAGGATAGGGGAAGCAGCGCTGGGACGATGACACTCATCCCAACAGCCATCGTGGCTAGTTGCACTGTGGGATAGCTACCCACATCGCACTGCTTTCTAATTTGAATTAAGGCTGGTCAGTGTGAACGCAAGAGACCAGCGCAAACAGCATAGTGTGTACACTCTGCTGCGATTTCTATAAATTGGCTGCTGAAAGTTGATTCGAATTAGTGCTGCAATGTAGACATACCCTAACTTCTACACACTCACAAGTTCTTGAATTAGCCATGTGTCACCCTTGTTATCTGGTATAAGCAGTTTCTTAAATGCAGGTTGGACAACTTTCCCTTCCTGGGACTCCCCTCCCCCCCTTCAAAGTCCTTTTACCTTCCAGCTGATCCTTCAGGTGATGAGTTGGGGAGAGAGCGAAGCCAAGTGATGATGCCACGCTCTCACTTTTATGGTCTGTTTCAGCTTGCTAGAACAATTGCGTTTGTGACCTGTGTGGTTGTCCTCACTGATCGGTCCAGCTCCATTGTGAACGTGCTTCGTACAGTGAAGTCTTCACTGTAAATAATTCCTGTTAGTGGAGTCTATTCTTGAATGGGTGAGAGACCGCCATTAATATCATCTGGCCACTGTAATGTTGTGCCTGAAAGGCTGTTTGTGGGAGTTTCCCGCCTTGCAACATCTTCTAGTAACATTTACAACAATATTTTATAACTTCACATATTATAGTAGCACATATTATCCAACAGGATATTCATGTTTAGCAGCTCAACATTTTAAAAATAATACCAAATAAGGCATCCTTTGTACAGAACATACCATAATTATATGATCTTAGTGAATATGGAGTTTCTGGGGTGTTGTTCTCAGACACAAGGTGTCACAGTGTGCATTAGAGAAGATATGTGTCTTTACAGCCCCTTGCTACAGAGTCTTGGCTCTTTAGCTCAAACTATAGCATCCTATACTTTAGCTCTGAAAGTCTCTGGTTCTGACTCTAGTGGGTCAGTCAAGATGGTAGTCATCATACCTACTTCACTTTTGAAAGAGAGAATTAGATGCATTTGAGAATTTTACCTATGGTTAACTTCAAGCATGTCTATTTGGCTTAAGCTCCACTGATTTCAGCTTTGCTTAATCAAGGTCATAAAGCCTGTTACTGGTGCTTCTGCTGACCAGAATTTTAGTGCTTAGCTATAGTGTTTGAGAAAAAAAAATATCATCAGAAAAGGAAACGAGCAACACAGTGCTTGCTAAACCACGATATAACAACATGACTTGTGAGTTCTAAGTCTACTCAAATTTTAATCACACTGCTATGTGGACCATGTGACAGTTCAGAAACTAAGATATTTATTTAATTAGTGCCTTAAAAGTGAAATTCATTAACAATTGTCCTGGTAAACACTTATGCTGAACACAATTTTGAGCTATGGAGTGGGGTAAGCAGCACTGAGATATGAAGCAGGATCCTTTGGTCACATCTAGCACCGTTCTAAAGTTTAAAACAAACTTTTTCCTGCAGAAATAATGGGCTTGTGTTTCTTTTAAGGATGATATAATATTTCTGTCAAGTAGTCTGATCCTGCAGGCATTACTCACATAAGTAATCCTAATCCCATGATTAATCCCATTGATTTTTGGGAGTATAATTGCATCTCAATATACTGATTCCCACAGCCTAAACATGTTCCATGTTTCACTCCTAAATGCTGACCCAGTTTTGTGTCATTGTTACCACCTTGTGCTCATCCTACCTGTTTAGTTTATCTGTCTGTTTTCTCTTGTCCTTTATTTTAGATTATAACCTCCAGGGGACAGGAATTGCTTTATTATGTGTTTGCACAGTGCCTAGAACAATGGGGCCCTGATCTATGACTGGCAATAATAGTAATGTTTCTGGTTCACCATCAGAAAGTGCTTGTGAACATTTGGGGCCAGATTGGAGCAGAAACATGCAATCTCTTGTGAATAAGGATCACTCACATGCATGATCACTGGAAATTAGCAATCTAATGAAAAAGTAAATGTCCAGTATTGGACTCCATCATTTAAAGTGCTGCAGTTGGGTGTAAAAATATTGAATGGGATACTACCAGTTTTCCTTTGTGTCATTGTTCACACAACACAAAAAATGTATGGAGAGTGAGGAATTAGGACAAAGGTCAAGAAATGAATATGAATCTCTTTAACTCTGTAAATTGTGCATTGATCCTCTTATTGCTTAGGACCGTATTCTGATATTCTCACTCAGGGTAAAGTACAATTTATGTACTAAATGTAATTCCATTGAAGTCAGTGGAACTGTGTGAAGTAAGATACCCCTGAATTTGAATAAGTGTACCAGAATAATGCCCTTACTATTATGATTCTTGGCAAATTTCATATTTTGGAGCAGAAACTTTTATGTATCCATTTCATCATGAATTAATCATAATCTATTATAATAGAATCCATCATGCTGAATTCAGCTGGCATTAGTGTAAATGTCAAATGTATTTCTGTAGGTGTTTCATTGCATTTTGTCAGCAATTAAATATTAGTCAACGGACACTTAAAATTAATGTTACCTTAGATTTCCTCTTCCTTAATATCTTTATGGCCATAAATAATGTCACTTGAATCATGAATTGAAATGAGCATCATGGTACTTTGTGTTAACAAAGGGCACTGTCACAAATATGAAATTAAGAGCTCCAAACATGCTCTAGCTAGAGAATGAATATCATTGATGGCAAAGGCTGGAAAATGCTAACTTAAAAGCCACATACTCCCTTTCGCAACAAAAGTGAAAGGCTGCTAAATGGCATGGAAAAATTCTCCATCATGCAAAAGGAGGGAGCAGTGCCTCTGTAGCATGAATCAGAGACCACAGCAAAACCCTACATAGGAAACCTGCACTGTTGGGCTCTGTGGATCGGGAATGAGCGGTTAGGAGTTAGGCTAGGGAAAATCCGATCCTCAAGGGATTGTCAGCCTTGAAATCTATGAGGATTATGTGGTGAGATAGTTGTAAAATCCTTTTCCTGCAAAACTTGATGGAGCACTCCGCATCAAGGAGATGCTCGGTGCCGCAGGGGAACGCGCCAGTTCCGAGTCTGGCCGAAGTGCCGACTCTATAAGGATGGCCTTCAAGCGCGCATCTCTTTCCTTTTGCTTTTGGGGCTTGAAGGCCTTACAAATCCTGCACTTATCTCTTCTGTGCTGCTCTCCGAGGCAGCGGTTGTGAGGGTCACTCACAGGGAAAGCCTTCGCACACACGGTGCAGGCTTTGAAGCCGGTTGAGCCAGGCATGGCCCGACCTGAAGCCCCTGAGGGCTACTATCTAACTAATTAACTACTTAACACTACTAAAACACTATACTTAATGCTAACAGTCTACTTAAACAACAACAGTCTATGCACAAAGGGGATGCTACTTGCTGAAGCAAGAGGCAGACGTTCCAGCAACCGTCACAGGCGGAAAGAAGGAACTCAGGGCCCGTGGGGTCAGCAGCGCCCTATGTACCGCAGCATGAGTGCAGTACTCCAGGGGTTGCCTGAGCCAACCCTACAGGGATTGCTAAGGGGAAAAAAGTTCCGGAAACTAGTGCACCGGGTGCTCACTCACCTATATTGGAATGGATATGAGCAATCACTCAAAGATAGAACCCCATTCTATAGGGGTCTCATGAGCAACCACAAGTGGACAGGGCCCGGCAGGTCAGCAAGTGTCCTATTGTCCATAAAAACAGCCATACCAGGTCAAACCAATGGTCCATCTACCCCAGTGTCCTGTCTTCTGACAGTGGCCAGTGCCAGCTGCTTCAAAAGGAATGAACAGAACAGGACAATTTTGAGTGATCTATTCCCTGTTCTCTAGTTGCAGCTTCTGACATGGAATTTGTGGCTGGGCAGCCAAAGGTTTTAGTAGCTTAGTAGCTTAATTCCCTTTCCTTTGCACAAGAAGTTAATACATCCCCACCTTAATGGAATGATGTTGGAATAATGGGAGCTGGAATTCAGAGTTTCCTGTCACCAGTGGGTTTTTCTCCCTCTTTCTTTTTGCACAGGGAACAATTTGGTTCTAAATAGTCAAAAACAAGAACTAGCAAAGTCAAATCCTCCCAATATGGGGGAGGGCAAAAAGACATGGGGAGAAGAAATGGCATTCATCTATACATATAGTTTCCCAGATTTCAAAAACTTTTAAGATGCATGGGCCTAATTTTACTGCTATTGAAGCTTGTTTCTAACTTATTGCTATTTTCTAATTAAGTTATTTTCTACTGCACCAGAGTCAACAGGAAAACTATAGCAGAACAACCAACAGCTTTGAAAAACAAGAAGCTAACTTTGCCAATGAATAGGTAAGTAAACTTATTGTTTTTAAAGCACTGATAAATAATCATAAGAATTTTATTATTGATGTATAGCTGCTTCAAGCACTGGCCAGCTAAAGGTCAGATGAATCCAATGTGGTTTGAAGAGAGCTCACTAAACAGGAAACCACTCAGCTGCATTTTTTGTTCAATAGCTGCTACTAGAGATAAGACAACAAGAACAGAATATATAGGACAGCTCTAAGTACAGGGGGGAGTTTGGAGCCCAAAGATTTAGAGCTGATATTTTGCTCACCCTGAGCACTTCCTAGAGTAGCTGCTCAGATATTAGGGTGATGCGGGGGGGGGGGGGGGGGGGTACATTTATTTCTAATTCTGGCTACATCTACATTAAAAAACATAGTTATTTTTCTGTTTTTTAATAGTTGGTAGGTGCTCACATACTACCGTGACAGAGCCATCTAAGTATTGGGGCAGGTAAATAGATCCTGAGGTACAAAGGGTGAGGAGGGATGATGGGGACAGAGCCAACCTTCCAGCAGGGAAGGAGAAGATCCATGCATATGTATTCTCCATGCTCACATCTTGGTGGTTCATCTGGGTGCATGTTGAAATACTGGATCAGTACAGATTCAGAGGGAACAGTGCCACCTACTGAATCATTAATATAAGGCTTCATTAATTAATATTTGTAAAATTATTTGAGATTCTTGCATAGGAAAGATAGGTCCTATGTAACTGCAACATATTTCTGGCAATAGAATAGAGACAGATAAGGAGGCCCCAAAATTGTCAAATTTTCCACAGTTACCAAAATATTTTTCTCGCTTAAATTATTAGCCGTTCCTTCATTCTGTTATGCTAATCCTTCAATGAGGTCCTGATAAACTTACTAAAATTGTTCTCTTTTACTTCTTTAGATCTTGGTCAAACATAAATGCAGCAAGTAAATGGGAGATAAACCACAGAGGTAAAATACCATGTTTCCATTTATATCGTGTTTCTTCTTAATAGTATTTTTCATTGTTTTCTTTTTACCGTGCTTCTTACCCTTGGTGTCAGCAATCGTTTGGGATGTGCAAGGAATATAGAATCAGAACCTGGTGTGTTGATGTATTATAAGAAATATACAAAGCTCAGGGATCAACTAATGAAAGAGGCCAAAAGCTACCAGGACACAAGAAGAACACTGATTTTGTGGCCTCGTGCATTAAAAAGTTCACATCACATGGAACAAGATATCCTGCTGCATATAAAATGGAGATTTAAAACATCAAATACTGAATTGTTAAATAAAATGACTCATTGCTTCTAAAAACAATGGGAGGGAAGCATGTATAAAGGTTTTTTTTAAAAGTGCATTATTAGCTCTATGTATCTTGCCTAGTTTAGACTTGTCATGCAATCAGATCTGCTAGCATGGACCTCTGCTAGCATGGACAAATCTGATCAAAATTAATAAAATAGTTGATTGCTTCTAACACAATTGGGGGTTTAGCTTTTTGCAAAAAAAACAAAAAAAACCACCCATTTTAATTTAGGGGAAAAAGTAAATATCTCCTATTTATAAGGCCCTGGTCCTAAATATAAGGTGCTCTCTAGTCCCAATTCCATAAAGCATTTAAGCATGTGTTTAACATTAAGCATGTACTTAACTCACATTGACTTCATGGGTAAAATCTTGGCTTCACTGTAATCAGTGGGGAAAATTCCCACTGATATCAGTGGACCCAGGATTTCATCCCTTGACCTTAATGGAACATGCTTAATGTAAAGAATGTGTGTCAGTGCTTTTGCTGCATGGCCCATAGAGAAGGGGGTAGGATGTGGCTCAGGGAGGGCAGCCTTAAGGTGCTCTTTGGTGCCAGACCTTTGGTAACTGTAACTGGGCCCTGGTCCAGAGCCTGGTGGAGTGGGAAGGCCCCGGGTTCTCCGACCAACTCCTACCGCATTAAGAAGGAAGTGACCCCCTCACACTAGGTGATGCGTCCAACCATCACAGAAGAAACTAGATTTTGTGGTGAAAAGAACCAACTCAGATAAAATACAACCAACCTGTCTGGTGATTTCTGTGACATGTTCTCTTTTCGATTCAGTTCTTAGTGGCCAAGTGGCCATATCACATCAAAATCTCACCACAGCCGGCACTTATTGGCAACTTCCTTCCCCTCCTCCTCATTCCTTGAACTGAACCCACGTAATTTTTGGGGATCCTGTATATCTTCATTAGGGCCTGAAACAGAGATGCCTAAATACCATGAGACGTGGTTTTTTCCTGGTATTTCCAGACAAACTAGAAAGAGGTGCCCTTGTTAACTGCCTGAGAGCGCCTTCCCTTGCAAAATTTCCAGCACAATTTTGTATTTTAAAGAGGTTTGGAGAGATTGGCTAAACATCTGAAGGCTGGGCTGTTTATTAAAACACAACCTCCTACATGAGAATGTCTGATGTCACTCTTAGAAACATAATGAAAGCACTGACCTTTCAAAGGCCTTCTTGCATTGAAGACCATAGATGCAGATTCAAACCCTATAAACTCCTATTTTAACTAGTGTAAACATAGAATCAAATTTTTCCCTGCTTTCTCATTTAAAGTAAAGAGACATTTTTGATACTTGATACTAATGTGCAATGTGGTAACCCGTGGCACTTTGGTCTACATCAGTGTTTCTCAGCCAGGGGGTCACAAGTTCCATGGGAGGCCACTAAGTGTTGAAAATTTTATTCTAATCTAAAGCAAAGAAAATCTTGTTCCCCGCTCCCCCCCCCCCCAAAATCCCTGCAGCCTTTACCCTTCAAATTCATAAATTCTCTATCAACCCTTTTGAATATACACCCACAGACACACAAATATGTTATCATTGATGCACATTTACTTTTATAGTAAATGGAAGGCAGCTGTGAAAACGTTTGACTTTGAATAAGGGATCACCAACCTGAAAATGCTGAGAAACAGTCTACACCAACTCTAAATCTTTAGTTTCTAATGAAAATAACTATGATAAGAAGAGGTCAATTAGATTGTAGACTCTTTGGTACAAAGACTGTCTCCTACATGTGCTTGTATAACACCAGCACAATGGGGCCTTGATCCTGTTTGGGTCCTGAGGGTATGAGCACAATACAAATAATAAATAAATGAACACCATCCTGAAAAGTGTTGAGTGCCCTCAACTGCCATGCACTTTCCAGATGGTGCTCAGTATTTTGCAAGATCATGCCTTAATACACCTTGTGTTGGTTATGTTACATTACTGTATTTAAAGTTTGTCACCACTATAGAAAAAGTATTGAACTGAAAGTCCATCATGATATAAAAGGAAGATTCTGGCCCCCGTTCTGGCTGGTTTGCACTACTCAGTCGGCACACAGGAGCTGGACAGATAACTTAACCAGAAACCTGAGGGTTCCCCTTACATAAAGGGAATCCCTAGATGGAACAGTGCCAGTGCTGTGGCTCTATGTGATCATCCACACAGCCCTTTGGCAGAAGAAGTGTTCCTAGAAGAAAGGAGATATGGCTGGGGTGCCTCTGAGCTCCAGTGATCCCTGGATCATAGACTCATAGAGTTTAAGGCCAGAAGGGACTATCATGATAATCTAGTCTGACCTCCTGCACATTGCAGGCCAAAAAACCTCACCCACTTTACTATCAGAATGACTTGGGACTCTGGGCATACAGGTCTAAATTTAAGTTACTGCAGCCTTTGAGCTGTTCTAATTTATCCTGGGAGCCAGGCCATCATTGCCTGGTCCTGTTCCAAATTCCACTTAGTTATACTAGAGAATGTGGCTCGTAATGTTGATCTGTGTGACACATTTTTCTGTCATGTTGAGGGTGTTGAACTTACAACTCAAGGAATATAGAGTAATTTTTTTATAACTTGAAAGAGAAAACAAAAGAATGAAACTTTAAAGCACTGGTTTGTTTTCATCATTTTGTTTATAGGGCCTGATTCTCCTCTCACCTGCACTGGTGTAAATCAGGAGTAACTCCAGTGAAGTCAATGGAGCTATAATAGTAAACTGGTGAGAGTCAGAGGAGAGTCAGGCCCATAGTTTGCAGGTGTCTGTTTCCCCTCTCCCATGGATGACTGTATGAACCGAGATAACAGTACTACAAGTATAGTACAAATGAACATTTAATGCCATCTGCTGGGCCATACAAAACTGTGCAATATTTTCTTGCTGAGATCACGTACTGCATCTAACTTACAGAAGAACAATGTCACATAAAAAGGATGTGTTTCTTTTGTTTTGTGGTCAATTTTAACTAGAATGACCAAAGGAGCTACATACCACAATATACATCAAATGGTAGCATACACATGTAACAAGCTATGTGTAAAAATCAAAACTATATTGACTTCTTTGATTATATTGCTCCTTTCCAGTGACTCAGGTGGGAGGGCCAGCTGCAAAAAATTCTGAAACTTCAGATACATAGAAGAGGAAGGATATTCCAGTGGTTAAGATACTAGCCTAGGACTCAGGAGTCCTAGATGTGATTCCTTGCTCTTCCCCAGACTTCCAAGTCCGTCCCTCAGTGATTCAGTGCCCCATTGGTAATGGGAATTATGCTTCTTCCCTACCTCACAAGGACTGAATAGAGCTGGTTGGGAATTTTTCAACTAAATATTTTTTCACCAAAAATACTGATTTGTTGCATCCAAAACTGGTTGCAAAACGGGGCCATTTTAATGAAATGTTAAGATAAGTTCTGTAGGTGTCAAACATTTTATCTCGACATATTCAAAAAGAAAAATTCATTTTTTCTGACTTGAAATTATGTTTACTTTAGAAATTCAAGCCAAAGTATGATGAGGTTAAAAAATAGTTGAAATCAAAATGAAACACTACAAGGTTATCAAAATGAAACATTTTGAATGCCCTGAAGCAAACAAATTATTTTTTTCAGTTCATGAATAGTTGTGATTTCAACTTTTTGTCCAGATTTGAGATAGGAAGAAATTTTGAGCCACAAAAATATCTGTGGGGCAGGAAAACCATTTTTTCTAAGCTCTAACTGTGAGGTGCTCAGATGCTATCGTGATGGGGACCATAAAACTACCTATGACCTTTTTATTTATTAATTAGGCACTTATCTTTAGGCTCCCATCTGAGAAAATCTTGGCCTAAATAGCTTCTGTGCAGATGAACTAAAGGTGGGTATGAGGTTCCATGCAGACACTATCCCTACAATGTACCTACACAGGGGCAGCCAGCATTTTTTCACTTCGTGCGCTATGTGAAAATTTTCCGTATATTATACAGTTAACTGAGTTCTGTTCCCTTTGATAAAAGTAGTAAATAACGTATCATTCTTCTATACAGAATATATAATACTTACTTACCGTAATGTTTTTGACTTCTTTATTTAGAAGGCAAGAGCAGAAATATTCCTGAAAAAACATCTAATTTTGTAAGTATTTTTTCCCTTCCTTTCTAAAATTTTGCTTTACTTTCACATAGATTTGAAGTTTAAAATGGTCACTGGCTGTACTGCTGTAGTGGGAAGACCACCCTTTCTGCCTGCACACATGGAATGCAGATTGTGATTTTGAAAAGTGCTTAGTGTTGGCATAACTCTGCTCCTCTTGGAGCCAATGAGAGCTCTAAATTGACTTCAGTGGGAGCAGGAGTAAGCCAATGATTGTTTTTGAAAATACCATCAATAGGGTTCATTTTCTGTTTATAGCTACGTTCTGTGTGAACTACAGCATCATTGTATTTAGAATAATCATTCATATCAAATCTACAAAAGTATAAGATGCATATGTTTTGTAGTGTGTAATTTTGTATTCAGATGAACATGGGAAATGATTATTTCCACACAGGCTGGGAACCTCTGAAACTGAGTTATAGGAACAGACTACTCAGCAGCCTTTACTTATCTATGGCCTAATCCTGCTTTACTTCTGAACCTCAAAAATCACTCTGAAGTCAGTAGCAGCTGGGGTAAACAAGACTTGCAAGAACATGTGCTATGAACTGAGAATTAGTACCTAAGCAGCTGATTTCAATTCTACCATTCAGTAATATTCACAGCCCTGTCTTGTTTGCGTAGACACCGAAGATTTGCTTGTGCAAGAACTCAGGACTCAAATACGTGCATATTTATTAACCAAAAGTGACTTTTGAATATTATATTTCTATTTTAAAATTTGCAATTTGTGATGACCTGGTTAATTACATAAAACACTAATGTTCAGATTCACAGACTACAAGGCCAAAAATGCTCTACCATTAAGCTATAACCTCTGTGACAATGTTAGTTCTGTTCCCTAGCTTGATGATTTATGTAACTGAACAGCATAGTACAAATGACGCATTGAAATATTACAGTGAAATTTACAATTTTAAAAATGTGTTTTGCAGGTGCAGTTACATTGTATAACATTTTCAAAAGTCTCTAAGTGATTTGGGAACCAGATTCCCATTTCCAAAGTGACTTAGGCACTTAGGGGGGAGATTTTCAAAGGTACAAATGACCCTCAGCAAAAGTTGATAGAAATTAGATTCCTAACTGCTATTGTGCCTTTGAAAATCTCCCTCTTAGGAGCCTGAGTCCCACTAATTTTCAAAGTAAAAAGTCACTTTCACATTTGTATCCAGAAACTCTGCTGCACCAGTATACCATGTGCAATCTTTCATCTTCTCCCCTTCAACAGCTGAACATAACTCCCAGTTCTCAGTCTGCAGGCATGAAATGGTATGAGTCACCCTAACTCCATCAGAGTCAGTTGGGTCACTAAAGTCAGTAGAGTCATTCAAGTCATGAGTTGCATCCACTTTGGCCAGGCCTGAAGTTAGCCTTGCATCTACAGGTTCATTGTGTTTACCTACATTTCTTTCTTCTGCCTAGGATAAACATTTTGCAAAAGTGGGTCAGGATGAATCAGAACCCTCATGCGATGTAGCTGATGAAGAACAGTATCTTTATGATACTGTAAAAACTTCCAGCATGGAGGCAATGCATGTGTTGAAAATTTTGCCTGCCAAACCTATACAAGAATCCGAGTATGCAGGTAACCTACTTCTGTGCTAAAACAGAACTGAGTCCTTGGGCTAAGTGGGGAAATCCAGGACCAGATTATGCTGTCTGGTTATTTTTAAAGATGAAATGTTTCGATTTTGAAGTAAAAACCTGGCTGGAAGGAGGGCCTCATTTACCTCATCACATAAGACGACAGTGTTATACCACCATTACCTCTGTTTCAGTCAGAGGAGTATGCTGAATTAACGTTTTCATGGTGCTAAACTACACGCTGCTCTCCTGCCTCGGTGTCTCTAGTATGGTATAATCCATGATCCTATTTGTACTTGACATCTCCCAGTTGAGCATACAGCCTGTTCTCAAGAGCCATCTATCAGTCATGAGAAAAGGAGTTAAACTAAGTGCTGCACTCGGTGTAAGACATACAAAGAAAGATATTGATTGCCAGGATAATCAATTTGCATATGAATGAATGTAAAATTTTTAAGGGCACCCACTGTACCTTTCAGGAATGGGCATTTTGTTTTTAAATACATTTCCCAAGGATTGTCTATAGAAAAATGCTGTATTTTAATCAAGCCAGTGCTTTGTTTTAGAGAAGGCCCTATGCAATTCTCATTTTATTTCAGCACCTACATATAATACATTATTTGACACAAGCCACTGTCAAATTTGGGGTAAAGAAAGGTACACCTTACTGGTCATAGTAGTCAACCCTGATAACTACTTTCTAGAGATTTTAATCCCCTCCAAAAAAAAAAAAAAAAAAAAAAAAAAAAAAAAGAGCCATAGGCAGAAATATCTTAATAAATATGTACATAAAATGCACCCAACAAATAGCAAATAAATTAATTTATTTAATTAAATTTTAAAAAATAAAATAAAATCCATAGCAGCAAATGGGAGAGGTTTGTATAAAGCAAAGGCCTGATTAAATTCCCACAAAGCCAAACAAAGTTTTTCCATGGTTTTCAAAGGGAGTTAGATTGGAGCCTAATCAACTTACTGAGCTCTTTTTTCCTTAGATTCCTCAGTGTGTGTGAACACAATATGGGCTGAACTCAGGGATGGGCCATGCTGTGTTCTAAAAACTTATTTCCAGGCTTTATTTGGAAATCTGAAGTAGCAGCACTCAAACGCTTGATTAAATTTTTTTTTCCTGCTTGCCAATGGGGACATTTCTCTTAGTAACCCTACGGTAACCATCCTCTGGTGCTTATCTAAGAACACCCTAGAGTACAGTGACTGCCTGGGGAAAACAGTGCAAATTTTGACTGATGGCTCCAAAGAAAAGCGTATTAAACAAATGGACAGCTATTTTTAGTTCATTTATAATCTGTAAGGTACCAGAAAAGAGTCTAAAAATGCACTTCAGAAAGACAAACTTTTGTGTTCATGTCCCATTCTGCAATCTTTTATAGGCTAATAAAAATATACATCCAAAGTTAATGACTCAGAAAATGTAATGACTCTGAAAAGCATGCTAATGTGCCTGGCTGTGTATGAACATGTAGGCACACGTTATCCAAGCATAAGTCTGTGCAATAGAATCAAATGTAGATATTGGGAAGACTTCCTGTTATACCTCTGGATAAATGATAAAAACCAAGAATATGGGGTGCAGGGGATATTGTCAAGGACAGCAGTTTAGGCAGGAAATTTCCTGAAAATAACTGTCTGGTAGAGAGAGGGTTTCTAACCACTTTTTAAATTATTACTACTCTATTGTAGAAGCTTTTAAGAAAATAGGCCAAGATTGCCCCCTCCTGAGGTAAGGAAGGGAGATTCCACAAAGACACCCTGGTGGAATTCCTCCCAAAGGGCAGAAGCTAAGGCTTGCCTTCGCTTCCCTAATGAGTCGGCCTATAAACTCCACAGATCTCCCAGGATTTGCCATGAGCCTGGACTATTTTGGAGGCTTTTTTCCCTCCACACCAGCTTTGGGCCAGAGAGGCACCACGCTCAACCCCCAGCAGTGGAGCCAGACTTGCAGGGACTCTACTGGCCACTGTTATGTAGCCCAAGGAACCCCGACTTTCAGGGGAATTCCCCAATGTGGAGATTGTACAATGGGAAAGATATGGCCTGAGGATTTATCACCTTTCCCAGATCATTTCTGGGAAGCCACAAGAGAATTATATGCATCCTCCACAACCCTGACCACACCCAACTTGGATTGCCCACTCCCTGCCCCTGTACAGATCCCACCCCATGGAGATTCCTCTGTAGAGCCCTAGAAAAGTAAAGGTGTAGAGCCACAGAGGTAGCTGACACCCTTCTTCAACATAGGAGGGTCTGCCTCCATGTGCAGATATCACGGGAGTATAGTTGGGACTAATTGCATAAATAAGATGAGCAGGAAAATCTGACGGGTTTGCACATCATTTATTGTTTTTGAACCAACAGTTAACTTCTGTATTGTTCGATCTTCTCATGTCCTCTGCTGATGTTTCAAATGATTGTTCCATTGAATTCAATGAAATGCCTCAGACATGGCTTAAACATTTGGCAACTTAAGATGTGTAGATCTGCCAAATATACTTGGGGCACTCAGCACTGTGAAGTGGTAAACAAACACTATTTCACAGCTGTAGGGGGTATACTACCAGTGATGTTTTGCAATGATCAGGTGGCAGTGCTATATAAATGGATGTGGGACTTGACTACGATAGGTTGGGATAGGTTCAGATCAATCAAAGCACAGTAATATTAAATTGCTTGTGTAATGTTGATTTTTAAAAAGGGCTGCAGAAGTGATCCTGACAATTAAAAGCTGGTGAGCCTAACTTTATTATCATCAAAATTGATAGAAACTATAGTAAAAAGTAGAATTGTCAGACAAACTGATAAGTGATTTGTTGGGGAACACACAACATAGCTTTTGTAAAGGGAAATCATGCTTTGCCATTCTATTAGAATTCTCTGAGGGCGTCAACTAGCATGTGGGATAAAGGTGATCCAGACAATAGTGGCCTCGTCTACACAAGAAAATCCATACCCCCTGAGCGGCATAGATAATCCAACCTAAGTCCCTTTGTAGATAGTGCTAGGTCAACAGAAGAATTCTTCCATCAACCTAGCTACCATCTCTCAGACAGGCAGAATAGCTATGCCGATGGGAGAATCCCTCCTGTCGATGTAGGTAGTGTGTACACTGAAGTGCTATAGCAGCACACCTGCAGTGGCACAGTTGTGCCACGGTAGTGTTTTAGGTGTAGACAAACTCATTGTGTACTTGGATTTTCACAAAGTCCTTGACAAGGTCCTCACCAAAGGCTCTTAAGCAAACTAAGTGGTCCTCTCATGAATCAGTAACTGGTTGAAACAAAGGGTAGGAATAAATTATCAGTTTTCACAATGGAAAGATGGCAACAGTAGGATCTGTACTGAGACCTATGCTATTCAATATTAATAATCTGGAACAAAGCGTGAACAGTGAAGCGGTAAAGTCTGTAGATGGTACAAAATTATTCAAGATAGTTAAATCCAAAACAGATTGTGAGGAGTTAGAGAGAGACCTCACAAAACTAGGTGACTAGGCAATGAAGTACAATGATAGGTTCTCAATTAGCTATTACCACCCCTGAAAGAGATCTTAGATCACCATTGAGGAGTTCTACACCACACCTTGCATACTATGTCCAGTTCTGATAGCTCCACCTCAAAAAGGATATAGTACAACTGGAAAAGGTCCAGAGAAGGGCAACAAAGATGATCAAGGGTATGGAATGATTTCTATACAAGGACAGATTAAAGAGATTAGGGCTGTTCAGCTCAGAAAAGAGACAACTTGGGGGGTGTATATGATAGAGGTCTATAAAATCATGAATATTGTGGAAAAGGTGAATAGAAAAATGTTATTACCCTTTCACACAATACAATAACCAGAGGTCACCTGATGAAATTAATAAGCAATTGATTTAATACAAATGAGAAAGTACTTTTTTACATAATGCACAACTAACTTATGGAACTCATTGCCATGGGAGGTTATGATGGCCAAAAATATGATTGGTTCAAAAAAGAACTTGATAAGTTCATAGAGGCGAGGTTTAGCAATGGCTATCAACCAAGATGGTCAGGGACACAACCACGTCCTTGGAGCAATCCTAAACCTCCAACTACCAGAAGCCAGGAGTGGAAGACAGGTGGATCACTTTACCTGAAGCTCTGGTATGGGCCACTATCAGACATGGAATACTGGATAAGATGGACCATGGTTTGACCCCAGTAAGGCAGCTCTTATATTCTTATGTACTCTATTTTTTTCCTTTGTAACAGATAAACGGTATTTAGGAGTTTCAGCTACTACTCACATTTCTATAAACTCTAAATCCTCTATCACCATCCAACAAAAATCCTCTGACTACCCTCAAGACTTACGCGTAAGTAAAGATCATACACATTATCCACAAATATACTTCCTTTCTTTTTCGTGTATCACTTAATGCTGTGCAAAGCCATGGGACTTGCATGGCTAAATCCTTGGACACTTTTTTGAATTAATAGGATTCAGTGTTAAAACCCACCTTTTAGTCTGTGCTTTTCATTCAGTTTGCCACATGTAATATTGTTCTCATTGTTTTTGTAACTTGTTCTACTGAATGGAGATGTGTCAGCCATATTAATGTCATGTCAAGAAGAGATTTCTGGGGGATAACAACAATTATGGAATAGATTAAAGCCTAGATTAGCAGTTTGCAACTGTTAAATATTTTATGGTATAAAGACTCCAAGAGTGCATATTGGTGGAGGAAATATATGTGGAGAAATTCATTAACTGGCAAGTAATCTTGCTGTGTCAGGAACAGCAGAATTATATCAGCTGTACTTCCATTATTACTGACCAATATCACAGCTAAACATTTTATATTATTTACAGAAATGCAGATATGTTTCAGAGGAGAGAAGAGTCCCAAATGTTAAAGGTACAATAAAAACACTTGTTTTGCAATTATACTATGAAAATGCCATTTTCTTATTCACTGTACATATGGGGATGAACAATATAAGTCGGGGAAGAAAGAATAAAAGGCCTATATTTTTCAAAATATCAGTCACTTTAAAAATTCAGCATATTACAATTTAGAATCCAGCTTCAGCTCAGTAACAACCCTGAAGTAATCACTTTCAAGCAGGAACATGCGTCAGTTAGCTCTCCATTCCTCAGGGACAGGCCAGCCCTGTGTAAAAATCAGATTTTTTTTCTCATTCTCTCTCTAATTATAAAGAAGAAAAAGGAGGGCGGGAAATATAATAGCGAGAGAGAAGTGGCAGGTCTGCTACATTCAGCTTTTGAGCAATTATAGAGTGCACTGGAGTCGCTTCTGACTTCAGCAGGAGCAGCTAGGAACAGAATCTGGCTCTATGCTTGGTTACCTAGCCAACTGCATCCATTCCACTACATACTCTGATAATTTTCTTTTAATTGTAATGTCACCAAAAGTGGCTGCTATTAAAAACTCACCGTTTGTCAATATTTACTGTACACTGGTGTCAGAGGATATCAGAATTCTAAACTGTTCCCCCAGTTTAGAATGTAATAGTTGTGCTAATAGTGTGACAACCCTTGTCATATATTGACTTTTCAATGGCTTCCAGTTTAACACTAATTCTATCTGTATCTTATTTCAAAATCCCATAATTTTAAGATAGTTATAAATACATCCTCCAATTATTTCTTTTCTATAGGGTAGTTACTTGTAAAGTTACTTGCATAAATGAGATTTGTACTCAATTTAAGTTATCTTCCCAAGCATTTAGATAAGAATATATCTCAAAAGCATAATGCTATAGACGTCTATGAAGGTTCAGCAGCACGTACACATAAAAATTAGAAATCTTATTTCAGAAAAAACAAACTGTACCCTTGTTCAACATATATTCTGAAAGACAAAAAACTGAAAACACAAGGCTAAGAGCTTAAAATAATAGAAAATTGCATTAACAAATATTATATAAATCAATAGCAAATGACAACTTCTCTATAGCTATTGGTATTTTTAACCATCCAATAGAATTTAATAGAAAACCTAATACCCACAGTTCTGTAAAATTCTATGAATGGTTCAAATTCATGTAGAAAATCCATATAGAAAGGTTATTATTCTCTACTCTATTTTATAGGTTTTTACAGTAATTTCTACATTATACTATTACATTTCTATAAAATTATGTTTTATAGGATTTTTCCATAAAGGTTCTTAAATGTTCTGTATTGTGTTGATTCTTCAAAATGTTCAGTTATCCTATGTTTGGCAAAATTGACACCTGTCTAATAATGGTCTTATTTAAAAGAGGGGAAATTAGGGACAATTGTAGCCTATACTGCCCTGGGAGTGTCAGACTTTGGGCATTTACTGCTACCCTGCTGTACTAATAGTGCCCACTGCCACAGAATCACATCTGTCTTGGATTTCTCCACTATCCTATTCGATAAATAAATGTCCTTATTAACATTCTCAGATAAGAATGATGTAATTTGAAGGCTCAATAGTGCAACACTCAACTTTTTATAAAAATTTGATGTAGAAATTGGGCTAGAAATTATCAAGAATTCAAATTGTGGTATGAGAGCCAAAATTTTCTAGCTCCAACCCAGGCAAAAATACCTTGAAAATATCCTCTGTCTAGGGTTTTGCCATTATATCCTCTACTATCCATACATAAAAGATTAAACAAATAATAAACTTCCAAAAAGATCAACTTGGGGGGAAATGACCATTTTTTATTTTATCCGTATGGGTTCACCCAACCCCAATTACCTATAGGATTAAATTTTAAAAGTAGCTAATATATTTTTAATGGACTCCACTTCTATTTGTTGAATTATTACAAACCAGGTTACAATACAGTTACTTTTTATAGTAGTTTACTGACATCTAACATTCAGAATTGACATGTTAACAAGAAAGAAAAACGTATTAATATTTTTGGCTTTTCTTTGACATTTTGACTCATTACAGAAATTGGTAATGAATATATTTTTAAACAAAAAAATTCGAGCAATTAGCCTACTCTATTTGCACCCTTGACAGCCACACAAATCTTGTTTAAAAAAACCCCAATTCATATGTAAGCTTAAAAAGCAGAGGTCAGGTCTATGTTGTATATTGGTATAACTATGTGGCTCAGTGGTGTGAAAAATCCACACCCCTGCACGACATAGTTATACTGACCTAACACCCCCCCCCCCCCATGTAGACAGATCTATGTCAATAGGAGAGCTTCTCCCGTCGACATAGCTACCGCCGCTCAGGGAACTGGATTAACTATCCTGACGGCATAGTAGCATCTTCACTAAAACATTACAGTGGCACAGCCGCACTGGACATGAAGAGAAGTCCAGATTTTCAGGATAAATGTTGAGTGTCTCACAACATGAAAAGAAGAGGTTTCCAGTTAGATCACTTTCTATTAATATAGCCTCTATGACACAGATAAGGGTATATAATCACACTAACCCTTTACAAGCGATGAAAAATGTACTTAGGAAATACTTTTTAATTAAGATTCATAGTGCAAGGTGTATCCTAAGTGTAGAGTGTTTTACCTTTTCTTTACTATTAATGTATGTTATTGAAGATATTCCTGTATAGTTAGCAGATGAAAG
Source organism: Emydura macquarii macquarii (assembly GCF_026122565.2). NCBI lineage: Eukaryota > Metazoa > Chordata > Testudines > Chelidae > Emydura > Emydura macquarii. Next base: position 6,242,195 of record NW_027133199.1, read on the forward strand.
TGACATCAAAATCGAATAAAGGTGATTGAGCCAAATTCCCTCAGGTGCCATTTAACTGACTTCAGTGGAATTACTCCAAGGATTAATTTGATCTATTATGTTTATTATAATAATTATTCTTGTTTCACATTTTGTAACACAGTATGTCCTGGTTAATATTGCTCATACAATACATTTTGAATGAAATATAATACCATTGCAGAAAATATAATTGTGCTACCAATGAGTTGGCTCAAAAGAAAAACCCAATTAACAGAACATTAATTAAAGAAAAACACCTAGCTAAATGTTACTCTCAGTTACACAGCTGCAACACCATTGCCTTCAGAAAGGTTGTAATGTTGGTACAGTGAGCAGAATTTGATCCACTGTTTCAGTGAGCCCATTAGTGGTACAAACTATGCTCTTACTTCCAACACTATATAAATATAAAGCTCAGTGAGATGTCAGTGGAATTAAGATCAGAATTTAGCTTGTGTTTATATCAAAGTAAACAGGTCATTTATATATATACATCCATATCCATATATGGATATATCCATCACTGCCAATTATTAAATCAAGACTGGATGTTTTTCTAAGAAGATCTGCTGTAGTTCAAATAGGAAAGTTCTATGGCCTGTGTTATGCAGGAGCTCAGACTAAATGATAACCATTGTCCCTTCTGGGTTAAGGCTTAATCATGAATCTATGAGTATGAAGTTCATCACATAAGGCTTATATATATTGGGTAAATACAAGTTATATAGTTACTGATACTAAGAGCCTAATCCAGCTCTACTGAAGTCAATGGGAAGACTTTCAATTATTTCAATGGGCATCGGGATCAGTGCCCATTGAGCAAGATTTGAAATATTGCTTCTGATCTTGCTCTCATTGAAGAAATGGCAAAATTCCCCAATCACTTCACTGAATAAACGCCCACTGGGCCAAATTCATGGTTAGTGTAGCTCCAGTGTAGTTGCACCAGGCATGCATCTGACTCACCAAGTATATTTGGCCCAAGTGAGGTATTAAGCCACTTTTGCTAAAATCACATCTGTCCTGTGGCAAGAAGCAGGTGGAGCAAACAAATATAAAAAACAGTATATTGTTGTCACTGAAAGCTTCCAACATTCACTATCTATTTTATCATTCTGTACCGGCACCTGGAAAAAGAAGAGGTTACTACCTAACAGTATATTGTAAATTCCCTGTTTTTTCCTTCTGATTGTAAGAGCTTATCTGGAGAAGGAATCTAAACTGTAACACTACCCTTCTTCGAGTGCTTGCTCATGTCTATTCCACTGCACGTGTGTGCACGCCTCCATGCATAGTTATCAGAACTATTTTCCCTTTAGCAGTATCCATAAGGCTGGCTCCGGCACCCCCTGGAGCCCCACACATATGCTGCAATATATGAGATGCTGCCAGCCCTATGCCCCTTCAGTTCCTTTTTTCTGCCCATGATGGTTGCTGGAACTGCTTCGACTTGCACAAGCGCTCAATCCCTTTTGTTCTCCTTAATCATATGTTGTTTGTCTTAGTTAGGTAGATTATAATTTAAGTGTTGTTAATAGTGGTAGGTAGTCACTTAGGATAGTCCCGGCTGGAACTTTGCCGGGAGCGGGTTATGCCCCGGTCACTGGGCTTCAAACTGTGTGCCTCCTGTGGGATGGCCTTTTTGCTGAGTGATCCCCATGATAGTTGCCTAAAGTGCCTGAGGAAGCTCATTGTAAGGACAAATGCAAGATTTGTAAGGCTTTCAGACCTCGGACTCAAAAGGACAGAGAAATCTGTTTGAAAGCCTCACTGATGGAGGCAGCACTCAGACTGGCCTCTGAATCAACCCACTCTACTTTGGTACCGAGGGTGGCCCCGCCCCAGCACCGGACTCTCTCATTGCCGTTGAGGAAGAAGCAGCATAAAAAGCGCACAAAGTGGGGACGCTCCCCTGCACCGTCCAAGAAAGCAGGATCAAGCACAGGGGCGCACTAAAGCCAGGCATGAGAGACTCGCTCACCACTGCTGGAGCCTATCTCCAATCAGAGAGCCACCCCCAACTCTGAGGTGTTTCAGGTGTCGAGAACCTTGTTGACCTTGCCCGCGCTGCCCCTGCCCTGGCCTCTGCCCATCGAAGGGGCCAGTGTTGCAGGGGAAGCCCACATTGGGACAACCTGGTTGGCCCAGGCAATCCCCAGAGCAGGGAGGAAGATCCCCAACAGCCCGGTCGCCCCAGGTGGAGGGGTTGATGTGGTGACACTCCCCCAGAAGTCACTCCAGGTTGCGGTCACTGGAGCACTCCACTTTGGTGGGACATGGAGCGAGGTCGCCTTCCCGGCACCATCACGATCCCTGGCACTGGGCAAGGTTCATCCCAGGAGGCGGCACCTATTGGGGTCGCCTGCAAGAGGCCACTCCCCAGAAGGAAGTCAGCACCTCTCCTGCTCCCCAGTACCGAGAAGTTCACCCGCACTGGTGCGGTGCAGGACCCGGTCGCTGGAGCCTGACTTGGCACTGAGAGGGAAGCGGCACCGTAAGTCATCAGTGCCCAGGCGCCGCTCTAGGTGTTCTAGTTCCCAGTCAGAGCATTGTTTCCCAGGTCGGCACCGGTCGCGGCACCAGCACTAGGTCTCATCGTCATCACAATTGACGAGGTCGAGAGGCCATTCTCCAGAGCTCCAAAGCACCCACAGAACAGGCCATCACTCCCCTGACACTCAGCCCCACCATGGTTATCGGACAGTGAGTTGGTGTTCTCTCAAGAGGACGGCCACCGGGTGAGTTGGCGCCACCAGCATAAGTTGCCAGAACACCCTTCAGCTCAGGCGGCCCCAGGATGGCCTCAAGGGCACCTGTACCATGTACCATATTGGAGACCCTTGGGGTTTCCTGTCGGGCCAGGTCCATAGTCCTTCAGGTCATCTGGGGTGCAGTCTGTGCCACAGGCACCAGAGAAGGACCATCGTTCGACCTCTGATGACAAGTCGGACCCCGAGGAAGGGACCTCGGTGGGGCCTCTTGTCAGAGGGAAGTGATACCACTACCCACCGTACCCTTCCAGTCCTCCTCCTCTTCCCCAGACGAGGCAGTCACCCAGGGACACTCACCCACAAAGCAAAAGGGGATCTGAGACCCATACTAGACCTGCATCATATCTCAAGAGGCTGAAATTTTGCATGGTCTCCCTTGCCTCCATCATTCTCTCCCTGGATCCAGGAGACTGGTATGCCACCTTTGACCTAAAGGACACATACTTCCCCAGCCACAGGCGTTTCCTCCATTTCACAGTAGCTGGCTCCCACTACCAGTTTGCAGCGCTCTTCTTTGGTCTTTCCTCAGCCCTGAGGGTGTTTACAAAATGAACAGTGGTGGTGGTGGCGGCACACCTGAGGCACAAAGGGGTCCAAATATTCCATTGCCTGGACAACTGGCTAATCAGGGACAGATCCAGGGCCCAGGTCCAAAAACAGTATAGATCTGACATGCGCCACCTGCTGCCAGGTGGGCCTGCTAATAAACTAATGGAAGCCTACATTAACTCTGGTGCAGTGGATAGAGTTCATCGGGGCAGTCCTGGACGCTTTCCAAACCAGAGCTTTCCTACCCCAGCCACGCTTCGAGGAGATGTCCGCCATCATCGTTCGCCAGGCACTGTCTGCAGCTGTTAGACCATATGGTGGCCTGCACTTACCTAACGAGGCTGGCTCGCCTAAGACTCAGACCACTTCAGTCGTGGATGGCCTCAGTTTATGCCCCAAATAGACATTCCCTGGACTGGGTGGTCACAGTGCCCCCACAGATCTTAGCTACGCTAGACTGGTGGCGGATGCCTCGGATTTTGGGTGGGGGGCCCATATCAGCACCAACCTCGGCACACAGGGGGTCTGGTCGAGGGAGGAGAGGTGCATGCATATCAATGAGAGAGAGTTATGGGCTACTTGACTAGCATGTGGAGTGTTCCTCCACTTTATTGCGGGCAAAGTGGTGCAGGTACTGACAGACACTACAGTGACAATGTATTACACCAACAGCCAGGGGGGAGCTCGTTCCTCAGCCCTCTGCAGGGAAGCCATTTGTCTGTGGGACCTGGCAGTGAGGCACAATTTTCACATAATAGCCTCTCACCTCCCAGGAGAAAGGAACGACGAGGCAGACCACCTCAGGTGGTCATTTTTACCCTGCCACAACTTGTCACTGCATCTAGCTGTGGTCTCTATGATTTTCCAACAGTGGGGCTCTGAGATTAGGATGTTGACCTTGGAGCCTCCTTATACTCTGTTCTACAAAGATACGGTTCAGTTGTGGCCACACCCAGCCTTCCTGCCTAAGGTGATTTCCCAATTTCATTATAACCAAGACTTTTTCTCCCTATGTTTTTTCCCCAAACTGCATGGTTTGGAGGATGAGAGGAGGTGGCACACACTGGATGTTAGGCAGGCACTAGCATTCTACATCGAGCGCATGAAACCGTTCTGGAGATCTACACAACTCTTCATCACAGTGGCTGATCAAATGCAGGGCTTACCTGTTTCCACCCAGTGCAACTCATCATGGATAACTTCCTGCATCAAGTTCTGCTATGAACAAGTGAAGGTGCTGCTTCTGGGGATAATTACAACCTACTCAAGCTTCATCTACAGTCTTCCTAGCAAGAGTGCCTGTGCAAGACATCTGCAGGGCTGCCACCTGGTCACCTGTACACACCTTCACGTCCCACTATGCTATCGTACAGCAGATGTGGGCTTTGGCAGAGCACTGCTACAGGCAGCTCATCTGTAACTCCAGGCCACTTCCAAGGTATTGCTTGCGAGTCACCTACAATGGAATTGACATGAGCAAGCACTCGAGGAAGAAAAGATGGTTACTTACCTTGTAACTGTTGTTTTTCGAAATGTGTTGCTCATGTCCATTCCATGACCCACCCCCCGTCCCCGCTACCGGAGTTGGGGGCAAGAAGAAACTGAGGGGGCATAGGGCCGGCAGCACCTCATATACCGCAGCATGTGCGCGGGGCTCCAGAGCCAGGCCTACAGGTACTACTAAAGGGAAAAAGAGTTCCAGTAACCATGAACAGAGGTGTGCACACACCTACAATGGAATGGACATGAGCAACACATCTTGAAGAAAAACAGTTACAAAGTAAGTAACCGTCTTTCACGTTAACTTAAATCTTGGATTTTTGAAGGAGCCAAAAGCCAGATTTTCAAAGACATTTAGATGCCTAAAGATGTAGATGGACACATAGCTGCCTAGACACTTCTGTAAATCCCACTAACTTACATTGATTTCAGTGGATAATCACACTAGGGTCTGTCTGTCTCTCTAGGCCCCTATATACCTTTACAAATTTTCCCCCAGGTGCCCAACTTGTATTGAATTCTAATGGATCTGAATGCCCCTTTTCTTTAGATTGCTTTGAAATTCCTACCTAAAAAACATAAATAATTCAAAACAACAAGATATATTGTTCATTCCCTGCCATTTTCATTTGCATATGACAGAGTTCCTTACTTTTTTGGGGTCTGATTCTGTTCCTTTTGAGGTCAATGGCATAATTCCCATTGAATTCAATAGAAAACATCACTGATCCCATTAATATGATTAATTCCACACATCTGTTAAAGAGAGAGAAGGATATTTTGTATTCTTCTAGGGAGCTTTCTGCATTACTTACCTTTATATTATTCGATGTTAGACATCAGGAAAGCTTGTGATGTCAAATGTTACCTTGTAAACTATATGACAAATGGCATTCAGCTCTGGCATAAATTATTTCCACTGACATCAATAGTTTAGCCCATTTATGTCAGGGCTAAATTTGGCCCATTAGCTTGTTACTGAATCATTTTGCAGTATACATGAATATATAGAATAATTTCCTTTCATTATCATGATTAGGTGCATTCTTATTTGTATTTAGTGCTGTGCAATTTACATGCAAGAAGAAATAATATGTTCTTAATGAAATTCCAGATTTCAACAGGGAAGTTGAATTATCTTTCCGAACACAACAGCAAAACCCAAAATATCATCCTGCACCCAGGTAGGAATATAGGAATCACATGGGCTAGTACTAGATTCTGCAGAGAAAGTTAAAAACCCTGCACATGGAAAACTGTGCAGTCCCATACTATGAAGGCATGATTTTTTTCTAATACCATTCAGTAATTATGTTATATCCTGAAGCATGACAGATGGTCATTGTAATTTTCATTCAAGCTATTATAACTGCAGATACTCTTCCTATTTATAGTCTTACTACATTGAGTTCCTCAGTAATAGTCTATAGCAGTGAGTTCCATAGATTACATAAAGAAGTGTTTTCTTCTATATATGCTTTGTATTTTGTTTCCTGTTCCTTTCATTAGGTGCTCCCTTGTTTTTCTTATTAATAAGGAACATCTTATTAAGTTTTTCTAGACCATTCACTGTTATATAGGTCTGTCATAATTTTTCTGTCTTTTCTCCATTTTAACCCCCCTTTTCACTCTCTCTCTTTCAATGTCATTCACACCCCCTTCCTAAATTATTTTTTAAACAAAAAGACAGGGTAAGGAAATTTGAAGTATATAATGATTTAACTTTTGTCCTTTGAAAGATACCATACTAGCATTTTGTAGTGACAGACTGTTAATGGTTGGCAAAACGGATCCTATTTTTCTTTTCAGCTACTTGAGAAGGAAGGTATTTCACAGTGTGAGTAAGTGTGGCAGAAAATGGCCCTTAATTGTTTGTGACTAGATTCTTGGTTTGTGAATTAGTGGTCCTGTAACATGCAATTATGCAGTCAAAGTCCTTTCAAACTAAAGAATGTAAAAGACATATGATCCAATGCCAACTGAAGTCAATAAAAAGATTCCTATTGCCACGAGAATCAGCCCATAGATTTCCCAGATACTAGCAAAGAGCAAGCTTTATTTAATTAAGGAGTCTTCCAAGCACTGAATACACATGGACAAGAAACTCAAAACACATTAATATTTTATTTAAATAGCATTATTTGAGATTTATGGCTAAAATTCAAGTTACAAAGGAGTAAAACCAGTCCCGGGGAAACCTTAATCAGTGCAGAAATGTTGGTTTAAGGAAACTTTCCTGTTAAGAGAGACACAAAGAGTAGTTCTGTAAAGTAGAATCATGCAAAGGTAAGTGAATCCATAATGTTTTCCCCCTATATTACAGAAGTAATATCCTTCAGTAATGTCACTGAGGTTGTTTACATTAGGATTGAATTTGGGACAGTGACTTTACCTGCCAACATTTCAAGCTTAACATGATTTCTGAAAAATCAAGCTGTGGCTTTCTTTTTATTTGATATATAGTCATCCTTTGTGACTTGTGTGAATCCAAGTAAAACTTGATTTAAGTTTGAATTACCTCAAATCCAAAATGCAACTCAAACTCAGAGCAAAACTCAGGGGATATGAATCCATAAGAAGCAAAAACTGATGGGACAGTTTTATGAACCCCTGCAATGTGAGATAAGCAACTATCACATATAAAGAGGAGAGCAACAAAAAGGACAAAAGGTCTAGAAAACATGACCTATGAGGAAAGATTGAAAAATGGTTTTGTTTAGTCTGGAGAAGAGAAGACTGCGGAGGTACATAAGTCTTCAAATACATAAAAAGTTGTAAAGAAGAGAGTGATAAATTGCTCTCATATATTGAGGACAGGACAAGAAGTAAAGGGCTTAAATTGCAGCAAGGGATATTTAGGTTATACATAAGGAAAAACTTCCTAAACTATAAGGCGTAACTAGCAAGATTGTGGAATCTCTATCATTAGAGGTTTTTAAGAACAGGTTAGACAAACAGTTGTCAGGAATGGTCTAGTTATTATATAAGTCCTGCCTCAGGGCAGGAGACTGGACTAGATAACCTATTGAGGTCCCTTCCAGTCTTACACTTCTAGGATTCTATTACTGTAGTTCCTATGCACCAACCTTTAACACTATTCCCTTTGTGGTCATTAGAGCCCAAGCATAGAAATTTTTTCATGTTACATTCATCCCACATTTTTCTTGTCTTCATTCTTAATTTTTAATAGATGATTCTGATCCAAATTCATCCCTGATGGAACTCAATGGAGTTTAGATTTTTCCATATTTTTCTCTGCATATATGCAATATCATAATCAATAACAGATCCAGTATTTGCATTTATGTAACATTATTTTCATTATTTACTACTTTCTTCTAGACTTCCTTGTATGCGGAGTATTAAAGGTTTTCAAGGTGCGGGTAAGAATCCTTTACAAGATTCCATACAAAAAACCCCTATAAAACAGGAATGGATAAGTCCTAGTGTCACAAGTACGTATCTGTGCAAATACTTCTATGATGAACTAGAAAATATTAGTTAAAAATAATACAGCTACAGTGTGTGCCTGCGTGTTTGTTTGAGTTACTTGCTATGGAGTTGGATCAAAAAGGGTTGTTGAAGTAAAACAGTGATACAGATAAGAGTTCTTGGGGAAACACTGGGAAGCTGTTTATTGGGGAATGCTCCCTACATAGCTCCATCCAGTTTAAGAATATTTTACTCTTTCTCAGACTAAGCTCAGGACAGAGGAGATACTAATTTATTACAGGGCTCTGGGACTACAAAAAGGAGAGGGTGGGGATAAGCTAACTGAGGCTGCCCAAGGAGTGTCAGTGAGAGATGGCAGTCACACAAGGCAACACACAAAGTCAGAGGGAGCATGCAGAGAGTAGTACAATCTGCTCCTCCCAGCCACAGAGAGGAATTAGTTGGGCTGAGAGGAACTTACAGAAGCTTTTAAGGAAAGATTAAGGTGTAGGTAAGGGGAAATATGCATATAGGACTCTGTTATTGTAACCCTTTGCACTGCATGCTATAAACCTTTGTATGAAAGAATAAATAATGCTTTGTTTTGAAGAAGCTGTTTTTGAGTCACTTATCAGCCACTGACACAGGCTCCCAGAGGAAAAAGCCAAATTCAGCTGTGCCTGTCAAGCTAACATGGCTGGGGAACAGGGAAGCTATAGCCCAGAGATCCAGTCTAAGTAGATGAACTGCATGGTTCAACTCAGAATGAGGTGCAGGAAGTCAGGCATGTCACCTGAGGGTACACACAAGAGGGACAAAGAGTGGTCTAAGGTGTGTCTGGCACAGTAACCATGACAGCTTTGTTCAATTCTACTAATTTGATCTGCATCTTTCTGGTTCTGATTACCAGTATTCAAGAGCAGTCTCCCCAGAGTCATATAGAGAAAAATACTCATCTCTCCAATCAGAAAATGAGGCTTCAGTATATGCTGCTATAAGCATTGGCCTTTTTACTGCCAAATCACATTGCAAACATATCAAATCTGCTGTCCTTTATCACTCCTGAGTAATCTGGTCTTCATTTTACCCAAAACAATTTTTAGTTGACAAAAAATTTATTTGGCTCATTCCTAGTTATTGGTTATACAAATTGCTGTTTACAGTAATGTTCCCATAACACCACACGAGCTCATAAATAAAAGAAAACAAAAACAAAACCCTCCACTAACCAAATTTAACACAGGAAAGAAGAAAGAGACAGAGATTTTGTTTTCTTTTAACCTTAGGGAAGCAATCAGATATTATGGCGATAGGAGCCATATAGTTATCTAATTAGGTATCAAGATAGAATGTGAGCAGGGTTATTGTTAGTTATTACTTGCTTCTCCAGTGTTAGTTATGAAAGAATGGGACATCTACTATATAAGCAGAAGATTTTACTATCAGTTTGTAATTAGTGGAATGTAGACAGTGTTTCAAGCATAAACACTCACTGAAGGGAATATCTCCTTGTATAGGTTGATGTATGAACAGTCTGTGTTAACGAATAAGAACTAGAACATATAGTACTTATAAATATAAATATAAATAAAGTATCTTTGATTTTTTTTTCTTTTCATTGCATTAATGCTCCAGCCAACCTTTACCCAGCTCCCAAAACCTTTATCATCTCCTTTGACTACTTTTGCAAATGCATTTATGTATTGCCAACACAAAAATCTGAGCCGCACTGAATTTAAGGGCTGTATAAGATAAAGTTACTATAAACACCATCAGGAAAAAATGCAATGATTTCATGTATTTTTATTAGACCTGGGATCAAATATTCAGAAGTGCTAAGTGACTTAAGCTCCTAAGTCCCATATTTAACAGACCAAAGGGCCAGGTTTTTAAAGTTTTTAGGTATCTAAAGATGCAGACAGGCACCTACGGGGATTTTCAAAGCCTCCCAAATGACTAATTCCCATTGATTTCACTAGGTACCTGAATACCTTTAAAAATCTGGACCCTAGTGGGATTTTCAAAAGCTCCCAAGTAGGTTAGGCATCTAATTCCCACGGAAAATGTCATTTTGGTTGAAATTTTCTGAGTGTTAATTAAAAAAAAAAGGGAACTTTTTTCAAGGAATTTGGGGGACATTTTCAGTGAAAAACAAGATTTTCTTGTGGGAAATAAAAATTAAACTAAAATGTTTTTTAAAATAATTATTTTAAATACCAGCTCTAATTTTTATATTTAAATCAATCAAAATCTCCATTTTAAAAAAAAATTTACTCAAGGCTTGAACAAAATTTCGAGGCGGCTGCACCACAGTTCTACACAAAGCAGGGACCGTTACATTGAATTTATGCCCAACTTGCTGTAAAGCATATGAAATCTTGCTTATATGGCTGCCTTTCCACCCTCTTCCCTTCCCTTTTCCCTCCCTCTCCCCTCTCCTCCCCCTTCCCCCCACCCCCTCGAAAGCAGCAACTAGTTCTGTATCTACAATCAACTGTGGATGCAAATAACAGAACTTTGGTATCTAGTGACCTGATTTGCATCTGCAAACTGGATATGTACACATAACCACAATTTGACACACAAAATTGATTGCAGACACAAAATAAGAGCCAGGGTTCCAGATCCTTTAAACTTTGGTTCACAGCCTTCATTTAGGAACTGATCCAACACCCAATGAAGACAATAGGAGACTTCTGACTCACTTCAATAGGCATTGTTTAATGTCTTTAAAAATAAATTTAATACTGTTAGAAACCAGAATGCAGTACACATGTGCACAAAATATGCATTAATTTTAAACACATGAAAACTATTACTTTTCTGTCAAATAACTTGTTTTCAAGATTGGGAATCTTCATTATTCCAGAATGCACTATGGTCATAACAATAAAACTGATAGTGCAAGAAAGACAGATAAAACATAATGAAATACAGTTTGGATAAACAGAGCAGGCCCATGTGATAGACCCTAGCAAGAAAAGATAGAAGACCTAGATAATCACATTTTTCTTTTCCTGTCTTATAATAATTTATTGTACTCTTTTCTCCATGGCATTTTTCAAAACAAACAAAATATTCTGTTATGTAAGTGACATGCTCATGACATGCTTTTAAATATTGTTAAAATAACCCAGTTTTATTCCAGTATTGTTTATACATTAACTGCTGTCTGACTAGCAAGAATTAGAAATGTATGACTGCTTTCAAACCTTCCACCTGTGCAACAAGTAGCAGATATCACTTCTCTGAACACACACTACAGGACCTGAGCCAAAGCTCAAAGACTTCAGTGGGCAGACCCATATTCAGTAGAGAAACAGAGCTTCTGAACGTTTAGAGATTCCGTGGATGGGTGGACAGAAGTGGCATCCCCAAACAGTGGGATTGTAAGTGGTTCTAATGTACCCCGGACCAAGCACTGCTAAGGCTACAAACATAGATCCATGGAAGTCAAACGATATAAAATATGGTAGAAGGTTTTGTTACCCTTATAGCACACAGATAACCATAAAGCACTGTTTTGACCATGGGGCCCTTAAAAATTCTGTTGTAAATAAATATTATATATTTAATATTTGCAAGTGACTTTCATTGTGCATGAGCCTCAAGTGAACTAAAGGAATCCTTGGAAAATCTGGAATGAAGAAGCGAATGAAATCTGAAATCAGTGGAGTTATACCATATGAACCAGATCAGAATCAGGCCCCTTTATTTTAAAATGTTACCATCACAAAACTATATTTTCAAGTAATAAACACTACACTTTAAAGCAATAAGGCACCTTTGCTGGCAAAGTGAGGTAAGGTTGAAGTGCAGAATGATGTAATTTTTCTCCCATTAATTTATGTTTATAGGGTCCAGATTAAACATACAAAACTGTTCAATTGAGAGGTCACCATCTCCAGTAAAGCACAATCCTTCAGAACGTAGATCAGAACATGTATATGTAAATCTGCAAACACAGCATCTTACCAAGCCTGTTGAAAAGGTAAACAACCCTCTGATACATCAAAAAGTCAATTTCTTACCAAAGGGATGTATTAGTAGTAGTAATATTTCTTGTTTGTATTACAATGGTGCCCCACTTATGGACCATGATTTTATCCCTTTATATTCTGCATGTGTACACAATGACATATTCACAACAATTATATACTAACTCTATCTAGGAACCTAAGAGGCCTGGAAACTGTGAATGCTTAGTGTAATGCTGCCTGCAGGGACTCATGACCATGAATACCAACCTCAGAGCAGACTGTTAAGAATCAGGGCACAAACCACAAATTGGTTTTGAATTCTATATTAAGATTTCACCAAGCAATAATCAAGTGTAAACTCCTCAGGTACTATAACAGCCTAAACAGAGTCCTAGTCCCAAAGGACCAGACACTTACCCCAGGTCAGTTGCACCTTATATCTGGCACCGAAGACAACGCTTGTAGCCAATCCTATAATAAACTGTATAAAAATTAAATAGTAAAAGGAAATGAGAGCTATTTACAAGGTTAACGCAGATAGATATGCGAGTTATAATCTTATGCTTAAGTTTCAAAAGGTAATGGAAGCATATATAATAAGCAAGCTCCATATCAGGGGTTTTCAGCCTCTCTCTTCCTGAGACCCCTACAACACGCTATAAAAACGCCACAGCCCACCTGTGCCACAACTGATTTTCTGCATATCCAGTAGATTAAAAGCTGTATTAAATTGATAGTTATACACTTAAACACACCCAGATATATAATATAAAAAAACAAAAGGATAAGTACAAAAATAAAAAAACTGAATATTATTTTTGTTTTACTTACTCATTGTAAGCCCAGAGGGGGTTGGGCTTTGGCCCAGGTGCAAGACTCAGGCTTCAGCCTGAGGTTTATGCCTAGAAAACCTTGCACCCAGAGTCCACGTAGCACTGACATACAGTTTCTTCTTGTTAGGGGTTTTTAATCTTCTTTCGCCCTTGTGTTCTGAGCTGCAAACTCAGTTGATGGGAAGTAACCATTTATATGACATCTTCACAGAGGAGACGGCAGAGTAACAAAGTCCTTTATTCTCTTTAATGTTCCACAATAGTCGGTTGGGTGTTAATGGATCTTTCCTGTTGGGCAGGATATAACACCTTTTGCTGAAAATCAGCACTTCACACTAGTTAATGTCTCTCTCCTGTCTGGTGATTTACACAGTCACAGAAGTTCTCAATACAACCATTCAAATATTATCTTACAATATGGGATACAAGTGTTATAAGTGAGATTACTCCATGCAGCAACTCACAAGCATTCAATAGTCTAAACACATCCTTATAATTCTACTACTTATTTTAACAATACTAACACAGGTGAACCAGACTAATTCCAGCTACATATTTGTCAGTGTTTAATTGAGATGCAGGACTTTGGTACCTGGCCTGCCAGTGATACAATTAATACCTCTGAAAAATCAGAGGTATTATGGATTTATTGCCTAACTTTAAGCACAGATTTTTTTTAAATGTTTCCCTTAATGTAACTATACTTACCTTGGTAATTATTTTGGTCACAGCTTGTGTCATGAACACAATTCTCCTTTAAATGCAAACTGTATCTAATTAGTATATTTTCACTGGCTTTTGCTTCTGCAAACTGTACTTCATTTCTATATATGAAGTATAATATCTCACATTTCAGGATTTAAATAAATATGACTGGTATATTGGAGAATTTGATCGTCAGAAAGCAGAGGAAGCTTTGATACAGGAGAACACGGTGAGTATCACTAATCTTTAAAGCAATAGGTTTAACTTTTGGAGAAAGGTTTTATTATGCAGCATTCTAGTTTGGTACAGAATATATGAACAGGGTTGGCAACATTTCTTTCAAAATCACTTCTGGCTTGTTTTTCATTGTTGAGTTTTGCAGCTGTTAATTATGTTTATTTCAGAAGGTATAATTTACACACTAATCAGTCAAAGAAACGTATATGGCCAAATTCTTTGTTGATTTACAACCCAGGCAATATTAATGGGAGGCACACTGTTCCCTCAGGGCAGCATTGGGTCTATTTTTGTCTTTTTTTTTTTTTTTTTTTTTTTTTTTTTTTTTAAAGGTATGGATAGTCCTAAAAATACACACACATCTTGCAGTTTTGTAGTACATTAATGTGCTTAAATGCTTTGCTGGATCAGGACTAAAGAAAGACTAATGCCATAATGCACTGCCATATTTTCCCCTGAATTAAATATGCTTATTTTAGCAACATTATTTATTTCTAGGCAACCCAACATTTTCCTTTAAATATAACAGTATAACAGTAACAGAGTGTGCTGCTCCCAGGGCAAGCTTTATGGGCCTTGGTCAGGAAGGGACCCCAATTTTGAGAGATGGCCCTAGTTAATTTGTATCACACAGGAGGCTCCTGCCTATTGGTAGCTCCTCAGAGGAGGCACTTCTTACACTTTTTGACAGACTAAGGACCAAGAATCAGAATTAGCAATGTGGAAGGGCAGGGGAGAGAAGCTAAGAAAGAGGATGTAAGCTGGTGGACTCAATCACCAGCATAGGAAAAATAATCAGCAATGCTCCATTCACACCCATTGTCTCAGGGCTCTGTTCATTGGTCAACAAAGGAAATATGAAGTGACAACATAAAGTAACAGCCCCAGTCTCAGACCAGATTGTGGGCCCTACTGGCCTTCAGCAACTTTTTGGCCAGAACCTCCACTCAGCCTATGTAGGTCCACCTTGCAGTCTACTGCATTTCCAGGAGAATCTTCTCTCCACCGTCTCATGGTCCCAGGCTACCTCATGGAGCTCAGGACCTCCTTTATATCCCTTAGCTGGAAGTCATCAGACCCAATCCCCTGATGCTGCCTAGCTGGGTTGGATGATTCCCAGTATCTGACTTCCTGACTCCTTGCTAGAACAGGGCTGTCTGCTCCCCAGCCTTCATGGCCCATAAAAGGTCAGACCATCCTGTTACCCAGGACCCAATCCCAAGAGCAAAGAGTAATAATTTCTTTAGTGAAATTCTTTGCTGTTAGGTTTGAGTCCCCTATCATTAGCTTGGTTGCTCTCCTCCTCCCTCTCCTGCCTCTGCATAGTCTTAAAATATGCACCATAAAGTCAACATTGTGCAAGATTCCTCAAATAGTAAATGTCGCCCAATCCTACCTTACATGATCCCTACTGCTAGAAGCGCTCTTAAACCAAGTCAAAACATACCAGATGGTGGTGTGGTTTTGTGAGAAAATAAACACTAAATTAATCATAACCTGCAACCAAAAGCAGGAACTGAAATCATTGCTGTAAAACTGAAAGGCAAAGGCACTAGTACTGCATTGCACACATCTCTGTATGTGGATATACTATACTTAAAGCAGTCCTTCTAGAAATAAATACAGTTGTACTCCAAAAAAAAACAAAAAAAAGAGTACTGTTGCCAAAATATTATTCATATAGTGTCTCAGGACTGTGTATTTGTGGAAGGAGTTAAAGGGTTAATCTCAGCAGGAAGTTTAAAATTGCCAGAGTCTTGCAAGACATTATGCATTGCCATATTTCCTGTTGGCTGTCCCAGATTCTCCAGCAGACAAAGATATGGAGACCAAAAATACAACTAGGCCTTGCATGAACAAGAAAGAAAACAGAAATAAGGAAACAGAGGTTACCAATGGACAAAGCATGGCCTTGTCAATAACAGGTAGTTAGTAAATAAATAGTGTAAAAAAAATAAAATAATGTGTGATAAGTTTGCAGTTTGCTTTACTAGCATATTTTATAATTTGTGGACAGTTTAGAATTTATGTAATGCACACACATTACTCTATGTATAAAATCAAAATTATTATGTGCTTTTGGAATTGTAGTAAACCCCTATAACCACCCTCACTGAATTTGAGCTTCATCACCTCAGTGTAGTGTTGTTCTATGCCAATTTAAAAAAAAACAAACAAACCCACAACAGAACACCTAAGTGACAAACCCAGATTCAAGCTCATTTCTTGAGAACAAACTGGAAAAGATCTCAGAGAAATGTCCCAACACCACCATCACAATCCCTTGAATTGTGTATTAACTACTTATGCTAAACAATCTGTTCCCCTTTGTAGTTAGCTGTGACATTCTGAGTTAGTTTCCCAGTCCTGAAGAAGAACGCTTGGTAACTTTGAAAGTTTCTCTCTCACCGACAGAAGTTGGTCCAATAAAAGATATTGCCTCAACACCTTCTTTCTCCGACATGGCTAGATTACAGCAGCATCAGTACTGTGCTACTGCTTGGTAAATAAATAAGTTATCCTGAAACCAGCCGCATTCATCATTTCAATATTGCGGACAGAGTTCCTGTTAAATAGGTAAACAAAGGAATCTGCAATATTATTTCTGGTCATTTTATGTATAATATTTTCAAACCAAGGTAAGTGGGAGACATGGTTTCCCAGAGGGCTCAACTTTTCCCCAAAGAATGCTCATTCAGCATGAAGCAATTTGCAAGAGCTGAGGGCCCCCTGCATTGGAATATTTGAAAGTACTAAAATTGTACTGGCTATGTTTACAATGGCTGGTTTGGAAAGCAAGAGGGAGATGTTTTGTTTTGTTTTGTTTTTTTAGTACAAGACAGTGGTATAAAGGAAAAGCAGCTAACAAAAGCATGCTATTTGTCACAACTTGACTGCAGAAGATATCTCACCAGAACATGGTTTTCCAGTACTATAAATTGGATCACAGCCAAAACCTACCTTGGTACTAGGGAGGGATAACTTCAGCAAGGAGTGGCTGCAGTTGTGGATTGTATTTATGGGGATGTGTTTCAGACTTCAAAATAAGGACATTATTCAGAGCTGAGAGCGTGCCCCTGCTATCATGAGAGGGAAAGGCACACCCACCCTCCTTTCAGGTATTTGAAAGTTAATAGGAGTTGGGAATGTAACTCCCTTAGACAACTGTGAAAATCCCACCCAATGTTCATCCCAAAACATTATGACTTCACCACAAGAAGAGAATCCTCTTTTGTCTTTTAATGTTCTCATGGTGAGGGCGAAATAAAAATTCCATTAATGTCGAAATATATTGAAATATATTTTGATAATATTCCCCTTCAATAATAAAACAACTCTCTTAAAACCCATATTGATGGGGTTTCGCTCTCTCAGGTTAACTTGGCCAGAGAAAAAGCATTTAATCTTGCATTATAGAAATCAAGAAGAATTTTGTTATTGATTTCAATAGGTGCAGAATCAGACCCATAAAAGCTAACATCATTTCTTGAACAGGAAAAATGAAGCTCAGGATACATAGCACATTTAACTGTTATGTAGTTTGCCTGGTACTAAGCTATTCCTGAAATATCTTATTAAAGCTATTATCTTAATTATCAAGCAAGCAGTGTCTCAAAACAACTTGTGTGATGTCTAGACTTATCACAGTATCTACTTAGCAACATATTGTACTTTCTTACTGTACTTTCAGTGTTGCCCTCACACTCTGAGAAGGTAAAAAACATTATACACACAAAATAGGCTACAGATAATCCACATCCGAGACTGTAATGCTCAGTACAACAAATAAAACACGTTGAACAGCAGTTCTTCGAGTTGTGTCCCTGTGGATGCTGCACCCTATGTGTTCGGCTTGTCCTCATGTCCTGGATTGGAGATTTCCATCAGCAGTGCCCATCTGGGTTGCACATGCACAGCCCTGTCTCTTGAGCTACCCGACCCAACCCCCTCGGTTCCTTCTCAACCGTCCACAGTCCGAGACGGAGCCTGCAGCAGTTGCAATTTCAGCTCATCTTAATTACTTAGACAGTGTATGTATAGCATTAGTTTTAGTCAGCAGTTAATTTCCTTACCCAGTTTAGACTTCTTTTCTTTAAAAAAAATTTTTTTTTTAATTTATTTCCCTTACCCTCATAGAGTAGAATAGTTCTTTCCTTCAGGGAACTGACCATTATGGTTTACTGACCAGGCTTCAAGAGATGTATGTCCTGTAGGAATGCCATCCCAGCATTGGATGGACACTCTCCATGTGTCCAATGCCTGAGAAATGGACACAACCCAAAAGTGCACCCATTGTAAAAACTTGAAGGCTAAAGCCAGAAGAGACAGGAATCTCTGACTTAAATGGATTCTAATGGACAAGTCGTTGAGACCCACCTTTGATCCTGGCCAGGTAACTTAACCTCAACCGGCTGAAAAGTCATCACAGAAAAGAGCTTTAACTCCTCCTCAGAGCCCACCCAAAAAAAAGAGTTCACCAGCTAGGTCAACAGTGCCTAGATTGAGCACCTATGAGGCACCAGGTTCTTCTGGTACCGTCCGATCAACGGCACTGAAGAACACAATGTTATGGTGTAGAGTCGAAGGTCAAGACCATAAAGATCTCCTCCATTATGGCACTGATGAAATAACCAGCACCACCAGTGGCTAAGGCACCGATCCCAGAGATGGCACCAATTCTGAGGGCGGCACCAGCTCAAAGGACGGCACCAACCCCAAGTTTAGCACTGAAAGCAACGGAACTGACCACTACATTGGCACTGTTTCCATCAATGGTACCAATCATAACCATGGTGCAGAGTGAAACCACGGAAACGACATTGGTAACTGGAAAAAAACAAGACTAAGCTATGCTATTGCCACCAGGGAACTACATGAGTGACTTTTACACCTCAGTCACTACTGCTTAGCACAAACACCTCACGACCCCACATAACTACAGACAAAGCCCTTTCTCCAGTATCATTCTCTAGCAAAGAGGATGATGAAGAGGAAGGAGTCTTTTCATCCCAATACTCCTCACCTCACAGACCAGCTCCCAGCTCTCCAGAACATAGAGCATGTACCAGGTACCACAGACAATCATGGAATGGACCACCAGCGTTTGGACCACTCATGCTGTACCCTATGCAATGGCCCAATTGGAACACAAGGGGTTACAGCAAACCTCCCACCTCTCGTAGAGATAGAACCAGATCCCCATCTCACTCTGCCCCACCTATGTTGGAGCCACTTCTCCATTTCCTCTGAAATTTTGGGGACACAATAGAGTAGGAGACATCACCGGCCATTCATAACCCTTCGTCATCATCTGACGAAGTGATAATACCACCTCCGCCTACGACGGTGGATGATTTCAAACAGTTTCGGTAGCGATTCAAGAGAGTGGCACAAGACCTCGAAATACCACTCGAGGAAGTCTCAGAAACGCACCACAAGGTCCTAAGAATTCTGCACACCACTGCTTTGTCAAAAACGATGGAGCCCGCCAACAACATCTGGCAATCTCCATGATCCCACCAAAAAATATTACATTCCTTCAAAGGTAATGGAGTTTCTTTTTACTCACCCTCCTCCTAACTCCTTCGTTATAGAGGCGGCTTACCAACAGGATAAACACTCTCAATACAAGTCTGCGCCCCAAGACAAGGAATGGAAAAGAATGGACTTGTTTGATCACAAAGTATATTCATCAGCCATGCTGCAATTACATGTAGCCAATTAGGCCACTCAGATTACAACCATAACAATTACATGAGAATAAAGGACTTTATTGATGTAATCCCAGAAGAGAGGCGAGAGCAATTCAGGTCACTTGTCAATGAAGGCCAGCTCATTGCTAGGACTACCCTACAGCCTTCCCTCAATTTCGCTGACACAGCAGTGAGAACAACAGCTACGGCGGTCGTAATGCATAGGGCTTCGTGGCTCTAATCAGCAGCCTTACTGAGGGACTTGCAGTCAACTGCAGAAGACCTCCCCTTCAATAAGACCAAGTTGTTCACCGCAAAGACCGATGAGTTTGTACACACCATGAAAGACTCACAGGCCACATTATGCACACTTGGCATATACACCCCTGCAACAAGGAGAAGACAATTTAGATATTAGCCATACCAGCACAGATACCATCAATACACTCACCATCAAAGACAATATGATACACAACATGAGAGAGAGATATCACAAAGGAAATGACAAAAACCAACAACCACCATCAACATCACAACCATCATCCTCCAAGCAACAATTTTGAAAGTTTGGTTAAGGGTCTGAACAGCCTCACCCACCACCCAATGCTATCATCATCTATCATTCAATTCAGTCATCGTCTACGCCCTTTCCAACACATCTGGGCATCCACTACATCAGAGATCATACAACCAGGATACTCCATACCCTTCACTTCCATCCCCACTACCCAACCCCTTTCCTCATTCACCCATCCCATGAGTATCTGTTACAACAAGAAGTAAACCATCTCTTACGTCTAGGTGCCGTAGAACATGTATCACAACAATACAGACGGAAGGGTTTCTACTCCCAATACTTCCTGACCCAGAAGGAAAACAGAGGATGGAGACCCATTTTGGACCTCAGCAGACTGAACAAGTTTGTAGAAGTATAAAGATTCAGGATAGTCATATTATCCACCATAATACCAGCACTAGAAGGGGGGGATTGGTTTTCAGCCTTCGACCTGCAAGATGCCTATTTCCAGGTCATTATACACCCAGCACACAGACTGTTTCTCAGATTTGTGCTGGGAGACAATCACGACCAGTACAAAGTACTGCCCTTTGGTCTTTCTACTGAACCAAGGGTCTTATCATAATTGCTCGCCAGGGTGGCAGCACACCTATGCAGGCAGGCCATAATATCATTCCCGTATTTAGACAACTGCTTGATAAAGCACACAGTCAAATACAAGCCATACAAGCCAGCCAACAAACAAGATCACTGTTCCAGGAATTAGGACTCGTGATAAACAATCAAAAATCCATCTTGAATCCAGTATAACAACTAGAATTTATAGGAGCACACTTGGATTCACTATCAGTCAGGGCATCACTACCGAAAAACAGGTTCCTAGCCATAACAAACCTAATGGCACTAATAAGAAACAGCCCGACCTTAACCGCTTGCACATGACTCCAGCTACTAGGGCACATGGCAGCCACTACTTTCATAGTGCAACATATGCGCTTACACATGCGCTGCCTACAGGCGTGGCTGACAACTTTCTACAAGCCACACAAGCATGAACTAAACAAGATACTTGCGATCCCCAACAGAGTCAAAACCTGCCTACTATGGTGGACAAAACCCACTAACATCATGACAGGGATTCCGTTTTCACTCTCAGTTATAATCTCTACAGGCTCATCCCTAATAGGATGGGGAGCACACCTATTAACCATATCATACAGGGCAAATGGTCAATGACCGAAATACGCCCACAAATTTGCTAGAGTTCCGAGCGGTATGCAACGCATGCTCCAACTTACTCCCCTTTATGAAGAACAAAACTATAAAGATCATGGCAGAACATCGCATGCATGTTCTATATAAACCAACAGATGAGCACGATCCCACTCCCTCTGCACCAAAGCAATGGTATGATGGAACTGATGCATCCATCACAACATCAATATATCAGCCGCATACTTACCGGGATGTCAGAATACAACTGCAAATATTCACAACAGACAATTCGGACAAAAGCGCGAGTGGGAACTGAATGACACAATTCTGCAAAATATTTTTCAACAATGGGATCACCCAACCATCAACCTCTTTGCGACACCACAGAATCGCAAATGTCCCCACTTCTGCTCGAGAGCAGGTCTAGGGAACCGATCGATGGGAGACACCTTCCTCCTCAACTGTAATGTAGACCTCCTGTACATATTCCCACCCATCTCAATGATACTCAAAGTCATCCACAAAATACACACAGGCAAAAGTAATAATGATAGCTTCCACATTGCCTCTACATGTGGGTGAAATTGGGGTACTAATTGCCTAACCACCAGACACAGTTTTTCCACAAAGACAAAGTTACTCTAAGACCCCATCCAAAATTTCTACCAAAAATTAATTCAGCTTTTCATATAAACCAACCAATTCACTTAACACATTCTGCCCAAAACCACTCAGTAATGCATAAAATGCAACATTGCACACCCACTGGATGTCAGATGTGCAACACCCTTTTATCTAGACAGAACAAAACTTTTCAGAAAGGCCTCAAAACTCTTCATGTCAGAATGATCAAAATGGTAAGCCATTTCTACTCAGAGATTGTCAAAATGGATATCATGTTATATCCATTCAAGCTACAGTTTAAAAAATGCATAAGCCCCACAAGGGATTAAAACACATTCTACCAGGGCAATATCCACATCCATAGCATTCCTCAATAACGTTCCCATACTAGATATATGCAGAGCAGGTACTTGGGTCTCGACACATATGTTCATGAAATATTACATCGTTGATCAGGCGTCCAGATCTGATGCCTCAATAGGCTTGACAGTATTGTCATGTATTAACCCTACCAACTCTGAAGTCTCTCCATCCAGTGAGGGCCACTGCACTAGTCACGTAGAGTGGAGCAGCCACAGGGGGACACATCTCAAAGAGCCTCAATTATTGTACAAGGTGGGTAAACTATTAGCGTGGCTAAAACGAATTACAGGAATGTTCAGATCCTAATAAAGCTTGGTCCTGCCATAAGTGCAGGGGACTGAACTAGATGACCTCTCGAGGTCCCTTCCAGTCCTATGATTCTATTATTCTAATTAGACACATGGCTAATTAAATGCAAAATCGAGTAAATATCTTAATATCTTTATTGTACTGTTATATCAAGGTATCACCCAAAATGTGACAGGCACTTCCCAATCACAGAAGGAAGCGTCCCTGCCCTGAAGACCAGACAATCTGAGGCCATTATCTTGCAAATGCTTAGGCTTATGAGTCACTTTATGCATGTTAGCAACCCTATTGAATTCATTGGAACTGCTAAAGGCCCTAATCCTGCAAACACTTAAGCACAAGCTTAAATTTATGTGCATGAATAGTCCCATTAACACAAACGGGGCTACTCAAGTGTGCAATGTTATGTGTAAGGAGGACTGAGGCCTACACAATTTTCTTACTGTGTAATTCTATAAGTATTAAGTCTGATAGATAGCACTGAATTTTTCATATCTTTAAAATGTGCAAATACAGTAATATGATGTAAAAAAAATCACAAATTTTAAAGTATTCTTCCTTCTAGAGATCCATAAAACTAAATCAAATTAAATTAAGAGGTTCAATACAACATACAGAATTTATGGTGGTGTCAGATTCCATTACAGATAGTCCATGTCATTACTTTACTATACATCCAGGTTTAATTAAGGTGCACGAACCAAAACTTTATTTTTAGATGCAATAACTTGGGTATCACACTCCCACTATCTCCATCTTCTTTTTACTCTTCTTTCTTTGCATACAATATTTTCTCCTTATCAATTTTTCCAGAATTGTAATCTGAAAAAGATACTTCCATATTAGAAAATTTTATAATACTGCAATATACATCACCCTAGACTTTTCACTATTGTATATATACAGTAAGTATACTATTAAATTTAATTAATGAATTACATATAACTTAATAAAACATCATCTATGTTATATTGTCAGAAGACACCTTGTTTACAAATATAGTATGCTACAAAATCTATTTTGATAATAATATTCTGTTATATAGTTCACACATTAACTAATCCTGTGAAATTTACCCAAAACTCCTAGGCTGCAACAATAGGCTTTATGTAAACATTACTGGAATTTACAGGTATAACTAATGTTATAATTTGTCATGCAGGATGAGACATTCTTGGTCAGAGATTGTTCAACAAAATCAAGTGCTGAACCGTATGTTTTGGTCATATATTATGGAAAGAAGGTATACAATATTAAAATACGCTTTCTGGAAGACAGCCAGATGTATGCATTGGGAACAGGACTCAGAGGAGATGATGTGAGTGAAACACCATCTGATAGTTTTCTTTATTGTTTATCAGTTGCACTTAACAGCTCTAAATACTATAGGGGATAAATTATACAATAACTTGCATAAAGAAGCCTAACTTGTTTCACTTCAAATCTTTTCATTTCAAATAATTGTTAGCATTTCAAGCAGTTACTAGGTCACAGGAATAATTTAAAGGCCTAATCTTACATGCACAAATTCCCATTTATAATCAGCAGGAATTTTGCCTGAGTAAAAATAGTTCTGCCTGTATAGTTGTGCGCATATGGTTCCAAATGACATCTACAATTTTTAAAAAATATTTTTATTATTTCAGTATTTACTTTATGCATTTGACAGCACTTTTGAGGTTTGAGTTCCAATGGCAAATTCCCTTCAGTGAGCTCAGGTTTAGCACTGAGGGAGGAACCCCAACTCAGACACAATGAGCTAGACTTGGAAGTAGGAGGGTAGAACAACTTAAGAACCACAGGGTATATTCCAGTTGGCACTCAGATTTTAATGGACTATCCACACCAAGAATGTAGATGTTTCATCTCTCAGATTCAAAGGGCTCATCACCAAGGTGTTGCTGGAGCCCACTTGTCTTGGTTCTGAGGCACTCTAAAGTGCTGACTCTTTCAGATCTGAGTCTCTAAATCTTTTCCTGAGATTCCAGTATGATCCAGGGAATGGTGGAAATATATTCAAGCTTGTATGATTCTTCAACTGTTGAGACTTCCTAGAATCTCTTGGAACCAAGGACTCCTTGTATATGGCTTCTGATTTGTCTCTGCTCTCATAAGGGAGAAGGGCCTGGCCTTCACTTGGCACTGTGGCTAGACTTTGCCAAGTTTTCAAAGACTCTTCTATCAAAAAAAAAAAAAAAAAAAAAAAAAAAGCACACACATTCACTCGTGAGCACTGAGGTAAAAATCAGTAAACTGAGCATCATGGTTTTGGGTGACCCTCTTCCAGGCAACACCAGCAGCAGGAGTGGAGGCTGGTGAATGACATCTTGACTTTTGCAAGATGCATATACAAGATTTCTTTTTTAATGGATTCAGCCAAAATAAAAAGGCTTCCAAACAGAAGACAACTCTCAGAAAAAATGGAATGAAACTGGCAGTACAGAGCACTACTACACAATTGCACACAGTGCTACCAAGTTTTGGACATTTTAGCACATGTAACAGTTCAGACAATTGGACAAGAAAAGACTTACATGGTCTTACAAATGCAAACAACTTTGAGAAAAAAATCTTACAATGATTTGAAAGAAGTGGGAAGATAGATATACCAACCTTGTTATCTCAGTTGATGGAAGGACCCAAAAGTCAGAATTTATAAGCAGGTTCTAATCTGTGCACAGCGAGCACATGCATACGCACACCTTAGATTATGGATCTGCACTCAAAATACTCTGATTACCATACTGTTCCATTTTCAAAAATGAGCATATTAATAACCTCTCTCTCAATTCTTATCACCATAGTGTATAAGACTGGTTGGTTTTAACAGAGTAAATCTATAATGATGAGAAATGTTTTCAATCCTCCATTCTTTTAATGTTGGCTGTATACATTTTCTTTTTGAACTTAAAGAAAAATAACTTTCCCCAGAAACCAACCATGAAGATTGATTGAAGTCTCCGATTAAACAGAGTTTCTCTGCACTATCGGGAATCCCCAGAGAATAGAGACTCCCAAGAGAATCATTTCTTTCTATCACATCAGCACCTGACGGGGGAGAGGAGGTGGGGGGGTGGAAGGGGGACTGATGCACTGGAGTAGGGGCTGTAGGTACAGTGAAGGATCAGAAGCACCATGTACTCATCAGCAGAGCTGCATCAGCATTTCAGATGTAGTAAGCAGGATTCCAAAGCTGCTCTTCCTTGTTTATTCTTCTCTTCTCACTTTGTCTCAAAGGGATTAAAACAATTTATAAGGCTTCTTCAACAATTAGAATAAAATTGCAGTCTGCAATTTCCTTCTGCTCGTTAAATGCTTTTCAAAATGTGTCGTTATTCCTATTTTCTCTAGGAAAGCCCTTTGTTATACCACACTATGAGGTATTTAGTATACATTAATACATTAAGAGTATGTGAAGTCCATCTTCGCATCTGGGAGACAGGGGGGGGAAAAAAAAAAAAAAAAAAAAAGATGCAGACCTAGTATTCAAGATCTGTACTTTGCCATCCTCTCTCCAATTTCTCATCTTCACTTCTTTAAAATATAAGTCTCTTCTGATGAAAATTTTCTGCAGCATGCTTTCACTTTTGGATTAATTTTACCTTTTTCTAAAAAACAATGTAATCTAGCATTTTCCATCCCAACTACTGGTTTTGATCTTTCATGCACATTGTTAGTTGTTAATGCATGTAGGTTTTATCATGTATGTTCTTTTTCATACTTTTCCTTGAGAAGTTTTCTGAGAAGTAATCGATTCCAGTTAAGCATCTATCCAAGGACAGCATTAGGCTCTGTGTGTCTTTATGAAAAAGAAGTGTACGGACTAGAGTTTGCATTTATGCTAGAAAACGGTTACCTATTAGTATCATGGTGACCAACAGCATGTGTCTAAAACCTCATGCAGTTAAATTAGTATAAAGCCATAATGCAATGAATACAAGCAAAAAAGAAAAAGCAATTTAAAATCGTAATTTCGTTGGTGCTTTTTGCTGCCAAGTAAGCCACAGTTGTACACATTTACATACATATTTTATATGTTAAATTTGAGCTCACTGAGGGTCTGATCATACTATGAGCTAAGCATCTTTTGGGAGTTACTAAGGACTTTCAAATCTCATTAAAGATAATGAGGGTGGGGGATGCTCAGCACCGCATGAGATATTCCCAACTGGTTAGTTTAAAAAAGAAAAAAGTATGTTTTGATTTTATTTTCCTCATAACAGCTGGGAGGTAAATGCTATTAAAGCCTCAATAAATTCACTGGAAGAAGTCAATTTCAGGAAGGAAGCATATTAAAAAAACAAAGTATCCTGCACTGAATGTCAGTTTGTTTTCTTTTTAGTTCTTTGGAAAGGATAGTTCAGTAAATAATAGATAAGGAGTGTGTGTGCACATGCATCTCTCTCTCTCTGAGGAGGATAGGAAAAGAGGATTGGTGATATCAGTGGTTAATACTTACTTTAATCACTTATGGGCAATGCCCCACTTTTTTTAAAAATGCTTGCTGGTTGCTGGATTTTAGGTTCCATTTCAAAGGTTTAAAACTTCTCTGCCTCTAAAAAAGAAAGCTACTGTATCCCAATGTATTATTAAACAGGGACAACCACTGTACAAAGGAGGCACAAAGGGGATGAAATGGGGTGGGAGTGTGTGGGGAAGGGTGAGGGGAGCTATTTTTATACATGGTCATTGCTTTGTTTCTTCATAATGGTTTCATATCAGAAGATGTAAGGACTTTCAATATTTCAGTGTTCAATTGTTTAATGTTTTTCAGAAGTTTGATTCTGTGCAAGAAATCATTGACTTCTACAAATATGTTCCCATCACACTTATTGATGGAAAGGATAAGTCTGGAGTCCAGAGAGAACAATGCTACCTAACACACCATTTTAAGTTCAACAGAAGATGATTCTTACCCTAAGTGATTCCAATCTGTTTGTATTAATGTAAAAATAAGAATAATTCAATATTTAAAATCTGTGTAGAAATTAAGAGATTAGACTGAGTTCAATATGAATGCAATGAAAGAGTCCTAACTCTTGGGATACTTCTATGAAATGTGGTTTCTTATATGTGAAACTAGATCAAATTGTACTCTGAGTGTGAACAATTAAAATTATGTAATATACAAAAGTGAAACTTCAAATAGAGGGTGTTGCTGCATGTAAAAATAAATGCCATAGTACAACTGCAGAAAAAGGTATAAACAGTGAGCAATTAACTTCTAAGCAATATTTCCCTATCTTGCTGATAACTGATAAATTGTTTAAATCGCTTATATTACCAAAATCTATCACTAAAATGAACAGCAATTAGGAACACAAAATAATATCATGAAACAAAGGAACAATACATTATAGTTGTATTACAAAATATTCCTGCATTTAAAATCATAAAAGTTGCATCTAACTTGGTGTTTATTGTTTTACCATTTCTGTTGGTGCATACTGTAGATGGGTGTTTAAACAAACCAAGCACCTGCTCAGGAAGGGCCCAATCCAATATCCATGAAGTCAATGAGAGTCTTTCAACTGACTTCAATAACCACTGGATCAAACTTTAGGGCTGGTCTCCATAACTTAAGTCTTACTACTGGGGAAGACTAACAGCAATCATTCCTTAGCTCAAGCAACAGAGGCTTGCATTTCATTTCCAATTCTTCAAACACTTATGCAGGTAGGATTATTCATGCAATTAGTCCAGCTGAATTAATTAATATCCTATGCAAATTGGAGAGGAAATAATAGTCATTAGTAACAGTAAAGAATGATTCTAGCTTCTTTAAAAATACACACTAAGAAGTTTGTATAAAAAGGCGTGCATGTTCTCTCTCCCTCTATATATATAAAAAATACACATAATTTGAGCTTTATAAAGTTTCTGTAGTTTAAATTCAGCTTGAATGTATAGGGGAAACCTTGTTTCTGTTTCCCAACCATCGGTTGGTTCTCAAGTATTTCCCACCGGATTTATGAAATGATTAAAATATAGTAGAAAACAGCATCAGTCATGGGATCCTTTAACAAATCAGGAACAAGAAACAGTATCTTGTCTGGCAGGATGCAGGAAAAAAAATTATGGAGTCCAAACAGGGTATTCCAGCCCTGTTCTAATTTCTACTGGGTTCATTAAGGTGCGGATCTGCTCTGAGATTCAGAAAGCCATAACCAACTCCCAGACAGCCTCCTTCCTTGAGCATACTGTGTCAAATGGAACCTCAGCACAGGACAGAATCTGGGTCAAACATTTTCCTCTCAAGCCACAAATTATTAAAGTCCCAGAAGGAAAACTAACCAAATACAATACTACATCGAAAAACAAAAACTGAGAGAGACCCATCTGGGCACAGTTTGGATGTCCTTGGCAAAAGAAAAAGGCAGGAGATCTACTTTCAGATTTTATAGCTACCATACAATTCAATTTACAAGAAGTTTTCATGTTAAAATAAAAACACTTATTTTTTATAAATTTAATGCAGGGAGAACAAGTTACAAATAGTTTAACAATTTAGATTCAAAGACTCTTCTTTGTTTGGTAAAATAGGCAAAGACAGAACCATTACTAAAACCATCTACAATCTGTGCGCAGCAAAACTTTTTACAATACCAGGTTGAGTAAAGATATTCATATTTTGTCAACACTTCTTAAACAAACAAAGGATTCAAAAATATTTCCTTAATAACTTCTATAGAAACTAAAGTAGGTTCAAAGATCTGCCTGGGTTGATGAGCGTAAGTGAAGGAGGAATTTGGCCATAAATGGTTTTTCATATGTTAGCAGTTTCAATATTTATTGTAATCTGATATGCCAGAAATGAAAACTATTTTCACAATTTAAAATTGAAACAATATTGTCAGGTTTGGCTTCAAAGAACACAAAGTGAAAATCTCTACTGTATCTGTCTAAAAAAATATAAATTCCCATTTCAATACAAAATGAGATTTGTCATTTAATTACTGAAAAAACAGAGAGTAGGAAATTTGATCTGCAGAACAGTTTAGCCTTTTACTACCATACAAAAAGTTGCAAAATCATATATTATCTCATTTCCAAAAGCACCAAATATCTGAAGGATTTTAATATTGTATTGCGAAATGGTCTGACAGAAAAGTTTCACATAACTGTTTTTTAAAATAGACCTAAGTCACAAGATGTGCTTTATAGTTTCAAAGCATTTACATTTCAATACAGATTAGTACATGTTATCAAAACCATATTTCATTTTCTAGAGTATAAAAAACAAAACAAAATTATTCCCAGACTAGTTTGAGGGGTTTTTTTGTTGTTGGATTTTTTCTTCTTTTTTTTAAACAAAATATGTTTGTGAAAAACAAATAGGAACTACAGGCATTTATACAAAAAGTTCGAATGTATAGTATATCCCCAGCATCAAAATTATTTATTTTTTACATGTAGAAATGAGACTGATTGCAAATATGTACTTAATCACCACTTGCTGTACATGAAATTTAAAAAAAAAAAAATGTTTGCAATTTGTGGCAAGATAACCAAGAAAATTCTATACATGTTCAGTGGCCAATTATTGAACTTCACTATCATCCATCCTCCTTCCCCATTAAAAACTCAAAATATGGCCCTCATTGAGCAAAACACTTTGCACATGAATCATCCCAATAACTTCACTGAGTAGTCCCATTGCAGTCAAGGGAGTATGCACATGCCCTAATTAGGCATGTGCCTATTAATTATTATTATTAAGTAGCTTGCTGAATTGAGAATCTACATATGTAGATTCTAACAACATGCAAATACTTCAAATTTAGGATGAAAAAAGAAAGATTCTACTGAAAATGTGGATGGGTATTGGCACAGTAAAGGTCTGCAACATAATTTCTCTTTTTCAAACAGCAGTTTGCTTCTCCAGCTAGTTCTTCCTATCTATGCACTAGCTGCCAGGCTGGCTGGGATCCTGTTTAAAGGCTCTATCCTGAAAGTGTACCTTTCTAATGGGATTACACATAGCATTGCCAGGCCTCACTCCCAGTACTTTAAATTGAGCTCCTGCTTGCTTGCACAGCATGAAGGTGGTGTAATTAGCCACCTCTGTCCTTTTCCCCCTTCTCACACCTGTGTGGCACAAGACAGGACTTGGTCCCTGACTGTACTATACAGGACTAACCTTTCATTGCCATTCCACAGAGTGGATCTGATTCTGATTTCACCAATTCCTCATTTACACTGGTGTAGCTCCACTGAAGTCAATGAAGTAACTTCTGTTCCATAAAATTGGAGTTTCAATCAGATTCAGGATGAGTTTTTTCCACTATGGTATTTGTCTTAATTTGCTACTAAATTATGATGCACACCTTTTTCTTCATAGAGGGGTCAAAGATACTCTTCATTAGACATATGCCTGATCCAATCAATAATCTGTAGTAATAAAATCATACTGAATTCAATTAATTTCACACAGGTCATATAGTTTGATATTTTAATCCCTATTCATCTAGCAAAAGAATGTCACTGCATATACTGCCCTAGAGAAGAGAATTACACTAGAATGTTTTCATACAAAATCATTTCCAGGTTTCTCTCAAAAAAGCAAGAGATGGCCATAACGACACTTATTTCAGGCACAGATGTGCTATGTAGTGCTTAATGCTCAAGATTGGCTTCTCATATAGTTTGTAATCTCTATTACCACTCTCGCCCCCTACTACACATAAAAACCCTGTGGTAAAATATTTTCATCTGTCTTCCTTTCCAAACAAATTAATGGCACTCATATTAAAATAAGAGTAGTAAACTGACAGTTTCTCACTTGTGGCTTTCTAGAGGAAGAGAAAGAACATCCCAGCCTTTGGTTGCTTCTATCAAATGTCTTTGTCCATGACTTACCCATTCTTCCTGGTCTACATATATCCTTCCACAAAACCAACATTTAAACATGCACTTCAGTGTTTTAGCTGGTGAAGTTTCCACTACCCGGTAGTTGTTCTTATGGGTCTTTTTTAATTTCATTTTTAGCATATTCTGCTTTTTCACTTGGCTTGTTGTTTCAAAGTTCTGAAATGTAAGCCGTTTATTATACTGTTTCACAGCAAGATAACTACTCGTTCTTTCTGATAAAACTACTTTCAGTACATTGCCTTTATACTTGTTGATAATTTTCATTACATTAATTATCTCTGGTGAATCAACATCAGGATGATTTAACACAACTACAGGCTGGTTACGACGAGGACATATTATCAATTGGTTTGTCCTAAGAGGTACGAGCCTAAGACGCCTTGCTGTCAAAAGAGGCATCGCCTCAGAAATACCATTGGTTTCTGAGTGAATTCTTGTTTTCTTCTTGGAACTTGCTTGTTTTACCTTATTTTTAGGTGCAAGTTGACCCTTTGAAGTAAGTTTGCTCTGTTTATTTAGCTCATCGCTTTTTTGATGTAGTAGCACACCATTTTGTTTGCTATTACTTTTCACATTAGCCTCTCTTTTTGGTCTATGCCTCAGTGATATGTTTTGATTTCTTGACTGCTCATTAAGTTCACTCTCATTTGGCAAAGATAAATTACTGCTTAGTTTCTCAGAAATGCTGAAAGGAACTGGTCGTGGTAGAAACATTTCATTGCAACACATTGAAGTAGCTAACATTTCATTTTTATCTCCTGCTTTTTCTGTGTTCTCACTCCTAGTGGCATTCAGGACTCTCAGCACTGTCCCTTTTGGAATGAACACTGGGGTAGCAATGTGAGTGTTTTTAGTCACTCTACTTTTAGTTTTTGTTGTAGCTGCTACTGATTGTGGTTGTTCTTTATTACACTGTTCATTACTAATCCCACCATTCTGTGGCGTTTGAAGTGAAGATGCAGATTGTTCCAATTCAGGCGCTGGGGTATTTCTTTCATAGTTTGCTGAAGTTTCCTGAGGTTTCTTATTAGAAGCACAACTTCTAACAGGCATAGATGAAGCAACCAATGTAGATTTCACATTAGACTCAGCAGCAGACATCAACTGAGCAATCTTTCTACACAGCATTGTTGTTGACTTCTTATTGTATGCAGTATTATCCCACTTGATGCCCTCTGGGATGTTTTCAGCCCCCAAGCTAAGGGAAAATACAGATGAAATGACAGGACCCTCAAGAGGACTCTCCTTATTTTCTACATTCTGCAATTCCAAAGCTTCTAAAAGATTATTATTTTGACAATTCGAGTTCTCGCTGTTTAATTTACTTAAGCCAACACTTGAAGTCTCTAAAGATGCTCTTTTATTTAAAGAGGACTCTCCTCCTCCTTGAGAAGTTTTAAAAGATTCTTTAACCAAACAGGCATCAAATAAATGTGTTTCCAGAGAGCTACTGAACTGGCTCCTATATTCTTTGTCATCACCATTTAAAGGCAATATGTCCTTTTCTCCAAGGGCAGAAGATGAAGAGGAACTACTGTTCTCCTGAGCCGCCTGCAACAAAACATTCTGGGATCTATCACCTTCAGAGGAAGTAGCATGTGCACAGGTAGACACATCCAGAGTATCTTTATAACAGTATAAATTATCATTTAAATAATTTTTTGCATATTTTTCTTTATTTGAGGAGGAATTAGGACAACTTATCTTTGACTTATCCTGACTATGTACATTTGAGTTACAGTCTGAAGTATGAGAATTGGAGGAACTAAGACATTCAGAGTTCTTGTATTTATGATCTGAAGCAGGCAGGTTACTAACACTAGATAATTTATCTACAGTCACTTCTGTGGTTACTTCATTTTGAGCAATAGAAGTTATTCTTTCTCCTTTGTCTGTTTGTTCTGTACCTTGATTCCCAAGTTCCTCTTCTTCACAGTTTATAGGTTCATTACTTGTTTCTTTCAAAGGAATAAGTTTAAGAACTAACTGTTGTGTGCCATTCACTACTTTTATCTCTAATAGCTGAGCTAAGCAGTTAGACGGAACTACAAGTTCTGAAGGTGCAATCACTGTTAATGGCATACCAGGCTGCACGGGCTCTTTTTTTGGAGAATAAACTTCAACTTCCACATTTTGGTTCTCATATATGTTTACTTCCGCTGGTTCCAATACAGTTTTATGTTGGACTGATGCTGTATGTACGTTACATTCTATATCACCAGACAAACAAACTGTTTTAGTAATTTCATCTTGGATTTTGCTGCAAGTTGTACTTGATAAATCTGAAGGCTCATTCTGAAGAGGAACTTTTGGATCACATTTCTGTTTTTCAGAAAACAAAATGCTTGGCTTTGGCAAGCAAGATCTCTTTTGCACATGTTTTGTAGCCATATTCGTTAGCCCCTTCTCAGTAACTGTTTCATGTACTCTTCTGGTATGTTTTACTATATAATCATGTCTAACAGCACCATATTCACAGTATTCACATTGATATGGAAAAGTTCCGGTGTGTTTCACCAAATGCCGTTGGAATTCTCCTTTGGTGTAGGATACACAGTTACAGTGGGAACAAACAAACTTAATCTCCTCATGTTGAAATACATGCTTTTTATACTGCAAAGGATCCTTTGTTGAAAATCGACATTTATCACAGTAATATTTGTCTGGTTGGAAGTTTTTTACTTTAAATGTTTTTTGAGTTTTACTTAGGGATGTTTTTTCTTGATTTTCTAAATCAATGCAAGTGACACTGTCAGCTACAAAATGGAAAGCTGGAGATGTATTCAGACTGCAGTTGCTGCAAATAAAGTTTTTGTCTTCAGTCTGTCTGGGTTTGTTGTGCTTTTGTAGTTCATGCCCTGGAAGTTTTTGCACACTTCGGCACTTTATACAAAGGGCCAATGAAAGCTTATCCTCAGCTTCAGCCCCTTGATAGAAGCAGTTCTGGCCTTCAGTCCCTTTTGGTTGATTTGTTTTATCCTCATTGGCTTGCTTTGGGGATGTAGTCAAAGAATTATTTATGTCGTTAACTTGGCTTGTATACAGTTTTGGTAAAATTTCCCTCATTTTCTTTAGCTGCATTTCAAAACAATGGCTCTTTGCTGCTGTTTTTTAATATAACTGGCAATGGATACAACAACTTTCTTAGTGACGGTCTCTTAAATGTTTTGCTTAGCAATCATTCAGGCAACTGCTCTGCTGCATATGTGTTTTAGCATATGTGTTTTGCTTCAAGTTCTGAATCCATAAAACTCTATTTTCAGTTCTCTACTGGATTCTCTCAACTTGCAGCACTAAAAAAATAAAAGCAAAAAACTGGGTCAGTTAGTGAAAAACACTTCCAAAAATTGTTGGTACTTGGTAACTAAATATTTGCATTAAAATTAAAAAATTTTAATTGACTGTTGAAATACAATTTGCAAATCTATATTTTTTCTGGTTTTATTAGGCATATTGAATATACAACCATTAAAGCATACTCAATGTATTATTTCACTGGTACTTATATCCTGCAGCTGTGATCTGTATTATATAAAATTCACATGATAGTATTCTATGGTATTTTCTCCTATGTTTTTTTTTTTTTTTTTAATTCTTTAAAACTAATGAAAGTTGACATAAGATTACTGAAGCAGAGGAGAAACTTCTCTGTCATTTGAGACCAAAAGCCAAATCATCATCATGTGGACACTAGAATATGCTCCTATGTCTTGTTTATGCTGAGGATAAAGAACAGGTAGGTTTAAAATTGACCGCCCTTAACTCATTCAAATCTATCTCACTAGTCTTTGTATTTGTTGTCCATCAAGATCACATTCCTAATTACCATATGTTTGTCTAAGCCAACCGGATTTTTAAATTCTTTGGAAATCCTTTAAATATGCAATCTCACTAAAGCAATGATCTTTTATAGTCAGTGCCAATGTTTCTGATCAAACTAAATGTGCACAATCATAAAAAGCAGATAGCTTACAGTTTGACAATCCTACCACTGATAAGGACAAACCAAATTTATCTGATGTACAAAAAATGTTTGTTATTTGTACTGCAGTGGTGCACAAAGACTAATCAGGATGAAAGCCTCATTGTGCAGGTTGATATATAGGCATAGGATGACTGCCCTGAAAAGATTATAATCTAGTTTTGAGTACACAAGATGCAACAAGTATGCCAAAAAAAAACAAAAAAACCCACACAAACAGTGGGAGAGAAGATGGAGGACAATGGTAAACCATGCATCATTAGCCTATGCACAATGTATTTCACAACCTGATAGCTCCAAATTTCTTTGAAGAAAAACAATAAGCAAGGGAGTTTTTTTCCTATGGTTTCATACTTCACATAGATAGAATCTGATCCTCAACAGCTGTTGCCTAGATTGTGAGAAAGTTAATATATGTTAAAAAATAAAACGTTTTGCCTTCAAAGCATGCACAAAACTAAATAATGGTTAGTGATATTGATCCTCCTTCTGTGTAGTGCCTATCCAAGCAGCTTCCCTGTGCAAACATTTCTATATATGTAGATGCCATTGCATAATGCATATCTAGTCATGGAGGCATTTCTAGAAGATGTTGCATAACATATCCAGCAGGAGCCACCCTTCCCCCTCTCTGCCTCTCTCCTCCTCCTTGCTTACATATAGGTAGTTAAGGTTTGGGCAGCTGCCGTAAGAGCATGGCGCTGGGATTATTTTGTAACATCACATGAAGGCAATACTCACTTGAAAGAAGACACTTTTACATTATAAGTCTTCAACTTCGGTGAGAATGAGTTTGAGACCTTCCCTGTGAATGCAGTGCTGTCAGCTCCTTTCATCTGGAATCTGTGTTCCATCAACTAGTGTTCCTAGGAAACAAGGTATCTCTGAGACTCAAAGTCCATTCAGAACTTTGAAGAAGTACCTCAATTTTTATCAAATTCAAATGACAACCAATGTAATTGATAATATTGTGTTATGTACTTTTATTGGTTCACTCCACTTAGCAAATTAGCTGCTATGTGCTGAATAAAACTGTAGTTTGCTGATGGCCTTATAGGATGATGCCAACTATACCCAGTTTCATATGATAATGATTTTAGTTAAATCCACATCTGGAAGCAATGGCAGACTCCCGTGCACCCAAAGGCTGGCTGCTGTTGAGCCATCTGGATATCTATGATTAGTTTTTATTACTCCAATGCTTTGACCATCTTCACAATTGGAGGGTATATACCCTCTTTAGAGAACTGGGTGAAAAATTCTATTTGTCCCAACCAGGTTCTTCTCTCTTCCTACTAGTATCACCTGTGTCTCATCGAAGTTGAAGATGAGCGAGCTACTTTCCATCCAAGTCTTCATTTCCTATGGGCCTAAATACGGCAGGCCTACTACTATATCTGCGATCAAGAAGATACCAAGTTTTACTTGATATTTATAATGCTGTTTTTAAAACTTTAAAATTGATTTTCTTCAAAACGTAAGTGTTGCATCAACACCACAACTGTTTTGATGCTGTCTGCAGCATTGAGATTTTAGTGAAATTGCATCTCAAAGGCAAGAATGAAATGAACATAAATGTTCTTGTTGCCAATTCTAAGCTTTTTTAAATAAACTATGTACAATCATCATAGACCATAAAATTGCACCTTACATAACAGGGGAACAAAATGTACAGCGCTTCAGCTGCCAGTTACTTGATCACAAAAATGAGAACTGTAAGCTCAAGTATGTTCTGATACTATTTAAAAAAAAAATAAGGCAAATTTCAGAAAATACTCTTTTGTTCATTTTTCCACATATCAAAGAGGCAGGCCTTAGCAGAGCACATAAAATGCTTTTGAAGTTTGCTTACAACAAAAAAATTTTAGTAAAATTTTGATCTATTAGACAGTGCAACAGGCCTATCTACTTCAAAAGCAGAAAGTTTGATACAGTAGAAACTAAACTGTGATATTTTAAGACAATAGTTCACTGTCCCTATTGAGCTTTCCTAACTAAACAGACCTTACATTTAGAAGAAATACTGTATTTAAGCATGTGACAAATCCCATGTTCATACCAGATTTGCATTAGAATCCAGAGAGTGAATATAATTGAAATAAATCAGATAGTACTCTGGAAGGAAAAAAGGAACGTATAGCAATCTCTTGTCTTAATGACATGCCTGATTTTCTTTGCCAGTTCCACCACTGGTTGTTCTTCAGTGCAGAGTGTCCAATTATGAAGGTTTTGGTGTGAAGGGTTCCATTTTGTCATTGGGTGGATTACAATGAGTGAGAACAAGATAAATATAGATGTTTTACTACAGATGTGAGAATATTTCAGAAGACACTGACCATGAATTGTGCAAACCCACAGTCTCATGAGGCAACATACTATCCATTTACTCCACACCAGCAAGACATAGTATGTAGAAAAATTGGACACTTTGAAGCTTACCGTTATAATCTTTAAAATGTTAACCGAGATACGTTGCGGAAGGTTGACTAAAAGAAACAGTTTTTTCAAAGTGCAACACAACCCAAACAAACACAGAATAGTATAGATGACTATACATTCCAAAGATATCATTTTGGACCTCTGCTCATGTCCAGCAGCAGCCAATATAACAAACAAAATATTTAAATATGTAAAGAATGGAATAGAAAATAATACTAAAAATGTTGTAATGTTGTTATATAAATCTCTTGGAAGACTGTTTTCAATACTAGTTGCTATCTTCTAAAGATGTAAAAGAGTATTAATAAATTTAAAAGAAATGATATTGTACTAAAAAGCAAGCGAGCCATCAAATTATGCCAATAGAACTTTCTAAACCATTATTTCTTGTAAAGATATTTTGTTTCCAAATTAATTTCTAGTCATGTAGTCACAACACTTACTGTATCTGAAGTTCAAAGTTCTTCTCTTTCAAAACAAATAGAAATATCAATACACAGGGTTTTTAAAAAAGCAAAGACCATGCACCAGTTTTTTTAAAGCTTCCGTTTATTATAATATACACATTTAATATTATTTCACATCCTGCCCTCTTGTAAAAAAATCTTCATTTTAATTATATATTAAACAATTTACTCTGACTTCCTAGAATATGAATTATACAAAATATTAGGTGAAAAACAAACTGGATATTTTTAAAGCATAGCTCAAACATCTTTTGTCGAGTGAAAACAAGAAGAATGTTGTAAACGCGCTGTACAGCATTCTAGGGCCCGGTTTCCTGTACTGAGAACTACAGCAATCTACCCACATTACTCAGTGAAGAACCAGGGCCCTCAATTTACTTACATATACAAAATTCTGCTATCAATCCCAGAAGACAACTAGAGCAGTGTTTCTTAACCTGGGGGTTTAGAGGGGTCGCAAGTTCAGATCTGGTATTGGGGGTGGCAAGAAAGGCAATTGCCTGGAGCAACAGGGGCGCCATGAAACTAAGTTACATGCCTCAGCCCCGTGGGGGTGGGACTCAGGCTTCAGGGGTACAGTAGTTTGGAAAGGTTAAGAACCACTGAACTAGAGAGTAGTTCTTTGCAATAACCTGAGACAGACATCCTGAGATGCTACATATTTACTCCATCTATTGTTACCTTTGGTAAAAGATATTCAAGAGATACCTACACTTGTTTATGACTAGATGTATAATTGCCAGCCTTTAAAATCAGATAGAGTTTTCTCTCGCACACATTTTATACCCATTTTAAAAAAATCCTGCTTAATATTATAAGCTTGGTTCATCATGGTTTAGTATTATACTATTCTATACTTATGGGCTAATAAGAATACAGTAATGAGGCATGGCAATGAAGAAAACATATGGTGAAGGATATCCCGTTTAAAAAGATCTCTCTCTCTCTCCGACCCTGATCCTGGAAACATGCATGTGCCTAACTTTACTACCCTAGATAGTCCCACTGATAGTCTTAATAGCAACATGGAAATTTGATATTGAAAATATATTGCAAGACATTTAGCTCAAATCTGAGATAATGCAGGATTATTCCCTACAGCATATTAATTATAAATCACTATTTGTGTTCAAATCCTCTAAGGAAATATATTCATTGTACTACTGTCTTGGGGGAGTTTCTTTTGAAACTAAGTACAGATAGAAAAGATTTCATTTAGATAATCTAGTCCAGCTCTTCCCCGACAGTATTTGAATGTTAATTTGTATATTAATGCCATATACTAAACTTTCCTCAGCAATACTACTATCCAAAGTACAAAAGACCCAATTGTAAACTTGAGGCAACAGAGCAAGTATCAATGGAAATCTGAAATGACCTGCAAAAGCCTAAACCCAGACCATACAAAACTGTTGAATAGCAAGAAAGGAAATGCATCCCCGACTCCCAGTAACAATGTTACAGTATCTGACTAGAGCCACTTTCTAGACTAGACAGCCATCCCCTTGCTTTGTGCCCATCTCTTGAGGGTGGAGTCCTGCTCCCTGCACTTTGCAAGGCTCGTGGCAGGGTCCCTCCCTTACCGCTTGCTTGGGAGAAGGAGACATTTCTCACTGTTTGTAACTACAATAGAACAAAGTGGGGGAGGAAGAGATTTTCCCCGCAAATCCCGGCAATGCTCCGAGCGGCCCAGGGAGGGCAGCACAGCCAGCACACAGTTCGGCGGCTGCCGCAGACCTACAGCTCCCCCAGCTTCAACGTGCAGCCAGCCGCCGCCTAGAGCGCAGCCAGGGGGACCCCTTCCCCATTCCACCGTCCCGGGTGACGGGGAAATGGGGGGGGGGGGGAGTGCTGGAACAGCAGGACAAAGAGCTGGAGCGCCAAGTCCCGCTGCTCGGGACTCCCCCCACGGCGGGATGGGGAAGGTGCCCGTTGGGGCATGGTCAAGGGGATGCCTCTCCCCGGGGAGGGACAGAAGGGGGGCTAGGACTGCCCCCGCCAAGGGTTACTGGAGACCTTTAACACCCACAGCTCAGCCAGCAACTCATGTGCCCCCTCCTCCTTCCGGGGAGCTGTCAGCGGCCTCCCCATCCCCCCGCCTGCGCTCTCGGAGGGGGAGGGGGTGCAACGCCCCGGTGCCAGCTACTTACCGCCGTGGGGTGAGCCCGCGCGCCACCGCCGGCTCGGCTCCACGCCCAGCTGTGCGCCGAGTGCCGCAGCCGCCCGCGAGCGTGCAGCGGAACTGACCTCAGCTCCCCGCCAGGCGCCGCGCCGCCCCATTGGCCAGCGCCGCCGCCCCGGCTGCGAGAGAGTAGAGTAGAGCTCTACACTGAGCCGCCGGGACTGGGGGGCGGGGCGGGCGGCCGTGCAGGGCGCAGCACGAGCTGGCCAAATGCGGAGCGGGAAGGCCCGGGAATGGCTGCCACGTGGGGCTACCCAGGGCCAGGCCCGGGTCTGATGCAGTTTATCAGCCCCCTCCCTGCAGTACAGGCTGCGCTGCACAAGGGCCAGCTGCACGGGGACCGCTGGGCATCTCTCTGGGTGCCCCCTACGCTGCTTGAGCGCGTACGTACAGGCTCAGAGCTCTGTCTGCATGCGCGTCACTCAGGCGAGGCCCAGCCGGGCACTAGGGATTGATAACGTCATGGCATGTGTTGCAATTAAAGTCTACAATGTGTCTTTCACATGCGCTTGTAACATATTACAATAGTATGTTATTGCAATTGCTCTTTGAAATATCTCATTATGCTTCCATTGAAGTCACTGCCATTGACTCACACACAACACTGATCAACATGCATTTTTATGGGACACTCAGTAGAGTGAGCAGGATTTGCCCTTTAATTAATACCAGAATGATGTAATGCTTTTACTTTTTATTTGTAGTGGAAACTTTATAAGAATAACTGTTTTGATAGGTTATTCTCAAGCATTTTCCACCAAATCTAAATTTCATTTAAAAGGACAATAAGTCAAATTTGGCACAAAAATGTGGGTTTTGTAAAAATGCAACACATTTTCTCCTGCAACACATTATAACTCTGGTACTGTATAAATTTGGGTATCCCCCTGCCCTACTTCAAGACTAAGCCAATTTTCACTTGGGCTATATAGTCCTTTTCCAGAATTTTCACCTTAAAATAGAGTCTGTCACTATTTAAGCTCACATACGCCTGGCCAATTTTATATTCAATTTAGCAAAAATCTGTTTTGGTTGAATGGGTCCTATGTGATGACTGGGACTCAAAGGGAGTTGTATCTTGTGAGGGACAAAATGTCCTTCAGTTCCCATTGACTTCCTTGGGAACCAACGACTTAGCTGACCCACAGCAGGATCCAGGTGTACACACTAATTCTTCTGGGCTCACTGGGCTTTTTGGCTCTACAGGCAAGACAAAGAGAAATGGTGATACCCTCCCAACTGCTACCTACTGGCAATACCAAAATGAGAGGTCACTCTCCTTGACCTTTCTTACATATACTTTTGTTACCACAAAAACAGAATTTAGGTACCCCACAGAATAGCTCACCTATTGCCCCCTTACCACGGGTTCCCTCAAAACAGACCACCTTTTCACCAATCTGTTCTGCTAAGATATGGGTCTCCAGGATAACTAAGGAATATCTTAGGCTTGCCAGGGGTTCCCTGTTTCAGAAACTCCCCAGAACAGCTCAGACCTGTTGCCTCCCAAAGGGTACAGATACAGCCCTCCGATTAATGATTGACACAAGCAGTGTTCCAAACAAGGCACCCTTTATTGGTGCAAACACAAATCCTTAGCACAACAACACTCTAAAACACAAATCCTTAACAATAAGTTAAAGAGCACCCCAAACCATAGTGCCATATAGTTTAAAATTATGCTATGTGGCCATACCCTGCTTTGGATTACAAGTCCTTCACAGGTCATTGACAGCAGTTCTTAAATGTTTGTTAGGTCTTACACATATACATTCCTTTCACAATTAACAGAACATACACATATATCATTATTAACTCCCCACCCAAACACATATACTAACACTATTCTACACTATAGCTATCACTATAACCGTGTCTGACAAACTTACTCTGCTGACTATGCTGCACTGTCTGCGTACTCTCTGTCTTCCCCTCACACTCTATCTTCTCAGGTCTCTGCTTCTCTCCCTGGGACTCCTCTCTCAACCCTCTCTTTCGCTCTACATTGTCTCTCCTCTCTGTCAGAACTGTCTGGCTCTCAACTGTCGGCTGACTTTTATACCATTCCCTCAGAACTTTCTAGATGCATGACATCATTCTACTTGTTTACCTTCTCCTTCTAACTGTCAGTTCTATTTTTAGACTTGCAACCATTATTTGACCTGCTGACTCTTTATTTACCACCTTTTTCTCCCAGTTTGGTTTTTCCACTAATTCTATATTTAATGACCTGCATCTTCCATCTAATGGTAAAATGACTGCTGCTTATTCAAAATGGAAACCTGGGGTACAAAATGGAGTCTGAGGACTTCAAAATGGAGTTTCCCTCGTATCATTTTGATGTGAAATAGTAACAATGTTGATAAATAATCATTGTGGGAACTGCCATTGCTGATGTCATAGTATACAGATGCTGCTCCATTTTTTTTTAGTGTGAGTCTCAGAGTCCAGGTTAACTGATTCCGGATTGCGGGGCTTGTGCTATGGGGCTAAAAATAACACTGTAGATGCTTGGGCTTGGATTGGAGCCTGGACTCTGAGACATGGCAGTGTTAGCCCCCAAACCTGAGTCAGTTGACCCAGGCTCTGACATTTGCTGCCATGGTTTTGTTTTGTTTTGATTTTTGCAGTGTAGGTGTGCCAACAGAGGTAGATGAGTAGGGGCAGTTCACACCTCTCAGAGATATTGTTTCAATTTCTCTGTAAACATCACTGCATTGGTTACATGTGGTTGACAGTTTCAAGGTTTTCTTCACAACAAGAAGGATTAGACGTATTTTTTAAACAAAAGCTGAGATTCTGGACAACATGCTAGCAATAGTTCACATAATTAAAGCCCTGTTACTCATAAGGATGATGAAAAATTAAACTAATCTAGATAAATCTGATAAGATGCAAAATGAAAAAAACATGTTTCATATAAAAGAAATTGAGTCATTTATCTGATATCAAAATGATGATTAAACATGTTTCTTGCCAGGATATGCATATCTAACTCACAGTGGAATTAATGAGACAATTTTCTGTATCAAAGGCAATATATTCCCCTTAGTATTTAAATAAAATCAAACTAAACTCAGAAATGTTGGAATCAAAATGACCACTGACATAGAAAGTTTAGAGTAGAGCTGGGGGATATATATATATATTTTTCAAAATGTATTTGCTGAAAAATGCACTTTCAGTCAACCCAAAACTATTCACAAATTCATGCTAAGTTCGCCAAATAGTTTTGATTTATCTGAAAAACTGAAATGTTTCAGTAATGTCAACACAAAACAGTTCATTTTGGAATCGCTGAAACATTTTGATTTTTTGTCCTGGGGTCAGGAAATGTCTGGAAGAGGAGCCCTTTTTATTACTTTTAGAGCCCAATGGTTAGGGCACTCAGCTGTGATGTGAGAGACAGAGGTTCAGTCTCCCTTTTTATCTGCTGTGGAGAAAGGATTTGAACTTGTGTTTCCCATATTACAGAAGAGTCACTAAGCTTTTGGATATTCTGGTGTGGGGCTGTTTCAATTTTTCCTGAGGAAGCTGTTCCACTGTATATAAATAATTAAATAGTCATTGCAGCAGGGACTTGTACAGGAGGTCAAACTAGATGATCTGGTGGTCCCTTCTGGTTTTAAACTCCAAGACATCCTGGATGCATGCCCTGACTTCCAGGCTATAGAGTCAGTCTCACTTTTTTATCTGCTCCAATGGCTATTCAATTATTCACCCAACCCTAGTTTGGAGGTCATTGTGTCTTTCTTGCTACCTTCCAGCTGCATCCAATCCAGCTTTTTTCCACCTTCCTGTAAGTTATGGTGCCTGGCTATCTCTATTTCTCTCATTCTTCTGTGTG
This sequence comes from Emydura macquarii macquarii, assembly GCF_026122565.2. Taxonomy (NCBI): domain Eukaryota; kingdom Metazoa; phylum Chordata; order Testudines; family Chelidae; genus Emydura; species Emydura macquarii. The sequence goes on from NW_027133199.1 coordinate 6,286,732, forward strand.
ACTTCAACCTTCAGATGGAGTCACATTCAGTTGCCTCCTAGCTCCTATTTTTCACTTCCTTCTTTGGTTTCCAGCTCTTGACCTATTTGGATCATCAGAGAGAGAAATATTCTTTGCAGTGATTTCCATGATATATCATTCTCTCTATCTCCACCATTGTCTGTGCTCCTTCCACGACTTCCATCCATCAGTCTGCTACTGTCAACCCCTTCACTCTTTTGACTATTTTGCTGACAACCTGTTCCCCTTCACTCTTTTGACTCAGTAATTGCCATCATCAGCTCTGCTTCTTTCACCTTTTGTTCTGTTGTGCTATTGTTGCTCTAATGTGCACCAAACTTTAGACATGGCATTCTCCTCAACTTTCTTGTTTCCACTCCTGCTCTCCACTCTCACCTTTTGCTGAACTTCTTTGGAAGAAGTCCGGTGACATTGCTATTTTCCTCCAGTTTAAGTTTGTCCTCTTCCTTCAGCTGTGCTGTGGTCATGGTTGAACAATCTTATTTCCCCTTTCTTGTGTCTCTAATCCTTGACAGGTCTTCACTACCTCTCTGCTTAAATACTCTTCCTCCTTTTTGTATCCAGAATCTCACTAATGTATTTAAAAACAAAATTAACAAGATCCAGAGGAGCTCTCAGTCTCCTGATTTTGTTTATTTTTTAACCTGCTGTCCTACTCTAAGGACACTAAATGGCTATATTATGGGATTATCATCTGTTTCTGTTAGTTTTTATGAACATTTAGCTGCAAACATAAGTTTTTATCAACTATTTAATTTGCATTGTTAGTAACATTTGTCATCCATCAGTTTGTTGGATTTTATATATATTTTACAGAAAATTAGATATCTTATGTATAATAGAATCACAAATCATAAGCAGTTCCATAACCATTTTGGGCAAGGACTAACAAACAAAGAACATGCTAATAACATACAAAAACCACATTAACATTGCCAATAGGTCACTGAATGACCCCTTAATCTGATGTTTAGATAATCAGTTCATTTTGATTACAAACTTTAGTCACTATACACCATTAATGAGTTTGACAGCATTTTGTGTAATGTGTAACAAACAAGCATTAATATAAGAGTATTCCCAATTCAGTGTAGCCTAACATACAGTTTTCAGAAGTAAAACCACTTTGGTTAGGCTAGTGGTCATTTTGGGTACTTTGGCCATCAAGACTACTAATTAATGCAAACATAATTTTCTTTACGGTTACCCACCCTGCTCCTATTTGCCTACTTATGTATCTGCTTCATCTTGTTATAATCCTAGACTGTTTTGGAGGCTTGGGAGTTTTGCCATTGACTTCAGTGGGGCCAGGATTTCACCCATGGTCTCTGCCTAGAAGAGCTAATATAACTCACATGCTTTATACTGCAGCATGTGATTTTTTAAGTCCAAGACAGGGAGATTAGCAGTAGGAAAGATACATGAATTTTTATTTGAATCTTTTATGTCTATGCACAAAAGCAAAGAGAGTGTAACCCAGCTAGAAGGATTCAAACATCCAAAAGCAGGGTGTGGCAATTACCAGGCATTCTCAGTAACTGTTCTGAAGCTGTACAGGAAGCTTTCTTTAAAAGCAAGCAGTCTTGCATGTCCCAAACAAAGCAAGGGGGAGCTTGTAAACATAGGAATTAAAGTCCTACTGGACTCAATGGCTGATGGATGTAGGACCAAGAGATATGTCTACTATCAAGGTTTGTCCCAATACTTGTACTATATTGGATACATTTGAGTGCTAAATCAGCTTTTACTTATTAGGGAATCCCTCAATTAGAATAGCATTTGGTCCATATGGTCCATTGTGGTCTATTTTATGGATCTAGAGGGAAAGTTGGGAAGATAGCATTTGTCACCCCTCAGGTACAGAGTCTACAGAATTTACATTTTGCTGTTAGCTAGATGCTTTAAATTTGAAATTTTGTATTAGTTAATTACAGAATAGAAGCAGAGCTCAGTGAGGTGAGAGTTTGTAGATTATCCGATTTATGTGGATTCATAGGGGAAGGATACTCCTACGCAGTGAGAGCCTTAGAGATCTAGGGAACAGATATTTTTATATGCTGATCTCAATACCTGTACCACTCTGGATATAGGCTACAGATATCCTATCTCACCAAGAGGCCAATTGACTATTGATCCAAGAACTGGAATGATGCTAGCTGGAAGGAACCCTAGATTTTTTTTACTGACAAGTGTTTTGAATAGAAAGAAGTGATGCTCCAGTTCTTCTCAAGATCTGAAGAAATCTAAGTAGCACACACTACATTTTAAGGCCAATGTCTAGAGACTCAGAAATAACCTTTGAAAGTTAAAGGGAAAGAATGTGTGTGTTAAATTACAGAAGTGTAAATGTTTTGTTGAAATGTTACATTGAAACATATGAAACAGCAGTGAATTGGTAGAAGTCTATATAAGGAACTTTTATTTAAAAGTTATTCACAAGTTTTTAAAATATGGTTTACAATTTTTAATTTTTTTATTTAATGTTTGTAATAAGCAATTGTGTGATGTTCTCTCTTTGAAGAACTCCTTCCTACTTCTCCATGTGGGCACCAATGACACTGCCAAGAACAATCTTGAGTGGATCACTGTGGACTATGTGGCTCTGGGAAGAAGGATAAAGGAGTTTGAAGCGCAAGTGGTGTTCTCATCCATCCTCCCTGTTCAGGGAAAAGGCCCAGGTAGAGACCGTTGCATTGTGGAAGTAAATGCATGGTTACGCAGGTGGTGTCGAAGAGAGGGCTTTGGATTCTTCGATCATGGAATGTTGTTCCAGGAAGAAGGATTACTAGGAGGAGACGGGATTCACCTAATGAAGAGAGGGAAGAGTATCTTTGCGGACAGGCTGGCTAACCTAGTGAGGAGGGCTTTAAACTAGTTTCGACGGGGGATGGGGACCTAAGCCTGAAGGTAAGTGGGGAAGTGGGATACCACAAGGAAGCAGAGGGAGGATGCAGCAGGGGAGGCCTCCTGATTCATAATGAGAAAGTAGGGTAATCGGCTAGTTATCTCAAGTGCCTATACACAAATGAAAGAAGCCTGGGAAACAAGCAGGAGGAATTGGAAGTTCTGGCACAGTCAAGAAACTACGACATGATTGGAATAACTGAGACTTGGTGGAGTAACTCACACAACTGGAGCACTGTCACGGATGGGTATAAACTGTTCGGGAAGGACAGGCAGGGGCAAAAGGGAGGAGGAGTTGCATTGTATGTAAGAGAGCTCTATGATTGCTCTGAGCTCCAGTATGAAACTGGAGATAAGCCAGTTGAGAGTCTCTGGGTTAAGCTTAGAAGCAAGAACAATAAGGGTGATATCGTGGTGGGTGTCTGTTACAGACCACCAGATCAGGAGGACGAGGTAGATGAGGCTTTCTTCAGTCAACTAGGGAAAGTTTCCAGTTCACAGGACCTGATTCTCATGGGGGACTTCAATCATCCTTACATCTGCTGGAAGAGCAATACAGCAGAATACAAACAATCCAGGAAGTTTTTGGTTAGTGTTGCAGACAACTTCCTAGTGCAAGTGCTGGAGCAACCAACTAGGGGCTGTGTTTCTCTTGACCTGCTGCTCACAAACAGGGAAGATTTGGTAGGGGAAGTAGAAGTGGGTGGCAACCTAGGCAGCAGTGACCATGAGATGCTCGAATTCAGGATCCTGACAAAAGGAAGAAAGGAGAACAGCAGGATACGGACCTGCAGGGGGTTGTACTAGATGACCTCCTGAGGTCCCTTCCAATTCTATGATTCTATGAAGCTGTTACTAATACTTATATTTAATATTTTGAATGCAATAGCCTGAGGTAGAACTCTGGGTAATGCTTTCTGAAAAGATAGAATTATTGGCCTGTGCTTCAACAAAGAATTAAGTTGAGGTTCAGGAAAGGGGAGCGTGGTGTTGGTTGTATATAATTTACCTCATCACTCTGTTACTGAAAGAGTACCTAAATAAACATGAACTGCTGCTACTACTACTTCTAGTACTACTTCTAGTACTAATCAAAGGGATTGATCCTGCACACGTCAGTAACTTTATTATGTGTCAGTAACTTTATTCATCTGAAGAACTCCAGTAGGACTATTCATATTGACAAGATCAAGGCCTTTATGAAGGGAAGACATGACAAAGATATCTGCTGAATCTGATTTGTGAAGGTGACTTTGGAATGATGCATGGCTTTTGTTCCCTTCCGAATTCCATACTACATGTAAAGGTGTGTATGGAATGAGGCAAAGCCTGAAGGAGCTCTGACTCATTCCATCTATCTAGTGAGCGAATTCAGTACTCAGAATTGTTCACTTCAAGAGGTGGGGTTCCAGAACAACAGAGTATTGGTATGGAATCTCTAACAAATGTTTTCTCCCAAGTGTTTATCAAACATTTTAATTAAATAACAAAAAATCTAAGACTCTAGAGTTTTAACAAACTGTATAAAAATAATTTTCCCCTTGATCACTTATATCTTCCTTGGTATTTGGGATGTCATAATGCATAGATTTCCCTAGATTTCCCTAATCAGAATTTTTATTGTTTTAAGAAAATAATAATAAAAAAATCTTCCTTTCAAGCCTTCTGTATTCATCATAAGAAAAAAAAGAGGCACCAATCTGATTTTGTTTTCCGATATTTGCATATTCCCTTTAACAACATATTTAATGATCTTTAATAGAGAATACTCAATTTGATACAGGTTCTTATACCTTTCTGAAGGATCCATGATTACTTGAATGTAAGTTAAAAGAAGCCTTAAAAATTCTTTCATATCTTCTCTGTTAATTATAGAGATGGCAAAAAAAGTGCACAAACTAATTTTTCCTACTGTGCTGGTCACCTTTAATTAAAATGAAACTTAATCCTAGCCTTCCGCCTCCTTGATACTTTGTCCTTGATACTTGATACAGGTTTATGGTCATTTAACCCCCTGAGAGTGTACTTATCCAAACTAAATGACTTAATATTTCAAGTGAGTCTTTGAGACACACAGTATCCATTACTGTACTAAAATTCCAATATATTACTTCTATGGTGCTCCCTTCGAGCCTGCAAACCAGACATAGCAAAGGATGAAAATACGGTTAAGATATATTATTGATAGTCAAAGTATAAGGCATTGATTTCCATATAAAATTATGTGTATCATATTACTCTCTTGTCATGTGAGTCTATGGGACACATCTGTACCTTGTGCATGCATGCAAATGCAGTTGTTCCAGCCAAGACAGACCCATTAAATCTATTCTAGGAGTCTTAGATATTTTCAGAAGTTATTAAACCAAGAAAAAGAAACAAGCAAGGAAAGCAAATGAGAGCTGTTCATTTGTGACTTATCTAGAATTCAGCAGTAGAAGAACACTTTCTTTTCTGGCAATGTTACTTGGTACAGTGCCAGTCCCCAAACACAGTTATATAAGTAAGTCAGTGTAAACCATGCACTTTGCAGTTGTGCCTGTGAATGTACGCTGCAGTTATTTTTTTTATTTAACTGATCTGTATCATTTTTCGTTAGTCAATCTTTTTGACTGCAGATTTCTTTTAAAAATTAGCCAAGTGAGGCATAAGTTTGAAACTGTCTCTGAACAAAGCTAGCTGGGCACTCGGATAGTTTGCTGTGGTTCTCTCTCAGTATCTCCTGCTGAGCCAGTTCCACTATGTATGCGTAGTTAAATACGCATTGGAGCAGAGACATTAATTTGGATCTCTCCCTTCCCCACTGAGTGCTTTAACCACTAGACTGCAGTGTCATTGTCAGTCTCACACTCTGAGCAAATGACTATTCAAGTATTTTTATACAAAGTGGAACAGCTTCAATAAGAGAGAGTGGAAAAAAGACCCAGACCAGACTGCATTCTAGCCCATGGATTAGGGCAGTCTACTGCAATGTAGGTGAGTCAAATTCAAATCCCTGTGTCAATGACTATTTATTTACACACAGTGGAACAACGTCAGTAGGAAAGATTGAGACCCTTTCCTCCCTTCCCTTAGCATGTCCAACATAGTAATCCATAGCATGGTGTCTACAGGTTATAAGGTAAGTTCCTCCTTCTCATTTTGTGAATGGTGCCTAAGTCCTGGTTCTATTTTTAATTTTATTTATTTTGCCAAAACTATTTGGTAAATTCATATCAAATTCACAAATAGTTTTGAGTCAACTGAAATTGTAGTTTTCAGGGAACAAAGTATTTGTCTGGAATTTTTTTACCCAACTCTACTTTTAATTATGTCAAGAAAAGCCAATGTACGAGAGCCTTCTTAATAAAACCACCATCTTTTAATATATGTTCTGCAGAGCTCTGAAGTGATTTTTTAAAAGTACATACGCATTAAATGCACAGCCTTAACTCTGATCTGAAGTACTTAGTTCTCTAGGCAATAAATCTGACTTTGAAAAATGCCAGTTTAAAAAAAAATACAGATAATAGATAAGAGTAAATGGTGTTTTGAAGAGGCAACAAATATGTTTGGTTTTTTTAAGAAAAAGTAGAAGTTTGTTTCTTGAGAATGTGTGAAATGATGCAAAAAAGTGTAGTAACCGATGGATGTTTAAAGCATATGAAAATATTTCAGAGACTGATAAATCATATATTAATGTCAGAATGTATATACTTAGAAAAATTATATGGTGACAATTAAAGTAGTCTATGTTGATTTTGAAAAACTGGGAGCATGGACTGTGGGCGATGTAGGTTTGTATGGAAGGGAAAAGGTTGTGATAGTGTATGTATTGTTCAATAGCGAAGTTGGCAGCATATGGATGGGTGGGATTCTTAATGTTACTTGAAATAATGATTTCCTGGATTTTAGACTCCAGTCCGGCAAACACGCATTTGCTTAATTTTGTGCACACAAGTAGTCCCATTGCCTTCAAAGTTAATCATGTGTTCAAGTGGTTGTAGAATCAGAGCCCTAGGCCCATATCCACAATTGTATTTCAGCTCCTAACTTCTAGTGATTTCGATGGAAGTGAGAAGCCTACTCCTTACTGATTATGTTGAATGGAAATATGCTTGAGCAACTTTAATTTTAAATTAACAGCTTCTTTTGTGGGAGTTGGATAAAAACTGCTTGTCTTTTAGAATTTCTAAAATGTATTTTAGAGTGAATGGTTTAATTTTTCTAGGTATTAATTTTAGTTTTGTAATTATCACTGGAAAAATGTGTGAAATTGTAGAAAGGATTTTTGTTTTTATCTGAAATACCAATTAATTGGCTTCTAGCCAATAATGGATGCAATTAATTTTTTGAATTATGCCTAATGATCTTATTTGGCTTCTTGAAGTCAATCTGATGTTTCAATAGGCACATGTAGAAATATTTGTAGTTGCGATAAATTGTTTTTTAAAATAGTGAGGCTAGCAACAGGGAAATCTCCAGTCAAATCATGTGATTCCAAGATTAGAACACATTTCCTGTCAGTTGCAAGTTGTTATTTCTTTCAAGGAAAAAAGTCTTCCATCTTCAGCCTATAATTTCCATCTGATATCAAGAGAAGCAGCATCAGTAATCAGAGTTCAAGAACAATCAAAGAAATTAGAGTTGAGAAAGATCTAGGCCCTGATCTTGCAAATACTTATGCACATGCTTAACTTTATACACTGTGTTGTCTCACTGAAATCAATGGGACTGTTCACAGTGCATAAAATTAAGCATATGCATGACTTTTTGCAGGATCAGGCTATAAGGGCTAAATGAACAATTCTTCTATGGCCAGGGCAGGATTGTTCCCTATATTTTCCACTCCCACTTTGAATGACGTTAACAATGAGGCTTCCACTCTCTCATATGAAACAATTCCATGGTTGAATAGTGTTCACCATTAGAATTCCCCTTCCTTTTCATTATTGTTTCCAATTAGAACTGGTTAATTTCAATGTTCCTTCCACTGCTTAATTTCATGGACCAGCCTAAACAATTACTTTCTCTCCCTTCAGCTATTTGTAAACTTTTTTGGCTTCTCAATACTGCCCTCATTTTAATAAGAAAACAATCCTCCAATTCTCTCATTGTTTTTTTCCAGAATTATCTTTTCTTGGTTATTTCTAACTTATTAAATCTTCAATTAAACTAACAACTCTTTGCAAAAAAGAGATTCATTTTTAAAGCAAATACTTTAGAAGCATTCTTCACGTCAGTCCTACATTCTGTTCTGCCTCACTATTGCTAAAAGTTTGCCCTCAGTTAAAATCATGCATTGACTCTAATGAGTTTCCAGTGCTAAGCACCTCTGAAAATTAGGCCATCTTCATTTAGTTCACAAATGTGGATCTAAGAGATTAACTTTAGGCATACAGCTTTGTACATTTTGGTCTTCTTGTAGAGATAGAGGCACAAACCTTATAGTCTTCATTATTTGAAATCAGCGAGATACTTCCCTGAAAAAAGAAGACTTTTGTGCCAAAGCTCTGGAATAGTACCCACTTTATAATCAAATTTGCCTAAGCAATTGCCATTTTTGTCTACTAAGTTCTCAGGACCAAATTTGTAAAGGGGTTTAGGCACATAGAGATTCAGATAGGCACCCAGTGGGATTTTCAAAAACACCTAGGCACCTAACTCTCATTGGGCAATTTTGAAAATTCCATTAGGTACATATCTTCATCTTTAGACACCTAAATACATTTTAAAAGCTGGCCCTCGGCACATATCATTCTGATTTGTTAAAAATGCTGCCTGTTAAATTATTTACAAACAGCCTACAACTAAATTTCAAAGTATTTTTTTAAATCAGCCTTCAAGTGGTAAACCTCATGCTCAGTTGGTGAGAATAGCTGACTTGTTTGGTATACATTTCTACATTTCTCTCTTAACTGGTGGATCACTGCTATCCTACCAAATGTATTTCGCTTGTATTACACTTTATTTTATTTATAATTGAGATATTTCCATATACTGAATTAGAAAAATCATAAGGACTAAATTCAGCCCAAAGTCACAGAGGGTTTGAATATAATTGTCAGATGATCAAACATAAACTATTGGATTTGTGACTAAACTCTTCCTATATTACAGGAGGGTTCCCTCATATAAAATCTTCATTCAGAGCTCCAACAGCTTGATTTAAAGCCCACTGAAGCTCATAGTCTTTCCATTGATTTTTAATGGGCTTTGGATCATTCCCCAAATGAACACGGAAGCAATCATTTAAAGCTGGCCTAAGTAATTATCTTCATCAGCAAGCTGAGTTATTTACGGAAGCCACTTGTAAGACAGATGCAGCTGCAGCTCAAAGAACTCTCATTTAATCTGAAGCACAGCAAGCCAGTAAAGACAGCTTTAAGAAACAAACTTGAAACAATATTTGGCAGCACAAAGCTTGTTTAATTGGTCCTTGCTATAATCTCTGAATTGAGAAAATAACTGCTACAAATTGGAAACACTAGATTTGCTTAGAATCTTCCATTGTTTATATGGTCACAATGGTGCTTATTCACTGGCAAGTGGCTTTCAATGCGTCTAGTTTTGGCATTTTTGGCTATACAGGTTACTATGTCACTGCCTGGAAGTGGGTTAGCCTGGTAAATCTTGATTTAATCACAGTGCCTTAAGCAACATGCCTAGAAAACAGTCATTGATCTTCATTATATCAAGGGTTATGTTCATTTCAGTGAAACTGATAATTCTAGGCCTTACCAAAGGCAGGTAGACTCATCTGTGTCCAAAGTTAGCAAAGTGACCAGCTAGCAGAAGGAGTGAAACAAAGCTGTGCAGGACTTCAATCTCATTTACATGGTGTTCACACCCCTCAGTTTCACTATTTTTTAACTAAATAACTCAAAGTCTGCAAGTAAATGTCAAACTATCCAATGTGTGCACAGCTGAAACCTTAATTCCCCTCTCAGCACTCATGAAGACAGAAGTTTCAATGAACTCAGCCCAGGTTCACAAATCTGGACAGAGTTTCAGGAGTAGATTCTCAGCTGGTGTAAAGTGTCCGAGCTCCCTTAGAAATCATTAGAGCTATGACACTTTATACCAGCTGAGAATCTGCCCCTCAGGCCTGAAATGTAATCTAAAACTAAAGTAGGTAAATTTCTCTTGCAGACAATTATCTTTTATATGAGCAAATTGTATATTATATTTGGTTTTAGGTTCACTATATGATTTTCTATCTCTGCTGTATATGTGGCCCCCATCACCATAGAATCCAAATGTTTTTAACTCAGAGAATGGATTCTGCCACATCAGCTGTCACATTTGTCAACCAAAACAGGAAGTGCTAACCATTCCTTTGTACCATCAGTTACTACACATACCTTTGCCCTTAGAATTTAGCACAAGATTTGTTAAGGAAAATTTTGAGAATCCTTAAATGTCATTTGAAGTGTCATGTTTTGCTGTTTTATCTACTATCATATGGTTTGCTGCAGTATGTAAAAGGGGATCCAACTAGATTGCTGGAGTTGGCAATTGTATGTCTGGATGAATGCAATTTAGTTAGATTTGCTGATGCAGAACAAGGCTTCTATACAAGACAGAAATATATCAGAGCCATTTCCTCTGAGTGGTGACAAAAACAGAAAGAAGAAAAACTGAGTTAATGGAAAGCAAAATTAGTTCTGCTTCAGCTGTAGAAGACTACACTCATACTAATCTGAGATACTGATGAACTACTAAACAAACTGAAAAATATACTAGATTGGTCTAACTGCTATAAATGTAAACTGAGTTATTGCTACTGGAGGTGCGTGAATGATTCGTAAAGCAACTAAAACCAATTCAAAAGCCCGGAGCTCTGTACATTTGTTACATGAACCTTAGCCCGCTTTCAGACAAACATTCTGAAACTGTTCTATCCTAAATTCCCTACCACCTGAAAGGGAAGTACCACTTCTACTTTTGCTGTTTTCTCCACCCATCCCATCACTGTCCTCTAGGGCTTCAAAGGATGCTGAAAGGCTGCTTCCCCTAACAGAGTCTTCAGGTATAATGGACCACCACAATCCAGTTCATAACGGGTCTCCTGTTTTGGGGACAGGATTTGATTGTCACCAGGGAAGGCATCAGGAACTGGGAAAATACTTTTGCTGCAGCATCTACTAAATTGATACAGTATAATCCTTAGTCTGGTGATCAGAAGAAAGAATGATTTCTTTTTATTAAAGTAGAGTCTATATGCCCCAAATGAGATTGTTCTAGGTATACACATACACATAGCAATAGACATTCCCTGCCCCGAAGAGCTTACAATCTAAATACACAAGGCAGATCAGGGGAAGATTGGGGAGTGACAGAATATAAGAACTGGTTTTGGGCTCTGAGTTCCTCCATAGTGAGGCATCTGAGTGTTGAATTAAAACAAAACACATTATGGATGGTTTGTTTCCTGTTAGGTACCAGTACAAATTATATAAAAATTAAAGACATGCGATATTGAAAGAAATACTGGGAAATACACAGTCATGTCAGGGAAGCATGTCACCCACTTGGAAAGACACATTCAAATACACCACTCTGAGGAGTATGCTGCACTTTGTTCAGAAAAAAACTTACAGAATAAAAATAATAAACAACCACAACATGCACATAATCCTGATGAACCCACATCTAAGGAATCTATTACAACAGAAGGTAATTTGGACTCTAGGTTCACAACTAAAGCAATTACAATAACAATTGATGAAAATACCTTACTGAATGATTGCTTAAAATTAGTCACTGTAAATGGAAGATCATTTAAGCTATTGGAGGATTCAGGATTTCACAAAATTGTTGACCACATTCTGGAAGGCCTGGAGATGAAACTTACATTTTTAGCATCCAATGTATGAGACAAAGTTGGTGCTGTAGCAGCCACCATTCAGGAAGGGATCAAAAAAGAAATCACGGGAAGACTAATTTAATTGAAAATGGATTGAGCCACACGATTTGGCTGATTCCTTTTAGGGATTAATATTCAGTATGTTATTGCAGGACAAATTGCTCTTTGGATTCGAGCAAAGAAACACCTCTGAATATTTTAAATCAATTAGTCTTAAAGTTGTTGGTATCTATACAAGCACTCCAAGGTATATATATTGTATCACAGTACATAATGTAGCAAACACAGTGAAAGGAGAGAAGTTAATGATTGAGGATTAGAAAACTAAAGAAGCAGAACAACAAATTCAGAATGAAGGGGAAACACAATTTAGTCTCTGGGGAAGGTGATCAAGAAGATGATGTGGACCAGGATTGAAATGATTTGATTCATATGGTCGAAGAAGCTGGAGTTAGTGTATCTGCTGAGGCAATGGGTGTAACATTAAAAGGAGTTCACTGTTGTGCCCTTACAGTGCAGCTTGCAGTTGTAGACTCTTTGAAGGAATATACAATCTCTGACATAAAGCTGATATGTCTGTAAAAAATGAGAAACAAAACAACATTGGTAGTCATTAGAAAATTAAAATACCCAATCTTAAATTGTCCTACTAGTTGGCATTCAATTTATGACATGCTTGAGCAACTCTTGGAGCTCAGGGATTTCTGCCAGCCAGGACATGGCCACCTCAAACCATAAACTTCACCTGACAAAGCAGAATGGAGTGCCACAGAAGGCATCACAATTGCACTGAACTATGCTAAATTGGAACAAATATTCTTCAGTATGAACAACTGGTCATGGGTGACTTTTGTTGTGCTTGGTTAAAATGCCAACTGGAAACATCAAAAATGTCTTCTCTGATTACTGAATCCTTCTGTCTTCAATGAAAAAGCGAGAAAAAAATCTGTTTGAAAATGATATCATTCTCTCATGTATATACCTTGATCCTAAATATAAACTCTTATTGACAGAAGAGCACAAAGTCAAGGAAAAATTTCATTTAACCAAAATGTGGATGAAAATGGAAATGCTTCAGGTCAGAAGTTAAAAATAATAATGTGATAGAATCAATATCAGACACATCTGAAATTGAAAGATCAGATGATGAATTAGAACAATTTCTTAAAGTGTGTGACATGTCCAAAAAGGAAGAGGTATCTGGATGAAGGAAAGTCCAAAAAAAGGATTGAGCCAATTCTTGATTCATTTGCAGATGAGCCACACTTGCTAATAACAAAAACATATTTAAAATGTCATGCCTGACACGTATCAACTAGCAAAAGTTGTACTGGCAGCTCTAGCAACACAAGTGAGTGTTGAAAAAGCATTGTCAGAACTCACATTTATCCTTTCACACAGAAGTCTAATTATTAGAAGATGTTATTTTAATTCGCTCAAATAAATTGTTCATAAGAAAATCATTTATTGACAACACAAAAACACTAGGAAAACTCACAAAGTTAAAGTTAAAAATATAAGTGGTCAAAAATCAAAATAGTTTCAATGTTAACTCTCAATTACCTTTTTTTGAATTTACTTCCACTAAAATTGAAATTTGATTTGAATCAGTGCTAACTGATAATGGAACTGTTTTTGTTTGTTTGTTTGTTTTTATTTTGTTTTGTTTTGACTTGAACCAGAACTGAACCCAAACACATCATACAGAACCAAACACAATCCTGAACCAAACCAATGTAAATACTGGTTCCAATACTTGATCTAATATTCTAGTTTAATAAATAGAGAGTAAAATTACAATAATACACTTCAACATAAAGATGACTATGGAATTGGAATGTAGACACAATACTTGTTACACTTAATGTTCAGTGACAGCTCTTCCACAGTGTACTTAAACTGATATGATACAAGGAATATAAAAGCAAACTTAACCTTGTTGTTACACATTATTTCAGATGGAGCTGCCATCTAAATACAGTGTACACACTGAAGAATAAAATACATGGCTGAATCAATGTGGGATGGGGAAAAAAACTGAGCCAGTTAAATTTAATTTCAAGTGACAATTCCAGAGTGCTTACATATTTGGTACGATGAACAAACTGATACAGTACAGTAATGGATAGTCACAGATAATAGTCACAGATCTTATGCCCTCTTAAATCATTGGCAGAATTGCAGATTGGCACTTGGTTCAACATCCCTACTCCTTCACTGAGCATCACTGGACATACATGGTACATTTAATTATATTTTTTCCTTGGATGTGGGCAAGAAGTTCCTGTCAACTGTACAACTGACTACACTTTTTGGAGAGGAGATATGAGTTAAGACTCTCCTTGCGTAGAGGAACCAAAGGATTGAAGACCCAGTCAGGCTCTCAGAAAAAGTACAGGAATTTTGTAGTCAAATCTCTCACCCCTTAATGCCCTCACCCTGGCTATAAATAAGTTCAAGCAGGCCTTCAGGTACTAAAGAGCACCCTATTCAGAGGATCTCCTTTATTTAATAGAAAAGGACAAGACAAAACATCAATGTAACATTTCAGTCAGCTACTCCACTGGGAAAACCTCTGACTCAGGGTTAATCAGTCTTACATTTGGGCCTTTAGCCACAGAGCACGCTCAGGCTGAATTCCTTATTTGGAGCTTGGAACTTTGTGGGGTGACCTGCTGGCTTTACCTCCTCCCCTGACAGTGCATTACTCTTTGCTGAATAAGTCTCTAGTAGCTCCCTGGTAGGTTTAGCACCAAGTTTGGTCTCCTGGGCTGCTCCTATTCCTTCTCTGGGAGCACTTATTCACTGGGATTGCTCCTTTCTCCATCAGCCCCTTCTCTCCAGAAGCATCTGCTTCCTGGAAGTAGCTTCCTGGCAGGCTGGGCTCCCTGCCACAGTTTGGGAGATCCTTTTGCTGGAACCAACCATCCCTGGATCTCTGCCTTCTGTACCTGTTTCTTAGGGAGTCTCCTATCTCTAAGAGCATCTCCTAGGCTCCCTGCTGTGGTGGGCTTTCCAGAGTTCCCTGTTTCCAAGAGTGCACCTTCTAGGCTCCCTGTTCTAGAAGTACCCCTTCCAGGCTCCCTGCTCTGGTGACCATTCTTGATTAGCCCTCCTGGGAGCTCCTCTCCTCAGAAGCTTCTTGTCTCCATGGGAGTGCCTCCTTAACTAACCCTAGCTAACTTTTTTATTAAGACCAGGTGCTCATTTACCAATTAACCATTAAGTGGCCACCCAGGCAGTCAGTAAACCCCAGATGGATCTTCGAAGGACACACTTGGCACTGATTCTCCTTAAAGGACAGTAGCAGTGTGACAAATCTATCATAACAACTAATATACTAATCAGGAGGAAAAATGCCTTTGAAGAGCTAGAATGTCAGACTTACTGAACATAGACAGAGGCTTGGTCTATACTTACCTCCGCGATTCGGCAGCAGTTGATGGGAGTTATGCAAAGCACACAAAGAACTCGCATAACTCCCGTTGACTGCTGTGCTTCTCTTTTGCGTGCCGTCTTCACTGCACCGACGGGAATCACATTCCCGTCGATGCAGCGCTACGCCACTTGTGGGGGTGGATTAATAACATCAACTTCTGGATCGACTGAGTGGGGCTTCACTGACCGTTCAGTCGATCCAGATGAGACGATCTGACGGTGGTGACTTTGCCGCCGTCAGTAGACATAGCCTGGGATTTACACTGAACAATTATTTTTTTATTTTACTTTTTTCATGTCTCGGGATGTGAAAGCATTTTCCTGTAAGCAATTCCTCAGGATGTTCCCTTTGGCTGGTGTTGGGTTACAAATCACTTTAGTGTTAAATGCAGGGGTGATGAAATGTTGTCCCCTTATTGTATGAGTAAAGGGCCGCAGAACTGTGTGTAGCCTGTTCTGATTGAAGGGTCATTATCATCTGAACAGAACTGGCTAAGCAAGGGGCTCAGAGTTCAGAGTCCTGTGAAGGTTGACAAGGTGTGGGGACAGGTATTCCTGCCTAGAAGTGTGAGCTCTGCCCAAGAACCCCAGGCATGGTTTAACTTCCTCTGCTCCCCCCACTGTTCAAAGATAGAGCTAATTAAGGTTCTATTAGGAGTCTGTTGTTTTGTGAAATGCTCACTAGAGCTGAACTCATCTACTGTAGGACAGCACTCCTGCCCAGCTTCAGCGCTGAGGTTCATCCACTTAGAGCTGACAATCCTTTAGAGCTGGGTGGAACCTCAAGAGACTGACCTGCAGAGGTCACAGTGGAGAAGCAGGTGGTAGCAGAAGGTGATGATTTGCAGCAGAATGGCTGGCTGATTGGCTAGCAGAGCAGATGGCGAAGGGTGGCTAGCAGAGTGGTTGGTAGGGTGACTAGTGGGTGACTGACAGAGCAGCCTGTGGAGCAAAAAGCGGCCAGCAGGGCAACTGGCAGAGCAGCAGGTGGCCAGTGGAATGGCAAACAGCTGGCAGGGTGGCTGCACAGCACAGTAAGCAAGGTGCCTTCTTTCCCCCTCTCTCCTACCAAGGTGGCAGGTGAACTGGGCAGCTGCACTTCTAGAGTCTGGGTCTGCTCTGACTAAGGACAATATCTATTAGTGGGTGCTGTGAAAGGAGGGGCACATTAAAAGAACTTCTTGTTGCTGGATTTAAGAACCTGAAGTAAAAGAAAAGTGACCAGCGTACTCTGGGGCGGGTGTTTTGTTCCTGGTTTTATATATGACTCCTGCTTGTGGCATTTCCCAAGTTAATGCCGGGTTACTTTTCTGCTTTTTATTAAAAATCTCTTTTGTACATTTAGTCTCGGTGCTTTGGAGAGGGGAAGAATTGCTCTAAAAGAGTAACCAGGGAAGTGAATCAAAGGATGATTGAGAAGATATAAAAATAAAAAGACAACTACATAATAACATAATTTATTCTGATAGTTCCTAAGGACCAACCAAGTTCTAGGCGCTGTACAACACAGCAGTAAACAGTCCCTGCCCCAAAGAGCTTACAGTCTATTAGACAAAAAAGTGTGGGGAAAGGCATAGGACACAAAAGCAGAGTGATCAATGCAGTGGCAGCAAACGGCATGTTAATGCCATGTGTTCTATTTATTTTACTGGGTTTAGTTAGAATCATATAATCATAGAATATTAGAGTTCAAAGGGACCTCAGGAGGTCATCTAGTCCAACCCCCTGCTCAAAGCAGGACTAACCTCAGCTAAATCATCCTACAGGTAGTTAAAGGCTACTATCAAATCCCCCCTCATTCTTCTCTTTTGCGGACTAAACAAGCCCAGTTTCCTTAGCCTCTCCTCATAAGTCCTGTGCTCCAACCCCCTAATCATTTTTGTTGCCCTCCGTTGTACTCTCTCCAACTTGTCTACATCCTTTTTGTAGTGGGGGACCCAAAACTGGACACAATATTCGGCATTGGTAAGGCCGCATTTAGAGTAGAGGGGAATAATCACTTCTCGCGACCTGCTGGCAATGCTCCTCCTAATGCAGCCCAATATGCCATTAGCTTTCTTGACAACCAGGGCACACTGCTGACTCATATCCAGCTTTTTATCCACTGTAACCCCCAGGTCCTTTTCTGCAGAGCTGCTGCCTAGCTCGTCGGTCCCCAGTCTATAGCTGTGCATGGGATTCTTCCTTCCTAAGTGGAGGACTCTGCACTTGTCCTTGTTGAACCTCATCAGATTTCTTTTGGCCCAATCCTCCAGTTTGTTTAGGTACTTCTGTATCCTATCCCTACCTTCCAGGGTATCTACCACTCCCCCCAGCTTAGTGTCATCCGCAAACTTGCTGAGGGTGCAATCTACCCCATCTTCCAGATCATTAATGAAGATGTTGAACAAAACCAGCCCCAGGACCGACCCCTGGGGCACTCTGCTTGTGACCGGTTGCCAGCTAGACATGGAGCCATTAATCACTACTCGTTGGCCCTATGCTCTAGCCAGTTCTCTATCCATTTTATAGTCCATTCATCCAACCCATACTTCAACTTGCTGATAAGAATACTGTGAGAGACAGTATCAAAAGCTTTGCTAAAGTCAAGGTATATCACATCCACCACCTTCCCTACATCCACAGAGCCAGCTGATGGAGCTGCAGCAATGATCAGAAAGCATTCTGGTGCTTTGCAAAAAAAAAAGAAAAAAGAAAAAGCCATTGCACCTCACGCTATTAGACACACTGCTTTTTACACTGAGAAACACTTGCTGCGAAAGATATTGAGTTAGGTCTTCACAGTGTTCTGAAAACAGCAGTAATACTCATTAATTTTGATTAAATCCAGAGCAACAAACTCCAGGTGTTTTGCTGCATTTTGTGAGGAAGTGGGTGCAATGCTCCATTCTTTGCTCACGCCTAGAGGTGAGATGGCTATCTTGAGGCAGAATGCTTGTCCATATATTTAATATCAAGGCAGAGTGATGTACTTTCTTAGCTGAAGAATTCCCCTTTTGCTAAACTCATTCCCTCAATTAGCCTAGAACAAGATAATTAGCAGAAAAAAGGAATGTTCCTCAAATATATATATTATAGTTAGGGCTGGAGGTTAGTCACTGTGGTAAAAACTTCAAAGATACCGTAATTTTTCTGTTTGTCTGTAACTTTTCTTTGTGTTCAGGATTTTAATAAAGTGCATTGAACTCGACTACTTGAAAAATGCATTTTTAATAGTTGCACAAATTATGTAACAAATCAAGTTACATAACTGTGTAACTATTAAAAATGTGTTGCATTATTTTGACCAATCAGCTGCCTTGCTATTGTGAGCACGTTGCTACATTGCAAATGCAAAGGATTTAGGCTACACCTTTGATGATTACTAAAATATCAAGTAGAAGTGCAAAGGGACAATCTGCACAATATCTCAAAAATATCTTCCATGAAAGTGGAGGTTTATTATTTTCTTCAACATGCCAGTATATTACAGTCTTAAGGCAAGCTGTGATAAGCATCTGGAGACAGAGTTCCACAGACTTAAAGCAAAGGCCTTGAAATCTGTAAAGCGCAGAGAACAAACAGTTCAAAAAACTCTGTCAGAGATATTTGAGGTGAAAACTGATGAACAACTTCTTAAACAGATAGAGCTTTTTTAGGTTTACTGAGGCAAATCTGCCACTAAAAGCCCTAAACAATATAACCTGTTGTCAGCTGTTGGCTGCATGAGCGTGTTCTGTGTGTGCTGTTCCGGCTCTGGCCAGGTAGCTGGCACAGCAAACCTCAATCAAATTGCCAGAAGGACCACAGACTCGGTTCGGTGACAAAGGCGTTCGGCTAGGTTTATTGCCAACAAAGCACGGTACTAGCACCCAGCAGACTCTATGTGGCCACTAATACATGTACGCCTGTGATAATGGACTCAGCTCACTCAGTGGCAGGACTTACCATGGCCCCATCAACTGGACAAAGACATCCCTTCTGTGATCCCACTTTTATACACTGATACAAGCAAGTTACATATTATCCCTCTCACATGGTTAGTTACCACCCTACACCTTGTACCTGTTGCTTCGATCAAAACATCTCCATCCATCATCCTGATCTTATCTGTAGGAGGGGTCAGTGTGTCCCTGTTCCATTTTCAGGGAATGTGTTTATATCACAACTTGTAGCAGGGTGTTCTGGTACTGCCCCTCTACAATGTGTTTACATGAATACCTAGTGCCTAGTACCTCTTAGGAGTGTCTGAATTTTAGCAAAGCCAGCCATATTCTTGCCAAGTTCATGTACTGGACAGTGAATTTGTAAGTAGACTTTTGCTTTGTAGCAGGCCCTGACTTTTACTCACAGCCTGATTTTTTTCTGATTTTAGTTCAGGCCTAAGGCGTTTTACCAGGCCTCATGCTTCAGGCTCTTTCTTTCTATGACATTACCCAAAAGGAGTATTTAGAATGTAACCCTGAAAATACTGGAATCATACCAAGTTCAAGCTGTTTATGGAAACTCTATTTGCCAGGAAAATATGAAAATCATGTAAACAAAATTAAAAAGCAGCTGAAGACTGTGACAGGATTAGTATTGTCACTGGAGAGACCTTGGCTGTGGATAGGGTGACGAAATGTCCCGATTTTATAGCGATAGTCCCGATATTTGGGCTTTTTCTTATATAGGTGCCTATTACTCCCCACACTTTGTCCTGATTTTTCACACTTGCTATCTGGTCACCCTAGATGCAGACAACAAATATGTTCTCAACATATGGGTTATTTTAAGCAAACCAGAATATGAATGTGAATTGAAGATAAACATGATTCTGTTGAACTACCCTTACCTGGATGACTGGTTAATCAAGGGATAGGTTCAGTCAGCTGCTGGAGATATCTGTAGGGACAACATACAACACTCTTCAGAACCCTGGGGTTGCCGATCAACCAGGAAAAGACCACTCTGGTCCCTTCCAGAAGATATTCATAGAGGCAGTTCTGGACTCCATGCAGAGCAGAGCATTTCTTCCAGACGACAGACTGATAGCAATCTCCTAGATGATTCCAACCTTACTCCAAAGTTGTCACAGATGAGTAAAATAATTCCTAAGAGTAAGGGGCCTGGTAATCCTGGTTGAGGCTTCGTCCTGTTCAGGATGAGACCCCTACAAAACTGGGTTGCTCAAAATTACAGGCCCAATTTGGATGACCTAGTCTTATGTTCCATGTCCCTCTACAAGTTCTCAGGCACCTCAACTGATAGGCCTCCACAGAAAATACCTTGTGAGGAGTCTCCTTCACCTCATCCATGTCTTCAACAATAGTAATCACACAGATACATCCAAACTGGGCAGAGGACTTTGCCGCCACCAAGAGTCCAGACTATACACAAATCTGCTGGAACTGAGAGCCACTCTGTGGGTTTTAAAATTCATTTTGCTACCAGTACAGGGAAAAGTATACAGGTACTAATTGACTACCCTACTTACATAGGGTAAGGAGGGGCTCACTTCCAGCCCCTTCATAGAAGGACAACAGTCATATTGACTGGGTGCATAGAGCCCCACACTTCTCCAGTAACTCTGCATCTCATGGAAGACAATATACAAGCAGATAGCCAACCCAGAAATGGTTCCTGAAGCAGTGTGTAATAGATTTCACAGTCAACAAGTGGGATCATCTGCTCCCTCCCCTCAATAGTTCTGTTCACCACCAAAACCAACACCAAATAAATTGGCTCTAGAGCAGGGGTCATGTGGATTGGAGCAAAGGGTTTCTTTATACCTTTCCTAATATCTCATTAATTCCTTGCATACTCAGAAAGTTTGGACAGGACAGAGATTAGATGATTCATGGTAGCCCCAGTACGGACCAGTCAGGTCTGGTACACAGAGCTGCTGAAGCTGACTAGTCAGTTTATGTTATGCCATCCAGCATTACAAGATTGCCTCTCACAGAAGAAAGAGAAGATATTGCAATTTGATCCACAGTCCTTGTGTCTGGCTGTCTGGGCTTTTCGACTCTCACCACAAATGTCATGTACTGCTCTCCTCAGATGCAGAATGTCTTCATTAGCGAGATAAGCAGCTAAAGGGTTAAACAGTAAGACAGCTGCTTACCGTTTATTAATTAGTTTAAACGTTGCCCTGGGGAAGAGGGGGAGGTGTTATTTTTAGAATGTTTAAATGGATTATTAATTAAAGGAATTTTTACATCTAGTCCTCACACACTTGCAAAAAGACACCACTTTTAAATATTTCAAATTCAAGAGCTTTGCCATATTGGTAGCTAACAAAAAATTATCACTAGGGTTTGCTTTAATCACATCTATACTGGATTACTTATTATATCTTGAAAGCCCAGGATTTTCTCTGGCATCTATCAGATAGCACTTGGGTGAAATCAGTGGCGTGCTGTCGGTCTCTGGCACCCAGGGGCCAACACTTACATTTGCCCCCCACCCCATTGGAGGCAGTGGCAGCGGCAGTGGGCCTGTGGGCCTGTTTCCCGCTCTCCCCTACTCTCCTCCCTGTTGGCGGCAGCAGCAACAATGCCCCATGGGGGGGGTCTGCTCCCTCACATTCCCCCGTTAGTGGTAGCAGTGGCAGCACCCCAGAGGGGGAGCAGTCTGTGAGCCTATTGCCCACTCTCCCCCACCTCTCCCATTGACAGCAGCTCCCTGCGGGGGGGGCAGGGCCTGTGGGCCTGTTTCCTGCTCTCCCCCTATTTCCACCCCTCTCCCCCCACTGTGGGGACAGCGGGTGCAGCTGGGAGTGGGAGTGACGGGGGCAGGTGCCCCGGGCCGCCCAATGGCGGGGGCATGACGAGCTCTTGTCCCTGCAGCTCCCTTGTTGCGCCCAGTGCGGGGGCGGAGGAGCCAGGAGGATGCTTGCTCCCCTCACAGCAGGAGCCCTCAGCCGCCAGCAGACCTGATCTGAGGTTGGTGCGGCTGCAGGGCCTTGGCCACCTGCGACAGTACGGGGCAGCTCCTCCAAGCAAGGCCTGGCCAGCGCCTCACCCCTTGGTATGCCACTGGGTGTAATTTGGTCTATCACCCTCCTGCTGCAGAGGAAGTCTCCATCCTTAGTGATCTGAGAGTGCCCTGATTCTTGAATGGCCTAACCAACTGACATCCAGCAATCAGTGCTAACATGAAACCCACTTATTTTTGGCCAGGTTTTTTGGCCAGGCTTATTTTTGGCCACTTATCTTTGGGATAGTGTTCACTATGTCACTTATCTATGAAAACAACTCTGAGTAGTGGCTTTTTCATCAGCAGTGGTAGTACTGCTTGGATGCAGTTCAGGTTCAACTCTAAGTGTCCAGTCACGAGTGGGATACAAACACAAACTTGGTCAATGTATTAAACAGAGATACATAAATACACACCCACACATCTTTAACTTTTCAGATTGTTAGATCTTTCATTTTGAGCAGCAGCAGGATACAATTCCCAATGGTCATATGTTCTTTGCCTTTTGTTTTCATGTAGAAATATGAAGGCAGGACATAGCTAAGAAAGGTTAAAAGAAAGACTGGAGAAAATTTTAAATTGGAAATATGACAAAGTTCTTAAAAAAGCTCTGATTTAAACTGTACTCTTCAGAGCAGGCAATCTTCATTTTGTGTGTCTTGCATGCCACTGACCTTACTGTTTGTACTTAATTAATAACTAGATATCCATCAGAGTGCTGAAAATGAGACCACTGAGATTGAGAAACGATTATGGGTTTTATGAAACTGTTCCCAATGAAGAAAACTGGCACAGATCTAATCAAGTAATAAGTAATATTATACTGATATATTAGAAATCAGAGCACTACGAGTTGGTGGACTGATATGCACTCTGATGCAAAAAAATGTTAAATATACAGTGGCTTCCATTTACTGGGTTTGAATTCCTCTCCATACCCATGTGTGATGTTTGTATACACACCTATTACTAAAATTCATATTTGTGACAAACAAAGCATGTGGATGTAGTATTTTGTACAATTTGTTTTATTTTCATCAATCCAAGTGTTGTTTTAGTATGTAGAGTGGTGAGGAACTGTTCGAATGAAAACAATTTCTGAGATTCACTGGAACATGAAAATGATGTTGCTAAATCAGACTCTTTCATTTCACATTGTGATGGTAAACTAAGAACTGCATCTGAGTCTGTGTGAGCATGATAAGAACAGGAGCAAACATTCAATGCATGCCTTGTATTAGATTGTCGGCATTTTAGAATTATGTGACAGGCAAAATGTTGCAATCAGGATGAAAACAGATGGTGGCAATGTTAATGTTAATACTTTCCTAGATTGCAGAGTACAACTGGATATTGTACTCCAATTGTCACCAAGAAATACGTGTATATATATATATATATCACACCATAAACTGATTTACATGCAGTTGAAAAGAAAGATTTTACAAGTTGAGTTAAATCACTTTTGTGCTTTAATTGCAGATGGGACCACTGTCTCTCTCCTAAGGGCCAGATAACATTAGCTTCTTGATATGAATAGAGTGAGAACAGTGGTCAGGAAACCTGGAAGTATTTCACTGAATTTAGAGGCATTTAAATAATGGGTCTTTTTATGGGCCATTCAGAAGAAAGCCTGAGAGAACAAGAGCATGACCAAATTACAAGCAATATGAGAGAAAATTCAGCGAGGGTGAAGATACTCATTTTAAAGATTATTCCTGACTTTAGTCTGTATATCGTTTGCAAAGCACAGCCTCACAATTTTTCCACTCATACTCCGAAGGAAGTTGCTAACATGTTTGATACAACCCTGTCATAGTGTGACTGGCCCTTTCAAATGAAGTAGGTCCAGCGTCCTGATGACTAGGCAGGTGTCCTCAGTTGAGGCCTGATGAGGGGCATAACACCATCTGGCTTTGAGTATAAGCGGGGACTTGCAGAGGGGAAAGAGAAGGTTACATGAAGACAGCTCACAGTGGGCTGGGAAGGGAGCCTGAGAAAAGCTCTATCCTGAGAAGCTGCATGAAAAACCTTCCAAGAGAAGATAGGCTGAGAAGGGCAGAAGTCTTGAATTATATCCAGATGTCGAAAGCTGCATGAAAACCCTACCGGCAGAAGGTAGGTCTGGGAAGCGAAGTAACAAAAACAGTTACCAAGAGTAAGACGTAGCATAAACCTCCAAATAGAAGGTAAGCTGAGGAATGACAGAGATTTGAACTCTAAACAGCAGTTGGCCCTGAGAGGAGGCCCGGTAAAGAACAATGGGAACTGCATAAAAACCTTTCAGGAGAAGGTGGACCAAGGAGGGCATTTAAATGAACTCTGAAAGACTACAATTATCCCAGAAGGGGAGGACATTAATTTGGGTTGTCTAATGCCTGGTCTACACTGGTGATGGAGGTCGACGTAAACACTTAAGTCGATCTCTGAACACCTGCGTCTACACTGGCACTACAGTTAAGTCGATTTAAGTCACAGCAAAAGTCGACTTAGTAAGACCACCTCTGCAAGTGGCGTAGCTCCTAATTCGAATTTATTGGTTTGATTTAGTGTAAGTGTAGACCCAACTTCACTTAAATCGACTTTATTGGCCTCCGGGAGGTATCCCACAATGCCCCATTGTGACCGCTCTGGACATTCACGCTGTGCTGTACTGTGGTCATGCTACCTGGAAATGTCCCCTGCCCTCAAGCCCCACCAACATTTGAATTTTCATTTCCTGTGCTGCCAGTGTGTAGAGAGCTTTGTCGCTGTATTCCTCATGGCTACTGCAAATCCCCAACATGCTCCAGCATGAAGTCGACTAGAGGTCTTAGATCTCATCGGTCTGTGGGGCAAGGAGTCCATTCTGGCTCAGCTCAGAGCCAGCAAAAAGAATCTGGACATTTATGGGAAGATATCCCAGGGCATGCTGGAGAAGGGACACAAGAGGGATGCGCAGCACAATGCCGCGTGAAGATCAAGGAGCTGTGTCAGTCATATCAGAAAGCCAGAGAAGCTAACAGTCATTCTGGCACCTCGCCTAAAACATGCCACTTCTACGATGAGGTGCATGCAATTCTCGGTGGCGATCCCACCACAGTGCCGCCCTGCAGCATTGATACCTCCGCTAGGTGACAGTCCATGGACAATGATGAGGACTCCGTGGACGAGGAGGAGGAGGCTGAGGAGAGCAGGGTGCAGGAGAGTGGGGTGTCTGTTCTCCCTGAAAGTCAGGACCTATTTCTGACCCCAGAGCAGTCCAGCAGCACACAGGACATTACTAATGATCCCGGGGAAGGCACATCTGGTGAGGGTTTTTTTTCTTCTTAGCAGTTCTGTCCTTTTACATTGGGGGGTGGGGGGCAGGAAGGGGATTTCAGGCATTTCAGTGACTGTAGTGGGGTACCCAGGGAACAGTTGATTTATGTGATGAGATATGCTCTGATAATCATCAGTTGATATCTCACAGAAACTTTAGTGTAGGTAATCTGTTATCCTTTGCAAAAGTTTTCTGGGGAGGGCTGCCTTATCCCCCCCTCCACGGTAGGATACTTTGCCGCGCCATGCTGCAATCAAGGGAGCCTGCATCATGGCTGAACACAGCTGGTACCCCGCTGCATGCAGCAAATCTTCCCTTTCCTCCTGCGTGATCCTCAGGAGATTGATATCGCTCATGGTCACCTAGGGATGATGGTGCATGTTTAAAATACCAGAGCTATACAGCAGATGCCCTGTGCCTTTGTATTCCTCATTGCAGTGTTCTAGCAAGTCACATTGGTTACTTTTATTTGGTTTAGGCAGAGACTATATTACCGCCCCTCCCCCGGCTGTCCGCAGATCCCCTCTGTAGGGGCACAGTAAGTCGACCCTTCTGGGATGTCAGGAATGGAATGAGGGTCTGTATTTGCCCTGTGCACTGCATGGGGAGTATTGTCTACATTGTTGCAGTTTTATCATTTTCTTCAGTCTGCTAACAACAGCTACCTTGTTACTTTCTTTTCATTCTGTAGACACCTCTGCCTTGGCCCAACCTTCAAGAAATGCTGCGGAAAGACTATTGCAGATTAGAAAGAGGAAAAAAAAAACCAAGAGATGACATGTTTGGTGAGATCATGAACGCCTCCACAGGCGCAGAGACAGAGCTCAGAGCATGAAAATAGTTTTCCTGTTTGTTTGGGGGAAGAAGAGAGGAGGAAGCAGTGCTGCATCATGGGATGATGACACTCATCCCAACAGCCACTAGTTGCATTATGGAATAGCTACCCACAGTGCACTGCTTTGAAAGTCAAAATAAGCGTGGTGAGTGTGGACACACGAGACCTGCGTAAACAGCGTGGTGTGTACATGCTGCTGCGACTTCTAAAAATCGATGGGTGGAAGTCGACTTCCCTTGGCAGTGTAGACATACCCTAAGTGAGGGGAAGTTGAGGACTGCACCACAAGAAAAGGCCTAAAGAGCCTAGTGCAGAAGAATGGGATTGATAAAATAAAAAGACCAGCTACTGAGTTGTTTAACATGCTAAAAGGTGTCTGTGAAGTAATTATTAAGGATTAATTAATTATAATTATTAAGACATTATTAAGGTAATTTCAGTGTGGGCGCACCAGACCTTGGTCAGCAGAGGATGTTTCAGGATGGCCACAGCCCCTGACAAACCCAAAATACTGTATCAACCTTAACATCTACAGTAAAATCTTACCGGGTTTCTCACCTATTTGTTAAATGTCGACAATATGTTTGGCTCTACACAAAATAAAAAAACTGGACTAGCCCTTGTCCAAAAGATCTTACCATCTGAATGAGAGACACAGGAAACAGGGAGACTCAAAGGAGCAAGTCAAGCTAGGTTTGTATCTTTTTATGAAAAGCAGAGCTGGGAAGTTCATTTGGTGTGAGTTAGTGCCCAGGGGCTTCCCAGAAATAGTCAGTCTTTAAAAGGGACTTGAGTAAGTAGATGGAAGGGTTCTGGCATACTCAGATTGGGAAGCCATGCGATGTATATAAGGACAGCACGGAAAAAGGAATACAGGTGGAAATGGAAGAAGAAGAAGATCCTGTGATGAATCAGCATCATTAGCAAAGCAAGGTGGGTGTTGCCCTGACCATCAAAAAATACTTTGCAAGGCAGTGGAAACATATAAAATAGCGTAAATAGCGTAATTGCATAAATAGCATGACAAATGTAGTGTGTATGTTTATTTAAAGGAATAAAACAGAAAAACTGGTGCTAAAAAGTACCTAAAACTTTTATCACTATTGATATTTATTATTATTATATGCAGAGTCCAGATGTCCCCCAGTTCACAGCAGGGCAGATAAACCCTATGAATATAACTTCTGGGTTAAAACATATGGTGGTCAAGGGGAAACCAGTGGAGGGACTCAATAAAAGAACAATGTGGTGAGGAAGATACCCATCTCACTTCTGTCCCATCCATCCAAAATGCAACTCTTTTAGGATATCGGTTGGCTGCAGAGAAGGAAGTTTCAGCAATTGAGGATGGAGACAAGCATGAGGGCAAGTGTTTTATCCGTCGGGTCAAAGTGAAAGACTGATATTGCTGCAGGGGAGAGAAGATGCTAGGAAGATTTAGTCACAGCCTGAATGGAGTGTGAGGGAAGAGTTGATGCTGACTGACTATGAGCCTGAACGGCAGGATGGTAGTGTTGTGAAAAGCAACGAAGAAAGGCAGCAGTGGAGAGAATTAAGGAGGAAAAATAAAGAGCTCAGCTTAATCTATGTTAAACTTGTACTGCTGGTGAGTCATCCACGAAGGTGTATCAGTGAAGGTCTGAAATGCAGGATTGGACAAAGGCCAGGAGGTGTGGATTTGTGAATCATCGGCATAGAAATTATACCGGAAACCATGTGAGTGGATGAGATTACCCAGAGATTAAGATGAAGAGGGAGAAAAGAAGTAGATCAAGCACAAATCCACAAACGACCATCTCTCTCAGCTCTATTTTTTAGCATGGATTCTCAGATGCTAGGATGATTTGAAAATTTTCCACTGTGGGACTTGCTTGTGTGCAGTGTCACAACAGAAATCCTAAAACACGCAAGCAAGTTATACTTCCCTGTGTTCCATGTGAAACATGAGTTTTCTACAGCATACGCCAGCCAGTGGTTTGTGGTGCAGAGAACGGAGAGAGGAATAAAGCACAATAGCAAGTCTTTTGAGCAGCCAGAAAAGAACTTAAAAGAGAAGGCAGAGAGGAAATGCGCAAAAGTGCAATTGCTTGTGCACTGAGCAGCAGAAATATGGCAACAGAAACCCTGTTGGTTATTCTATTTGAATCATGCTTCCTGGGCCATTGGATTCCATTATCTCTTTCAGACATTTCAATCAAGCTTCTCCACCTCTTCTGCCAAAGCAAAAATTAACTTTTATTTAATGCATGGCTGGCCCTTTAAGGTTCAGCCTTGATGGATCAGATGACCCCCACCTCTCCCAACAGCTGATTCTGATTGGCCTAAGATCAGGAGACTCAACTTAATTATCAGATCCAGCTAGAGGAGAGCTGAAGATTTCCATAAAGTGCTGGGTGAACCCAGTTGGAGATGAGACCCAGGGAAGAGGAAGTAGGAAATGCCCTTTCTCTGGGAAGCAGCCTTCTTTCAGGCTGTAAAGCAGAAATGGGAGAAGAGTAGACAGGCTAGAGACAGGAAACCTGATGAGCTGCAGCCAGCCTGACCCCGAGGGGAAGAGTGTGCCAGCCCTAGGACAGTAGGGTTGTTGGAGGCACAGGTGCACGGGATTAGGGATAGGGAAAGGTTATAGCAGTTGAGGCATCTCTGTGAGAAAGAGGCAGCCTGCTGAGCCTGGCTGGGCTGAGGATTTGGTTCAACAGTCTTTTCTCTTACATTATGACATATGATTAGTAGCATTTATGTCTCTTAATCTGCCTTCTAGAAGGGTAGCTTTTGAAACATACAGCAAATAACTTGGTACTAGTGAATGTAATCCTGACATTTATTCCTGTAATAACAGCTAAGAGATACACTGCATGTCTTTCAGCCTAATTTAGAAATAATCTGTATTAATGTAGAATTAAAAAGTAATATTACGTCGAAGAGGACATGTGAGGTCTGTTCTTTTTGGTAAAATTGTTATTTCTCTCTTCATTACAGGCCAATACTAAAATGGCACTACTTCTCCCCTTCCACCATCCACATATCAGTGGGCCAGAGATTAATGGCCCGCAGCAACAGATCAAGTATAATTTAGATGGAGGAAGATGCTCCCATTACAAAATCATTTCCACAAAAAAGTATACTGCAGATGAGATAGGCAGGCAACCTGTAGTAGGCAAAGGGAAAGGAGAGCAATGGAGACCCGACAACTCTCTCTGGCCTTCATGTTAGTGACCATTTGCCTATGCCAGAGAAAGCAACAAAAGATAAAGCCCACTCTACCCACATTCTTGTGTCCATATTTGTAAGTGCAGATGTGCTGAGGCTATACAAGCTTACTGCACAGAGAACAGCTTGCTAAAGTGCACAGAACTCTGGTTAACATCAAACACTAAAACGTTGTCTAACTAGAAGTTTTGGTCATGGTGGACATCAAGTGTGCCTTCTAACATGCCCTGAGTCCACACAAAAGTCTTTCAATTTGAGATGACACAGTACCAAGGACACAAAAAAGGGGACAGTGCAGGGGGCCCAGCCCCTCTCTGCCATTGCCCTAAATGCTACTAAATTCACAGTTGTACACATGCATTTATATGTACTTCAACAGTGTAAAGCAAACATTGCTACCAAGCAATGAAAACCATGCACATACTTAGCTGTCTAAATACTTATCTATATTTCCATACTGAAAGAATGTTACAAGCACACTATTTTGCTGATGTATATCCCGACCCTACACTTTCACTTACATACCATATATTGTTGTGCAATGTGAGCTAGCCTCACATCCAAGAAATGAAAATCAAGCGTGCACACAAAGATGCTAAAAGTCATAAACAGACGTTTTGCCAACATATGTCTGCCACGATTGTACATTTGCATTTATATGTACATAAGCAATGCAAAGTAAACATTGTTTCCAACCACTAAAAACATGCACATACATATCTGACAAAATCCGGTAAGGTACTTATCTATGTTTTAGAGCATAGGAATGCATGGAAACATCTTTTCCATATTTAGAGAATCCACAGCTGGAAGGAATTAGATAATTGCATTCACAAGTCAAAGACAATATGAAGAACAGTCTCTTTTTCAGCGCCAGCACTGTTGTGGAAACGGGCTCAATCTTCATCATCAGAAACAGCAGAATTAAATGAAGGGCCATGGGGAGATAAATCAGACTCTTCACTCAGGAGAATAATGAAAGAAACAATGAGAATATAATATTTTTTGTTTGTGAGCATCCATTAAGTGACAGTGTTTGAATGATTAGTGAAAGACTGTTGGATACCATCATCCATTTACAAGTATCCTGTTCCTGACACTGAAAGCAAAAGAAACACGCTTTTTAATACAAATGGTTACTGCAATATCCCTGGTTGGTGTACAGTGCTGTACAGCTGGTTAGATCTTGTGAATTCCACATGGCATTTGTGCCGGCTACCATTATGAGAAGAGAGCAGAAACCTGAGTAGCTTGCTACATGTTCCTTTACAAATCTTAAAGATGCCAAAAAAGTCTTCAGTCACCAAGACAATATTTAGTATCATCAGAACACCACACAAAAGGCCAATGACTTCCTTAAAGTAATCAGTGGATTAAGAATACTACTAGTGTTTGAAATTTTACTGAAAGCAGCAGGCAAAAGGCAGTTGTAGCAAACCGAGAACATCTTGTCCAGATCTTCAAGACAGTTGAGTGTTTGCAAATGTCAGGAACTGCCTTTCAGAGGGCATCGTGATTTCAGACCCTTTCATCCTTTCAAATATTATGTATGTGTCACATTCCATTCCCCAAAGCGAGGCTAAGAATGCAATGCGCTACAATGAGCCTTTGATGATGATGCACATAAAAAAGACATTCAATTCAAGCCTAAGTTTTATATTTACACTTGACTTGGGATAAAAACTGGAAGAAGTCAGGGATTGGGGAACTGGGGGAGCATGTGGGGGTATTACCCTCCAAAACTGCATCTTTACACTCTAGGGTACCAACATTGTATTTTTAAAAAATGGGACAGACCTCAGGTGTCTGGACAGACAGAGAGAGCCCTCCATGTTTGCTGGGTTTCTCCTCGTTTCTGCTTAGATCCCTGGTGCCCAGGGGGTTCCCCTCCCGCTAGCTCCGGGCTCTCCCCACAGGAGCAGCCAATGTTCAGCCCCTGCCCTACTCACGCATTCGTGATGTTCACATTTGGCGCTCCTCTCCAGGATAGGGAAGGACACGATGCCCAGCACGGGCTCACTGCACCAGATCTGCGCATCGCTGAATGGGCAGGGTGTGGGGGAGGGTAGTAAAACCTGCCAGGAGCCCAGCACCAGGCAGCAGAAGCCCCAGAGCCGAGCCAGGATGGGCCCCTGCCACCTCTTCTCCACCTGGACACCATGCTGTCCCAATCAATCCAGCGCCGCCCGCTGCCCTGACAGCCTCCTCCCATGACTGTGCCGGCGTGTGCAGAGCCTCCTAGGTGCTTCAGACTGGCTGGGACTCAGGCATCCTGCTTCAGGCAAGCTCAGTGCTGTCCATAGCTGGGTTCACGTGGGTGCACTGGACTGGGCAGGAGTGACCCCTCCGCTCCCCGCTGCCTGCCCAGGCTGGAAGTGGCAGGTGCCTAGGAGCCGGAGGAGAGAGAGACACCTGACCCTTCAGTGCAGCTCTAGGGAAGACAGCTCCATCCACTTGCCCTGCCAGACAGAGCCTGCACAGAGAAAGCAGACAGGGCCACGCTCAAGGGCTGGAGTCAGTGGGGGGCCTGGCCAGCAGGGTGGGTCCAGTACTCATAGGTGCATCTTTCCGCTCCACTCTCAACCCTGGAGTCAGCGGTAACAGTTACACACACTTGGGAAGCCTCTTTTGGGAATGAGAAGGAACAATTAATTATTATTTGCTTGTCATCCCTAAAATATTATTCTCAAGTGCGTATCGTTTTCCTCACTGAGCACGCTTTTGTCCAGAGTTCTTATATTGAGCTTTAATGTTAGTTTCCAGTGCTGAAAATTTTAGTTCTGGTACAAAAGACAGATTGCAATCTAATGTTAACCATCATGGTTGGTTTTGATTTTTAATCCTACTGATTGGCTCATGACTATCCATGATACAAAATTAAGAGTGGCCTATGATAGACACAACATTATCCTATGCTCAAATGAACATGACTTTACGGGAGTCACATGGTGGTCAGTGTGTTTTTCAAATCTTACAACTCTCAAAAGTGACCGTGGTGAATTATGAATTTATGACCCAAAAATGGACAAATATTTGAAGAAAAAATTTGGCAGTTCCACATCTACTTGCAGTGATGAAGCTGAACATTAAACTAAGAAAGTGAAAGTGGTGATCCGACAGTTCTGAGACAGCTATTTGCAATATGGATTTTCATTTACAGGGGAATCATTTTGCCCTCTTCCACAATGCTTCATGTGTGGGGAGAAACTCTTAAACCATGCTACGGTGCCAAGTAAGTTTACAAGCAAACATCATCCCTTGCCAAGAAGGACATCATTTTTTTAAGCATTTTATGGATCAGAATGAAAAGTAGGTGTGATTGATGATAGACAATGATACTGTGCAACTGTTTCTGACAAAGCACTGGAAGCAAGCTACGTGGTTGCAGAGCTTGTAGCAAAAGCCAAAAAAAAAAGCCACATACAATCACAGAGACATTAATTTTACCAGCATGCAAAGAAATCGTGAGAGTAATGTTAGGTGTACATGCAGTCAAGGAAATTAAAAAAGTTCCCCTTTCAGATAAGTCACCACACTGATGACATGTCAGATGATATTGAGATGGTGCTCTGAGAAACATTAAAATCAAGTAGAAAATTTGCATTGCAGCTTGACGATTGACAGATACCAGTGGCCATGCTACTGTAAGGTACATTGACGGAGATAGTTTCAAAGAAAATTTTTTGTTTTGAAAGAACTGTCAGATCACACTACTATTGAGGAAATATTCAGTGTTACAACAGCCTACCTTGAGGAAGGAGAACTTCACTGGGAAAATTGTATCAGTGTTTGCACCGATGAGGCAGCCTTTATGACTGGAAAAAGTGAAGGGTTTTGTAAGCAAGATCAGGGAACAAAACTCTGACATGTTGATGACCCATTATTTCATGCACCATGAAGCGCTCGTTGCCAAAACACTGCCAGAAGAACTGTCTTTAGTGTTAGGTGGAGCAGTAAAGATAGTTAACTTTTTAAAATCACGGCTCTTAAAATCACTCCTTTTCTCCATACAGTCTAAGGAAATGGGAGCAGAGCACCACAGTTTACTTTTGCACTCTAAAATACACTGGCTTTCCCATGGAAATGTTCTCTCATGTTTTTATGAGCTGAAAGGAGATCAAAATGTTCTTAACTTCAGAGAAATCAATGTACATGGACTTGATTGCTGATGTGACATGGTGCGCAGAGCTTGCCTACCTGGCTGATATATTCTGCCATCTCAATGAACTGAACAGGAAAATGCAAGGTAGAAATGAGCATCTTCTCTCCAGCACTGATAAACTGAATGAGTTTAGATCTAAGTTAGCCTTTGGGCATGAAAAAGTAACAAAAGGAACAATAGAAATGTTCCCCTTGGCAAATGCAGCAGATCCTGCTGGCAGTATTTTGGTCAACATCTTTTCTGAGCATTTGGAAAGTCTGGAAGAAAAATTCAGTTCATATTCTCCTTCAATTAATATAGAAGATTTTGACTGGGTCTGAGATCCTTGGAGTTCCTCTGCAATGCAAAGTGCTAAGAATGTTACAATAACAGCTCAAGGTGAGCTTACTGAATTTAGGATGGGCTGCACTTAGAAAATAAAGTTTGAAGATACATCATTGGTCTCTTTCTGGTTGAAGGTGGGAGGTGAACATCCTGTAATCTCCGACCATGCTATCTCCATTCTATTGCCCTTTTCAACAACATACCTATGCAAGTTAAGATTTTCAAGAATGACTTACATCAAGAACAAACGAAGAGAGCATCTGTGGTCTTAGAGTGGCACTGTCAACATTTCCTCCCAGGATTAAATGACTTTGCACATCAAGACAAGCTCAGACGTCTCATTAAGGTTTTTTTTGTTATTTATTTTAAATTTTTTTAATATAATTTGTGATCATTCATCACGGACTGTGAATCACAGCATGCAGCACTGCTCTCTTAATCAAGTACAGAGCAGCATTTTGGAGTTCCATTCCGTGTCAGAGTGCTAGGCTTGGATCTCTGACCTGGAGTTTGGCATTTGATGTTGCTCACTTCCAAAGCCGTACATGTGCTTTCGAATTGCGGCTGTGGTGTTTTCCCTAATTAATGCTGGCTTCCATTTCACTTTTTATGGAAAGAGCAACAGAAACTAACAAGGGGTGGCTAAAGGTGCAGTGGGAGGTAAACATGGCGCTAACAAAACACATACCAATCATCATTCTGACTGTTGGCGCAGGCACTGTGTACTGCTGTCTGCCTGTTCAACAATGATTCTAGCACTGTAATATGACTAAATCGATGTGGCATGATGGGACCCATGCCATTGTGGCATGGTAATCTCCATGTGGCAACGACCATCTTTTGTTCTGCAAGACCTAGCACTATGGGGTCCTGGTCCATGACTTGGGTTCCTAGGCACTACAGTAACACAAGTAATAAAATAAAATATTACTACTAGTAATGAGAGTTACCTAAACTCCATTATCCTGCAGAGGAAGGTGTTTTAAGGCCCTTGGTATAGTGCCTGGTACTGACAGAAAGTGACGCCTAAATAAAGTAGGTCTATCTGGGAAGAGCTTAGGGGCCACATCCTGATTAGAATTGTCTCAGTATGTCTGCCAGTGAGTCTATACATAAACAACATAACAGGATGATTTGGAGCTTGCCATTTGAGCTCTGGACACCAGATGTCGCTGTTGTTGCACATTCCCATAGGACAGTTTCACTAACTTAATCCTGCCACATGACAAATGGGTCTTGTTGGGAGTGGTCAGTTATTTTGGGAGTTAAAGGGATCCTGTGGGTTCCCCACGAGATTCCCATGTTAAGTTGCTTGACAATATTTAAAAATGCCATTTTTCTTGTTGCAAATCTAAACTAGATGTTTTATTGTGCCTGCATTTGATACTATTGCTTCAGACTTGGCTTGGTGTGTTCCGGGAGTATTTGAGACCTAATAGAAAGGGTCTATTGGCCAGGGGTAGAGATTCCTCCAGCTACTGGGAATTATCCAACCCCTTTGGAGGGTCCCCAACCCTTGGATGGGTGACATATACCTACACAATCCTGGATCATGCATATATATACATATATGCATCTTGCTAGCAACAGGTTGGTACAACTTCACAGTGCTAAATTTTTTCACATGCTGTTGCTCAGGCACCACAGGGCTGCACCTTATACCAAAATGAGTTAAGCAGAATCCCATTTAGCATTGAGCAGGCCTTGTGCTTCTCTTTGGGGGTAGAGAGGCACTTTTTCAGAGATCCAGAATTTCACCGATTCTCGTTCAGCCCAGTGTACAAGGCAGTAGAATTCATGTCTCTTGTTACAGTGGGAAAAAAACCTCTCTCTTCCCTGCCTCCCCCATCCCCCAAACACACATTAGCTTAACTGTAGCCAGGAACACTGGAGTAAACTAACACTAGCCTGGACCAAACACTAGCAAATGTAATGTAGGGAACAATCCTACGTTTATAGGGAGATAAAGTAGATGATCCGGGAACATAGGAATTGTTATACTGGATCAAATCAGTAGTCTATCTAGTCCAGTATCCCATCACCAGCAGTGACCAGTATCAGATGCTTCATAGGAAAGTGCAAGAAATCCTGCACTGGGCAGTTATGGGAAAACCTGCATCCAGGAAATGTTTCCTTTGAACCCACAATTAGAGGTTGGGCTATGGCCTGAATAGCTCCCCTTTGAAGACTGTTGTACTAGACAGACTTCCCTGGAATATTTCTGAACCAAAAAGAAATTTAAGAATAAGCCCAATATGACAACCTTCCAAACTTTACCACCCTACTTTTGCCCACTTCACCTTATTTTTGCTCATATTCAAGCCATGCCAAAATACATATTCTTAAGAAAAACCTGAGTTGCTAATCTTCTAAGATTTCTGCTTAAAATAATTAATTTTGTATAATCCACTTTAAGAAAAATTCTTCCCCTGAAAAGGAATTTTCTCTATTCCTTCTGACTTCCTCCTGATGTTGAATATACACAACAAACGTATGTAAATTGCAATGCAGTTTTAGAATGTTCTTATTTCTATTCCAGTAAAGCATAGAGGCCATGTTCATATTAATAGACAATTACAATTTTGAAAAAGTATTTAAATAGTCTTGTTATATATATTACTAAAATACAAAGTTTTAAAACTATTCTTCAGAGTTTCTATAGCGTATATAGGACACTGTATTTTGGTACAAAAATACTCAATTAGCACTATGATAAAAGTCACAGTGTAGTTTGACATTTCATTGTCATATGTTTGAAGTTGATCTTTATACACTCTGTCATATAAAGTTATACAGAAGAATCTTCAGAGGTGGCAATTTGGGTATGTTTTCTGGGGTTTTACTAGGTGTGACACAAACTATTTGTGTGGTTGTGGGCAAATTGTTTAATCTCTCCGTGCCTCAATCCCTGCTCTATAAAACAGGAACACTACTAACTATTATTTTTTCTCACTTTTTGTCTTTTTAGACTGTATATTCTTTGGGGGCAGGAACTGTCTCTCACTATGTATTTGAACCGCATTTAGCACAATGGACCCTGATCTTAGTCATGGCTTCTAGGCACTGTTGTTATACAGATAAATAAATCATCATCATCATCTGAGCACTTAGTTAAATCCCTAGAAAACACTAAGATTTTTCAAAAGGTGAGGGAGAACAGTGCTGGAGTTTTGAAAATGCAGACCTTGCTCTGGGTGCCTGAGCAGCCGAGCTAGCTGTACCTGCCTAGCTGTACTTTCAGCCACTGGGATTTTCACAAGTCATCTGTCACATGTGGCTTTCATTCCCAGCTATTGCTGTACCTACTCGTAATGAAATCCCATATCATTCATAATCTATATACCAACCATAATCTATTAATCTTAGCTCCATTTTCAGAGATTGTGCAAATATCAAGCATGGATTTTTCAATTGCAACAGTGAATATAATACTAATTTTCCCCTTTTAATTGATTACTTTTTTAAAAAATGGTGACATCCTGTGCTAATATCCACCCCCAAAATTAATTCTTTCCTCAGTTTGTTAATGTTCTCTTGTCCACATTCAGTGCTGATAGAGCAGTCTGTTGGAACTATTATGGCTACATGTCAAATTACATCTTTAGTTATTTCAGGCATATTATTAATCTCCAAGTACTGCTTGAATCCTCATGTACATTATTCTGCAATTAAGTGGATCCTAAAAGGGACATTAAGTCTCCTTAAGTCTCCCTATGACGATTATACAGGTTTCAAAGTGGGTCCATATAAATGCATGATCTCCAAAGTGATATCCAAATCTGACTGAAAGAGACAATGTTTGTTCTATTAATATTAATTCTGACAAATCTGAAACATAAACAGTTTTATATATCCTTTGTTCACTTTGTAATGCACAGTACATGTCTCCATCCCTAATATGTTTTGGGACCTGCATGCCTGCAACTTTTAAGCATCTTTTTTAAAAAAAAAAAAAAAATCTTAAGAGGACCTGTAAAGGTGTCTGTCCCTTTAGTAGAAAGAATTAGCCTAATTGAAATAATTAATTTCCCTAAAATATAGCTATGCTTATTATGAGTGCTTCCCTTCCCCCTACTCAAGATTTAGTAAGCATATTAGAGGGCGTGTTCTTCCACTTTATCTGGCAAGGCATATACCCAGGTAGGCATCATAAACAGTCCAATAAAGCAGAATATTGGCTTGCATTTTCTTGTGTCAGTCTCTGTAATATAGCATGCCATCTTATGTTTATAAGAGACTAGATGAGGTGGGGAAGATACATATATACTCCGTTATGCACTGACGGGAGCTAGCTTCCTCAGATCTGGCAGATTCATGCTTTCCAAACAATTCACTCAAATCTTTCCTCTGGGCCCAGGCATGCTTATGCAAAATGATGGGTGAATCCCAAAAGCCTTCCCACCCTTTGGACCCAAATACAACTGCCTTCTGAGCCAGGGATTAGACATATGGCTGCTGTCTGAACAAAAACTTCAGTTTACTTAAACCTTGGAATACCTTTAACATTTCATGAACTAATTCTATGTGTATTGGCATTTGCCACTAATCTCAACATCTGAGTTATCCAAATTTCCTGTGGAAATATTAGCTACTCTAAGGAGGTAATTTCCCATTAAGAATTCAGCATATCCTGTTATCTCTGATAAAAGAGCTGGTTAGGCTTCTGAAGCAAGCTATCTTGGAGGGTACAAGTCAGAGGTCAGAAGTCATACCTCCCCTTGTGTTTGACTTGTCAGTAACACCTCTCCCTCTAGTGAAGTTACAAGCTCTTTCTGGAGCATGCGACTGTGTATCAGTGTTCACTGTAACAGGGGTAACATACTGTGTAAGACTTGTAACTGTCCACAGCAAAGACTAAATAAACACCAAAGTGTATACATTGATCTGTTTTAGTGACTTCAGTATAGAATGAGAGTTTCACAGGAGGAGTGTACTTTTTATAAGCTTCTCTTTCCTAAAGCTTGTCTAGCCCCCTGCAGAGACCCAGACACTCCGTTGTTTTCCTTCCTTCTGGGAAGTGTTGTTCTAACTAAGAAAAAGCTTCTTAAATTTTGAAGTGAAATCAAATATTTCAAGGGGCTAAGACACTACAGTGACACCCTGCTTTCTAAGTATATTGTTTCTTAAGTGGGGAGAGAGAAAACAGTTTCCAGTATTCAGAGTTTGTAAAGCAACTATGTAGTTGAATCAGAGCTGCAGTGACTTAACAACCCCTGAAGGAGCTCTAATGCCTACATTTAGTGGTGAAATCATGTTACCTTGCTCTCCCTGCTCCAGAAAAATACATATTACAGAGTCCCAGGAAAGAATTCATGTACAAGGGGACTAACAGACCAGAATATGGTGCTTCACCCTGAGGCATAAAAACCATCAGGCATAAAAGGACACACCACCAAGTACATTAAAAATGAATGAAGCTTAAACAAAACAATGCCAGCAGAGAAGGAAAAAATAGACCCAGCTATTTAAAAGTATGCATGTAGATATTATTATGGATATTTATGTCCCAAATAATCCAATTGTTTTCACAAGCAAACTAAGTATGGATGACAAATAAAATGAACTCTGGATAGAACCTAACACATTAAGCAGCAACCCCCAATCTCAAAGGGAAAAAACCTCCTTTCGTATGCTCTGCAAATATATTCTCTGCCCCCCGCAACTGACCTCTCCCTACAAGTTAAAAGGGATACATAACAGAGATACACACAATCAGCAAATACATGCCCCCACCTACATATTGAAGTCCCAGTCTATAGGCTCAGTCTGATAACAGTACTATAAAGGTATAAAGCTAAGTTTTTAAAGGTATTTAAGTACCTATAGCTGCAGATAGGTTGCTAGGCACCTTTTGAAAATCCTACTAGATACCTAACTCCCATTATTTCAGTAGATATTAAGTGCAGAAATACCTTTAAAATCTGATCCTTAGAGCCCAATTGCCTGCTAACCTACATCTTGTGCAATCATTTACATATATTTTAAAGGCAAAATGCTATCCTGTTCTAATCTGATAGCTAGTGACACCCACTTTGCACAGGTGAAAGTGATGAATCAGGCTCTACTTTCCAATTACACTTTTACAGAATTCAAAACAGCTGGGTAGAGGTGTTCTGCCTGAACTCTGCAGCTGCCTGCCATGCACTCTGATGAGTGGGGAGATGTATAACAGCAACTTCTTTACTGTCCCTGGCATTAGGGGAGGGCAACCCCCTCCCCTTTCTTTCTCTCTCCCTCCCCCAAGGTTTTTCTATATCTTTCTCATCCTCTGACTATAGATACTTATAAATAGAAGAGGAGAAAACAGCCTCAGCTATTATTGTTCTGTTTGTTTAAAGGTAGAGGGGGAGAGGAGGGTATATAAAAGCAGGATATGGAAATGAATGAGGGAGAGTGAATCAAGAGGAAGGAAGGAGAGTGAATGGAAGGGTAAATGAAAAGAGGGAACGAGTAGAACAAAAAGGCGGGATAGATGGGAGTCGGAGTGGCTGCATCTTAATCTTAATCTTGAATTTGGTCATACTTTACACATCAGAAAAAAGTAGAGTAAACATTGCCATAACTTTAATAGTTTTATTTGAGGGGAAAATGTAAAATAACCATCTGTCCCTTAGGCAGAAGGACTACAGCCATTTGACTGTTGTGAGTGCAGTCTTGTACGATAGCAGAGTTGGGCTAGATGGGGGGAATTAAGAGTTAGAAATCCAAAATTTAGATCCTTAAACCCCCTGCTCAGCTGCTGCCTAATTCTATAGCTGCCTAATGTTCTATAGGTACCTAATTTTCTCCTGAAAAGTCCCATAGGTGACTAAAAATCTGCCATTGGGCATACTCACAGCCACCTCAGTCGAGGCAGCTGGGTGCCTAGCCCATGTGTAAGCCCTAGTGAGATCCTCAAACTAGACATTCCTCAGTCTGTCTTGCCTACTGGGCCTGATCTGGTAGACGTTCTCAGAGGCAGCCTAACAGAGCATGCCCTGCACAAAATGCCAGAGGAGCAAGTTCCCTTCTCCATAACCCCAAAAGTTTTCATCCAGTGGTTATACCATTCACCCAGAAGGTGGGAGACATGGGTTCAATTCCCTCCTCTGCCTGATGTGGAGCAGGGATTCAAATCCACCACTCCCACTATCCAGGACAGTGCCCTATTCATTACATTGTTGGGGCAGGGCTTTCTCAGTCTTTCCTGCTGAAGTTATTCCATTTTGTGTAAGTAGGGGGGCACCATCACCTCTTCCTGTTTTGGCAAGAAAGGACTTAGGCACCTAACTCCAGCAGAGTTTTCATTGCTGTGAAACCCAAACAGAGAGAGGCTCCTTCCTCTGGCCTGCAGTTAGGTGCCTAAGTCACTTTACTGGGCCAGGGTTATGCCCCATCCCTTTCCTGGGCATTTCTTATTGGCTAGTTTAGGGGGCTCCCAGCTCTGCTTGCTGGCTTTTTGGATTTCATTTTTAGGTGCCTAAAACACCGTGTGCATTCTATAAGGAACCTGGGTGCCTAACTCAGGGCTGTGAATTCCATTAGGCAGCAGGGCACATAAACATTTAATGCTGCATTGCTGAGTCCAAGTTCCCTTTGTGGACCCACCCCTAACTTCCTACAGAATACCATGGTACTGATCCAGCTGCACGGAAATACATTGATTTCCTTCCATGCTTGGATCAGGATTCAGCCCTAAAATATAATGTTGACAATTGGTAGTTGAGTCTGGGAACAAGACTCAGGGAAGAAACACCTATAATAAGAGGGGTGGAGCTAAGACCTTCTGGGCATGCCACAAAAATATCTGTTTGATAGGCTTTTTTGAGAA
The DNA here is from genome assembly GCF_026122565.2 of Emydura macquarii macquarii. Taxonomy (NCBI): domain Eukaryota; kingdom Metazoa; phylum Chordata; order Testudines; family Chelidae; genus Emydura; species Emydura macquarii. Next base: position 6,328,524 of record NW_027133199.1, read on the forward strand.
GGTTAAGAATATGCTTTCCAGAACAATGAAAGCATGGAGAAGAGTTTCCATAGGTGTCTGGCTGAATTCCCATTGAAGAGATTAATCCTGCTGGGATTTTATTGAACTATTGATGATGTGTTAGGGTGCCTAAAGCCTTGAATAGGTTTTGTTTGTTTCTTTGTTTGTTTGTTTGAAAAGATTATTATTTAAATCTAAGTAAATAAGAAATGAACCATTTTTTCCCATTCTCTCAATACTGAAGGAGATGAGCCACACTGTAATTTGTGGCTTGGGGACTTGGCTGAAGCAAGCTACAGTTCATAATTTTGCTTTTGGGATTTAGGCTTAGGAAAGCTGAAAAGTGATTGTGTTTTGTCCTTTACAGGGCAAGACATCTCTCTTTACTGTTCAGTAAATAATATCCCACTGGTCCCTAGTGCATACATGCTCCCCTGGACTTGCACAGTTCTGACTGGCTTGTTTCACATACATTCATCTTAATATGAACAAAGCAATGAAAACATACTTTAAGAAACTATCTGTGTTGGCTGAGGATGGATGGATAAAGTGACCTCAAAAGTGCTTTTCTTCTCTGTGATTCTCAAATTTTAAAATCTCTTTGTGATGGGGCATACGCCTCACACTAGGGGGTATAAAAGGAGGGTGATTTAGCCCTGGTCTACACTGACCTGGCGATTCAGCGGCAGTCGACGGGAGTTACGCAAACTACGCCGAGTAGCTTGCATAACTCCTGTCAACTGCTGTGCTTCCCTTCTGCACACCGTCTTCACTGCACTGCGCCAACGGGAACAGTTTCCCATCAACGCAGCGCTACACCACTTGAGGGGGTGGTTTTACTCAGTCGACTTCGTGATCGATTGAGCGGGTCTACACTGACCACTCAATCGATCCAGGAAGATCGATCCGGTGGTGGCAACTTTGCCACCGTCAGTACAGACATACCTTTAGGTTGGAGGAACCTAATCAAAAGGAGGCTCACCTGTGAGGGAACAGGCAGGGTTTTTATAAATCCAGGAGGCTGGAAGTAGCATGGAAGGCTACAGGGAAGTAGTCTGCAATTACCGCCTGGGAGAAGGGAGATATATTTGAGGGATATAGAGGCAGATAGCCTATGGTTACTCTCAGGGAGGCAGGAGTTGGGTTGGTAAAGCCAGTGGAATAGGGAGAGCCAGAAAGTACAGACGAGGCTCAGGAAAAGGCAGCAAGATTAAGGAGGGAACAGACTATGGCTGCTGACTAGAGCTGAAATCCAGATTAGAGAATGGGCCTAGGTTCCCCTACCACCCACTGGGGGGAGTGGCACCAGCTGGGCAGGGAATGGGAAGAATGCCAGAGCCTGTTCACAAGAACTGACTTTGATACCCGGGAAGGAGGGGAAGCTGAGTGACCTGGCCAGATGACCAAGTCATGAAGAGGTAGCTGCAGCTCCTGGAGCAAGAGAGGAGCTGAAGAGCGACTGTGGGGGAGAGAAAGAGAGGTGGACTGTGACTGTAGGAAGGGGTGGTGGCCATGCAAAGCTAATCCCTAGAACTGCCAGAAGGTAGCACCACCTGTGGAGAGTAGAGCCCCCTCCCCACTGCACTGCTATTGAAAACTATGAGCATGTGCAAATGCTTGTCACAGTAAAACTTTTGATGCACAAATGCTAATAGAAATCTCAAAGACCCTTCTACATACGTCATAAATCAAAGGACACCTTAATATGTATTTATTTAGTATATACAAATATGTATGTACGCACAGACGCCTACGCTATTCAAATCAGTAGAATTGTGTGCAACTGCACTGAATATGCACAGCAATTAATTCTGATACATGCAAGACACACTGTAATAACAATGGCTGTAAGTATAAACATTTATCATCACTGATGATTTCCTGCTTCTTCAACGGCTGTGAACAAGATACTGTATTAAAAATAGTCTGGCTATAAACCATTAGGATGTCCTTTAGAATTACTATAAGATGTCTGCATGAAAATGACACACATGTAAAACAGGAAAACAAAAGAAGAATCAACAAAGCGCAGGAAGAGGGGAAGACAAAAGCCCACTCATGCATTAACTAATGTTAGATGTCATTTGTATTGAACTGCATCTCTCTCCACTGCCTGCAGCCCCAGGAGGTCCTGAGGTAGTCATTGATGGCTGGGCTCCTGCTCCATACTCCAGAAGATTTTCTTCCCAAAATATACTTGATATTTTTAAATTGTGTGCCCTTCAAAATTAATGTCACAAACATACCTCAGCCTTTCCAAGGATGCTGCCCACCAGCTGATGAAACTTTTTGCCAGCACTCCTAGCCCTTTTCTGATTCATTTGTGGCCAATTAGAGAGGAAGGTGGGATACATGTCAGCATGGGGCATGACAAAATGAGAGAGTGGGAAAAGAGGCATGATCCTAGGGCCCAATCCAACTCCCATCAAAGTCAAGAGAAAGACTCACCATTGATTTCAAAAGCAGGTGGAAGAGTCCTGTAAGGAGGAAAAACAGTTTTTATGCTGAGCCCTGGCACTCAGAAATCTGGTTCCTGCTCTCAAAGAGTATGTCTACATTGCATCAGGGAGTGAGCCTCCCAGCCCGAGTCCACAGACCTGTGCTCAAAGGGCTTGTGCTAGCACTCTAAAAATATCTGTGTAGATGTTGCAGCTTGGGATCTGACGTCTGAGGGTGGGCTTCAGAAACCGAGCTCCAGCCCAAGCCGCAATGTCAAAGCTCCATTTACACACCTATTTTTAGCATGCTAGCACAAGCCCCTCTAACTCAAATCATGGATCCATGCCGGGGGTGGGGACTTCCTCCCAGATGCAGTGCAGAAATACCTAAACTGACTCAGTCATCTGATGCCCCACAGCATCCAGAGAAGAAAGGCCAATAGAGTGACAGAATCTGCCTGTCCACAGGCATTTATAAAGCACTTACCACTGTAGAGTATAAAAATCAGATTGTGCCGTAAGGACACAACCAATAACAAGGCATGATGTGTATGCACCATCCAAGGAGTTTCCAAGTAAGCAATTGTGGTTCAGACAGCCACAGTTCCCACCTTGCTCTAGAGAAGTAGTAATTTGCTGCTGGCCTGAGTCAAAATTTAACCCTAAGTTGTCGGCAACTGCTGATCTGTCTGCAAACCTTAGAATCCCCCCAACAGAATTTTGTGCCAGTGGGTTAACAATCTGTGCCCTGGAAGATCCATTGTCACCAGACAATCTTCCTTAAGATAACTGGAATCACTTTGCTGGCAGTGTGCCTTTCTCTGCCTCACCAAAAAATGCCACTCGCCAGTAACTGTCCTGAAAACTTGAGTACGCCTCACATTCAGGTCGGTCTGGTAAGTACAATGCATGTCAGGACAGCGGGAAATCTGATTTCAGACTTTGAGGTCCAGTGATAATCTGAATTGGTAGTGAGTGGGCCATGCCACTTCCCTCCCTTGAAGGGGACCAAAAGTTCTAAAGAGCAATCCTGGGCATTACTGTCCATAGCTGAATGCAAATCATGCCCATATGCTGATCAAAACTTATGTCATCCTCCTGCATGGAGGAGCTTGGTAGGTCAGATGACCAGGCTTTGAATGACAATTTTACCTATTTGAAATGGACTTAACCGTAAAACCTCATGGTTTCCACATAGTAACACTGAGTTTTTGTAAGGCTTCCTGCGTATAGTATACTGTGTTAAATTGAGACTGATAAAATTAATGATTTATCATAGATGTTTACATTTAGTATTGGGATACTCTAGATTATGAAGCTACTTCAAGCTTGTTTCTGGAATGCCTGTGTGCTGAATTTATTATCTGCCCTGCTTTTCCATGTTGAGCTTTAGAGGTCAATAGATCTATGTTCAATCCCTGTGATTGTAATAGTATTCATTAAAATTTTTTGAAGGGCAGTCAGTGTTTTAAAACAAAAACTTAGAAGTTGGAGACTTTCATCTGACTTCATCCTAAATGGGTTCCAGAATATTTTCTTTTGACTCAACACAGTTCCTTTGTATAGATGACTTGATTTTATCCTATTTTCATATAGGAGACTATTTCGAGAGTACAGTATTTTTTCTAATAAAAATAAGGCATCGTACGGAAACTTACTTTAATTTCCCTAAATACTGCACATGGTTCACTCTCACAAAGACAACTTGAATAGTCCAACAATATTCTGGTGATCCCAAAGAGAAGCTGCATCCCCAATAAGGGGAGATACAAGCTGCAAAAAAAGAAACATCTTCCCATGACAGTATTCAGGTAATTTCTCTATCACTCTTAAGGCTCAGTGACAATCTTACATATTTCTAATACAACCTTGATAATTTGTAATAATGACTGGGAGATAAGGGGCAGATGATTCAGTTTTGTAAATTACCTCAGAAAGTGACAAACCATGATTTTAATGTCACATCACAGACTTACTTTATTTTATACTGACATGTCGTTTTAGCTTTAATAGGGAAGGGATTGTAAATTACTTATGTAAAATTAATGAAGTCTCAGTAACGTAGGATCTCACAGTACTCTGCTCCTAAATCTTTGCTGAAAAGTAAAATGAGTGCCAGATATTTTTGAGACCCACTGGATTTGCAGATAACCAAAGTGAGAAATAGTAAAATACATTATACTCCCGGTAGCAAGTGCTTAAATAAAAAAAATGTTTTTGTGTGTGTTTAAAAACAACTGCAATTATAGAAATACATGTATGTGAATCAGAACTATGCGGAGCCTCTCCATTTGTATTAACTAGAATATAATTCTAAAGCACTCTAGATTAAAAGCTATAAAATTGGCATTATGGACGACTACACTAGCATCTACATAGTTTAAGGTTGCAACTTGGTTCTATTATAAAGCTCTGCATAACCTCCCTATAACTTTGGTTTGATCAATTGATTTGGTCTGAAAATTGCAAGATTAAATCTAAATGTGAAAAAGAATATTTCTGCAAAGTTTGCAACAAAAAATGTGCATCACAGGTCATTAAAACCTAACCTTGATCTGACACTTTGACAACATTTCTACATAGTTAAATCTCCTTGAAATATTTTTATATCAGCTATAGTTGAAGAAAATAGGTTGTAATCAAGCAAATTAACACATTTTTGTTGTGGATGGTAGAAGTCTATCCTGTTCCCATTATATTACTTGACTTTGATAAGAACATATCTATGCGCACGCGCACACATATACACACACAAGGGTCCCTTTATAGCTGACAGGTAAGAGCTCTTCCTTTAGTTCAAGTGATAGAGGCCTACAGTTTTCGATCCACAGGACCAGGATTTCAGTCTCGGCTCTGCAGCTGTGTTTTTTGTGCTGATGAAGAGGATATTTCCTTTCTACAGGTAACAATAGCCCCACTGAAAGGCTGATCTTGTAAATTCTCTAGTGCTGCAAAGGCTAAGACAGAGCAAAACAACTAAATTTTCTGGGCATCTATTCAATAATTGTTGCTGCTTTTTTATTATTACATTAACAAAATGTTGCTTCTTTTTTTTTGTTACATCAACAAGTGAGATTTTTAGCTGTCTCATTTTGGGCCTGATCAAAAGCTCACTGCAGTCTATTTCTTCACCTATTCTGTTCCAGCCTCTAAAGTTTTTTGCAATTAGCTGATTTGCATCACATGAAGGGCACAAAGCAGCAGGAGTGTGGAGAATCTTTGATTTTATATGCCTATTTTATGTGCAGTAGTGTGACATATGTATTCACTTGCCCCTTGCACTGAAAACATATATGGTCCTCATGGATATGAAGAATGTGAAAGATATCTGTAATAGTTTTGTGACCCTCTGAGTGTGTGTTGATTATGTGTGGCTTCTTAAAGGGTAACTAAGGGTTAAGTCAGTTGTATGTAGTTTGGCATGTCTGCAGGAACCAGTGTCAATGACTTTAGATAGCCCAATCACAGGTGCTTAATGACCCTACAACTGTCAAGGCTTTTGTCAAGGTCTGTTGAAGCTGGCCACAACAACTGTTGCTTGGGAAGGAGAGGGAACCTTCAGGTGAGAATCTCTAAACAAAGCTCTTTAGAACTGTTAAAAGGATCCAGATGAAGAGAACAGGGTCTTCAGAAAAGCAGACTGTAATCCAGTCCCAAGAAGCATGGGTACCTACTATAAGAAGTTGGGCTTCAGTGAAACAAACAAAATAATTTTCTTAAAATGAGTGCTGAGCTGCTCCAGCTTCCATTTGTCCCAGACCAGTACTCTTGAAGCTCTAGTGTCATTTAATTCCTCTGGCTAGTGATGAGCAGACTCACTGATATTTAAACCAACAGGCCTTTAATGTTAGTCCACTGCTCAAATAAGTAGAGTATGATTGGCACCTCATTCCCTGGGCACTTTTAAAGATCCCACCATAGTCATTGCTGTGATTCTAAAAAGAACAAAACATCCAGCAGTTTCCTGTAAAAGAGGACTTTGTTATGCACTCCCTACTGGCTGTCTCCTAGGTTCTGGCTAACAAGTCTCCAGATTTGGTGGTCCATGAAAGCCACCACCTATTGGACTTTCTATATGCCACCTGCAGCAGAAAACTCAGGAACCTTCTTGGGCAGCACTAGGAGGAAGATAGTATTTATGCCCAAACTGTTTCCTTAAGAATCCTACCAATAGCTTCCTTCACTTCAATCTGGTCTGATAGCCCCAATAATTGAGTTTCTTGCTTCTCAGAACCTGCTCTGTCCTGTAACATTATCTTTAACGGGATTTTAATGAAGAAATGTCATTTCAGAAGATGATAGTATTTAGTGGTAACTCTTTTCCCTCTGTTGGAGCACAAAGCTACCTGTTTCTAGAAGGGCAAATGTTGGCTCCCTTAGCAAGCAGGAAGGATGGTCTTGTGCTTGAAACTCTAATTTAAGACTCCACAAATCTGATTTCAATTCCCAGCTATGCTGCTGACTTCCTGTCTGATGTTACGGAAGCCAATTAATCTCTCTCTGCCTCATTTCTCCATATTTTTTTTAAAAAACTATAATAATTCCCTACCTCACATTATGTTTTGAAGATAATCACCTGGCAGGCACTCAAACATTACGGTGATGGGCCACACAACTATCTAGATAGATCAGCCCACACTTTATAACCACATCATTTATTGGTTAGAGCAGTGAATTGGTAAGCAACTCAATTCTTTCCCCAGCCCTTTCACTGACTTGCATTGTGACCTTGCACAAAATTACTTAACCTCTCAATCTCAGATTTGCCCATTTGTAAAATGGTGGTTATAGCTATTCACTTATGTCACAAAAGTTGTCATGAGGTTTAGTTAATATTTGTGAATGGAGCTGAGATACCAATATATTACAACATGCTATAGACTAATAGGGCAATGTATTCATCCCACAGTAACTCAAAGTTTAACTGAATTTGAGAGAATTACATACAAGATGGCATGTTAGGTTGAAGCAGGTGTACTTAGCCTCATTAATTCTTGTGTTCAGAGTGGCTATGATTATGAATAACTTCCCAATAAAAGTGCAGATAATTTCTTCAGGAGAAAAAAAGGGTCTTTGGTGGACATTGATATTTAAATGTGGCATAGCATACATCATATTACTTTCATACTCCATATTACTCATTTTTATACTCATACTCATATTACTTTCTTACTCCATATCTGCTAAGGGCCTGATCAAAATCCTATTGGAATCAATGGGTATCTTTCCATTGACTTCAATGGATTTTGGATCAGGCTCTAAGTGTTCATGAGGCTACAAAACGTTGCTTCTTCATCTGATGAAGAGTAGGGAGGAACAGCTCACAAACTTTTCTGAGATGATTGTCATTGCTAGTTACTGTATCAAATAGGTCATTTCAGAACCAGCTACTCTAGTTTAAATGAAGCAACTAATATTCAAGCACTCAAGCTTATTCTTCCATCTGAAATATTCATATGATGTCTACTCACATTGACATTTTGACTACTCAGGGTCTGTTAAAATAGAACAGTTAGGGCTGTTTGTTTCTCTTCAGTTCCTTTACAAATGATATTCTTCAGCAAAATATTTAAATGGGGATGATATCCCACTTAACTTCAAAAATTAAAGACTAAAAGCAAAGTCACTGCAGGAAATTCTTGATTCCCTGCATGCTCCCAACATTCATAAACCTCAGGATGTCATCCCTTAATTAAAGAGACATCTCTTACAAGAGATTTATCTTTTGTTTTCATTTTAAAAGCTTGGGCAGATATGCAAAAATAAATTTGGGTCTAAAGGCATAAAAATTAATTAAAAGAACAGATTATAATATCAACCTAAAAATGTTCCTTTGTATACAAGATGCACCTCTTGTGAATTTTGGAGAAAATGACAAAATAAGCTTTTGGAACAAAAATATGAGATCTAGTAGGGAACTCACAATTAAAGTAAATTAGATGGGATTTTCAAAAGCACTCAGCATTGACCTAAATCTCTTCCTAAACTAAGGTAAAACTCCCATTGACTTTGGAAACACATTTAAGCTAATGCTGATCTTTTTGGGAGACCACATCCTAAATTTGTCCAGAATTACAATATATTCAATCAGAACTATGGAGCCAGAATTTTGGCAGATGTAAACTGGCATAGCTCCATTGTGGCCTATAATGATCTTTAGATCAACAAAGCAAAAATGTATTAAATAAGGAGATTAGCAGGGAGGAGGCCAATGCTGTTCTAAAAAATGGAAAAGGGTAAATAACTATAGTTTGGATGGTCATACACTGTAATTCATTGAGTCATGTGGAGTAATACCTTATTTTATGAACAGTCCTATTTAAGTTGATTGATTTTAATGAGGGTTGGTTCAAACTCTTATTTCACAAATAATCCTTAGTCTTAGTGTGTTTATAAACCTGAGCTATTCTAAATAACCTGCTTGGATGGGCAAATTTATCATCCCTTATCATTTTAATTTGGAAAATTTGCATCCTGTAAAAATAATATTCTTCTTTGTTCTGGAGATATTTCTTGAATGGGGGGACTTAAGTTTATCTTTGAAAATACATAGATGATATTCACTTTGGGAAAACTTACAGCTTTTATGGAAGAAGGTCCCTGTGGAAAAAAGTCAATCAAAGATTTCAGTTGTAAATACAAGCATTTTGAACGTGAGAATCTACACCAATTATCACACTCCATTACCATTAAAATAGTGTTATTTTAAACTAGCACAGAATTGTCAGATGCACAGACTAAGTTAACACGGTATAGACCTGTTACAAAATTCAGCCTTTTTGGAGATTGTGACTTGTGATTTTATTTCTAAAATCATAAAGCATCTATTTCTGCTAGAATCTTTTATACTGCTTCCTGAGGGATGTTGGGGAGGCAGTGACAAGATCACATTATTAATCAAGGTTAAAATATTTTATTTCTATTATCAGTCCACATGATATTTAGTGCCTACCAAAGTTATGAATTTAAGCTCCCAGGCTCGTCATTTGAAGGTGTTCTGAAGGTTCCCTTTGAGGATAGGAATGACAGGTCAGCTACAGAGGGATGGCTTTGTGAAACATGTTCACCCACAGGTGATAATAGTGTTGTTTGTCTTTTATCACTTTCCTGTGTGAGTTCATGGACTGAAGAGAGACACTGGATGTTTGGCTCATTACAACAACCTGTAACCCATTGACAACACCTCCCAACTGCTTCTTTCCCTCCCCTTCCTTTTCTCCCTATGACTGGAGGGGTGTTAACTGGCCACTTCACCTTGAATAGTGCCTTGAAATATGTGTTAACAACTTATGCTAAGCAGTGTATTCAAATCTGATATTTAGCAGTAATAGTTCAAGTTAGTTTACCTAGACCTGAAGAGCAATGGGCCTGGGTACACTAGAGAGTTTACAGCAGCTCAGTAAACCAATGCAACTGCGCCACTGTAACCACGCCGGTTTAACTTTTGTCACTCAGGGGGGAGTGATTTATTCATCCCGCTGAGCGACATAATTTATGCCACATACACTGTAGTGTAGACATAGCCTCTGTGATAAAAGCTTGTGTCTCTCACCAGCAGACGTTGGTCCAATAAAAGATATTGCCTCTCCCACCTTGTCTGTAAAATAGCATTTAGTCTTTAGACCTCTGCTGTTAACACTGACAAGCTTTAAAAAATGTGAAGTTTACATTTGAGTAAGTATATGAATATGTTTGGTGCTGACAGTGCAACTTTTGTTATATTTCTATATTTTACAAGTATCCTGTGAATGCAGTTGGCTGGTATATGTTTAAAAGGGACAATTTTGTATCCTATCAGACTTTTAGCTTGAAATCAGACCTTCAAAAATAAATAAATAAAATAAAAAATCAGGGTCTGGTCTGGTCAGAAAGTAATTCATTTTTCCTTCACAAATTACTTTCTGAATATGTTGAATTCATAAGTAAAGACACTCCGGTACACTGTGGACTCTTTGTGTACTTTCTTTCTGACACTGGGGAATCATCCCCCAATGCAAAGGAAAATCCTCCAGTGGCTCATACGTTCCAAAAAGGCTCCTATGCCACCTTTCTTACTAACGCCGGTATGGCAGATGGGACAATCCCTGGCTGTGATTTTGATTCCTCAGTGCTGAGAGTGGTCAGCATAAATTAGAACAGCCATCAGATTAGACATCATTACTTATTTGTTAATCGCATGTGTTTTAAAAATGCAATAAGCATATTTTCAAAAAGAAACAGGGGACAGAAGCTAGAACAGGAACCAGTGTATTTAAAAAAAAGATAAAACAGGAAGTGGAGGTAGGGTGGCTGCATCAAAAATACTGAACTAGCAGCCTTTGTAGATGGTCTCGCTCTCCCCGATACAGAATCCTTGGAGGAACCAATGCACTATGAGGCAAGGGAACTGGCCAGTTCGAAGGAAATCGAAAATGTCACAGTCTGCCCCAAGACTGTTTAAAGCAGTGCCTTTCTATCAAGTCAATAAGGGCCTCAGAATGACATGTCACGTCACGTTTTCTCTCACAGAATGCCTGCGATCTCTCTTGCATGACAATTTTTCTTGACAGCTTACGCCACACTATAATTCTTTGCATTTAAGTAGGGTCTTTCACGTGGTGATCTCACAGTTCTTTACAAGATATGGGTATGTATGTCTATTATATAGTTTGTCATGAATAGAACCCATGTTTCCTGACTCCCTGTCCACTGTTTCATCACTAGACTAAACTACCTCCTTAGAATACATGTACACTCTTTAACTCTCTCTTATTACCAGTTACTAAACATAGTAAACTCAACATTTACTTGAATCTCAAAGATCTGCTGTTTTCCCACTTACTATTGGAAGTGGTCAGAAATGCTGGATATATAAAGTGAACCTCCTCTCTTTGCCAAGCAAAGGTGCATGGCCTGTGCACAACTTAAACCTGCGAAACAGGTTAACTAAGATTTAAAAGGTGCATAGGCCTTGTGCTGTGTCTCTGCCCAGGGGGGAATTTTACCCTTAGAAGATGACTGTATGATAAGGTATAGTTCATTTTACAGGATCATTTAACAGGAAGTACATGCATTTGGAAAGGCATTACTGGACTAAACATCTAACCCTCAAGATACATCTACACAGCAAAAAAAAACCAAAAACCAAAAACATGGCAGCGAGTTTCAGAATAGCAGTGTAGACGTTCAGGCTAGGGCTGTAGCCTGGGTTCTGAGACCCACTCCCCATGCCAGGTTTCAGAGTCCGAGCTGGAGTATTTACATGGCTATTTTTAGCCCTTTACCTTGAGCCTCAGCAGTCCAGTTCCGATGACCTGGCCTCTGGGATTCACTACAGTGGTGTTTTTTGTTATATAGACATGCCCCTAGAAACATTGCATGTGACTGAGCTAACTCTTAATTAATTCCTGAAACCAGCAGACAAACTAAGTTAAGCAATTTTATTCTTTGTTTGAATTTTCAGCCAAAATAATCAGCTGGTTTAAAGATATTTAAATTACAAGAGAAGATCCCTTTACAATACTGTTCCTTTTGCAATCTTTTTGCAGTGCCAAAAATGAAGACATTACTATTCTTCAGTATATACTGTGTGCCATAGTCACAATTGTTTTGGAATTTTCCCTTTTCAGTCAGATATTATCTAGCATACTACTAGTCTATGTAACAAACTGGTATACATGTCAGTGAGAGGTGATATGCCTTTTCTCCAGTGCCAAACATTAATCCTGAAAACACATCATCATTTAGAGACATGCCAAAGCCCTCAATAGCATAACTGTGCTTTCTTTCAGCTAGGTAATTCAAATGGCATTGCTTTCCATTATATGTTTACATTTTCTTAGTGTCATGTAAACATCATGCAATTGCTATTACTAGAAAATGCCCATAATTTTTTTTAGTCTTTCACATGCTATCGTATCCCTTCAAACCCATTTTCCTCCATTCCTACTTGCTACATACCCCAAAAGTACTTAAAATGGTAGTTTATTTTACCTCCTATACATCCATGATGCTATACATACCACTCAATAGCTTTTTTGACAAAGCAAATGGTAAATCCAACTAACTAAATATTCATATTAGACTGTAGGAGCCTCTGATTTTCTTTACATGGTTTTTAAAGTCCCATGTGTTTCTAACAGTGCTCATTTTCTTCAACCTTGAAAATATTGGCTTTTATCATACTTGTAGTGCTGTGAAGTTAATGAACTAAAATTGTTCCAAAAACTCCAGGGAGCGTTTGGACAGTTGTCAACCATGTATGGAGCTTAGCCTGTCTCTGCTTGGAAGTATTAAAAACTGGACATTACAAATGTAATGTAAATTCTTAACACAGATTAATGGAACTAACAACCATGCTAAATTTCACCACTTCATTCATTTCACTTTGATTTTTATGTTTATATACTATAGCCCCCATGAAGTGGAGAGCTTGACTCGTCCTTAGCGTGGAAGCAACTAACACAGTGGTTCTTAACCTTTCCAAACTACTGTACCCCTGAAGCCTGAGTCCCACCCCCACGGGGCTGAGGCATGTAACTTAGTTTCATGGCGCCCCTGTGGCTCCAGGCAATTGCCTTTCTTGCCACCCCCAATACCAGCTCTGCACTTGCGACCCCTCTAAACCCCCAGGTTGAGAAACACTGAACTAACACATTTTTAGTTCTGAGAGCCTATCCAAAGCCTATTGAGACAAAGGAAAGATTCTAATTGACTACAATAAACTTTGGATCAGAGCCTATAAAATAAATAAATAATATTATGACACTTGCAACTAAAAGTTGCAAGATGGAAGTAAGAACTCTCCAGGTAGCTTCCCTCAGTCCATCCATACTTGAATCCCCTACTGCTTTCAACCTAATCAGAGTGCCTTGTTTCTAACCTATACAATATGCTCAGTCTAGAAGAAGCCAAATACAGGCTTAAAATTATTTTGGTTCAATATTTCTGATGGGAGATTACTTATTAACAGTGGAGAACTATCCTTAGCAATACATCCCTGTGATCCACGGATCCCTTGATGCCAATTGGCAGAATACACAAAAGATGCACAGAGTTTTACAGGGATCCCCTGGGTCAGGTATATGCATAGTAATTCAATGAAGGGTGGCATGTGAGGTCTCTACTGAGAGCCAGTCGCCCACTGATTATCATAATCATTTCAAAAAGTATGTACAGATAATATTGAAGTTATGTATCTATACAGAAAATTATGTTCTTATGGTAAGGCAGATCAGCAGGAGGTCCATTGTTCATTGTCTGCTTCACAATATAGGTCTACTTGCATGTGGAGTCAAAATGCTAATCAAGAGATTGTGAAATCTTCAAGAAAGGAAATGTATAGGAAGAAATAAAACAGCTGGAAGGGATCCTGTTTATGAGAAAAGACTCTGGATTGCTGGCATGTATATGTGGAGCAGAGGTTTCCTCTGCATCTTTCACCAAGGAAGTAAATGATCAGTGAGACTTGTCTCATAAATGAAAGGTCACAGCTGAGCCTGGCTGTAAAACGCTAGAAGGACTTTGGGGTGCGCATTTGCTCTAAGACATGAAAGGAACTAGTTAAATAAATCTAGGCTTTAGAATGCAAATTATGGTTTTATTTTATATGTAATCCTTTGTTTCCAATATTTCATTTGAATCTCTTCTTTGTTAAATAAACTCTTGCTTGTTTTCACTGTAAACATATCTAAGTGCTGTGTTAAGTAGACCTGTCATCTAGGCTGTAACTGGTAAACTGGGTGATACTGTTCCTTTGGAAGCAGCAAATCTGAGAGTACTGACAGTGTCCAGTGGTACAGCAGATGGAGGCTCCAGGGAAATCTTAGAGGGCCCAAGGGTTGTGTGTGCCTATCGCTATGCAAAGGACAGCAGAGCAGGTGTAGGCTAAGAGGGGAGTGCTTGTGTTGCCTATAGCAGGTGGAGTCAGGGAACTGAACTCTGGCAGATACAGACCAGGCTTCCTCAGACTAAGGGCCTGTGGTAGAGAGGTGCCTCACAACACTGGGTGCCCCCCAGACAGCATCACAATCACCCCACCCAAAAGAAAAAATAAAAATGTGTAGCAAACAAATCAACCAAACAGATTCCATGGAATATTTCCTATGGGAAAGCCACAAGATATAGCTCTTCAAGAAACATCTTACAAACAGAATTAATCTAATCTTATTTACAGAGTTTTGCTTTCTTTTGAGTGGGGTCATGCTGGAAGACAACTTGATTACTGAGCTTGGACCCCCATGGAAAACAGTGGTTTCTAAAATCCACGTAAGTACTTCAGAATCAGATCCTCACTAGATGGAAAAGTGATAACATCCTACATGTAATTCACTGCAGTGATATCCTCTTGAATACTGCATAATTGGAGTTTCCTCTGTTGGACTGAATAAACCCCTGGAGTACAAACAAACCTTTTGCTGCTTTACATACTGCAGACTAGACATGGCGTACTTCTGAATAAAATGCAGCTCTCTCTGTTTCAGAGCTCTTACTTAAGGTCTCTGGGGCAAAGGGTGGCTTTGCTCACGTATAGCTTATCTCAACAACTCCCCAAGGTGAGATGTAATATTCTGTGACACAAGTTTTATCCTGCTGCATTTGCTGGTGTAGCTAGCTTCTGTCTTTGCCTATCCGGTCTCTCTCTGTACTGTGGAATTTCAGTGGTGTTTTGCACCCAGAACTCTTACTAAATTCAATGGGTGTTGCAGGTGCTCACTACTTCTGGAAAGCAGGCCACTTTCTTTAGATGCCTAAATGTGGATTTAATTGCATAACTCTAGGCTCCCAACTTTGACAATTTTAGCTTTGAATTCCAGTTGCAAAAATCAAAAATTAAAAGTGCCAGTGAGAATACACTGAGATGTGTCACATGGTATTCAAAATGAATTTGGCTATTACTAGTAACATCAGTGCTAGTGGAAGCAGAAGCTATGTCAAACACCAGGGCAAAATATGACTCATGCTAATGGAATGTGGGGCATGGTACCAATAGCAAAGCCAGCATGCAACAGAGCACCAGGATTCAAAATAAAATGCTGATGTCAAACAGCCTGCTATAAAGGATACTGCCTAGCCCAGGGGTTCTCAACCTTTCCAGACTACTGTACCCCTTTCAGGAGTCTGATTTGTTTTGTGTACCCCAAGTTTCACCTCACTTAAAAACTACTTGCTTACATCAGACCTAAAAATACAAAAGGGTCAGAGCACACTATTTCTGAAAAATGGCTCACTTCCTCATTTTTACCATGTAATTATAAAATAAATCCATTGGAATACAAACATTGTACTTACATTTCAGTGTGATACTTGAACTTGTTTCTTCACTTGTGAGCCATGTCATTCGATAGTCGCAGAGCAGCAGCTGCTGGCCAAATGCCCAGCTCAGAAGGCAGCACTGCCATCAGCAGCAGTGCAGAAGTAAGGCTGGCATGGTACAATATTGCCACTCTTATTTCTGTGCCGCTGCTGGCAACAGCAAGGTCTTCAGAGCCGGGCAGCTGGAGAGCCGCTGGCCGGGGCATTCATGTTGTTTGTGGCACAAGAGGACTAGTTTTGTAATCCCGCTCCTGTCCCACCCCACAATACCCACTCCCACATTGTTTGTTGAATTTTTATTCCACTCCCGCTATTATGTCAGCGGGGCCTGCAGGATCCGGGGGATCCCAGTCTTGCTGCAGGGCTTTAGAGCCTGTTGTAAAACAAGGCAAATATTTAGAGGAGTTGATATAGCCCTGGAAGCCCGCCGTGTACCCCTAAGGGTACACGTACCCCTGGTTGAGAGCCACTGGCCTAGCCTATTACCTCAGAACACTTATAAGGCATGCTGGCCTCCAGCTGTCACTAGCATACCTTTAAGTGTCTGACTGTAATATTCCATTTTCTTATTGAAAATAGTTAAGACCTGAATCTCGGGTCTTGTTTTTTTGTCACCTCTGTATTTCCATTTCTTTCTTACAAAATAATTATTATGAAATAATGCAGCTTTTCTCATCAGGCCAGATCAAGAATAACCATTTAGAGTGGGGTATGTCTTGTCTGGTTTTTGCTTTCTCATATGAAGGTGTTGGGCTACTGGCCTGTTTCCCTAGCCCAGAAAGGATTAAACATCACAGCCAGCTCTTTCAGGCCATCCCTTAGGGCATGTTTTATTAATTCAAATTGGTGTTCCTTTCTGATATTTATTTTTAAACATAGTTATTTCCCTAGCAAACACAGGCTGCAGGGACATAGAAGTCTTTCAGTCTGCACTTCTCTCTGCCTCTTGCAGTATGCACTTCCTCTCCAAGTAACCTGTTAACCCTTCATAGGCATCCCCTGACCTCTTCCCAGCTGAGTTGGATAATTGAACAGGACTGACTGAGACCAGGCTACAGAGCCCCTAAAGGTGCAGGCCACCCTGTTTCAAAATATCTCTGGAAAGAACAAAAGTCTAGAGATGTTTTGGAAGCTAGATATTTCTTCTGTTATTACAAACAACTATTTTAATACCACATCTAATATGTAATAGACATGGAAACAATGCTAATGCTGGAAATCTGCAGCATAACAGTAAAAATGACTAATGTATAATGATAGAAGTTTAGGACTGGAAGGGACCTCAATAGGTCATGTAGTCCAGTCCCCTGCATTGAGGCAGAAGCATTATCTAAGACAGGTGTTTGTCTAACCTGTTTTTAAAAACTGTCAATGATGGAGATTCCACAACCTCCCTAGGCAATTTGTTCCAGTTTTTTAAATCTTTCCTCACAGGTTTGTTTTCTTGACCTATAATCATTTTTGTTGCTCTCCTCTGGACTTTCTCCAATTTGTCCACGTTTTCTGAAATGTGATGCCTAGAACCAGACACAATACTCCAGTTGAGGCCTTATCAGCACAAAATAGAGTAGAAGAATTACTTATTGTGTCTTGCTTACAACACTCCTGCTAATACATCTCAGAATGATGTTCGCCTTTTTTTTTTCCAGCAATGTTACACTGTGGACTCATATTGAGATTGTGTACCATTATAACCGCAGATCCCTTTCCACAGTACTCCTTCCCAAGCAGTCATTGCCCATGTTGTATATATTCAATTGATTGTTCCTTCCTAAATGGAGTGCTTTGAATTTGTCCTTATTGAATTTCATCCTATTTACTTCAGACCATTTCACTAATTTGTCCAGATCATTTTGAATTTTAATCCTATCCTTCAAAGCACTTGCAACTCCTCCCATCTTGCTATTATCTGCAAACTTTGTAAGTGTACTCTCTATGCCATTATCTAAATCATTTATGAAGATATTGAATAGAACTGGACCCAGTTCCAGTCCCTGCGGGGTCCCACTTGATATGACCTTCTAGCTTGACTGTGAACCACTAATATAACTATTCTCTGGGAATGGTTTTCCAATCAGTTATACATCCACTGTATAGTAGCTCCATCTAGGCTATATTTTCCTAGTTTGTTTATGAGATTGTCATGCAAGACAGCAGTATCAAAAGCCTTACTAAAGTCAAGATGTACCACATCCACCACTTCCCCTATCCACAAAGCTTGTTACCCTGTCAAAGAAATATCCCACATTCTATGGCAAAAGTAACACACAACCCAAAATGCAACAAAACCCCTTTTTTGTTGGTAGTTAGGAAGAGAGAAACTGTAATGCTCAATATTATTGACAATTGTACGCGGTCCTACTGTTATCAGATTTGCCTGTCACCTTGGGGTATGCTCCTTTATTAGGGTTAATTTCCTTGGGGGGGGGCGTGTTGTAATTTTATTAATATACTGCTTGTGTCACTTGTGTTTTTATATGAAGCTTTACTTCTTCCTTCTGCAAGTCCCCTCTCAATGGAGCTACCCTGCAGGACCTAAGTTTCCCAGGGCTGGGTTCCTTCAGTCCCAGACTCAAATAAACACCCACATTCACACATACACATTCACAGATTAACAGAGCGCATCTTAGTGGACTGGGTCAAAACAGCACTTTTAAGCTGACACCCTTATGTGCCCCTGAACTCACCAGGCTGGGTCAAACAGCACTTTTCAGCTGCCACCCTTACATGCCCCTGGAATCCACAGGCTGGGCAGAGCAGCACTTTCAAGCTTCCACCCTTATATGCCACAGGTTCAGCATGTCACTATTCCCAATTTTACTTTACAATTATTCTGGTAGTAACCCCCTTAATGAGCATACCCCACAGGATTTTTGGGCATTACAGGGTCTTTGGCTTAGGTAAAAGAAGCATTGCTGCAGAACAAGATAGGGAAGCTGAAAACACGGTGGAGTAAATGAAGTTTGGAGAGAGTCTGGCAACCAGCTTGATTATAAAAGTTATTTTATTGCCAGGTATATAAAGTAATAGCCATACGAGGAGAGACCAATAAACAAAACAGTTACAATATTACATGGTTTCAATTGGGTTTTGAGGAAATCTAGACCAAGTTTGATTACTAGTCAGGTTTAGAAAGTTATACCTGGAGTGAGAGAGAGAGAGAGATCAAATTAGGTTTGAGGGAAAAAGTGGGCTTAACCAGAGGAGAGGGAGAGAGAGAGAGAAAGAGAGTTGGGGGGTCTCACCACTCAGCGCAGCTTGAACTGGTCAAATGTTCCCAGGAGACAGGCTGTTCAGCTTAGGGTCCGGAGTGCTTGGACAGGCAGAGCCCCCAACATGATCAGTCAGGAAAAGGTAAAGTCCAAGTGGAACTGATAAAACTTTTGGATCCAGGCATCAGAACAGAATTTTGAACATGGGTAGGGGGTTTTGTAGGGAAGAAACAATGGTTCAAGGGAGAACACTAGATTTGTTTATGGGTAAACGATGACTCAAAGGAGTATACCAGAGTTGGTTTGTTTAGGCTGGACAATAGGAACTGATCATTCCTGGCTATGGGCAGTGTTTCTTCAAGGGAGTTCACAGTGCAATCAGGCAGATTCAGTGTTCTGGATATCAATAAAGGATCTGTGACTAGAATTGATCTGATAACTGCTGAGCTGGGCATGGGCAGGGGTGGTTTCATTAACAGCTGGAGCAGATGCTGGCTAGCATTATGCTGGCCTTCCTTGCTTTACTGATCCCAGAATTCAGTGCAGTCACTGCCTTGAAGCTTGGTTCTCCATTCAGTATGCTAATAGAGATGTTTCCTTCTCACATCTTCAATGTAGATGAGGCTAGGAGAGTTACCTTAATCCTGTCACCCTTGTCTGGAGGGATTTAGGTGTGTCTCCCACTGCCTTTTTATTGCTTTTTATTGCTTTTTGTAAGTCTTTCTTCTAATCAGTTCTGTTTCAAGCAGAGGCTGGGAGGGGGAGGGGGAGAGATTCTTTGTGAGTCAGGCAGGCCGGGTACTGTGCCCTGGTTCCCTAAGAACACATACATAACATAATTCACTACATAATTCAGTATAAATATATATGTCTTGGACCATCACAGAAATAAGATCTGTATTTCATAACTCTGTTCCCATGAGTATGATTTTAAATAACACAGAACAGACCAATGGTCTATGGTCCATTTACACTAATAACCAATCAGAGACACTGATCAAACCTCAGTACTTCAGAGAAAAGCATAAAACCTCCACACTACACCTAACCATAACACTTGGCTATGGGGTAAATTTCTTCTGAACTCTAGAGGGCATTTAGTTTATGCCCTGAATGAGAATTGACCGTTTATCTAGAGTAACATCAGACACTATTTTTATGCATATGTATTATGTCTAATCTTCATAATTGCTGAATCTTATTAAGCCATTTGGCTCAATATCAGCTTATGGCAGGGAATTCTCTGGGTGAATTATACAACCCTCCTTTTATCATTTTAAAATCAATTGCCTTTAAAAGTTCAAAAACAAGGGAACAGTCACTGAATTATAGGACCATGTATTATCTTAAATTCTAGAGGAACATAACTTGTTTTCTCGTAGTCCTATGCATTTTAATCTAGACTTGTATTTAAACTCCTTCCCATGCTTTGAATTACTGTTATCATCTTTTTATGGACTATTATTTCTGCTAAATTTCTTGAGATGTCCAAAACCAAATGCAGTGATTCTGGTGAAAACATGCCCTTAATTTATCCAACGGTGTTAGGTTTTCTACATTATCCATATACTTTCCTTTTCTTAATATAGCCTAGAGTCTTATAGAGGTCTTAATTAAGCTGCTGTTGACAATGACACCTAGATCTTTCTCCTGAGAGACTATAACTAATTTTGTACCCATCAATGTGTGCTACAGCTAGAACCTATCATTACATTACTAATAGACCAGCTAGAGCGATGCACATTGATCCAAATATACATAGAAGTGAGGCTTTATTTAAAAACAACATGATTAAAATGCTACACTATATTTCAGTACAGCATGGTTTAGACATGACAGATTAGAACTAGACATCTTGGTCAAGATATTTTATGGTAGGTTAGACCTAAACGAGAAATATATTCCCCTGATTATAGCCACCTGGTGTGCACTCCATAATATTTGTGAAGCTAAGGGTGAAAAGTTTCCCCTGGGTGGAGCACAGAGGCGGATCGCTTTGCGGCTGACTATGAACAACCAGATGTCAGGGCTATTAGAGGGGCACAACTGGGGGCCATTTGAATCATGGAGGCCTTGAGGAGCCATTTTGACAATGAGCAACAATATAGTGTCTTTGTAAACAATGTTGTGCCACGCTATGACTGCTGTTCAGCTTGCACTGTGTATCAACGTGAGCCGCAATCACCATGTACAAGAGACAAATAAAGATTGCTTATTCTTCACAGTGTATGTCTTTATTAAATAATCGTTATTCACAACACACACAAAAAGCTGGGCTGGAGGGGAGAAAGCATTGAGGGGGGCAGTGTGAGCTATGACCGCTGGGTATAGTCCAGCTATCATTCTGGAAGCTGTTTGAAGGGGTGGAGTGAACGGGATACCGAGACAGGCCAGAAGTTTGGTAGGAATGTGTGGGTGGAGTTTGGGCAGGGCATGGAAAGCAGTTCTGTACTGGGTGTAAGGGACGGGCGAGCAGCATGAATTCAGTCTACAGTGTTATTAGTGACTTTAGCGGCTCCGTTTGCTCCTCCATGGCTTTTATCATGTGCTCGCGACCTGCTATCCCTCGCTCCTGGTTTTCCCTCCTCTCCTGCCTATCAATTTTCTGATTTTCAGACAGCGTGTCTCCATGCCTTTCTTTCTTTTTTTCTGCCTCAGAGGAGTTCTGGGAACATCTCCTCTTTAGTTTCTCCATGGTCGTGTTTTTATCAGCCGTAAGCGCTCGGCAGGTGTGGAGGGGTTTCCCCTCAAGGGCACATCAGCAGAAGCACAATAAAAAATGAACAGAAGCATGATTGTGAATGCAACGACAGCATTGATTCATTGCTGTAAAATACACTTCTTTCTCACCGTTCCCTGGAAAGCGCAGAAGCGCATTTCTATGTCTTCAACCAGCTGTATAATGCAACAAAGCAAAGGACCGCTGTACTTCTTGTAACCTAGCAGCATCAGCTCAAATAAATCAATTACCTGAGCTCTCCTCTCCTGCATCCTGCACACCAAAGCTGGAGGGCCGGGACTGGCACAGCCTCTTCTCCCCAAAGGCTGATCAGATCCAGAAGCTCCAGTATGCTCCAAGCGGGAGAGCATTTGTTGCGTGCAGCCACCATGGTCAGCTGAGAAGATGAGATGTGAGTTCTCCACAACCAAGAAGGAAGTGGAAGTTCAAAAATTCCCAGGACTTTAAATGGGGAGGGGTGGATGATTGCAGGGCAGCGGAGTTCAAACTGATGGCCAGAGCGGTCAGAATGGGCACTGTTGGACACTTCCTGGAGGCCATTTACTGCAACAGAACCAAGCACAGTGTCTACACTGATGCTTTGTTGCTAAAAGTTTGGCGCAAAAAGTTCTACACCTCTCGTTGAGGTGGTTTTATTTTGTTGCAAATCAGAGGACTTGGGCTGGCGGCATGGGGGATTGCAATGTATACACCAACATTGTTTTGGCACCACTATTTTGGTTGACAAAAGTCTCTAGTATAGACCAGGCCTAAGCTTTCTATTGTAGGGAATGCATCACTATCTGCTTTGCAAAACACCATGCACATCTGTAGTCAAAAATAAATGAATAATAATGCTCAATTTTTCCTCTAAAAATACTTCACTGATGTTAAAATTGTTACTGTATAACTGTGCTTTTAATAATGAATTAAATGCTACAGCTCCATGTGCCCACAGCTCTGAGAGATATTAAGGCATATCTTCTCAGAACATTCAAAAAGTTAGGGGTGTCTAAGTTTTTTCCTTCTCAGAGGTACTGAGCACCCACATCTCGAGCCAAGTAAAAAATGACTAACAATGGAAAAAATTGGGGCAGGAGGGAGAGATTTTATCAAGTTTTCTCAAAATTTGAAAAATTGTGAAGAAAAACTTAGACAAACAACATTAAAGATTTTCAGGGGGAAAAAATCATTTCCACAACTCCAAATGAAGCCAGTTGGCACTGAAAATCATATCACATCTTATGTAAACCATATTCTGCATGTCTCATGGCAAGTGGAAGCATGAGTAAAGCATCCTGGCTAGATTTCTTATAACAATCTGTATTTTAGACTCATCCAAGAGACCAGTCTGCCATATACATGCAAGATAACATATGAATCTCCAAAAAGAATAAATAATGCTTCATGGATATGAGTGAGACCATGCTAATAGCCAAATTATCTAATTAGGTGTGGTTGCTACAAAACTCCCTGCTTCATATATCACAGAAATGCTGATTCTTTTCGCTTTTGACATTCCCCAGCATACATTTTGCTTTGTTCCCTTCCTCACCACCCCTCCACCCTGGCCAAAGTTCAGTCCATTTCCTATGTCTCCTCCCACACGTCTACTCTCAAAATGAGAGGAAGAATGGTCTTGTGCTGAAGGCACTGGACTAGGGCTCAGTTCTGTGTTCGATGTCTGCCTCTACTACAGCCTTCCTGTCTATCTCTGGGCCGTCAGCTCTCTCTGGGCCCGTTCTCCATCTATTTATAAAATAAATGGATAATGCTGCTTCCCTAAATCACAGGAATATTCTGAAGAAAACTTCATTGGTTGTGAGGTGCTCAAATACTACCATGATGGAGGCCATAAATATACATAGATAAAAACTGGAGACAGCAACAGTTTTAACCTTCAGAAATGAGAACTGCACTGAAGTCTGATGGATTTTAGGATTTGGCTAACAGCAGGATGATTTAGTTGGGGTTGGACAGGCTTTGAGCAGGGGTTTGGACTAGGTGACCTCCTGAGGTCTCTTCCATTCCTAATCTTCTATGATTCAGCTACGTAGCATTTCATCAGTGATCTGCGGTACACTGGCAGGAGGAAATTCAAGCAATTCAATTCTTGTATTCACTACAAATATAACTGTGTTTGTGTGCTGACTCTTTCTTCTGACTAAGTCATAACAAGCATGGCTGTGCCCACACAGTAGTTATTTTCAGAACAAAATCCATGCATCAACTATGTTGTGTAACTCAGCATTGGCTCCCAGTGCACCAATATATGGAGGACAGGAGTGAGCAGAGCCTAAGGTGACCAGATGTCCTGATTTTATAGGGACAGTTCTGATATTCAGGGCTTTGTCTTATATAGGTGCCAATTCCCCCTTCTCCCACTTCCTGTCTTGATTTTTCACACTTGCTATCTGGTCACCCTAGCAGACCAGACCTGAAGAACAGCCAAAGTATCTGCTAATAGTAGCTCCTTGTCTCCTCAATCTCCTCTCTGCCAGTCTCATACGCCATACTGAACTGCTTCACCATCTACCCAACCTTCTCCTTCATCACACGACTCTCATCCTGCTCAAGTCTGCTCCTCGCACCCATGCAAAATCTGCTCCTCCATCTGCTTGTACTCACTAGTGATCAGCTCTGCCCGTGCGCTGCCGCCTCTCAGTCTCCACACTCAAGCCTGCCCAGCTCCGCCCTGTCTGCAGCCACACCGGCCCTGTTCCACTGTGTCCCTGCAGCCACGCTTCTCGCCAGCTCTGCCAGCTCCCTAGCCCCACTCCTGACTGGCTCCTCCGCCCTCCCCACTCCTGATCTGTGCTACCCTCCATCCCCTCCCACAACCGGCTTCTCAGGCCCACCCGCCTTGATCTGCTCCTCCCGCACATTACCAGACGCTCCCATCAATCCCTGCCGACGCTCTCCCCCATCTTCCCACACTCAGCCCCTCCCCCCCCCCATGGCCCCATCCCCCACCCTCAGCTGCCACATCCCGCCTCCTCCTCCTCACTCCACTGCTCAGCTCCACCCCACTGTCTGCGTCTCTCCTCCCACCCCTCTCAGCCCCCGCCGCTCCTCCTCCTCCCAGCCCACACCACTCGCCCTCCCTACCCTACCCTCTGCTGCCCGCTTGCCAAGTTGCAATCGCTTCCTCGTCTCCGTGCCCTGGATGGCTCGGGAAGGCGGGACAGCAGGGTAAGGTGAGGGCACCTATTCCCCGTATGGCTTCAAGTCTTCCTTTTACGCATGCTCCAGAGGGCCGCTTGGCGGGAGCGAGCATGCGCAGACGCCGAGGCGGGTCCAAGGCCCGTTGCCGAGACCGGGCAAAAGCTCTCCCATCCCACCCCCACCCTCTCGCGGGCGCGCGCAGGTTGGGGCGGGGCCGGCCGCGGTTGGCGACTCACTCGAGCTGCAGCGGCGTTTCCGACAGCGGCGCAGGGCGTTGGGGGGCGCGCGCGCGCGCGCGCGCGAAAGGGTAACTGCCGCCGCTCCAGTCGGCGGCGCGGCGAGCACAGAGTTGACTATATATGGTCAAAGCAGGGGAGCGAGGAGCGCCCACTCCGAGAGCTCGGCGGGCGCTTCCTGATCCTGCTCTGCGGCTTGGTTGGGGCCGAGCCGAGGCCGGAGCAGGGAGAGGTTGGGCCGCTGCCGCCGACTAGGCACCGAGCGCGTCGCTTCCCTCCGGCCGCGGGAACAAGTGGGCGCGCGACGATGCCGTTCGAGAGCAGTAAGTGCCGGGAGCGGGCCGGGGGCGCCTGCCTGCCTGCCTGGCCGGAGCCCGCCCTGGAGGGTCGCTCGGCGGCGGCGGCGGCTGCTGCTGCTGCCCGCGATCGCTCGGCGGCGGGGGGGGACTGATGCAGGCAGCGCTGCTGCCTCCACCTTCCCCCCGCCCGGCAGGGAACGGCGCGCCCGGAACCGACGTGCCGAGTCAATGGCTCCGGTGCCGCCTGGCTCCAGCCGTGCCTGCGCCGCAGCTGCCCCGGGCGGTGTCTGGGGCTGCGCGGGACTGGCTCTCTAGAGTCCCCCCGCACCCCACCCCTCTTGCCCAGCACGGCTCCGAGCGGAGCGGAGCGCAGGGTGGACCTCCAGGGTTGTGCTGGGTGCGGAGCGTTTCGCGGGCACGGGCTCTGGGGAGAGCAACAAGTGACTGTCCGCCAGCCCGCGCTGGGGCGGGTTTCCCTGGCTTCTGAGAGACGTTTTGCTGGGGATGTCTGAAATCAACACCGATGTATCTCTCTTTTTTTTTTTTACAGAAAAAGTGTTTGCCAGTCTCCCACAGGTTGAAAGAGGTGTCTCCAAGATAATTGGAGGGGATCCCAAGGGCAATAACTTTCTGTATACCAATGGAAAATGTGTCATCATCAGAAACATCGATGTAATGTATCCTGTAGTTTTTGTTCGTTTCATTACATAGTTCTTCTAAGCTTTATTTGCTTGTTCTAGCTAATCTTCTGTAGTAGCTTGTTTCTGATACTCTGGAAATCCAATTAAGGTCAGATATATCTGTGATGAATAGGAAGGGATCTATGACTCAGTCGTAAAATTGTGGGCAGGGACTATAGAAATCTGTAGAAAATCTCTTCAAAATCTGCATAGTCTCCTCCTCTCCTCCCTTTCTGTAGGATTGGATTGATATTTAATGATCTGCTTGGCCCTATTAATATAGTAATACAAATATCGGTTTTATGGGGCCTATGAATCTATTAACATGGATTTATTAAGTTAATAAATACTCTCACTTGCTGGGCTAAACTCTCGTCTTGGAGAAAACACAATCTTATAAATTGCACTACTGGAATCCAGTACTGTGTAGCTTACTCTGTTCATTGCGTTCTAGAAATCAAACTCAAAGCAGTTGTCTAGGTTGTCAAATGACTGAGTCTTTGAAAGTTTATCAAATATCTGCATATGCAAAGCTTTCAGTGGCAATCTTAGTAAAAATCACTACATATGAATGACATGTCAGGGTAGGTTGTTTCTTATATGGTGATGAGCAGTGAATTGTTAACAATGTGCCATTTAAATGGTAATAGTAGTAATCAGTCTGCAAAGATTACATTCTGTTGAAATGTATGGGGGAAGCATACTTGTTTTAGTGCTGTTCCGTTCTGTTAGGCTCCAAGTTAAATGTAGTCTTTAAAATGATAAATGAGTTTTCACTACTGAAAAATGAAACTCCTCACCCTATACGCCTTTCTTTTTTTCTCTCTAATGTAAACTTGGGGGGGGTAAAGCATTGTAAGTGGGGTGATTATCTTTGGAATTTCCAGCTTTCCATGACAATATGTTTGTCTGACAGTGTTTCTCCAGGATTTGTGTGTCCTCCCTCCCCACTTGTTGGGTAATCTTCAGATCTCTTATCTAGCTGCCAGTTTGATAAAAGTGCCTTCCATGACATAGAACCAAATATTAGATTGTTTGCAAGTTTTTTTGTTTTTAAAATGTTATCTCAGATTTCTTCTTTATAAATAAGAAACCTTCTTTGAACTTTAGTTTTAATGTTTCAACATAGTGTTGTGATCCCAAATCTTGGATAAATGACTACAACAATAAAAATGTCCCAGTCTTTCTGAAACCAAAAATTTCAGCTAAGAAGGTAAAATGATACATAGAATGACAGAAGTACAGAAAGATGTGGGAACCAGTTGGCTTAGTCATAATGTTAAAACTAATACCGAAGTCTTTTTGTATGCTATATAGCAAAGAGTAAACTGACAGGTAGGGAGAGTGTTCTGATAGTTATCAGCCGACTGCAGCCTGTTATAAAATTTGTAGTAATAGTAAGTTTTAAAAGCATGCATCATAGTCTTTGGGTCAGAATGTTCCAATTTAATAGTGTTATTAAATCAAAATAATCCTCTCCCTAGTAAAGGACCATACCTGTACTACATATCGGCCTTGCCTCTGAAACCACGCCCCATCAAAAATAGGGAGGCCTAGACAAATAACTCTACCTCATGTCAACAAGAACAGGCGACAAACCCTTGAAGAGCACCTGTACAATATAATGGTAACTCTCCCAATTCCACCTGTGACTGCTTCATCCTAGCTAACAAAGCAGGCAGTTCATTGAGGTATTACATATCCATTGCCCTGAATAAAGGGGCTAATGAGGATAGTCTCTAAGATACAACAGATAAATCCAAAACTTGATTTAATACATTAAAGTTCTGGATGTGTGTTGGAAAAATATTGTTAAGGCAGGAGGGACCAGTGGTACTTGCAAAGTTTGATATCTCATGAATATTTTACCTACCTTATGGGTCCCTCTTCCTGCAAAGTCTGAGGCAGTTTGAGTTCCAAGCTATCATAAGCAGCTCTGGTTTCAGTGTTCAGAAGGAGCCACATAAGCTCAATGAATTACCTGAATTCTATTTTTTGTCTTGTTGGCTGTGTCCCTCCTTTCTTTTCTTGCTAGCTGGTCCTCTTCAAAATAAAAGTTAATGGTAGTGCTAGATACTGTGCTTGCCCCTGAGTTTCTGCTCCTAATTTTTATGGTCCTGTCACATCTTTTAATTTTAAACACATGTTTTTCTCTCCCCTGTCGAAGGAACTGGCTGAAGTGAGGGGAAATAGTGCTATTAAATACCCCCAAAACTTAAAGAAAAACCTTTTTTCCAGTTTGTGTTTGGCATTCATAATCTTTAACAGCAGTAGGCTTAAAAAACATTCAGAAGCTTGACTGTCTTAAATTCATTGTCCCTTAAGACCAGTTTTTATTCACTTACCTTCAGTGAGCTGTTGTAACTCTGCTATAAAACAGGATCCACTCATGGTGTTGGCAATAGAATGCAGTGAATAGAGACCCTCCTGAACTAGCAGATGAAACTACAGCAGAGAGAAAATATTAACTCATTTGTCTTGTAGATCTACTGACATATCTTGTGCCCTTAAAATTCAGTCATCCAGAAAAATGGAGAGTAGCGGGGAATTGGGTGACTCTTTAAGGTGCAATAATTTCTGACTTACGGGGGCTAGAAGTGCATTCAACCAGTATAAATGTATCCTAGACCAGGAATAGAAAAGCTTATGAGTAAGCTACATTACATCTCTGAGAGACTGATAGTACTGGCAAGAACAAGATCTTATGCTGATAAAAAGTCTGCAAGCTTCCTAATACAGAATAAGGACTCGATAACAGCCCAGTTTCTCCTGAGTAAATGATCGAAACATACCATATTACTTAATGGTTTTATGATAAGTTGAACAAATGTTTCTGTTTGAATTACAGCAGCCAAAACAATTTCAACCCACTTCTTCCCCTTTGACCAGATAACCCAAGTCTTTCTGGAGATGAAAGGTGAACTAATAAATTGTAGAACAATCAGCCAATAAAAAAGTGCATGCTGCACTTGAACAGTCATATAAATATATTTATACCATAGTTGGCATCCAATAACAAATATAGACAAGTAGCTATTATTTCTTGTATTTTTATAACACTCTTCTTGATGTGGTGTGAATGATAGGGCAACTCAGTCAATAACACTAAATCAGTTTTGTGGTTAAACTTGAGGCATCTGAGCACATGCTGAATGTCCTAAGTGTCTCTTCTGCTATGGAGTTTGAAGACCTCTCCAAAGAGAAGCATAAAAGCTATAATTGAAATGTCTTGACAATCAATGATGGAACTTCTGGATTCCAATTTCCCTGTTAATCATAGGGATAACTTTCTCTATGCTAGCCATTCCGTTGAAATCTGTTTGGGGAAAGCGTCTTATAAACTAACTTCCCCAAAAGACAAGGGCATTATGATCCACATTGACTTATTAAGTAATCTCCTGTGCCTGCTGAGGCAACTTCTGTAAAATGTCTCTAGGTCTAGCTGTGAAGATTTACGGAATGAATGTGTCAGAGACTACAGATGCATACGTCCTGCTAAGCAAGGGTTTGTCTAACGTTTTTTTGTTCTAGGCTTACTAGGCATGTTTTTCTGAAGTAACTTTTACACGTTTAGTACTCTACAAAGTAGAACTTCATTACTTTCTCCTCTCATCTACCTATCTTCTTAATACACAGTTGTGTATATGTAAGTGCTTTTATCTAGCTTCCTATTCTGGAACCCCCTCTCCCTTTGCATTCCAGTGCAACTTAGTCTTTATCATTCAGTGAGTTCCCAGTGTCCAGTATTGAGTACAGGGTATCTTGGGAATTACACTAATGTGTGATTGGCCAATGGGGATATTACTTCTCACTACAGCAGCCATGTTAGACCCTGTATTGTCTTTGTCACACTGAATACAGTAGAACCTCAGAGTTACGAACACCAAAGTTACGAGCTGACCAGTCAACCACACACCTCATCTGGAACCAGAAGCATGCAACCAGGCAGCTGCAGAGAGGGAGGGGGGAAAGCAAATACAGTACAGTACTGTGTTAAACGTGTAAACTATTTTAAAAAAAAGAAAACAGCATTTTTTTCTGCATAGTCGTGTTTTAAAGCTGTATTAATTCAGTGTTCAGTTGTAAACTTTTAAAAGAACAACCATAACATTTTGTTCAGAGTTACGAACATTTCAGAGTTACCTCAGGAATGGAGGTTGTTCGTAATTCTGAGGTTCTACTGTAGTGACTTCCCCACTGATCAGCAGTATGACTTCTGTTTTTCTCTTCTCCCCTCCCCTTCATTATAGGGGTGACTTAATTGTCTCCGTTGCCTCAGCTTTAAAACCATTTTGATGCTGTTTGGAAGCAATGATTCTTTTTTCTTTGAAATCCACAAATGTCATTTTGTAACTTTAATTCTATTTTATCTGTAGAATCCTGCAATTGCTGATATCTACACTGAGCATGCCCATCAAGTTGTGGTTGCCAAGTATGCTCCCAGTGGATTCTACATAGCATCTGGAGGTAAAGTATCAGTACACATTCTGGTATGAGCTATGTGGACAGGGCTGTTAAAATGCTTAGGTAGAACTTAGTGGCGCAGATTAAGTATACAGCTGGAACATGTGTGGACTACATGATACAATGCTGTAACAAAAATAAGTAGTTTTCCTAACATTGTGCCTTCAATGTTAAACTTGTCTCCTCATGGAGGAGGGAGTGTAGTGTATTAGTTTGTTCTTTTTGAAGTGATACTCCTTAGTTTAAATCCAAAACTTAATTAAATATACTCTGCTCTAAACTTAATAAACTTGTGTGTACATAATAGACATACAAAATTAACTTTAAATTGTCCTTTAGCTCTAGTGAATGCCTTGTATGTGCATCAGCACTAGAGGTGAACTGTGGAGTGAAATAATTGGGTTTTGCCCTTTACAAGTTCTCTATGCTGTTGTCAACATATGGTATCATTCTCTATCTTTAAAATGAAATTCTGCCACTGCTTATGTAGGTTGTCTTTCAAAAAAAGTCCTTATTTTTCTTGTTGCTGGGATGATCTCATTCAGGGCTGTAACCTGAACTGCAGCTTTCACTACAGCAACTTAGCAGGGAAAGGATGCTGATTCTCTGACTGTTTTGTTAAGAGAGTCTATGAAAACAGTGAGTATGAACCCAAACTTTGAGAAAACAGGCCTTTCCTGCCTCATCAGGCTTCTTGGCAGTAAAAAGTTTGCCATTTTTAATACTGATGTATTAAACAAGGAAGTAAACCTACATTAATGCTCCATTAGAGAATTGATCTTTGTGAGATGAAAGGACAAAATCAATAAGGAAAACCTTAAAGATGGTAAGTGTTGGAGACTAATCAATTATAAGTAATATTTTAAAGAAAATTATGCAATACTTTCTTGGCGGTTATATTGATAAGTAGAAAAATTCTTACTTGAATTCAAGCCCCTAACTTGTTTTCATCTTTATTTCTAAATAAGTTCCCAACTCTTATGGTTTTGAGAATAAAACCTTCCAAATGTGAACCCCAGCCAAATTGACTTCCTGTGCCTGCAAGATGAAATCTGCTCTAGTTAATGCCCTGAGTAGCCACACAGCACTGCTAAGATCTCCAGGAATGAGAAGGAATTCTCTCATGGGCCAGGCCATGGCTGTAAAACTATGCCATCGCTTTGGATCTAGTCTCAGATCTCCACGTCCTTCACCTCCATTTAGGTTCTATCAGCTTCTTCCTCAAAGTGGGGCTATGCACAGGGAGGTTCCATGGATCCAGGTTTCACAGCACGTTGGAGGTGCATATCCTTTATACATACTCAACTCCTAAATAGAAGAGCCAGTGTGGCCCTGCTATGAGCGGGCTCCTTACAGCATTAGTCTCAGAATGGGGCCATCTAATCCTCTCTCTCCATTTTATCCTGCAAAATGGCTGTCTTAAATTTGTGGGAAGTTTCAGTTATTTTCTTTTGTTGACCTTTCTATGCATATCCCAAACTTTTCCCTTGGAAACCCCTTTTTGCGCGTGCGAGCGAGCAAGCGAGCGAGCTGTAAGTAATTCCACTGAGCACAGATCAAAAGCATACATTTAACCTTTTTAAGTTTCGTCAGACTGTCGTCGTCGTTGTCGTCGCCCCCCCCCCCCTCCCCCCCGGCGCCGATACAGAACACTTATATTTGAGGCAACTGTGCATTGTTTTAAGTGTCACTAAAAGTGGTATCTGTGCCTGCATTTTCTCCCTCATATTGCTGAGCTGAATTAGATTAACCCAGTGGCAAAGAGGCCTGCACTCTTCTTATGCTAGTGTTCCCACCATTGCTACCACAGCAGTAATGAAATGATTTGGGGAAATAACAAATAAACAGATTCTCAAACTTTTTTTCTGGGATCCCCTTTGAAAACATTTCTGGCTGTGATGACTTCCCACTTCACCCATGCCATACCATCCTCACTTCTGCGCTGCTGCTTGGGGCGGGGCTGCCTTCAGAGAGCCTGGCCAGCAGCTGCTGCTCTCCTGCCACCCAACTCTGAAGGGCCTCTGGCTGTCAGCCATGCACAGGGCTGACAGCTGCAGCAATGGCATGCATGGGGGCTGACAGCTTGCGACTCCCCCTCAAGGATAATAACCTCATGACCTGTTGAGGGGTCCCAACCCCCAGTTTGAGAACCCCTGCTTTATAGTTTTCTGAAGAAGTGGTAACTGATTCAAGGCTATTGACACTGCATGCTTAGAATATTAAGCATAAATATGAAACCTGTGGTGTAAAAAGGATAAACTTTTATTTGTTGCCTGTCATGACATCCCTGTTGTTGAATACACTTATTTGACCTTTTGGGTAGCAATCCATCTTTTAAACTTTATACATGTGCGTTTAAGCTCTGTATGCACAGAGCAGGCCAAGTATTTATGCTTGTGCATTGCTGGTTGGAGACCTAAAAGGTCATACATGCACAAATGCCTGACGCTCATGCACAGAGCAGATCTGTGCCTATATCGGACACACCTGTAATCCTAGATTCTGCATGCTGAACTTTGAATATATGATTTTAAAGAGCTACAGTTTCTAATGTTTATATTGGATTCAGTTTTATTTAGGAATCTTTGTATAATGGCGTATGATAGGTTTTAGCACTAGCAATCAGTATGGCTGAAAATTTTTTACTGTGACAGATTGCTCAGACATGTGACCATTTGATACTTGCTGGAACAGTGATAGTTATGTATTATTGTGTTATGGCAGATGTCTCTGGAAAGCTTAGAATTTGGGATACCACACAGAAGGAACACCTACTGAAGTATGAATATCAGCCATTTGCAGGAAAAATAAAGGATATTTCCTGGACTGAAGATAGCAAGAGGCTTGCCGTTGTGGGGGAAGGCAGGGAGAAGTGAGTAATTCTCTACCTACTGTGTCCTATTGTGTCCTAACAAAACAAAATCAGTGATGTAGAAAGCTCTGAGCTCCAAATGTGTGGCATGCGCTCCTTGTTTAGACTTCTAGGTTTACTGTTGAGTAGCAGAATTCTTTACATGGCATTTGATAGCTGCAGAACTGAGTAGCTTATTCACTGGGAAAGTACAATGCTGTTAAAATAGACTTTTTTAGAGCAGTTCTACACTTTCTTCTTAAATGGCATCAATTCAAGATTAGAGAGACAAGGTGGGTGAGATGATATCATTTATTAGACCAACTTCTGTTGGTGAGAGACACAAGCTTTTGAGCTTACACTGAGCTCTTCTTGAGCTCAAAAGCCACAGAAGTTGGTCCAATTAAAAAAAAAAATACCTCACTCACCTTGTCTCTATTTCTGGGACCGACATGGCTACTGCAATCCTGCATAGAATCAATTCAAGATAGACCATTTTGTTCAGAGGTTGTAGAGTTCTTGTATAGCAGGGAGAACGGCAGGGGTCTTAAACTTTTCCAACCACACATTTTGTAAAACGTTAAAGAATCCCACTTATAGTTACATCTTCCACATGAGCACAACTAGATTCTTGGGTTTAATTGCAATAAGAACACAATTCACCACCAATTGCCATCTTCTGTATCAGACTAGAAGTGCCCATTATATACCTTCAATCAAGTACATGTGTATACTTGCCAGTACAAAAGATTGGCAGACCTGTGAAGTTGGGGACCAATCCAGAAAGTGTGGTCTCCAGGCATAGGCCACATACTGTGTTTTAAAATAAATTACTTTTCTATAAAGTTGGTGATATATTGACTCCTGACTTAAAGCTTTGGGGAGACACTCTTGCATTAGTTTGTTTGCTAACATCTCAAGCACTGATACCACACACCATTTCTTCAGTTTCTTGTGGATCTTTTTTCCAAAATGCCCAGAAGTAAAAAACTTTAAAAATAATATAACGATGTTATTAAGGTTTCCAGAGCTTAATAAATTGTTGTTTCCAGCAAATCTAGTTTCATTTTAGAAACTTGTGAAATAATTGTCTGTTGCTTGTTTAACTACATTACTCTGAGTGAGGTTTTTTAGTGTTTTTAAAACAAGAGCTGACAAAGGGTTTTTTATGTTTTTGTTCTAACAACTTATTTTGTTAATGCATTACAGACTCTTTGGTGTTCTTTTAAATACCCATGAAATAGTAACTGCAAACATTTTAATATGCTAAGATTTGTGTAGTGACTGAGCAGTTCTTGTCCTCTCTCCTGGCATTCACTACTGTGTTGCCATAAGAAGTTACAATGAGCTATTTTGGAGATTTCTATGTGATGTCCAGCATAGGTGCAGTACTAATTACTTCACTTCTCTTCACTGATGTCTTGCAGTTGGAATGCAAGTGTATACCTACAGGAGTTTTAGGCCAGAACAGTTGATTATTGCTTTAATCATATGATGGACCTGATGCTATTTTATATTCCAGCCTTCCATGCTACCCATTATCTTTTTGTAGCAACTATTCACCTGGGACAAAACTTGCTTTTCTTAGTAAGCTTTAAGTAGTTGGTCCTTTAAAATGAGATCCAAAGGATATTTTTAATTTTAAAAAGCTTTGTATATTAGCTTCTCTGCTTGGTACATGTGGCAGATGTCATCCTTTTCTGAGTTTTTGGTCTCTGTCTCCTAGACAAAGGATTTGAATATTCTTTAGGGAAGAATGCTGCACTTGCATGAGATTAACTAGCTGACCCAATTTCTATTGTCTGAGTGTACTCGGTATGCCAATTACTTATGCTCAAGGAGTTAGCCTTCATGTAACTTTTATTTTATGGACTGTATTGTGTCATCTTTAAATAGATTCGGAGCAGTGTTCCTGTGGGATACTGGCTCTTCAGTAGGAGAGATCTCTGGGCACAACAAGGTGATCAACAGCGTGGATATAAAACAAACAAGGCCCTATCGTATAGTAACTGGCAGTGATGACAACTGTGGTGCTTTCTTTGAGGGACCGCCATTCAAATTCAAGTTTACAATAAGTGTGAGTCTAAAATACATTTCTCCTTCTGCACATAAATTCTGTTATGGATGTGTATTAAGTCATATGGGTGTATGCTAAAAAGTCTAACAGTTCTCCAGTACACTCTTAGTTCTTGTGATATAACTCATTGCCATAACAAAAGATCTGAGTTTCCATTTTAAAATCTGCTTAGCATTGAGTAGCTTGTTTAAAACCCATGTTTGAGGATAATTGAAGGTCTATTGCAAGCTCTGGAAAAAAAAGGAAACTAGGCTAGCTTTCTGAAACCGTATAATTTTAAGTCTAGTGTCATCTCAGATCTGTCTCTGCTGGCTTTCATTACTCTTGTGGATTTGTAGGCAGCGTAACTAGAAACAAAGTTTTCAGTAGTGTCTTTTGGGGAGCAGTTTTTTCCTTCATTTAGAGCAATCTCAAAATGTTCTACCATGCTTCTTTCAGCAGTGCCCAGTTTAAGAAATGCAGTTGGAATCTTCATATCTCATTAAGGGATTTGGATTCTCAGTCCTAAACAGGAATTTAGGTGTCCAGATGCCTTGAGGAAGCTTTGAAAATGTTGGCCTAAATCTCTAAAAATCACTACTGGTTATTAAACCTGAAATTAAAATTAAAAATCTGATTTCCTCCTAACTTTCTCCTTTCATTTTTCCATCTGAACAGTGAAAATAACAAGTCTGCTTTAATTTCTGGTTTGTATTGCACTAGTGCAGTGTGAAAACCTCCAAAACACAAACCAAACACTGGAATGACTATATCCAAACCATTCACATTTCTTATATCACCCCTTAAGGAGTCTCTTGGCCTTAGGCCCCAAGGAATATCTGTTTCTGGGTCGGGCTTGCCATACACTGCTGTTGCAAATTCCTCTAATTATTAAACGTTCTAAGAATAGAACGTTTAATCAGTTAAACGTGTGGAGAGGTGCTGAGCCCAGCACGGCTTGCCCAAGGCGCATGCTTACTGAGCCACAGCTAGGCAGTTCTCCTGCTGGGCTCGGCTCCCCCCGGCTGAGCGAGAGCTACCCAGCTGTGGCTGAGCATGTGTGGGGAACCATGCCGGCAGCTCATGCTCGGCCGGGGGGAGCTGAGCCCAGTGTTGCTTCCCCACCCTATCCTGCGCATTCAGAGCCGCAGCTGGGCAGCTCTTGCTTGGCGGGGAGCCGCGCTGAGCTCATTATCTCCTCCCTCTCTGTCCTGGACAACGTTTAAACTAATTAGTGAATGGTAAGACTGCTGCTTACCATATAAATGTTTAGCCATTTACATCCCTATTGCAAATGAAGTCCCTGCCATAATACTAGGTCTCTTCATTTCTTGAAAGAATTGAACTTGGTGACTAGTTTTAAGGAAATTAGAAACCTGTTTGCATGTGCCTTAACTAAGGGTTTAAAGTCAACTTAAGTGCTTTTTAAAACATCTTAGTCGTTTTCCTTTCCAGACATAGCAGAGGGACCATTTTGAGTGCCACAATCCAGTTAAGCGGCATCACTGCTGAATATACATTTGAATTTAAATAACTACTTTTTATTTTTTGGCTCTAAAAGTATATCTACACTGTAAAAAAAAAAAAAAAAGGGGGGGGAGGCAGGGTCTTGGAGCCTGAATCAATTGACCCCAGGCTTGTGCTACAGAGCTAAAAATAGCAGTTCAGACATTCCCAGTCAGGCTGGAGGTTGGTCTCTGAGACTGGACAAAGTGGGGGAGGGTCTCGGAGCCTGAGTGGAAACATCTACACTGCTGAGCCAGGCTCTGAGACACTCTACCAGAGTTGTTGGATTTTTTTTGTAGCATAGGCAATTCTCTTAGAGAACAAACTTCTGAAGGTTTAAATGGTTACTAATAGTGTCAGGGGCATGCACGAGGGAAGGCAAGCAGGGGTATGGCTCCCCCAAATAAATGATGATGGCACAGAGCTGCTGCGGGGGCTGTAGCAGGGACGGAGAGCAAGCTCTTCCAAAATCGGTCACGTTTTTATTCCTGTGCTCCCCCCTGAATTGTGGCTAAACTGCTTATGGGCAACTCTGTCTCAGGCTGTTCAGCTTTCAGTAACAGCTATTTTAGCAAAATCAAAATCAATGAGTAAAGGTATTGTAAGCATTGGACATGAAATGGATGCATTTTTCTGATTACTTTGAATGGAATTCAGCTCGCCTGCGTACGCCTGATTCCTAAGGGTTTATGCATGTGAAGTGACAAATGGGGTGGATGGAGGCAAAATAATAATCCTGCATTGGGATGGGGGCTGCAGTTCAGCCCTCTGGCCTCCTAACCAAAGCTTTGGTGGTTACTCCTAATCTGACTTGTATCATGCATTCAAGCTATTTGAATGCAGAACCATGGATCCCATGGCTGCTCTTGACCCACCTCAATCACCTTACGTGCTTACCTATGCTGGACTGGTGCAGAAATTTCCTCCTTTGGACTCTCCCTCACAGCCAGTCTCTGGCCTGAGTGGTGCAGAGAGCCTCTTACTGGAGAACTTCACTGTAAATGAATGGGTCTCTTTTTGGCTGGGTGCTAATTGCTGTCTTCTGCAGGACCACAGCCGTTTTGTTAACTGCGTGAGGTTCTCTCCTGATGGGAACAGATTTGCTACATCTAGTGCAGATGGCCAGGTAAAAATGAGCTTCCGCCTTGATATCCACTTGTGGGGAAGGGGAATAATTGTGGGTTACTCTTTGGGGGGGCGGGAGGGGAAGAGAATCAATTCCAAAACCTACACACTGATTCTTTTTACTATGAGAAAACAGGTTTAAGAACTGTCATTATCCTCCCATGATACTGCTGCATCAGCAACTGTTCTACAAAAACCTGGTGCTGGTCCTATCAGGCTGCACCTATTTATCTTTTCCTGAGATGCCTCCCCAATGTAGGCTGCCTATCTGCTTGGGAGATGACACCCCAGCCTACAGCTTTTTATGGCAAGGCTTTCTTCGGACTCAAAGGAAAATGTCCAAGAATTTTCAAATTCCCAATGGAAGGGCTTGATGGTGCACCACCATGTAGCCGTGCTGTTGCTTCCACTGCTGGACTCCTTGCACTGGCTGAGAAGGTGGATGCAATATAAATGATTAGGGAAGATCCTACTTCTACACTTTTTTTTATCTGCTTAGGAGGTCTAGAATGACAACAGCACTGTTGCCATGGATAGCTCCCTGCATGTAGTCAGATTCCCATGACTATAACAGGGAGCGGCTACAATCACAGTAGGATCCATAAACATAATACTTTCCGATGTATCAGATGTCAGGATTCCTGCATGAACATCTTGCTGCTTTTATTTAGAATTCCTTAACATCCTCTGGTACCCTAAATATTTAATACATATATGCCTTTGTCTTGAAGACTTAACTTGAAATTTACAAAGTTACTTTATGCCTGCAGCAAAGTTAGCTGTATAATGCACATTATGCAATCTCCAGAATGTAAGCTTTCCTTAATTGTCTGTCACTTTGTGTAATATGCTTGTGTGGTTTTTTTTGAAGATTTTTGTCTATGATGGGAAGACCGGAGAGAAGGTTTGTGCGCTGGGTGGAAATAAGGCTCATGATGGAGGCATTTATGCTGTAAGTACTCTTTGTGTTTCAGAACTGCAGCACAACAAATATTTAACTTTCCATTAACAACCGTATAAAATCTTGCAATAGTAAGTGCACTTAGTGTATTAAGGCAGGTGGTTGTTTTTTTGTTGTTTTTTTTTTTTTAAACAGATTAGTTGGAGCCCTGACAGCAGTCACTTGCTTTCTGCTTCTGGAGATAAAACTGCGAAAATCTGGGATGTTGGTGCTAACTCTGTTGTCAGTACATTTAACATGGGATCGGATGTTCTGGATCAGCAGTTGGGTTGCTTGTGGCAGAAGGACCACTTACTGAGCCTCTCCCTCTCTGGTTACATTAACTATTTGGATAAGAACAATCCAAATAAGCCTCTACGTGTCATAAAGGTATGTTGAGCTTGATCTTGCTGCAGCAAAGCTTTTACTATGCATCATTTTGTTTTAAAAATAATCTGTTTGGGAATAGTAACCATTCCATTAAAATGTGGCAATAAAGAATCTCTTCGAACCAATAAGCTTCCATATTGCTGAGCATATCAATAACACCTGAGTCATAGCAGTCAAATATAGTAATTCAAATTTGTAGGTGAGTAATGGTCTTAGCTATGCTAATAATATACCTTAACCTTCCACACTAGTTCTTAAATATGCTTAAGATGACACTGAAAGAGTCAGAGTTAGAATACCACCTATGGGGATCTTATTTCATCATCCTGCAAGTGCTAAATCCTTATGAACAAGGAGATATGGTTCACTATGCAGTCAAGCTCTAATATTTGGAATTATGTGGCTAGGTAACAAAGCAATCCCATGGGAGCTTGTTTTTACCTGAACTAGAAACTAATGTCCCAGATCGTTACAGTAATTGTGCACTATGTGTAGTGGTTGCCACAATTTTTAGGAGTTAAATATGGCCACCTTTCTTATGATGGAACATAACACTTATGCATGGAAAGGGTACCAAAGGGGGATCTCGGTCCAAAAATGTGTGTTCCTATTCATATGAAAGAATATTTGAGTCTTGAGAATGTGTATGGAAATATCAGTGCTATAACACTTTTTTTTAATGTATTGCCTCCTTGAGACAGACCTACACAACTAGTTCAATCTCATCCAAGTTCAAATGACAGTGACCAAAAACAAAATGTGATGTTACTTTCTAAATCACCAGTAGCTCTTTGTGAACAGATTGGCTTTGTGTTAGTTTGAATAACTGAGAAATGAATTGTCTACTAATTTATATTCTTCACAGGGTCATAGTAAATCAATTCAGTGTCTGACAGTGCATAAAAATGGTGGGAAATCCTATATTTACTCCGGAAGTCATGATGGACACATTAATATCCTTTCTGGTGATCAAATGGTGGTTTTTCTAGTCCCATGTCTCTTTTTAAGATGGGTATTCCACTTTCTAGCTATTCTTTAAAAACAGTTTTACTGAAGACAGGATAACTTCCTGTGACATTCCTGAATAAAATAGTATTGCTGAACCAAATTTTACTATACATGGCACTTGTCTGTAATTTATCATTTTCTGTAGTAACTTGCTTTCCTGAGACCACAATACAGTTTTACCTGAATCCCCATTAAAAGTCCTAAACTGAAAGGATTATGACCTCTTTGCTGCTGTGCCTCTGGGTTTACTAATAAACATAGCTTTCTGCCTTGCTCTCAGAACTGCAAGTTTCTCACCACCTTATCATGGCCTTAATTTTATTGCTCTTGTCATGAGTGGGAGACAATGTCCTAGTACTGTTTCTTGTCTAGCCAGTGTCTCAAGCATAGTCAGGACCCCAACCCGCAGAGAATTTACATGTCTATTAACAATATAATATCCCAGTCCTCACTGACCTTTGTAGCAAGAAACTAAAAGTGCAATCAAGATATCCCATGAGGCATTGTCAGAGGGCCAACCTTGAGGTTTTTTAGCTGAATACTATTAGCTTTTCTGTCGCAGGCAAATGTGAGCTTAAACAATCTGTTTATACATTCCCTTAAACAACATGATGTGATGTATAATACACGTATGCTGATTGTGAACATAACGCATTTAGAGTGTGCATTGCCTTTTTGGCAAATAAACTTGAAGAAACTGATGTGGTGGTAACACTTCAGGAAAAGTAAAGAGTGTTTTATGTCCATATTCCTCTCGGGAAGTATTCCTTAGGCATTGAGACCAACACTAAATGTTTTGTTATTTGCCAATACCTTTCTACTGTTCTAAACTGTTTATTTAAATAACTTTATTTAGTTCTTTATGGAATACTTGTCAGTGTTTTGTTTTCATTAGCTGGAATTTGGAAGATGGAACTCTAGTTTTTCTATAAAACCCTGCTTATCCCTTCCCCTGCCCCCAAAATATTTCCTTAATTCTACTTTGCACATTATTGGGATTCTGAAACGGGGGAGAATGATGCCTTTTCTGGAAAAGGGCATACAAATCAGGTTTCTAGAATGGCTGTGGATGAATTGGATCAGCTGGTCAGTTGCAGTATGGATGACACTGTGCGTTATACTAGCCTAACCAAGAGAGACTACAGGTTAGTGCAGCTACCATATTTGTACTTCAGTGTGTGTGTGGGGCAGGAGGAGTGTTGATTGCACTAAGAGAATTTCTCTAGTATAGTGTGGGATGTTGAATAGCTTCATCACACAGCTTTGTGCAAATTTTTCAAGTTACCATGGAAATCCTAGGAATGGTTGCAATAACAAACTTGCTTTATCTGTGAAACTCTAGAAAACAGTTGCTCAGTGTATTCAGACAACATCAGTGTTAACTTTTTCTTCCACTTACATAAGACTTTCTTAGACAGTATTTTCTGTTTTGACTTTTATTTCTTAGGCGGCCAGATGCATCTGTTGCTTTTTATTGGATAACTTGTATGGGGTTTTTTGGTGTCTCCCCTATATATAAGTGCTTCAACTCTTACGTGGCTGCATAGTACATTGTATCAGGAGAAAACAAGCTCTAAGATTCTTTTTGGAAACCATTATTTCTCCTGCAGTTACTACAGTCCTGCCTCCTCAAGAGATGGGTCCTTTTAAGATTACTCAGTCTAGCTCTGAAGTGCATTAAGATGAATTAAGGTCACTTTTTTAAATTCTGAATTAGAGCATCCACACAAGGATTTTATGTGGGTAAAGTAATCCACTTCAAAAGTTAATTCAGGTTAATTTTACAGTGTGACCCCCATGTAGACAAGCCCAAACTTCTAAGACTGGAATCCAACTTTAGATCGTGCTTGTGACTTCATACGTTGAAGAGATATTACATGATAGGTCTAGTAGCTAACCAAGGGAAATGAAATTATCTGCATATTGCAGCCCTGAAGGCCTATTTTATGATTACTTTTCAAGGGGCTCTCAATGGATGACGATTGAATTGAGACTTGTATGTGAATAGAGGAGACACGGAAAAGCAATTTGTATTTTTCTTTTCAGTGGCCAGGATGTTGTAAAAATGGATGTTCAACCAAAATGTTTAGCTGTTGGCCCTGGTGGATATACAGCAATTATATGCATTGGACAAGTAAGTATGAAAATAAATGGTCTCTGGGTATCTATCTACAAAGGAACTTGACATCCACAGCCCGAGCCCCAGAAGCCGGCCAACTAGGGCTGACAGGGCTCAGGCTGCAGAGCCGTTTGCTGTGTAGACTTCAGAGCCCTGCATGCCAGAGTCGGCTGTTTCAG
The DNA here is from genome assembly GCF_026122565.2 of Emydura macquarii macquarii. Classification (NCBI taxonomy): domain Eukaryota; kingdom Metazoa; phylum Chordata; order Testudines; family Chelidae; genus Emydura; species Emydura macquarii. The sequence continues at coordinate 6,371,204 of NW_027133199.1, forward strand.
GCCAGCCGTGGTGTCTGGTTGCTGTGTAGACATGCTCTGTGTAACCTATACAGTATTTTATACTCTGAGTGTGTATCATTAGTACACAGACTACTCCACTGAAATAAGTTACTTAGAAATTTGTCAATGTTGGTAGAGGCAGCTGTTAATGTGGATCAGCTGTTAATATTGGCTCAGGGTAGCAGTTAGCACTTATATAGCACCTTACTATTTTTAAGTTCTGTACAAACATAACTAAATCAAAGAATCTGCTTGCGTAAGACTTGTCTAAATACAGCTTTGGCACTGATTTTTTTTTTTTTAATTTAGCTTGTTGTCTATTTTAAATTGGCGCCGCCTTCAAGTGTGGCTGCATTATACCAGTATAAAGGTTTACCTGGAACCATGCTATAGGATTGCTCTAAACTCAAAAATGGGCAGGAAAACCTAATTTTGTTAAATCAGTGCCTGAACTATGTGTTGTCATACTCATCTAATAATGCTAGTGGATTTACTGGCCTAAAGAGGCTGAGTCAACAAAAAATCTACCTGACACTTTTGAATCCAGTATTGATTACAGCACTATGTGATTTTTCTTTAATTTGTTTTTCTCCTCTGTGTGTGTGTGTGTGTGTGTGTGTGTGTGTGTGTGTGTGGAGGGGGCGGAGTTGGGGGGTTAACATTTTAAACATGGAAGGTAACTTTTCTGCTAAGGAGCAGGAGCAAATGCATATCTAATCTTCTAGCTCATAGAGTGGTTACATGATGTCCTTATGTAAGGACATCTCTTTAAAACCAAAATCCCAAAAGATATTTAACATCTTGTTTTTTAAAAAATTGCTTTGATGGAAGGAAGACTACAGCTAATATACTACAAGAAACGTTAAAATTGTTAGTGGCTGATAACTATATTGGATATGGTCAGTATGACAATCTTAGGACGTTGGTCAGTAGTAAAGACACAGAAACAGGAACCAGGTCTCCTCACTCTCTTCCTTTTTAATCTTGAACATTCGTTATCTTGGCTGGCTAGTCAGTTTATGCTGTTGTATCTGTCTTTGGTATACAGCTTGCTTACCACCTCCTGGCATCATAGAATGGATCTCTTGGCTACTGTTAGAGTACTTCTCTAGTGTAGTTTGCGGATTACTCAAGCTCTCAGCATGATTCAAATGAAGCAGAACCAAAGATACTTGTTTCTTCTTCACAGATGTCTGATTAAAACCACTCTTGTATTCCTTTGTAATGCTTTTGACTAATAAGGACGTAGGTGGAACTTTCATGATCTCAACTTAATCATCCAAATTGTTTGATTTTTAGTTATGCTTGCCTCTATGAAAGATAGTAGGCATTGCTTGAAATGCTAAATTTGTTCATGCACTCTTGTATTATAACCAAATGAATTTCAGCTAACAGTAGGCCAAGAGCATGTCCTGACTTCTTACAGTTAATAGGTTGAAGGTGGTCTGTACCAGCATCTGCATCACTCTTAAATGCTCATGGGAGAAAAAGTTTAGTAGCAGGTATGTGTGTCTCATACACTTCTAATCTATATAGATTAGAATGAATCTCAATACTCCCTCTGAACCAATGAAGTAGTAACTCCTATTGTGGCTGACTGGCATAGTGCACTAGTATTTATGGGGAGACAATATAGGCTGTCAAGCATTTTGAACCAGTAGTTTCTATGGTATGTTGCTCTGCATTTATAGATCATCTTGATGAAGAATAAGAAGAAGTGTTTTGCAATTGATGACCCTGGCTATGAACCAGAAGTGGTGGCTATTCACCCAGGAGGTGGTACTGTTGCAGTGGGAGGACTGGTAAGGATACATTCTAGTGAACACTTGAACTAAAAATGGCCGTATTCCGTGGTTGTGGGCTTTTTTTTTTTCTTTTCTTTTTTTTTTTAAACACCACTCGGCTATTGCTGCCCCAAGATTACAAAGTTGGTAGTGTACTAATGTTTTTGCTCTCAATTTTTAACGTGGTGTTTTTGTTAAGCTACTATCTTCTTGCCTCCTTCCACTAGATTATCCCACTTCTGTGGTTAGTATACACTTCCCAATGTCTTCTCCCTAGTTAGTTATCAAGTAAGTTTTTATCAAAACTCTCTGCCCATGTCTTAAAGCTATTGCATGTTTTTAAATATGATGGCATACAGCCAATATACATAATCAGTATTTTTAGGATATTTCTCAAAGGAAGAGGATCTTCTGCAATTACAGATATTTTCTAATTCAATATAAGCCTTTCTGATTTTGTTGTAAAGCTTTGACTTTAATTAATTTGCAGGATGGGAACGTCCGTCTATATTCAATTCAAGGAACCTCTCTGAAAAATGATGAGATGCTCTTGGAAGCTAAAGGTCCTGTGACTGACCTGGCATATTCTCATGATGGTGCCTTTCTTGCAGTTTGTGATGCAAACAAAGTTGTCACTGTCTTTAGTGTTGCTGATGGCTATGCGGTAAGAATTACTGTATCTGACTTGTAAATACTTTTTTTGTTGGAATTACTAGTCCTAAAATTGCATGTGTAGAAACAAAAGCACAGCCAGGTGTGAATTTGTCTGTAGTAGGGGGTAAAAAGTCAGAGGCCACTAATGCCTACTTGTGTATAATTCTGTAGTTGCCTTCTGTTGAGGTTGTTTCACAATGGCCAGTTTTGAAGTCTCAAACAAAATTGTGACTGTAGATATTGGAAGGGAAAGAGCAGCATAGGTTGGCTACTACAAAAACAAGATCCTAACTTCATCCAAACCTTAATAGTGGAGAACAAGAGAAATAGAGAAAACAAGTACTTTCCAAACAAAGGTGCCTTTTTAAAAATCACTTGGTGGGGTATGAATTGAGGATCGAAGGGGGGGAAATCCAGCAGATCAGTGGCAGGCTTCCTGCTATTGAACACAAATGATCTAGGATTTCACAAGTTCCTTATGTGACCTGCATTGTTGTATGTCTATAATGGAAGCTTCAGTCACAACTAGTACACAGTGAATTTGAACAAGCCTTTCCCTGTACATCCGTGTGTGTCTGCAAAGATTTCCATAACTTCCATAAACTGGGCTGGCCTGAGGGAGCAATCTGATCAGCTGATTAGACTGCAACCTATGCAGAACTGTAAGATGGACTTTACAATAAGAACTTGTTAGCCACAGTGCTTAACTCTGGTTGAGACCATACATTGAAATGGGCAGAGGAGGAATTGGGGATCTAGCTGTACATCCTAATCCATGCTGTCCTTTCTTTTAAAAAAAAAAAAAAAGAGAGAGAGAGAAAAGCAAGGTCTGAAGATGAAGCCTTTAAAGTAGCTGGCTTTGAGTGAAATTGCCCTGCAACATCCCAGAGGGTGTTGGATAGGCTTTCTTGCTCCCTCCTCCTCCACACACTTTTCTTGCACTCATGGCTCTTCAGGTCTGGGAAAGATGTACAGGCTTGGCCTAGCCTACAGAATTGTCAGTTTAACTACGTTGCTCAGAGGTGTGAAAATCCACACTGAGTGATGTAGTTAAACTGACCTATCCCCAGGACAGTGGTAGGTTGACTGAAGAATTCTTTTGTTGACCTAGCTACCACCTCTTGGGGACTTGGATTACCTACACTGAGAAGAGAACCTCTCCTATTGGCATAAATAGTGGCTACGCTGAAGTGCTACAGTGGTATGTGTAGGTGTGCCACTGTAATATTTTAGTGTAGATCTACCTGTATCTCAGTTAACTCCTTATCTATTCCACTCATGTATTTAATGCATGTTCAAGAGACCATTCAAGTGGGCAGTTAACATCTCTACTCTCGTAGGACAAAGGAGGGTTAGTGGGTTACAGATAACTAATGAGCCATAAATCCAGTGTCTTGATTAAAGGCTGGCCCTTAGTGTCTAGCAAAGTTATGAATTTAAGTTCCCAGGATAGTCTTTTGGAGGTTTTGTGCAGGTTCCTTTTGAGGCCCAGGACTGACAGGTCAGACATGGAGTGATCATTTTGTCAGAAGTGCTCGCCCATGAGTAATAGGGCATTGTCCTTCTTTTATCATTTTTCTCTGAGTTCTTTTGAGAAAGTTGTGAGTGTCTCACACGTGTGTCATTCACACACAGTGCACTGATTGAGGTACACTGCATGCATGGGGACCCATGGATCTGGAAAGTTGTGGAGATATGTCTGCAGGTTTTGTATCTGTTATGTCGGGCTGGTGCCATTTTGAGTTGGTGTACCCTGGTCTGTGGGGAACTTGAGTGTGATTTGAAGGACCAGAATAGGGAGTTTAGGATAAAGATTTCATTCAGGATGTAGTCCCCATCAAGTATGGATTAGTTGTTCTCAAAACACCTACTGTATAGCTACTTCCAAAGGCTTCATTTAGCCTATTGTGTGCTACAGCTGAAGCTGAGCAGGACATTTTGGAGTCCTAGGATCTCCAGTTTGTGTTTTTATTGACATTTGAACCCCCAGTCCTACCGTTTTTAATGAACAATTTGGTTTGAATTCTGTTGGCTGCACTCAGATGTTTATATAAATAGCATAAAATGGACATTTTAAATGGCTCCCATAACAGTGGTGCAATAACCATGCTTTTCAAATATAAAAGGCATTGTTTAGAATGTTGCTCTGTACCTGGGATATACAGATGTATTGAAACTGGTCCAGCAACGTGTTAAAATTATTGCCTATTGAAAGGCAGTAGCACAGTTGGCAGAACAGCTACGTGAAGTCATTTAAAAAAAAATAGCCTCTAAAATAACACCATTTTCCCAATAACTCCCAAATAGGAACATAACCTCTTCTATGGACATCATGCAAAAATTGTTTGCATTGCATGGTCTCCAGACAATGAACACTTTGCTTCTGGAGGCATGGACATGATGGTTTATGTTTGGACCTTAAGTGACCCAGAGACCAGAATCAAGATACCAGGTATGTTGTACACTTGTTTGCTAGAGAGAGGGTTAGTTTCGAGAATTACAAGTCTCTCTCTCAAAATATGCAATTATCTTCTCCTTTAAATAGGGTGGAGACATCTAACCTACCCATTGTAATATAATTTTAACCTTCTAACTTGTATGGATTATGACTGCCATTCAATACGTGCACTTTGCAGGCGACTGCATAAAGTACTTGTAAAATGCACTACAATTCAAATTTTGTTCAAAGTAAAAATTAGCATAAGATGACTGTAATAACCTATCAATTCTTACTGCATTTTAAAAAACAAAATATATCTCCTTCCCTCGGTACAGATGCTCATAGACTACATCATGTAAGCAGCTTGGCGTGGCTGGATGAACGTACCCTGGTAACAACATCCCATGATGCTTCTGTCAAAGAATGGTCTATCTCCTACAAATGAACAGTCCTTCTACTTGGAATGACCTCATCAGGGACTAGAACTACTGCAGTGGAACATAGCATTTCTCTTTTTAAAAAAAAAAAAAAAATTCTAATGGCATCTGGGTCTTCTATCATATCCTCATATCTTCACAGGGTGTTCATATCTGTAATTAAATGTATTTTGAAAGCTTTAGCCAGTAACAGTTTGCACATAAAAAGCACTTAAATTATGTCTGGAACTTAACCTTTTGTGCTGAACATTCCATAGGCAACAGCCGAACAAGTTGGCATGAAAAAATCAAACCTGATCAGCTCTTCTTTTCTAACAGAGTACTTGTGAGATTGTACAGCATGAGAGAAATACTTCTCATTTTTTCTAATTACAGAACATTTCTGTACTAATGGTCATAGTAAGAATATTTAGTTGCGATCCAAAACAAATCAAGCTGTGTGCAGCTACTGTATATTACTTTGCTTGCCTGTACTGCACCAAACTGTTGCCTCCTATTTCCTCCTCCACATCATGAAATGGGGTGTACACATAATAAACTCTTTATGTATTTCATGTCAAAGTTTTGTGGTTATTTTAGGATGGAAATGTGGGATTTTGATGTACTTACTGTTGTCAGTTTAATGTTTACAAATAACTATCTGGCATTTTCTCACTCCAGAAACATCTTTGTTACCTTATGAACAACTGAGAATGTCTGGTCATTTCAATTTCCTAAAGAGAAGAATTACTTTGATGTAAACAAACCTGCAGTAACTATAACTCCTGTTTAAATACAGGAATTAAACTTAAAGTGAATCACTGTTATGACTTGAGGTGATTTTTGCAAACCAATTTAAATGTTTTCTGATTGTCATATTTGCACTTTCCAGAAACACAAATTGTTACAGCAGAGTTATTAACTTATGCAGATTAGATACCACTCATTTTTTCCTCACTGCACAATTCACTGTCAAGTTTGCATTAATAAGTGACTTGAAGTTCTAAGGGTTGGAGGGGCACAGGAAAAGACTCGGTTGTTATCTGTGGCCTGTTGGTATGCAGTGTTTAAATCTTGTTCATATGGTAGTATTCAGTCCTCTTTTTTTTTTTTTTTTTTTTTGTCCCAAGCCTTGATACTCCCTTTGCTTGTAGAAATCTTCCAGTTTTTCTGGTTTTCGCGCTGTTACTAATGGCTATTGTGAAGCAGCAGAGAGCATTTCTGATTTCTGTTCCTGATGGCTACTTTCTGGCCTCTGCTCATTAATTACCTTCATGGAAACTTTTCACTGTCAAATGGTTCACTGTGAGGCTTTTTAAAGGAAAGATATTGAGTGTCTGGAAGTTACAATTAAAAAACAACCTGCAGATTTCAACAACTTAGGTAACTTTCACTGGAAAAACTGGGATATTTATTTTGTATCCGCTATTCTTTATTTGGCCTTTTGCATTATCCCCTATCTTTGTACACTGAATTTTTTTAAGACAAGAATGGTAGGGGCAGGGGAGTGTGCGTAACTTAAGTGAAGTTGTGAGCAAGTGCCAAGCTAACAACTTCTATACAGTTGTCCAGCCTCACTTACAGTGCAGGCAACAGCAATGCAAGCTTCCTCTACAGTACCCGAGCACTGTTCCTCCAAGCTGACCTGGAGGAATTACTATAGCATTGAATCTATCCTATATTTTCTGTGGTAGTCAAGTCTTTCATCTCTATAAACAAGCAAATGTGACATCAATTGGATCCACTGTTATAATGAAAGAACTACTTGAGACAACTAAAGGTGGTTCTACTGTTTGGTGGTGGTGAAATTTTTTTATGGAAATGTCACCAGTTAGTGAGGTACCCTGCCATCCAGTAAATAAGCCACTTCTAGTAGTTCCTTATCTCTGTTGGAAGGTGTGACCTACAGGACAGGTGAGGGAAATGGGTGCAGAGAGGAGCAGTGTTCTGGTAGCTGGGGGAGGGCAGCTGTTCCCTAGTCTAGCTGAAAGTGATTGTTTACTGCCCACAGAAATTAGTGTTGCCAGATTCAGTTTAGTACTAGTAAGTGCTTGTTAGCCAGAGACCCTTGTGGTGATTGACTAAACTTTGAGTAGCAGGCTCTGGGAATACTCTGGGTTTCAACTTCCATGGGACTCAATATTGGCATTAATGAGGGGTTTCTAATCTGGTATCTTAGACTCAGATGGCTTTTCTGGCTAGAAATGTCTGACAGAAAATTCTAAAATACAGTAAACTGGGCTACCAGCCTAGAGGCAGAACCTACCGAATAAAATATTAAGAGATCCAACTGATTAACACTATTATACTAAGAACATTTGTGATCTACAGTTCTCTAGTAAGTAAAAAAGCAAAGTATGAAAATTTTTATCAGAATTCTTCAGTGTGGTGCTTTCCATTAATACTTTGCAGGATACTCTTCTACCACTCTAAAATGGTAGGTGCCAGTGTCCTTTAAGAGCTGTTAAGGAGGTGTGGTGAAAACAATGTAATAATGGTTACAAGTATTTCATATGTTCAAGGAAAAGGATCTTTCAGCTGAGAATGGGAGTTCCTTTAGGATGGCAGTATGGGAATTAAGCATTCTTGGTAATTTAGGCCCTGTTTTTCAAAGAGGCACATATACATCAAAAAATAAAGCAATGATTTCTTCTGCTGTCTAATGATAGTGCTTTGGTGAAAGCAAAGATCAAGGCCTGCTGTGGGCTGTAGATTGGCTGCCAATAGAGTTTGTCTAATCTAAATGAACTGTTAGCATCCAGCAGAGAGTGCCCACTGCCTCCCTGGAGAGAGAGTGCTATGAGGCTCTCCAAGCAGCTGAGATGAGAACAAGGTGTAGGGACCTATTCCTTCAGGAAATGCAGATGCTTGCTGGGAATGAAGTAGAGGGAGACAGTCTATAGAAGCTCTGGGAATGAGTTTGATCTAGAAGTAGGATCCAAGAATGAGTTATGTTTTGCATGTTTTCACATGATGAGATATTTCAAATACCTAGTACTTAGCTAGCAGGAGTCATATAAACTAACTAGATTACTGCAAAAGCAGATACCATAGAGACCAAAAGCCTGTTAGTTTGGCTGGGGTTTCTTTATATACCCCCACACAAAACAACAAATCTGCTTCCAGCATGTTATAACTTTAACAGTGTTTGGAGACACAGGTGAGGTACCAGCTATGCGCCAAAAACAACTCTGCAACCAGCTCCTCTTACATAATAAAAAGTTCCAGTGGGATAGCAGTGTTAATCTGTATACAGCAAAAACAATGAGAGTCCTGTAGCACTTTAAAGACTAATAAATTTAATTTCTGCAGGCATAAGCTTTTGTGGGCTGTAACATCTGGGTTACAGCCCATGAAAGCTTATGCCTGAAGAAATTAAATTTGTTAGTTTTTAAAGTGCTACAGAACTCTTGTTTTTTCTTACATGATAGGGTCCAAGGAAAGGAAGGAATTCAAGGTAGATGTAAATTACTTCTTTAAAAGTGCTTGGCCCTCTGCCTTTAAACTCTAATTTATTTAGGGCCAGATTTAAAAAAACCTGTGCACTTTTTGCTGCCATTTAAATATGTAACGGAAGGGGCCAGATTATCTCCATAGCTGAGCATTTTTGAAACACTGACCCTGTAGGTAAGATACTGGGCTCTGTCAAAAAGCCAGACCCAACTGAATGCTGAGCACTTGGAAAAATTTGGCCTGATTTGAACACTGCACAAACTCCGCAGAACACAACCTCCTAAATCGCTTTAAATGTATATACAGACCAAGCTAAGAAAGGGGATAAGGAATGCAACATCAGATCATTCACATAACAGTTGTCACTATTTTAGAATCAGCTGGTAGAGGGAAAACAATGAAGATAATTATAAATATCCGCAATGGGATAAACCAATAGTTACAGCCTGGACCTGGTGGCTACCATGTTCTGGGGTGTGTATCACCCTTTTATGAAAAAGGATGTGTGTCAGTGGCTGCTATTTAGAAAGGATGACCTATGTATTTCATATGCCCAATAAGAGACTAGGATAGACTAAATTGCCAAGTTTAGGATGGGGGCCAGTAATATGATATGCTCTTTGCTGTCAGATTTAGCTTCCAGGATTCCCACATGTCACAAGTGAATTTTATGCCAGAATATGTACATACAGTGAGCTGCAGAGGTGTGGTTTTAACACTAGATGGCATAGCAGTACTGTCTGGTGTGTGTATGTTTCCCTTTCATCTTCCAGCAGTTTAAGCAGATGGGTACTTGCATCTAAAATGACACTTCGATATTGTGTTTTAGTGATTCTGTCACTGCATAGATTTACTTGTTTGTATGTGTGATTTCAAGTGGTGGGGCATATGTAACTTTAGCAGGAGTGAAATGAATGAGGGGAAGGAAAGTATTTTGAGATCCTACAACTATGGTCAACTACTTTCAGCCTGGTAATATCTCAGCTCCTTTCCCTGCTATGCTCACATGTACTTATTAGACAGGTTTTGTTATGTTGTTTATACAGCACCACCAGTGAACAAAGCCCAGTAGAATAGTTGAAGTGTGCCAAACAAGTAACAGCACCCTGCAACAAGGGGCTTCCAAGACCAGGTCAGTGCCCTAAGTCAGATCAGTACACATCAACAGCAGAGTTTTATGCAGAAAACAAATTCACTTCTCAGCCAGAGCCACATTCACTGATGGAAATTCCCACATCATTGCAGTTAATCATTGCAGTAATATGCTAGATTTCCTTGTATTTACTATGAGTGATGCACTGGGGTTGATGTTACTATTATTATTTAATTAGTGTTTACAATTCAGTAATGCCTATATGCCCTGATCAGGGTCCCATTTTATGAGACTCTGTATATAATGTACAAAGACAGTAATCTACCCCAAAGAGATTACAATTTGAAAAAACAAATAATTGAAAGGTGGGAGGAATGGGATACAATCAAATAGATACATTCATTGTTATGCAAATATACATAAAGTGTAAGTGTCAACTAATCTCATCTGATGGGGATAAAAGGGGTTAAGGTTGATATTGCTTGAAATCAAAGATGAGGATTTTTGGGATGAAGAAGGGAAGAGGACATGCTTTCTCTCATGCGTGAAAGAAGTTCTCCATAAACACTTGCAAAACTAACTCATTATTCTTCTTAAAAGCCCTCCTTAAAACTCTATTTTATTCTGAGGCCTACAAAAGACAAGGTTAGGCTGCGGATATACTGAGACCATAGCCTTATCATGCTGACCTGTGGTGTTTCATTGCACTCCTCCATCTGTCTGTATCCATCTGTTGTCTTTAGTCTTATACATAAGCTCCTTGGGGCAGGGACCCTCTTTATGTTCTGTGTTTGTACAATACCTAGCACAATGTGGTCCTGGTCCATGACTTGGTCTCCTAATTGCTGCAGAAATGCAAATAATAAATAATAATGGGAAAAAGAGGAAAAGATCTAGCTGATGGGAACAGCAGAAGAGAAAAGATGAAAGGAAAGGGGAATTGGAGATAGTGGGGGGAGAGATTCATAGATTTCAAGGCCAGAAGGGGGACAGTGATAATCTAGTCTGACTTTCTGTACAATATAAGACATAGAGCTTCTCCCAAAATAATTCCCAAAGCCTATCTTTTAGAGCAGGGGTGGGGAACGTCCGGCCCATGGGCCGTATACGGCCTGCGAAATGATTTGGTCTGAACCTGGCGACGGGGGGAATTTGGCGGCGGCGCGGGTCCGGGGGGGGGGCCAGTGCCCGCCGCCGAAACCCTGCTGCTGTTTGCCCCTTTTCGGCGGCGGGGGGACTTCGGCGGCGGGCATTGCCCCCCGCCTCCCATGGAACCCCGCCGCCACCGTGAAACCGCGCCGCCGCCGAATTCTGCCCCGCCGCCAGGGCCACCATCAGGCCCTTGACATAAAAAAGGTTCCCCACCCCTGTTTTAGAGAAACATCCAACCGGGATTTAAAAATTGTCAGTGATGGAGAATCCACCACAACCCTTGATAAAATTGTTCCAATGGTTAATTACTCTGTCTGTTAGAAATGTATGTCTATCTTCAGCTTCCAGCCATTGGATCACATTATACCTTTCTCTGCTAGATGGAAGAGAAATGTTTGTTCTCCATGTAGGTACTTATAGACTATGATCAAATCACCCCTTGACCTTCTCTTAGTTAAACTAAATAGATTGAGCTCCTTAAGTCTCTCACTATATGGCATGTTTTCTGAACCTTTAATCATTCTCACAGCTCTTCTCTGAGCACTCTCCAAATTATCAGCATCATTTTTAATTGTGTGCACCACAACTGGACTCAGAAATCCAGCAGCTGTCATACCAGTGCCAAATACAAAGGTAAGATAATCTCTTTTATTCTCCCCTGTTCTCCTGTTTATGCATCCCAGGACCGTGTTAGCCCTTTTGGCCACAGTGTTGCACTGGGAGCTCATGTTCAGCTGATTATCCACCATGACCCCCAAATCTTTTTCAGAGTTACTGCTTCCCGTGATAGAATCCCCCATCCTGTAAGTATGGCTACATGCTTTGTTCCCAGATGTATACATTTACATCTAACTTTATTAAAATATATTGCTTACCTCAGATCACTCTGTCAGTGACTATCCTCTTCATTTTTTATCACTCCCCCAATTTTTCTGCCATCTGCAAATCTTATTGGTGATTATTTTATGTTTTCTTCAAGTCCTTAATAAAAATGTTAAATAGCACAGAGCTAAGAACCAATCCCTGCTGAACTCCACTAGAAACACACCCGTTCGATGATGAGTCCCTATTTCTTTTGAGAATTATCAGTTAGCCAATTTTTACTCTAGAAAGAAATGATGACAGAGAGGAGTGTTCTGAGTCACTAATAGGGGCAAACCAGGATTAGTGGAGTAGATTAGGTGGCAAATCAGTTAGGAGCAGTCACTGGTGACAGCAGTGGAAGTCTGTGAAGTGGGTATGGCACTGAAGTAAAGGGCAATGCATTGAATTAATGGATTGAATTAACCATGGAACTGCTCAGCAATGAACTGACTGGACAGAAAACTGATTAATTAGCTATTGCAATTGAAAAAATAGTTATTAATAGATCATATTTAACAGAGCATCAATGACAGGGTAAATCAAACCTGCAATAAGTAATAATTAGTAATAATTATGCAATGGGGAAGGTAATAACTTTAAGCAGATAACTATAAATGTGCAGAGAATGTGAAGACTGGAGTGTGCAGCAGCCAGCGATTAGATGGGCCAGCAGAGGAGTGATGTCAGCAAGGACTTTCAGGGTGGTGGGAACGTGCCCCTTGGTGCTGCCAGGATAGTGATACTTTTATTTATGTCTGCATGGTACCATTGGACATGGTAGCAGATTGGCATCCAGAGCTGACTGTGTCTCCTCTTGTGGAAGAAGGGGCAGGCAGAAGATTGACTCACCCAATCCTGTACAAGTGGTCATATTAATGTTTACGAAAGGAAAACAACAATAGGAAGAGGGTATAGCTGGAACTGAGACACTGCTGACTTCCCTGGTTCTCAATAGCCTACTATTGTTTTGTTGAATTTATAGCGTCTAGTAGACCAGCACCAGGCAGTTATTATCTATCTACTTACATTTATACATCAGATAACGTGTGTTTTTGCCACATGTTGAAAATGCCTTCACATTTTTTTTAAATAGTGGTATATCCTGTGTTTATATAGGGATGGATAGATTAGAGTAATTAGATACTGTCTCTCACAGAGACATGATTCTGCTCCCGCTTTTACAGGGCTAAATCAAGTAACTTCATGGAAAATACTGGCGTAAAACCAATGTAAATAAGATCTTCAGAACAATGACACCGTTCATTAAGTGCCATGCTCTCAAGGCTGAGGCCTTGGAATATAGTGTACCAGTCTCTTAGTAGTGAAGAAGTTTCTGCCCAGTATTTCTTTATCAGTTGAGAATTTTTTTAGGGATAGAGAGGTCAAGTCTGGATCTTGGGAATCTGAGTGTCTGGTTATCTACCTTGTACCTTCTACAGCTGCATAATAATAGATTCTGTTTTCTTCATCCTTAGCTGTTTGAATGATCAGACTATGCCTATTTGTATTGGCATACGGCATTTATGAATTTTCTCACTAAATCTGATATGTTAGACTAAGGTTTTGAAGACAGTGAGTATTTTAAGTATGATTGTAAAATGCTGTATAAATATGATGCTATATAAATGTGGTAATAATAATAATTTAAATCCATAGCTATAATCGTTGTATTCACACAATGTACAGCTGTTTGGTTTCTCCACAGTCCCATACTTTTCAAGAAATGAATTATCCTTCATAGTCATTCTGTGCCAGGCTCCGACAGGGATCTACCCTGCAAGTACATGGATCTTTCTCCATGCAGCTGGCCTCCTTTTGTGTTAATAAACTCTCACAATATGACCAATGTGACAACCCTTTATAATAACAACACAATTAATGTCCTGTCTAGTCTATTGCAATTTGGAGTTATATTAGAATCGGTACTTAATAAATTCCTTTGTGTATTTTTATATGGTGGGTGTGTATTGGTTTGTTAACATATCATTAATCAAATATCCAAATGATGTTCTTTATTACCATCAGAATGCTGGTATAATATGTGTCTAACCTTACTGTATTTATGTAGATCTGGTTTCAGTTGGTTGTCTTGTTTTTCCACAATCTATTTCCTGTTTCTTGTCCTCCTCTTCCATTGTGAATGTTTGTCCTCTTAACAATGCATATAGGAAGGGCAATAGAGTAGCCTCAGGAAGCTACTTATGGAGGTTTCTGAGTTTACACTTCAAAGATGATCATATGTTGACACAGTGTCACATAGCCATTCTTCCATTCACAACACCAACTGTAACAGCTTGGAATGTTCTAATAGTTACAGGGTGAGATGATCATTGTATTGCTCAACCAGTGTGTCCCAGCGTGTTTCGCTACCCAGCTGTGTATACCTGCCTCTTAAACACAGAGAGGGCTGGTGCTGCTATGGTTTACCAATATTTTGTCCTGTATGGTATAATTGGCCCTTTGCCACGTGCACTGTAATTGGCTATATCCTGATGACTTAATCAGTCTTGTTCCAATATAGCATAGAATTCTATTTTGGCATGCCCAAGCAATGTAATACTTTACTGTTTGCTAACATTCAGCACAATCACATGACCTTATTTATCTAATCATTTCCACTCTCCCTTCAGCAATCTTTCAGCATCAGACATATGGTATAAATTATGTTAATAATTACAATCCCTGCTACATGCTGTGTGTGTGGCCAGGATAATTGCTCCTAATAATATCCTGCTGTTAGCTTATTTATCACAGCACAGTGTTAGTGGTCCTACTTTTCTCATAAAGCTGTAAACTTTTTTTTCCTAGCAGAGGACATGCAGAAGTAGGTGACAAAGCAATATCTGACTATTGTGATATCTGACTATAGTGATTTGTGATGCGGAACAAATTTCTAAAGGAACTATGAAAACAAAACCGTGAAAACAGCGTGATTTGTGGCCTGCAAATGACCCATGTAGACATAATTCCCTGTGTGATGTGTTAAAGTGGATTGTGCTAACACCACTTGGCAAGAAATTTTATGGGGTAGTACTGCCTTCTTAATTATTTAGCAACAGAGGACTTGCCAGACTGGAACAGACTCAAGGTCTGTCTAGTTCAGTATCCTGACTCTCACAGTGGCCAGCACCAGAAGGCAGAGGTGAGTCCCCCACATAAAGTCTCAGCCAGATCTTTAACAGTTAGAGATTCACATAAGACAATTTACAAATAATACCCAGTTTTTCTATAGTGTTTTTCATCAGTAGATCTCAAAGTGCTTAAGAAAGAAGATAAATTTCATTATGCCTGTTTTATAGATAGGGAAAGTAAGGCATAGAGAAGCAAAATGATTTGTTCCATACAAGTAGGCCAGTAGCTAAGCTAGCGTCAGAACCTGTGTGTCCCAATACCCAGCTCCTTTCTTTATGCACTAGAGCATCTTTTTGAACCATCTCACCTCTTATTTCATCTCTTTGACTCTATCTGTGCTTTCTTTAAAAAATAATTCCACATAACATGTTTGTAGATTAATGTGACCTTCCTGTCAATTTTCACCCAATTTAAGATAGTAACGTAATACTATATGGATCATTTTAATTCTCTATTGTTTACAGTTCTCACACAGCACTGCAGAAACATCTCCAAAAAGTCATTTTCGACTGCAGTCCACTACACAGGTCCTTGTTTTATTTTGTATGCACAATTTGGTTTTACATTTCCTTCAGTCATGAAAGCTCAATATAAACAAGGGTTTAAAAAAACGCACTGGGTGCTAATGTTACACAAGGTACTATTTCGAAGTTCTTCATATAATATACATTTAAATAGAAGTGCAATTAAAGTAGTTTCTAATATAATTAAAATATAATTCTTTATATGTATTTATGCTGAAATGTTAAGCTCTTGCTCAATGATAGCAACATTTCTTTCTTTTCTTATATATTTTGGCCCTAATTCATCATTGTGTTACTCCATTGGTGTAATTCCACTGATGTCAGTGGAGTTACACTTATATTAACCTGGAGCAATGAAATGGTAGACCATGCAATATTTTTAACTCTGAAACAGCCTACTAGGATGGACAGGGCAGTTCACTCTTCTTATATTTGTTGGCACCCTGAAAACTGAAAAATGTTGGGACACTATAACAAATAGAATTTACTATCAAAATAAATAACCCAGGAGCGCTGTACTTACTGTTACTCATTTTCATATAGAAAGGGAGGCAGGCCTATCCTTGCTTACAGACAGCCCCCCAACCTGAAGCAAATACTCACCAACAACTGTACACCATATAACAAGAACACTAACCCAGGAACCTATCCCTGTAACAAACTCCATTGCCAGCTCTGCCTGCACATCGACTCTAGTGACACCATCACAGGTCCTAACCATATCAGCCACATCATCAGGAGCTCATTCACCTGCACATCTACTAATGTTATATATGCCATCATGTGCCAGCAATGCCCCTCTGCCATGTACATTGGCCAAACCGGACTGTCACTACACAAAAGAATAAATGGACACAAATCAGACTTAAAAAATGGTAACATCCATAAACCAATAGGAGAGCACTTCAGTCTCCCAGGACACTCTGTAGCTGACTTGAAAGTTGCCATACTTCAACAAAAAAACTTCAAAAACAGACTTCAGTGAGAAACTGCAGAGCTGGAACTCATATGCAAACTTGACACAATCAGACTGGGTCTGAATAGGGACTTGGAATGGTTCTCTCATTACAAGAAGTAATTGTCACTGTTTACACATTCTCACCCTCTAATCAACGGTTGTGAATAGGCATCATCTACGCTAACTGAATTGACTTTGTTAGCACTTGCCCTCCCCACTGTTGTTTCTTACCCTTGGAGATATATATATATATATATGCTTCCTATCTCTGATTTCCACTTCATGCATCTGAGGAAGTGGGTTGCACGAAAGCTTATGCCCGCAGAAATTTGTTAGTCTTTAAGGTGCTACAGGACTCTCGTCATTTTCATATAGTTCATTCATTCATTAATTTTAGTTTAAATAGAACTGTTGCAGAATGTCCACTCTGACTGCCATGGAATCTGGGGACCTTACCACTGAATTTAAGTCCAGCTTGCCATGGAGCAGAGGAAGCCTTGGTAATTAAATGAATCTGTCTCATCTGTGTGGGCCTTCATGATGATGAGAATATGAATGAAGGAAAAAATATATCACTCTTTAGAGATACAGGATCAAATTCTAGCCCTGTTTACTATGTAACACAGAGATCAGGCAGAATTGCATAGTCCAGCCAATCTACAAAATCCTACTCTTTTCTGGAAGGGGTTCCACCTTTTAGAGGTAGCTGGATATTTTCTATGAGACATCAAAGCTCCTTCTCTTGCTCAAGGGGCAAAGTCCACTCTCCCTGTGCTCTCGGAAATGATGTTGCAGAGATAAGATACATGCAAAGAGCCGCCTCAACTCTCAGTGTTGAGGTCTCTATGGGTCTCAGTCAGTCACAGAGTGAGCACATGCCCTAAAAAGGGACTTAATGCTGAAAGCTCCAAAATGCATCCAGGCCTTGATCCTTCACCATTGAAGACAATGGGAGATATGCCATTAACATCAATGGACGGTGACACAGGCATGTGACTGTGTAAGATGGTGGAGCTCCTATGTCATTATTCTTTCACTCTCTGTTCACATTGTGTCTCTCCCACTGTCTTGATTTGGCCAGGAGCAGGAATTGGAGCTTTGGTCCTTGCAACTTTTTTTTTTTCTTCTTTCTCCTGCTCTGCAGTCCCCTATTGTGAAAATGGAGCTTGATAAATTTATTAATGGAATTACATGACAGGGTTGCCTGTGACAGCAGGAGAGTGGGCGTGATGACCCAGGAGGTCCCTTCCAGTCCTTGGTTCTCCTGTGGTAGTCCCAACATTTACAAAACCTTTCTTCTTCTCTTCAGAGCTCTGATTACAACATCCTGATTGCAGTAGTGCTTAGCATTCACAACTCCAACTGAAGACCATCAGAAACACTGGTGCTCAGCATCTCTGAAAACATCTCTGTAGGCTTATTTTTATGTGTGTGGAGGTCTATTTTTGGCCTCTTTAGCTGCTATCAGGCCTCTTTCCAGGCTCTTTCTATCAGATAACTTGTAGGTTGGTCTATCTTAAAATAGCTTTTTAAGTTACGTCTTTTTAGAGAGACTCTGCCCTTTTACACCATCAGACTACACATGCTATATTAAATGATATTGGCAGACTTGACTCCAATCCTAATGTACCAAAATCCCTTTGAATGAAACCATGAATGAATAAAACCACCAGATGCAGGACTGTACAAATGTCCAACGTCAAAAACAAATGAGCTTGTGTGTTGTTTTACTGCTATAGTTTTGAAATTCCTTCCTTATATGACAGAAGGGAAAGGTATGACTTTTGTAAACATATGACATTTGTCTTTTTTACTATGGTCAGCCCTTGACTTTTCCTAATAAACTGCATGATTAAACAAAAGGGTTTGTTAGAGTATATACTTTATTATTTGTGCAGTCAAAATGCACCTTTTATGAATTTTTGTGTTGAAATATTAAAAGTTTGCCAACTGATGTTGAGATTTAAACTGGAAGGCTGAATAAGGAACTTCCTGCACCCAAGTTCTATTTTTAAGTTGTCTTCTCTCTCCTTAAATAGCAGGGTGGTGGACAGAGGAGGGGTGGTCTCTTGTATCACCAGGAAGTTAACTGCATGACTTGTGAAATAGGATGGAACCCTTTGTCACTTAGCTTGACTGTTTATGGCTTTGCTGTTCTGTTCCCAGTTACACTTGTGTGACACTGTTGACCTCACTGGGGTTGCCTGGGTACAACTGACAGGAGAATTTGGCTCACAGACTTATAATTATCATACAAAAAGTTTGTTAGAACAGAGATGATTAGCATAGGCTGTGAGGCAGCTTTATGTCATATGGCCCGGTAATAATAAGCCAAATTCTAATTCACCATATCCATGGCAGCTCTGTGCCCTGATTGGGCTCTCTCCACAAGGAGCAGTACCGGAGTCCTAGGGATGGCAAAGCTTCTCTGCAGCCTCCCAGCCTCTCTCCCTATCCCCAGAAGTTGAATGCAATACTCCACCTCCACTGCCATATATGGTCTGGTAGTGGGGTCACCAGGAAGTGAGGTGATGCCTCCTCCAATATCCCTGCATGGGATGTTGAGGCCCCCCAGCTGAGGAGTGGGAGGCTGAGCGATCCCCACCCTCCTTTCCTAACACGGACAACAGCGTGTCTGACAGCACTGATAATGGGCCCTTTGGGCCATGTTGTCTGGGAAAAGGGGTGTATGTACATGAGGGATTGGATTAGCACTGGCACCCTGAAACATCCCTCTCCCATCCTCCAGTCTCCCTTCCCCTTTCTGTCTTGGCAGGTGGTTTTCTCAGGGGTCCCTGCCCTGTGTGGGGAAAAGGAGGGATTCCGAGGGGTCCATGGAGGAAGTAGGGTAATCATACAGCTAAGCTCCCCACTCTCTCAAGGGCTCTTTGAGGCTCACCACATTTCCAGAAGTCTGGACAGAAGTCTGGACTCCACAGAAGTCTGGACTCTTGCACCGGCCATAAGGTTTGGCGCATTCATTAATTCAATATATAACACTACACTTTGATATCACTGTTCACTTAAGGATCTCAAGGTTTTTTATATACATCAAAAATAAACTTCACAGCAACCCCGTGAGGTTGGTCAATATTATTCTTTCCTATTTTATAGATAAGGAAACTAAGTAGAGTTGCCAACAGTCCCTTATTACAAGGAATGTCCCTTTTTTATCCGTCTCTGTAGAGCAAGATAGGGAGTTGCTGAATGCTGCAAAAAGCAGCAGGAAATACCCTTGGTGAACATAGGTGAGTACTGCTTATTATTATTATTTTTATTTTATTTTATTAATATAATATCAGGAGGATGGGTGGGCGGGGAGGCTAAGAAAAAAGTCCCTTATTTTTGGAATACAATGTTGGCAACCCTAATTACTGAGACACATGAATAAATCTGTTCCTTAAGGAATCACTGACAGAATCTCTGCTCCCCTCCGCACCCCTCCACCCCCCTTCCCTCGGAACTGCCAGGTTGATGATAAAATGCATAAAAAATAACCACAGAGGCTGGAGCACTCAAGTCAGTCCTAGCAGGGATAAGTTCGGTTCCCTGGAATCATCTACACACACACACAGGTGTGTGACAGGTTAAACACCTCTCCACCTCAGCATGCCTGAACAGGCATCAAGTTTATATACTGTAAAACAATAAGCAGGCAGCATTTTCAAAATACCTTACTATTTGGAAACAACTACAAAAGAAATTTGCACTGAATGCTTATTTTCTTATCCCATTTCCTTTCAGATTTATATTCCTCTAAATATAAAGCTATCTTAGTTACTTATACAGCCCCCATCACTACAGTATCCGAAATACTCATAATCTTTAATGTATTTAACCTCACAACACCCTTGAGAAGTATGGACGTTTTATTAGCCCCATTTTATAGATGGGAACTGTGAGGCTAAGTGACTTTCCGACGGTCACACAGGAAGTCTGTGGAAGCATAGGTGTTGAAACTAGAAATGCTGAGCATGCTGCCGTATCCCCTGCCTTGAAGTGTTTACAGAGTTTACAGTTCAGTTCAATGGCTCTCAGCAACCCCCCTATAAACATTGTTCCAGCACTTCTGTGTGGAAGAGCAGGGAATTGAGCTCAGGTTCCCAAATCCTACGCCTAACCACTGGGCTATCCTTCCTCATCCCACCCCCTGCTACTACCAATTTGAATTTTAAACGAGTTGTCTAATTTTGTTTAACTAGAGGAAGGAAAAATAAAAATTCAGTTCCTTGCTATTTATCTATTGATTTACTTTTCCACTATTTTGTTTAATGTTTAACTAAAAGAGCACATTTAGCACTTTCGCTGCTATTTAAAAATAAGTAGGGAGATCTTGACGTCATTGAAGTCAATGGCAAAACTCCCATTGATTTCATTGGATCTAGGATTTCACCCTAGGTATTTATTTATTTCATTTATTTGTCTTGTACCTAGTCATAGACCAGAGCCCATTGTGTGAGGTGCTGTAGAAACACAGTACTTATCTTCTTTTTTTCTCTTGCTCCCTAACATCATTCTTTATAACTACCTGTAAGATCATATAAATCTATACAAATGAAAAACTACAAATAGCATGACTCAGTGGCTTAATAGACACTTGAGGCCCCATTCTGACCTCAGATACACCCTTGAAACTCCCCTCATGCCTGTGAAACTCCCATTAAAGTAAATGGGATTTGCATGAGTACATCTGAGGTTAGACCTGACCTCATAAGGGTTTCACAATTATTTCTCAACTTCTATATCATGGAAAGCAAGCACTTGTCTCTGTTTCATAGGAATAACACTGCGACACACAGAAGGATGTGTAATTTTCTCCCCGGTTGAAGTCCTTCCAAAGCAAGGCTACATCAAGGTACCCTTCTAGAAGACGTATTCTAAAAGGCACTTTTTGGAATAAAAAGGAGCCAAATCACGATCTTTTTTTGGAAACTAACTGTAGATTCAAATTAATTAACTATCCAGCAAGCCCATAAATCAAAGGTCAAATTCAACCCCCTGTAATGTGGGCAGCTGTAAATTGGACCTTCCTTCATGAGGCTAATCTGGTGTGCCCCAGAGGGACTTCTCCAGAGGAAAGGCAAGGAGCAGTACAACCTGCTATCCCTTGTAGTTTCTGATGTGAGAGCAGATTTAATCTTTGCTAAGTGCTCCAGAGAAGCGTCACTGGTGCACATTACCTGTGGATATGGTGAGTCAGCACATCCCCAGCCTCACTGCCTATGCCTCTTTTCCACCTCCAAATCAATGCTAACCACTCTTGCGGTGGGATGGCTGAATGTGGGCCTGTCAGTGGAGGGGAGATTGCCTGCTTCTTGTTGTATTGCAGTTCCTCACTCAGCGGACTAGTTATCATTCTGGGCTCTCAGACCAATCGGTGCTGGCAGAAGCCAACATAGCCCTTACATGATTTGTACCTGAGGCAAATGGCAGAGAAAATCTTCCAAGAGCAATCCTGACAGACACTTTGTATCTCAGAAATGGTGCCAAGGATAGCATAACCAGAGGTTTAGGGACACCTAGAGCGTGGTGTCGCATCCCTGATCATCTTGACCTATCCTACATGAACTTATCCAATTCTTTTTTAAACCCTATTACATTTTTGGCCTTCACAACATCCCCTGTCAATGAGTTCCACAGGTTGACTGTGCATTGTGGGAAGAAGTACTTCCTTGTATTTGTTTTAAACCTACTTCCTCTTAATTTCATTGGGTGACCCCTGGTTCTTGTGTTATGTCAAATGGTAAATAACACTTCCCTATTCGCTTTCTCCACACAATTCATGATTTTATAGACCTCTATCATATTCCTTCTTCGTAGTGTCTTTTCTAAGCTAAGATAGCCCAGTCTTTTTAATTTCTCCTCATATGGAAGCTGACCCTAATCATTTTTGTACTTTTTCCAGTTCTAATATATCTTTTTTTAGAGGGGCAATTAAAGCTACACCCAGTATTCAAGGTGTTGGTGTACTATGGATTTATATAGTGGCATTATGATATTTTCTATCTTATCATCTATCACTTTCCTAATGATTCCTAACATTCTGTTAGTTTTTTTTGACTGCAACTGGACATTGAGCTGATGTTTTCAGGGAACTATCCACGACTCCAAGATCTTTCCTGAGTGGCAACAGCTAAATTAGACCCCATCATTTTGTATATATAGTTGGGATTATATTTTCTGATGTTCATTACTTTGCATTTATCAACATTGAATTACATCTGTCATTTTCTTGCCCACTCACCCGGTTTTGTGAGATCCTTTTGTATTTGGCTGTGGTGTTTTCCCAAATTAATGCTGGGAATTCTGTTTGCAGACACTATATGAAACATTTGATCAGGAGTTCTCCAGCTGTGGTGACATGGAGCACTGGCTGAAGGTCTGTGGAGAGCTGACTGGTCACATGATACAGACTCCTCCTCCTATCTAGCTGTTTAATCACATTAAATGAAAATGCATTAAATACTTCCTTAATTTGACTTTCATGTAAACAATTGCCAACATTATCACATGGTTGATATGCAGTCATGAATAGGAAGGGAGGTTGTCTACAGTGCAATATATCAAGATATAATCCATGCTATGAGAAGTTTTCGAGAACCTATATCATCATAATTGAAAAACAGCATGTGATCATATAATTACAACTATGGTAAAATGCACATGCGCAAGGATGCAGAGTGAAAGATGTGCATTCAGCATTAACTTCTGCATGTCCATATATATGATTGTTTTTCTGTGCAACTTTAATGTATTCATATCAATTTTTTGTTTGGGAATTAAGTTAAAAGTTTGATCACTTGAATAACAACACCTTTCCTTACTTAGGATAACTTGACACCACCAGGCCAAAAATAATCATTATTAATTAATTTAATTACCAACAGTCAAACTACCAACATTTATAAACAAATGGTCATATTTTGTTACACTAACCCCTACCAAAGTCATCTCCAGAATATTGAATCTAACTCTTAAAATGGGTTATGGAGAATGCCACTTGAACAACAAAAGTCTTGATATAAAAGTAGTTGATATGAACACAGTTTTCTTACAGTGTCGGTATGGTTCACATGGTAGCACTTTCACCTTTTAGTCAAAACTGTATAGATTCAAGCCCCACATTGGTCTGGAAGAAGTATTTGCATAGAACCCACAAGAAATCATGATGGGTTTGTATTCTATTCCTCAGGGTGAACCTTAGTCTAGGTTTGGGAAGGGGTGATATTCTTCACACATCATGACCAAACTTACTTCAATTCTCCCTGGGAGACATAAGGTGAATAACTCACAATCTCACTACTCCAGAAGACTCAACAGTTCCTCAGAGGAAGGTGCTCAGTGACTGGTCCTTTTTAGTAGGCTCTTCAAGAAAGGGGGTCTCTGGAATGGGATATTACCCCAACATTCTCACAGCATCTTTGGTAGAAAGACGATGGATGGGACATGCTGTCCAGTTTCCCCCACCTTCTCCAAATTGTGTAGTTAGAGCAAGGGGACACACCCACTTATACTGCCAGCTGAAGGCTCTACTAAGCCGGAGGCATAGATGTCCCATAATCTTTAGCATGTAGGTGATAGTGTATCTATCCTGTGTGTTTCCAGCCTACCGACATTAATAACTTGTATTTACGTAGCATTCTTCCTGGCCACTTCTGAGGGTGCAGCATAATTACCCATAATAGAATTATTAGCAATTAATAACAATAAACCTATTTCTTTAGCCTTTCTGTGAATGACAAGGTTGATTAAGCAACTTCATTTAAAATAGGAAGTGAATTCCATGGTTGAGTCAGGTATTACAAAATGCTGTGACTCCCACTGATCACATTTATAACTGGGGCAAAGCAAATAGTCACCTACAGATCCCAATTAAAATTTGTCTGTGAGCATAGAGGTCAGCTAGACTGGACAGATCACAGCCATTCATAACCTTGAATATACGTAAAGACT
Source organism: Emydura macquarii macquarii (assembly GCF_026122565.2). Lineage (NCBI taxonomy): Eukaryota > Metazoa > Chordata > Testudines > Chelidae > Emydura > Emydura macquarii. The sequence continues at coordinate 6,395,627 of NW_027133199.1, forward strand.
GGAATGAATACATAATTTAACATAAACCAGCATAAAGACTTAGACAAGCCTAATTGGCTCAAAAAGGGAAGTGCTAGTAAAGGAGTGCTGCATTTTGAACAAACCGCCTCCACATGGTCAACAAAGGGTCCTGAAAACAGAGTACTGAAACCATCTATTCTTAGAAAAGAAAAGCTCCTCTTAGTAGCTCTGCACTAGCTGCTCCTACAGTTCTATCAGAGGGAAGGGCAGGCACATCATATCCCTCTGACGATCTTATATGGAGTAAAGAGGTGGTGGAAGCCCTCCAGGCTGCCCAGTGACAATTTCTCTCTGGAGAAGTCTACTTCTGAATGATTCAAAGGGAAGAGACGCCTGACTCTAAGAAGAGCCTACCTGGAGGGGAGCAACCTCAGGGCACTGGGGGCTTTCCTGAAAATACCTCAGGTAAGGAATCCTGAGGGTCTGAGAAAGAATGGAGGGGAGTTTTCTTGGAAGCCTGGATTTGCATAGATCCCAAGCCTTCAAGTGAACCTGCCAAGCTCGACCCACTCCTAACCCCTGCAAATGGACCACAAGGAATCCAGTTCATATGACCCACATGAATGGGGTCAGACAGGCATTGGCACAGATCTGCTCCCAAAACCAGGACTTGGGCTTAGAACCATTACTGGCATTTCAGTGGTGCATTTGGAAGGCAATGCTGCACTGCGATCATGCTGTCTTGTAGGTGGAGGAGGCATTAAGTCAGGGTGCCTTTGCCAGTGTCAGATAACTATCTAGGTACAAGTCAAAGATCCCACAGTGCTCTCTGAAGAGTAGTGAGAGACAGCCCTGGCATCCTGACCAACCAACTTCACCCATCTCAGTAAAACAAACTATTTAAAGCTACACGACTCTTGTAAAGCCTGTCCTATTTCATTACATAGTCACTCCTTGCCATTATCTAATACATTACCTTCTGCAGTTCTTTTTATGGGGGGACACCTTGACTTAAATACGAAAGGTGCTACGTAGAACCCTAATTCTGTTCTATTCACACATTCAAGAAAGAGGCATTGTACCGTGGTGAATGGAGCAGGCTGGGAATTAGGACTCCTGGATTCTGCTTCTAACACTGCAGCTGTCTGACGGTGTGATATGGAGCAGGCCCATATCCAAAATTTTCAAATGTATCCACCAAACTTTGGATGCCAAACTTTAAACACCTGGATTTCAGTTGAAGCTTTTGGTGCTCAGCATCTCTGAAAATTGTGCCCTCAATGGAGGTGCCCCAAATTAGTGGACATTTGAAAATTTGGACTTTAACCTTACTGTGCCTCAGTTTTCCCATCTGTAAAATGGGGATGATAATAAAGCTAACCTGCCTCACATGAGTAATGCCATGTTTAAACCAGCAGTAAATCAGTGATGTAATGTATAACCTCACAATCTCCATGGCAAGTGAGGCCTCCTGAGTCTAAAAGGCCTATTAAAGTCCATCTTTAGGAATGCTGAGGAGGATGCCACCTCCGCACTTACATCTCCATGCATTGTACACTATGTTTAGAGCACTCACCCAGGATGTGGGAGTTCTGGGTTCAAATCTTTACTCCATATGAGGCAGAAGACGGTTTTGAATTTGGATATCCCACATCCTGGATGAGTGCTCTGGCTAATGGGTAAAAGTGCACTGGAACCACCTCCTCCTGCGGTGTTTTACATGGGGCCCAATCCGGATCAGTCCCCACAGGCAAAATAGGTGCGGGAATACCTAGTTTGTGAATCTCATCAGAGTTTAGGTGTGAGCTAGGTGCTGGGTGTCAGGACTGGGATGGCTGTGTATATGTCCACCAGCAGAAATTTAGGCACCTAGGAGACTTTACCAATGGAAATGTAGGTGCCTAGGGAATTTAGGCACTCACAGGTTATGCAGTTAATTAAGTGGAGGTTTTGAGAATCTAAATTTTGGCTTTAGGCACCTAAATCCCTTTGTGAATCTAGCCCTAGAAGTCTAGCAGCCACCCAACAAGGAGCTTATCATCTCAGCAGGTGAAATGGGTTGAACATTGTCTCAGGGAGAAAGAAGATTCAGGGTTTAACTAGGCGCTTATTTTAAAGTTGCACAGTCTTTGAATCCACCTATACGTTGTCATGTCACTGACATTTTATTTAAAAGATGGTAAAAGAATACCATTGCTGGGATGGAAATGGCTTTTGGAGGTGCATGGGAGGTCCTGATATCCTGTCACTTTAAACAAAACGTATGTCCTGAGAATGAATGATAGCTAGGGGTATTGCCTAGAACTTCCTAGAAACTTCCTAGAGCTAGAAATGGTTGGGAACAGAGAATTGCTCGGTGATGGTCTTTGATAAGACGGCTCTCCTTTAACATGGCTAGGGAGGTCACTCGTTAGGTTAGAAAATGGGATCTCTGAAAACTTGAGAAAAGAGGGTTCAAAAGTGAACATTCAAGAGAGGAAAACCGTAGCCAATTTCCCCAAACTGTGAAGCTGTACATAAAATCTTGTCCTACACGCCAGCATAGAAGAGAGTCCCACCCAGCCCATTTTGAAGTAAGGGTGAGATCCACTAACATACTTACGCTCATCCCCAGATTTAGGCACCTATGTCCATATTTTATGCGCCTAAGTTTTAGTTATGGTTCCACTATCAAACTCACAAAACTCTCATTGAGCCCTGTGGGTTCCTAAACTCGCTCAGTGCCTATGCTTTTCAGGCTGAAAGTTCTATAGGCACCTATGTTTCAGCCTCTGGGCATACGCACGGCTGCCTCACACTCTACATATTCAGACATCTATCTCCCACCTATGTCCCAGGCGATTCACAAACCAGGGAAAGAGAGGCAGCTGGCTGCCTAAGTCAAGCAAAAGCTCAAATAAGCGTGCTCAGAGCTCCTGTTTGTGGATTGCTAAGCAGGGAGAGACACCTCTCTGCAGCCTACCTCCAAAAGAAGGGTGGGGCTTAGAACACATCCCTCTGGCTGACATCTACCAATGGCTAATTTAAGTGGCCTCACCTACTGTGCTAGCTTTTGTGGATTGCACTGTAAGGTGCCTATCTTTCCCCATTCATTGTGTAAGGAGCCCAGCAACCTAAATCAGTTGTGTGGATAGCAGTGTTGTTGCTAGATTTGTAGGCACTTACAAAATAGACCCCCTCCCAATGATGCTCAACTTGCAACACCTAAGTCTCTTAATAGATCCCACCTTAGGTATCTGGAAAAAGGGAAGTTGCTTTTTCCTCTCAACTACAGAATTAAGTTGCCTCAATTAATTTCAAGATCAAGGAACAGGACTGTGTGAGTTGAATTATTGGGAAAAAATGTGGAAGGAAGGAAAAAACTAACAAATGTATTAGCACACAGGCAGAGCCTAACTCTCTTTTTTTAGTGCTTGTTTTCTCTTTTTACTTTAGAATTTGAGGTTCTCTGTAGCTTGACTGATTCTATGGCAACTGGAGAACTAGCAAAATGGTATCGGTGGGAGCCACACAGATGATGTTTTTTAATTTGGGGGATTAATTGGCCCTTTATGCCAGGCCAGCCTTCTCTGAATGGATCAGCTTGATGTATGTTCTTTCATTCCTTTCTCCTTCTCACCTGTCATCTAGTCCATTTTCCTTATCTGTTCCTCAAAATGACTTAGATACACAGGCAGTGGGATGGGTTCAATTTCTTGTGGAAAGTTGGTGTTAAACAAACTTTGTTTTGAGTTCTGCATAGTTAAATACATATCTAATGGTCATTACTGCTCATCATAACCACAAGCAGTAGGCTATCCTTTTCAGATGGCTTCCCAAATTTCTTTGGGGGGATTATCTACCCAAAATCACTTATATCACTTTTAAAGTAAACAGATATTTGCTGGCATGGGAGTATCTTCCCTAGCAAAGGCAAGTATAATATTCTATATCAGTATTTAAATATTTTTATTAATCACGCAGGAAAAGTAGAAAATTGAAAGAGCTAAATCCTTCTCTGTGCTGTGGACAAGGGCTGCTGGGGGAGGTGGGAGAGATCACAGAGAACCTATTATCACTTCTGTGATATGTGCACACGGTAAAGCAAAATTTTTTTCTCCTGAGACTGCTAGGAAAGGCCTCAAAACACTGTGCTACCACAGTGTTGTCCGAAGGCTGTGTGGTGAGTTCAATTTGCCAATTAGCCAGCATGCATCCTACCATCAGCAGAAGCAGTCAAGTCCTTCTTTCTCAGAGGCACTGTGAAGAGTGACCCAGCAGCATATTGCAACAGCTTGTTCTGAATCTAGAAAATGGCTCTTTGGCTATTATGCCATGTGCAATATTGCAACACCCCATAACCTTCTTCTCCACCTACTCCTTTGCAAAGCAGCTTTATAAAGAGCAGCTATAAATACTGGCAAGTGGCCCTGAGTTTGAATAAGTTCTTCTTTCATTGCCCAGCTAATTTCTGTTTTTATATGTGATCTTAAGTCAACACTCGGTTTCATATTCAAACTTCCTTTAATATTTTCTCACTGCAAGTTCCAAGAAGCTGTCTTTCTCTCACTTTCCCATATATAGTTACCGCTTTTCCTCTGACAGTATTTTTCATTTTGTTATTCCAAAGGTCCTTCAGGTCCTAAAGACCACCTAGAGCCAAGGGAATATTGCCAGAAATCATGGAACTAACATGATATTTGCTGCCATCACATCATTTGCTCTGTGTGTCCTACCCCTTCGCTCCACACTGAGTCTAGTTTGTCTAGTTAGACCATATTGTTTCCTTGTACTCCTCTGTCTGCCTGTAGACATCTGTTTTCTTTTGTCTTATACTTAGACCCTACCCAAAAGAGCTTACTAATCTGTCTTTTTGATCTGTGTTGGCACAGCGCCTGGCGCAATGGGGTCCTGGTCTATGACTGGAGCTCCTCGGTGCTACTGCACTACAAATAATAATTTACACCAATCAGCTTTTCAAGAAGATTAAGAGTAAAATATATTGTCCCAGGGGTGTCTACCTAATCAAACATAGCACTGTCCAAGATATATCAACAAACAGCAGGAATGCGTAATTGTTAAACTGTATTCTTAAAAAAAAAAAAAGTTCTACACGCAGTTTTCTCAATCACTTTTCCTGTTACCTTTAATTCTGAGTTAGTTTCCCTGTGTTTAGTTCATAAAGTCTGCTGACTTTCTCCCATCAAGTTAATATTCATTTTACATTTGGAGGGCAGAACTCACTACGTAACTTAAATGGTTAATTGCTCTTACAGTAGTTAATACTTTCGTCTTGCTAGATAGACTTGTATCCACTCTCTCCATGTTTCCTACTCTGCTTTGTGCTGTTCTTAAAAATTTAATATGCCTCCTTTCAAACCCTTTTTGAAATCTTGATATGGGCATAGACCAGGAAATTGGTAAAGGTACATTTATTTATTTATTTATTTTTAGGCTGAGCCAGATTCCCTACTGCCTGTTCATTGTGCCAAATCCATTCCTATATGAATGCACCAGCTTCAGTGAGTTTAGATGGGGGATTAATTTGGCCATACTGGCATTTTACATCCAAGTCTTGATAGTTATGTAAACAAATCAAATCAAAGACTATGGGAGCTGCTGGCATGTGAACTGATAATGTGTTCCTTCTCTACCCTCCCACAACTATGCACCTAGAGGAAAACCTTAAGGCTTGTGACTCTGAGAATTGGTAATGAATGCTGAATTAATTCCTTAATGTAGAAACAATGTGGAATATCTCTGGGCTCAGGGTAGAATCCCTCCATAGACATTTGCCCCAGAAGAAAGAGGTTGGCTATCATAGTCTCAGCTCTACAACCGTGCTTGGCACAGTCTGTATTTCTTCACGTGATTGAGATTATTATGGCCATACTGGCCATTGGCTCTGTCATGGTTTCTTTCCTGAGTCTTTGGGGAAACACTACTCTGTGGCAGTGATAGCCTATGAGGGGGCAGAATGAACCCATCCCCAGAGTGAAAATCAGCTCATGGAAGCTGGCAAGCATTTTGATGAGACGAACTGGGAGCTCTCACCTGATGTTGGGTTAAAAGCTTTGTGTTGGCCTAATGCTGGTTTAAAGATATTGTCTTAGAGGTCTTTAAGGGCTAGATGAATACTCAAAGGTAGAAAGCTAAATTACAGCTTTATTCCCTGGTATATCTTTCTTTTTTGGTGTTTTTGTGGAGAAACATAACAACAACAACAACAACACATTGGAACTTCCCAGTGCTGCGTTACTGAGTAAACAGCACATTTATGGAGACTTCAAACAATTATCTTAGGTGCTGCAGTTTTTTTCTCTCTAACCAACAAATAGTACCTCCTACATGTGATAGTCTAGGCTTTTTCAAAATTTAGGTATGGCAGAATTCCCCCCTCTTCCTTCCTGCCAAATGCTCCTACAAAAATAACCAAACCACTGGTGTCAGTCTATGTTGTTATAGTCTATACAATTCCAGCATGCATGGGCAACTAGTACCCCAGTCATGCTGATCATGAAAGGAATAACAACACACTCACTGGACTCAGTAATAAGCAGCTCTGTATAAACTTCACAGGAAGTAATTGGGGCTGATTTTGCTGCCCTTGATTTGATAACCTCCTGCTTCTTTGGCCTTTCTCCTTTCCCCTGCCAGGCTGTACAACATGCTGTTGCTAATGGAGTCCTCCCCTCTACTCCTCTGTCCCTGCTAGACCCACTTCTCTAATCTCTTTGTTTTCTTCCACTTTTTAAAACATCAAACTCAAGCACCTCAAAAGACAAAAACAGAATGCTATGTTAAGCTTGTATTTTGAAATCTTAAGCGTGACTCACTGGTTAGTTAAAAACACACCCTTGTAATCTTCTGTCTCAGTCCCAGTTCATGTAAAAACTGTTTAAAAGATTATGAGAAACCTGAACTTGATACCCTTTAGACTTAGAGGCGGTGTACTATTTTGAATAATACATCTCTAATGCTTATCAAATCCAACTATTACTTTTTTTGGCCTCAGAGGAAAAGCTAAAAAGTGGAGTATTTATATAAAATATATAAACCTTTTCAGATTTCTGTGATGTCTCTATAACATGTTAAATCTCCTGAACCTTGGGTTGAAAGTCAGATTTCCAGTCTGTATTAGTGTCTATAACACATGTGCCCTTAGTCCCTTTTTGTCTGTTGTCCGTCACAGCGTTTATAGCTAAATGTGCATTGTAGGCTCTTTGGAAGAGGGACCACGTTTCTTTTTTTCTGCTCTCAAGTACCTGGTACACTAATAGTGTTGTATAAATAACCCATATAATTCTAAATCATTTAATATTTAAAATTTTAGATTAAGCAAAGTCCCCTTTGGTTCAGTGGAATATTCCTGAGTTAGCAGACCTGAGCCTTATCAATGCTCACTGCAGTCAAAGCAAGGATTCCCTTTGAAAACAGTGGTTGTTCAACTGGGCTCCACATATGCTGAAGGCCTGATCTTGTGCTACTGAATTCAGTGAGACTTCTTCCACTGACTTTAACAAAAACAGGATCAGGACTTCAGTGTGTGGACCAAGTCTTTTGCAGAATGACCACTTCGTGGTTGTGGCCATGGAGGTACAATAGAGTATGAATTCTGCAGCCAGCTTTCCTGCTTTCAGCTACAGCTTTTCAGACCTGTGCCTAGACCCAGCCCAAGACTTGGATTTTGCTCCAAGTGTTTTAGGGTTCTTTCTAATTTTTATTGTCTTTGGTATGTTGCCAAGTAACAGAGTTAATTTGTGCACGTGAAATGAGGTCAAATCTCTTGTGAAATTTATTGTGTACACTTAGCATATCTGGTTGGTTTTTGTTTTTCATCTTCTCTTTGAGAGAGACTACTGGTGCTCATTTGGTCTTCCTGCATCTTCTTGCCATGTAGGATAGAATGAATGCAAAACGATGGTGGGAGATGAACTGAATGAAATGGTTTTACTTTGCATAATGGGCCTTTCCACTTTGAGGAGTCTTTTTCAAAAATGCTCTTGTGCATTTAGGAACTTCATCTACCTCCAGTAAGAAGAATTGAAATGCATATTTAGGAAAAAGAGTCAGCAGGAGATAGCCACTGTTTATTTGTCAGTTGTGAACTGGTGTGTTAATGCAGCAGCACCCCATTGGTCAGATGGAGCATTGCACGGAGTCCTCTCAGTCTAGCAGGATGTTCAGTCAGCTCCTCTTACCTAAGTCTCTTTGGGAGTTCCACTCTGGGCTACGCAGTGTGTTAGTTTTAGTCCTGCTGGCTGGGGTGTACAGGTTTTCCCCTTACATTTGGCAAGGTCAGCTGGTCTGGTGCTCATGGAGTATGGAAATCTCTTTGGTCCTTAGGTCTCTGAGGGCTCAGCAGGGGGAACCCAGGCCCACCCATTCCACTGGGCTCCAGTTCAGGGTCCCTAAACCAGGCAGGTGGAATCAGGTCTCAACAACAACTCTTGCTGTGCCCTGAGCGCCTTCCTTCCTACCCACCCACCTTCTGTAGGCTTCTCCAGCCTGGAGATCCAGTTGTCCCTTCTCTGGATGCTGTCTCTGGGCAGCTTTTTACCGGCTTGCCAGCCGCACTTTCCTTCTCCAGCATGCTCGCTCCTCTGGCAGCCACCTTGTGCTTCTCAGTTCTTTTATTCTCCCAGCTGTTGTGAGGCTGCCAGTGAGCACCGGCTGGTGGTTGCTGCATTAACCCTGTGGTTGCCAGGCCAGCATGGGGTATATACACCCCATGCCATCAGCCCATTTGGCTTTGGCTCTATTTTGTACAGAGCTGAGCACACAATCACTAATATTAAGTTCAGGGCCATATCCTGCTTGCCTAACTCATACCAGTAGAGCCGATGATGTCAATGGATCGCTTATTCTCTTGTGCATAAAGCAACTGAATTGTGGGCCTCTGTCTGGCTACCACACAAGGCCGCTCATGCCTCTCACTCTCTCAGTCCCACAAAAACACCTGAGCTATAGTTTGTGAAGAGAGGCTGAGGGAACTGGGCTTATTTAGTCTGCAGAAGAGAAGAATGAGGGGAGTATTTGATATCTGCCTTCAACTACCTGAAGAGGGGGTTCCAAAGAGGATGGAGCTAGGCTGTTCTCAATGGTGGCAGATGACAGAACTAGGAGCAATGGTCTCAAGTTGCAGTGGGGAAGGTCTAGGTTGGATATTAGGAAAAGCTTTTTCACTAGGAGGGTGGTGAAGCACTGGAATGGGTTACTTGGGGAGGTGGTGGAATCTCCATCCTTAGAGGTTTTTAAGGTCTGGCTTTGATTTAGTTGGGTTGGTCCTACTTTGGGCAGAGGGTTGGCCTAGATAACATCCTGAGGTCCCTTTCAACACTGAACTTCTATGATTCTATGGAAGGGACTTGCACAGCCTTCCAGGGCTTGAAAGACAGATTTCTAAAAAGTATGCCACATATTCAAATGGTTTTGGAAGCCCAATTGATGTGCACAGTCCTTCTCCCTTCCTCCCTCTTGTATATTCACGGGGTGGGCTTGCATATGCACATACCTAAGTAATAACCTAATTTGCATACGTCTGAGTGGAATCTAGGCACCTCAATCCTGGGTGTGCAGCACTGCTGTGTTCAGAATACTAGTGAAGAGTACAGAGACAATGAAGCAAGGACTGAATTACTAATAAAGAACCTAATTCAATGCCGCAATCAGGCTGGAGTATTCTCAATGCAACACAGGTTTTCTCAAAAGCTTCAGCAGCAGGATACTAAGTGACAGGCATTACGTCATCAGCACAAACTCTCCTTGGCTGATCAATGATATTGAAGACCACCATAGTTGCATAGTACTTTCTGAAAGATGGGTTTTCTACATTAAGCCCTCTTTCTAGGTACTTCATACAGATTTGGGATTGATCAGGAAAAAAACTTCACTGTGACAAACTGGCAAATTAGAAACCATAAGGCTGTTGGATAGACACACCACATGATCTTACTTTCATTAATCTTGTCCTCTTTTCCTCCTTTTGTTTATCACATTAATTGCTGTGTCTTGTTCTCAAAATGGAATGTGAACTCTTCTGGGCAGGGACTCATTCTCATCATCTATGTCTATAGAGCACATAACACAGTGGGCTTCAGTCCTGATTGGAACCTCTAGGCACTACTGCAATGCAAATAATAAATAGTATTAATAATAGGGCACAGGGAAATTAAGTGTGTCACCTACATTGCTATTAAAGTGCCTAGGATCCAAGCCAGCATATCTGGCAGATGTTGGAGGTAATTTACTCAGACTATTAAGAAACGCATTGATGAATCTACTACAGTGTGTTCTATATTCCAGTGCCTACTTCAAAAAGTGTAGACATTAATCCTCTGGCTGGATAGTACTGCCTCAGTGGGAGGTGACAGGGAATGTGGAAGTATAGGGCTAAGTTTCAGTAAAGTTCTTATGTAGGAGGGGAAAAAAATATTTGAAAAGATTTCTGAAAGTCAGAAAGCAAAAAGAACCTATTAGGATATATCCATCCCCTTATTCAAATTTTATTAGTAACATTCATGTGACTGGAATTATAAAAGTCAGGGTTTCTCAGACAGTATTTACTCTTGAAGACTTATTCAGCTCATGTTTCAGCTCTTGACCCTACAAGGTAGGAACAATCAGAAATTTTTAAAATCTTGGAATATAGAAATTAAATGGGACTTTTTTTCTATTACAAGGTTACTGAGAGTTTAAAATCCTGTTCATTAAAAAAGTGAGTTGAAATTAGTTTCATATATTAAACCTGCCCTGAGTCCTCCCATTTTTTGTGGTTGTATAGTTCAATTTCTTTCTTGCTTTGTGGCAGATCCACAAAGAGGGAAATCTGACTAGGTCAATAATGTCAATGTAATAAATTAGATAAACAGACTTTTTTCCTCTAGTCCTATTCAGTTACAGTAATTTTTCTTCCCCTTAGCTTTCAAATGCAGTAATCATAGCTGTTGTTTGTAACACCATTTATTTGTACTTGTAAAGTGAGTAGTTAAAGATCTGTTATGGAGTTTTTTGAGTTCTTTTCAACCCCTTTCCTGCCAACTGATTTTATTTTCATCTTCCAAATATTTCATGAAGTATCTCTGGGAAGTGACAAGTGACTCTGTTCATTCACATTCTATTTCTGCTCATGGTCTAAAGACTTGGGGCTAAATCGCTAAATCCTGCTGTTCCCCATGAACACAGTGTCCCTCGCAAGACTCCTCTGAGTGGGCTGAGGGATATGCTGTGCTGCACATTTAGCTGCTCCTGTAGGCAGGAGCAGAGTGACGTCCTACTTAAAGATTATTAGTTAGCTGTGCAGTGGACACACCTCCTCATCCATAGGTAATATGCTGATTGGAATTTAGTTTGCAGTTAGTGTCTGGCTTTCTTTCCTAAAGTTGTCTTGAACATTTTCTGTTCTGCTGCTTGATTGGGAGTGAGAGGAAACAAAGAGGCGCTCCCACTTTCTCATCTCTCCCCTTAGGTGCCAGAGGATTTAACCCTTACCCTGCAGCTGTCCCTCTATTCATTGATCTACAAAAGGTTTGTTTTGTTTAAAGAAATACTATGACGATCCCCAGAGATCTGTCTGTTATATAGATATTTATCTCCTGAAGTAAATGTTCTGTCAGTGTGTTCTGTGAAGAGTCAACAAATTATTTCTTTCATGGACATAGGGACAGATAAATGGCATCACTCCAAGATAAATCATATGCTGTCTTAGAAAACAGCTTCTTTCTAAATTGTGTCTGAAAATAGAATATTTTTATAATAGCCATGTGCTCCTTGTTTATAAGGGGAAAAAAACATACAGGGTGGAACATGAGCTGAAACTTCTTTTCAAGCCAAAGTTTCTGTGTGTCTTTAAATGCTAATTGTGTATTGACTAATAAATGAAGTGAAGCTGTAAAGGAGGGATAGGAAGGATAAGAGGATTTCTGCCTCATGCACCGGTAGAACTGAGCCCCTAAGATATGTGCTACCATATGGGCAAAAACTGATGGTGCCTGGATGTCTTTTCACCTGCTGTAGACACAGGCTCTGATTCAGTGCTCACTTAAGCCAGTGGGAGTCTTTCCATTTGCTTTAATGGGCACTAGATCTGACCCTAAATCCAAGAAAGAATTCTAAAGGCTGATTCTTGGGTGCAGATCGAATAGTTGCTTGCTGCATGAATTTCTTCCTACTAAGCTAGAAGACAAGCACGTAAAGTAGGAACCATCTGGTTTGCTAGAGGGATAGATAGGATGCAACGATAAAAGAGATCCCTGAACTGATCCATGTAAGTTCTGATTCTCTGTTGAAATGAGTGCTACCTATGGTTCAGTCAGCTGGCTATGGACTAAAATGCTTTTGGGAAGAGAAAAACAGTAGAAATATTAACAACGAAATCATCCTCTTTCTTCCTTCAACTCCCTGCATTCACTACACACTTGCAACTTCTACAACAAAGGAAGCAGAGATCTTATAACCTCCTTCAGTATACAATCCTGATTCATCCCCAGAGCACGTCCATTCTGTGCACTGAATGAAGCAGGGCTCCTCTAGAAAAATAGTATGTGGGTCTGGAATTAAAGGCCATCATAATGTGCATGCACAATGGGCTGAATTAAGGTTGCACAGGAAATACCTGAATTAAGGTTGCCTAACTTTTTGTGTCTGACTTTACAGCCTTAATACCTAACTTGTGTGCGTGTAACTTCCTAGGTTGGTTGGTTTGTTTGTAAATAAAATTGAAAAACAAAAGTTCTATCCTGTGGCATCATATTGATACTCACCTCCATGGGGTTGGAACCTTTAGACCTACTGCACAGACCTCTGCCACTTGAGTTAATAGAGTAACTGATAGCAGTAGTAGGTTGTCATCTTCTGTGTGGACCAGCACTAGAGATGAATGGGACACTTTGCCAGTGAGTTTCACAGATATTTGCTGGCAGCAGAGGAACAGTGAGACTCAAGAATCTTGGGTTTCATTGAGGCTGTGGAGGAAGAGTGGTTTAGTAGACAGACACCTCCCAACTCTCCCTCCAATTTCAGTGTATTTCCTGCCCCTCCACCTCCAGCCAACTGGCTCCCAGTCCCCACTTCTCCCATTGGCTCCCAGTTTCCCATGCCCACCCACAGCTCTGTGTCCCAGTCTTCTTGCCCAAACAGTGCTATTTCCCCTGACTCAAACTTCCAGTATTCTTGCCCAGCCAGTTCCAGTCAGTTTCTCTCTCCATTCCACCCTCCAGTCTCAGTCTCACCAGACTCTTTGTCCCTGCATATTCCTTTACCTCCTCCTGGGCTCAGCTTTGTCCTCCTTGCATTTGAATTAGAGAGCTTCCCCTTTGATGCTGCCTGGGTGCCATTGCGCGTTGGTGGGGAAGGCCACTGAGAGCACAGGAGAGACAGGCACCCTGCCCTCAGTTCCAGAGCCCCAGTCCCATCCTGGCCCAGCAGCTATTATAGGCTATGCCCAGTTATGCCCTTTAGTCCTGGGCTGGAGCATGCTCAGTTGCTTTGTGGGAATAGCATATATGCAGTCTGGTCAACACTAGTAATTTTCTCTAGCCTCCTGCTCAGAAATGGCTGAACTGTTTTGGCTGAAATTAAACAAAACAGTTTAAGGCAGACACCACCAAAAATGGAAAATTTCAGCCCGAATGATCAGAGTTTGGCAAAGTTAATAGGAAGTCTTAAGCAACCTTAAAAATAGGCAGCACTACCAGCTTCACCTATAATAAGCTACCAGAGACCTTCCAATATTGAGCCAATGTGGAGTTGTCTATTGTATTTAATTGTTGTGGTTACATTTCACAGTTTCTCTATGTAAAAATATATTGAACAACACCTTAGAATTTTAAAAGTTGCTTTTATTCTAGTAACATAAGTATAAAAAAGCCTGTGCTCTTTTCCAACAACTAAACTGGAACTGACCACAAGATGACAATTCCATTTCATGGCAACTTCTGAGGTTTGAGAAGTTGCATTGGAACAAAAGCAAAACCTTTTAAGCACTTTCACAAAAAATGGCATTGTGTCGGGGAAGGAGGAGGAAGCTCTCAGGTGGATTGCATGTGTGTGTGTGTGTGTGTGTGTTACTCCCTGGCCTGAGAGTTAGGATACTAGGATGAGACCCAGGGGTTCCCACATTCCAGGCCAGTACTTTAACCACCCACCTATTTTGTTTTTTCTTGATGCCCCTGACCCAAAAACTTTCCCAACTGAAGGTTAGTGGAAAGAAATGTCACCACAAAATGTTTTGGCTTTGATAAAAGAGCATATTTTAGCAAAAATGTCCCAGACAGTTCTATGTTAAATCACTGAAGATGAGTAGTATTGTTCTTCCCATCTTCAGTTTCTCTTCCTTCTTTTATTCTGAAAATAATTCCACAAATGACAGAGGAGGTATATGGCATCTTCCCCACCTTAGATGATTTCCAGCCCCAGGTACATACTTTTTACCTCTGCTACCAGACTTACATCAGATGGTTAGTGGGGAGGTAACAAACCTCCCCATTGCTGGTTCTGACCCCAACAGACTAGTTGGGAAATAACACATGAAAATCATGTTTGGAGGGCAACTCAAGGAGAAAGGGCATGGTAGAATAATTCCACCAAGAAACCTGATCTGCTCTACATTAATGGCAAAAATCCCTTCTTTATTGCAGCATAGTGCCCCCTTCACTAACCCTGAAGTTACATAGTCATACCCCAGTGTGTTTTTTGGCTAATCCCAAATTTAGACTGAAAAGAAGATGTTTTATTTGGTCATAATCACAATCAGTAGAGATTAAAAAATACTGGAGATCTGTTTAACTAGGGAGCTCTCAAAACATCTTATACAATTGCAAGACTATATCCAACTGCACCATGCACAGAGAGAGGGAGTTATCTGCCAGCTAGAAAAACATAACATCTGTGAGTAAAATAGAATTTTACCATTACTAGCTGTTTTCTTAATATCCAAGATGAGGAAGGTTCTTTTTGTGGTCTCTGTACTTAAAGCATAGTCAGAACAAGTAGGCATTATTAAATGACTTTAAGAGGGGTGGGGAAAATATTTTACAGGAAGAAATTAAGAATGGTAAATTGAGAGAGGATACTGGTGATTTTTCAGTGCTCTGCTAAAGAAGCAAGATTTAATTTCTATAATTTGAAATTATTCCAATCTTTTTAACTCCAAGATGTTTCAGAAAGGATTGTTAATGGTGACTTTTGCTGAAACCAGGCCTGCCAGTGCAGGGAGGGAGAGGGGACAAAGGGATCAATTGCCAAGGAGCCCAATGATCTAAAATGGCCCAGGCAGATGGGATAGATCCATGGGCAGCAGGGGAAGCTTCTCCTCGAGGAAGCTAGCTCTCCATCCTGCCCCTTCCACCTATGGCAAGGCCCCACCCCTGCTCCATCCAGGCCCCACTCCCTCCCCGTTCAGCCCCCACACATTGTCGCTCACCGCCATGTCCGTCCTCTTCCCCCCACCATCACTCTTTGCCTTCAGAGGAAGGAGGAGTGTGAAAGAGAGGAGGGGGACCTAGTGTGGGGGAAGAATGTGGTGGCAAGTGGGCCAAGCAGGGAGGGAGATGGGGCCTGGGGTGGAGCGGGGTGGAGTGTTGGCGGGGCTGTGGGCGGAAGGGCAGGGAGCTAGTCTCCCCGAGGGGAAGCTTCCCCCATGGCCCATGGTTGTAAACCTCAGCCCTCCCTTTCTAGGGGGAGAGCCATAGATGGTTCTGCCCTGGGGCCTGGAATTGGTGTTGGCGGGCCTGGCTGAAACTCTTGAGCAAATGAAGAGGACATTATTATATATATGTTATGATCGTGCCATAAATTCAGGATGTTCTGGCAGCATGTGGAAGAGGACTGATGTCAGTTCTGTATTCAGATATAAGACTTGCTGAAACAACAGATTTTATACTGCAAATGGAAAAGCCTTGTAGCAGTCCTTTTGTGTGAAAAATGCCTCTTTAAGAAATGTTACATCTGTTTAATTATCTGTACTTCAAAACAGTTTTCACAAATTACAAACCTTTCTGTATGAAATAATGTGAACCAGCTACGGGAGAGAGGACAGAGTTGAAGACTGTTCACTGAACATCTTCATCAATGATCTGGAGGATGGGGTGTATTGCACCCGCAGCAAGTTTGCAGACGACATTAAGCTGGGGGGAGTGGTAGATACACTGGAGGGTAGGGATAGGTTACAGAGTGATTTATATAAATTAGAGAATTGGGCCAAAAGAAATTTGATGCGGTGCAACAAGGACAAGTGCAGAGTCCTGCACTTAGGACAGAAGAATCCCATGCACAGCTACAGACTGGAGACCGACTGGCTAGGCAGCAGTTTGGCAGAAAAGGACCTGGGGGTTACAGTAGACGAGAAGCTGGATATGAGTCATCAGTGTGCCCTTATTTCCTAGAAGGCCAATGGCATATTGGGCTGCATTAGTAGAAGCATTGCCAGCAGATGGAGGGAAGTGATTAGTCCCTTCTATTCAGCACTGGTGAGGCCTTATTTGGAGTACTGTGTCCAGTTTTTGACCCTCTACTACAGAAAGGATGTGGACAAATTGGAAAGAGTCCAGCGGAGGGCAACAGAAATGATTAGGGGGCTGGAGCACAAGACTTTTGAATCGAAGCTGAGGGAACTAGGTTTGTTTAGTCTGCAGAAGAGAAGAATGAGGGGGTATTTGATAACAGCCTTTAACTATCTGAA
Source organism: Emydura macquarii macquarii (assembly GCF_026122565.2). NCBI lineage: Eukaryota > Metazoa > Chordata > Testudines > Chelidae > Emydura > Emydura macquarii. The sequence continues at coordinate 6,412,245 of NW_027133199.1, forward strand.
AGGGGGTTCCAGGAAGGATGGAACTAGGCTGTTCTCAGTGGTAGTCGTTGACAGAACTCGGAGCAATGCTCTCAAGTTGCAGTGGTGAGGTCTAGATTGGATATTAGGGAAAATCTTTTTCACTAGGACGGTGGTGAAGCACTGGAATGGGCTACTTGGGAATCTCCATCCTTACAGGTTTTTAAGATTTGGCTTGACAAAGCCCTGGCTGGGATGGTTTAGTTGGGGTTAGTCCTGCTTTGAGCAGGGGGTTGGACTAGATGACCTCCTGACGTCCCTTCCAGTCCTAATCTTCTATGATTCTATGTCTTAAGGAAATATGTTCGTGATCTTTCCTTAATATGGTCATATAAGAAAGAAAGAAAGCTTGTGTGTATGGAGTGTTCTTAGAGTTCGGATATTCTAGTCCCTGATCTTGGCTGCGTTCAGTTTCATGAAGCTGTAATTTTCTTTATTCTGTGTTGTGTTCACTACTTTATCTTATAGCCCACACACAAACAGCATAAGAGTTAGGAAATGCATTTGATTATATATCCGTGCTCCAATAAATACATAATTCTTTATGCAAAGATGAACAGCTCCAAAAGAGAGTGAGAGAGGCCCACCACAGAAGAGCCAGTGACCTGGGAGGTAGGATACCCAGGTTCAACGCCCCATTCTGAATTGAGGAGAGCTGATGCAGAATGGGGAAAACTTTGAAATTGTGAAAAGTTTTCATGGGACAAGAAAACCATTTTCCAACAAGTTCTACTGCAAACCGCAACACCTTACACTCTATGAGCAAGGCATAATTCTTTGACCTTGCCTTTGCTAAGATAAAAGCAGTGTGCAATGGTCATACAACCAAAAAACAAAACACTGTTGTGCATGTTGTGCATGCACTATTTTTTAACTGGGGAGAGGATGAGAGAGAAAAAAACCACACGTCAGACATTAGTCACATCCCCTAATGCCCTACTGGAAGGTGCTCAGATACTCTATTGATGGGAGAAGTATAAGAATCTGTATAAGTTAGCACATAGTATATTTAGTTTGTTTTGTAGGCTTATCAGTTTAATCTTAGTTGAGATATGCCACATCTTATGGCTTCAGTCCATCAGGAACAGACATGTTCCATGTTTTCATTATTATATTTTGAAGCTGAAATTGTGTGTGAGATGTTCTTGTGTATACTGGGATAACACTGTAACCTAAACTTTGTAGTAGCCCCCTGACACTTACCTGGGTTACTATAATTGACTTTCAGCCTATTGTTGTATGATACTTTTACCAACTTTATGATGCAATCTTTCTTTAAAAAAAAACCAAACCTAATAAGTATTTCTGTGTGAATTTCTTTCTAATGAAAGATGAAGGCCCTGTATCAGTAAAGCATTTAAGCACATACTTAACATTTGACTTAAGAAGCATGTGCAAATGTTAAGCATATGCTTAACTTCTTTACTGAATCAGAGCCTTAAGGTTGACCCCTGCATGTCCTTGAGACCTCCTCTGATGTGCTGAGCACGCTCAACTTTCACTAAAGCCAGTGGAAGATAAGGGCAATCTCAGATCAATGCAGATTTAGGTTCTATTAGCATTGCTTTCAATCAGATACTGAGAGGGCCAATGTGCCTCAGTCATGATATATTTCGTAAGTCTGAGGTCTATCACTAGCCAATTACTTGCTGTTTCAGGTTGTTGCAATACTTTCATGATATGGACAAGTAGGACTAACGAACCCATGAGACTTTGAACCCATCATCTCTCAAGATTAGAAGCTCCTCCATTAATCTGTTCCCCATCCTAACTCTGGAGGTTGTTCAGACTTTCCTTTCAAGCTACTGGCATCTTAATGATTTGGGGGTACAACCAGTTCTCTGTCCCTTCCCCTGAACTAAATGAAAAATGAATTAAAGTTGGATTCTTTATAGGTTTGTTGAAAAATTGACATTAGCTTTACAATTAGATGTAATCAAGTTATGGTCATGTGCCCTGGGTGAAGTCTGCAATAAACTCGTAACAAGATAAAGAGACTTAGAGACTAGTACAGTTTGGCATGTAGCTAGAGCAGAAATGCCTTTTAACATAAAAATCTTGTCATCATGGCTGCACAGTTTCAGGCACATGTTTAATAACGTCACTCTTGGTGATTTTAATGCCTTACTTCCATTATAGGATATCAATGGTTTCATTGTTTTGTTCTGGGTTTGGCCTATTAACTTATACTACTAAATCACTGCACATTTTCAGGCTGTAAACAAATCGGATATAATGTTCAATTGCTTGATTGGGCACAGAATTAACTGCAGGAATCCTGGTTATATTTTACACCTGTGTTTATAGGGTTATAATGCATATGAAAATGTTGAAGGAAATAGTGAGTTGACAGCTGAAGAAATAAGAATATTTAAAAGGATGTCATAAAGACAGACATGACATGTGGGGACATCCTGTGCCCTCCCCTGCCAGATATCTCTGGCCACCTCTTGGCAGGACACTCAGCAGCGAGGAGGTAGCAACTCCCTCTGGTGGTGGCACTCACCATGTGTCTGTGCAGTGTAGTGAGGGAGGAAGCAGCAGATTGGCTGGCTGCGGGCTGAGCTGCCCCCCACTACATGGGGCTGCTTCTCCTTCCCCGCTGCCTGCTTTGCAGACCGCCCGGTGAGGTGAGTTAGGGAGGCATCTTTGAGATTGGGAAGAGGAGCTGCAAGGTGGTGCTCAGTGTCAGGCAGCTGAGGTGGAGCCCCATCCAGCCCCCGGAGTGACTTATCTCAGTTTCCCCGTCTGTAAAATAGGGATATGATTGAGAAGTCCCCTGTCAAAAGTACTTTGAGATCTACAGAACAAGTATGTCATATAAAGCCCTTATTCTGCAGCTGGCCCTTTGCATGTGGTCCTCTGGGGAATCCCAATGAAATCATTGAGAATCCCCATGGAACTAGTTGCAGGATTGAGGCCTGAGTGTTTTTCATTGTTATTGTAAAACCAAATAGACTGTGTGAAAGCTATTAACTAAAGTAAACTTTAGTTGACTGGCTAATTATAGATAGGAGGCTAATAACCATAACTTTTACAAGCAGTTGTTTCACTGAGTCACTCCTGAATGAGGTACAGGTCTCACCATTCAAAAGGAAAACATTTGCGAATAGTAACCACAGTTATTTCCTGTTCTACATTTAAGATACCAGGTTAAATACTATTGTGTGGTAATGGCTGCTGAATATGGACTTACAAAGGTAACCACTGACTCACCTATGTTTTGGAAAAGGGTTGTGCTATGAAGAGTAAAAGGTCATCAGGAAGTTAAAAGTTGTCACACTTAAGGCACTATGCAATCACTCACTATACTTCATGTTCCTTACTGAAAACTGGAATTAGCAGTTGTGTGGCTAATTAGATGCTATAATGCAGGCAATAAATAGCTTACCAGAATTTATATTGGCTAAACAAATTGGTTAGCCTAAACCCAGCCTCATTCCTCCGTGAAAATAACACATGGTGCCTCTGGTGGAAGGCATGGATGAATACATCCTATCACACTCAGGGATCTGAATCAGCCATTAGCAATTATTTTCAAAAACTCATGGAAGACAGGAGAGGTTCCAGGGGATGGGAAAATGGCAAACATATGCCAATCTATAAAAAGGGGATGTCACAGGGTGCACTCACCACAAGTGACACCTCCTCCTGGTCACTTCCAGGTGCTGCACCCTCCTCTGGCAGTCTCTCCATCCATCTTCTTCTCTCATCCTGTGGCCCCTCTCACTCCAGGAGCTGCAGCTCCCTTTTCATGACTTGGCCCTCTGACAGGTGTGACGTTCCCCTCTGGACTAGAATATCGCTGTGTCACCCCAATCCCCCCACTCCTTGGCCTGTCTTTCCCTTGCCCCACTGTGTGAACCCCCCACTGCTGGGTCAGCCCACGCACAGCCTCCTGCAAACAAGTGGTCCCTGTTTTAGTGAATGAGCTCTTCTGGCCAGCCACTCATGGGATTATGCAATGGTGTGACCCTCCAGCCACTAGCCCCAGTCCCAGGTGCAACCCTAGGAACTGCCGTCTTACAGAGTTCCGTGCTGCCCACTGGATTCTGCAAGCTCATTGGTTAGTCAATTTATCAAAGAAATTGATATGCACCAGCTCTGTCACTTTAAATGAGGTCTCTACATATACTCAGACCACATGCACTGCTTTAGATAAAAAGGATTGGTCCTGGGTCTGGTTCCGTTCATAAATTATTTAGAAAGTGGCATAGAGAGTACACTCATAATGTTTGCAGATGTTACCAAACTGGAAGGGGTTTCAAGTGCTTTGGAGGATAGGATTAAAATTCAAAATGATCTGGACAAACTGGAGAAATGATATGAAGTAAATAGGATGAAATTCAATAAGGACAAATGCAAAGTACTCTACTTAGGAAGGAACAATCAATTGCACACATACAAAATGGGAAATGACTGCCTAAGAAGGAGTGCTGCAGAAAGGGATCTGGGGGGTATAGTGGATCACAAGATAAATATGAATCCACAGTTGCAAAAAAGTGAACATCATTCTGGGATGTATTAGCAGAAGTGTTGTAAGCAAGACCCTAGAAGTAATACTTCCCCTCTACTCTGTGCTGATAAGGCCTCAGCAGGAGTACTGTGTCCAGTTCTGGGTGCCACATTTCAGGAAAGATGTGGACAAACTGGAGAAAGTCCAGAGGAGAGCAACAAAAATGATTAAAGGTCTAGAAAACATGAACTATCAGGAAAGATTGAAAAAATTGGGTTTATTTAGTCTGAAGAAGAGAAGACTGGGGAGAGGGAAGGGGGGACACGATAATAGTTTTTAAGTACATTAAAGGTTGTTATAAGGAGGAGAGTGAAAAATTGTTTTCCTTAACCTCTGAGGCTAAGACAAGAAGCAATGGGCTTAAATTGCAGCAAGGGAGGTTTCAGTTGGACATTAGGAAAAACTTCCTAACTGTAGGAGTAGTTAAGCACTGGAACAAATTGCCTAGGGAGGTTGTGAAATCTCCCTCATTGGAGGTTTTTAAGGCCAGGTTAGACAAACACCTATCAGGAATGATCTAGTTATTATTTAGTCCTGCCTTGAGTGCGGGGGAGTGGAGTAGATGACCTATTGAGATTCCTTCCAGTCCTACACTTCTATGAGTCTATGGAGTACTGAAGGACACTGTAAGACACTGACCACCAGGATCAGTAAGATATACTAGAAATGACGGCCACATGTGCTGTGAGATATAACAACTAAACCTTTCACCAGCTCTGAGAATTGGTGGCAATTCTGGAAGTATGGGAAAGGTTCAGAACAAAATGTGGGCTTTCTCCATAATGCACAGGGCTGAGCAAAATGAGGGGTGAGTAAGAAAACCCTTATGTATTAGATGGTGGGTGTAGAATTCCTGGCTGTATAGAACGTGCTCTAGATAACTAATATTCCTGCTGAAGCAGGCTTCCAACTTTGTAATTCATTGAAGCACAGGTCAGCAAACTGAGTAGTTCAGACAATGCTGATAAAACAGCAGCCAAAGGTGCCCCCACCTGCAGCTGTAGAGCCCACTGATTCCAGTGTGATGTTTGCTGCTCATACTCTCTTACTGCATAATGTGGAGAATGAGCTGTGTCCTGCAGAGAGAGCTCCGGTGGTGATAACTGGAGCCCCCTGAGTAATAAGAAGTTTATCCCAGAATTGAAGCCTTGATAGAGCACAATTCGGGGGTTTTGGGTTGTTTTTTTATGTTTTTGGGGTTTTTTTACATATTTAACTGGAAATCTCCATCCACTATTCTCTGAACTCATGCAGCAAGTTCACATGTGTTCTAAACTCACTGTTCATTCCATGACCCCTCTCTATAGCACTGAACCTACCCAGTTGCCTACCCAGGCATAGGAGCATTGGGCAGGTATGAGTTATGGGAGTGTGTGACAGAATACATCCCTGTGTTCACACCCTATGCACTGTTATAATAATCTTCGTACAAAGTATATCTTGTAAGGTGCCATATGAAAACTCATAAGTTTCTGGTCAGTATTGTCCTGGTAAAATATGTGTGGCAACTTTGTATGTGAAGTTATAAGATTCCCCTCTATGGTGGTGTTAACACATGTTCCAAAACCCAGAATCCTGCCCAAACAGAAGCTGGCAAACAGGTCTGTCCTAAACACACTCTGTTTAGTTTGCATTTAAGCAGTAAATAGAGTCAGCAAGCAGGAAGGGAAGACAAAAGAAGTTCCAAGATGTGAAAAAACAGCAGGGAATATCCTTCCACATAGACATCTTGGCTCCTGCACTTCACAGCTGGAAATGTTTTTCAGGAGGGGGAATGAAACTGTAAACAAGAGGGACAAACACTCCAAGGCACTTCTCTCTCTCTCTCTCCCTGCCTGTTGTATTCACTGCACCTGAAGAGACAATGGAATCAGTCATTGGGCTCTGGGGGAGGTGTCCTGACCTGAGAATTTGTTCAGTAGTGGGCTGAAGCATGTGGTGAGAAACTGTGCTTGACTCTGATATAGTTTGTTAAGTTAGGCATTAGTAAACATCTTATCTTGATTTTTCTTGTAATCATTTCTGACTTTTATGCCTCATTACTTTCACTCACTTAAAATCTCTCTCTCTGTAGTTAATAAATTTGTTTTTTTGTTTTATCTACTCCAGTGTGTTCAAGTTGAAGTGTGTGGATAGCTCCATTTAGGGTAGCATATTATTCCCTTAATAAATGCATACTGTCCAGGAGAGGGCTAGGTAATACACGACATAAGTTTCTGGGGGGCAAATCTGAGACCGGGAGTGTGTTGGGCTCATCCTGTAGTGATTTTTAAGGCTGGCTGGCTGCAACACACACACACACATAGCTGGGAGAGACTTATATGCTGGAGGCTGTTTGTGAGCAGTCCAGGTTGGAAACTACAGCAGCAAAGGATTGTAAAGGGCCCCCCTGGTTACAGGGCAGGAGTGACACAGCTACTCATTAGTCTGGATTGTACACTGGTATGTCACAGTGGTCCTGTGAGTAGAGTTTATGTAGAGCTTGTTTTTGTCAGTGGGGTTTACACTTTAATCACTGATCTAGCAGTTTTACGTGAGTCCCAAGTGTGGTGACTGGAAACAGCCAAAGAGAAGTTACAGTTTGTTTTCTGTTTGCTTATTTTGGTTAAGGGAAATAGCTACAGTAAAGCAAAAATATGAGCACCAGCAAAACAACTGCGAAGCTAGAGCTGGCCAGTCTAGAGAAAGAAGAAAGAGACAAAGAACATAAATACCAAAGGTGGCGAGCAGAACAGCAGCAGTGGGTAGCTGCCCACCACTGAGCCCTAGAAACTGAGAAGTAAACAATGGAGAGGGAAGCAGCTGCCCACAAGCAAGCCATGGAGCTGAAAGAGAAGGAGGCCTTGGAGAAGGAGCAGAAGTATAATCTGGACATGACAGAAAAAAATGGACAGATCCCAGAGTCACCAGTCTCTCTCTCCATTCAAGGAACTCTCAGCTAGGACAAGTTGGGTCCTGGATAGAACGAATCAGACTGCACTGAAGATTGCCTTACCACTTCTGAAAGGCTATGTGAGGCTCGTAATATTTCTGAGGACAAGAAAGTCCCCACTCTGATTGCAAATCTCTCTGGTAAAGCTCTGAATGTATTTAATGAAATGCTGACTGAGGAAGCTTTGATATTCTGAATTTAAAAATGCTGTTTTGCAAAGGGTTCAAATCACTCCTGAAGTGTATACATTGAAATTTAGAAATCTCAAGAAAAGTACTGGTGTGAGTCACAGCAAATATGTCTATAAAATGTGTGACCTAATGAGAAAATGGAGAAAGGGGAAGGGAGGGCTGAGGATTTTCACCAATTTTTTTCTCTCTTTGTTCAAGAACATTTCCTAAGTATATGCATTGAAGATGTTAGGAATATTTTATGAAATAAATCTTTCAAATCTGTGCAAGAAATGGCCACCCTTGCTGATTCTTTTGTGCAAGTCCAGATGTCCAATGAGCACAAACCTCCTGTGAAGGAGGAGTGTCCATGAAGGTTTTTCCAGTGTAACTCCTCTGAACACCTAAGAAAATCAATGTCCTGAGCTAAAAGAAACTAAGCCCCATCCAACCCATATTAATGCAGCTGCTCCTAACACCCCCAGGTTATATGATGACTTTGGTGAGAACTGAGCCTAAGAGGGAAGATATGGAATTCAGCTTCCGGCAGTGTGAGGACATAAAATTCCTGTACCATTAGCCAAGGTGTCTGTGGAATGGGAAGGTTTAGAAGGGGTCTTGACAGGATGGGTGCTGGGTAGAAGCCTCATTGAAATGCTTGTTGGGAATGATATCTTGCATATGGCTAAGGCTATTAAAGTGGCAACCTGTAGCAAAAGGGAATATTGTGCTGGAATCCCAGTCAGGAGTAGTAAAGTCCCAGAAACTGCTGAGGGAGGAAGGGAAGGCCTCTCTAACCCTTCTGCAGCAGAAGAAAAAGTGTGTGGGAGGGGCTGAGGCTAGCTCCTGCATGGCAGAGAAAAGCAGCCTGCCCTCAGGATCAGGGGGGAGGAGATGACTCCTGTGACTGAAGAAGCAGTCCTCCATACCGGCTGCCAGCATTTTGCATTTGAACAAAGGACAGATCCCACTCTAGAAAGCATAAGAGAGTGTGTCCTAGACTAGAAGAGGGCCCAAGAAGGGAAAATGGGGAGAGGTTTTGAAGAAGATGGAGATTGTATAGGGAGGCTCCTATGGGGGAAAAAAACAAAGCTCTGAATAACCCTATAAGCAGTTGGTTGTGCCCATCCAGCACCGTGTTGTTAGCCCATGACTGTCCTTTTGCTGGTTACTTGGTGGCACAGAGAACCTATGACAGGTTAAAGAAAAATTTCTACTGGCCAGAATGCAGAATGATGTGAGGAATTATTGCAGGTCTTGTGAATTATGTCAAATAAGGAAAAGACACACAGGACCCCAGAAAGTTCCCTTGCCTGTAATACAAAAGGCATTTCTGAGGGTAGCAATGGTCATTGTGGGCCCTATGCCATGTCCCACTTGAAGGAGGAAGAAATATATCTTGGTGGTGGTGGATTTTGCCACTAGATATCCTGAAGCAGAATTTGTGGCAAGAGCCCTTTTCACTATCTTTAACAGAGTGGGTTTCCCTAAAGAGACTTTATGTGACTGTAGATCAAACTTCATGTCTCAGCTGTTGTTGGTGGAGGCAATCTCTCATGATCCAGGATGATCTCTTTCACAGGTTTCATTTTATGTGGGTCCTTTGGTGACTGAGAAGTCCGATTCTTGACCCGCAGACTCGTTGGCAGAGATTGCAGATTGTGTTGGAAGGCAGGGGTGGGCCCCGACTGCTACATGACAGTTGTCTGTTCTTTCTTTTCTGGCATTTTTCTGAGATCAAGGTGAGGCTATTTCCCTCAAAAATGGTTATTCCTTCTCTATGAACTGAGCTATGGAAGTTAAGTGGGGTGAAACAACTAAGGGCTATCTCATATCACGCAGTAACAAGCAGTTTGAAGAAGAGATTCAATGGGACTTTAAAATCTATGCTGGAAATGTATGCAAATAAAAGGTTCAAGGGTGGGATTTATTATTACCATATTTTCTGTTTACTTATAGGGATGTAACCTCAAGAATCAAAGAGGTTCTCACCATTTGATCTCATATGGAAGGAAAGTGAAGAGACCCTTAGATCTCATCAGACACTCCTAGGAAGGGGACATTGAGGCAGGGGAAGAGCCAGTAACTGAATATGTACAAACATATGTATACATTCAGGAGAGAATTAAAAGACATGATGGGTATTGTGCAAACTAATCTCAAAGACATTACGAACAAAAGGCATAGTTGGTAAACATGCTTGTAAATGCTCTTTTGAAATAAACTTAGTGTTGGTATTATGCCCTGTGGAAAAGTATAAAATGCAAAATTCTTGGGAAAGGACTCTTTGAGGTAATAAAAGTGGTAAATGAAGATACATATCATGTTAAAAAGCCTCATGGTAATGCTGTCCCATAGCTAGCATATGTAAACAGACCTAAAGCATATCAGAGCCAGGAAGCCATGGTAAACATTATCTGCTGTATAGAAGTGGCACACCACCTCATTGATTTGATGGGTGAATGCCAAATTGACTCATCTCTGGAAAGCACTGATATCTGCAGTGTGTTGACACCTGTTGAAAGAGCAGAGGTGGTGTTTGTGCTGCAAGAACACAAAGAAGTGTTTTCTAACAAGCCAGAAAAGACATTCTTGATGACTCATAAAATCATTATGGAAGGAATATAGCCACCTCCCAGCAGACCCTCCAGATCCAATGGCAAGGTACAGAAACAAACTCGTATAGAAATAAAAAGCATGTTAGACCTGGGAGTAATTAAAGTGTCTGAAAGCTCTTGGGCATCACCTGTGGTCTCGGTCCCTAAGAAAGAAAACACTGTAAGATTTAGTGTTGATCATAGAAAAATCAGTGTTGTCACAGTACTAGATGTGTATCCCATGTCTAGAACTGATGTTATGCTGAGCATTTTAAGCAAAGTTAAATATCTCAGCTCTTTTGATTTAACTAGAGGATAGTGGCAAGTTCACTTAGATAAGGATGCACAGAAAATAATCCGCTTTCATCATTGATGTGGGACCCTATGAGCTCACAATGTTACCATTTGGGTTCATTAATGCAGGAACCACTTTTTAGAGGCTGGTCAAGCAAGTATTAAATGGTTTACAGAGCTTTGCAAGGGCGTATGCGGCGACATCGCAATGTTTAGCAACACTTGGGCTGGTCACACCGAACACTTAAGATTGTGCTGTCAAAGCTCAAAGTGGCAAGCCTAATCATAAAAGCCTGTGAGTGTAAAATTGGAGCATCCAGAGCTCCTTATTTATAAGACTGAGTAGAGGGAGGTCAAATATTCCCTAATCCCTTAAAAGTTGAAGCCATTGTAAATTGGCCCGTACCCAAAACCAAAAAACAGGTCCAATCTTGCACAGGTCTGGTAAACTATTACAGAAGATTTGTGTGTGGGTTCAGTGACATTGTATCTGCAATCACAGACCTATGTATAAAGACAAGGCCTGACCAGCTGCTTCAAGGTCATCCAGTGGCTAACCCTACTGCAGCTTTGTAAAGTGGGAGGTATGACAGAGTACACACTATTGTACAAAGTATGCCTTGTAAGGGACCATATGAAAATTCATAAGTTGCTGGTCAGTAATGTTCCGGTAAAATATGTGTGACAACATTGAATGTGGAGTTATAAGATTCCCCTCTATGGTGTTATTAATGCATGTTCCAAATCCTCCAACCCTGCCCAAACAGAAGTTGGCACGCAGAACTGTCCTAAACAAATAAATATGTGCGCAGTTTAATTTGCATTTAAGCAATAAACAGTTATCAAGCAGGAAAGGAAGACAAAGGAAGTTCAAAGAGGTGAAAAATCTCTATTGATTACTTGATGATTGACTGTTCTATTCATTCCCTCTGAAATAACCTGGCACTGACCACTGTCAGAGCGGTGAAATTGATAAGAAAGCCCCTGGGAGAGGTGAGCAGCTGGACCCTGTCTCTGGGCTGGAAGTGGGGTGAGATGCCCAGACTGCTGCAATGAATGAGGAAAGATGAGGAATTTTATAAGGTTAGAGGTGGTCAAAATCTGTATCAGTGTTTTTCAATTAAGTGAAAATCTTACTCCCCACTTCCACCCCCTTGGGGATAGAAAAGGATGGATGAAACACACAGTCCACATCCCATTTCTTAAAAATAAAAACAAAGGAATATTACTGGGGGGATGGAGGGTATCGGAACATTCCATGAAAACTTTTCACTTCATTCAGAATTTTCTTACTGAAAATTTTCATGGAAAAAGTCTCACCTTTTTCTGCAATCAACTCTATGTATTCTACATACATGCTCTCCCTTATACCCACATAAAATGAAAGCACAGAGGTATGGTACAAGCTAGAGGTACATGAGATTGCAGTGGATGGGTAGTGCTTGTTGTGTGTGTACTTTTATGTGTAGTTCATAGATTCATAGCTTTAAAGCCAGCAGGGACCATTAGACCAACTAGCCTGAGTTTCTATATACCGTAGAATTTCACTCAGCTATCCTTGTACTGAGCCCACTGACATGTTTGACTAAAGCATATCTTCCAGAAAGGCATCCAGTCTTGATATGAAAATAGCAAGAGATGGAATAGAGGGGAATTCTGTATGAACATTCTAAAAACAATAAAGTGTAATGGGCTTATTTGGAAAATCAGTTTTTGTGAGCCTGTAGAAAACTGCTGTGTGCTTATGAGCTGTCCTTTATAGTAGAGATCCCTTATCCAAACATGAGGCTATACAAGCCATTTAAAAATTATTTAACATCGTGTCCAGAGCATCATGCTGACTGGAGAGAATAAAGACATTGTCCCTGCCCTGAGAAGCTTGCTATCTAGGGGACTCAACTCTCCAGGTGCTGAGTGTGCTGCCCCCAGTTCAACAAAGAACTTGTGCTTTGCTAAGTTGGAGTAATGCACTCAACACCTTGTGGGAGCCATTCCCTAGGATTCTCCTCCTGCAAACTTTGTATTACTGGGTGTAGTTCTTTCTATCCGGAGTTGCTTTCAGTGTGGCTCCTGGTAGAAAGGACTCTGTGTGGGCAGGACCCAAGCATCATTTTTTCGGGCCCAGTACAAACTTGTAACATGGGCCCCCTCCCACACACATACCACAATCCCTCATCCCATACATGCAATCTCATGAGCCACGAAAAATGTTTTCCTAATGGTAATGGGGGTTGCAGCCTGGGCCAGGCACCCCAGGGCTTCCAGGTCCTGGTAAAGTGTACCCTTCCCCCTCTTGTGGGAGCCCTGTGTGTGGGATCTCTACAGGATCATGCTCTAGGTTAGTCTCAACATGACACAAAGAGAGACAAAATCAGTCAGGGGGAGGGAGATTTCATACAACATAAAGAGAGTGACACTGTGTTGGCTCCTTTATTATATTTTTACATTTAGATTTAGCAGGGTGAGGGAGTGTGTCATAAACCCTTTCAGTAAATTATATTACTCTGAAAAACAAACATAGTTAATCTATGGTCTGGCCACAGCAGCCCTCAACTGGATGTAGCTTTAAAAAAATCAGAACTCAGTCAGGGGCAGAGACTTAATAGGATCATTATCACCACTCATGCAGCAAAACAGCCGGATGCTGGCTGTAACTGGCTAGCTGAGAATTCCCTTGGTGGAGGGAGAACTGTGAGCTGCTATATAGTTCCATGGCATACAGTTTCTAAAGGGAGTAAGTTAGGGTATGTTTACACTGCAGTTAGGCACTCACAGCTACCCCATGCCCACTGACTCAGGTTCGGGCTAGAGTGTTATTTAATTGTAGTGTAAACATTCTGGCTCCGACAGGGTCCCAGATCTCGGCCTGCAGCCCAAGACAGAACATCTACACCTCAATTAAACAGCCCCTTAGCCCGAGCCCCGTGAGCCTGAGTCAACTGGTCCAAGCCAGCCCTGGGTGTCTTAACTGCAGTGTAGACACTAGAGCACTCTAAGCGCTGCTCTAACTCATGCTAGGGCATACTGGCATTCAGAATCAGGGAGCTGTAACCCTCTTCTGTGCTACATGGACCTCGGAAACAGGAGAGAATCTGCCCCCACACAGTTTTTACACCTAATTCCAGTTGCCTGGTTAAAATCAGTGGGAGTTCCCTCTAATGACAAGAGTAATTTGGGAAATACTCCTCCTGTAGGTCTTTTGCCTCCTTGAAAAAGGAAGGGTGGAGAGCAGCTATTGTTGCTAGCTGCCCTGCTGTAATTCCCATATTTCAATAACTGTTGAATAAAATAGCCTGTTGAAACTAGATGTTACGCTGTTTTCATTTGAAATGACTACTGCTGCTTCTGCCATGGGCAGTGTGTAAAGGCTACTCTAGAGATAGGGGTTATATTAATCTTTTACCTACATTGGGAACAACATGGTCTCCAGATATGTAGGAGAATTACAAGGGCAATTGCTAGGATTTTTCTAGGCAATGACACATTTGTGTGTGTAAATGAGGAGGGAAATGATTAAGCAACACTAATTGTCAAGGTAGTGAAGGATAAATTATTAACCATCACTGTTTAGAGGCAACGTGCTCTGAAAATACCTCGACTACAACCTGCCTGTCCTTTACTATGGCTGGCCAAAAATATCAATGGAAAACAGAAAATAACTGTTTTAAAAATATTTAATGAATCTTCCTTTTTGTTCACTGATCAGCTCTACCCACGGCTTTACAATGAATGCAGGAATGCACTGTATATAAAAAGCTTGAGCATCTCGGAGCAACCTCAACTCTCAGTGAAATGAATGAAAGTTGAAAGTGCTCAACACCATACAGGAGTGGGTCCTTTAGTGCAATTTTTTTTCAGTTTTCCACTGACATTTTTGGGCAACTGTAGTAATGACAGGAGCCAAATAACACTGCTCAGACATAGATCTACTCTGGCTGCTGTGAAAGAGCTTGCAGGATGTAGTCATAGCTTGTTTCCTCTGAATAGTTATGGTTACAGGGTGCACAGGAAATGAATATAAGTATTTGATGGGTCAAATCATGCTCGACAAATGGAGCCCCTGGATGTGATACCATTGTCATTTTTTCCATATTCACCATTTTAAACTTTCTGCATCTGACCTAGTAAACTTTACATTGACTTCTCAGGATTTCTGGTTCACAGGTTGCTGTCAGGAAAGATACTCTATTCTGTGGTTTAAGGACTCAATCAAGCAAGGTGCTAAAGTGCTCTAGTCTTAATCTAGCAAAGCATTTAAGCACGTTTAATTTTAAGCAAGCAGGTAGTTCCATTGATTTCCATGGGTTTACTGCTCATGTTTAAAACTAAGCACATTCTTAAATGCTTGATTGGCTTCACACCAGAATGCTTAGCAACTGCAGGATCAACATTGGATTTATCAATCAGAGGCCAGATTTCCAAAGAGGCTAGATGCACATGCAACAGCAACATTTGTATCTGCAAACAAGTACTAGTGTGAACTTAGATATTAACTGGCTTGCCAACTAGCTGACTTGTCACAAATTTCCTGTGCACTCTGTGCAGCACGAGACAGATTCTGCTCCCATTGATGTCAATGGCAAAACCTACACTAATTTCAGTGGTGCTGGCTCAGCAATTAAATATATAGTTAAAAGTTACTTTTTAAATAAGTTGTCCCTTTTGGTATTCTTGTTTGCATTCTGCTTGAGAGGTGGTACATCATTACAGCACTTTAAGTAACTAGCCAAGAGATCAATATAGAGTATTGAATATAGACATTGAAGAGCTTTTCAAAGGCACAAAGGGGACTTAGCATCCCAACGCTCACTGAAAACCCATGAACCCCAGAGAGATCACTCTGGAATTCTGCCATTCAGTGCCTTCATTATTTTCTCTTTCTCTCTCTCATGCTAACTCACAAAAGAGTTACTTTTGCTTTATTTGTTTGGCTTTATCATGTTTCTTGGCAGCAGCTGTGTTCATTGGTCTCTGAGGTTTTCAAATTGCAATAAGGCCTGCTTTACTGCATAGTATCTCTTGTTGGAAATAGTTGTCATTTTCTTTAACAAAACTAATACAATGTATACTTTGGCCCATATCAAGAGGAACTAATATATAAGAAATACTGTAGTAAAGCTGTGAAATTGTTGCATAACTCTCAGGAAGAAATGCCACCTTTTAAAGGTGTGAGTCAGACTATAGTTCTTCAAGAGCAGCATTTTTGTTCACACTAGTTAATCCTTTCAGATTAAACAAAACTATAATTTTAATCTTAGTAAGTGGTATATAATAGA
Source organism: Emydura macquarii macquarii (assembly GCF_026122565.2). NCBI lineage: Eukaryota > Metazoa > Chordata > Testudines > Chelidae > Emydura > Emydura macquarii. The sequence goes on from NW_027133199.1 coordinate 6,428,048, forward strand.
ACCTCTGAAGGACACTAGATCATATGCCTTGCAAAATCTGGGCCAATAAGAGGACAAGCTAAGAGCTAAATGCTTTATGACATCAGGCGGAGAATTACTGAGACTGCTTCTTCCCTTTGAATTGCTAACCTGGCATCACCTAATCATCTTCATCATTTGAATTAGTTTTGAGACAATGACATGAGCCTTCCTTTAAATGCAGGTGGCCCCTGATGGACAGGTTGATTATGCCTTTATATTCTTCTGCATCAGCTGTGGCTTTATGTTAAAGGGAATAAAATAATGTCCTTGAGGGTTTTTTTTTTTAAATCTTTAAAAATAAAATCTGTAATCAGAAATGAAGTCCCCAGACTTTCCTGAATTGAAAATTAGTTTATGTTATGGATGAATAGTTTGTATGAGGTTTTTTATTTGTCTTTAGCCAAGCTATCTAAAGTACTTCCTATGGTCCCCCATTACCATAGCATCTAAAAGCCCCACAGTCTTAATGTATTTGTCTTTATAGGAAAATACTATTATCTTAATTGTGCAGATTGGGAATTGAGGCACAGAAACTGAGTAACTTCCAAAGTCACTCAGGAAGTCTGTGAGAGAGAAGCCGTGCATTTACTGGATCTGTGTGGAGACTAGCAAATTTTGATCCCTAAGTGAGCAAAACTGACATATAGGAGTGCTTAGAGCCAAATTACAGCAGCAGTAAAGATCAGGCTGTATCTGATTCAAACATGGATACTTAATAACTGCTTCATTTTGAGCAGATTTCACTGAAAGAGATGCATTTAGACACATTCCAGATTCTTGTACAAAGATGCTCACAATTATTTTTGATATTTAAGACCAACTAGTAGATGAGGGTACTTAACAAAGCATTGTAAAAGTTGTTAGAGCATAACATGATTATACTTCCTGGCAGTGAGTATTCTTATGCTTCTGGGCATGGAGTAGAAAATTGACAAGGAGAGTTAATTTTACATGGAGAATGAATTACTCATAAGAGGTTTCTCTGGGTCAGACTTCAAGAACAACATTTCCTTGGTAGGGCAGGAGAAGTCTGAACTGCTTCCGCTTGGGCTGTACCTATAGTACTGGACTCTGTTCTGTGGATAAACAGAACTATTAATCTAGCACTTTTCACAAGCAACATTTTCATTAACAAAGAAAACAAACATTCAGTTTTTTCCATATTGTCATTATTCTGGGCACTGTACACAAAGGAGAAGGGGTGTTTAGACTGAAACAAGACATGGAATTAGGGAAGGTTATTGCATTGGACCAGGTCACAATAAATCTGGGTTCATTTCCTGGCTCTGTCTTATTTACCCTTGTTCTGAATTCCTTCATAAACTAAGAATATTTTGAGGGGAAAGGTCCCAGGGAAGCTCTTATTTTCATTATCGCTAAAAATGTATTTGAAAGTTAGCCTTTCTTGGCTGCTGCTTTGTTCTCTGAATGTGAGTAAATGAACAATCCCATGAACTACAGTTCTTGGATCATCTCTATCGGTTTTCTATCAAACACATGGGAGTGAGTACCCTGCAAAGTGAATGAATGAGAACATGTCACCACCTGACCTCTTCCACTTCCACAAAAACAGAACTCTGACCACTTCCACTGATGGTTATATTTATATCCGTTTATCATAGCACCTGCTGTACCTTCAGGTCTGAATGGAAGAAGTGACCCTACTGGGCCAGCTTTTTCTGACCACATGCTCTATTCTTCAGGTCCCAAAGAAACTTCAACTTTGACTAGGCAGTTTAGAGATAGAATAGTTTTGCTGCAGTTCTCTAAAAGTAAAAGGAGATTTTGCCTTGCCTTTTTCCTTCCAATAGTATCATCATCCCAATCACAAGACCCCTTTTGGAGTCTGAGAATGCCAATCTGCATTTTCATTCTCAGACCACTCCTCTTGCACCAGTTAGAAAATGAAGAGTGAAATCTTGCTTGGGTCAGAAATTATGGAGACAGAAATAAAAGAAGGAAAGCAGAGATGTGGATTAGGGATGGGAATGAATACAGTGACAGAAAAGAGATGATGGGATGGAGTGGGGTACACTGCCAAGTGAGAGCTGTAATTGTTAGATATGGTGTTCATAAACACAGCATTTCGATGCCTCAGTGGGAGATGATTTAGCAGCCTCTTGAATAAATGGAAGTATCCATTAAGATCTTTTGCTGAATCATGAATGTATTTTGAAGAAGTTCCATAATTCACAGGCTTTTTCAATACTGCTTCTTTGAGTGATTCTTTTTCCATTAAAAGAATTGAAGCTATTACATTTTATATTCAGGCAGAGGGAGAGGCACAAGGTCTATGATGGGAACATAGGAATTGCTAGATAGGATATTGAACATGTTGATCCTATCTCTTTCAGTGGCAAGTAGCAAGTGCTTCAGAATGTGTACTCACTTCCCCCAAATAAAATGCAGAGTGCAATAGCATCTGTGCAGAAGTTTCCTCATGACCTCAGATAGTGGCTGGCTTATAGACTGAAGCATGAGGGCATCTGTGGATTACACAAATTGCTATCTCAGATAGTGCAGCTGCAAATTATATTCTTATTATTCAACCAAATCTTACTAGACACACAAACAAAACTTTCATTTTAACAGATTCAAGGGGGGGAGGGGTAATGTCTGTTATTGGAGCAACTTCTGTTGATGAGAGAGACAAGCTTTCAAGCCAAAGAGAGCTCTTCTTTAGGTCTGGGAAAGGAACACCCAGCATCACAGCAAAATGCAAGGTGGAACAGACTGTTTGGCATAAATAGCAATCTATTCCATTTTACACGTTGCTGTGATGCTGAGAGTTCTTTTCCCAGTCCTGAAGAAGAGCTCTAGTGTCTCTCTCACCAACAGAGGTTGGTCCAATAAGAGATATTACCTCACCCACCTTATTTCTCTAACATCCTGGGACTGACATGGCTACAACTACACTGCATTTTTATAGATTGTTCATATTCAAATTACAAAGCTGCATACCAAACTTTTAGAGCCCAATAACTTATTAAAATAAAAACTAATTCTGGGGAAAGAAGCCAAGATCCAGTAAAAGCCAGTCCAGAGACAATCATAGAACCATACCGGATTAGGGTTGAAAGGGACCTCAGGAAGTCATCTAGTCCAACCCCTTACTCAAAGCAGGACCAACCCCAAATAAATTGTCCCAGCCAGGGCTTTGTCAAGCCACACCTTAAAAACCTCTAAAGATGGAGATTCCATCACCTCCCTAGGTAACCCATTCCAGTGCTTCACCACCCTCCTGGTGAAAAAGTTTTTCCTAATATCCAACCTAGACCTCCCCCACTGCAACTTGAGACCGTTGCTCCTTGTTGTGTCATCTACTACCACTAGACTACCACTGTCTAGCTGGCAACCGGTCACAAGCGGAGTTCCCCAGGGGTCGGTCCTGGGGCCGGTTTTGTTCAACATCTTTATTAATGATCTGGAGGATGGGGTAGATTGCACCCTCAGCAAGTTTGCGGACGACACTAAGCTGGGGGAGTGGTAGATACCCTGCAAGGTAGGGATAGGATACAGAGTGACCTAAACAAACTGGAGGATTGGGCCAAAAGAAATCTAATGAGGTTCAACAAAGAAAAGTGCAGAGTCCTCCACTTAGGAAGAAAGAATCCCATGCACAGCTATAGACTGGGGACCGACGAGCTGGGCAGCAGCTCTGCAGAAAAGGACCTGGGGGTAACAGTGGATAAAAAGCTGGATGAGTCAGCAGTGTGCCCTGGTTGGCAAGAAGGCCAATGGCATATTGGGCTGCATTAGGAGGGGCATTGCTAGCAGGTCACGGGAAGTGATTATTCCCCTCTATTCGGCATTGGTGAGGCCGCATTTAGAATATTGTGTCCAGTTTTGGGCCCCCCAATACAAAAAGGATGTGGACAAGTTGGAGAGAGTCCAGCGGAGGGCAACAAAAATGATTAGGGGGCTGGAGCACAGGACTTATGAGGAGAGGCTGAGGGAACTGGGCTTGTTTAGTCTGCAAAAGAGAAGAGTGAGGGGGGATTTGATAGCAGCCTTTAACTACCTGAAAGGGGGTTCTAGGGAGGATGGGGCTAGGATGTTCTCGGTGGTGGCAGATGACAGAACAAGGAGCAACGGTCTCAAGTTGCAGGGAGGGAGGTCTAGGTTGGACATTAGGAAAAAGTTTTTTACTAGGAGGGTGGTGAAGCACTGGAATGGGTTACCTAGGGAGGTGGTGGAATCTCCATCCTTAGACGTTTTTAAGCTGAGGCTTGACAAAGCCCTGGTTGGGATGATATAGCAGAGGTTAGTCCTGCTTTGAGCAGGGGGTTGGACTAGATGACCTCCTGAGGTCCCTTCCAACTCTAATATTCTATGATTCTATGATTCTAGAACAGCCTAGTTCCATCCTCCCTGGAACCTCCTTTCAGATAGTTAAAGGCTGCTATTAAATCCCCCCTCATTCTTCTCTTCTGCAGACTAAACAAGCCTAGTTCCCTCAGCCTCTCCTCACAAGTCCTGTGCTCCAGCCCCCTAATCGTTTTTGTTGCCCTCTGCTGGACTCTTTCCAATTTGTCCACATCCTTTCTGTAGTAGGGGGTCCAAAATTGGACCCAATACTCCAAATGTGGCCTCACCAGTGCTGAATAGAGGGGAATAATCACTTCCCTCCATCTGATGGCAATGCTTCTACTAATGCAGCCCAATATGCTGTTTGCCTTCTTGGCAACAAGGGCACACTGTTGACACAAATGGCAAATGCTTTTTCCTGGTGACTGTGAAACATGCTTTGCCTGGCTAGTCTCATATTGCTATATGCAGAGGAAGTGGACAAGTGCTTTTAGAAGAGAGTTAGTCAAATAATGCTTGTCAGACAAAATGTGATGTCCCCCCCCCGGTTTTGGTTTGCAAACCATTTGTGAGTCTGTCACATTAGCTGCTAATGTTTTTGGTATTCATGACTATTCAGCTCACCTTCCTCCCCTTAACCCTATTGCCCTCCACACAGACTCACAGTGTGGTGGGGTGATGGCTGGTTGGACAGGGTTTGCTGTGGCTTTCCTTGGCTAGATGCCCACCAGACCAATCATACAATCTGGCTCTGAAGAGCCCTCTTTATCAGTCACAAGGGAGGGAGCTGTCTCCTTGTGCACACACTTAGGCTGGGTTGGGAGAGGGGACAAAGGGTCATTCAGACTCTTCTGCTATGGCAGGAAGATTTTTCCTTTGCACCAGCCTGTGCACTGGGGGCCAGGGATTAGGCCAAGCAGTTGGTTCTCATCCTTGGAAGATTATATTGGCATATAATTGCTGAGTGCTTCTTGATGTGATGCTAACTATTGGTTTCCTTTTTTGTTCATGCTAAACCAGAATTGCATTCAGGTTCCATATTTTCCTCGACATCACGTCACAACTTTGGGGGAGGATATAGTTTTTGCAAGAGGGTAAATTTATTCAGCTGTTTGCACAGGCAAGGAAAGCAAGGAGGGCTATGTATTTCCCACAACTGTGGGATCCATAGGTAGCTGGGACTGAAAGGTTCCCAGGCTGAGATTTCCTGGAGTCTGTTCCAGCAGTGGCTTTTGGTGGGAGTGAAGTATAGCTTGGTGAAAGCCACATGTCTAGGATGGGTGGGCCTGATGGGATTTCTAGCCAGGTAACCATTTTGACTTTGGGATCTGTCTGTCAGGACAAAGGGTGGTTCATGTGCAGGCTGAGTAGCTACAACCACCTTTTGCAACAAGACTACATTCATGTCCCTCCTGCATGTGTTTACATTTGTGTGTGTTTGTTAAAAAGAGATGTGGCCACTGTGCCATAAACAATCCTTAACTTGGAAAGTGTCTTTGTGAGGATCCCTTGGGCAATTTACTTACTCGATGAGATGAAGAATTTTAAAACTATGTGTTATTCAGTTCGATTTGAGTATTTGCTGTTGATGATGTGACTGGTCATTTTGAATTGTTTCTGCCCAATCATATGTCAGTTGGAATAAAATGTTCTTAAAATCCTGTCTTAAAATAAATATTTTTCCCTGGTGTAATCCACCCAAGCCTTCAGGAGAGATTAAAAATGTATATGTAAAAGTGATGAATGAAATAGTTAACAACAAAATTAGAAATCCCAGCCTTTGACTTCCTTGACATAAACCTGAATGAAAGGTTTTTAATATTTTTTGACCAATGACTAGATGTAGGGACCCTATTCCTGTTTGCTTTACTCACATTAACATTCCCCCTCTCTCCCCATTCAAGTCAACTAGACTAGTCATGAGCCAGATCATGTGACTTGTTGTGTACTCTCATGGTTGAGGTCAGGGTAACTCACAGGAAACTGTCAGCATCCTGCTTCATAGAATACCAGGGGCTTCATTTTCAGAGTCACTGGGAACCTCCCATTGATTTCCATTCTAGCGGTGGCTGTTCACTTTCTCTCACAGTCAGGTCCTGTAGAAGTCCAAGAAGGATTCAGCCCACTATGTGTGCACGTGTTTTTTTGTTTGTTTAAATAAATAACTACAAGTAAGTGCTTGCAACACAAGTGGAAAATGTCTAGCTTAGTAGTATTCTTGTCATGTAAACTGTGTGGGATACCATCTTGGCAACACTTATTTATTTTGGTCTATGTTTTATCACCGTTATAACACTTTTGCATATTCAGGAATGTATGAACTTGCTGGCTGAAGTCTGATTTGAAATCTCAGCAGTAATTAAATTTGCCTGATGCATAGTGATAAAGATCTAAGCAGGGGCATGTGCAAAGGGGCTGTGCACGCCCCTGGATCTAAGTTTATCACATAGCATACTTCCTATTATATTGGTAATGCCATAATGAAACACAAGCCCTATCAGATTGATTTTTAATACGTTTGTGAACTTAGCAGACCTTTGACCCTGGGATCATGAATCCATTTACTGATTCCATGTTTGCCTTTCAATAAAGACAATTCCAATTTTATTTTTAAAAAGGGCTATCATACAGGTGTGAATGCTATGGAACCTGCTGCAGTGAGAGAAAGCCCTTTTAAAAGGAACAACAAAATGTTCTGGGGGGGTGAGGAAGTGGTTTGTCTCCTTCCAGCAGCAGCAGCAGCAGCAGCAGCAGCAGCAGCAGCAATATAATAAAGACGGATAAAATAAATGGGCTTGGAGGAAAGAAGAGTGGAGGGAAAGGACAGTAATTTTCTTTGGTTTCTGGTGCTCAAATGTTTGCACCCCTTTGAGTTCCACTCAGAGTTTTGTGTTCAGATGAACCCAAACATTAGGTTGAAATCCTGGCCCCACTGAAGTCAGTGGCAAAACTTCAGTGCATAGGTGCTGGGACATGAGTGCGGGAGGTGCTGCTGCACTTCCAGCTTGAAGTGGTTTCCATTATAAACAGGGTTGACAGTTTGATTCAATGGCTCTCAGTGCCCCCACTATAAAAATGGTTCCAGCACCACTACTTCAATGGGGACAGGATTTCACCCTTGAAGTAAAACAGCTCCAACTACTGAGCTTAGAATGGCGTTCACTTCAAACTATAAATTGTTTCCTTAAACCCAGCGGTGGCCAATCCTGAGCCAAATTTCAATAAACATGGGCTAAATGTAGTAAGCAATCCAGAACCCAGCAGAGTTGTATTGTGTAGATTTTTATCATTTTAGAGGTTTACATTAGAGGGGTTGGCAACCCTAATATCATAGGCACTAACATGGTCTCCATTACTGTGGTATCTGTGTACCTCACAGTCCGTTGGGGGTGCTGCATGAAGTGGGGAAGTGCTATTATCTCCATTTTACAGATGGGAAGCTGAGGCACAGAGATACTGAGGCTATATCTACACTACAGACTTTACATCGGCACAGCTGTATCACTGAAGCTGTGCCGCTGTAAGATCTCCCGCGTAGTTGCTCTACGCTGATGGGAGAGAGCTCTCCCACCGACATAATTAAACCACCCCCAATGAGCAGCAGTTGCTATGGCAGTGGGAAAGCGTTTCCTGCCAACATAGCACTGTCCACATTGGCGCTTTTGTCGGTGAAACTTATGTTGGTCAGGGGTGTGGTTTTTTACATCCCTGATCGACAAAAGTTTTACCAACAAAAGTGCTAGTGTAGACAAAGCCTGAGTGACTTATCTGAGGTCATACAGGAAATCTGAGGGAGAGCAGGGACTTGAAACTGGGTCTTCTGAGTCTCTAGAACATCCTTAACCACTGTATCATCCCATCCATCCTTTCTCTGAAAGGCCCTCTACTAATTGTTAGCGTGCAAATAAACAGTAGCTAAAATGTGTAACATTAGAACACATAATGATTGGGTATCTCAGAACATGAGTTAATAGAAAACTTAGAGAATCACTAACTTACTATTCTTTCCTCTGTGTCAGTTTTGATCTAATGCCTCAGCATGGTATTATGAGACACTGCTGTTGGAGGTAGTGTCTTCTTGAGGAGCTGGATAGCAGAGATCAGCGATTAGCTGTGCGGTAGCAAGCCTAGTGTCCTGGCTACATCCCAACACTAGTATTGTCATTACATCTGCCTACTTAACTTCCTCCTGTGGTTTCAATGGATATTCATTTCCTGTCTGAAAATTCTGCAGCGTGTTTTACTGTGCATTGCTGAACAGCTGCTGCATTCTACTCTAGAAGTGGATTAAATTATCCTTGTCTGCAATTTTTACTTTAGGGCCTGAACTTCCTCCTGGGACTGCTCTTTATTTGTTAATAGTAGTGCCTAGAGGTCCCACCTAGACCAGAACCTCCTGGTACTAGGTGCTGTGTGAACAGATAGTAAAATACAGTCCCTGCCCTTACAGTTTTAAAGGAAAACATGTGCTTATGTCCATCCTATTCTGCATATCACTTAAGCATGTGTGCTTAACTTAAGGTGACCATTTTGGCCGGGACAGTCTATTTTTTTAAACCCTGTCCCGGCCGTCCCGACATTTTTAGCAAAACTGGACATTTATCCCATTTGCTCTTGCCAACTGATGATCAGTTGTTAACAGCAAATGGGACAAATACCCAGTTTTGCCATAAAAGTAGGGTGCAACCCCTAGTGGTGTATGGAGGAATGTTAAGGGGGTCAAGTAGCTGTGCTAGCCCTGCATGGGAGGGAGGGTTCAGGTGAGCAGCTTGGCCCAGCCCCGTGCGGGGCCGTGGGGGGGCTCAGTCCAGTCCCACGCAGCATCCCATTATCCCTTTGGGAAAATATGGTCCCCGTGGCTTAACATTAAACACATGCTTAAGTCCAAGTAACTTCAGTCAGTTTAGTGCTGCCTTTACTAGGAATGTTGTCCTGAACTAGACTGAGATGAGTAACTCAAGTCAGTAGCACTACTCCTAGGAGTAGTTTCACAGATCTAGGGCTGAAAGATGTTAGGGGAGACATTGCCAGCGTAGCAAACTGCCCAGGCCACTTCCAGTAACTGGAACACCAATTACCATACTGATTGCTAAAACCAACTAAGCTAGTAGGCCTTTGTGGCAGCCTTAGCATAACCAGGCAGGCCAGGAGAGAAGAGGGTTACCCATAAGAAGTGAGCATGATCCTGTTGCCTTTCTTGTTAATGCTTTCTTTGAAACTGCTGAAGTCTGTGTGTTTAAAAAAGCCAGGAAATCTTGCTCTATCTTTGGACTGCTCTGGTGTGGAAATTCAGCTGCAGAACTAACTGCTTAAAAGTGCTTGCTTAATGGTTTTTCTTTGATTGACATGTTGTTGATGTAATTGTAGCACTTACTAACATAAAAGGCGTAGACAGGTGTGAGGAATTCGGATTTGACCTTCTGGACATCTCTTGGAATCCCCAGTGACAAGAGGATAGCTGGCCACTTAAACCTTATCGTTTGAGCACTAAAGACACCTCTAGACTATGGATAACTATTGTTTGGGGCCGCTCTAATCTTTTACATATCTGTGTGTGCTTGTGATCTAATAAAATAGTAAGTTTGGATGAAAGCACTGTGGGTTAGTGCCAGTCTTTAATCAGACAGATGTGCTGTATCTCCCTTTCATTTTCTCCTGAGACCACCTTGCAAAGTGTACAGTTACCCCGAGCTTTGGATTCAGAGAACCCTGGTAACAAAGAGACCATTGTGATCTTCTAGTCTGACCTTCTGTATAACAGACGCCACAGAACTTCCCCTGAATTAATTCTTCTTTGAACTAGAGCATACCTTTTAGAAAAAGCATCTAAATTTTATTTAAACATTTCTAGTGAAGGAGAATCCACCACTACCTTGGTAAATTGTTCCAATGATTAATTACCCTCACTGTTTAAAAAATTATGCCTTATTTCCATTCTGAATTTGTCTAACTTCACCTTCCAGCCATTGGATCTCATTATACCTTTGCCTGCTAGACTGAAGAGCCCATTATCAAATATTTGTTCTTCATCTAGGTAGTTATAGACTGTGATCAAGTCATTCCTTAAACTTCTCTTTGTTAAGTGAAACAGACTGAACTTCTTGAGTCATATTAAGGCATATTTTTCCAACCCTTTAATCATTCTCATGGCACTTCTCTGAACCCTCTCCAATTTATCAACATCCTTCTTGAAGTAAGATTTTCTCAAGTGCTTGCTGGATCAGGCACTGTGGTTTTTTTTAAAGTGATTTCAGATGAAAGATGCCACAATATATAAATGAATGATCACTAATTACAAAAAAAACTTCTTTTCCCCCACTATTAACAGAGTAACAAGACGACAACAGGATGGAGAATAAAGAGAAAAGCAATTGTGAGATTAAAGAAAAACAGGGAGTGAAAAAGAAAGTGGTGAGTTTGGAGTTTTTCTGCTTCTGTCTCCTAAATCTTTTATCAAGACAAACATTCATTTGGGAATAAAGACACAGAAGATAGTTGACAATGAGCAGACTGCTATCGTTAATGACCAGATTTGTAAAGGTAGTTGGCATTGCAGCACTCATTTTTAGAAAGGTATCTAGGCACTTAGGAGCCCAGATCCCCTTGACAGTCTATTTTAAGAGCCTAAATCCCCTTTTGATAATGAGATTTAGGCTCCTAAATTTAGACATTGAAGTGGTAAGTGCAGAAGTGTCTAAATACAAATCAGGGTCTAATTGCTTTATGATTTCTTTTGAGTAGAAGAAGATTCTTGAGGTTCAGCCACAGGCATGGGATTTAGGAGACTGGGGTTATGTTTCTGGGATAATATCTATCAATCTTTGTTGGTCCTGTTTATTTAGACTGTAAGCTTTCTGGGGTGTGGACTGTCTCTTACCGTGTATCTGCACAGTGCCTAGCACCCTGAGGCCCTGAACTCTGAGTTGCTACCATTATACAGATTTTAGAACAACCCAAATGCTGCTTGGGGCAAACTAAATGTTTTAGGATGCTTGAAGGGGAGCTGCTGATAGGATCCTTCTTGTGGAAACCCCTCAGTTTCCCCCCTCCCCTTGCTGTGCCATAGCCTAGGTTTGTCAACCTTCTATAAATGTTGCACAACCCTTTTCTCACTGCTATTTAAGAAGAGAGCAAGGGGAGTTGTCCTTGAATAAGGATGCGGGGGAGTTGTGCGAGGGAATGATGATTTGATGGCTGTACATTTTAAGATGCATGGCAGTGTATTTTGTTTGGTTGTTGTTAGTCTATTATGAGTGATACGAGGCCAAAGGAGTTTAGTGTGTCCAGGTAAGGCTTATACAAACATTCATACACACAGTCATCGCTTCAAAAGGTTTTTATTTTTAAATAACTGGAATGGAGTAATTTGCATTAACTTCTACCTAGGGATTCCCCAGGAAATCCACTTAACACTTATTGTCCCGGAAGTCCATACTTGTCTGGCACATTTTCAGTATAGTCTTTTTGAACTACTTTATCTTGGAAATCAGTTGCATCTCTCACCAGAGAGGTCACACACAACCCTGGCTCACAAAAACTATATAGACTTGATACAAAAAGGTCTTTCAAGGATATTGCAGGAAATTTCCCTGTCTGACAGACACACACTCCATAGTAGCGGAGTGTGTCTGGCTGGAGGGGTGGGAGAAGTAATATTGAACTGAGAAATAGATGTACAGGGTGGGTGTGTGGGTAGGTGTGTGTGTGTGTGAGATTACACCAGCACTGCTGCTTTTGCCAGTAAGAATGAAAAACTTGTGAATAAAATGAACCAGAAAAGTATATCAGGGTGTTTGTTTACTTCTTTCTATCCTAAAAAGGAATTATCCTACTCCAGAGACCAGATTTTTCAAATTTGAATCTTGCATCATCGCTAACACCTGTGAAAGCAAATGTAAAATGTTACAAATAATGACAGTATTTACACTCACGTATAAATGAGTACACAAGGTACATGTCAACGGAAAAAAGAAATCCCAGAAATCCAAATACTCCTTAGATTGTCTGAAATCAGGACACATCAAAAGTTGCCACATTATAGCTCCTTTCACATTCACAATATTTTATTGCTACAACTAGCTAGGCAATTTTGACTTATGAAATGAAAGACTGTAACTGTATAGTCTGTCAGAAGTGGAAACAGTACAGCTGTATGGCACTAATAAGTGCAGGTGGTTGGGAACAGTTCTGAAACATACTTTTCATTATTTCCAATTCACAATCCACTAGTTTAGGGTGGACACGTTAAAAAAGCAGTTCTAACTTGAGTTTTTCCCCTGGTCACATGTCTAACTACTCTCTGTTATATAATACTAATGTAGGCATGTTATGTCTATTTGCCCGTAGGCCTGTGAAAACATTTAACTGCAGCATAGCTAATGGCTCACAAATCTTGGTACATCTAAGCCTTGTTCCATATTATACTCTTTGTGTGACCTGCCAAATGGAAATTTAGTGCATTGGATAAAATCCAGTTGGTCTTAGTCAGACAGAACTCTCATTGCCCAAGTGAGAACGGATCTGGACAGCAGGATTTCACCCACAGTGAATGTACCTCACACAATCTGGTGCACCACATCAATAGTATCAGATTATACAATTCCAAAGCAGTTAATTGCCAATTCAGATATTGTGAAGTGTTTGGACTCTAACTAAAGCACTTGTAAACTCCTAACAAAGCTGATTGTTCAGCCATGGTAGTTTTTTCATATGTGGATAGTTTTGTAATTTGCAAATCCCTGCTATGGGAACATACTGATTTGATATTTAAGAACTAAAAAAGCCAGTCATGCAATTTCATGCTTAATTCACATATGCAGCTGTGTTTAAATGATTACTGAGCCAAAGGCTCAATCAATAGATGTGCACATGCAACAGTGTGTATCACAGAATCTCAGAAATTTAGGGCTGAAAGGGAACTCAAGAGGTCATCTAGTCCATCCCCCCATGCCAAGGCAGGATTATTGTACCTACACCATCCCTGAGAGAAGTTTGTCTAACCCTAACAACATTCAATGATGGTGATTCCACAACCTCCCTAACTAGCTATCTAGTTCCAGTGCTTAACTATTTTCACAGTTGGAAAGCTTTTCCCAATATCTAACCTAAATCTGTATGCAGTTTAATAATTTTACTGTATTATAAACCAAGTCCATTATCCCATCTCAAAGTGCGATACCAATCAAAAATACAGCCACTAAAATATAGCCTTAAAGTCCACAGAGGAACTGTACCAAGTTTCTACTTTACAGAAAGAAAAACACCTACTGCTACATGGTGTCCCAGTATCACCCGACAAATCTGACCTCTGAAATTCCTCAGGTAAACCCTCTCACAACCACAGAACGCCCTGCAAACTTCAGGGGTTATACATCTCTCAAAGGGTTAAATTGCTTGTAACCTTTAACAAGGCAGCAACTCAGTACCTCTGTAATTACTGCAGTGACCGGGAGAATAACAGAAATGAGACATTTGAGTAATAGGACAGAGCGTAGACATAATGCAAGTAACGTGTATCAGTACAGCGGATTGCATGTTTTGGGATGTGATAACATCGTTTCTGTTCTGTCTGGATGATAAAGGACAACTCTAATGACTATCAGCCCCCCCACCCAAAAATAACATCTACTGAGCAGCAGGCGATGCTTAAGCACCACATCTGTTGCCCACACCCGCCAGACTGTTTTATGCAGTGGCGAACCTGACAATAACGAAAACGGAACGAGCTGATTTCACAGAGGTATTTCCCCTTGAACTGCTCCTAGATCCTCACTGACCCTGGGAGAGCCGAGGTGTCCCTTACTCAAATGCACCTTCACGGGAAATGTCGCCTATTGGTTCCACCTGTAGTTGATAAAACAAACACACACCCAGGAACATAAAATAGTCTGAGTCAGGCGGGCTCCCCCTCAGAGCAGGTGCCGAACATCCGCTCCTGCTGCAGTACCCCGTTCCCGTAACAATGCCACAGCAATAGCGGCAGCTCGGTTTGCAGAAACGCCGCGCTGGGGCCCCGCCGACGTGCCCCGGCATCTCAACCAGTCCACGCTGCTGCCGGCGCCGCGAACTTTGAAATCATCCCGGTTCCCACAGCTGACTCCTTCCTTCCTTCCGCCCGCGCCTGGCAAACGCCCCTAGTCAGGCGCAGCGGCAGCCGTCCACCGCCGGTCTCCTGCCCTTCCTCCGCGCTACGTCTCAGCTGTCTGCAGCAAGCCACACTGAACATGTCCACGGAGCCGCTCCGCCCCCTGCCCGTGCGCACAGCTGGCTCGGGTCCGGACACACAGCTGTGCTAAGGCTCCTCCCAGAATGGCCAGTCTAGTGCCCCTGATACAAAGTGCCACCGCCCGCAGCGGCACCGGCGGGAGGAACGTAGGTAGCGCCACGTGGCCGCTCGCGGTGGTTTCTGCCAGGCCGGCGGGAAAATGAAAGGAGACAGCGTGGCTGCTGGCTCGCCCCTGGGCGCCGCGCTCGCGCGGTTACACAACGCGCTGGCTCAGCCCGGCCGGGGCGCGAGAGGAGAGGAGAGGAGAGGAAAGCAAAGTGCAGCAAAGCCAAAGCAAAGCAAGGCGCGGCGGAGCGGTGTCGGACGCTCACGTTTCCACCCGGGGCTTTTCGCCACCGGCGCTGTGCAAATGGGGCGCCCTGAGCTGCAGCAATCCCCTCACCCCCAGCCGTGCTGAGGGCAGGCAGCGCCGCAGGACCAAAACCGCCTCCCCCAATGGCCAGTCTAGTGCCCCTGGTGCGGAGTCCTGGCCGCAGACGGAGAATCGTAAGTTGCATCGTGTGGCTGCTAACGGTAACTCCTGCCGGGTGGCTGGGAAAGGTGCGACCAGATGAACATGGTCCTGCTTCACCCGTGGGTGGGGCCCTACCAAAGTCAGGGCTGTGAAAAGCAGGTCGGGGACCAGGAAATCTGGTTCCTCCACCGCCGTGAAACCGGACCCTTGCATGGGGCACGGGATTGACACCCTGCCGTCTGCACTGCCTGCACAGCGGGCTGGCCACAGAAGGGCGGCTGCTGGCTGGGAGCCCAGCTGTGAAGGGAGCCCAGACGTAAGGGTGGTAATACCACGACTCCCCCACCCCAGCCTTGTAACCCCCTTTTGGGTCGGGATGCCCAGTTTGAGAAATGCTGACTTAAGGGCTTTTGTGACCAGAGGGCAATTGGATCAAAGTCTCTTGAAAGTGAAAAATAAAAGGGGGAGGGGAAAGGGATTTAAAACTTTTTGTTCCATCTTGGTGGAAGAGTGAGTAGAGATGCACAGCAGGTGGCACAGGTAACTCTATCTCCACTATAATTGAGAGTGGAGCAAAAAAACCTCAGTTTAGTTCTCCCTCCTTAAGAGAAGTTGTGGTGCTGTTGTTTTAGTAGACCGAGGTTGTCTGAAACACACGTGTGAGACTGCAGAGCTAAAAATACCACCATTGGCAGAGTACCACAACAAGTAGAATCCAGAGGTACCCTAGGAAAGGTTGCCCTATCTGAAGCTACTGAATGTAAGAGCAGGAGGAGAAGAATTACCAATACAGGAGCAAGACAAAGATTGCTACTTCAGCACTTTGGAATAGGCTTCCAAGGGAAGTTGTGGAATCCAAGCCATTAGAAGTTTTTAAAAACAGGTCAGATAATCACCTGTCAGGGATGGTCTAGGTGTACTCTATCCTGCCTCAGCGCAAGGAGCTGGACTACATGACCTACTTTTTATTTCTTCCTAAGATCTCCTGTGTCAATGACAAGCCTATCAGAACAAGAACGGGACTAGAAATGGGGGATTTGGACTTTCTTCCTGTCCCAGATTCCAAAAGAACAAAATAAGCTGAGGAACCAAGATACTAGCTTGTGCAAAGAAATTCTGGTCAAAATTTGCAAAAATAACTTGATTTTTGGGTGCCTCCGTGTGAGTGTCCATCTTGAGACACCTGAAAAAGGCCCAGTTTTGAGAGTTTTGCTTAGCACTTTCTTAAAATTGGGCCCCTTTCAGGTGTTTCAGGTTGGACACTCAGAAATCCAGGCACCTAAAATCAAGTCACATTGGAAAACCTAGACAGTATCTCTTTAAATCACCCAGGTACTGGTGAAATACTACATTTTTACAACTTGCTGTTTAATTGTAATCTTAGGAAGGGACGTTAGCTCTGTAAAACGAAAAGTTTGAATTGGGCTTTAAACAACCGGGCTGCTAATGTTGCCATTCAACATAAAAGACTGAGTTTAAGAGTTGCAGCAGTTATTGGATAAATATTCTGTTAATTTGTGGACAAGAGATACCTGTTGAGAGGAAAAAATATTGTTAAGAGGTGTAGGGCAGAGTAATTCTGCTTTCATCTGTGTCTTGGTCTCCTGAAACTTGAGCAAATCAGGAATAGTGGGAGTGGAGAGGCAGGTCACAAACAAAAGTGAAACATGCTGTTCTAAAACTCTGGAGCTAGCAATTCTGAGTTTTGGAGAACTTCCTATTGTGGTTTGTATCCTGGGTAAGAGGTTGCCTGGCACACAAACTGATGTATAAACCCTGTTCAGAAGTGACAGTGTGTGATGATGAGGTAGAGGGGTACTTCTAATTGGCAGCATTTCTGTGACTTGTAGTCTGGGTCCTCCACTTACATTTTAACCCCGTAGGCATATACATCTAGACTATTGGTGCTGCAAACCTTATTCATTCATTGAGGTTTTTGGAATGCCTCAAGTGTGTGTCCCTGACCATGGTGTGGGAATGACCAGCTGGATCTGATCCTTTAATTGCTTCTTTGCTATTCACCTTCCAGTCTGCCTTGAACACAGTATTTGAAGCAGATCTAGGGATGCAGGAACACTGGTATGAAGAGTGGCAAGTACTTAGATGTTTCTATTGATGGGTCTAAAGAGCCTGCATTTCCAAAATTGCCATTTCTTAGCATCAAAACTGAATGACACACTTTTGGTTGGTTGTTTCCCTCTGGAAAACCATCTTGTAGTAAGCGATAAACACAATAGAATGCATGTCCTACCCAGGACTATATGCACGCAATTCTCACAGCTATTCTTCTCCCAGTCAGGGCAAACAAGCTGTGTAATTCTCTGAAAATTTGCCATAGTGTGCAGCAGAAGTTAAACTCTAGGCCTTCCAACACAATATTTGTGAGCTTTTGGTGACTTCAAATACAGGAAGTGACTGACCTCAGCAAAGCAGACAGTTTGCAGAAACGCTGTACAAGAGCCCCGCAAACGTGCTCTGGGATTTCAACAAGTCCAAGCTGCTGATAACGCAGCAAACTGAAATCATCCCATTCATAGGCGCCAACTCCATGGGTGCTGGGGGGCTAAGGCACCCTCTGAAAAAAAAATTATAGCTGCCCTGCACCCACCGGGGTGATTACCTGTTGGCATTCTCCAATCAGCTAATTTCCCCCCCCCAAACAGTTGCAGATGGCTTGGAGAGTCAGGCAGCCTGCTGCCCTGATCAGTTTTTATCAGCTGTTCAACCACGCCTCCCTGCTCCATAAGGGCTGAGTCACCCCTGGGGCTGCTGCCCTGCCAGTCAGTGGGGCAGGGTGGCTTTTCAGGTGCTAACATGCTCCTTTGTTTGCAACAAGGGATAGGGAGGGTGTGTGACAGAAGCACTGGCCCTGGCTGGGTGGGATGTTGTTCATCCCCTCCCCGCTGACCTGGGGCCACCCCAACTGCAGTGCCTCTCCCTCCCTGAGTCCCACCGCAAAGTCCACCAGTCCCCTCGTGTCAGTGCTAGGGCTACTACATCTGAGGGGGAGCACTGGGCAGCAGACAGTGAGAGTGACCCTGTTGTGTGTGTGGTTGCAGCAGTTCCCTTCCTCTCCCTACCAGTCTGACCAGGTGAGTGAGTTACTTTTGACACCCAGCAGCAGAGCCAGGACAGAGCTAGAAAGGGTGGGTGCGCTGCATTGGTGGCCCCGACCAGACAGAAGTGCCGAGCAGGGTGGGGGGAAGCCCCTGGCCATGTGGGGAGAATCTGGAGCCAGAGCGGGAGCACCCTGATACACACACCTTGCTGGAGGTAAATGATGGCTTTAGGCTTTAGATGCAAGGCAGGGATTAATGCAGAATCCAGCATAATTCTGATCTTGCTCCTGCCTGGTGTAAATAAGGAGTGACTCCACCAGCATCAGGGCTGTGACAATAGGGCCACGTCCACTGGGCTGTCTCTGGGGTTGATGTGCAGTTCACACCCTGAACTCACCTCATCAGGGGCAGGGCCTTGGCATGGAGCAGGTGTGGGGCCTTGGGAGCCGGGTAGCTCCCCTCCCTGCCCAGCAAAACCAAAAGTCAGCACCTATGCCCCCCTTATTTCCATGACTGACTTCTTCCACCTGCCTAACATGGACAGCCGTGCTGGATTGCTGCCTGCCGAACCTCTCTGGATTCCCTGCAGTCCTGTAATCAGGGGCAGCTGCCACTATCCACACCTCTTCACAGATTTCCTTTCCCTGCAATACACTTTAAGGCTGTTATCAGAAAACCGCAGTTAACATGTCCGCCTGGTGGCTCCACCACGCCCACTGCATGTGTGCGTTGATTAGCTGCATTGTACCCTCATGCTGCTGCCTTTGCCCTCACACATTAATCTCCCTCAATTTGTTAGTAAATCAGGCCTGGCTGTGACAATATAAAGGTAAAGGATATTTAAAAGCCTCTCTGTCAACTTCAATAGACAACAGACAAGGTATACCGATACACTAACCAGTTGCAGCTATGACTCCCAGCATGAGTCAGCTATAAAGTCCTTAAAATCCCCTGGAAATGCTCTGGAGCCAGTGGATTATTTTTAAAGTGGTTCCATTTTAATAGACCCGTCCATTTCTGAGAGGGATAGAGACTGATGATTGTCCTTGGGAAATAAATCAGACTGGGCTTAAATAGATGAGTCTGCATCTGGAATTCCATATACAGGGTAAAAAAGTTCCGAAGTCCCATTTTCAGAAAGACTATTGTAAATAGTAAAATAACAGGTTCAGTGAAAACTTGTACACTGCATGACTTTTGAATTAATCTGATTTATAAATATATACAAATGTCACCACTCAATATCAACATTCATTTTGGCTGAATTATAAAACAGAGAATGTTTCCAAGCTGTTACCCTTTGTCTTGAGATGTACTTGGTTGTCTGCAAGACACTGTGATCAATAATTATAGCTTTATCTTGAAAAATGAACTGATAATTCCTAAATTATTTTCTTTTCAGGACTGGTCTGGCAGCCTTATTATTGCCTCTTTAGCTGGAGCTTTTGGGTCTTCCTTTCTTTATGGCTACAATCTCTCTGTAGTGAATGCACCAACAGTGGTAAGTGACCGAAAGCTTTTAAAATCTAATTCCAGTAGAGGGTGATGTTGTCCAAAAATTACACAAACTATTTGAAATTCTTGTTTGTAAGATTTTTTGTATAGTGGGAGAGAAAAGAGAGAATGCTATAACTTATGAAAAGCTTTTGTTCCCTATAACTAGGTTTTTATAAAATCTCTTTTCTTTCTGTAATGAAGTCAGTGTAGTTCAAATGTTTGTCATGAAAACTAAGTTTTTTCCTTTTGAATTGAGTAATTTTATTTTATATGACTTCATTCTGTATGATAAAGTAATTCCAGTAGCACTTTTAAGTACTGAGTATGTACAGCTATTGACTATTGTGACCTGTCTGTGCCTAGGGTAGCTCACCTGAAAATGCCAAGGTCAGAGCAGGCTGCAAAAGGAGAGCAGATTCTCCCAGCACTGGTGGCTAACACTGAAGTTAGATTCACCAACCAGTCACACAGTGTTTCTGATTCCCCACACTGGTTATCAAGAAGCCCCAAAAAAGAAACACACTGCCCACTTTATTGAATTTCAGTCTCTGGCTCCCAATCAGCAACTAGGTCCGGTAAAGAGACAAGTTATTTAAAAAAATATGTTAGCTTTACCAAAACGTCTCCTGATCCCCAAAAGGTAAGCCACATTATCAGATTAATATTGGTTTGAATCTTACCCAAAATATCATTGCTTTGACCATTTGCAACTCTCATCTTGTTTGTTTCTTTCCTTTTATAATAAACCTTTAGCTTTAGATACTAAAGGATTGGCTGGCAATCAGATACATACAAATGACTTCAAAGTCCATGTATATCACATTCTTAGCAGTATTGGAGTTTGCAGGCTTATACAATCCCTCTGGTGTACATCCAGTACCTGGATGAGTCTGTCCTTTGTTTCACCGATTCAGTCGTAGATGAGTTGAGATTCCAGAGGTAGGAAGCAGGAATGAAAACAAAATGGAGATAGTGAAGCTGCATTTTATAGTTTCTGCCATGAGGCTTGTACTTCCTTTATCCCAAACACAGCATATGGCATGGAAAAGCCTCAGAGAGTCCCCTGTCCATAGGCATGTTCCTACATGTCCTGATGACTCATAAGATATAGCTCCTGGGTTCTTTCCCTGGGCTCATTGTATAGTTGATGGCTCTTGATTGGCCCTCAATCAGACTGGCCAGTGTTGAAGTTAATCTGTTGGAGAAGTCATCAAGTAGCATAGCACAAGTTTTAGATACAGAAATATGATGCATTCATAGTTTAATACAAATATGCTACACACAGCTAGATGATCTTATCATATTCAGTAAATCATAACTTTTCCAATGATACCTTACATGGCATATTTTGCAAGATTTATTCTGTTCTCACAATCGGATAATATAATTTGCTCTTGTTCTTCTTTTAACTAGTGGGACCGTTCTATTTCATTTCTTACTGGTACCTTGTTTATGGTCCATGTAGTGAAACTGCTATGTTGGCCATTATCAACTGTGACAGCAAGTTCTGCTAATGGAATAGATGAGATGAATGGAATATTATGAAATGACGGATAGTATTTTTTGGAATTTTGTTCCGAATACTATTACAAATTAAGGTTTAAATGATTTTTTCAAAGTACACAATTGGCCTGTGCTCTTATTTATTTATCTTTTTCCTATCACAAAACAAGGGACAGTCAATGAAATTGAAAGTGACAAATTTTAAAGACCTTTTGTATAATTAGCCAGTGGAATTCATTGCCGGAAGAGGTCATTGACACCAATGAATCCTACTCATACTGAAATTACTGGGAGTTTTTCTACTTAATTCAGTGGGACGTGGTTTTCATCCCAAGATCTTAATCATATTCAATGGATGTGATATTTACATGTATAATGAGAATGTCCTCTGTTACACTGGATAGGGTAAAAAACAAAGAATATAAACCCTTATGCTTTACAGCATAAGCCAATCATTAACTCATAGGGTTGGGAAGAAACTTCCATTGTGGGAAAGCTTTTTTCTTCTTCTTCTTCTTCTTCTTCTTCATCATAACTGTCCACTACAGAGTTTCTAGGAACTTCCTCTGAAACAGCAAGCACTGGCCCTGTCAGAAAGAGGACTAGATAGATTACGTCTGATCCATTATGATCTTCATGTTTGATCCATTAGGGCATTTCCTATGTACTGCTTCAGTTTGTGATCTTGTTAGGTCTCATAAGATGAACAACTTCAGGAATGTTCAGTACTTGGATAGGAATTGACTTAGGAAACTGAGTAATGGTGTTGCTGATACTTTTTTTCCCCTCCTCTGAGTTAATATTGTCCTAAAATCATGTAAGGGGACAATCTGAGTTTAGGAGTGCTAACTTTCAGCTGAGGCACAAAACAGGTGGCGTAATAATTACAGATCGTTTTTGCAAGAGTAGGTGTGTGAGTGAGAGCGCACGAGAGCGGCTGCTGTTTGATAACTGCACACATAGTAGGCTGGGAATGTTAGAATTAGTCATGGTGGAGTTATATTTACTATGCAGCTTTGACTTCCTCTCTTGTACTCTGCTCTGCAGTGCAATCTATTACATGGTTCAAGAGCAGATGCTACTACTGTTCCTGCTTATTTACAGCAAGATTGTGCCATTCTTATTCACACTGTTGTACCTTAGTATGGGCTACACAGATTTACCACACACCCTTACTCAGGGTGTCAATATATAGGTGTGGTGCCCCAGGAGAAGAACCACAACCTGCCTTCTGGTTCCTTTCTCACTCTGGGGTGGGAAACAATCCCTAGAACAGATCAGGTCAAGTCTTTGGGAGAGGAGGCAAAGTCAAGGCTTTGCCCAAGCCCTGCCCTCACTGTTCACTTTTCACATGTATGCATGGGAAGGGGATTAACAGCCCCACAGAAGCTGGTCTCCACCCTGCACAAGGGAAGGAGACATCTTATGCCCCATTATTCCCTTGCATGGATGTGTAGCATGCTCATGATTCTCTGAGTAGACCCTTTGGAACTAGAACCAGCTGGGAATTTTCCAATGAAAACAGAGGCTCATGTTGTGGCTTGTCAGGGCTTCCAGGTCTGCCCTTTCCACCTCAGTCTTGCCATGCAGACTGCCTTGGGCCAGGGAACAGGACTTCTAGACCCCTGAGCTGGCTATCCAGCAGCCACTGGGGTCTGAGAGTATATTTAATTTAGGAAACATCCATGGGTGGGCTCCATAACAGTACTTAGGCAACTAAACCCCAGACTTAGGTGCCTATGTCCCAGTTTTGGTTTCATTGTGATCCACAAAACTTCCACAGAGCTGTGTACAGGCCTAAACTCACTCAACACCAACTTTTTTTTTTCCTGAGTAAAAGTTCCCCCAGCATCTAAGTTTCTGCATCTGGGTCATGAAACTGCTGCCTCACTCTAGGTGTCTGGAGACCTATTTCCCACCTAAGCCCAAGAGCAATTCACAAACCAGGGAAAGACAGGTATTAGACACCAAAATCATGTGCATGGCCTGGTACAGCTGATGCCCTCTCAGCACACCAACTGGATTGGGTCCCGTTCAAAATCCAACCAGAGGAGATGGTGCCCTCCTTTATAACTTTTAGCCCATTGGAGATCTGGGAGACCTAGATTGAATTCCCCACTCCCTGGCAGAGATGGAGAGAGGATTTGAACATACCTCTCAGGAGTGTTCTAACCACTGGGCTATGCCATTATGCAGCTCCCTCAGTTTCTCCTATTGAAGCTGTTCCACTGTGGATAAATACTTAAATAGCCATTGGGCCAGAGACCAAGAGAATTGGAATGAGTGGAGCCTCGTAGTTAGGGAACCCACCTGTGAGTCGAAGAGATTGAGGGAGCTGTACGTGAGAATATCCCATATTTTAGTGGTTAGAGCACTCTCCTGAGGGGTGGAAGGCTCCTATTCAGAACCTTTCTCCCTCTTTGTCAGAGCAGGGAGAAATGACTCTGGGTCTTCCACAGCTCGGGCGATTGCTCTAATCACTGGGCTGAACGTTGTAAAGTAGGTGGCAGCACCACCACCTCCTCCATCTCCTTTGTGTGGAGCGAGGCAGGTGCCCAACTCATCCCAGTAAGAAACACCCTGACTCCAGGCACTGGGTTGTAGATTGCTAGTGGACCTGGATGGCCTCTCTGCAGCCTGGACTTAGGCACCTATCTCTGAGAAGGGATGGGGCTTAGCATACACCTCTGGCATTGCATCTCCCATTGGCTGTCTTACCCCTGTCCCCCCCTAGCATGTTGGCTTCTGTGCATGGCATTCTTAGATGCCTGTCTCTCTTCATTTATTGCATAGGGAACCTAGATGTATATGTTGGCTTCATGAATTGTTGTGTTCCTGGATTTTTGTAAGTGCCTAAAGGTTAGGCGCGGTGACACTCAGCATTGCAACTCCTATGTCTCTTCATGGATTCCCTTCCCATATGTCAGTGTTTCCAAAATGAAAAATGTTCTAAATTCCAGTTCCTGAGTTTCAGCCAGCTTGAACTGGGACTTCCTGAGCGGTAAGGTGCTACTCAGGGTGAGTAAAGGGCCCTGAATGATTTCCATGTTCTTGTTAATAATTACCACTTTTGAGCAGACTGTGTATCTTACAAGTGCTATACATGGTTATGCTTGGATGTTCCCCCTGGATGCAGTGCAGGAGAATGGGGACCACTGCCGGGTTGGGGGATTCTACCAGGTCAGCCTGGATCAGTGTTTGGCTATACCCAGAGTCAACGAGGGCTGTCACCAGGGTGCTCTCCATCCACATGGTTGCCACGAGCTTAGAGGGGCCCCTCTGCCTTGCCCTGGAGCCTGTAGCTAAGGCTTGGCTCCAGCTACAGTCCACAAAAGGATAATCGCACACTCCATCGCAGCTCCCTTCACCTGCTCTCACCAGTAACTCCGGATCCGTAACCTCTGGTCTGCCTTGTATCCGTGACCTCTGGTCTGCCTTGTGGGCCGCTCTTCCCTTGACTAGGGGTGGACCTACTGGGTGTCTCCTGGTCATCGTTTCCCCAGTCGTTGTTGGTCTGGTTTGTGGTTCCGGACTCCCCACCTTGGGCCTGCGAGCGTTGCGCTCTTGCATCCGGCCTGCATCTTTGGGGTTGTTGATGTGTCCTATCTTGGATTGCAGTGCCAGGGGTTCCATCAAGCTGCCCATGGGCCTGGGCCTGCAGGCATGCCGGGCCAGAGGGATGGTGGGCTGTATCAGTGTCACCCCCTGCTGAACGAGGCGCTCCTGCAGGGCCTGGCGTAGTGCCAACACTTCCCGCCACAACTGCTGCTGCTGCTGTTATAGGTGGGCCACCATCTGCTGGTTATCCAACAGCCATTTCAGGACCTTCCTTATCTCCATCTTTCTTGGCCTTGGGGCAGTTGAAACAACAACAAAAAAACACAGGAAGGAAGGAGAAACAAGAAACAGGGAGGCGGTGGGTCACAGTTCTCCCCTCCTATGGACCTCTTTAGTAGCTCATGATCGATACCCAGATTCTTTACCACATTGTTGCAGGACAAGAATGCCTGTCCCCTGTTTGGGGTGGGTAGGGGTCACGATAGCCCCGTGGCTGTTCTCTCTCTCATCTGTATGGTCTAATGGCCAGAGTCAACATGTTGGCCCGGTTCTGCAGGGCTGAAAGGCCTAGTAGCTGGAGTCAGTAGGTGGCCCTGATTCGCAGGGTAGCAAGGCCTAGTGGCTGGAGTCAATGAAGCAACCCCTTTGGTTAGGGCAGGGTGGCCTAATAGCCGGAGTCCATAAAGTAACACTTTTGGTCAGGGCAGCTGGTTTGATAGCTAGAGTCAATAAAGTGGCCCTCTTAGTCCGGGCAGCATGGCCTATTAGCTGGAGTCAGTAAAGCAGCCCTTCCCATCAGGGTGGTGTGACCTAACAGACCGACACGTCTGTGGGATAATGTGGCCTGTTGGGGAAGCGGGGCCCCACTTAGGGGTGTGTGGCACCAAGGGTAAGAGGACTTGGGCCCTCCCTGCTCCTTTGAGCCCCAGCCCAGAGCCCTGGTAGTGGTGGGGGTACTTGCCACCGAGTCAGCGGGGCTCCTCCCAAAACATGCTGACCAGTTCCCTGATTCTCCCCCGTAGTGATGCCCAGAGGACCTGAACTACTTCCCACCCTGTCTTCTGTGGCAATGATCCACGATTCCCCAGGGCCTTCAGGGTCCTCAGTCAATGCAGCCCCTGGCGGTTCAGTTCCTTCTCCGGGTTCATCCGACAACATGGAATCCGTCTGGGGCTCTGCGTGCTCTAGCTCTAGATTCAGAGCCTATCTCAGCTCCCTGGAGAGAGCTGGCAGTCTGCATCCTGCCCCTTCGGCAGCCAGCCTTGACTGAGCTGTTTGGCTCTCTCTCTCTCTCTCATACCCAGTCTCCAGCTGGAGCATGCCCAGCAGGGTCGAGGGGGTGTGGCCTCCTCAGCTCACAGTGTAGAGAGAACCCTTAGAGAGCCAGTGTGGGGCAAGTGTGGCCAGCCACAGCCATTTACCTTCTGTGAGAGAGAACGTTTCTCCCTTCCATTGGTTTATGCCACTTGCTTATTGTTCTGGAGCCAAGGAAAAATTCCTCATAAAGACTTCCCCCCAGCCCTGGAAGTTGGCAGCCATTCTCTATGCAGGAGCCACAATCGAGTACAGCAGAAGAATATGAGTGGTGGTGGTGGTAAGAGCAAACAAGCTAAAGATTATTTTTAACCTTTTATTTTGAGGAGCCGAGCATGAGGATGGGCATATTGTCTATGCTGTTTGTCATTATTTAAGGCCCTGATCCAAAGTCCATTGAAGTCCATGGGGGGTCTTTCCACTGACTTCAATAGACTTTGGGTCAGGCTCTCATTGGAATAGATACTTGATGTACAGCTCTCTAAAACAAAGCTGTTTTTTGTTGTTTTTGTTTTTTTAATGCATAATTATCCTAACAGTTTTCCATTTTCTGAAGGGTTTCCATTTATAGTAAGAGGTGATGTGCAAATATCCATGGACACATTTAATTATGTTGTTTGTTCTTTCTATTGTTTCAATTTGGACTTTTTCAGATACTCTGCATATATCCTTGTAAACAACAGAGCATACTGAGAACTAGTTTTACATGAAAATTACTATAAAATATAATTTGCATATTTCAAGTAATCAACATTAAGAAAAATGCTAATACAACGCCTTATAAAATGTATCCTCAAGCTTAATATTGGTATAAGAAATGATTTTCAGAGTAAGAGAATGATTGTGTTCCAGTTCTTCACTTGTGTGTGTGATGCTATATAAGAAACAAATGACAAGTGACCTTGTCTAATGTCAGATTTATTTTGAGATTTGGTTTGCAAGGACATGAACGAGTATCATTTTGTGAATTCTGTGAGAATTGACCAAGTTCTTAACTAGCTATAGTAATTTTTTCATTACAATTATAAATATGTTTAATCGCAGCTCCTAAGTGTACGTATGTTTTAAAAGCAGTAATTGCATGAAGAGGTTAATAGGCAAGCAAACTGATATACTCTCAGTTAAAGGATGCAAATCCCCTACCTATAAAAAATAGGTGGACACCTTTCAAATAACCTTCTACAAAAATGGATTCCAGCAATAGACTCATGGCTCTACACTGTATATTGTTGACAATATCTTGTCTTTACTCCCAGCTATTTAGGATTATTTCCCCCTTTCCTGTCTCCTGCATCTTCATTACCCTGTTTCAGTCCTCTTGACTGCTATTTCCCTCCTCCTTTCTAATGCATTCCTTCTGCTTTTTATTTTTGTCTACTATATGTTTTTCTTCCCTTCCTCTTGTCTTTGCTCTGGGCCCAAGTCTTCAATAGGAGGAATTTAAAGTATAAAGTATAAAATATAAAGTAGTGTTATCACTTTCTTTCCTTAATAAAAAATATTTAGCATTTTTAATTAGCAGTCAATGCATACTGCCACAGGATTTTTCTGTTCTGCGTAGTCGGAGTAATAAGCTCCATTTTTAAAAAAAACTTGTTTATTAAACACAATGATTAGAATGTTTAAGTTGAGAACGACTGTGCCATTTGATTACCCAACTTGCCAGATGAATCATCACTTTGAACACTTTTTACTGCTAGTTGTTCCCACCCACTCTATCTTAATATTATTTAAACCATGATGAGCATTTAGTCATGTGGTTTTTATTCCTTTCCAAGGTGGTGGAAGATACTTTGAAATGTGGCAAACTTCAAATGAAATCATAGGTTGAATTGGTCTTGCTGGAGAACTCTGAGACTGAACTAACTTGGTTTTATTAAATTACATGATATTTCCAAAATTGAACTGATCTAAACTACTGCACAAGTACAATTTCAGGTTACTTTGCATTTTATTACATACCTCCTAGTCTCTTTCCTTGCTAGCCTACTGGCAACAGCTGATTTGAATTCTTTATTCTCAGTTGGCATGAATATCTGATGCTTTTTACCCCATTTTCATATAGCATAACAGCTCCTGTCACGCACACAAGCTCCAACTTGTATATTTTCAGGAAGGATCTTTGCAATACAAGCCAAATGATTTTCATGTCCTCAAGGATCACATTTTTTTAAAGTGATGTGATGCTTGCTAACAAGTTTCACATAACTCCTCTAATCAATTGTGTTTCATACAGCTCTTTCCAGCCTCCAAATTACATCAGCAATAGCAGTCCATAATATTCACCAACCTTACTTCTTTAGACACAGCATATTTTATGACAGGAGCATGCCTAATATCTTTTTTGTTTTGTTTTTGTTTTAACCACTGTAAGTTGCTAAAACAACAGGCATATGATTCAAATGTCATGAAATGCGGCTGTACTTGTATGGAACAGTAAGTAGCTGATTCCTTTAGAACTAACTTAAATGCTTTAGTGCTTATCTCAAGAATTCATTTCTTATGAGTCTCTGCTCATTTAACAAAGTGGTAAAGTGATTTATATTTGAACTGTGGCTCTATCACACATGAAATAATATACACTTTAATTATTAAATGAGAAATTTCCTGCCCCATTCAGCATTGCTGATTTACTTAATAAAGCAGTTTTCTAAGTTTAGCCCTAGAATAGAAGGAAATACTTGTAACTCAGTCATACAGGTGACAAATAGATCTTGATTTTAGCATTAAGTCAAACAGACCGGAGGAGGTTGGGAGGTGGGAGAAATTGGTTTTGCTTTGTTATTGACCAGTATGTGACCAACAATTTCAAACTTTTGAAGCTTTTTATGTTTTCCTAAGGTTGAAATGAATCTTTCTCATGTAAATTCTTTGAGGCAGGGACTGTGATTTTTATTTTACATTTGTACAGTGCCAAGCACAACAGGGCCCTGATGCTGTTTAAAGTCTGATTATATAAATATCAGATACTAATGTTTAGCATCTCTTGGGCTGTTAACGTTTTGTTAAGGGCTATTATTTTGTCATGGAACAGGGGTCTTTGTTTTGTCTTTTTTAAAGCCATGGCAAATTTTGGTTCAATCCTGGATTTGTGACTCCCCCATTATTACTGCAGAATGCTTTCAGTCCTATCTTGATCAGCTGACATCTCCTAAGGTGGTATATCCCAGGGTGGAAGTGGCATATATCTTCACCCACTCTGTAGAACTACCAAGGGCAGAAAGTCTGTTTTTGCCACTGCAATGGTATCATGAGCAGGAGCAATGGGTCTCTTCTGTTTCTCTTTAGGAGGCTCAGGAAATTTGCAGTTGGTTGTTGTCATCCTCTTTGCCACCTCCCCTCCCCCATTGTGTTTCTTGGAAGGAAAAGATGGTTTTCTTTGCTCCTCAGCAGGGATTCAGAGCAGTAGGAAGAAGGGTCACAGGTCTCTCAGAAAACGGGGAAAGTCACAGAATCCATTACCTTCCAGCCCAAACAGCCCTAGTAATAAGGGATGTGAATTGATAGGCTCTCATATTAATTTCAACCTTCACTCAATGTATAGTATCCAGTTTATAGAGATCATTTTAATGTGATCAGCAAAATATCCCTAATCCTGTTGTGCGGGTTTGTTATGAATGCCTGTCAGAGCAACAGTTGGCATCTGGTAACTCTGCAAAATTAAGTGTTTGTTGGCATTTCTATTATAAATTCTATTTATATGTAGAATTTCATGCTTGGGCACTTCAATTTGTGTCAGACTAAAATCTGGCACCATGCTTCAAGGGAGGATGATAGACTTGTGATTAAGACATTCTGCAGGATTGGAGAAGACCAGGCTTCAGTTTCCAGCTTAACTACTGACTGCCAGTGTGACCTTGGGCAATCATCTAATCTACCCTCTGCCTCATCTCCATTTTACAGATGGGAAACTATTCCTCCTGTGAGGTAGGATGGTATTAGAATCCATTAATGATCATGAGACTGTCAGATAACAATGGTGATGAGGTTCATATGGGCCTAATGGGTAAGGCAGTGGCCTCCTAAAATGGAGATAGTGGTTTCAAGTCCCTTCTGGGGGTGAAAGTGTATTTTCTCCATCTCTTGATGTCTTCAGATCAAGCCTGGATGCCTAACACAAGTTATTGTGTTCAATAACTGTGTATCAATACACAGGTGCCTGGGTGAAATTTAATGCTCTGTTATACAGGTGGTCGGATTAGAATGATCTAATGGTCCCTTCTGGCCTTAAACTCTATTAATCTATGAATATCTAGGCAGATAGATGTTTAGTTTAGGGGGCGAAAGTTGACCCCTGTTGTTGCTTTCAAATTTTAGCTCTTCTCTCAAATAGTAGCATTTATTAAATGTCTGATTTCTCCCTCCCCCCTGCCTGCATAACTAGAAAATAACACTCCCATCTGATCCATAGAATCAGTTTTTCTATGGAACTATCCTTTAGCAGTGGAGAAGTTACTTTGAAACATGGGTTCTCAACCTGGGCCCTACAAACAGGTCCAACAGTGGTTCTGAGACTCTCCTTTTTTTATAATAAATGGGAGGGGGGATCTGCCAATCTTTCTCTGTTTTATTGTGGAATCATGATAGAGAAAAGGTTGAGGTCCCTATTGCACTAGAGTAAAATCTTTGCCATCTTTGGCTCAGAGCTATCCACTGCAGAGTAAAGAGTGGATATCAGGTAGTTTGACTCTGTCTTTGTCTCTGAATACATTTTAGCATCCTGGAAAGATAAAGCTGCTATTTCTTTATGTGAATCTATGAAGACTCTATTAAAAGCTCTAATGTTTAAGACCAAATAATCTCTTACAATGGAGGCATAAGTGTAGCTTATGACACTTTGCAAGGGGTTTAGGTTAACCCCCCCCCTCCAAAAAAAAAAAAAAGCCATTCTTTTGTAGAAGATAAAATTTCAGGGTTGTCACTCTGCGTGTCATTCAGAAGTAGAGAATGTCTGTAGAGTCAGTGCAATGGAAACTGCTATAAACGTGATTGAGAGCTCTTTTTGTTTATCATATTAGCAGGTTGAATCATCACCGGGATTTGCGGTCTGTTACTGTCCAGCTTTTAAATTCTTGACCATTTTGACCTCATGAATTACAACTGTGTGTTGTACAGCTACAGTAAGGCATGTAGCTACGCTATGAAGAGTGCTAGAACATTGATATCAGAAGTAACTCAACCATTCGCCACCCTTAGTCTGTGGCTAATTTGCATGCAACTGTTTCATTGGTTGTGTGAGGGAGACTGCACAGATGGTGGATTACTTGGTCCAACTACCACCCCATGCAACAACATGGGCCTTTACTTACTAGTTCTGGAATAAGAATGTCTCTATGGGGAGTTTTACTGATATAACTACATTGATTTAACTATACTGGTAGAATTTACCATGATAATTGGTGAGTGCCCAGCGCCTCTGACAATCAGAGCACTTACTTAGGCACTTAAATATGGCTTGAGAGGCTTGATTTCTCATCCACACTTTAAAAGATTGACCTTAAAAATAATGAAAAATAGGCCATGACCTATAATTCAGTCTGAACTTCAAATTGTAAAGTGTGACAGTAATGATGCTTATCTCATGGTGAATGTAAGATAGGCCTTCACTCAGAAAATGTACTATCTGTAACTTTTATAGTCTCTCAAAAAAATTGAGGCAAATTTTATGACAAGTTATGTATGAGTCAGAATGGAACACTGAAATAGTAAGAATGCCACAGGGTAATTGGATTCCAACTATGTAGCAATTTCTTGGTGTCATTTCATGGGTTTTTTTTTTTAAAATACATCCTTCAAGTAGTGGAAATAACAGTTAGCTTTCATGCTAAGAGATAGAAAGCATTCCCCATACATTCTCTGTGCATGAGATTTGGCATTTAATTAATTTTCAGGGTAAGCATTAGGATTATATTATGTGGTATAAGGTAGTAAATGGATCATCTGTTTAAAATCCTTTGAAAATTGTTAATTTATTGCATAATTATAAATGTTTCCTCACTGTTCTGAATATCCTTTTAACAAGGATGAACAAGAAATACATTTCAGCTTTCCTTACAGCTACTGTGCCTTAGGGCTCATGCTATCATTTTTGCAGATGCAGAGTCGCGAGGTATGCTGAAGTTCCAATAAATAAATACAGCATACTTTCTTCTTCAGTCACTTTTTTTTTCATTTACATAATTTATTTCTATTCCATTAGATTAGCTTCTGCTGTCCCTGCAATAACTGCCCCCAGAGCTGGCAACTGCTATTGCTCTTACTCTTACCATCGCAAGGTCTAGCAAACCAACCCATTATTATTCAGATATTTACGATGCTTTTCATTTGTTGTATTTGCTGCAAATCCCGTTAAAGTTAATGTAACAATTCCCATTTAAGTCAGTGGGCTTTGATCCAGGTTCAAAATGCACTTCTTTTTAGACACAATCAGCACTCACAAATATCCTGACCCTGGGAGATGCTGGGCTCTTGTTGTGACGTACCACGGTACAGTCCAGACCAATGACCTCCTGCCTAGCAATCTTGGGTGCCTTACAATGCTTTGGTTGAAGCAGCTTCCACTTGGGCTGCTCACAAACTGCTTTTCAGTATTCAAGACACACCCTGAGTGTTTGTGTGTAATTGCAGCCTGCCAGCCATACTTGGGTTACACTCTGGTTCTCACCAGCCTTGGTTATACTTCAGGGTGACCAACACACCTCCAGTCCTAGATTTCCACCCAGAAATGTATGTCCTATACTGCCCAGCCTTCTCCTGGACAATCAAATTCTATGAAGTCTGTTATTTCTTTTATAGAAACAATATGTACACAAGTTGCCACCCCAAGTGGAGTTTCCTGAACACTTCAATTTAAACACACTGGACTAGATAAAATTATATAAAAAGTTTATTAACTACTAAGAAATTTTAAGTAAGTACAAGTAATGAGTCATAAAAGTCAGAAATGGTTACCAGAAAAATAAAGGTAAAGCACAACTGGTGCCTAACTTAACAACCTATGTTAAATTCAAAGTAAAGTTTTGTCACCATATGCTTTCAGCTGACCAAACATCTTTGGTCAGAATTCCTTCTTCAGTCCAACAGTTGCTGACTTTGTACCTTTAGGTACAGTGAATCAATGGGCAGAGAGAGTTTGTTCTTCCTTTTCATAGTTTCACTTCCCAGCTTGAAAAACATTTCCAGCTGAGTACCAGGAGAAAGAGTCTATGTGGAAGGAAGTTCCCTGCTAGATTTTTCACCTCTTTGAACTTCCTTTGTCTTCCCTTCCTGCTTGATGACTCTGTTTACTGCTTACATGCAAATTAAGCAGAGCACACATTCCTTTGTTTAGGACAGACCAGTTTGCCAGCTTCTGTTTCGGCAGGGTTTGGAACATGTGTTAACACCATAGCGGGGAATCTTACAACTACATGGGTGGAAAGTGAGGAACAGGAACATCTCCTCTGTCTCTGCTTTGCAGAGCAGACGGGAGGCAGGCTCCTGGTCCAGAGCAGCTTGGCCGTTGGCGGCTCCATTGGAGGGGGAGTGGGGAGCAGTAGATCAGGGTGGCGGGCGGAGGGGCACTCCTGCCCTGGAGGCACTCAGGAATGCCCCCTTGAGTAAGATGCCTTGGTGTGGGATTAATGCTCATTTAAAAAAAAAAAGAAAAGTGTTAATCAGTTTTGAGTTAATCACGTGCTTTAACTGCGATTGACAGTCCTACTTAATATTTATCCTGAATGTAAGGCAGCAGCTACACCTGACTCATAACAATGTATAACTCAACCTATAACACTAACAATTAAATTTACATATTTTTAATTTATTCCAAATCATTCAGGATTAGGGTAAAAAAATTCAAGATGCATGTCTGTACAAGAAGCTTCTATACAGGAAGCTACTATTTTTGTCATTTTCTATGATTGTGTAAATCATGATTATTTCAGTGTCTTTGCTCCTCAAGTAAGCTGCTTTCACACTTACCATTATTGTCTCTTTCAGTATATCAAGAGGTTTTACAATCAAAGTTGGGAAAGAAGATATGGCTACGTAATAGATGAAGCAACTCTTACACTCGTCTGGTCTATAACTGTATCGATTTTCTCCATTGGTGGACTGGTGGGTGCGATAATTGCCACGCCAACTGTGAAGTTCTTTGGCCGGTATGTACACTACAAAGCTCTGGATTAGGCATTTTATTTACCCTTTTATTGCATCAACAAAAATTTATTATGTTAAAGACCTTCACATTAGGAAAACTACATTGGATAGTTTCTAAATTTTATATGATGTGGTGGTGCTGTCCCAAAAGAGGAAGGGAAAAGTTTACAATTGCTATTGCTTATAACTCCAAAATTTGTAACATTCACCAGAGGTGTTAGTTGAATCAAGGGGCTGTCTTTTTGGAGTAGTATTCACAGAGTGAGCTTCCTAGGGCCATTGTCAGTGTTTACCCAGAGACAACTCTGAACAAAGTGTAACATGTATACCTAATTTCCATTGCTACCATAAAACAGAATACTTCATTCATTTCTGGGTGTATTTCAGGGGAGGAAATGGAGACCCAACCTCAGATCACTTCTTATTAGAGCTGGTCAATAATTTTCTTTTGAAAAGTTTTTGGTTGCTTTTAAAAAAAAAAAAAGTCAGGATTTTGGGTTTCCAATGACCCTTCTACCCCCCAAATGTAGAAAACTTTTGATGAAAATATGCCAAAAAAGTAGTTTCTCTCAATTTTTTTTAATCCTGGAAGTATCCCAATTAGCTCTAATTACTCCTCTCCCCCCTCCCCCCCCATAAAGAAAAATATCTTTCTTCAATCTTAAAAATACCAGTTTGGGGGTCCTTGCTCTCCTCTCTACAGACTAACCGAAGGTAACATCAGGCTACTAGATGAGAGTACAGTGGTAAATATTGCCCATGCTTGTGTGGTTTAATGATGATACCCTGGTGAAGTGCTTAGTACATGCCAATTTTAACAGGACATGGATGATGGAGGGAAAGTGGTTTGCCTCATGATCTTGTCATGAAGCTGGATTAGTTGAAGAATAGCCAAGAATGTGTAACATTTTTGTTTTGTGGTATTTGCCTTTGCAATGCATTGGCAGATTTCTGCTTTAGTGCTCTGCTATGCAGCTCACACCACAGTAATATCCATGGCTTCAGGTCTGAAGTTAGCCACAGAGAAATGGGGAGCTTTGGGAAACTGAGTGGAGGCAGTAAAATCTTAAAGGAGAGGATTTGGGTGGGGTGTCCCTCCACCAAAATGTTATTTTGAAACATGATGTGCAATTTCTCACATTCAAGAAGGTTTTAAGGGTTAGTTTTTTTTAACTTTAGAATGTGTTTTTAAAAGAAAGCTCCTGAGTATTTCTTTAAGATGACTCGCAGATTTATTTGCTATTGGCAAAGTAGGTTCTACTAAATGTCACCACAAAAGCTCAAATACATAGACATGTATAAAACATCTGCACTCCTATCATTCTACTTCCTTGTGTCTTTTAGCCTTTATTTCCCACCTTTTTTTGCTCTCTCCTTCTTGCTTCTGACTTTTCCCGTGTCTTGTTCTACCCCTTATTGCCCTAAAATCCAATTTCCACTTATCTCAAATCTTCAGTCTTCTATACTTCCTTTTCTACGCCCAATCTGTGTTTCTCCTCCTTTTTCTTCCTCATTTTTCACTTCACACAGTATGTTCTGTGCTTATTCCTATGTTCATGCAATAAAAATCCATTCTCTGGCCCTCCAAATCCTTTGTCCACTGTTTTTCCTTTCCCTCTTCAATAGTTCACCAATTCTATGCCTTCCCTTTCATCAGTTCTCAATATCCATTTCCCCCAATACATCTACTCAGTTCTCTGCTTCCTCCCCTAATTAATCAATTCACACCCTTCCCAAATCGAATTCTTCATCTCACAATCAATAACTTGATTCATAACGTCTCAGTGAATGTTCTGCCATGTATTTTTAAAAATGTCAAATGTGAGAGCTTAGTACAGTAAGTCTTACATTTTTTTTGCTGAGAAGTGGAGAGGACTGGAAGCAAACCTCAGGGAGGAAACAGTTTGAGATTTGGCAGTTTTTCAGAGACCGTATTAAGGGCACAAGAGCAAAGTATCCCACTGCATAGGAAAGATAAGTATGGCAAGAGACCACCCTACCATAACCAGGAGATCTTCAATGATTTTCGAAAAAGAGACCTAGTGGAAATCAGGTCAAATTACAGTGGATGACTATAAAAAACCAACAAAACCACATAGGAACAAAATTGTATAGGGCAAGGCACAAAATTAGATGAAACTAGGTAACGATAAAAAAAATTCTACAAATACATTAGAAGCAATAGGAAGATCAAGAACAGGGTAGGCCCATTACTCAATGAGGAGGGAAAAATAATCTCACAAAATGTGGAAATGGCGGAAGTGCTAAATGTCTTTTGTTCAGTTTGTACCACAAACGTTAGTAGCAATCAGACGTCTAACATAGTAAACGCCAGTGAAAATGAGGTTGGCTATGAGGCTAGAATAGGGAAAGAATAAGTTAAAAATGACTGAGATAAGTTAAATGTCTTCAAATTGGTGGGGCCTGATGAAATACATCCTAGAATACTCAGGGAGCTGACTGAGCAAATATCTGAGCCATTAGCATTATATTAAAAAGCTCATTAAAAACTGGAAAGGTTTCAGAGGACTGGGAGAGGGCAAATATAGAGATAAGCTAATAAAAGGGGAATAAGGACAACCTGGGGAATTACAGACCACTCAGTTTAACTTCAGTACCCAGAAAGATAATGGAATAAATAATCAAGCAATCAATTTGCAAATACCTAGAAGAAAATAAGGATATAAGTAACAGTCACCATGGTTTTTTCAAGAAGAAATCATGTCAAATCAACCTAGTGGCTTTCTTTGACAGGATGATAAATTTTGTGGATGGGGGAGGAAAGCAGTAGATGTGATATATCTTGACTTTAGGAAGGCTTTTGATATTGTCCCTCATGACCTCCTCAGAAATGAACTAGAGAAATATAGCCTAGATGGAGCTATTATATAAGGGGGAGGAGGTGCATCACGGGTTGGAAAACCATTCCCAGACAGTAATCATCAATGGTTCAGAATCAAGCTTACAGGGCATATTGAATGGGATCCTGCAGGGATCGGTCCTGAGTCCAATTCTGTTCAGTATCTTCATAAATGATTTAGATAATAGCATAGAGAGTACACTTATAAAGTTTGTGGATGGTACTAAGCTAGATGGGGTTGCAAGTGCTTTGGAGGCTAGGATTAAAATTCAAAATGATCTGGACAAACTGGAGAGATGGTCTGAAGTACTCCATTTAGGAAGAAACAATCAATTGCACACATACAAACTGAGAAATGACTGCCTAGGAAGGAGTACTGTGGAAAGGGATCTGGGATTATAGTGGCTCACAAGCTAAATAGGTGTTTAAAAAAAAAAAAGCCAATATCAGAAAGAACATAGGAATGGCTATAGTGGGTTAAACCAATGGTCCATCTAGCCCAGTATCCTGTCTTCCAGAAATGGCCAATGCCAGGTGCTTCAAAGGGAATGAAAATAACAGGCAATCATGGAGCTATCCATCCTGTCATCCACTCCCAGCTTCTGGCATTCAAAGTCTTGGGACACTCAGAGCCTGGGGTTGCATCCCTAACCATGGAGGACTATTCGCCAAGATGAACCTATCTAGTTCTTTTCTGAATCCAGTTACAGTTTTGGCTTTTTACAACCTATATAGAGTGGCATTTTGATATTTACTGTCTGGTTATCTAGCCCTTTCCTAATGGTTCCTGACTTTGTTAGCTATTTTGATTGCCACTGCATGTGGAGCAGATGTTTTCAGAGAACTATCCACAGTGACTTCAAGATCTCTTTCTGAGTGGTAACAGCTAATTTAGACCCCATCCATTTTGTATGTATACTTGGGATTTTATTTTCTGATGTGTATTACTTTGCATTTATCAACCTTGAATTTCATTTGTCATTTTGTTGTTCAGTCACCCAATGACTTCAGAACTCTTGGGTGAATACCATTTGGTTTTGGGGACTTTTTATTATTTAATTTATCTGTGTGTTCCAAAACCACCTCTAGTGACACCTCAATCTGGGACAATTCCTCAATTTATCACCTACAAAAAGGCTCAGGTGTAGGAATCTCCCTCACATCTTCTTCAGTGAAGACTTATGCTAAGAATTTATTTAGCTTCATGGTCTTGTCTTTCTTGAGTGCTCCTTTAGCACCTGGATCATCCAGTGGCCCCCTACTTGCTTGGCAGGCTTCCAACATTTAAACATTTTTTCACTGTTTGTTTTTGAGTCTTTGGATAGTTGCTCTTCAACTTCTTTTTTGGCCTGCCTATTTATACTTTTACCCTTGACAAGAGTTTATGCTCCTTTCTGTTTTCCTCAGTAGGATTTAATTTCCAATTTTTAAAGGATGCCTTTTTGCCTCTGACCACTTTTTACTTTGTTGTTCAGCCATGATGGCACTTTCTTATCCTTTGTTTTTTCATTTGGGGCATACATTTAATTTGAACCCCTATTATGGTGTTTTTAAAAAGTTTCTATGCAGGTTGAAGGGATTTAACCTTTGGCACTGTATCTTTTAATTTCTGTTTAACTAGCTTCCTCATTTTTGTGTAGTTGTCCTTTCTGAAGTTAATTGCTACTTTGGTGGGCTTCTTTGATGTTTTCCCTCCCCACGAGGATGTGAAATTTAATTATATTATGGTTGCTATTACCAAGCTATTCAGCTATATTCAGGAGCAGAAAGAAGCTCAAGTTTTCCATGAGCTTTTAAAAACAAATTCTTGAAGTTTAGGACTGTAGCTTTCCATCTAATGGAGGGGTGGAGTCTGTATTTAAGCAAGGTGTTAACAAAAACCATAGTTTCAACTGAGATAATTCCTTTTTCTTAATGAATGAATGAATAATTTTGAGGCAAAACCAAGATCACTAGTTTCATTTCTGAATTAGAAAAAAGCTCAGAGTGGTGATTTTATCAGATTGCAAAGTGTTTTTTCTCAAACTGTGTGTGTGTGGGTGTGTGTGTTCGCACAAAACATTTTCTTTCAAATCCCCTATGTTCAGATGCTCATAACTTTCTGAACGAAATTCTTTGAGTTGAAATTCCTGATGTTTGATATCCAAAATGATTTTTTTATGTGAAAAATTGAGTGGTTTGTGCTGGGCAAGGGTGAATAAAGCAGAGTTTACATATTTTAAATGCATTCTAATTCCACATTTTTTTAGTGATGGTTGCAGCAAAAATGACTTCTCCCTTTCAATGAGGAGTAGTTTGGGGCACAGAGAACTTGCAGCAGCCATCTTTAATTTCGTTGCCACAGCTCAGTGCAATGCTGGGGGATGAGTCAGGTTTTCTAAGTGCTGCTTGTGGAGAGGGGGAGAAGAGGCCACTTTTCTCTGGTTTTATTATAGCCTAATGGTAGGGCACTAAAGTGGGACTCAAGATACATAAGTTCAATTCCAAGCTCTGCTATTAGACTGTTGGGTGACCTTGGGCAAGTCATTTCTGTATCTATTCCTCAGTTTCCCCATCTGTAAAAATAGGGGCAGTAATTCTATCCTCTATTGTCAAGTGCTTTGAGATCTAAAGATGAGAAGTGCTATACAAGAGCTAGATGGTATTAGTGGTGGTGGTGTTTTTCTTCTTCTTTATTATATAAGTCCTCCTGGCCTGGCTCCAAACTGCTTGGTTTGGCTTTACCCATGTAGCCAGAGCAAAGTTGAGTTGAGAGACTTGCCATGACCTCTCCAGCAGCAGTGTCTCCAGCAGTCTCCAATTTCTTACACCTTCATTTACATCAGGACATTCATTTTAGTTGTGTATTTATATTCCCAACAGTTGACTGCATCAAAGAATATTCTCTATTTCAGTTCTGATTGTAGGAACAGAAAGCCCCATATTTTTGAATAGGAAATTAAATGCAAGGAGGTAGTACTGGCTGGAGAGCCATCAGGTTAAATCAGGAGCCGCAGCTCTGTCCTTTCTCTCTTCCTTCTAGAATAAGGCTGCTTTCCTTCTTTGTTTCCTTGCACTCATCCCTCCTGCTTTCTGACTCAGCTTGCCTTGACAAGAGAAAGCAGGAGGGAAACCTAGAAACAGTTGCTCCTGCCAGCCGCTTTCAAGAAACACCTTTTTTTTTTTTTTTCCGAAGAGTAAAACACTACCCAATGGAGGAACTGTTGAATGTGATGCTGATCTCCCCTTGCTTGAGAGAAGCTGGTACCTTGCCCTCTTTCATGGAGTCACTGACAATCTGTAACAATCATTGTAATTGATCCAATCCCTTCTCCCACACTCTTAATGACTTAGAGCAGCTATGAGAGGCATGGGCCATCTTACAGGTAGCTCCAGAAGTTCCATTAGAAAGATAGGCTGAAAGTCAACAAAAGAAGATGTTTGTGCCTTTGGCTGGCTCTGTAAGAGGAAAGTCATCAAATTTGGTCCATATAAGAGTCAGTTTTATTGAAATTCCTGTGCCCATCAACCTTTATCCACTCTAATCTCATTCACCAACTGCTCTTGAAGCTTATAAGCTTTAGATGTTCGTATAAGCCCTAAATGGCTAAGAACCTACCCACCTGAGAGTTTGTCTTTCTCCCTGTGCCAAATTAGATCAGTTGAAATTGAGGAATTTGAGCTGAAGCCACGCTTGTATATATGAGAAAATGGGGGCGTGCACAGGAATAAAAATTTGACCCCTTTTGGAAAGACATGATCTCTGCTCCCGGTGTGGCTTTGGGTCTGGAGGAGCTCACTCTCCCTGTGCGGCCCCACTGGGAATGCTGTGCTCCCCACTCCTGCCCACCCTCACCGCAAGATAACCTGTGCTCCCACACCACCGGGACCCTGTGCTCCCCACTCCACTGACCCCTTACTTGCCTACTCCACTGCCAGAGGCTCTGCTCACTGTCTCGCTACTATTGGCTAGGAGATTGTCATTCCATATTGTCTTAGCTGCTGATTGGTGGAGACAGAAGGGGGCCGGAGGAGCTCACTCTCCCTGGGGCTGGAGGAATTCTGTGTGTCTGCCAATTATCGGGGGGTGTGCCCCTACTTGCCCTCCCTTGTGCATACCCCTATGAGAAAAGGCTTTTTGGGTAGGCATTTCCTCCTGGTTTTTAAATTCACTGCTCACCTTAGTGCAAAATAGTTCAAATCTAATGGGTTTCAGGACATAAGAGGTCTTCTAGTCCAGTCTCCTGAACTCAAGGCAGGACTAAGTATTATCTAGACCATCCTGGATGGGTGTTTGTCTAACCTGTTCTTAAAAACCTTCAATGACGGAGATTCCACAGCCGCATTAGGCAATTTATTCCTGTGCTTAACTACCCTGACAATTAGGAATGTTTTCCTAACGTCCAGCCCAAACTGCCCTTGTGGCAATTTAAGCCCATTGCTTCTTGTCCTACTCTCAAAAGTTAACGAGAACAATTTTTTTCGCTCCTTCTTGTAACAACCTTTTATATACTTGGAAACTGTTATCATGTCCCCCCAGGTCGTCTTGCCTGCAGACTGAAAAAATTGTGCTTGTTTAATCTTTCCTCATAGGTCATGTTTTTTAGACCTTTAATCATTTTTGTTGCTATCCTTGGACTTTCTCCAATTTCTTTCACTTTCCTGAAATGTAGCACCCAGAACTGGACACATGATGCAAAGCTTATCATTTCACCGAGACGTTTAAAAAGAGAGGTGGGAGGATGGTACCGGAGTGGGAGATTATAGGTGAAAGAGAGAGATTTGAGCTTCTGAGTAGACTGGTTTGTAGGCAAAAGGTTGTACTGAATTGTACTGCTTCACTTTGATTGTTTGGCTATCCGGGTGGCTGTGTAATGGCACAGGTGCCTCGAACACAGAGTTAGCTGCTCTCATTGTGTTTGTGTAAATCTAAACAAATAATATACAAATTGTCTAGAAAGCTTCTGAAAGTCTCCTAAGTGCTCCAAACAAACTTCTCCCCCACATCCACCCCATTTCTCAACTTAACAATTAATCACCTCCTCCACTCCAGGAAACCCAACAGAGAACAGAGTGGTGGCTTAGATAATTGAAACTCCTGATGTCAGTAATAGCAGTATTTTCTCATCGAGGAGTGTGATATAGAGTTTGGGCTATTCTCTACTAGTCTGTGATCTGGGATGACAAAAAAAATGATTGAACAGACCAGCAAACCCAGACATGTTCCTCTTTATAGGGAGATTTATAGAGTTTGTATTTAGGTATTAAAGCAACAATGAGCACTGTCATTTGACTGGATTGATTGGAACTGCTTAAGGTGCAGTATCTAAGTGACGTCAGTATAGCTTTTAATCATTATTATTTATATTTTTGCTCCTTTCCTGTGTTTTACGGTTAGGATCTTGACTTATTGACTGGAAGAGTGTGGTCTCTTTTGTACCAATTCTGAGAATAAGATCAACCCTTTGTAGGTTAACTAAATAAAGACAAGGTGCATTTTTTTCTCTTTCATTTTCTCTGCTGAGAAGATGTTTTCCTGCATTCTGTTTTTGAGAAAATTTGAGGTCTTTATTTCATTGCCAAACCACTATGTAAATCATGATATTACAGTTCCATGAGCAACTGATTTTTCATATCAAGTTCTTGCATTTGTACTTATTAACCTTGAAATGACTTTGGTAGACATCCCTTTGACTTTTATGTTGACTGACAAAGTATGTCTTTGTCCTCCTTGTTGTATTAAATTGTGACCTGGGCTAACCGGTGTATTGACTTGCTGTTCAAATATTAAGTATTTCCTTGATCTGGAAAACAACTGATTTGAAGAGTCTTTTGTTTTTATATCTCTGGTACTCTCGCCAGGGTAAACATTTTATTAGGAAATGTTTAAGGAAAAAACAAAAAAGCAATGGTCAGGGTTTACAAGGCACAGTAATACAATATCCAGGGATGATATGCAGTGGGGGGGGGTTGGGGGGTGATCGGGGAACAGGAGGTGGCAGCAGCACGATGAGCTGTGGCCCCGTAGGAGGGGCTGGAAGTGCGGGACTTGAGGGTTGCAGTGCGGTATGTGGGGAGAGGGGGACGCTATCCAGCATGGGGAGAGGGTCCCAGGGAGGCATTTGCCAAGGAAGGCAGGTGAGTCCATGTGCGGGAGTGGGAGTGGAGGTCTGGGGAGGACAATGGTGAGGTGGGCTGCAGTATCCCGGATCGGGGTTGGTGGTGTTAGGTTTAAGGTTCACAACGAGATATATGGGCATGAGGGAGCATTTCAATGTATAGGAGAACCATTGGGGGCATGTTTTAATAGAAAGAGTATATAGGTCTATATGGGGAGAAATGTCTCAGTGAACCATGTTCCAATTCTTGTAAACAAGGACTTAACCTCAACCCCTTGCCTTGATTCTATCAAAGCAAAAGTTAGGTAGGGACACAGAGCTATATGAGGAAATTTATAATTGCAGCTTCTCTGTTGGAAGTTGGTGAGGTAGCACAGATGGAAAAGATACATGGAGGAACTCAAGGCCAATAATTAAGAAAAGTCTGAAATACTACTATTTGAATATTCCACAAAATGGTGGATTGACTAATAATTGCTCAACTGAGAGCTGATAGCACATAGGTAGAAGCACAAGACGTATACATTACTTTGCACTTTAATGACTATTCTGACTTCCTGTCTCTTTACACCTTACCACAAGAAGTGTAGGTTACATCAAGAGTGATTATAAAGCTTTAATAGTCCAAATTAACTTTTTACATATGGGATATATCTAATTTGTGCAATCAGATTTCACTGAGACACATTTTTGTTGTCATCAGTACTTACTTGAACCAATTGCTAAAGTAAGCTAAGAGATCAGACAAGCTGCTCAATGGCATCAGCTCTGGGAAGAACGGATAATGACATGCATGCAGTGATTTTCTCCAATTAATAATTGTGTTGAAGATCAACTTACTTAAAAATTAAATGACTGTAAACAATTGCAAACATCTTGTCAAATTTGTCGCCTTGAGGCATGACTTAAAAAAATCCGCCATGTAGTATGCTAGAGCTTTCAATTATTAGCTTTGAAATGTCTTCCTGCTGAGCTGGGATGGTGCTACTGTGTGAGTATGAGTATGTGAGCTGGTAATCATGCCCCTAGCTCATAATATAAATGTAGCCATAGATGCACCAGACTGACAGGGGGAACATGAAGAAACAATGGATGGTATTGATATGTATTTTCTCAGCACCCCAGCTACTTAACCATCCTAACCACTGTCAAGTTTTTTGTATCACAGCGTAACAGCAAAGGAGAGTTTTAAAGAAGTACTTGAAGGAAGTCAATAAGGTGGCTTTGTGGACGTTTATGGGAATTCTTACCATTTG
Source organism: Emydura macquarii macquarii (assembly GCF_026122565.2). Classification (NCBI taxonomy): domain Eukaryota; kingdom Metazoa; phylum Chordata; order Testudines; family Chelidae; genus Emydura; species Emydura macquarii. The sequence goes on from NW_027133199.1 coordinate 6,472,400, forward strand.
CAATATTACTTTATAAACACATGTGAGGACTGAGGCTAATTCATGCCTTGCTAATTATGCCTTGCATAATCTTGGAACCATTAGCAATTATCTTTGAGAACTCATGGCGGATGAGTGTGGTCCCAGGGGACTGAAGAAGGGCAAACATAGTACCTCTTAAAAAAGAACAAAGAGAACCTGGGGAATTACAGACCAGTCAGCCTAACTTCAATACCTGGAAAGATACTGGAACAACTTATTAAACCATCAATTTGTACGCACCCAGAGGGTAATAGAGTTATAAGGAATAGCTAGCAAGAACAATTCATGCCAAATCAACTGAATTTCCTCCTTTGACAGATTTACTAACCTAATGGATGGAGGAGAAGCTGAAGACGTTATATCTTGATTTTAGTAAGGCTTTTGACACAGTCCCACATGACATTCTTATAAGCAAACTAAGGAAATGTGGTCTAGATTAAATTACTAGAAGGAGTGTGCAAAAGCAGTTAAAAGACCATACTTCAAGGGTTATCAGTGCTTCACTGTCCAACTGAGATTCCTGCAGCAGTCTGGCCTGGGCTAGGTACTCTATAACATTTTCATTAAAGACTTGGATGATGGAGTGGAGAACATGCTTATATTTGCAGATGACACCAAGATAGGAGGAATTAACACTTTGGAGGACAGGATTAGCATTCAAAATGACATTGATAAATTGGAGAATTGGTTTGAAATTCAGTAAAGACGGGTGCAAACTACTATGCTTAAGAAGGAAAAATCAAATGCACAACTATAAAATGTAGTAACTGGGTAGGCAGTGGTAAAAGGATCTGGGGGTTATAGTTGATCACAAATTGAATATGAATCAACAATGTGATTGTTTGTTTGTAGTTGTATTGGTCCTAAGATTTGAGAGACACAATTTACGTGGGGTAACAACCCATCACCTGTGGGTGAACACTTTTTTCCACAAAGTGATCACTCCATATCTAACCTCTCAGTCCTCATTCTCAAAGGTAAGCTGCACAACATCTTCAAATGAGAAGCCTGGGAAAACATATTCATAATTGTGCTGGACACTAAAACCCACAGACTTAACAGACTCAGGTTTTATGGCTCAGTGTAACAATTTGCAACATGCCCTACTGATTGCTACCCCTTAATTGCCCACTTCATTTTAAGTGATCTCCTACAGCATGTGTGAAAGCCATGTACTTAACAATCTGTCCTACCTTGTATTTAGCTTGGATGCTATGATTACTTTCCCCAGACCTGAGGAAGAGCTCTGTGAAGCTCAAAAGCTTGTCCCTTCAACCAACAGAAGTTGATCCAGTGAAAGATATTACCTCACCTACCTTTTATCTCTCAACAATGTGATGCTTTTGCAAAAAAGGCTAATATCATTCTGGGGTTTATTAATGGAAATGTCATTTGTAAGACATGGGAGGTAATTATCCCTTTCTAATCTGCATTGATGAGGCTGGAGTACTGGGTCCAGTTCTGGGCTCCATGCTTTAAGAAAGATGTGGACACATTGGAGAAGGTCCACAAAAATGATAAGTGTAGAAAACCTGACCTATGAAGGAAGGTTAATAACCTGGGCATGGTTAGCTTTGAGAAAAGAACATTGAAGGGAGACCTAATAACAGGCTTCGAATATGGCAAGGTCTGTTATAAAGATGACAGTGATCAATTGTTCTATGTCCACTGAGGTAAGGAGCAATGCCCTTCTGCTTTCCAAGTATGCATTACAATTAAGGTCCGACTTAACTTGAGATATTGCAAAAATTGAGGATTTTGCAATATTCGGCTTCCACCACTATTTTGACTGGGGGATTTCTACTGGATTCCTACTCCATGGGAGCCCTGGGCAGCCACGGTCAGCCCCAGGCTCCCGGTCTCAGCCCTAGGTGGCCAACTGTGGAAAACTGCGGAAAAGTATTAATGGACTTTATTATTTGCAGTAATGTAATAATGGACCTTATTACTTTTCTGCAATTTTCCATGATTTGTCTGCAACTCAGCTGCAATTTTTTGACAATCATCCTTCAATTCAAGTAGGACCTGAATTATAATAATGTTGGGAAGTATTGGGTACTTTTAGGGCATGTCTACACTAAAGCCCTAAGTCGACCTATGTTAGGTCGATTACAGCCACTGCAATAATTACTGCGGTGGCTGCTGTCCACACTACTCTCCTCCTGTCAGCATCCTCACCAGGTGCGCTTCCACTGACTGAAGAGGGGTAGTTTAGGGGGCTGAGAGCCAGGGCTCTCAGCTCTGTGCAGATCCCCACTGGAAGACCAGCTGCCACCATCATCAGCTCCCTGCTCCCAGCTGGGGCAGCTCCCCTTCAAGCCAAGAAATTGACAAGATAACCAACAGCCAATGTAAGTAGCCATGCAGTGTCTATGTAGACACTGCGTTAAGTCCTACACCTCTCATGGAGGTGGAGTTATTATGTTCGTGTAGTAGGGCACTTATATTGGTGGGCCAAGGCTGTTGTATATACACTGACACAATTAGGTCGACATAAACTGTCTTATGTTGACCTGTGTTGTTTAGTCCAGGCCTCAGTTATTAATGTTTGTTAAAGATAAACAGAGTTGTTGACAGTACAAATTACTTGCTTACGTGCATTGGTCCCACCTCAAAGATTTCTACCGGTTTGTCAGAGGTTAGACGTTCTCCCCACTTTAAGTATATTGAATTTTCCCTATTTTAAGTACGGGAATATTTTTCAAAGTGGTTGAATGCTTCATACTGGAAGAAACCTTGTGTGACTCGTGAGCATTGAAAGAAGGGATGACAAACAAAGGGATACAGATTAAGTTATGATTTAAAATAGGTAAATGTATCATTTTTGGAGAAGTTAGAGCAATGTTTGTTTTTATTAAATTTTATCTCATTTGGCCTGTTTTATTGTAGTTATTAATTAAAAAAACCAACAACACCCAAAGGCATGAGACTTTGCTTTGGCACTTTGACTTTCATTTCCTCCCTTTCTCATCTCTACTGCCACCGTTGAAAGAAATCCAGTCTTTATTTCCCCATGGTCTAACCTAAAATACCGATGATGACAGGGTACTATCGAATTCTAATCTCCTTTCTTTGCTGATCTTCCTCCAGTGGAAAAATTTGCACCTGGGGAGTAGAAAGAGATGCTTCAGAAATGATCTCTGAGAGTCTCTTACTGTCAGATATCATTTTGGATCTATGAGAGAAAATAATAACATGTAAAAGGTTTCATGGTGAAGTGAATTAGGCAGCTTTGCTTGGTTTTTTTCCATATGTGAAAAATGCCCATTTAATAGTGGGAAATGTTTGTTTGAGTTTCATATGTTCTGTGTTTTGATCAGTCAAGTAGAATTTGGATTTCTGGTGTGGGTTATTACGTTGCTTGGGGAGAAAAGAGTAGTTGCAGAGATAATCTTTCCTATTCTTTCTTTGTATACAGTTGTGACATAGTCCCTGTTCTTACCTTCAGCAAAAATGGGAAAACAGCAGCAATACTTACAGATATAACATCAGTTTCAGAACTTTAACAAAACAGATCCTCAGTTGGTGTCATTGAAGACTCCATCGAAATAGCTTTGACAATTTACATCAGCTGAGGATCTGCCCAGCTTTCCAACTAGATTCCTTGTCCAGCCATTTGCTTCACACATACCACCAAACTGTTTCCAACTGTTGTACGTGATTCTGTGTCTGTGTTCACTGCCAGAAAGGTGTATGCTAACAGGGAGATAACTATCAAACATTAACTATCTCACTGTAAAATCCTAGTGGAGGAAAGGCACTGTAGTAGAGCTGTGTGAAATTTTCCAGACAAAACTGTTTTTCTTGGAAAAAAGAAGATTCTAGTCGACCCAAACATTTCATGAATTTGTGTTGATTGACAAATTTGTTTCAGGAAAAAAAAGAAAAATAAAAGAATTTCTGAAATGTCAGAATGATCAAAATGGAACATTGGGATTTTTTTTCAGGCTACATTCAGAAGGCACCGTTAACAAAGTTGGAAGAGGAGGAATCTTATAACCTTTAACCCAGTGGTCATGGTACTCACCTGGGAGACTAGGTTTGAATCCCTGCACTAGAATAGGAATGTGAATCTATCTCCCCTCTTCTTAGGTGAATGCCCTAACTACCAGGCTATAGTCTCATTCTTGCTCTCTGCCTCATTGATATGCAAGTATTTTATACAAAATAGACCTAAACCTAGAGACCCCAACCAAAATACCCTATAGCTGAGGGATTAAGGCACAGTCATCTTGAGGGGGCTGAGACCAGAGTTCAAGTCCATCCTCTAGAAGGGGATTACAAGCTGGGTTTCCCATATCCTGTGTGAGTGCCTTAAACAGTGGTCTAAAAACTGTAAGGCAGGGGCTCCTTCTATTCCTTGGTTTTGTGAATCTATTCTTTTCCTTTGCTTTTATTAAAAATACCTGAAACAAAACATTTCATTTGACCCAAAATGAATTTTTTTCCTATTTTTCGATTCATGGAAAAATTCTGAAAAAAATCAGTTTCGATTTGACCTGAACCAATATTTTTTCTGACCTTTCGTTGTGTTTTGGGATTTGTGGGTGGGTTTTTTTTTTTTTTTTTTTTTTTAAACTGCCCGCAAACTGAAAAATCAGTTATTTGCACTGCTCTATTCTGGAGTTTTTTACTGCAGCGTTGCTAGGTGAGGTCAATTATGGGTGGGGGGAGTTAGGGCTGATCTCACTTAGTTACATTGGCTTAAACACAGCTTGTGAATTTTCTCCACAAGGATTTAACAACTAGAGAGCTGACATGGATTAGTTTTCTTGTTGTGAAAAACCGTAACCCAAAAATGCCTCATCTTTTTGGTTGTAAAACCCTAGCCTGTGTCTTACCCTTAGAGTGGCTTGGTTAGAGTTACGTCTACACTGCAAAGAAAAACCTACAGTGCTGAGTCTTGGAGCCCAGGTCAATTGACTCGGGCTCATGGGACTCGGGCTGCATGGCTAAAAATAGCAGTGTAGATATTTGGGCTCGGGCTGGAGCCCGGGCTCTGATTAGTTTACCACGTTTCAGAACCCAGGCTCCAGCCTGAGCCAGAATATCTACACTGCTGTTTTTAGTCCCCCAGCCTGAGCAAGCTCAAGTCCATTGCCCTGCGGTCTGAGACTTGGCACCGGAGGTTTCTCCTTGCAGTGGAGATGTACCCTGAAACCCTTTCAATCAGCCACTATCATAAAGGTTAGTGAACCCTGCCAACCCATTGCCCATGTATTTATGTGTAAGAAAAAGAAGCCATTTGCAGCCTTTTTCTTTGAGACAGTAGGTGATGGAGACATCCAGTCCAGTGGGAGTGACTCTCAGCATTGGGAGAGCTTTTATATTTAATCCTTGAGCAGGGAATAATCATTGCAGAATTTATCTCAGTAGAGCTATTGATTTCATATCTTTAACATTCTTGTAACACATGCTTGACAAAATCTGTCTTTGTACACAGGGAAGTAAGTGAAGCAAAACGTCAAAAGATCCATTAAATTCTTCCTGCTACCACTTCTATAGGCTGTGAGAAATCAACAGTATTTTGATTTATAGCTGAAAAGATATGGAAAGAGAGAGTCCCAAGCATGGGCAGCAAAGAATAATATGGATCAAACTGTATTTAATTTATAACAATATACGACTTTTGTTGTTGTTGTGCTACAGGAAGGGTAGAGAGAGTGGGGTTTTTTCGACTTGGTTTGGTAGAAAGGTAGTTTTTCATTTTAACTACTATTTAATTATTTCATCCAGTGATAGAGAATTTGGAAAAACAGATGGAATTGGGTAATACATTTAAAATTATGGAGAATTTCCACTTTTTTGTGTGTGAAAAGTTGGTTTTACCAATGAACTAAAACCCAGATGTTTTGCCCAGCTGTGCATGAGGCCACTTTCATTTTGTATACTAATAATATTGTGAATTAGGGACAAGTGTTGCTCTCCGTTACAACAGTGTGTAAATCTAATGATGTCCATGGAGTTTTTTCCAGATTTCCATTCTATAATCAAGAATGCAGTTTGGCCATGTTGCATCTAGTACACACTGAGGTTTTCTAAATACTGATCTGTTGAAAACTTTGTAAATACCATGCAGGATTCTACCATTTTTTTTCAACTAATTGAAATCTGAAGTATATTCTATTTCTTTTACAATTCAAAACAGTTACACTGCTACATATGTCCAGTTATCCAGAACATGCTAATCTTAGATATAGCTTGTCTTTTTCTTGGGAAGCATAAGAAAACAAATCTTCATGTCATTGAGATTTGGACCTTTATTTTGTGACAGTGGTTGTATTTCTTCTACAGCACATGTCTTTAGCTGCAATATTTTGAAATTCTTTTTGTAATGCTTAACATGTATGAGCCTATGTTTGTTAAGAACTGTGTTTTTAATGATTTGAAATTTTATATACAATTTAGCTATTTTAATATATGTATGTTAATGACTTTAAAATGTTGTTCCGTACAACTTTGATATAAATGTAACACACGTATATATTTTCCTTTCAGAAAACGTACATTGCTGATCAATAATGTATTTGCAGTTGTGGCTGCGTTGTTGATGGCTCTCTGTCAATTAGCAGAATCATTTGAAATGCTCATATTGGGCCGTATTGTGATGGGTATTGATGCAGGTAAGCTTTGTTACGCTGTACATACATTTACAGTTCATAATGTGCATCCTCTCCCACTTTTACATTGAGGAGTAATTTCTATGCATAATCCCACTGATTTCAATGGGTACAATCAGCTTGAATAAGGATGGCAGAATCTGCTCCTTTGTGAAGAAACGTAAATGGATATTAACCATGACAGCATAGCATTTTTTAATGCATTCCCTTTTGTACAGGATGTCTGTCTTCACAAAATAGAAACCCTTTGGGTAGGAGAACATGACTTGTCTGTTAAAGCTGCTTAGTATTTTGCATTTTGGTGAAAATAATCTAGCAGGTTACTCTATGCCCAGTAGAGACACAAGGTCTTACTGTGCTGCTGGAAAATTTACTTACATTGAGAGAGACCCCTTTGGAGGCATTACAAATGTTTCTACCCTGTCAATGCACTTCTGACTGTGTAATGTGTTAGTACAGGATATTTATTTGGACTTCTATATCACTAAGCCCATCTTTTTGGATGCTACGGCTGTCTTTTTCCGTAAGAACTAATCACAGCAGTTGGAAGATGCGTGTGGTGTTCACGTACAAATTGGTAGCCTATTGGTGTTTAGACTTTGGGCTGCTGACATTTGTCTTGGATGATCAAAGCAGCATTGTCAGTGCACTAACCACAGCCATTTTTTATTTCCCCACATTTTGTGGGATGTTCTCTTCTCTAATTCATACATGCTCTTATAAGTCCATCAGAATTGTAAGCATGTTTAAGGAGACCATATCTCTGCTGATATAAAAAGGATGCATTCTTTAGTGTAAAATATTGTATTTAATATTGTCTAGTTGGGGGGTTGACATATTGCTTAATCAGGTTGTTGGGTTTTTCTTATTTACCTGTGTCCAGGCAATTGATAAAGTGACAAGAGACTTCATTGTGTATGGTTACACATTCCTCCTCCTCCTCTCTCTTCCAGCGAGGCTGGATGGTTGTTGCTTTGGTGGTGCTGGAATCAGTCTAGGGAATATTGCAGATTTTGATGTCTTTCAGACATCAGAATCTCCAATACCATTCACTCCATTAATACCATTAATAATGGAAGAGCAAAAGGTTCAGACATAGCAGTGTGTGTGGTTTCCACTGGAATATCTAGATTTGAGGGTTCGCTTTTTTGCTACACTGCTTGCAAAAATCTCCTTCATAACACACACTTTGGCTATAAAACACAGCCTGAAAGGAGGGTGTAACCAGTTCTGTATCAGCATCCTCTCCCTTGCCCTCCTTTGGCAGGGAGCAGACAATCTCCATGGCCCCTTGATACCCAGAGAATTGAGAAAGGAAAACTCAGGCTAGACAGGCATCCCGCTATTACTCTTCCATGCTCCCCATTCCTGGAGTTGCCTTCTTGAAAGAACGGTCAGTGCTGTTTTAACCCATTCCTTCTTAGTGCGCACATATTCCACTAGCCCTTTCCTTTCTGCCAGTTCTTTTGGGGGCAGCCAAAAGGACAGTTTCCCCATCCTGCTTATTTGGGTGTCTGGATGAGTAAGACAACCCCCCACTTCAACAGATTAGTGGTAATTAAATTAGTGGTAAATTAGTAATTAAATTAGTGGTAATTTCAGCCCTCCCCATATTGCAGCAGTGGAACCCTGACCTGCATGCATCATTTCATATATGTAATCGAAACTGTTGGCCCCCGTCATGATTAGATGGTACGAGGATACCGTACACATGCATGTACAGACACACACACAGCATGCATAGATTCTGTTCTGCTCTGTATAGGTTCTTATGCCACCCTCATCATGCTGGTGTCTGATTGGTATTCAAACTTTTCTGCATAAACTCTTGCTCATTTATTGGTTCAGTGTAAAGTCAATTGTACTTAACAGCAATTTCTCTGCTGTTCCCTTCTTTTACAGGTGTCTCTCTCAGTGCCCTGCCCATGTATTTGAGTGAAATTTCACCTAAGGAGATCAGGGGTTCTCTGGGGCAGGTCACAGCAATCTTCATCTGTATTGGAGTCTTCACTGGTCAGATGTTGGGGCTGCCGGAAATATTTGGAAATGTATGTACTTGGTGGATCTTGTCCTACTGTGAATTGCATTTAAAGAGTTACATTGAGGGTTGTAACTGTTCCTTTTGAAGATAGAAAACCACAGTTTTGGTATATGTAGAACCATTTTAAAAAGCAATGTCTTGAATTTTTTTTTTTTTTTTAAGTTTGTGTGTGAGATATGTATGTACTTAATTATCCTGAGAGAAGCAGGTATGGCAGCCCTGGTTCAAGACTGGAGCCTGTGTATTACTGCCACAGTTGTAGGCAGCAAAGTTATTTGAGCTGGATACCCCTTGCTATACAAAAAGAGGCAGCTGACGTAGCATTCTCGGAGAGGACTTCAGGACTCTGTAACTTGTTCCCTGTGTTGATCTGAAACAGCCCAACTTTGGTGACCTACCCGCCATGCTGCAAAAGAGGGTATTCTATTGAATAAGGTTTTCAGGAAGGGCTGATGATATACTTACCAGGGTGATGAAGGGGTAAGAGTGGTTTTGTTTGTTTGTAGGAGGTTGCCTGGCGAAGTTGCTGTTTGAATGTTTATTATAATGCTACTGGGTTTTTGTTGTATTACTAATTTATATGTTATAGTTCCTATAGAGCCTTGTGTAGGCTTATTTTTGATGTTTAAATCTCAAAAATAATTCTCAGAACAGCTACAGCATGGGCAGCAGCAGCAGATCTGTGCAGCCCTGCTGATGTCCCACTCCTGACTTGGAGGGGTCTGCATTTAAAGCAGTTACTAATATGGTGGAAGAGTGTGGCCTTAGGTAGTCGGTCATTTTGGGTATGCAGGAGTCATTGTGAAGAAAGTAGTTACAAAAGAGGTCTTCAGTCTGGCAAAAGCAGATTAAACAGCCCAAGTGACTGGAGTAACGGTTCCCTTTCTCCCTTTTCCTGATGGGAAATTGCTGGGTGTTCCTAGAATTGTTTACATTGTTTGTTGTTCCTTAAGATATGACACAGATGCCTAGCACTTTTCCATAGCTGCTTTCTAAATGACTTCTGAAAAATTAGATAAGTTGACAAAGAGGATACCATATGACTTTGAATAGAGTGACAATGTTTCTAATATAAATTTTCTTATGGGGTGGTTTTAATGTTGCTTGTAATATAGCCATGCTCATAGACTACTAAAATAAAAGGCATGGCTACTTCTGATGGACTAGTGGAATGAGAGAATCCCCTCTGAACTGTTACAGCCAGAATAACTCCTTGAGTAGCTGAAATTATCCTCATGGCCACTGGATGTCACCATTATTCTGAACACAGAAAGCTGACACGCTGGTCAGCACCTGGCAATGGTTTTCATACAGAAATTTTCTTTCAAAATGGTGTGTTGAAAATGCACACAGCACTCCTGTTACAGTGATACCTGAACTAGAAACCCTCTGACAGACAGATCCATAGCAGTAATCACTTGAGGAATGAGAGGAACGTGTCCCTCACATACTGACAGAGACATTCCTAGGGTAAGGCGAATCGGGCGACCGCCCTGGGCCCTGTGCTTTGGGGAGCCCCGATCCTCTGTGTGTGGGCCCACACAGTGTGGTTTGCCCTGGGCCCTGCACTCTCCTAGGGATGGCTCTGTGTACTGATTTCAAATGCCCTGTAAATGTCTCCTTTTTGATCCACTGCAGGACTCATGCCTCACTTCTTTTATGTGGTTGCACTTCTGGGCAGCACTCCTTTACCACTTCTTCATCCTCGTCTTAAGTTATCATTTAAATACCTCCTAAGGATAATACTGTGATTCTGTTTGCCCTTAAGTTAAAGACCAGATTTGAGGTGACAAGTTTTGGGTATGTTGTAATGTCCACATTGCTATTTTTAGCATGCTAGCTCAAGTGGACTTGGCATGCATTGGTTCTCAAACTGGGGGTCACGACCCCTCGGGAGTCATAATGTGGTTATGTGGGGAGCTGTGAGCGGCACCGGCTCTGGCTGGGCATGGTGCTGTGAGCCTCCCTGCTTCCTCATGGGGGAGGAACATGAGGGCAGGGGAAGGGGTAGTGGTGATACCTAGATACTGCTCACTCACCCTGCAACGTTCCTCCGTGCCACCCCCAGGGGGCTGTAAGAGGGGAGTGAGGAGCAATGCCAGGGCTTCCTGCATCTAAGTCACTTCCCCCCCTGAGCTGTGCTGTGAGGTGAGCATCAGGAGTTGCTGCTCTCTGCCCTTCCCTTATGCAGCCTGGGGAGGAAGTGACCTGAATGCAGGGAGCCCTGACGTTGCTCCTCGCTCCCTCTACGCCCCACAGTCCCCTCGGGGGGTCGTGGAGGAGCAGCATTAGACAGAGGAGCAAGCCACAATACCAGCCAGCAGGCAGGTTAATTTCCCCAGATGGGCGCGGGGGTGTGCGCGCAGGGATTAGGGGCGAAGGGGGGAGGAGTACAGGAGTTAGGGGCGAAGGGGGAGTAGGGAGCCCAAAGGAGCCAGGGGTGAAGGGAGAGGGGGCGCCCATGGGGGTCCGGGGGTCGCACTCAGAGGCTTGCTGTGGGAAAGGAGACAACAATACAAAAGGTTTGAGAATCACTCCAGCCCGGGAGATATGCTCCCGGCTGTAGTGTAGACATACCTATTGAGGTCTGTGTCAAAACTCCCACTGACTTCAGAGGGGTCAAGATTTCATTCTCCGAGTATTTACATGTGTGCTGTTCCCGTTGAACTCAATGGGAGTTTTGCACGTATTTGCTTGTATTGTGTTATGAATTCCTTTCTGTAGAAGTTATGAAGTGTCAAACATATTACTGTGTGTTCCTTTTGAGTCTTTTTTTGTATTTTTCAAAAGTGCTTCATATCCATTTATCTAAAGCAACATGTTTTGCAGCATAAAGCCTCTTAAACAGTATGCTTAAAGTACTGTTGTTTGATCAAGTTGCCTCTCAAAAGCAGGTGCAAGACATTTGCTAGCCTACTCTACTTTAAAGACCTCAGTTTCCCAATAGTTTCACATTATGAGTCTGTTCATTATGATGTGACAGATGCCTATCAAATGATTGCCATCTTGCTTTATTTTTTCCCTTTTATTTAATTGTGAAGTATTTCACAAAGCATTTGAAATGTGTTCAATATTTCCCACAGACTGTACATTGTGTTTTGGAGAAAATCGAGCATTCATGGTGGGTTATTAATGGATCTTATTGTCACTGCAAAGCAAATTCTGCCACCTGCCAATGTCTGAGTTTAATAACATCCTAACTGATGGTGTCATTGACTCTGAAATGTGGAGAACTTAAATAAATGTGCAGAAATTTGCAAGTGCAAGATCTACAAGCTACTTATAAACCAAACCGACAAAGAAACCCCAATGAACAGTATCTTGATGAAACCAGCAAACCTCACCAAGGGTTATATCCCTTGTAGCTGATTGTACTAAAATAGAAAAACTAAATCCTTTGTTCAGTTAATCTAAGATTAATTGGCCTTGTTTACTCTCATAATTGTTTAAAAAACTGACACACACTATTGTTGCATGTTGGATTGTCAGTTTCTATCAGAGATGGTTGAAAATAATTATTTGTTACAAATGTAGCTCCTTTTTCTATTCATGAATTCTTAACAAACAGATCCTGATTTCTTCAAATGCATTTCTTGTTCATAATTATTCACTGAACAACTTGAAAAAATAACTTTTAAACAATAGCTTCATACATTGTTTTATCTGCTCCTCATTTGTGTTGCATTGTTGGTCAGCTACATCAGATAGCATTGTTTCTGTTCCCTGATTGGATGATTGGAACTTTTTAAATAAGGAAATGCCAGGCATCCAGTATGAACTTTCAGATCAATAATCATTCATACTAAAATCCATAAAAGTTTCAGGAATTTTAATTAAGTCAGTGGTTGTCTGAACACTTGTTATAATGAAAAACTGGAGTGAATAGAATAAGGGCTTGGATTTGCCGATCAGATATTTCAGTAACTCTGTGCTATGTGGACTTGATCCAAAACCCATTGAAATCAATAGGAGTCTTGATTATCACCTTAATTGCCAACTTCCTCTGAGCAGAGTATGGCACTGTCCTTTTAAATGTGGAAATGCCAATGGACATTGAAACTATGAAGTTGCAATGCCTAATATATGAGGCCCTGCTGGAAGTGAATTATGCCATATGTGCCAAGTACTTTAGATAGCATCAAAGTGCTTTAAGTGATCTTTTATTTATGCAGTTTAGAGCTGAACAGATTTTTATTTTTACATGTTTTTAGATCTGGTAGGATGGTTGTGGGTATGATCCTTAAATAAGTGCAAAATGTTTGTGTCCTCATACACATATTTGGGTGGCTGTGAATAGGTGCATTGAACAGGCAAAGGCGGGGTTCAATTAAGGGAAGCCTTCAAAATACACTGGTGTGGTTTAAGATTTTATCAGAACTTGGCTGTGATAGCCTGCAAAGGGCCACTCAACTGGAATGATACTTGTAGCTATTACAGACTCTCACTGGTAAAATCTTTTCACTGCATTGCATTTATATTCTCTGGGTTCTGTGGGTTGAGAAATCAGGTGAAATGCTGGCCCCATTGTAGTCAATGGGAGTTTTGTCATTGACTTCCGTGTGGCCCAAGATTTCATCTATATTCTCAAATAAGGTAGGTAGAAGTGTAATACAATATAAAACTAGCAAATGCCACTCAGAACTATCATGTGTGAAATGTTTGAACCAGTTTAATCATCTGATATTGAGCCCTCTAATGAACAGAAACTGCCATTTTCTCCTCTTTTGTTTCATTAACTCCTTGTTCATTTATCTTGAAAGAGCTGGTAACTGCTTGAGTATCTTTTTTTTTTTTTTTTTTTTTTTTTTAAAGTCAGAATATCTGAGATCCATCTTGTCACCTGATCAGAGTTCTGGTTGAAGTTCCAGTTTGAATTTTTGGAGAGAGATACATTACCACGTGAATAGGCAGAAAGTTAGACAATAGGGAGAAAGTAAATAAAATACCATAAAATTAAAATTAGAACACTGGGAGAAGTAAGAGGAAGCCGAAGAATAACTTAAAGTAAATGAAGAAGAAAAACCAAACATTTTATTTTAGGTAACAAAAATACTTTTCAATAAAAGGAGGCAAAATGAAAGAAAATATAAATAAAATTAGATAGGTTTTCTGTTCATTAATATGAATAACTTAAAACCAAGAAAATCCATTTAAAATGAACACATAGTACACAAAATAGATAAAGGCAAACTAGAATTGAAATAAATGAAGGGACAGTAAAGGGTCCTTTCTTGCATAAGATATGAAGATTACATTTTGAAAACATTTAAAGAGTTTATTAATGTAATATGATTTACAGACTATGCAAGGGATAAATCCTTCGATGATTGGAGTATGCATGTACAGGTTACGGTTACATAGTTGCATTTAAACGTGCAGTATAGAGTAAGATTGTGTGTGTGTGTGTGTGTGTGTGTGTGTGTGTGTGTGTGTAAATATATAAAATGTTTGTATATAGTGGAACTTTATATGTATATAAACTACATTCAAAGAACATTAAGGTTGCAGAGTCAAGCACTCAGAAGTTAAGAGCCAGAGTGATGCAGTCTTTAATTACATGATCACATCCTATTTTTTTCACGAGACTCTTGCATCATTCAGTGCACACTATGGATGGTGCTCACTCAGTGAGCAGCTATTCAATAGTTGGTTTTCTATTCATTGTTCAATGTGTGTCCCCAGGCCTTATTTTCTGCACAGTATTCAAATCCTTCTCTGAATACAGAATTATTAATTTCCTTATGAGCTTTTCTATGACATTCATCATCATAGTGCCTGAGTACCTCACGACATTAATGAGTTTATTTTCACAACACCCTTGTAAAATAAAGGGGCGTTATTATTCCATTTTATAGATGAGGAACTGAGGCATACAGACATTTAACGTCAAAAGTGTCTGCTAATTTTGGGTGCCTAATTTGCATGGCCTATGGCATAATTTTGTAGAGAACTCAATAATTTAGAGCACTTTATATGTTAACAGTACAGCCCTCTCTAACTTTATTTGCATCTTGGAGTGCTCAGTGTCTCTGCAAATCAGACCGCAGGTGTCTCATGTTGGGCAACGAGAAAATGAGGACTATGGTGGCTATCTGTGAAAATTGTGGTTTAGGTGGCTTGCCTGGCATCACATAGGAACTCTCTGCTGTTTGGGGTATGTCTACACTTTGAACTAGAGGGATGATTCCCATCTTGACGAGACGTATCAGTGGTCGTTCTAAATGAGCAAGCACGCTATCAGCAGTGTAGCCACAGTCTCATGAGCAGCGGGAGGTGCTAGCCATCCTGAGTATGTTACCCGTCTGATACCGTAGGCATGTACACAGGGTGGCTAGCCCCTCCCACCATCTGCACTGCTGTGGCTACATTCTGTTTTTAGTGCACTAGCTCAATCAGAGTTGGTATGGATTTGCCACCTTGACCTGGGAGTCACACCCCTCGCTGGAAATGCAGACATGCCCCTGCTCTCAGGGGCCTCTGACATCCAGTAAACAAACAGTCCCCCTCTCTTGTGAAAGGTGGTTTCCTTTGTCTTCTCAAGTGAAGAAAATGAGATGGGCAGGGGGAAGGAGAAGGGTGTGATGCTGGCAGGCCAGTTGCCAGCTCTTGCCAACGCTGCAAGCATTAGCAAAGAACTGACAAACAGATAGCTGGAGAGCAGACCAGCTCACCTGTATGTTAGTTTTGCTCAAAATAGGTATTAGTCTTATAAGAATGTATTTAGACTCTATGAAATGTTTGTAAATTGCTGCATGCATTAACTTCACTTGTAAGGGCTGTATTCCATGCCATCAGGAAATATGTACATTTTGCTTTATAGCTTTGAAAATGTTTGCTCTGAACTTGTGAACCCAGGTATGGGAATAGTCTCCCCTGCCCATCCAGGCGGACTATCAAAATTTAAGGGATGTCAGACACAATCTTTGATAATTTCCCCATCCACCAAGCGAGAAGTATGTGCAGAAGGTCTCATCCCATCACTTTGATTGCTGGAAGAGGAAAATAAAAATTGTTGACGTGAAGGTTTTTCATCTCTGTGCTTTTTGAACTCTCACAACACCAGATAAACCAAACTATAGCCAGAAATTCCCAGGGGTTATCTCCTGGGTTTGCTCTGAAAGACACTTTGGATTGAGAGATCTCTACAACTCTGTCCCTCTTAGGATTTAGATGGTAACTCATTTGTGTGTATATGTTTACTTGTTTTAATCTGTAAATAACATTATTATTTCTCTTTTATAGTTAATAAACCTTTACATAGTTTATTACGGGACTGGCTACAGGAATTGTCTGTCTTTGCTGTAAGATTTAGGGTACTGATTGATCTGTAGTAAGTGACTGGTCTCTTCAGACTGGAGGCAACTTGAATATTTTGTGATTTTTTTTTTTTGGTGTAAGTGACCGGTTATCACTAAGTCCAATTTGTCTGGTGGTAAGATAGATTGGAGGGCTTAAGGGGACTGTCTGTGACTCCATGTTAAGACTGTTATAGTGATCCAGGAGTTCACATTTGTTACTGGCTTGGTAAAATCTAATTATAGAACATACCACCAGTTTGAGGTACCTGACCTGTCTTTGACAGTCTGCCCTCATGTAGGCACTCACGGTCATGAGCCACTCCAGACCATGTGATGGAGAATGAGATGGGCAGAGAGAGAGAGAGAGGGTTCTTTTAGGGGTGTTTACCCCTACTATTTATAATTTCAGTCACACTTGAAAGGCATTTTCATCTGAGAACCAGAAGACAGTCTGTGTGGAAGGATATTCCCTATTAGGATTTTTCACCTGTATATGCTCACATGCAGGTTTCCTTTTGTTCCTTCCCATCCCCCTTTCTGCTTGATGACTCTGTTTATTGCTTAAATGCAAATTCAGGTAAACACACACTCCTTTGTTCAAGACAGGTCTGTTTGACCAGGTTGGTGCTATGTGAGCCTGAACATGTATTTTTAATGTCATACAGAGCAGCCCTCAGTGAGGAAAGAACAGGTTCAGGACTATTTAGAAAGGCTGAACATGTACATGTCCATAGGGCCGGATGCAATGCATCCAAGGGTGCTGAGGGAGTTGGCTGAAGTGATTGTTGAGCCATTGGCCATTATCTTTGAAAACTCCTGGTGATCGCGGGAAGTCCTGGATGATTGGTAAAAGGCAAATTTAGTGCCCATCTTTAAAAAAGAGGAGGAGGAACCCGGGGGCAACTACAGACTAGTCAGCATCATCTCAGTCTCTGAAAAATCATGTAGCAGGTCTTGCAGGAATCCATTCTGAAGCACTTGCAGGAGAGGAAGATGATTGTGAACAGTCAGCATGGATTCACCAATGGCAAGTAATGCCTGACCAACCTGATTGTTTTCTATGATGACTTGCTTTGTGGATGCGAAGAAAGTGGTGGATGTGATATATCTTGACTTTAGCAAAGCTTTTGATACAGTCACAGTATTCTTGCCAGCAAGTTACAGAAGTATGGGTTGGATGAATGGACTAAAAGGTAGACAGAAAGCTGGCTAGATCATTGGGCTCACTGATCAAGAGCTCAATGTGTAGTTGGCAGCTGGTATCAAGCAGAGTGTCAGTCCTGGGGACAGTTTTGTTCAACATTTTCATTAATGATTTGGAGGGTGGAGTGGATTGCACCCCCAGTAAGTTTACAGATGACATTCAGCTGGGGGGAGTGGTGGATATGCTGGAGGGTCGGGATAGGATACAGAGTGACCTAGACAAATTGTGGGATTGGGCTAAAAGAAATCTGATGAGATTCAACAAGGACAAGTGCGCAGTCCTGCACTTCGGATGGAAGAATCCCATACACTGCTACAGACTGGGGACCGACTGGCTAAGCAACAGTTCTGCAGAAAAGGACCTGGGGGTTACAGTGGACAAGAAGCTGGATATGAGTCAGTGTGCCCTTATTGCCAAGTAGGCTAACTGCACATTGGGCTGCATTATGACTGCACGTGACTTATGAGGAGAGGCTGAAGAAACTAGGCTCATTCACTCTGCAGAAGAGAAGAGTGAGGGGAGATTTGATAGCAGCTTTCAACTACCTGTAAGGGGGGTTCCACGGAGGATGGAGCTAGGCTGTTCTTAGTGGTGACAGATGATAGAACAAGGAGCAATGGTCTCAAGTTGCAATGGGGGAGGTCTTGCTTGGATATTAGGGAAAAACTTTTTTCTCTAGGAGAGTGGTGAAGCACTGGAATGGGTTACCTAGGAAGGTGGTGGAACCCGGATTGACAAAGCCCTGGCTGGGATGAATTAGTTGGGGTTGGCCCGGCTTTGAGCAGGGGTTTGGACTAGATGATCTTCTGAGGTCCCTTCCATCTCTAATCTTCTATGACTCTATGAAACACTAGTTTGAACTACAAGGCTCTGATTATGACCTCCCTTGCCCTAGGCTACACCATGTAATGCAAATAATAGTCTACTGTATCTCCATGGAAGCCAGTGGAGATACATGAGTGTTAAGCTGTTTTGAGACCAGAATTGGACACAACATAATTAGCTAAAAATAGTTATATTCTGGTGATCTACTTCTCTGTATCAATCCCGGTTGCTATGTCATAGTGCGCGCGCGCACACACACAATAGCACTTGTATTTTATTAAACTAAATATTAAATGTTACATAAATGTTTCACATTTGAAATTGCAGCAGTCTCTTGAGTTGCCGGCTGACGGCTGTCCTTAAACTTTTTTTTTTTTTTTTTTTTTTTAATTTTCACATTTTATTAACTCTAACAGAAAAGCCATCACAAGACTAAACGTACACTATCCTTTAAACTTCTACAACTATCTCTCATCTTCCCCACTCCCACCTTCCTTTTTATTCATAGACTGAAACAGAAATATGAGTTTTCCTGCTTTTTCTACTCCCAGTCGATTTCTTAACTGAAAGTGAATTATACCAAACGATGAAAATATTCTCTCTCTGCCTGCAGAGGAAGCTATTACTGTGAAAAGTTGGCTTAGCAACTTGAAGGAACTCTGTTTCAAGGTGCCTGGCTAATGATTTCCACCAATTCAGGAGAGTTACTTTGTTCAAAACATCATCAGTAAACATGTACTGTTTAAAACTCCAGCCTTGAAATTTATTATGACTGGCATAACTTACGAGTGATTTTGAGATGCCCATTCCATGGCAGCATCATCTTCTTCTGAAGGTAGGCATCTATCTTTATATCTGAGGTCGAGAATGTTTGCAAGAAAATGAGGTGGAGTTAGTGCTTGATCCATTTGCTTCTTTATTGCCTGCAGTTTAACTTCCTGGTGAGGTATTTCTTTCTTCAATGTCTGTAGAAGTGCCTTCCAAATTTTGACAGCATCAGCAATGCAGCAACAATTTCTCTGAAGTTTGTTTAAGGCTATGAATATAGGCTTCAGTATACTGAGCATATCCTGTACATTTCTCTCTAATCCAATGTAAGATACTTTGGATGAGATACTTCCATCTATTTTATTACTGCTTTTCTTCACAAAGTTTTATGAGAATAGGCCAATTCTTAATAAATTGTTCAAAACAATCAACCATAGAATTCCATTGAACATCTTGAGGGAGAATTAGTTTGGATCCTGCTCTCTCCAGTAAAGCTGAAGCAAAATGGTTGTTACGGAAGTATTTTGTGACTTCAATATTTTTTTTATTCCTGGAGAAGACGTACTTAAGTCTTTGGCTAAAAGATGCATTAAATGGGCACTGCAGCCATATGTTATTAAGGAGCACCCTTCTGTTTCCTCTTCTAAGTATCTTCTCATCTTTGCCACGTTTGCAGCATTCTGTGACAAAACTACGCACGTGACAGTTGAATTTTTGTTCACAGTTTAATTCATTTTTATGAGACTGTAAGTGTAGGTTTAGCATGTTTGTGATGAGATTTAATTGTAACTGTTCCTTTTTTAAATGACAGAAATTTAGTATTTTAGTGATTTAAAAAAAATTTAAAAACTGATTTTTAAAAAAAGTTATTTTAAAAAAAAATTGATTTTTATCCACCCTGCTTCAACCTTCTGTAACCTGAAGCCATTATTTCTTCAGGAAGCCATAGCAACTGCAAATATCAACTTATGCTGGCCCACAAGAATGTAATTGTGTTATCTTCAGTAATGTGGGGGAGAAAATATTGCCACTGGCTCGAAAATTATTTAATTTTGAGCATTCTTGGCTTTGTAGCAAGTGCAACTTTTAATATGTTCTTTTGAGGATATGGATATTTTATATAGGAAAGCATATTTCAGATCTGTCACTTCTTCTTAAAGCACTGCCCATCAGACCTTTTTATGCTCTAGCTTCTATAATTCTGTCCTTAGATCATCCAGTTCATTTTCCTGGTAGGATTGTTCCTTACAGAACATTTGGTAGCATTTCATCAAGTCTATTTTTAAAAGTCCAAGCTTACACTACTTCTCTTGGGAGACTATTCCATGATCTAATATTGGTACATCCCATTGTTGGATTTATGTTTGTATGTATGTGTATATTTATAGGGAGGGATGCTAGAGCTGTCTATAACTAAGGTTGGCCAACATTTCAAATTATACAACCCTGTTTTTAGTGATTATATGGTTTGCAAAATTTAATCGTTTGCCCTAAAATTTTGCATGCCAGGTGTCTGCCTCAAGCAATGTTTTTGTGGAAAATTTCAGCCATTTCAGAGAACGAGGCAGGGGAAAAATACATTGTTTTGCCTATGTAAAAAAATTCTGACAACCTGGCCTGTGGAAAACAGTTTGTGATCATGTAATTAAAGATTGTATCATAATGAATACATACAAAAGAGGTGATTAAAGTTGCACAGACAACCTCAATTCTGTCATTTCCTAAGTGTAGTGTTTGTGTGTACTATATAATTGTATTAAGCTAGAAAATCAATTAAGAGTGTAGTTCATTTAAAAAAACTGCAAAAAAGCTTATGACATAACTAAACCAGAAGGGATAGTTTAGTTGACCTAAATGTAACACACTCAATGTTCATATTCTGTTTCCCTGGACTGTTTGGTGCAAATAGATTTACACATGCAGTTCAAGAAGTAGAAGCCTGTGCTTTTGTTGGTGGTAGTCCCTAGTTTAGTACATCAGCACATATTTGACAGGGACAACAATTAGCTGATGTCACTGCATGAAGAGTTGTAACTCTTGTAACTGATCACTTATGTCTAATGATACAGTATTTTCTTTCTCATTTATGTCTGTTTGTCATGAAGGTGTTCAATATAAATATCAAAAAGGTCTGCTTCAGAACTAAATTTGTAGTTACATCAACACTGCTTTGCTGTCAGACTTTCCTGCTCTGTCTTGCTATGCTGTGCTGCATCAGAATCTCCAGGGCACAGCACGGAGAAGAGTATAAGCAGTTGGTGAGGATTTTTAATTGAGAAGGTTTTTTTCATCCTTTTCTAGTAAGGAATGACACACACAGAGTGCGTGCAGTGCTTATCTACAGTGCCATATAGGGGCTTTGATGAGCTCGATAAAACTAGCTGTAATTTGCTTCCACAGTGTCACCTGAACACCAGTATGGAGTTAAAAAATTAATTTTTAGACTTGGGAGTGCATTATTCTTTAACTGTTCACTTTTGTATTTATCCATGTTTATTTTGATCTCTAATGAATCTTTACACTATAAGGAAATCTGCTTATTCTTTATGTAGTGGACATACTGGAGAATCTCTTCTTTCAGCAGTATACATAAAATTTATGTGAGTCGCTCTCATTTACAGTTAAAATCAGAGTTACATGTGCATACCCCTGTGCATAGATGGGATAGACTCCAGGGAATTCAAATAAGTGTGCATACATGTTTGCACTTGCAACAGGGATGGTTTGTTCTTCTTTGATTGGCACTTGCATAAATGAGGAGTAATCCCATTTTGGGAAATGGAATTACACCAGTACAAAACCAGAGTAGGCAAGAGCAGCATCAGACTTGGGTTTCAGATTTTGGGTTTTTTTTTTTTGTTTTTGTTTTTAAATATCAACATACTAATTTTGCTGTGGCTGTGTTGTGCTTTGCAGTTGTCACCGAAATAATATGAGCAAATCAACTTTTTGTCGCTGTTTTGTTTTTTTCCTTTAAAGAACAGTAATGCTCCATCCAATATTTGAAGAATAGGCAGCAGTCTTTGGCCAGGCCTACACTAGAAACTTTTGCCAGTATAATAATGTTTGGTAGGGAATGTGATTCTTTACTACATTCTTATACTGGCAAAAAGCACTAGTGTAGCTGCAGTTTATACTGGAAAAAGAGTCCTGTTGCCAATATGATGTTCATTCAGGGAACTAGTATAAACTATACTGACCAATGAATTCTTTTTCTGGTATATGTTGCGTCTTCCCTGGGGCGATTTGCCAGTATAGCTGTATCAGCAAGCACGTTCTAGTGTAGACTAAGCCTTTGTGACAGGTGAAAATTGTTTTGCATCAAATGGGATCTTAAATCAAATGGATTTTACTCAGGCATATATTTTATATCCAAATACCAGGAGAACTTTAGTAGTTCCCTTTCTAGACTTACTTATTTACTAACCCCCAAATAAATACATATTAGAAGTAGTGAGATGATGATTTTAAAAACCTTTTACATGTTAACTTTTTGTATTTTGCTGCTTCAGATGCACTGAAATATGTTGTACAACCAGCTACTTTATAATTTTCTATATCATTGAAGGTACAGTCCCAAAAACTAAGCTCCATCGCTTCTCAAAGCCTCATTGTTTGTTTGATCTGCTTTTAAAACTGCTTCTCCCTATGACTTTATACTTGACTTAGACTCAAAGGTCGCCTGGTAACTAATGGTACCTTCAAAATTTAGTAAAGAAAGCTATAAAAAATTGTTTCTGGGGGGCCATAGCCTGCAGGTAGAGACTTAGGACTACATGATCTTGCTGAGATATTGTGGCTGAATGACTGTTAAATGTTAGCGTGATAAGATGAGGAGAAATCCATCCATTTCTAGTGCTATGAGTCCTTTCACTATGTGTATGTGTAGTTATATATAATAAATCTTGTCATTGAACTACTTAGGAAAGTAGTCAAAGATTTCTCTGTGAGGGAATTGTTCTGCCATTACTTTATAATATAGGATTAAAAGATGTTCGGCTCCAATCCTGCAATGGAACCTGCCTGGAGGGATTCCTGACCCCCTCATTTATGTCAATGGGGCTCTACACAGAGGACTGGCCACATGGATGCATACTAATTACATGTGAATATTACATTTTCAGATCAGAGTGCTGTTTTAAATTGGAGTATTTTATTAAAGCTTTTGTTAGAATCCAACAAACACACACAGGGTTGCCTAAAACCCACTGCGGGAGCCTCTTTCAGGAGCATCACACTCTGCTCCCCAAAGCTACGTCCCTTTTATTTCTTTAGCACAATTTCAACCTTTAAAGAAACCATGTGCAGGAAAATATAACCCTGGCATTCTGTCAAGATCTTACGTCAAAAAAGTGACCTTAACATATAGATAGTTTCTGAGTGCTGCACAAAGAACCATCCTAGCCTCTCTACTCATATTGAAAATTTTAAAGAGTGATCAAGTCAAATCAAGGCCCTAATTCAGCAAATTACTTGCATGTGTACCTGACTTTAAGTACGTGAATAATAGTTCCATTGACTTCAGTAGGATTATCTTCCTGAAGCATGGCCTTAGTGACTGTATTCAAGTGCACCTAAATCCCCAGCTATCAGCAAGACATTAAAATCCTATGTCACTTCAAATAGTCAGTAGAATGAGTCAAAGAATAGTTGTGGGTGATCCTGAAGAATTTGGGGGAGGCATTTTATACTAGGCTTAGAAAAAGACACCAGTAGAAAATAGAGGGTGAGGCTTTGTGCTGTGCTTCTAAAAAACACAGCACAGAATTCACAGCCTGGAGCGATGAATGGGGACTAAGGTGGCTTTAAACTGCTTTTTTTGGCCCACTGATCATTACAGACCTCATTAACTGTCAGCCTACGCTTCAGTGCTTACTTGAATTGGAATGGATTTAAGCACATACGTAGGTGCTTTTCTGAACAGAGGGCCCAGCTTTGCATAGCTCTGTCGACATTGCATTATGGGTGATTATGCTGCCCTCCTATTGACTGATGCCCAACTCTACCCTTTCCAGATGTAAGAGAGCTGGATGCAGAGTAACAATTATTAAGAGCACAGTTCCCTCAGACGCATCTTTGAGTGCTTCCCATTTTATTTATCTAGCAGCGAGGCATGTGATATACCTCCTCCCAGTGGCAGATAAGGCAGAAGATGCAGTTTATCGTAAGCAGTTTTCTTGTCATACAGCTAAGCATTTCTACCTAATTACAAGCTGTAAGTTGCTGAACTGGAACTCGGAAGCCACCCAGTACAATAACTGAAGCAGCCACTGGTGCATGACCTGGCAACACTGAAACACCCTGGCACCCTTCCAGGAGCCTGTGAGTGAGCTCATGTTGGTGTAGGATATTAAATCAAGAACCATATGCATTTCTCTCTGTATTTTACAGCACTGAAATTGTACACAGGAATTTTAAAAGCTGCTTCGGAGGGCTACCGGGGTAAAACTACCAGTGGGAAGACTAGCAAGGCTTCTCTGCAACTAGCCCTTTGGGTGCTGGCTTTGTTTGAGGTAGCCACGAATAGTAAGAAATTTACCCATGGTTCTTTGCTTAGTCTCACCTAGTTTGTCCATAAATGAGTATTCCAAAAGATTAGAAGTAACATGACAAAATTGTCTGTATTTGCCTGTTACCTGTGTGCAGTTAGTTAATTAATTTAATAACATGATATTGCAGCAGCAAATCTCTACATTTGCAAATAAAAGCTCAGATTTTTTTAAAATACTTTAAAAATTGAAAGTGGTGCAAGACTCAGTTCTGAAGAGTTTGGGAGTAATTCATGGCTGACCAGTCCTTTGTAACACATGCTCCAATTCTTGACCAAGTGCTGCATTCTTTAAGCCTAAATAACTCTAGTGCAGATGGCTTGGCTGTGTGGGGGACTGAGCTCTGTATATGAAGTATGATCGAGCTTTAATTTGGCACTGCTCATACTGTCAGTGTGAAGGTAAAACTCTGATACTGATTTGTCTCTCTTGTTGGTGCCAGAGCATCTGCTAATCCTTACAAGTCCTTTAGACAGCAGTGAGTCTTAAAAAATGTTTTGATTTGAAACTTCCTTTCACACTCAGTAAAAATAACCACCCTTTAATCATTCCATGATCCTGGAGATTTTAGAATTTCAGTTACAAAGACTATTCGCTTTCTCCCTGATGTATGTGTTTGCAATCTGCCTACCAATATTTCAGTAAATTGGTCATCCTGCGCGGACTAGCAGACAGTTATTCTGTTGAGTGATGGGATATATTTTCTAATATTACTTTCCATAAGAGTGCATTTATTTCAAATATTTTTCATTTATACATTAGCTGCTGAAAATAGGTTCCTTCCCCTCCCAAAACACAAACACTCTTTTAGTAAGATAGGACTAAATAAATGAAAGTTAACAGAAATGATGCTGTGATCACTTGTGGAGTTCTGCATCTTTAAATGTGAAGTGAAGTTAGGTTCAGAATAAAGTCTGTGAAACTGAATGATAAGCTGATTAATTCTCTGTACCCTGCACATTATGATCTAGTGAGTAGAACTGGGTGAAATTTTTGATTCAAAACTATTTTGGTGAAAAATGCAGATTCAGCGACACCAAAACATTTTTCAGTTTTTTGTTTGTTTTGTCAAATTGTTTGTGTTGGGGTGGGAGGGAGGGGAGATACAGGAAAAAGTCTAAACATTTTGACTTTTTTTAAATGAAGCGCTTCAATTTTTCAGTTCAAAATGACTGTTTTGAAATTAGCTTTCATTTTTATTTAAAAAAATACTTTGAAATTGCATCACATTTTGTTTGTTTTGATTAGACTTGAAGTCAATTTTTTTTTTTTTTTTGAATTGCCACCAAATAAAAAAAATGCATTATTCAGACAGCTCTACTAGTGAGTAAAATGTGTCGGAATCTGGGTGCTGCTTTTAATGTGGTTGTATTTTGCACCTATCTTTCTGTTGCACTTCTGTGGTGCCTAATCTAAAACCTGTTGAAGTCAATAGAAAGATTTCTATTGAATTTTGTGAGTTTTGATTGAAGATTGTGGTGTCACCAAAATCTTGGTATCCTTCTGTCAGCAATTGTCTTTATAGAAACTGTTAACACTTTGGAATGCTCAGGCTGAAAACAAAAGTCAGATACACAGGGCACCAGCAGGAGGAACACTGAGTTATACAGAAGAGAATCTCTAATTTCAGCTCTTGTATCCAATGCCTTAGTGGACTGTGGCGGCAGGGAGGAACAATTGCTTGGAAGTCCTGCTCAGTCCCTGCATTGTGGGACCAGAGCATGCTCACTACTTATGGAATATTCAGAGAATTTAGCTGTCAAACCAACAAATCTCTATTGAGCATGTGCAAACTGAGATTTCCAGAACACCTTGTCAGTTTGTTTTTGTTTTTCGGCAAAATAATTTTTTTCTCTGGTTCCATGGAAGAACTTAAAGAATTCCAAAGTGGTTTCAGGAAACTGACTGGGATGAAGAGAGAACCCTGAGATATAACGACATCCCCCTTTTCCCCCCCCCCCCCCCCCACCCCCAAAAAAAAAACAACAAAAAACAAAAAACGAGAAAAACATTTTTCTAGAATGTCTTAAGTTGATATGAGGAACCTGGATTTGGATAGTGTAAATCATGAGAGAAGTGAATGGAAACAGAATGTGATTTTGAAGTATTCTAGGGCTTAACTCAAAGCTCATTGAAATCAATTAAAAGGTTCACAGGCCTGTAATGCCAAGAATATTTCTCAACACATACACAAGAAGAAAGCAACAGATTGCTCAATTTCCCTGTAAAAAGGGCTAAAAATCTTAAGCCTAGAGGGGAAAACAGTAGACGTGGCAGGTCTGTATGAACTACAAAGTCAATGTGCATTAAAATGCATTCTTAGCAGGTGAGAGCACCTTTTATTATTGTTTTAGATAAGGACTATCAAGTCTTTTTTTTTTCTCGTTGTGTAAATTACAATAATAAAAAGTACAATTCTTCTATAGAGGAACCAAAGGAAGATCAATGTCTTGTACTATAAAAATAGATTTTTTTATTGTACTGTGCTAGCCTGAAATTTATTATAAGGACTGTGTTCATTCTCTTTTATAGCTTTTCACAATAATAGTATTAAAGTTTTAAAAGATTTATTTGAAGAAAAGTGAAAAACTGAACCTATGGAGTACAGATTTAGTAAAGGGTAAAGGTTTATTGCAGATAATAACTTGGCAGAATATTAATAATAATCTACAAAAGCAATTCAGTTTTTTCTCCTTTGCATAGTGTCCTTGGCACTGTGATAAAATGTACAAGAAATCTGAGGCCCTAATCAAGTGTCAGATTTTTATACATCACTTTCACAGACTGAATATAACTTTAGAAAAATTTTGTTATTGTTTTACTTTTTACAGTGTTTTGGGAAGTCACGATGGACTTGAAATGGAAATGAGCTAGGTTTTTGACAATTAAAAAATAAAGAAATTATCATCTGCTTCTAGCCCTCCACAAAGCAAAACAGCTAGTTACAATAGCTATGTTGTCGTTTTTTATAAAGGTTTGTTATTCCATTAACAAGGGCCCATCTTGTACTCAGTCTTCTCTATACCAATTAAAATGTCTGTCTCATTTCATTATTAGTACAACAAATAATGGACTACTGCTCATTCCATCTCAGTTTATGTCTACACTTCAAGCTAGGGGTGTGATTTCCTCTGCTTGTATACACATACGCACTAGCTCTCACCAAGCTCGCACAAGTAGTGTAGCTATGGTAGCAGCAGTAAAAAGTCATGCACACAAACTACCTGAAACTGGTGGGTAGGTACATGGCAGGGCTCAGCTGTGCCTCTGCTACTGCTTGCTGTGCTTCTCTGCTCTTTATACTCCTGCTAGCTCAATGAGATCTTGCGCTAGTATCTGTACGTGAGCAAAGGAATCCCGTCCCTAGCTCATAGTGTAGAGATAGCCATAGATGGCTAACAACTCCTAGTGTTCCCAATCTAAATAAAAAGCTTCCCCCTCAAACTCCTCTCTTTCTAAATGCTTGAGAGGAAAAAATAGGCCTTGCAGCATGTATAGTGAGGGGTGCTGTTGCAGAAAAATATTGAGATGAACAGCCTCAATTGTTGAGCGTAGAGCTAGTTGGAATATCCCCTCGCCGCCGCCCCCCCCCCCAATGGAAATTTGACTTTTCAGTGAAAAATCCAAAACCAAAATCTTTGACTCAGAAATGCCACTGCAGGGCCTCAAGAGAGTCGCTTGGGTGTCCCATGTTCCCATTCTCTGTGGGCTGGGCTACATCTCTCAGGATGCATCATGATCTCCCCTCTTGCTAGACCCATGGCCACAGTGCATTATGGGAGATGCGGTCCTTCTGGGAACCTGATCCATACAGGGGAATGCAGGCATGAGGCCAGCACTCTGACAGCATTCCAAAGTAAATATTTTGGGGGGGATGTGTGTTCAGTTTTTTATGAAAGGTCAAAATTTTCCCCAGAAAGCAGACATTTTTCACTAAAAAATGTGTTTTGTTGAAAACCTAATTTTCCATTCCAAAAGAAATTTTCTAGAAGAACTGCAGCAGGCTCTTTTTGAAAGATGTGGACTCTGGTTTTGATGGAGAAATCAATTCCAAAGCACTTGGAGAAGTGCCATTAGGTCTTGATTATGCAAGGTGCTGAGGACTCTGCCCCAATCCAACAAAGCACATAAAAACACCTGCTCAAGCACAAGTAATCCTACTGAAGTCTGAAAAGTCTACTCAGCACCTTTTTGGATCAAGTCTCTAATTAGAATGAATGAAATGAAATCACCAGTGATGGGCAGAGTGGAAATCATACTCTGTTAATCTTAAAATAAGACAACTGGTAAGATTTTTATCCCAATGCTAATTATAGAATTAGAACATAAAACATTTTAGGAACAGAAAGACTGCAAAAGGCTATTTTGCTTTTCTTAATTAATGTTAATCCTGTTTTCTTGCTTTTTCTAAATATTTCCATTCTTTCTTCAAAGGCAAACCCAGATTTCCCCTCGTACATTTTTTTAGCTGTCTTCCCCAGAAATCCCCTGAAATACTTTTCCCTGGGTTCCTGATCTGCTTCTAATTTTAGATAATGAGCATATTCAGTGTTGTGATCAAAGTTCAGTGAATTTCAAAGATTATTATGAAAGAAAAGTTAAATCTAAAATCAATTAAGGCAGTAACTTTTCATGATGGCTCCTAGGTAGCGCCATAGAATATACTCTCACAGCTAATTTTTTTCCCCTTGACTGAATGTCAGTATATACATATATCTATGTAGAGAAAGAAGCTAATATTGAATCCAGAAGACCTGAGTCTGGTATGCAAGGTTTCCACTTTTAAAAAAATTATACTTCTAGTAAATGTTATGCACAACAGCAATGAATTCCTGATTACACTGATAGAAATTACAGATGCGAAGGCTGTCTAACTGCTTGCCAATATAGGATTTTTCCATATCGCTGTCCCTGTGCAGATTGTTCTCTCAAATGCTTTGGCATGTCCGAGTTTAAGTGATCCTACTGATGGGATGCTTCTCTTGTGACACTAGTCCAGTCTAATAGACATCATTTTTAGGATTCCTACCTCCCCAATAGCCAGTTTACATTTTCCTTTACTAAATTTCATTCCATTATTACTAATTATTCCTTCCCATCTCCTCAGATCAATTTAGACCAGTGGTTCACAACCAAGGGTACGCATATCCCTGGAGGTATGCAGAGGTCTTCCAAGGGATACATCGACCCCTCTAGATATTTGCCTAGTTTTCCACCAGGCTTCATAAAAAGCACCAGCGAAGTCAGCACAAACTAAAATTTCATAGAGACAATGAATTGTTTATACTGCTGTATATGCTATACACTGAAATGTAATTGCAATATTTGTATTCCAATTGATTTATAATTATATGATAAAAATGAGAAAGTAAGCAAGTGTGCTGTGATCCTTTTGTATTTTATGTCTGATTTTTGCAAACAAGTAGTTTTTAAGTGAGGTAAAACTTGGGAGTACACAAGACAAATCAGACTCTTGAAAGGGGTAAGGTAGTTTGGAAAGGTTGCGATCAGCTGATTTAGACAATTCTGCCCTTGCACTGGTGCTCAGATAAGAATATAGGAATTGCCAGACTGGATCAGACCTGAGGTCCACCTGGTTCAATACCCTGCCTCTGACAATGGCTGGCACCGGATGCTTCAGAACAAGGTGTAGGAACAATGCAGTAGGCAGCTGTAGGGTAATCTGCCTTCCACGTAGTCTCATCCTGGTTTCTAATAGTTAGAGATTGGTTTAATCCCTGAAGCATGAGGTTTAATAATCCTTCCAAAATGTTTAGGTAACATCAATGATGATCACTCTGAATACTCTTCTTATCCATATAGATGTCCAGTCTCTATTTGAACCTTGGTAAGGTTCTGGTTTCAGTGATTTCTTGAGGCAATGAGATTCCCATTGATAATATGGAGGTGCTTAGATACTATTGTGATGAGTGTCATAACTATCTAGACAAATAAAATAGCTAGACTGATGATGAAAGGAAAACCTTTCTTTATTCATGTTCCTTTAGTTGTTTCTCCAAGTGCAGTTTAATATAGGAATCTTCCATTTGATGTAATGTTATTCCTGTTCTATTGTTTACTGTCAAGAAATCTTTAAAGAATGTAATTGAAACTACAGTAAAAATGCCTTTGAAATAATGTAACTGACTGTAACAAATATATTTTAATAGCTGCAGCTGTTTAATAGTCACAGACTGTCAGTTCATAATAGCTTATGTAACACAGTATGAAATTATGAGCCTTATTACTAGGGAAAGTCCAATATAAAGTAGCATGTGGTCATTTTTCTAATTCTTGGTGAATGTCATGCATGCATAATGCTGTTTAAATGTTGTAATAAAATCATAATGTTAGAATTAAGGCACATTTCTTATTCACTCTGCCGAGTTATAAATAAACTGGGAAGTGCAAGTTAGATTAAAAGGTTTTCAATTACTTTTTCTGCTCTGTTTTCCCCCCCTGGGTTTTAGAGAGAGAGAGAAAAGGAAAAATGTAATCCCTTTACTGGCTTTTAACAAAAGAAAGTAAGGAAATTATTTTAAAAAATCAAAACAGGTTATATTCAATTGCAGAGAGAAATTCTATTTTATTGATGGCTTCATTTTCCCTTGAACAATTTTAGGTCAAAGAGAGAGAACAGTGACCCTGTGCTCCTACTGCTTGAACCATTTCTTTTAGAAAAGAATGTTTTCTAAATGCAAAAAAATCTACAATATTAAATAAATAATATCCTCTATTTCTATTATTTTCATAATTCAAAAATCTGCTGATTTAATGCTGTGTTCTTGTGCTAGAGCTAGGTCATAATAATAAATATTTATCAGATGTAGCCAGGTCATGGCTCCAAGGTAACTGAATAGAAGGGTAAGGATTTTGATAAATTGTGTTTGTGTGCCCTCTACTGGATGGAATTAGAACTGCTCAACTGTATATGGGTGGCAGATGCTGCTGAGGCAAAATTTCCTTTTAGCTAAAATATAGGCTTAGGGTGAAATCTGGACCCCATTGAAGCCTATGGGCATCTTGGTGTTTTGGGGAAGGAGGATGTAAGGTCTGCTGCTAGGGTCGATGAAGTTCAGAATGGTCACAATGTGCAGAATAGTGGCAACCATAAAATTCTGGTCATCCACCAATTTGCTACAGTGCAGAGATTGTGATTGAGTCCAATGTCTAAAATCAAACCCAGAAGTGCCCTATTCTGAGCCTTATGCTCTGATTGCTAGAAATAAAGAAAATGTATTAGAGATGTAGAATTTTTCCTAAATATAATTTGTCATTTTTTTCCATGAGGTATTGAATATGTTGTAACCAGTCTAAATGCCTTTTGAACAAGCAGATGAACTGTGATGCCATAAGCAGCCATCTGTAACTATATCACCACTGTAATACTGTATTGCTTCCTAAAGCTGATAAGTGGTATGGTGATTGGGGCTGATTGTGGCCATTTTGACTCTGTTAATATTGAATCATCTTGTTTGTGGTTTGTGATATTAAAGGAAAGTAAAAGCATGCCACATATTTGACCTGTCTGAAGCCCTTTCCGAGCTCCCCTCCCCACTCCTTTTTCACTGATGCTCAGTCAATTGATTTCTTATATTCTCTCTCCCTCTTTTTGCCCTCCTTTTCTTTTCCCCCTCACAGAGAGGCTGCTCAAATCACTGGCTAAACTGAAATGGAGGAAATATTACAATGTCCATTTCATAAAGTTATCTCTAAAGGCGTAGCTTGCTCCCTCAAAGCTATTTTTCATCTTGGCTTCACGAAAGGGAAATCTTATTAAATGTCATGTTTGCATCTGTTTGTAGGAATCTCTCTGGCCCTGCTTATTTGCGGTGATTGTTGTTCCTTCACTGGTCCAAGTTGGAATTTTGCCTTTCCTCCCTGAAAGTCCTCGCTACCTCCTACTTGAAAAGCATGACAAACATGGAGCAGAAAAAGGTATGGGGTATTGTTTAATCATTTGCCACACAGTATTAATTTTTGTTAGGGCTGTCAAACAATTTAAGAAGATTTCAATTAATCATGAGATTTAAAAAATAGTCATGATTAATTTCAGTTTTAATCACACTGTTAAACAATAGAATGCTAATTTAAATTTATTATAAATATTTTTGGATGTTTTTTTATATTTTTCAAATATATTGGTTTCAGTTACAGCACAGAATACAAAGTTTTACATTTTGTTTTTGAGTGCAATACTATTTCTTTTGTTTCTTTTTTACAGTACAAATATTTGTAATAAAATATAAAGTGAGCACTGTACACTTTGTATTCTGTTGTAATTGAAAACAATGTATTTGAAAATGTAGAAAAACATCCACAAATATTTATAATACATTTAAATTGGTATTCTGTTATTGTTTAACAGTGTGATTAAAACTGATTAAGCACAACTATTTTTTTTAATGTAGTTAATTTCTTTTGTGCTAATCGCATGCAGTAGTTGTGACTGACAGCCGTAATGCTTATATTAAAGGGATACTCGCTGGCAAGGAACTTTGAACATCATGCTTTCCGTAGTCTAAAAGCTAAATATTATCTTACTGGTTTCTTCCCTTCACCTTTTTTTTTGTGTACATGAAGTAGCTGCCAACTTTGATTTATAACTGGAGACTTTTAATTATCCACAGAACAAGTACAGCATGGAGAATGGTGGTGGAAGCTCTTCCACGCTGCCCTGCCACTGTGTCTCACCCTTTACCTGGCAGGATTTATCTTTAGGGGTGAAGGTGGCTGTTCACTACCTAGACTCTCAACCAACATTGCCAAGAGGGGCACTGATTATGATGCAGGGTTTGTCCAGTGGTAGGAGGATTGAATCCATACATTTATATAATTGTATAGCTGCTGGATGGTAGGTCAAATTTAGGCCATATTTCTTTAAAGGTAAAAAGCTTCAATACCCTCTTACCACTTCCTGGAATTATCGCTCTGCACACTCAAAAGTAGTCATCCTTATTGACATATAAACAAAACTGTTCATGTGGGAGATCTGTGGTCAGAAGAGTGTGCCCAGTTTTGGGCCAGTTCAATGCTAAGATTTATCATTGTCTTTTTTCCCCTTAAAATTACCATTAGCTCGACAAATCAATTTGAAAATTCAACATATGGTGACAGCATAGCTGGGATGACATATGCAACTATGTAGAACATCTGTCCTAGCCTAAGGTAGAAGCACTTGCCAAATAGAAGGGGCTCACAGACTCTGAAACCTTGCAGGGACTGAAGGAAGTATACATGTTGTTTCCAGCACCAAGGGACCCACAGAACGTGACAGAAAACATGTTCCCAAACATCTCATTTGAAAGTATCCCTTACATTTTTCACAATCCCTAACTTGCTTTAAAAAATTATAAACCAACCACTGAAGTTTAATATTAAAAAAAAAAATCTAACATCAAAACATTCAGATGACTGTCTCTCCTTTCATTTGTAGTAAGAACAAGCAACTGGCCTTTACTTTGGTCAAGAGTCTGAAATTACAATGGCAAGTGATTGTGAATGCTAATACATTGCATAGTTCTGTTTTTGAATAGTCTTTCATACAAACTGGATCCCCGAATGCTCTAATGAGACAGTTATAAGATTAAATAATTAATAGCAAAGGAAGTGAGAGAGAGGGTTAATGGACAATTCTTAGCTCAGATTTGAAAAGAGATTGGAGATTGTTATATGGAAAATGCCTTTCCAGCTAGAAAGAGCTACAGGCGGCCTGCCTACCAGTAGTAGTCTGACTGGGTGACGGGGACAGGAAGGAGGTAGGTTGTAACGAGCCAAGAGGATGAGGAAAAGATTGGAGAGAAGGACCAAGATTATCAAACCCGAGTGCCTGAAGTTGTGATCCTAAGTTCTCATTTAAACTCTTAAGTAATTGAACTGAATCAGTGATGGTTGATTTCTGTCAAAGCTGCGAGGTGCTCTCCACTTCCTGAAAATCCAGTCACGTGGTAGGTGGACATAGATATGGACATAGATGCCTCGCTTTAGACTCCTGGTTTTGAAAGTCTTGGCCAGGGTCTTTTGAAGCAGGCTCGAGTAGGTTCATGGAGAATTTTAAACTGAGAGAGAGGTTTTTAATGAGGTCTGAAAAGGAATCTGGTGATCTGTTTGTGAGGGTGTTGCAGTAACTCTCCTAATTATATTTAAAAGTGTTGGTTTTTAAGGTGACTCATGTACTATAACTATCTTGTTCCAGAAGAACCATAGAATAAAAGAAGATTAGGGTTGGAAGGGACCCCAACTAAATCATCCCAGCCAGGGCTTTGTCAAACTGGGCTTTAAAAACCTCTGAGGATGGAGATTCCACCACTTCCCTTGGTAACCCATTCCAGTGCTTTATCACCCTCCTAGTGAAAAACTTTTTCACTAATATCTAACTGAGACCTCCCCCACTGCAACTTGAGACCGTTGCTCCTTGTTCTGTCATGTACTACCACTGAGAACAGCCTAGCTCCATCCTCCCTGAAACCCCCCTTCAGGTAGTTAAAGGCTGTTATGAAATCCCCCCTCATTTTTCTCTTCTGCAGCCTAAACAAACCTGGTTCCCTCAGCCTCTTCTCAGAAGTCATGTGCTCAAACCCTCTAATAATTTTTGTTGCCCTCTGTTGGACTCTCTCCCATTTTTCCCCATCCTTTCTGTAGTGGGGGGCCCAAAACTGGACCCAGTACTCCAAATGCGGCCTCACCAATGCCGAATAGAGGGGAATAATCACTTCCCTCTGTCTGCTGGCAATGTTCCTACCAATGCAGCCCAATATGCCATTAGCCTTCTTGGCAATAAGGGTACAGTATTGACTCTCATCCAGCTTCTTGTCCACTGTAACCCCCAGGTCCTTTTCTGCAGAACTGCTGCCTAGCCAGTTGGTCCCCAGTCTATAACAGTGCATGGATTCTTCCATCTGAAGTGCAGGACTCTGCATTTGTCCTTGATGAACCTCAGATTTTTTTTTTAGTCCAATCCTCTTAATTTGTCTAGGTCACTCTGTATCCGATCCCTACCACTCCACCCAGCTTAGTGTTATCCGCAAACTTGCTGAAGTGCAATCCACCCCATCCTCAAAACTGGTTGCAGGATCGACCCCTGGGGCACTTTGCTTCTTACCGGCTAACTAGACATTGAGCCTTTGATTACTACCCGATGATCTAGTCAGTTTTTTCTGTCCACCTTTTGGTCCATTCATCCAACCTATACTTCTTTAACTTGCTGGCAAGAATACTGTGGGAGATATCAAATACTTTGTTAAAGTCGACATATATCACGTCCACTGCTTTCCCCATATCCACAGAGCGAGTCACCTCATCGTAGAAGGCAATCAGTTTGGTCAGACATGACTTAGTGAATTCATGCTGACTGATCTCCTTCCTCTCTTCCAAGTACCTCAAAATGGATTCTTTAAGGACCTGCGTCATGATTTTTCTGGGGACTGAGGTGAAGCTGACTGGTCTGTAGTTTCCTGGATCTTCCTCCTTCCCTTTTTTGAAGATGGCCACTATATTTGCCTTTTCCAAACATCCGGGACTTCCCCCAGTCGCCACGAGTTTTCAGAGATAATGGCCAATGTCTTTGCTATCCCATGAGCCAACTCCCTCCGCATCCTCTGATTCATTACATCCGGCCGCCTGGACTTGTGCATATCCAGCTTTTCTAAATAGTCCTGAACCTGTTCTTTCACCACTAAGGGCTCCTCATCTCCTCCCCATTCTGTGCTGTCCAGTGCAGTAGTCTGGGAGCTGACCTTGTCAGTGAAGATAGAGGCAAAAAAAAGCATTGAGTACTTCAGCTTTATCCACATCATCTGTGATTAGGTAGCCTCCCCCATTCAGGAAGGGGCTCACACTTTCCCTGACCACCTTCTTATTGCTAACATACCTGTAGATACCCTTCTTGTTACATTTCACGTCCTTTGCTAGCTGCCACTCCAATTGTGCTTTGCCTTCCTGATTTCACTCTTGCATGCTCGAGCAGGATTTTTATAATTCTCTCTCATCATCTGATTAAGCTTCCACTTCTTGTAAGCTTCCTTTTTGTGTTTAAGCTCACCAGAGATTTCTTTGTTAAGCCACGCTATGTCGCCTGCCATATTTGCTATTCTTTCTGCACATCAGGATGGTTTGTCCCTGTGCCCTCAATAAGATTTCTTTAAAATACAGCCAGCTCTCCTGGACTCCTTTTCCCCCTCATATTAGCCTCCCAGGGGATCCTATCCATCCTGAGGGAGTCAGTCTGCTTTTCTGAAGTCCTAGATCTGTTTAAAAAATGCCACAGATGACTATGATAATTGTACTGAACAAAGCTGGTATGTGTGTGCTTTTTGAATAATAAATTAATCCATTATTCAAACAGTTAATTATCTCATGATTATTTTTTTAACCTATTTCCATGGAAAATGCCGAATTTTGAGGCATGTCATAATTTTGTCTGAGGGAAGAATCCTAGTCTTTCAACTCAGGACTCCAGCTTTGTTGCTGTCAGATATTTGATCATTTTGTGAAATGTCTTCAAGTGAATTTTTGCTTTCCTTTTGGTTGGATCAAACTTTCAGAACAAATCAACACACTTAGAATTAACAATCCACACCACGAGATGGAGAAATGATCAACATACAGTGCAAGTTATAGTAATTAATTTATAACAAACTTAGGAACTAACTTTGTTTTTGGTGTGAATACTTTTTATATTCTGTTCCATTTTATATAAATTTACCTTATACCACCCTTGTTGCTGTAACATCTAAGTGCCTTTCAGTAGTTCATTAAGTGACATGACTAACATTTGTTATGTGTGGTTCATTCTCTCTCTCATCCTGTCTCCAGGGAAGAACTGTGCATGCAGTGTACGTTTTGGTTTTAGTAGGGTTTTGTTTTGTTATGATTTTTTTTGGATGTACATGCTGCTGTGTAAATACTTTAGAATACTTTTAGGATTTATTGTAGGAGTCCCACTGATGATGTCAGTGGTTTCTCATGTAGAAAGAGGATTGAATTTGGCCCATTCATTTATCAAAGAAGGAGGGAGAGGGGAAGGAAAAATCTGTAGACTTCTGAGACCGGCACATACTGAATAAAACCTGACAGATTTGACAAAATAGGCTCTTTAAAAAGCCATCGCAGAATCTGGGCTTTAAAATAATTCACCTGCCTTGTATCTAATGCCAGTGCCAGTGACAATTGCCTATAACAGTTTGACAGCTCTTGTGTCATATTTTTAGTATATCTAGTATGAGAATGACTTGATTGCTAATCCTCCTCCAGTTTGCCAGCCACTTCCTAGGCCTTTGGATTAAGTATCCAGATAACCTTTCATCATGAAAGCAGCATTACCAACACCTGATTACCAGTGATTTAATTGTTGAAATGAAATGAGTTTTAGTTACAAACTTAGTGGAGGCTACTTTCCTGAGTACAAAAAGTGATGACAATGGGCAGCCTTATTAACTGTTCTTCTAAATTTAGAACCTTTTTTGAAACACAAGTCTTATACTTTTAAAGCTTTCAAACAACTTCTAAAGCAGAAAGAGGACACTACTAGCTTTTGTTAACATTTTAGACCTGACTCCCTTTTCAATCAAACAGCAATATCAAAGTATGTTCTAGTACAGAGAG
The DNA here is from genome assembly GCF_026122565.2 of Emydura macquarii macquarii. Taxonomy (NCBI): domain Eukaryota; kingdom Metazoa; phylum Chordata; order Testudines; family Chelidae; genus Emydura; species Emydura macquarii. The sequence continues at coordinate 6,510,328 of NW_027133199.1, forward strand.
GGCCAAATTTATTTGGAAATGTTTTTGGAATCCGTGCCTTCTAAGGACAGAAGGAATTAATACTGTTCTCTTAGACTGGGATTTCCAAAGGAGCTTAAGGCACCCAAATCTCCTTGAAATTCAGTGGGATTTTGCGTGATCACTCCTTCAATTCCTTGGGAAATTCCAGCCCAACAGTTTTGATTCACACATCAGGGTTCTTGTGTTGGACGCCCTGACATACGGTAGCTCGGACAAACAATTGCAGGTGCAAAACAGGCAAGCACAATTTTAGGAGTCATTTGGAAAGTGTGGTCCATACAGTTTGTTTGTAAATCAGTATGAAGCACATGTTTAATTAAAGTAGGTCACATCATGCTACTATATAATAAGTATTATTATATACTAGCAATTCCTTTACCAATGTCCACATGTTTTGGTGGGTCAAGAGCAGGAACTTGAATGTGGAAAAAGAAACACTGAGTCCAGAAGCCTGGGTCTCTGATACCTGGGTTTACAATACAGTATAGATATATACGGGGAGATGAGAGAAATGTATGGCTGCCATTAAAATAGCTACTTATTTGAAAGTATCTATCATTACTGGGGTATTGTCCATTTTAAAAGTGACCATAGTAATGTGTTTGAATCATTTAACTTTTAAGTTTCCTCCTTGAGATGTGCACAGAATGTATTCATTTCAGGAATGGGTGACTCTTACTTACGACTAGATCCTTTTTCTACCAGATAAACACATACTATGTAACTATTATACATTTTATTCTGGCTTAGGGCTTGTCAGAGAAATTCAAAAGCCTATCTGTGAAAGAAGTGCAGTTTTTAAGGCAGATGAGTGTATTAGTCTACATAAAATACATAAAAAAGCTATTTTAAAGGTCAGAGCATGGGAAAGGGGAAAGTTAATGTTCCAAATTCTTTTATAATGGTAGAAGTCCAATAGGATGCTATAGATAATGGGTACCACAAATTCTACTCTTCTTTTTTATGCCATTCCTTCCACCTTTCTCTGAGCTGTCTTAAGTAACCAGACTGCAGCCGCAAAAAGACAGAGGGCCCATTTCTCTTCTCCCTTACATTGATGTAAATGAGGAGTGGCACCTGTGAGTGTAACAGAGAGGAGTGGCAAATGGAGACAGAGAGAAGAGGTGTAAATGGAAGGGAAATCTGGAGGGAGCTGACAGATGAACAACTAGAGAAGAGAGAGAAAGCCCCTGGCAATGAGCCACCTATTCAATTTCTATTGTTAACACTAAGATACTCCAGTGACTGGGGAAAGGTGGATGGATACTTCAGTAATGGAAGCTCTGGAGATGCATGTGATAACCATATGAAAAAATGGAAAGGTTGGAATAGAGGATAGCAGTGGGGAACAGAATGACGGGGGTAGAAAGAGGGATGAGAGGAACTTACTGTCTTAGTAATTGTCTTACAACTTAGATTGTAAAATCCTGGAGGCAGTGACCATCTTTTTTTGTTCTTTGTTTGTACAGCACCTAGCACAATGGGATCCTGAGCTACAACTGGGTTCCTTATGCAGTGCTGCAATACAAATAAATAATAATAGTAATTGTAATGTGATAGGGAAAATTTTTTCCCTCTCTAGAAATTGGAGTATTCTTTAGCTGAACAATTAAAGAAATCTCTCTAAGTATGCCCTCTTTAATTGGGAAAGAGTAGCCCCTAGCAAATAATTAGTTTCAGTGCAGCTGTGATAATGTGGCACATAAATGGGTAAAGGAATTCAATGAGCATTCTAACTTACAAGAAAAAAATATTACTGTGTGTTTAAGTGTCAAATAGCTTTACACATTGTGTCACATTAGCACCTACTGGTAACATATAAAACTGATTCTCTAATACGTTCAGTCATACATTAAAACTCCCACACTTATGAAAGGAGGGATACAGCAAGTACTTAAAACTGCTTCAGTGCTGTAGCATTGCCTGATTTCCTGGGTAAGAGATGTAATACATGTATTTTTGAATGTTTAAAAGGATGAATTTGAGTTGATATTGTTTGATGTGGTGAAGGAACAAATCTGTTTCTGACAAAACAAAAAGTGGCTATTTTTGGACAAAGCCACTGAAGCTATTTGGGTGCGAGACATTGTTACACCAAATTCAAGCTGGCCCAAATGGCTACAAATCTATTGATTTAAATGGAGTTGCTACTGGTTACATCTATGGTGAATTATTATTAGATTATTTATTATTTGTATTATCCTGGCTCCTAGAAGCCCTAGTTATGGACCAGGACCTTATTGTGATAGGCACTGTACAAACAGAGACCAAAAGAAAAGTTTACAATTGACGTATAAGACAAGAGACAACAAATGGATACAATCAGGGGAGTACAGAGAAACAATGAGACTATTGATCAGGATGATGGGTAGTGGGCTCTGTACAACAGCAGACTAGCCGTTGTCAAGTTTTTGGAGGCATCACAGCTAAGGAGAGATTTGAATGTGGGTAGTGATGTAATTTTGTGGATGTTTATGGAGAGCACCTCCCAAGCATGTGGGGGCAGCAAGAAGAAAACACAAAAGTGTTTGTTTGAAAACATAGTAAGTGGGGTGTGGAAGATGACATCATGGGCTGATTGGAGATGGCATTATCATCTTGATAGCGAATAAAAGATGAGAAGTAGAGTGGGGACTGGCTATGAAGGACCTTGAAAGTGAATACAAGCAGTTTGATGTGATAGAGGAGGGATTCAAAGAGTGGGGTGGGAGACATGGTCATAGCACCAGGCTAGGAAAATGATCTTTGCAGCAGCATTCTGAATGGACAAGAAGTTATCAGCTTAATCTGCAGCAAGGTAGGTTTTAGGTTAGATATTAGGGTTAGTCTAGATATACTTGGTCCTCCCTCGGTGCAGGAGGTTGGCCTGCATGACCTTTTGAGGTCCCTTCCAGCCTTACATTTCTATGATTCAATTAAATGAGCAGGACAAGGCTGCATTTATCAACACCAGAGAAAAGGATGTTGTAGCAGTCAAGATACGAAATGTTGAAAGCTTGGATGAGGCTTTTAGTTGTGTGGATGGATAAAAGAGGCCATATCTTAGAGATGTTATGAGGAAAGAATCAGCAAGATTTAGACATAGCCTAGATGTGAGGACCTAGAAAGGGGTGAAAATGAATCCCAGATTAGGGGATTGAGTGACAGGCAGATGTGGTGGTGGTGTCCACAGTGATGGAGAAAGGAGGTAACAGGAGGGCTTGGGGGGAAATTTGGAGCTCTGTTTTAGCCACATTTAGCTTGAGGTGGCAACTAAACATCCACAAGGAGTTGTTACCTTTCATCCGGACTTGTATTCATTTTAGGCACTCTAAATTTGTGTTAGCAGAAAATAAGATATACTGTAAGGGCAGCTATTTAGTGTTACATGTGGAAATTTCATTATGAAACCTATAGACCATATGACCCTGGTTTGCAAATCTTTCCTAGATCTAATTTCAAATGATTCAGGCTAGAATTATGATCTTGTGTGGACATCATGAGAAACTGGAGACAAAACCAGGTGAAGGTCGAACTACAAATTCTAAGTGAAAACTCAGTGCAATAACTTATGACCCCGATCCTGCAAAGAGCTTCATGCAGACACAGGTCCCGGGTGTGTGGGAGGAATACAGAATGAATTGAGACTGCCTTAGCTTTTAACTTCAGTTATGTTTAATAAATCAAAATAGCAAGTCCTAGATGTATTCTTAAACTTTGCCACAGTTTTCTTAGAAACATATTAATAGTCCCCTGCACCCTCAATAAATATTTAATCTCTTGCTCCTGTTTTAATAGGTATGTACATCTAAGTCACTAAGGTACATTCAAATTATCCTTTTTGGCTACTAGCTACTCTAATAAAGTCAGTGGTCTGTGAAAATACTAATTTTCATTTTGCCAAATATTTTGATGCAAAGCTGAAATGGTAACAAGGTTCACATAACTGCGGGAGGAAATAACTTTACATTCCAGATTCAAAAGTCTGTGAAATTGGATGAACTTGTATGGAACAAGGTGTACAATAAGTGAGGAAACAATGAGGCATCCGATATGTCTGCTACTGCATGGAAGAGAACCCTAATGTTATTCAAAATTAACTTAATAATAATTTGCGCTTAATGTAGCACCTTCTGTCCAAGATACACATACTGTTTTACAAACATTAATGAATTGTACCTAGCCATTCCACAGTGCAGTAGACAATAATAATACTTATATATATGTTTCCTTTTGAGGACCTGAGTGTGTTTATCCCCACTACTATCCCTATTTGCCACTTCTCCTCATGTCTCCTTTGTTTATTTCTCTCTCAAGCCCCTTGCCACCTTCTTCCACACAGCCCCTCTGTTTGTAACATTGTCCCCAATCTCCTATGCCACACAACAACACTTTCTTCTTTTAAGTCCCTTCTCAAAATTCACCTCTTTCTTGGGCTTCCAGAGCAATGATTCTCGCTCCTTCACAATCTTAGAAACGTTACAGCCAAAATTTTCAAAAGCAATTAGCAATTTGAAGTGTCTCGATTTTTGAGTGCTCAGCTTGAGCCGTCTTAAACGGGTATGATTGTTGGAGGCTGGGTGCTCAGCAACACTGCAACACAGCATACCTGTGCCACTCAGACACTTTGCCTCTACTAGTTTTCTGAAGATAGCCCATTCTGTGCGGATGCAAACCTTGTCTGAGACTGGCAACAAAGCTGAGAATTTGTGGTGGTGAGCTTTGTGGTATGAACATGTGAAGACTAACTAGATTAAGACATCAACTCATTTCTCACAGGCCACTAAACTGTTGCCATATATTAAGGATCTTTCATCGTCACTGATCTGAGATGAATGTGAACTAGTGGTTTAGAGTTGAAAGTTTCCTTGTCCTATTAGCAATCACTGGAGCCATTCATTTCTTCTGCTGCTATTTTTGAATAGGCAGCATACTAGCATTTGAGTACAATGTATCTGGCACATGGTTGCCTGAGAGAGATGAAAGTCCTAGGGAAAGGTCTAAGAGATGCCAGAGAAATGACCCCTTAGCCATTATGGCAGAACAGGAAAGAAGTGAAAATAAAGCCTTCCCCTAAAGATAAAAAGCCAGCTAGCCACAAATGGAAAAGTAAGCGTTCCAGGTGGAGTAAAAGTGAAACAAATCACTCCTTTTTGCCAGGACAAAAATTGCCATTTCATTCAATTCCAATAGCTCAAATTAAAAAATAAAGTTAATAAAATCAGACAGACTGAAAAGCCCCCATTACTGCACTCTGGCTATCTCCCTGCCAGTGCAGAATTTATTTCCTTCAGTTTATTTTCCTTGTGCTTTGCTGAGTGTAAATGATGCAAGTGTCAGGGCTTTCTACCACTTCTTCAGGCAGATTCTTCCTTAGTCAAGCATGCTTGAAAAATCCTAACAAGTAATGTTATTAACTTATAAAATTATATTATATAATTATATAAAATTATATTTCTGACATTGTTGGAAGAAGGACTTGGAGGAAGTTTTAGTATACGTGCTGAGCAGTAAAAAATCTTGTTAAATCTGCTGGAAAGGATATAGTATTGTATAAGTGTACTCTCTACTATGTACTAATGCAGGGAAGCAGTGGTTTGTTGGCATTCATTGATTTATTGGTGTTTCAAGTATTTGTGAAGTTTTGCTATTGGCAATTACATCTCTAGTCTTAACTTCAGGGAGGGCAAGGAAAATAGATACTTTTTTCCCCTACCTTGTGCTCGATTAATCATTTTCTGTACTTACAATTTTTGACTTCCTCCTCTTTTTACATGTATACCAACCCCCATGTGTGAATGGCCAGATTGCTTCCTTTTTACTTGACTGCACCTGTATTTTGACTGTGCGCCCTACAGGAATGTTGAGGGTTCTGAGGAGAGGAAAAATAAAGAAAATTGTGCACTGACCTGATTAACACTGATAAAAATAAAACAGATGCGTTAAAAATATGTGAGAATCATTTTAAAGTAAAGCTCTTTGATTTTGTACTCTTTATTACCTTGCTTATGTGGTGTTATTCAATATCAACATCCTTAATAATGAAGGATATAATATCAAGATAGGTAGGTCATTATATATACTATACCTATATTTACTTCTACTTTTGCAGCTTATACCAAGCTCTAAATACATCAGTCATTTAAGCAAGAATTAACTACATCATTTACAAAGTGTAACTCAATGAAGAATAATTGGTCTATGAAAAAAGGACACGTGCTTGGCCCCAACCACAACGTTACTAAGAGTCTCAAATCTGAGTTCATTAACCTACCTCTGCTCAACAATCTGCATAATTAGTTGAATCTAAGCAGTGTGCCAGAAGGTATAAAAATTATTTGGGCTATGCTGGACCAAAGGGAAAACTGGTTGCGGAGTAAGAGGCTCTTTATGTATAATGCTCTGCCTGCAACCCCCTTGCTTCCGAATGAAGGGGGCTCCAGTATGAATGCCCCTCTTGGTACCAGTGGTGGTAGAATGGAACATGGAGAGATGAGGTCTCTTGTGAACACAGCTCTCAAAGCAGCTAGGATGCTATATGTTAAAGCTAATGACCCAAGATTTTCAAAAGTGACTACTGGTTTTGGTTGCCTCCATTTTAGGTGCCCAACTTGACACATATTTTCAAGAAGTGATGAGCGTCCACCCTTGAAAATTCAGCTCCCTTAAGGGTCTGTCTCCACTCCAGTTAAAGAGCCATGCCTGGGCCATGGCAGCTGACTCAGGCTTCTGGGGCTCGGCTATGGGGCTGTAAAATTGCAGTGTAGATGTTCATGGTCAGGCTGGATTCCAGGTTCTGGGACCCCACGAGGGGGGAGGCCCCCAGAGCCCGGTCTCCAGCCTGAGCCAGAATGCCTACACCCTAGTTTTACAGCCCCATAGCTCAAGCCCCACAATCCCGTGTCAGCTGACACTGGTTATCTGCTGGTGTTTAACTGCAGTTTAGGCAGACCATAAGAAGTTTCAATTTGGGCACGAAACAAAGGGAGGCATCCAAAATTGCTAGACAATTCTTAATATTTTGACCAGCTCCTTTTTACTTCCACTGAGAATCGAATTCACATCTAGTGCAGGTCCTGAAACATTGATATTATGTGGTTTTGGTTTGATTTGGGGGACTTATCCCTAATAACATTGAAATTCCACAGTATGGGCTGCTACTTTGCTAGATAATGCTACAATCCAGGAATTTCAGTCTTTAAATGGAATGTGGGCATTTCAATTATCATTACTCATTGTATCTGGCTTTATTAGATATCCAAGTCCTTTGTGCAGTCTAAAAGAGTGGCTGTGCACATTATACTTCTGTAGATAATACTTTGCAAAGCTGTGAATAAGTCAAAAGTACAATTTTTTTTCTTTTTTTTAAAATCGAAGCAATACTATCACTTTTCTTCCTAATAAAATAATAACTGCTATTATTTCCTTAAAAGGAGGGATTTTAAGTGACCTGCTGAGTAAATAATTGTTTTTGAGACTAGCCTCCTACAGTGTTCAGAACAGCTTGCTTACAGGAGTCTTTCTAATGCAATTGATTCTCTGTAGCAGAAATAATTCCACAGTGCTGAACATTTAAATATATGTTATGAAGCCAACCCTCTGGATATGTTCAGGAGATTTTAATGAAAATATCAGCAATTTATAGCACACCCATAAGGATGACTTCAAAATTAAGGGTTCTTTGAAAAGTGACTAATGCTTCTGGAAATGCTTTGTACGTGTGTGTGGTAGAAAACTTTTATGGCTCACAGTGAAAAGTTAATGCAGTAAATTTCACCCATTATGTTATTGCACCTAGGTGGTTGGTTTTTTTGCTGATGCATGTTAATAAGGTACAAACCACTGACAAGAAAAATTGTGTGAATTAGATTCCTAGCTTTCTGTGTATGGGAACTGGGAAAATACGAACTGCTTTGGGTAATTCTCTCCAACCATTTAATACACCAAGGAGTTGAATCCTTGACTGTAATCTGTCTGTATAACAAAGAAGTTGTTGTTTTGTTTTAGAAAGGGTAAAATCTTTCAGTCCCAAATGTCTATCCTTTGTTGGTTTATAATAAATTGCACTTTTTTGCTTTTTCTCATTACTTTTCAGTCCTTTTCATCTTCAGAAACAGTCTATTGATTTCATTGCTACTTGCATTAGTTAGGTGGGATTTGCCTGGTCTAATCCTGCTCCCTTTGAAGTCTGTGGTAAAAAACTCCCAGTAACCTTCATGGAACTGAGCTAGGCCAGTGCTTAGGCAAATCCCTCCTTTTGTTCTGGATATTGTTGTGATATGTGCTATAGAAATAGAAATACTATAGACACAGTGGATATGTAGATCTTTATTACAATCAACGTTAAGTTTTTTCTCTTCTTTAGTGTAAAGAATTGTATTGTTTTAGAACAGTGGTTCCCAACCTTTTTGGCTTGAGGGCCACAGATATTTTTACAATGCTGTAAATCAGTGCTCCCCTCCCACTGGCTCCGGCAGGGACCCCAGCGCCTATGGACCTAGGCGGAGCACTTTGTCATGTTCCCTGCTATAGCCAGGGGGAGCATTGATCTCCTGTCCCCTTGGCTGCAGCAAGGAGCCTGCACTGGTCTTTTAGCCCCACGAAAACACGTTCCGCCTGGGTCCTTAAGCAGCGGCTCCCTTCTGCAGCCAGCAGGAGGGGAGCCGTGGGCCACTTTGAAAGCCCCTGCAGGGCACTTTTGGTCCTGGGCCACAGGTTGGAAACCACTGTTCTAGAACATAAACAGAGAAGGGGAGGAGAGAGCAGAATAGTTCCACCAAAGAGGTGAAAAAGTTCAGTATTTTTAAATGTGTTCAACCGTCTGTGAAACTCGCATGTCTTTTAAAATAAAGCATATTCAATTTCTTGTTAAGATATGTGATTTTACATTTGCAGCATTCCAGACCTTCCTGGGGAAAGATGATGTGTCTCAAGAAGTAGAAGAAGTTTTGGCAGAGAGACAAGCACAGACAAATGTTAAATTGGTGTCTGTCCTTCAACTTCTGAGAAACCACTCTGTGCGCTGGCAGATCATTACTGTCATCATCACCATGGCCTGCTACCAGTTATGTGGGCTAAATGCTGTAAGTATTCCTCTTCAGTATGCTGCCTGCTAATGGGTCATGCCTTTTGTTAATCAATATTTATATATTCTAATACTTGACAATCTTCAGAATTTTCTCATTCTCTGCTATTCCTTATGATTATTTATTCATTATTTGTGTTGGAGTAGCATTTTAAAGGCCCAACTAACAATGGGGTTAGAACTGGCAAACTTTTTGGACAAATAGTATATTTGCTGAACAATGCAGTTAAGGTCTTCGCAAAACTGTTACTGAATTTGCCATGAATTTGCCAAACAGTTTGTCTGAAAAGCAGGCATCAGTAGCAGCCTTCCCATAACCTTTAGCCTAGTGATTAGAGCACTCACCTAGTAGATGGGCGACAGGTTCAATGTCTCCCCTCTGCCTGATGTAGAGCAGGGGCTTGAACTTCTCTTATAATGCAGGAGGGGCCCTAACCCCCAGTCTATGGAGTATTATGCCATTGGGTTCTCGGTCTCCCTGATTGGAGCTGTTGTGAATAAATAATTAGTCATTGGAACAGGAACTTGACCTTGGCTCTCCCACCGCCAAGGTATTTGTTTCTTTTTTGCCCCCGCCTCCTCCTCCCCCGCCAGTGACTATTCATTGTCATTCAGAGTGGCAATTCACATTCACAATTTTTGGATTTGTTTCAACCCAACCCAATTTTTTTTTTAAATTGCCAGTGAACTGAAAAAAATCAGCTATTTGCTCCACTAACTGTGTTCCCTTGGGATTTTTCAATGAGACTCATGCTCCTACGAGCCAAAGTCCCAGTTTTCAAAAGTGAGCCCATAACAGTATGGCTACTCTGCAGCTGAGAGTGAATCTCCTGCCCAGGTAGACAGACTCACATTAGCCGGGCTCACACAAGGGTGCGTAAAATAGCAATGTGGCTGTTGCAGCCCTGGCACAGGCTCAGGCTAAGCCACCTGAGCTAGGATCTGAGAGGTGGGGTGGGCTTGAGCACAGATGGCTTGTGCAAGCCTCCCCTAGTGCTGACACTGCTATGTTTAGCACGGTAGTGCAGGCCTGTCTACTCAGGCTGGGAGGCTCACTCCTAGCTGCAGTGTAGACCGACCTTCAAAGTCAGTTAGGTGCTTTTGAAAATGTTACCTAAAGTGATTTGTATAAGATTATGCTGCAGAGTGATGACAGAACCAGAAAGGTAACCCAGGTAACGGAAAACCTTTCCAACATATACTAGGAAGGAGTCTAAAAGATTTTTTTCAACTTGTAGGGGAAACTAGAAAAAACATTGCACAGTAGGTATTGTTTTCTTTTGACTGAAAGATTTCAGTGCTAATGACAGGCTTTTTTGTTCCTTGTTGTGGGTATTTTGCTAAGAAATGAAATGGAATTATCTTGTCACCCATTCTTTGTTACAATTTATCAACTCAACTTATAAGTGAAATAAATGACACCTATAGTAAGTAATGCAGACTACTAAAGTTATGTGGTTGCTTTGCTTAAGAAACCCCACAGGTATATTTTCAGGGATAGAAAAAGAAACTGGTTATTTTTTGGCATATTTGAAAGACTAAAATTGACCTGCTCCAATGAAATATGACTTGCAATAAAAAGAAAAAAAAAAATCCAAAACCAATGTCTTTGATGGCGAGGTGTAATTTTTTAAAAACTATTGTACATATGCCAAAACTAATACAGCATTTATTTTAGGCAGGCATATTTTGAATCCATGACCCATATAAAAGAATCAATTGGCAGTGCCCTGTAGTCCTAGGAATTTGGTATTTTTATCTTTTGTTTAGTTTCTTCCCCATGTAATTCTGCCAATTATGTAAAATTTGTTACATACATTGACTTTTGAATTATGATTTGAAACTGATTTTCTAGTTAAATTGTTGTTGTAAAAGCCTTCTGAGATGCCTGCAAGAAAGGTGCTGTGTAACAGAAACTGGCTAACTTATATATACTGAATTACTGTTTCAATTGCTTTATTATGCTGCCAAGAACGTAAACGTTCTGAGAAGAAGGTAATGTATCTGGACAATCCTGCTGCTTCTTTTCTTTGGTGGATATTAATTTCATAACCCTCCTACTCTTTCTCCAGAATCAAATCATAGCCAAATTCAGCTGTCTAATATATTTACTGGGCTCCTACTGATGTAAATAGAAATCATGCACATGTCCAATGACAGAATTTTGTCCCAAGAGTTTAACTTAGAAGAAAATAGTGTATCATATTCCCCAGTAACTTATCCAGTACATTTGCTACTCTTTGTGGAAATTAGTTCCCCCTGAACTCATTTAGGACTGAATTCAGCAAGGTATTTAAGCATGTTCTATTGATTACTTCAAGTTATAAATATGTTTAAATGCTTTGCTAAATTAGGACGTTACTTCTGTACACACACATACCTTAGTTTTTAATTCTCCACCAGTATAAGCAGCCACTGCAATCTTGAAAAACATAAGCAGATATTTAGTTTGAGGAATGCTAAGCATTTCTTAAAAAAAAAAAAAAAAATCTCTTGGTACATAGAAAGCACAAGAGGACCATAACATGTCAGGTGTCCTCACATCTAAGCATATATTGGAATCCCAGTATCTAGTGGAAATTGCCATTTTAATGTCTACTGGAATCTACAGACTATTCATAATGTAGGAAGGCACAACAAGCAAGCGAGTTCTCCTTCTTCCTTATAGGATATAAAAGTAGAACAGTGCAAGTATCATGGTGTTTTGCATGGCGTACACTGTTTTCTCAGATTGAGCCTGATCCAAAGCCCACTGAAGCAAGTGCGGGGGGGGACTCCAACTGATTTCAGTGAATTTTGGATTAGGCCTCTAGGTGAGAGACAATGGGACAGAGAGAAAGATGCTACTATTCCTTTAGCAGGAAAAGATTGTGCACTTGCACATGCACACCCTAAGCTGGTGCAGGTTTCTTGAAATACTGTTTTAATTTTGAAGGAGAAGTAAAGTTAGAATAAGTATGGCCTTTTATTTCTCAACCATGCAACCATTGTTCTTACACTTACACTTGACACAACTTCTGTAAATATAGTCAGTGTTAGTTTTACTCACACAGGAATCTCATTGGTTTCAGCAGGACTATGTGGCAATCAGGATTTGGCCCGTAATCAGTCATCTTGCATGAGCAAGTATTTTGCCTGCTCAGTCACAAGCACACAAATCCATTCTCTCACAGACTCAATATTTTAAGTGGACTCACATTTTTCTGATTACATCTGAGAGTTCTCTACAATATGAAAATCCCTCATTATATTAAACTCTAAGATCCAGTTGGCCTATGGTGGCCTACTAGCCAGGCCAAGACTTGCCATATGTCTTGCCCAGATGGCTGTCACAGAAAAGGTTGGACTGCTCCTTCCACATTTATCCAAGAGCTTCAGATAATTCCCAGAGGAAATTACAAGTGGCTGCCTTCTGTAGTTGTCCAGCTGGTATCTTGAGGAGTATATCTGGCAATTATTTCCTTCTATGGTTTTATCTTGTAATAAAAATTCTCATCATCATTTAATTCCAGCAAGTACATTCTAAATGTACCAGAAACTGTAACAAAGACATTGATGATCATACAAGTAGATGTAATTATGGTGAAGCATTAAATAATCAGCCACAATATTCAAAAGAAAGTTATATTAGTTCCTTTTGGTTCAATAAAAGTTTATCTATGATAAATCTGTATACCATGGACAAGGAATTAACTTCAAAATACAAATTAATAATAAAATCTCAGCCCTAAAGTACATATATAACTACAAAGAAGTGAATATAATTTCTCATCACTGGTGAATTTGATCTGTTCCTTTTCTCACTTGCTTCATGTTTCATTGCAGATTGCTTAATATACACCATGTTTCTGCAGTGTCTAGTTGAACTGAACTATTTAATAGAATCATATTGGCTACAGGTCAGAATGGGGGGGGGGGGGGGAAGGAAATGGTATGCTTCCAAGATCCGCTCACATGAGGCATTGCTGTCAAAATATGGTGTCACGTGGTCTCTGGGAGCCGTAGGCCCAGCCATTCTCACTAGGCTCCAATAAGACACATGTGCTTTGGTGGGCTTCTCAGGCTTGGCTTCGACTCAGCGAAGCACATATGCCTCACTGGACTTTTTGAGCTCAGCTCCCCTTTGAAGGGGCTCCGGTAGTCTGCTAGGCTACTTCTTGTTTGGAGTGGGAGGATTGGCAGTATCTCCAAAGCCCAGTCACTCTCAGTAGATTGTCTTCATGATATGATCATTTGTCTCCTTTCTTACATGCTTTGATAAACAATGGAATATTTAATAATTTTACATGTCAACATCATCACTGGGCATCTGAGTTAGTCTCCACTGAGTTGAATGGGTCAGGTCACACCTCTCAGAGCTATTGTTTGAGGCTTTGCACAGACATGCAGAAGAGCTATACTTGCAGCTGCATCAGTTATACACCGTTCACATTGCTCATACAATAAAGCACTTAAAGCATGTGCTTTCAGTCCCATTGACTTCCATGGGATTACTCAGGTGCTTGAGGGTGGTTAGGGCCAGAGTACTCAGCACTTTTCAAAAATCAAGCCCCAAAACTTTATGCACTTTTTATAGAATATAAGGGCATATGATCAAGAGGATAAAGCACATGCCCAATATTAAAGCTCTCCCTTCAAATAAACCTCCTGTTATGGGTACCTGCTCACCACCATGGCACCTCCTGCTGGCCATCCTGGGGAATCACTCTGGTGGCTGCTGCACCCATCCTTTCTCCAGTCCCGGACCTGTGTCTCCCCGTAGTCCCAAAGTCCGCTTCACGGTACATCCCTCCGCCTGTGGCTCAGTCTCTGCTCCTCTCCCTTCCGGTGGCGGCAGGGGGATCCATTAGTCCTTAGCCACTTATATCAGTGGCCACAGCAGTCCAGAGTCAGGCCCTTACTTCAGGGCCTGGCTGCTCCCTGTCTGGATTCAGCCCTCGTCTTTGTCCGGCGCTTACTCCAGGGCCCAGTGGCTGCTCCTCCCCTGGAGCCAGCCTTGCAGTCCACTCCTGCCCTTGCTTCAGGACCCACAGCTGCTCCTTCCTTGGAGCCAGACTGCTCTATCTAGGGTGCTGGCCTGCTTCATCCTGCAGGCCAGCCAGCCTTCTCCCTTTGAGCTCCTGAGGGTGACTGCCTTCTCCCTCTGGCTGGCAGCCCTCTTATATGGGCTTGTCTGGCCCCGATTGGCTGCTTCCCTGCAGCCACTCCAGGGCTCTATTAACCCCTTCTTTGCTGGGGTGGGCCACCTGCCCCACCACACCTCCTCTACCTCAATCCATCCACTCCCCAGATGCCCAAGAAAATATATGGGCCATGCAGCATAGCCAGATGTAAATTTAGGCTCTGCCCAGGAAGCCAAGGACACCTCAAGGGAATAGGCTCCATATTATAGTTAATTGCATGAATGTGGTATTGAGATAAGATATGATTAGAAATGCATGTTCTCAGTAAAGCTGGGTTGGGAATTTTTTGCCTACCTGATTTTTTTTTTCCTTTAAAAAATGCCAGTTCTTCAACACTGAAACTGTTCCCAAAACCAGATTTGGTTTCAACAAATTTTGGTTTCAACAAATGGAGCATCGTGGCTCCATCTCTTGGGATTCTCGAAGGAGATGCAGACCACAGTTGAAGACCTTCCCTTCAAAGGTCCTTCCATTCAAATGTCAAAATTGAAACAGTGTTTCTCAATTATTGAAATTAAATGTTTCAGTTGACCCAAACCAAAATATATATAGGTCAGTGTTTTGGTTTGCAAGTATTTTTGAGATTTTGATTTCTGTGCCCAATGGCATCTGAAAGCTTTTTTACTTCCTTTTTCTGTTTCAACATCTATATACTTTTAATATTTTTGATGGGAAAACCTTGCAATTTCATAGATTTTTTTTCTTCAATTTGGACCCGTTTTGCAAAATTGAAATGAAATGTAAAATCCCTAAATCTCAAGGATTTCCATTTTCTTGCATATAGTTTTTTCACCATTCTGATAAATATCACAGCATGGATTTTGAGAGCAAATTAAAAAACATGTATTCTCTGCCTCATGTGTTTTAAATATGAGTCAAATTATGTGCTACTTTATTTCCCCTATTGAATGCTGTGGGAGTAGCATAGTGTGCAAGGTAGCACATAATTTGATCCCAAATATCTGATTAGTGCATTTTTTTTAAAGGGAATTGAGAGAAGATTCCTGGGTTTGTTTCCTTTCATTGGCTTTACTGGTCCAAAGCACACTGAGATTATGTAAACAACGACAATGTAGTCACTTATACATACTGCACAAATACAGATTACTGCCAGAACAGTGGTATGCTGTTCTCCTGTGTTGTTGCTCTGGCTATTCTGGTGGAAATTATGCCCGCTCTGGGCATAAAATTCTTGAGACAGATTCTCAGATGTATAAATTGACATAATTCCTTTGACTTTTGGCCCTTGGTATCTCTTTATTCATTTCATACAGCTTGTGTTGGATTCTCCTTCTGTCTGAGACAAGCAGAGTGATTCAGAGGAATAATTTAGGTTTTTTTATTGCTTTTTTAAAAAGCTCTTTAGGTGGTGGTTTGATCAGATGCAGCACACGTGTAAACTGCTGGCAAAGCAGTGGGGTTTGATCTTGCAATCAAAATAGTTCCATTCTCCACTGAACTCTTTCATAGAATCATAGAAGATTAGGGTCAGGTCAGACCTCAGGAGGTCGTCTAGTCTAACCCCCTGCTCAAAGTAGGACCAACTCCAAATAAATCATCCCAGCCAAGGCTTTATCAAACCGCACCTTTCTTTAGCACCGTCTGATAGTCTTCTGTGGCTGGGCAGCCTAATGGCTAGATCGCTGGTCTTTCAGTCTGTAAGGCCAGAGGGGATGGTAGGGGAACATGGGCCCTACTCCTCCACTGGGTCCCAGCGCAGGGCCGATCAACCCTTAAACAGGGGAGATAGGTCTCTTTCCTGGCAGAGGGTGGGTGAGGGGGGGTGGTCAAGACCTGCTTCCCTGGGCTATTTCTTACAAGTCTCTTCAGTTTGGGGCTTATTTGCAGGCTCCCTTTGGGAAGGGAGCCCTTACTTGCCTTAAGTGGCTGCACTGGCTGCCAGGTCATTGGTCCATCCCTTTGGGCAGGTAGACAGAGAGCTCCTGCCTCTTTGCCAATCAGCCTGCAGACTCCCCTTCTTTTCTCCCCCCCTCCAGGCCTAGCATTGACTGCAAATATAGTAGGTTGGGGCTGGCTGAACCTAAAGGTTTTCTTTAACCATTGCTCTACCAGATAGCAGTTTCTCTGTTCCCGCTCACGCTGTCTAACCTCTTGGGTTTTATATATGTGCAGCGTATGGAAAAAAAATACTAACCGCATTCAGTGCACCTGAGTGGGCCAAATTTTGGTTTTTGAGTGCCATGTTGTTGTTCATGGCTTTCAATTTCAATATGGCTGGTGACAGGCTTTATTTTAGAGACTTCATTTCCTTCTAGCAATCAGTTGTTTTCTTCCTTCTCTGGTAATCAAATACATCCTCTCTCCCTCTGCCAATTGATCTGCTTTACATTAGGATCTCTGATCACATTGCATGTTTTGGCATCTTATTTTCTTTGTCTCATTTCCTTCTTTCCAATAATCTCAGGTTTCTAATAAGTATTACACAGTTTACAGTTTTCACTTCTTCTCTGAACAGTAATTGATGCTTCAGTATTGGCCACACACATTATTTTAAAGCACAAACACATTATATGGTGTATGACAGTCTAGGTCAGTGTTTCTCAACCTTTCAAGTAGCAAGTACCCCCTAATTTCTGAAAATTTTAATAGGTACCCCAACACTCAATATTCAACGGGATTTTATATTTACAGACTAATGTGACCCATATGTTGGAAGATGGGCTGAGTATATAAGGCCATGATATGACAGATGTCAGATCTAGTGTGGGTAGAGTTACCATCTTTACACCAGGGCTGCACAACTCAAGTATGTACCTGGGGTAGAGGTGATGTTGGCCAAAGCTAGGAGGCTTTGAGCGGTTTGCCAATGCTGGGGAATATAAAGCGCCGCACCAAAATTTTTGCCATAGATTTGAGAGGAGGAAGGGATGAGAGAGAGACAGGGAAGGAGAGCGAGAGAGAGAGACAGGAAGAGAGGGTAACTGGTGAAATTTGGGGCTGTCATAGTTGTCAATTTCACTGCTCAGCTAGAGCAGTGAAATTGACAAGTTTTCTGGGCACTGGGCTTTGAGCCAGGGTCGGGGGCTGCCACTTGGGCAAGTTGCAGGTGGCTACCACCTGGCTGCCAGCCCGGGAGGTGGGCAACTGCCACCCAATCTGAGCTGGGGCAGTGGAGGCTTCCGCACCAGCTGGGACCCAGGGATGTGAGCAGGGGACTGCTGCCCGTCTTCAAGCCGGGGCGCAGGAGGCTGTCGCTTGGCTCGGAGCTGGGGCACGGGTGGCTGTCCCCCAGCTCCCGAGACTCAAGAGGCTGCCACTGGGCTCCCACCTGGGAGCTGGGACCTGGCGGGAAGTGAGGAGCTGCTGCCTGCCTCCCCCAGAAGCTAGTGGCTGCCGCCTGCCTCCCAGCTGGGAGCTGTGACAGGGCGGGAAGTGGGCGGCTGCAACCCAGCTTCCTGGAACTGTGGCGGCTGCTGCCCCGCTCCTAGCTGGGAGCTGGGATCGGGTGGAAAGTGGGCTGCGGCCATCCGGCTTCCCCAGAAGTCGGCAGCTGCCGCCCACCTCCCCTTCATTCATTTTTCCCCCGGGTACCTCCTGCCTGTGTCTTGTGTACCCCCAGGGGTACGCATACTACAGGTTGAGAAACTATGGTCTAGGTAGAAAGCTGTGCTTATTAACTTTGGAGAATACAAATCAGCTTCATCCACCCCTTCCCAAATATCTATTGGCCTGTAGAGTTATTAGATTGTGCAACTTTTCTGTGTTATCATTTACTTGCCAAGGACCAGAGCCATCAAAATCCTGTGTGTCTTTGATTGGCTAACAATTGCGGGCACTCAGTTGTATTATAAGTCCCCTTCTGTGCCAATCTGCAGAGCAGATGAGTTGATACATCCCCTAATTAGAGTCTCCACGCTCTTTATCTTAAACTGTAGCCACTCATGCTTTTAGCTCTGGAGGTTCCCCAGTTCAGTTTGCAATGTGTTGGCCAATATGGCAGCCATCACATCAGTACCTTGCAGGGTTGGGCCCTAAATATTCTGTACTGCCATTCGTCTTGTGTAGTCATTTGTACTTGTGCAGAGTGGGTGTAAGATGCTAGTTTTCTGACTTGGTAGTGTTTTGCTTCCCATTTGCAGTCTATTATGCACAGGTGTAAATATTACAGGTGACCCCACATGGTGCAAGGAACGACAGAATTAAACCCAATATCATATTTCAGCTTTTATAATTTGCCATTTAGGTTTTATCCATTCTGTGCTCAAAGTTCTTGATTTGCGAGTGAGGAAACAAAACAATTATACATCCATCATGTGCCCTAATTCAAGATTTATAGTCACTTTAACACTCAGGCAGCTCATCATGCAATGCTATTTGGGTTTTTTTTTTTTATGTTTTCTGTTCATATATTTTGAATTAAATGGTAAAGGCCCCTTTTTCAAACCATGACAACTAATGATGCATTTACTTTGCTTTAATACAGATCTGGTACTACACAAACAGCATCTTCAGTGAAGCTGGGATAAGTCATAAAATGATCCCTTATGTTACCTTGGGTACCGGTGCTATTGAGGTTTTGTCTGCTGTTTCTTCCGTAAGTTGAATAATAAACTGGAGATGTGTACATTTTAATTATAAATAACCCCTTAAAATTACTGACTTAATGTTGAAATAAATAAATGTTACTGATGTATTATTTCTTTATTGATGTTAAAATACTTTATCATCAACTGTATATCGATGATTAAGTTAAACAGCTGGAAAATACCATAGTTGAATCCAATCCTAGACCCACATTCCATAGTTGTGTAGGGTGTATAAATCCCAGAGTGGCATTTAAACTGCATAGCAACTGCTTCAGTATTTATCAGTTTATCCAGATAGCGAGCTGTGAAACTTCTCACGTAAATGAGCAGGAAGCAGAACTTAGAGAAGTTCATCCTGAAGATTCCAACTACCATGTCTGACACCTGGCTTTCTATGGAAGAATCCTTGACTTTGTCCTGGAAGGAAGGAAGCTTCAGAGGCTGCCCATATGGCTGCTTCACAGGGGTATTTCCACTTCTTTGCCTGCAGAGCAGAGGCTGAGTGGATGTTCCTGGGCTCAGGGTTGGGCTAAGTAAAAAAGATAAGTCATTTTGTACTTCAGAAACTGTGACTTCTCTCACTCGCTATCAAAAAGTGGTTCTGTGACAATTATTCCATAGTGATTAATGAGTATCAGGCAAAATTCTTCCCCTTTCATGGTGTACATGCAAATGTTTGTTTGTAAACCAGCCTGTCATTTTAAACAGTGATGGGAAAGTTGAGCAAAACAACCACACCAACAATGATGATATGGAGGTTCCAAATTTCCACGTTCTGACTACTGGCCCCCTCAGTAGCAAATACAAAGTTCTTTAGCACCAGAATGTATAATGCACCATGAATGTACCCTGAATTCAAATGCTAGAAATCCTCATAAAGTTTTTGATGGAGAAATAATAGTCACATACAGTTTCCTCCCCTCCCCGCCCCACCACCCCCAAAATAGCAAATTTGATTAGACAACGTGATTCACTATTGTGACAAATTTAAAACTGAAGATACTTTCAGTAGTTGAATAAACTGCTCATTGCTAGTGCAAGAATATTTTTGTTTGCACTATTACAATAAAAAAAGATTAAAATGTTTTTTGGAATGCAGTGTTGCAAACCAAAAGATTGCCTGCACAAGTAAATTTCATACTTTGTTATGAACTTTTTAATTAAATCTTTATCTGCATATATGAATACCATTAATATTACATAATCATGTTGGGATTTAAAGCATTTTTAAATGTCAGAGGAACAGTCTTGGCAAAAATCCATTCTATAGGGATAATAACTGCTTTGTGGCCTCTTAAATGTTATACTAAACCAAGCTATCAACATTATTTTCATATTGTACAGGACATAAGGAGATCTTAAATGTCACAAAGGCCTTCTCCTGATCTTTGTACTTTTCCAAACATCTATTTTTAGATTTGTGAGGCTCTCAGTTTAGAGGCATAGCCACACTTTCAAATAAATGGGACATTATTGTAATATTTTTTGTTTAAGATAAACATAGAAAAGTGATCTGGCTGATATTTTTATGGGGAAGGTGCTGATTTTTGTTTTCTGGCAAGAACTGAAAATTACATGAAGATATCCCCATTGCATAAAAGCCATTCTATAAATAGTCTGTTGTCTTTTCAGTGGGTTCCATACCATCAGTTTGTAGGGCATGTCAGAGCACATTGTTAGATTGAATAAGAAGTGGATATGTCTAGGTTAGTTCCTGGTATCTCTGATTTTTTCAGTAAGTTTCTCATGCCTGAGAGGTTATTTTTAATTCCTTTCTTTTATATTCTGTCTGTTTGCTTCTCCTCTGGAAATTCTGATGTATAGAAATGTCCCACCTCTTTAAACATGTTCTCTGAGATGCACTGAAACATTGCTTTATAGCCTTAATTTTATTTCAAGACTCCTTGGACACATTTTATTGTTCCTGTTTAAAGGGATACCAACTTGAATTTTACACTGCCATTTGAAAATGTTGTACTTCTCTTGTTACAAGTAACTACTAAGATTGCTATCATTAGAAGAGATTGGAAGGGGAAGTGTTTTTCTTTTCTGCCCCCGCCCCCAGTTTGTTTACTTTGTGCATTTGCCCTTTATGTATAGTCAGTTTCACTGTTTTGTTGATGGCAAACTGCATCACTCTGATGTACTGCTCTGCAGGGGAGTTCATAAGCTCTTCCCCAGGAATCTGCAATAGGGTGTTTACTAGTAGCAACCAAGCTGAAACTGAAACCAATTCATCATCAGGAATAGAACCTAGGAACAAAGCACAGGCCCCTACCAAATGAGCTAATGAATTACCTCCAACAGGAGACTATTTTCCTCTTTGTGGACTAGCCATTAGAGGGTCCATGATGCAATTAGGCAGTAGGTTATACAGGCAGGATGCTGTTGTGTAAAAAGACAACAGAGTATTTGGTAGTAGTGTTTTGGGTCTACCCAACAGATAGCAGAAAAGAAAAAACTTTATATATTTTTGACAAAGAATCTAAAAAACATTCAATGCACAATAAATCCTTAAAACAGTAATAGAAAATTCAAGTGTCCCTTTAACTTACCTCCTGGGAATAACCAGTAATAATAATGGTAGATGCAATCCTAGAGGAAAAGCAAATATACAATAATTACAATATTAATTTGCCCCTTTACAGCACTGTCTCTTCAAAGCACTTTACAAATATTATTTTGTTAGTCTATGGCCATTACATTAATCTATTTGGTTGCTTGCTATTCGCAAGCTTTAATTATAGCTCTTCACTCTTTCTATAGAGTAGAAATCCCAACAGTCACATAAACAAACAAGAACTTGAAAACTGAAATGCAAATATTGCTGTAAACTCCACTGTTCCCAAGCTCAGGCCCAGACTGAAACTCTTGTCTAGTATGATTCATGAAAAATCTACAGCCATACCACTTTGTGCTCCAGCACTTATGATCCCACCAGTTCAGTGGGGACGTATAGGCTTATTATTTGAATGAAAGACCAGAGGAACACTTAAATGCTGCAGGAAGTGGGATCAGTGATTCAGTATAGTAGATGGCACTCTTTCTTCTAAGCCGTTGCTGAGCCAGTGTCCTAGTACAGTGTTATGAAGGACTGTGCGGCTGAAGGTGCTGCTTTTTTAGAGATGTAGGAAAAAAAGTGGTTCTGGCCATTTGTGCTTATTAAAGATCCCATGGTACTTTTAATAAAGTAGTAGGGGTGCTAACTCCAGACTCATGGTTGTCATGTTCTCCCTTACATTTTTAGTCAGGTATGCAGTCTTCACTTGATGAACTATTTATCAATCAATTCAAAGATCCAGTTGTGCAACACATGCTCATATTAGTAACTTCATTTATATGAGCGGTTCAGTTGAATTCAATTTGTTTGTGAAGCACTTTGGAATCTTTCAGAATGAAAGGTACTGTGAAACCTAAGTAGCTTTTTTAGAATTATTATTTACTAATAAATACAGATTGTAATGAGAAAATAGTTTCTGTGAATATTACTGTTTTTTTAAAAAATTACAGCAGCTCCAAAATATTCTCTATTGCTTTTTTCCCATAAAGTGGTTGTGAAAAGATTTACAGCCTTTTAAAAGCATTTTCCCCTTTAATAAAATTAACCATGGAACAAAAAACTGTTAATTTTATTCAAGAGCAATATTGATGCAGAACATCATCTATAACTTTAGCCAGCTATAAATAATTGCCCATGCGAGCCAGCATTTGGTTTTCTAAATTGACTGCCATGCTAATTTGTTTAGACTGCATAACATTTCAATAGTATGATTTTTAGATGATTAAACCTTTAATGTGTTTCACTTAATCCTATGAAAGCTCTCCCAGATATGTGTGGTAAGTGTTAACCAAAGAATACTCAATGATTTATTCAGTGTATAAAGCACTGTATTCTTTTGGACACACAGAAGGTTCTTTTTTGAGTAGTGTTCCTAAGGGTGCTCCACTCCAGGTGTGTCTGCGTTCCTGAACCTATGATTGGAAATTTTTGGTAGCAGTGCGTGTTTGGGCCGCACATGCGCCCTCCCTGCCATGTGCCTTGTTCAGCTGCTATATGGTATTATGTGGCCAAACCACTCTCAGTACCTTCTCAACCACCCTTGGCCTGAGACAGAGCCATTAGCAAAGCCTGTTCATAGTGACTTTCTTAGTGATACCTTTTGTTTGTAGGGGTAGAGTTTCAGTTAGAGTTAAAGCCCTTTCTCTCTCAACCCTTTCCTTATTCTTAAAATAATTTTAAAAATTTTGTTTTCAATCTTACCTATGTTAGCATAGTTACTCTTTCCTACTTCTTCCATTAGGGAAGTGAACCCTAAAAAGGGGGTATGCCTGACTCCCTTGGGTTCAAATATTGCCTCACCTGCTGGGAAGCCACTCCCATCAGTGTTGGTCAGTCACATTTTATCCACTGCCTCGGAGAGGCACATGTGCCTCAAAAGTGCACATAAGAACATAAAAATAGCCATGTTTGGGTCCATCTAGCCCAGTATATTGTCTTCCAACAGGGGCTAATGCCAGCTGCTTCAGAGGGAATGAATAGAACAGGTAATCATCAAGTGATCCATCCTGTCAGCCATTCCCAGCCTCTGGCAAACAGCAATCCCTGCCAGTCCTGGCTAATAGCCATTGATGGACCTATCCTCCATTAATTTATCTAGTTCTTTTTTGAGCCCCGTTATAATCTTGGCCTTCACAACATCCTCTTGCAAGGAGTTCCACAGGTTGCCCGTGCATTGTGTGAAGAAATACTTCCTTTTGTTCATTTTAAACCTGCTGCCTATTAATTTCATTTGGTGCCGCCTAGTTCTTGTGTTATGAGAAGGAGTAAATAACACTTCCTTTTTTACTTTCTCCAAACCAGTTATGATTCTATAGACCTCTGTAAACCCCCCCATTAGTCATCTCTTTTCCAA
Source organism: Emydura macquarii macquarii (assembly GCF_026122565.2). Classification (NCBI taxonomy): domain Eukaryota; kingdom Metazoa; phylum Chordata; order Testudines; family Chelidae; genus Emydura; species Emydura macquarii. The sequence continues at coordinate 6,534,056 of NW_027133199.1, forward strand.
GCTGAAAAGTCTGTCTTACTAATCTCTCCTCGTATGGAAGGTTTTTCATACCCGTAATCATTTTTGTTACCCTTTTCTGTATCTTTCCAATTCCATGTTGCCTTAAGCTCAAGGCAAGAACCTGAAAAAGCCCTGAACTCAAACTAAGACTCCTTACGATGGAGAGTTCACTCTAGCCAGCTTCTGATCCTGACTCTGGGCCTCCTTCCTCGGACAGCAGTCCTCTCTGACAACAGCCTCAGAACAACACTCCCCCTTGGCTGTGCAGAGGAAATCATGAGAGTGCCTCACAAAAAATGACTAAGAAGCAGCCACAAGTTCCCCAACCAGGGAACCAGCCAAAAAGAAATCCCTGGCACAGTTGGTAACTTCAGTATCAACGAGTGCATGGCTGAGTACCTATCACCATTTGTAAGACCAAGGACCCTAAGAGGGCAGGCTCGGACAGAACGGCACCTCCAGGAGAAAGTGGTAGCAAAGATAAATACAGCTCCTCAAAAACAGCAGTGACAGACCTGCTCAGGCACTCAGTATCGAGTTGATTGATACTGCAAAAGATTACGGTGGTGCCTGCTGGATACCCATGGCACCAATGACCACTTCCATTATAGTGGCACCGACGCCACTGATTTCCACAGTACTGATGACGATTCTGGTACTGCAGGAATTTAGATTTCCAAAGGACTTACTGGTCTCAGAAACACACATGAGTCTTCGCTGCAGGGCACTGACATAATTGCAGTACACATCTCATCCCATTACTTACATGCATTACCAACCCAGTCTACCTCACTATCCAGGACTGCTCTCCAGCTCTCTAGTGATGATGACGAGGAGGAGGAAGAGGAGATTTATCTGGTTTCAGCACAGCGCTACCCATCACTGCAGGGAGCTCCCAAATCGAAACATATGCTCATACAAGATACCACCAGAGTAGACCTGACCCAAAGGTTGATATGGACACCCGTGGTGCCCCACCCATGCCCTTTCCATGACCGCTACTTCTGGAACCCGTATTTCTTTGTCTTCTCCTGACGAAACTGTCATGCCTCCCCCACCAACAGCAGCAGATGATTTCAAGGAATTTCAGGATCTCTTCAAGAGAATAGTGGATTCTCTGCAAATTCCACTTGACGAGGTTAAAGAATCTCAACATAAATTGTTTGACATATTCCAGACAACAGTATCAGCGAAAATTGCACACCCCATTAATGAGGCACTGATGGATGCAACAAAAACTATCTGGCAGACACCAGCAAAAATATGCCTCACTTCTTGTCTTTCCTCTTGTAAGTATTATGTACCCCCTAAGGGCACAGACTTTTTATTTTCCCACCCTACACCAATTTCATTGGGTGTCAATGCTGTAAATGAATGTGGCAGACAGCACCACACTAAAACAACTCCATGTAATAAAGACAGGAAGCATTTGGATTTATTTGGATGCAAACAGTGAGCAAACATTTGGTTTTCTAAATTGACTGCCATGCTAATTTGTTCAGACCACATAACATGTTGATAGCAGGAATTTTTAGATGATTAAACTTTTAATGTCTTGCTTAATCCTATGAAAGCTGTCCTGAGTATGTGTGGTAAGTGGTAGTCAAAAATATTCAATGATTTGTTCCGTGTAAAGCACTGTATTCTTTTGGACACAAAGAAGGATTTACTAATTAATCTCTGTTCATGAGTTCATCCTCATTTTGCAGTTTTCAAATGTAACTGTCTGTGATCCTTATGAAGCAAATTTTTGAGCTGAAAGATACTTAGACCTGTTTCATACCATATACAAATGTAAAATCTAGAAATGCTGTAGCACAGCTACTGTCCCAGGAAAGTTTCAAGAGCATTTGACATTCTTTTATGTGTATGTGTGCGTAGTGGTTGTGTTTTACTACATGGGGAATCTGACTTCATTAATGTAGGGCCAGATTATGATCACCTTATTCACCCTGAGTAGTACCTTAATCCACAAGTACATTGAGGTCAATGTGACTATTTCTGGAGTAAGATACTACTCAGTGTGAATAAAAGTAATCTGGGCCTTTGGGTCACTTTTTATAACAATTACTACTAGTATTGGAAAGATGAGGTAATGGCCTCCAGGCAAAGGTGACAATAGAGGCATAGGATGGTGGTCTTGGTTGGCAGTGGTGGGTTATGCTGTGCCTATGCACTACCACCACCTTTAGGGCTCAGAAGGCTGGTCTTTTTTTCCCTTCTGATAATGAGAGTCGGAAGTACCACTGCCACGACTTTATGTTGTAATTCTCTGGAGTGTCCAGGTACCTCATTCTTTGCTTTGCTACATTTGCTGCCCTCATGGTTCTTGTGTTTGAATTTAGCATGCTTCAGTGCTGTGCGGTATAGTGTCTCAGATCGTGCCTCAGAAACTTGAATGCTAAAATCAAATACAAGACATAACTGGCCGTGCTTGGATAGTGCTACTTATATAATCATTTTCACCACATAAACATGCTATGAAGTTTTGTGGGACTATATTGATAATTTCTAAGTGTTAAATAAATATTTACTATTTCTCATATTATGTGAAAAATCATTGAGAGAGGCATGTTTGTTTATTATTCAGCCCATATATAGGTCACCTATCACGAAGCATCCAAGCACTGTCCCTTAAAAAACAAAGTACCAACCACTAAAATCTACCACAAAGAGCCAACCAGTTCAAGTTCAAGCTCTAGTCTATCTAAGAAAGTAATTTGGTCCAAGGCAAAACCCAGCCCTCCCTCTAACCACCTCATCACCAAAAAGGGTCACTTCCCAAAACCATAGTTTAACAGGATGAGAATAAGGGAGTATTATAATAACACTTAGCTCTTATGCAGTGTTTTTCATCTGCAGATCTCATAGGAGGGAAGCATCATTATCCCAGTTTCTCAGATGGTGAAACTGAGACAAAAAGAGGTTAAATGACTTGTCCAGGTCATACAGGTAGTCAGTACGTGAACCAGGAATAGAATTCAGATCTCCAAAGTCTTGTTCCAGTTCATTGGATCGTGCTCCATTTACTAGTACAAATAGCGCATGTATAGAGACTCGGAAAGTCAGAGAGAGAGGTCCCAAAAACTTCAAAGATAGACCAGCTGGAATAGATGGGGACTTCAGCATGCCTAAAAGAAGGGGATTCCAATGGACCTCCTTCAGAAGGAGTTCTCCTGCTGAGGACCTTTTGACTGAGAAGACCCTGCCCACAGTCTGATCCAGAGAGACCCTATAGACCAATGCCATCTCTTGCTGACAGCTGAATGAAGGGTGCTGAATGAAGGAAATGCTCAACACCTTGTCATAGGAGGGCATAAAAATTTACTCCCCCCAAGTTGATGCAAGAGTCAAGACATATATAATATATATATATATATATATATTAATTAAAGTGTGTTTGTGTTGGTGTGTCCAAACTGAGTGCTTCAGGCTAAACTTCTAAATCCATATTTAGGCACCTAAATAAAAGCGGCCTGATTCTTTTGTTTCTTTTTTGCAACAGCATGGTTCATGTTGTAGAAGAAATGACTATGCTGTGAATAAAGGGTCTATAAGTAAAACTTTAAATCAGAAAGTCCATCCATCTCTCTGGTTTCTCTATTACTCTTCTTTTCTTGTATGCAAATGACCATACCCCGGATGATGAATAGACATGAGAGTGATGTAGATTTGATTATCCACTTAATCCTATTGCTTAAAATGGAAATAGCACAGAAGTGGCATGTCACATTAATCACATGCATCTGAATCTAAAAAGAAGCTTTTATTCAGGACAGTATCAGTTAGAAGTATATCAGGAGAAAAAAGTAATATAAATAATGATAATTTTAATATTGAAAAGTAGTAGAGCATATTTAATAGCAGGGCTTAAGATATTAAGAGAGTGTAATTGGGAGGTTTCTTAACAAACTTGGAAGTTGGGGAAATTTTTAAATGAATTATTCAGGAACCTACCATAAGAATTGCAAAATTGGGACCCGTTAGCAATTCCACTTCCTTATATAATCATTTTAACCTCATAAACATGTTCAGTATTTTTAAATATGCTCTGATTTCATTATGTCAACACCAGTTCCTCCAGTTATCTGAAGTGGAAGTGATTAGCAATTGGGTTTTTAACTCTGTTTTTATTCAAAGGAGTTGTCAGTCAGAAGGTAGTTGTGTATGATCACTTATCATTGACTGGTGGTATAGGAAGTTGTATTGCTGCCTGAAAAAAAATGACATCAGTGGAATTTGAAGGTTTCAATATTATTTGCACAGAGGTCAAGAATTTCAGCGTTATGTTAATCACAGGAACCACAGCTCCTCCTTCCCAGGTGTGTGTGCTTATGATCTCACACCAAAGTGCTATATTTTGTACTATTTGGCAGGTAGCATAATCCAATATAGTAGAAAGCAATTGCACTTTTTCTGTAATCATAGGTGAACACATGCAGAACTTCCTTTTACGCCATATATAGTAGCTTAAGTTACAAAAATATTTCTACCAGTTTTTACTGGTTTGAGAAATATTCCTAATACAGATAAATGGTGAATGCAAACCAATAAATGCTTTAAAACTGGTAAAAACATTTTTCACACTGAATAATTCCAAAACATATAAGTGGGTTTTGTTCATTAACAACATTTGAGCAAGTTATGATCTGTCAAAAGAGGGGCTTATAATCAGTCATATGTTATCTTAACTGTAACATTCTTTACCAGTGAAAAATGTAATAACTCATTACAAGATCAATGACATTTATGACTATCTTTTTATTTATTTGTTGAACTTTTCTTTTCTTTTCTTTTTTAGCTTTCTATTTAATTTCAGTAGAGCACTGGGATCAATAAGAGAAGGGAAATGGTAAACTCAGGAAGTATTACCATATCATAAATACAAATAACAACAAATATGTAATGGAAAAAACCTCACGGTAAATCGTACCCCAGACTGTGAAAAGAATACTTTGGTGAAGTTGCATTTTGCTTCCTTCCCATAGTTTTTATTTTCACTGAAAACCAGTAAGAAATATTTTAAGAGTCAAATGATTTCTTAGTTAAGAGAATGTTAAACTTTTCATACCAGATGTAAGGATGTGGTGGCACTCTCACACTGCTTGTAATACACTCTTACAAATGAATAACACTTCTTTTCACTTGCTCCATAGACTGCTTCATTAATTAATTGTTCATTATAACATTTTAGTATCCAGCACAGTTATACCCGTATAACTAGACAAAGAGATCATGCTTATATTCCTATTTAGAATAATGAAGATCTCTTCAACTTATTACTTGAAATAACTAGAATAATCCAAAGTTGAAAGTAAAATGGATGAAAATAGTGCATGAATCCAAAATAACTTGCATTGTAGACATGATTTCTGAAGCATGACAATATCAAGCACAGTTTACAGCCGAAGCTACAGTAGCATGAAATTTCTTTAACTTGAAAATACAAATATACCTCCTGGACTGACATATGGCAGGAGAAGTATTTCTAAATGCTTTCAAGGAAAAAGAGGTACAGAAAAACTGAAGCTAGTTTTTAACTGTCTTGTGTCTTATATTGCATCAGTTTCCATTGTGCTTTATAGATGACGACCTTATGCCGAGAGACAGACTCTGTGCATGGTTTGTATGATGGTTTAACAGAAGAGTCCTACAGGAATTCTGTTTTTAAAAATAACACTGTTTGTTTGCACTCTTACAAATGAATAACATTTCTTTTCACTTGCTCCATAACCTACTTCATTAATTAATTGTTCGTCATAACATTCTATTTCTATTTGTGACTTACCATATGAACTTGTAGGAAGTTCTAGTTTCAAGACAATAACGACTTACATTTTGGTGAACTGCAAAGCTGAAATGAAAACTTAGGCCTGGTCCACAGTGAAAAGTTTGTACTGCTATAGCTACGTATTTAGGGGTATGATTTTTTACCAAAATAACAATGCTGGTGAAAGCCCTAGTATATAGGTAGTTATACTGGTATAACTGTGCTTTATACCAGTATAGTTTATGCTGGTTTCCAAACTGACATAAATTACACTGATACAAACACTTTCATACTGATATAGCTATCGACAGTAAGCTGGTATTGTCTGTATAGTTAAAACACCAAAACTTTCTAGTGTAGACCTGCCCCAAGCCACTCTCGGGCAGGGACATTCAGAACATATTTCTATCATGTTTTTGGAGACAAAAAAATAAGTTTCTTTACCTTTTAAAATTCTTTTATTCCCTCTGTGCAATTTCCTTACATGTTCTGTTTAGCTACAGGCATTCCAGAAGGTGTCATTCTATGACTTCATTATTGCAATCAGTATTACATGGAGGCACGGAAAATTATGTAAAGGTGATTAACTCTCTCCTGTTTGTTCATCACAGACTATATTATGGGGACTTCCCTGCATAAGGGAGATAGGGCTTGGTCATGCAAGGGGCTGAGTGCTCTGCCCCAGATCCAGCAAAGCACTTGCACATCACAGGAGTACCCCCGTTGTGAAACTTGTGCTTTGCTAGATCAGGGCCAAAGCGCTCAGCACTTTGCAGGACCAAGTCCCTAGGGCATGGTCTAGTTGGAGCACAGAGATCTGTCTTCTATTCCCAGCTCTGCCAAGGATTTGCAGTGTGGCATTGGGAAGGTCTCTTGGGCCAAATTTTTCCAAATACCACTAACATGGGGTGCCTCTGTTTTGACCCATAGTTACTGGGCTTGAGTGTGTTTACTTGTGCAACAGGGAAGAAAAATTCTCTCCATACTAGTGAAGTTCTGTGGCCTATGTTGTGAGGTTAGGCTAGGTGATTGTAGTGGTCCCTTCTGGCCCAAAAATCTACTTGGGCTGGTTTCTTTCGTCCACTAAGTTCACTTAGTGCTGCATATCATACACCAGCTAACCCCACGTGCTTCCAGCATAAAGGGGGCTGTGATGGAGCCAGACTCCACTATGCCAGTATGGGAGCTCCAGTGGCCAAAGATAAAGTTTGTCTTCTGCTGGGGCTAGTGATTAGGGAGCTGCAAGCAGCTTCTGCCACTGTCACCGGTGCTCCAGCAGAGTTCATATTTAATGGAAAATTGGGACCTATGAATGGGTACTCGGTGTCTGAAAAATCAGGCCATAAATGTCTCAGGTGGGCATCCAAAATTAGTGGACATTTTTGAAGATTTGAGCCTCAACTTCTCTGTTCATTTTTTCCCCCTGCTGTAAAATGAGGATGTTAGAATTACCTGCCTCACAAGTTGTGCTCCGTTGGGGACGGAGCGCTTCGTATTTTTAGATCTCAGTGGTGAAGAGACAGGCGGACAGGAAGTGCCCAACCAGCAGTTTATTCACGCAGCACTTAAGTTACAGATTTTGGGCTGCTGCTAAGCTGTTAAGAGTACAATTCAGGGATTCAGGCGCTTACCAGCAGGAGGGCAAGGAGACCCATGCTTTGCCCTATGAAGTGAGTTGCAACCAGGAAACCGGCCCATCTGAGACATCCGCTAGTGCCTCAACGGATCCATGGAGAGTCTCAACAGGGTGGGTCCTGGGAACTCCTAATATACTCTTCTTTCCTTAAGCCTTACAATAAGCGTTACCCAGCAACAGGTGACGTGTATCTCAACCCACATGGGGATTGGGCCTTAACACTTGTTTTTCATTATTTTATTGGCCATTTGCTAAGGGCTTTTTGCAATAAGGTGATGTCAGTTGTTTATCACTAAAGTTGCTGATTTTGCTGCTAAAGCTGCTAATTTTCTGCTGACCCTATGGTCAGCTGGCTTCTATATTCATCTCAAGGATATTTCCAGACCCGGAGACAGTCCCTCTTATCCCTTACAAGTCTGGCTCTTGAGAGGCCTAACTCTTGTTCATAAGCCTGCTGCCACTTCTAGGGCCTAGCTCTTGCCATACTAAGCTGACCTCGCATTACAGTATTCTTCCGCTCCTTACACAAGTTCAGTCTATTCATCTTTGCAAAGAACCTGGAAATCCTAAAATGGAAGGTGCTGTAGTAGTATATGCTCAATCTTGCGTGGGTGCACAACAATGAGGAGAGGGAACCAAAGGAGCATATGGTCAGTCTGTGAAATATTGGGCCACTCAGGGTATGTCTACACAGCAAAGAAAAACCCGTGTCTGGCCCGTGCCAGTCGGCTTGGGCTTGCAGGGCTTGGGCTGTGGAGCTGTTTCATTGCTATGTAGGCTTCTGGGTCTGGGCTGGTGCCTGAGCTCTGGGACCCTAAGATTTTATAGAGAGACTCCAGCCTGAGACTAGAAGTCTACACAACAGTGAAACAGCCCTGCAGCTCGAGCCCTGCAAGCCCAAGTTAGCAGGCACAGGCCAGCCATGGGTCTTTCTTTGCTATGTAGACATATCCAAAGAATACCGCAGGTTAACCCCTGTTTTGGCTTTAGCCTCTCTGAAAGAGGATGAGGAGAAATAGGGAGAAAGGTGGCTGCAACCTCCATGTTCCTTCCATAACAACTAGCAGAGCTGACATTTTTGGAGGGAGCAATCACTGCATAAGTGTTGTTCTCCCCCTTCCACACATGCCGGCACGTGCCTGCCTATGAAACAACTCCTCCTGGAACTCCCATGTACCAGAGCTTATGGCTGCAAACCACCATGGAGTCCCATATAATCTAGGATTCATTTCACTTCTGCATTTCACCTTTCACATGGGTGATGCTTGAACACCTTGGGCTTTTAGTCCAAGGTAACTATTTATCTGGCAAATAAATATTTGATTCTAACTTTAAAATCACCTGAAGCAGTTATTTGACACATACTTTTTAGACTTCAAGTAATAGTTTTACCCTTTCTTCATAAGAAAGCGATTTTAATTAATAATTAGAGTAATTACTGATGGGAATAGTATGTTAGAAAATGTTCTGATGTGTCTGATCTAAAATGTATTTCATTCATCTATTTAAAGTGTATGAATCTAAGAAAATCAAATTATTTTTATACTAACCCTTTTTAGAGATCTTTTTATTGTATTCCTCTTTAGCATATATACCCTGATTGTATTGATTTTTATATTGAGTTCCTTTGTCTGCAAAATAGTCAACATAAATAAATGAAAAGATGCATGAATACACAGATACCTAGGTATCTATCCTGCATTTGAATGAAATTTTGTGATTCATGCTTTGGTATTCCTTTTATCTGACCATATAAATTAAAGTAATTGTTATGTAAGAAGTTAAATGTAATATTCATTTGATATCCATTGCACTAATGGAAACTGAGCCTACACCACAAGTTTCACATTCTTCCATCTATAATCTCATTATGGTTCTGTAGTGACATTTTTTTTTTAACCCAATCAAATATTGCCTATTGGCTCTATTTTTAATGAGCAGTACTTGAATACCTGTTTTCCAAAATATGTCAAGTGATGTGATTTGACTAATTATGAACACACTGTGACTAAGAATTAACAAAATGAAGTTAATTGTTACTATCTGTGGTTTTTACATAGCACCTATCACACGATAGTGCTTCACTGTAATATTTCTTTCATTAACAAAGCTCTACTGGTTCTTCAGGAAAGTAAAATACCATTTCTTCTTTTCAGGGCTTAGCTATTGAACGACTTGGACGTAGACCTCTTCTTATTGGAGGTTTTGGTTTGATGGTCATCTTCTTTGCGATACTTACAGTATCCTTGACTTTACAGGTACAGTATATTCATTACATAACCATTTTATTTCATTTTTTTATTTTAAATGTGAGGTATATTTTACTTCTTGGCTTCATCTTCCTTCTGTGGGCTATTCCAACTTTTCATTAAGTTTATATGATAGAACTTCAAATCCCCATTTCAGAATTGGCTATCTTCTGCTTAATTATAAACTTAATTATTTCAAAGTATGATTGTTAGTCACAATGTGTTCTAAAAGATTATCTCATTCATTTCTTGCCAAGTGAGCATTTCATGCATGCAGATCTGAGAGGATAAGCTTGCCCATGTTTGAGAAATGCTATATTGAACTCTTCATACTTTTGCTATAAAACAGTGTGTATCTTCTTGAAATTTCTTGCTTTCTCTATTAGCCTTCTGTTTATTGGTGGTTCTTTTTTAAAGGGAAAAAGGTTAAATTCAAACAAAAGACTCCCAGAGGAGAAAACATTCCAGTGCGACTTTGAAATTCAGTTCAGCTATTTTGACTCAAAAGGTGAAGATTCATTATTTGTTGGAAGGCAGCACTTGGCTTGAAGATGCAGGGTTAGCATTTACTTCACAAGTGATAATGTCAAATGGTCAGAAGAAGGTTATTAAATTGTAACACTGAAAGGAAATCAGTTTAATGTCTGCCTTGTTTATCCTGTGGTTACATGCATACTCATGTACAGCTTTCTTTTGTTCCTCGGGCCTGAAAAGTAGACTTCTGACAGGTTGGAACAGCTGGTTTTTGGTGATCTTTCTGTAGTTGTTCTTCCGCTGGCTATGTCAAGATCTCTATGTCTTTGATAAAGCAGCTAAAATGAGCCTCACCATTTATCTGACTGTCGGGTCTTATTTCTTTGGTTGAATTGATATGAAGGGAGCCACTGAGGGTAAGTCTACACCGCAAACCAAGGTGTAATTATACTGTGGGTAGGTATACCTGATATAGCTAGCATCTAGCTAGGCTTCGGTGCAGGTTAGCTACCTCAGTACAATCCCACCGGGGACCCAGGTGCATACTCGGGTTGTTGTCCTATGCCAGGGTCCAAGCCACTGTGTCTTCACTGTTAATGTTACCTGCGCTAGCTAGCTTATGGCTAGCACAGCTATGCCCACTCGCACTATAATTATACCTTTGTAGTGTGGACTTGTCCTCAGAGTCAATCTGAATAGCATGTGAACATAATAAAGCCATAGCAAGAACTAGTGGCTGGAGACTGAAGCCAGACAAATTCAAATTGGAAATAAGGCACAAATTTTTAATAGTGTGGGTGATTAACCAGTGGAACAAAGTACCAAGGGAAGCAGTGGATTCTCCATCTCTTGATGTCTTCAAAAGACTGGGTTCCTTTCTGGAGGCTATGCTTTAGCCAAAGACAAGTTATTGGGCTCAGTACAAGGGAAAATGGATGGAATTTAAGGGCCTGTATTGTACAGGTCAGACTAGAAGATCTAATGGTGCCTTCTGGCTTTAAACTCTACAAATCTGTGAACTATCTGAATAGCACTTACTATATTGTCAACTGTATGATGCAATAAAACTGTGCTTTACAGACTAGGTCATAAAACCAAGGCTGTTAGGGCAATTATAAGACACATGTTTCCATAAGATATAAGGTTGCAAGTTTTGTTAAGAACTGAATGAAAAGTAGGCTTTTCCAAATCCTGTAATAAATAATGTGACATGTTTAAACTAATTGATTTACTATTGTAAATCTGTGATGCTCCATTGACTGTAGGTTAGATTTCAGTGAAGCTACGTCAGTTTACTGGTCTGTTATGCATTAGGTATTAGATATAAGTAGGATGCAAACAGCCTTGAACTCAGAGGAAAATTGTATCTGGTTCTGAATTTGCACCTGTCTCTGGAGTTGAGAACTTTAGATTTGTGTTTGGATTCAAACTTTGGAGCTTGAGGTCATCTCTCATAAATATACAACTCTATGTATGCACACTAATGCCAAGGAGATCCTTCACATTTTATCACATTTTGTTAATTAGTGAGTAAGTGAATAAACAAGTTAAAAAAACAAACAAACCAGTATAGTTCTTTTCTGTTTGAACATGTACTTTAATTATTTATATTCACAAGTATACTTATGATGATACTTCAGAATACTCTAAGTAGTATATCTTTATATTTTGTAAAAGCAACAAAGATTTAGTAATATGCAGTCTCACTGTAACCTTCTGCTATTAAAACTTTTCTGAGAAATAAAATGAGATCGCAGGATTGTGGGGGAAAATCGAGATTTTATTATTCAGATAGTATTTGAACTAGAAGAAAAAGTCATATCAGTTAGAGATCCTGTTGAATCAAACGTTACCTTCCTTTAAGCTCTTCTTTTTAATCTTAGTCAATTCCTTTTGATTACTTTTTACCTGTGTTGCTGTTGTTTCACTAAATCACATACTCTATATTAGAAATAGAAATATGGAACTTTGGAAGAATTCACTGCAAACTGGAGATATAAATTCCAGCTCAAGGAAATGTACCCACAGTAGATCTGATTAAGCTAAAGTGTTAAAGTCAAGTGTAGCTGCAGCAGCACGAGTGGCTTTTTGCCTTGAGCTACCCATGCAAGATGCTAGTTAGGTACCCTGGGCACCTAGCCCTTCTCACCACGCACATTGCTGAGTCTATATTATATTTTTAGCACATTAGCTTGATCAAAGCTAATGCAGATACATCTCCTCAAGCTAGAATTGACACTTCCAGCTCAAAGTGTAGACATACACAAAGACTTATAAAACCATGTAAAATCTATGGGCTTTATCCTGTGGCTGTCCTTTTCCATACAAAAGTTTCCTTGACTGCAGAATCAGACCCATTGGGTTGTTTGTCTACAATTTCAGGATGTGGTCGAATATCCCAACCTGCCTGACCACAACTACTGTATATTGTTGTAAGCTCAGTACCTCCTTGCCCCATTGAGAGCCATGTATGGTCTTCAGTACATCCTTCACACACATTAGCTTTGTCATTTAAAAAAGCAGCCACTCAAACCTTCATTAATATGGCAGAGACATCTGGGAAAAGTGACTAAGCAGAACTTGTGCAACACAAGGAAAGTCTCTCACAGCTTGACTGAATTGCAGAATAAGAAGTTATGAGCTTTGAATATTCATGGTTTCTTCAATTCAGCAGACCTGATATTTCACTGATAGATTCAAAATTTTAGTTTTAATACAAATTGTCTAATAAATATTTCAGGAATACTGATTTCTAAGAAAAACTCTTGGCATAAACCCTTGTCTATGGAAAGAATGTAAAGAACATTTTGTATTTCATGTGATGTCTTATTATTCACTATGCATTTGACATAAGTAATGTTAGTGTGGGTTTTTGTTGTTTTTTTCCAGAATCATACATACTGGCTCCCCTATCTCAGTATATTTTGCATTCTTGCAATAATTGCATCATTTTGCATTGGCCCAGGTAAGTACTTTTTTTTCATGTTTCTGTATGTCATTTCTCCATGCACCAAACACTAAAACATGCACATTGAAGAGACACTACATTAGACTTTGCTATGTGTGTGTGGCAGGGGTTTTGTGTGTGCCTCGTATAGGAAGATGATCAAAAAGGTTAGTCTCTTGTTAATGATGCTTCTGGTTCCCCATTGCATGTCAATTCTATATTGACTGCACAAATTTGAATCTGATGCCCTTCGATGAGTATTTTGATAGTCTGTCAATAATGACATCTCACTCATTCTCAGTGTACCTGTGTGATTTCTGACAAGATTATTAGGCTTGTTCATGGCAACAGATACAACTTTATGTATTGTGTGGTGGTCTTAATTTCCAGTCTTTATTACAATGAACTCTTGTACTCATTGGATCAGGGGTTTGGGTAGAAGTATTAAGAAACACTGACACATAATGGGTTAGATTTGGAACCCAGTTACATCAGTGTAACTTTGGAACAACTCTGTTGATTTAAACAATGTTATTCCAGAATTACATCAATTTAATTGAGAACAGAATCTGGGCATATGAATTAGCAAATAGCTCATTTTGATAGTGTTTGTTTGCATGTACAGAAAGAGGAATTTAACCAGAGCATAATTCATGTACGATATGTGGTGCCAAAACTAAGTTGTTTTTTTCCAAAGATTCTGTAATAAACTGTTCTTCACAAAAGGAGGGGGGAGGAATGAACTGCTTTTGTGGTTTTCCTTCATGTATGTTCTATTATAAATCTGAAAACAAGATTTCTGCCTCCATCAGTTCTGCCATTGTTTCATCCAACATTTTTTTTCTCATTTCTTTTTAATGAAGCTGAAATTTAATGTGATTCTTTTGATTCACTTCCTTGCTTGTACATCATCATCGTCGTCGTCATCATCACTATTGTTACTTAGGCCACTTTTGTCTTTGGTGATAGTGTTTATTATTTAACTACAGTAGAACCTCAGAGTTATGAACTGACTGGTCAACCATACCTCATTTGGAACTAGAAGTACACAATCAGGCAGCAGCAGAAACAAAAGAAAAATTTAAGAAAAGCAAATACAGTACAGTAAAGTGTTAAACATAATCTACTAAAAATAAAGGGAAAGTTTAAAAAAAGATTTGACAAGCTAAGGAAACTGTTTCTGTGCTTGTTTCATTTAAACTGAGATGGTTAAAAGAAGCATTTTTCTTCTGCATAGTTAAGTTTCAAAGCTGTATTAAGTCAATGTTCAGTTGTGAACTTCTGAAAGAACAACAATAACGTTTTGTTCAGAGTTACAAATATTTCAGAGTTACGAACAGCCTCCATTCCCAAGATGTTTGTAACTCTGAGGTTCTACTGTACTACTGTCAAAACAGCCAGCAAAGGCAGCATATTTTTTTTGCAGATCCTCTAATAAAATAGGGTTAATCTGTAATATTTAACCCCACCCCTACCGCTCCGAGTGAGGGGTGTTGCATAGCCATGATACTCCAAAAGAAAACCAGGAAGCTATGACACTGACTCACAAGTTCCTCCCCCATTTCCTCAGGCTCCTGAGGGAAGCAGTCTGTCACTAATCTATGCCAGTCCCCTTCCATGCTCGCTAAACTTCACTGGCTGGGGCCAAACTAACTTGAACAAACTGAAAATTTCCTCCCCTTGTCCACCTATCTGTGTGGGAGCCAGGGAGTAGAAGCCTCGTGAAGTCTGCTCTTTCCACCCACACCCAGCTCTGGCACTAAAATCCGTGATGCAAATAGTTTTGCAACCCCCTTGTGCTTTTGTAAGGACAGGTTTCAATTCTGCCCAAGTTCCTGACGTTTAAAACAAAATTCTCATCAACAGATTGCTGGATTTAAAAAAAAAAAAAAGCATTTTGAAATCAGAGCTAGTTCTCTACCAGATAGTCTTGAGAGGTCAAGTGCTAACTTTAAACTTCTTGCCAATTTCCCTTTTAAATACACAGAAACTCCTATAAGTCCGAACACTTGTAACCTCTACTTTTTTTCCTTCCAAAAAGCCCCATAGAAACAAATTTGCAGAGTAATTTGGTCCAACCCTAAAAGATATTTCACCAGTTTTCAAAACTTCAAATGTACATCACAGTTCAAACATTTAAAATAAATCCTCCACGTTTTTCTCTTGTTCTTTTTCTTTTCCCCTTTCTTTTTCTCTGTTCTTTGTGATGGATTCTATTTTTGTTCACTTAGCTTTTATCCCTTCATTGCTGCCAGTCAAGATTTTCTAATGCATTTTGCACTTGTATTGAGGCAATACATCTATAGATGTGCAAGACTGAAACCTCTTCTGTTCATTATCAGAGACTGCTTCCTACAGAAAATATTTAAAATTATGGCACTATTCTTGCTGTTGCGTTCTGTTTCTGTTTTTAAAAGCAGAAATCATGATATTGTGTTTGCTGTACAACTGACCATTCCCATATAGTCAAATACTTTAATTACTGGTAAAGACATGGTGACTGTGATACATGCTGTTGACACATGATACAATAATCTAAGACTATTCCAATTTTATAAATGTTATATGTATCTTTATGGGCTACGGATTGTGTTCCTGACTCAATGGGTGTGCTAAAATGTTTCCTCAGGAACTAAAATCACTGGGGGATCATTAATGCACATCCCTAAGGCAGGTAATAAGTCAGGAGAAGTTTCATCCCCTGGGGGAAATTACATATACTGTTTTGATGTGATTCAAAAGGCCAGGCAAATAAAGAACTGAAAGCCATCTAAAGTGACCACCCTGACTGAGAAGCGAGGTTATTGTCCCACTTGATCCAAGAACTGACATGAAACTTTGATCAAGAATGACAGGATATGAAATATTTTGTAACCTGCCAGAGTCTCCATGTGGAGGTTGGGTGACTCCTGCTAAGCTAAACATGCATATAAGCTATTTGTTTGTGTGAACTATTTTCTCTGAAGTGGTTTTGTTCTGAACTGATAATACTTTGCTTCATGAGAACTGGCTGGTCATTGGTTAATTCTGTCATTGCTCCTGAGAGAACAAGACAGCAGGTGCTGAACTAAAGTCAGACCTGCGGAGATAATCACAGTGAATTGCAGGAGTTTGCAGCTTAAACCCCCAGTCTGTAGGGAATGAATTGGCGGATCCCGCCCCAAGAAATATGATGTTGCCATTGAAGTCATTGGCAGCAGTTCAGCTGACTTTAATGAGGCCAGATATACCCACAGTGAAACTGCCCCTATTATCAGTTACCTTTTAGTCTATCTGGGCAGGCCCAGAATTTTTGTACTGCAGTACTTTGGTGTCTCTGTCAGGGACCATTTTTCTTTCAGAAATGGAAACTAGCTTCCATTATTAGCCATATTTCATAATAAAAGAAAACCGAGCATATATTGTTAACCTAAGAAAGGCATTACTGAAAAATAGAACATCCATATCTGTCCATGTCACAAGACAGAGGCATAACTCTGACATTTTTAATGCAATTATCCGATCTACTTTGAGAAAGAAAAATGAGGTTGCAGTTCTAATAATGAGGTTTCTGTTCTAATAACTTAGGCTTGAGTGTGCCCTGAAGTACAGCACTGAGCAAAGCTGGCACATAAGCTGTGGGAGGGATTGTGCCACAGCCAATTCCCTCCCTGATTTCCCTCTGTATAGTTGGGGGTGGTGGGAAATAGCAGTTTGCTGCCAGTTTATACCGACGGTAAGTTATGGCACCCCTGCTCTGGCATGTCTGTGCAGCTGGCCACTGTATTAGAAAATAGAGCTCAGGGTCCCTGATCCCATCCTCTTAGTCTATGACGTGGGTAAGCAAGCATGAGGCAGTGCATTCTTTTATCTCTGCTTGCCCAGATCTGAGTCTGGGTAGCCTTTGCGAAGGTGGACTGGAGATTCCAACTCCCTTTACTATCCTGCTTTAGCCCTTAATAGTTTAAATCCAACTCTACTGCTTGCTGTGTACCAAAGTCATCCCTGGTTTAAGTGTACGTGATTCCCATTAACTTCAGTGGCAGTTGTACATGCTTTTGTGACATCGAATCTATACCTGTTTGTCTAAACAGGAAGAAAACAACACAGATGTCCTGATTGTACAGCCCATATACTGAGTGGATCCTAACTCTGTGAGTAGTCTCATTGAAATCAGCTGGACTATTCACTGAGTAAGGTACTATTCTGTGGCAGTGAGGATAGCCCAGTCAAGTCCTGAAGAGTTTTCAGTTTGCAGTTTTATTTTAAAATGGAGTCAGCCATGGTCTCTGTATTCTGTCCATGGAAGCAGGAAGTTTCTTCACATAATTTAAAGCTTAGAGCAATTAAACAGCAGGACACTGTTATACTACAAAATATTTGCTTAGTCATATGTCGCATTGCCCTGAGCTATTTGATCAAACTGCATAATGAAAGAACCTGTGATGGGGCAGCTTCCTGTCCTCTGTTGTGCTATCGCACAAGGAAGAAAGGCTTATAAAGAGAAAGCTTCTTCTCCACACGTAAGGAACAGTGTTTAACTATTAAAATAGAGGGTCCAAGCTACAGGGATGATGCACACACATGGTCTAGTGGCTAGGAATGGTTGTCCAGCCCTAGACTGTTAGCACATATACTAATGTCAGCAGCAGGCACTAGCTAGGGGTGGATGATGCTTATTGTCAAAGCAACAGGAAAGGGGAACTCACTGCATGTCTACTCTGGCCCATCCAATGGAATCCTGTGCTGGCTGGCAGCATTTCTGAAGCATGGGCACATCTGAAAGTGACTATGTTCACCCTGCAGTACCAGCCAGGTAAGGATTTACCCCATAATGCATTTTTGCAAGGGGATCCGTTTTGATTTTCATGACCTCTCTAGTCCTGTATTTCCTGTTTTCTGAGTATAAAATCTGTTGTCATATTGCATTAGTGTCCCTTTTATATGAGATCCTTTTTAGTGTCTGTAGATTTGATGATGTCATAAAGAGAGGATTGTGGCTTCAGGTAGAGAATAAATAAGCAGGAGGAGCAGATGAATTCCATGAAAACAGAGAATCTGCCTTTATGCATATGTCGTTTTTTTTTTTTGTTTTTTTTTTTTAAATGGAGAAGAAAACAATAAGAGATGGATACAGAATTGCTTTTTAATAGAAAGTTTTTCCATAAGGCCTGAGCAAGTGTATAAATGAAAGAATAATTCCCTCCAATAAAATGAGATGAAAGTGTTACACAGTAATTCCAGCACAAATATAATTTCAGTCTACTATATTTGCAATGCCTTTCAGTTGCATAACACTCCATACAGTCATTCTGTTAGTTGTTGGTATTATTATTACCATAGAGCCTATGAGCCCTAGCCATGGACCAGGATCTCACTATGCTAGGTGGTGTTCTATCCCATTATTGTGTTCCTGCTTCAGTAATATTCAACAGTGGGTATGTCTATACTGATTTTGCTGCCTCAGGCTCCATGGATCAACGCAGCGGGATCTATTGAATGGCCAGTGGAGACCTGGTCAGTTGATCCTGGAAGTGCTCTCCATTCGACGCAGTAACTCCACCCCCTGGAAAAGAGTAATGCTGTATTGACCAGAGGGCATTTCCCGTCAGCACAGGGCAGTGAAGACGCAGTGGTAAGGGAGCATACTTAAGTCAACGGGAGATACAAATTCTACAGCACATAGCTTGCGTATCTCCCGTCGCCCCAACATGGCACTGTAGACCAGGCCAGTTGTCTCCTGCACACTCTTTGTTCCTGCCCCAGTGAGACAGTGTTTCATTTTCAGTTATTAATTACTCATGTACAATTACATGCCAAATTACTTTAGTTCATTTTACATGAACAGACAAGACATCTAATTATTTTACAGTGGAACCAAAAAAATCAGTGAATTGGGTTGGATTAAATTTTAGTCCATCTAAAGAGACCTTATTAGATGAGTTGAGATGGGGCTTACAGACAGGAAACATTCATTAACCACAGGTCACAATTTAATTAATTGATCTATGAAGACAGAGGAACAAGCCATACAGTAGATTAGTGTAATTAAGTAAAGACCTAAATATAGTCAGTTTTGCAGAAACTTGAGCAATAATGCATAACTGGATGTTTCCTTAGAGTGTTCTGCCTCTGGGGCTTAATGAGTTCAGTGGGACTATTTCTGTGAGTTAGGCGAGCAAAATTTTACCCAGGAAATTCCAAAAAGTTCATAAAGATTTTATACTCCAATCATGCAACTCTTACTCACACAAAAAATCTAAATGGGTAGTCCCATTGGCTCTGGTGGAACAACTCATGTGAGTAAAGAATTACAGGATTGGGCCCCTAAATATTTACTAGCCACTGGTCAAATGGCTGCTTCAACATCAAAATCCAGCAGTTTGAAGTTATATTCTCTTAACTTAGAATTCTAAGGGAAATTTATATTTTTGGATCTTTGTGGGTAAAAGTAATAATGTACAGTAGTAACTATATGTCAACTTAAATTTACTACTCTGATATGTTATTGACTAGTGGATCAAATTCTTTTTTCAGTTATCTATGCAATGCCGCTGAAGGGAAACAATGTGTATAATTGATTGATTATGCAAATAGGAAGACTGTTGTGATCACTGGAAATCATAGAATCATAAAAAATTAGGGTTGGAAGGGACCTCAGGAGGTCATCTAGTCCCAAAGCAGGACCAACCTTAAATCATCCCAGCCAGGGCTTTGTCAAGCTGCACCTTAAAAACCTCTAAGGATGGAGATTCCGCCACCTCCCTAGGTAACCCATTCCAGTGCGTCACCATCCCCCTAGTGAAAAAGCTTTTCCTAATAGCCAACCTAGACCTCCCCAACTGCAACTTGAGACCATTTCTCCTAGTTCTGTCATCTACTACCACTGAAAACAACCTATCTCCATCCTTCCTGGAACCACCTTTCAGGTAGTTAAAGGCTGCTATCAAATCCCCCCTCATTTTTCTCTTCTGCAGTCTAAACAAGCCTAGTTCCCTCAGCCTCTCCTCATAAGTCATGTGCTCCAGCCCCCAATCTATTTTTGTTCCCCTCTGCTGGACTCTCTCCAATTTGTCCACATCCTTTTCGTAGTGGGGGGCCAAAACGTGGACACAATACTAATGTGGCCTCAACCAGTGCCGAACAGAGGGAAATAATCACTTCCCTCGATCTGCTGGCAGTGCTCCTACTAATGCAGCCCAATATTCCGTTAGCCTTCTTGACAATAAGGGCACACTGTTGACTCATCCATCTTCTTGTCCACTGTAACCTCCAGTCGGTCCCCAGTCTGTAACAGTGCATGGGATTCTTCCATCCCAAATGCAGGACTCTGCACTTGTCCTTGTTGAACCTCATCAGATATCTTTTGGCCCAATCCTCCAATTTGTCTAAGTCATTGGGGGTATAAGGGCTCTCCTCTTTATTCTGGAGGTCCCATGCTGCCAATTTTCTTCCCCGTTCTTTAGTCTCCCATGCACTGCCCTCTCTGATTCCTCCACATGCTGTGCTTGCAGTAACAAATCGTGACTTCTATCCAGAAAGTCTTCATTTTCTCTGATGCAACGCATGGTTGATAGTTGGGTCTCTAGCCCTGAACCTTTTATTCCAATATGGAGACCAGCTTGCACTTCATACAGATGAATTCACTTCTATCCTCTGAAAGAAAGACAAATATGGCACATCCTGTGCAAGTCACAACAGCTGATCGCTCACTATCCATATTATCTTTCCTCTAAGAGCCTCTTCAGATGCTATATTTATTGCTCTCCAAAGCCTGAAAGGGAAATCCCTGTGTGGGCTCTCATAGACTCAAAGGTCAGAAGGGACCATTACGATCATCTAGTCTGACCGCCTGCACAATGCAGGCCACAAAATCTCACCCATCCACTCCTGTAATAGATCCCTAACCTATGACTGAGTTATTAAAGTCCTCAAATCATGGCTTAAAGACTTTAAGGTACAGAGAATCCACCAGCAAGTGAGCCATGCCCCATGCTATAGAGGAAGGCAAAAAGCCCCCAGAACCTTTGCCAATCTGCCATGGGGGAAAATGCCTTCCTGACCCCAAATACGGCAATCACTTAAACCCTGAGCATGTGGGCAAGACTCACCAGCCAGACACCCAAGAAAGAATTCTCTGTAATAACTCAGAACCTCCTCCACTTAACATCCCTTCACAGGCCATTTCGCATATTTACCACCAGTAGTCAAATATCAGTCAATTGCCAAACTAGGCTGTCCCATCATACCATCCCCTACATAAATTTATCAAGCTTAGTTTTGAAGCCAGCTAGGATTTTTGTCCCCACTGCTCCCCTTGGAAGGCTGTTCCAGAACTTCACTCCCCTGATGGTTAGAAACTTTCATCTAAATTTCAAGTCTAAACTTCCTGATAGCCAGTTTATATCCATTTGCTCTTGTGTCCACACTGGTGCTGAACTTAAATAATTCCTCTCCATCCCTGATATTTATCCCTCTGATGTATTTATAGAGAACAATCATATCTCCCCTCAGCCTTCTTTTGATTAGGCTAAATAAGCCAAGCTCTTTGAGTCTCCTCCCATAAGGCAGGTTTTCCATTCTGCGGATCATCCTAGTAGCCCTTCTCTGCACCTGTTCCAGTTTGAATTCATCTTTCTTAGGCATGGGGGACCAGAACTGCACACAGTATTCCAGATGAGGTCTCACCAGTGCCTTGCATAATGGTACTAACACCTCCTTATCTCTACTGGAAATACCTTGTCTGATGTATCCAAGGACCACATTAGCTTTTTTTCACAGCCATATCACATTGGCTGCTCATGGTCATCCTGTGATCAACCAATACGCCCAGGTCCTTCTCCTCCTCTGTCACTTCCAACTGATGCGTCCCCAGCTTATAGCAAAAATTCTTATTAGTCCCTAAATGCATGACCTTGCACTTTCCACTATTAAATTTCATCCTATTTGTATTACTCCGGTTTACAAGGTCATCCAGATCTTCCTGTATGATATCCCCATCTTTCTCTGTATTGGCAATATCTCCCAACTTTGTATCATCTGCAAACTTTATAAGCACATTCCCACTTTTTGTGCCAAGGTCAGTAATAAAAAGGTTAAATAAGATTGGTCCCAAGACGGATCCTTGAGGAACTCCACTAGTAACCTCCCTCCAGCCAGACAGTTCACCTTTCAGTATGACCCGTTGTAGTCTTCCCTTTAACCAGTTCCTTATCCACCTTCCAATTTTCATACTAATCCCCATATTTTCCAATTTAACTAATTCCCCATGTGGAACCATATCAAATGCCTTACTGAAATCTAGGTAAATTAGATCCACTGCATTCCCTTTGTCTAAAAAATCTGTTATCTTCTCAAAAAAGGAGATCAGGTTAGTCTGGCACGATCTACCTTTTGTAAAACCATGTTGTATTTTTTCCCAATTACTGTTAACCTCAGTCTCCTTAACTACTTTCTCTTTCAACATTTTTTCCAAGTCCTTGCATACTACTGAGGTCAAACTATCAGGCCTGTAGTTACCTGGATCACTTTTTTTCCCTTTCTTAAAAATAGGAACCATGTTAGCAATTCTCCAGTCTTATGGTACAACCCCTGAGTTTACAGATTCATTAAAAATCCTTGCTAATGGATTTACAATTTCATGTGCTAGTTCCTTTAATATTCTTGGATGGAGATTATCCACATCCCTTCCCTCAGTTTAGTCTCATTAAGCTGTTTGAGTTTGGCTTCTACCTCGGATGTGGTAATTTCTACCTCCATATCCTCATTCCCATTAGCCACCCTACCACTTGGGGATCCAAGCTCACCATTAGCCTCATTAAAAACAGAGGCAAAGTATTTGTTTAGATATTGGACCATGCCTATATTATCCTTAACCTCCACCCCATCCTCACTGCTTAGTGGTCCCACTTCTTCTTTCTTTGTTTTCTTCCTATTTATATGACTATAGAACCTTTTACTATTGGTTTTAATTCCCTTTGCAAGGTCCAACTCTACTTGGCTTTTGGCCTTTCTCACTTTTTCTCAACATGTTCTGACCTCCAAGAGGTAGCTTTCCTTGCTGATCACTCCCATCTTCCACTACTTGTAGGTTTTCTGCTTTCTCTTAATCACGTGTCAGAGATGCTTGCTCATCCAGCTTGGTCTACAACTCTTGCCTATTAATTTTTTCCCCTTCCTTGGGATACTGGCTTCAGATAGTTCCTGCAACTTTGACTTGAAGTAATTTCAAGCCCCCTCCACCTTTAGTTCTTTAGTGCAGTCCACTTCCCCAACTAATTCCCTTAATTTTTTAAAGTTAGCCCTTTTGAAGTCTAAGACCCTAGTCACAGATCTATTTTTGTTTATTCTTCCATTTAGTTTGAACTGAATTAGCTCATGGTCACTCGAACCAAGGTTGTCCCCTACAAACTGTTCTTCTATGAGGTCCTCGCTACTCACCAGATCTAAAATGGCATCCCCTTTTGTTGGTCCAGTAACTATTTGGTGAAGGAATCAGTCAGCTCTCACATCCAGGAAAATCTGGCCCTATTATTACTACTAGCACTTATCCTCCAGCCTATATCTGGGAAGTTAAAGTCTCCCATAATCACACAGTTCCCAGTAGTATTTACTTCGTTAAAAGCCTTAAAGAGGTCTCTCTCCATATCCAGATCAGATCCTGGTGGTCTGTAGCACACCCCAAGCACTATCCCAGAGGAAGCTCTAATAGTTTTCTTCCCCAATGTGATTTTTACCAAGACAGATTATGTCTTATCAATTCCATCACCTCTAAATTCTTTAGTCTATCTCATCATTGATATACAATGCTACTCCACCACCTTTGTCTTTATATGTCTTTCCTAAACAGCACATACCCTTCAATACTTGTACATCAGTCGTGACTACTATTCTACTATGTTTCTGTTATCCCTATCATATCTGGTTTCACTTTCTCTACCAGTAGCTCTAGTTACTCCATCTTGTTACCCAGGCTCCTCGCATTGGTATACAAACATCTTAATTTTTGCTGTTTGGCTTCGCTCATGTTGCTTACCTGATTTGGCACCGTCATTTTACTGCCAATATTGCCTATTAGACTGGTATCTACACTATCCTTCCTCTTAATGTCCATTCTGCTCCCCACTGCTGTGTCCTTTCTTACTTCATTTTCCTCCCTTTCAATGCTAAAATCAGGCATGGAGATTACCTGGGTATCTCCCCCAACTCCCTAGTTTAAAGCTCTCTTAATCAGTTGTGCCAGCCTCCATCCAAGAAGTGCATTTCCTTCCCTACTCAGGTTGAGTCCATCCCAAGAGAACAGTCCTCTGTCCATAGATGCCTCCCAGTGACCATACATCCCAAAACCCTCCTTTTAGCACCACTGCCTGAGCCATCTGTTGATCATCAGAATCTTGTCATGTCTTTGTTGTCCTCCTCTAGGGACAAGCAGAATCCCCCTGAAGATCACCTGAGCCTTGATTTCCTTAAGAGTCTTCCCCAGCCTGGCATAGTCTTCTTTGATACGTTCCAGTGAGAATCTATCTGTATCATTTCTACCCATATGAAGGAATCAGTGGATTCTTTCCCTCTCCCATTAGGATCCTCTTCAGCCTCAGGTCTACATTCCGTGTTTTAGCACCTGGCAGACAGCACACCCTTCTGTTCTCTGGATCAGGTCTGGCTACAGACCTGTCTGTTTTTCTCAGGAGGAAGTCCCCAGTCATGTAGACCTGCCTTTTCCTGGTGACGATGCGATTCTCCAGCCTATCCCCTGTTCTTTCTGGCTGCAAGTCATCGTGTCTACTACTCTCCTTTGCAATCCTCTGCAAGCATTCCTGTATCCTCCTGGCCCTCTTATTTGGTGGTATCTCCATTGGCTCATCCACTCTTTGTATAGGACTATCTGCTCTTCTCTTCTTCCTTGTCCTCCCACCTTCAGTAACCACCTGCTGTGCCCCTTCTTCATTTTCCAACTCTGCAAACCTGTTTCTGAACTCTCTCTTTCACTAGCCCCTCTTTTCCTCTGCTGGGTTCTCGGAGTTGCATGCTTCCACTGTCCACTTTCCTCACCCAGCATTCTCCCCTCGGAGTTCATTGGTCCTGCTTCCATCTGCAGGTCTGGGTTTTTCCCTTCAGCCTCCTCATTTCTTTGCTCCATCATCTGCTCAAACCCCCTTCTAAACTCAACCAGAGTTTCCTCCTGCATCTCCAACCCTCGAATCTTCTCTTCCATCAGCTCAATGAGACGGCACTTCATACAGGCAAAGCTCTTTTGAGGTACCCCCTCCAGGATCATGTACATACTGCAGCTTCCACATCTAGTTATCTTCATTGTCTCTTCCACTGCTTGAGTGACTACCACTACTACCTCTGTATCTGTCATAGCTTTTCCCCCTACTTCCTGTCAGTAAGAGACACAAAAACAAAAACAAAAAAACCCAAAACGACCCTCAACAAGCATCCCAACAATACCAGAACACCACACACTCCCTCCCGAAACTCTCCCTGCAAACTCCCACTCAAACTCCCTGTTTTCAGTTCTGTTTACTGACTCCTGTGCCGCTGCTGTAGTGTAACCAACAAGAGTCACATTAATGTTAATAAATGTCTGGTATGGTCATGGTGAGGAGAGTAGTTGTAGTTCTGTGATGATCGTTAGGCAGAAATAGTCCAATTTCACACTTACATTATTTATATTACAGTAATGCCCTATATATTGTAATGCACAAAGGATTCTTTCTCCAAGAATCAGGCAGCATAAACAATACTGAAGAAGTTTATTCACGATACCGGGAAGTCTGATAAATCAGCTTCAACTTCATGATATTACAGTGGTCAATTATATACTCTTTCTTATCGATTACATAGTATGTTTTAAATTCTTTATCTATTAATTTACAAATACAGACATTGTCCCATCCGGAGAGGACAACAGTGATAATGTTCGTTACATAAATGCAGAGACACTTTTAATCACTTTACTTACATCAAGGATGCTAGGGTTACAGTCGGTGGGGGGTAGAGAAGAGGAAGAAGGGGGGGGATCTTTACAGATAAGTGGAAGACAGACAAAAATTCTAAAAGCAAATGTGCTGTTCTTATTGGAATTAAAATCACTAAGAGGACATCTGGCTACCTGAGTCATCGGATGTTTACACTAGCCATTGTCCTTGAGGATTAGCCATTTACATGAGTTTCGATGTACAGCTTGCTAGCTGAACACAATCTCAAGCCTTACAATAATAATTTATCTGGACAGGTCTGAAAATTATTTTTAATTTTTTCTGTTTTTCATAAATCTGTATGAATGTTTTTCCCCAGGAAAATGAACAATGATATTGAACTATGATTTAATAAAAATATGTGATTGTTGTTAGTTGGGGTTGGCCCTGCTTTGAGCAGGGGCTTGGACTATGACCTCCTGAGGTCCCTTCCAACTCTAATCTTTTGTGATTCTATGATTCACCTTATGTGGAAGGCTGAGTGTCGCCTATATTTGCCAAACTGGGACTGATATAGTGACATAAATCAGATCCCAAAATTCTAATTAACTACCTTTGTAGTTAATTGGAGCTTTCCTGTTGACTTCAACAAGAGTTATATGTGGCTTCTATTGGGTCTAGAGATACAGAACTTTGGCCGGGATAAATCCAGCATAGCTTCATTGACTTCAGTGGAACTATGCTCTTTTATCCCAGCTGAGGATACAGCCCAGTGTGTAGAAATTGGCACTTTGAGAAAATAAATTAATGTAGCTTCCTGTTTAATAATATTCCATTTTCGAACATAGTATTTTCTATCCTGTTATAACATCTGATGATTTCTTGATAGCTGTCCCGGTAGTGTGCTGTCCATCACTTTCAGAAAAGCATATGGCAGAGTCCCATCTGCTCCTCGCCAGCTAGGATCAGCTGTCACTTACAGACTGGTTTTTATTTTTGTTTTTTTTTTCCCTCTTTCTGCATGCAAGTTTGCAGATGTGTGCCAGGCAGAAATCCTAAGCATTGAAACTGTAATGTTAACTGCAGGAATACTGAGGAATAGGTGATTGTTGATATCCCTCTGCTTACAACAAAAAGACTGACCAAACAAAAAGCTAAAATGTATTTCTTAATGTTTTCCAATGACATTATATCAAAAAGTGCCTTTAGGTTCTAAATGACCACAGTCTGGGGTTCAACAGTAGCTTGTGAACTTAAAACAGAAAAATATCCTTTGAAAAATAACGGATTCTTCTATAGATTGGGGGGGAAAATGCTGCTTCTAAGCACTTATTTCTTTTCAATCTTTTCTAGTTATCATATGTAGCTAACAGTAGCTGGTTGCAAGATTATTTCTCGCTAAGGAAACACAAGTTAGTAAGTAGCTTTAAAGAGCAGCCCACACAAGAAGCAGGAGCTGCAGGAAGTCATTGACCCTTGCTCACACATTTCAGCTGGAATATATGATACGTTTGATCTAAATAAGTGTCATGTGATTAAAAAAAATAGACACAGAAGACCCAGGGGATTGGTTCTGATGAGTCAAAAACAAAACAAAACAGAAAACAAATTGTGGTGCTGTTTTGGGGCATCCAAAACCATAGATCAGCGTGACCCCACTGCCTCATGAGAGAGTTGCTGGTGCTGAACTGCATGACAGCTCCTTATCACTGAAGTCTGTTAGCCACCCCAGACAAATTTCTCAGGACTCTGCCAGCCCTTTGCCTTGCAGACAACACTTGGTGCACCCCAGTTTCTAGGCCACCTGGAAGAGTGTTTCCTTGGGATATCCAGCCTGTCACTGGAGATAGCCAACTTGGTAATTTTTGACAATCTCCAAAGAGACAACATCCCACACTTGACTTAATATTACTGCCCTGGGATCTACTTATGATAAAACAAAGAGAAGTTTATTACCAAAGACAGAGTTTTAAGTGATACTGAGTAAGGGTAGTAGAAACTGAATTGGTTACAAATAAAACAAAAGCATAACACATTCCAAGAGAGTAAACATAACTTTAGCCAGCTACAATCCTTTGGCTAAAGCAGTTTTCTCACCCACAGTTTTTCTGAATAGCTTGCTGATTCTTCAGATAGATGCAACCATGTATTCCACTTAAGGGTGTGCATGCCCAGCACACCGGAGCTGGAAAATTTTGCCTAGCAGTACCAATAGGAGGCGGCACTCGGTGCCTCGCGCGCATAGCCCCTCCCCAACTATATGAGGTGGCACCAGCTCCAACCCCTCAGTTCCTTCTTACCAACCATGGCTGGAGTCGAAACTCTGTTTGGTTCCTAACCTTACAATCTCACTATTGCTTAGTGACTTTTTCTAGTTGTATATAGTTAATTAGTACCCTTAGTATAGAGTTAGTGAGTTAGCTTTGGTGTAAGTATTTCCCTGTTTAAACATTGTCTGTCATGTGGGGGAGCAATCTCAAGCAATGATCCCCACACGCCATACTTGCTGTTCTTAGGCAAAGCCCACATCAAGGAATGGTGTTCCATTGGCAAATCATTCACAAAATGAACTCAGATGGCCAGGGGTCTTCAATTAAAGCAGCACCTGCTCCAACAGGCCATGCAGCACTGAGGCCTCCACTGGATCAGAGGTCACCCTCGGGTTCTGAGAGTGCTGCCATTTCCCATTCTAGAGCTGGTGCCTCGCCAAAGAGATGGAGGAGCCATTCCCCATCAAGTGTGCTGAGGAAAAGGTTGCATAAAACTGATGGAGGTCGCTTCAGGTCATGTGGGGACTCATCTGCCTCCTCCAGAGGAGCACGGACTGGCACAGTGTCAATGCCAGCATGCAGGGTGGGGCAGGTCCTGTCAACCACTCCCAGATACCATGCCGGAATGTCAGAGACCCCATACCCTCAACTCCAGTTCCAGGCCCAGGGCATCCATTGAGTCTGGTACCGATGAGGGTGATGTCGGCACCAGCTGTTTCCACTCTGGTGGCAGATGATGGCAATGGATCTCCGCTGCCTTTCTGTCCCAGCCTCTCCCTTGGTCCAGGACTTTGCCATGGCTGCATCATTTATAGCCCCTGGGCTGGTCAGGCTGTTGAACCTGTAGGTCTGTCAGCACCAGACCACGAGGTTTCCTTTCCACTATCTGTAAAAGTGGGGCCAGTGCGAGGCTCAGCACAAGGGATCTGTTTGGCACCAGGAATTTCTTGGGCACCCGTGCTATTGGCGTTCCCAAGGTTACCATGGCAGCAGTCATCTCACTCCACTTTGGACACACTGTCGGTCACTGTGGTACCACTGCTGACTTTAGGGTTGACATCACTTCTGGCACCAGAAACGATGAAGGTATGCTCAGTGCTGGCAGTACTGTTTCAACCATTGGTGCCAATTCCCTCTTCCTTCCGGGCTATGGATGAATCAAACCGGTTGCTTGCTCCCTCAGGACTGGCTCCACCTTTATGTCCTGAAGCATCCTGGTAGGGATCTTTCTTCTTTTGCTGTCCATCACCTGACCCACATCGGGGGTCGTTCATGGGTCCCTATTGGCATTAGGAATGTGTCTCATCTCATGGTCAGGACGGGGCACTGGTGCCTACTGGCCACCAATACTCTATCCATACCAGTGGCCTCCATGGAATCCATGGGATGCTTCTCTGCCGGAGTGGTGCCACTTCTCATTTCACTCTAAGACGAGATTACTGGGCAGGTCTATGGCAGTGAACATTGATCTGCCGCAGGCCCAGGGACTGGTTAACTTTCCCCTCACAGAACCTCCAGAGTCATCCCATCCAGGTCCACCAGTCCTAGAGCAGGATCCGGTTCTGGCACAGTTAACTGCTTCATCTTCATCCCCGGACAGTTCCACGGTGCCAGGCTCTTCCTCCTGTTCAGTGCTGGAGGATTTCAAGGCACACCAGGACCTTTTGTGGTATGTGGCTTCTTCCCTGGGAATTTTAGTGGCGCTCCTGCAGGGTAATACACACAAATTGTTGGCTATCCTTTGACACAATTCTCTAAGGACAAAGTGACTTTGAGGACACATCCAACCTTTTTGGTTTTTATCTGTTTCATTTGAACCGGGTGGTGTATTTTCCTGTGTTCTTTCCTAAATTACATTCATCTCTGGAGGAGCAGTGTCTCATTACAGTAGAAGTCAGGCGATGCCTAGCCTTCTATCTGGAGAGGACTAACCTGTTCAGTGCTTTACCTTGCTTGTTTGTGTCATATGGAGATCGTGTGAAAGGGCAAGCGGTCTTTTCACAGATGATCTCTCAATGGATGACATCCTGCATCAAGTGGAATATTCCACCTATGTGGACTACATGGCAGCATCTACTTGAAGAAAAAGAAAAGGTTATTTACTGCAACTGATTCTTCGAGAGTGACTCAGACTTGTATTCCGTGACCCACCCTCTGTCCCTTTTGCATAGGAGTTTAGTCTCTGGGCAGGTACTGCTAGGCAAAATTCTCCAGCTCCAGCACACTGGGAATGCATGCACCTAAGTAGAATACATGTCTGCATCACATCTTGAAGAACTACAGTTACAGTATGTAACCATTTCTTTTCAACCAAATCAGGACCCAGATTTTCATGATTCCCCTACGCCCTATCACGGGTCTCCTCAGTAAATGGATAACAAAATGTCTTTTTGCTTCTACATGCATTTCCCCAAAACTCATTGTTTTGACCTCAGAGACAAGACAGCCCCTCCTGTAGCTTTAGTCTGGTGTCTTCCCATGCTGAATTCACATCCCCTCATCAACCTGTTTTTCCTGTTGACATAATGTGCAAATGGGGCTTTCTTTGTGTTGGCTTATCTTGCTTACTT
Source organism: Emydura macquarii macquarii (assembly GCF_026122565.2). Lineage (NCBI taxonomy): Eukaryota > Metazoa > Chordata > Testudines > Chelidae > Emydura > Emydura macquarii. The sequence goes on from NW_027133199.1 coordinate 6,564,874, forward strand.
TACATTAGAGATCTAGGCAGAGAGGTAAATTAACATTTCTTTGCTTAGGAAAAACTTGTTTATCAACCCTGCCTGGTTACATAGTTTGAAGATATTTTTAGTCTATACATACAAACTTCTTGTATGACAACCATACATACATCTTGCAATGCTTAGGATGACCAGCATGATATATGCTTTTATTTGATAAATACTATGACAGCAATGTGTTAGGTGTAATGAGTTTGTCAGATCTAATAGGAGTTGCTGTTACATGACAGTGAACCCTTTGCCAGTTGGCATGGAGGGTCTCATAGGATCACACAAATTAAAGAAGAAGTGCCAAGAGAACATTTAAAAAAAAAAACCACTCTCAAACCTCTGAGCATTTGGGTTAAGTGCCACAGGCATGGAAGAAATTGTATTGACTTTTGTTAAAATTGTTTTTGTAATGCAGGTGAATACTATGCAACACTTTGGAAATGTAGGATTACTGATATATTGGTCTAGCTATGTGGAGAAATGTTTTCATTCCTTTAACCTTTTCTTTCTTTGATTACAACCACTAAAGACAAATCAAATTAGACACAAAAATAGGCCCTGATTCTGCAGTTAGGTCTGCTTAGGAGTGGACCCTTTTGGGAATATACATGGACAAAGGATACCACCATATAGATGCAACTGCAAGATCTTGGGCTTCAGTCATTAAAACCATATTAAAAACTGACTTTAACAAGAAATTCTAAGTTAGGACTCTTCTTCCAACCTCAACTCATCCTCCCTATGTAGTTGTAACACAGACTACAGACTATAAGACCATTGGTTGATATTTAGATACGTATTTTCCAATGAAAATGAATGGAAGATATGGGTCTAATTCTCTTTGTCTTCTCTGAGGATTTCAAACCAGTGTGCATCCTTCAAACCACTATACTATTTAGAATCTAGATGGTAGATTAAAGATGGAATTCAAGTGTTTTAACTCTCAATATATTTTCCCTTTAAAGTAGAAACAGAATTATTTAAACTTTTTATTAGCATTACCTTCAGTAAACGTCAACACATACAATTTCATTTATTTTCATTTAATTTAAAGCATCTATTCATGGCTGTAGACATTTGTACATCAATTAAAATGCACAAAATAATAAAAATTGTTAAATACAAATATATGTCAATACTATAAACATAAAAAACAAACTCCACAATAAACAATATCTCGCCACCTGCCCATCCTCGTTCCCCAGCCACTCAGAAAAAGGATGGGCTTTGCAGTATTTCTGGAAGGCTAACAAATCTAAGCTCTCTTGCACTAAGGAGATGTCACAGATAATGCCTGGCCATTTGGCCCCCTCCTGATTAAACTGGGGAAATGGGGATGGTACTGTTGCCTGATCATAACTGAGGTAGTATCACAGTAGGGACCTGTGATGTTTCCCTTTTGCAATCTGGACTGGTGAATCGCTGTGTCACCCCAATCCCCCAGTCCTGGAGCCTGTCTTACTCTGCTTTGCTATGTGAGCTCCCACTCCTGGGCAGATCATGCACAGCCTCCAGCAAGCAAGTTGCTCCCAATTGAGTGAGCGAGTGCTCCTGGCAAGTCATTCTTTAGATCATGCAGCAGAATGACCCCAGCTAATATCCCCCAGTCCCAGATGCAACCCTAGGAACTTCCATCTTACAGTGTTCATTGCTGCCCACTGGAAGCTGATAATCAATGTCTTTGTTAAATTGACAAACTGATATGCATGAGCTTTGTCTCTTCAGATGGAATCTTTAACACACCTTGAACGAAATGCATTGTTTTAGATAAAACAAACAAATTTATTAAGTACAGAAAGATTTTAAGTGATTATAAGTCAGAGGAAAACAAGTCAGATTTGATCAAGAGAAAACAAAAAGCAAAATGCATTCTAAACTAGGTTTAACACTTTCAGCAACCTTACAAATGTAAGATGTACAGATTATCACGACAGACTGGCTAGTCTGCCTTCAGCCAGGCTCTTCCCCTGTGATCAGCACTTCAGTTGATTGGCAGTGTTTGTAGATGGAGGTGGGAGAGAGAGAGAGAGAGATTGCAAAATCTCTCTCCTTTTAAAAATGTTCCTTCTCCCTTCTGGGGCTTTGCGCCCCCCCTCCACCCCCACCTCCCTACAGACTCAGGTGACAAACAATGTCCATGTATGCTTCCCTCTGCCCTGAGTCACTGAGGTCCTTTGAGGATTCGTTTGTTGACATCTAGGCCAGTCCTTGGTCCTAGAATGTTGAGCTGGATTGTTCTATGCAAGCCCTATTGAGGTACAAACTGCCTTTCTGCTCAGAGTCTTGCTTGGATATGTTTTAAGTCATGAGACACATCTTTGGGCATATCACATAGCGAAGACTCATAACTATACAACATTGCAACAAGTATATTACTATGACAACAAAGTTCAGTACCTCATGAGCATTCTAGAAACTCCTTACATATTATATTTTGCATTAAACACTACACAATTACACTATAAGGGTGTTCATGGACGGTGCAGTGTATCACAGGACCTCATCCCACTAAGGTCTAAAATATAAACTCTGGTATAGGACCTTGTTATTTGTTAAAGTGCGTCTGCCTGGCCCCAGTCCAGCAAACCACTTAAGCACATGCTTAACATTTAAGCATCCAAGTAATTCCTTTGAGGTTAATCACATGCTTAAAGTTAAGCATGTGCTTAAATGTTCTGCAGCATTGGGGCCTGGAAGAGGTAGTTAATCAAGGAACCAAGTCCTACCCCAAGGCCTCCCAACACCTAGAATTAGAAAGGTACAGCCATATAATGAATTATTTCAACTGAGTTTCATTTGTATTGGTTATTACACTTAGAAGTTTTCTACTCTGTATGTAGAGTTCAAAATCTTTGTTTTAATCCCCTCTGTGTCTGAGATGTTAGGAATAGTGACACAATTCTCTATTTTTTGCAAACTTTGAAACAGACTCTACACAAGAAATTTTACACACATTCCCCTCTCACCTCTACCCTAACCTCCAAGACATCAAGCAAGTTGTTTATTAATAGTATTAGGTTATCAATACTGTTCTGATTGATCAAGGAAAACCTGGTGGATCAGATGCATGATGTTTATTAGTGCAACTAAAAAACTAATTAATTGAGGCTTCTAATGAAATTAAAAACAGGACATGGGACCTCGTCATGTATCTCTAGACATGCTGTGAGATTTTGAGATGTTCTGAAACTTCACATCACACACACACTCTCATTATCGCTGAATTTACCTACATTGTGTAAAGGACATTATTGGTGTTACTGGTTCAGATGCTCTTTTGTTTATATTTTATTTTTAATTAAAAAAGGAATTTGAAATTTTGGTGGGCTACATTTTCCCCTGACATTAGATACGGCTAGTATTTTGCTGTGGTTTCTCCTGTGTATCTTATTCCATGATTAATCTATAGTGTATTTTTAGTCTCATTTTGTCTGTTCACATGGAGAGATTGTTCCAGAGAGTGTTATTTGCTAACTTGGTAAACTTTTATTAAGAGTTGGAACATACCTTCTAGAAGAAGGTTTTGGCTGCATTTCTCCAGCTCAGGTGGTGGGGGTGAAGATATGGCCAGTCTAGTCCCTGGTGTAAATCAGACCAGTAAAGTTAGTGCTCTAACTTACTCCAGTTAACTGTGGCCCCAAAAAACTGTTCCTACAGCCAGGGATCATGAGATAGCCAAGGTTTCTTCCTACTTATGCCCCTTGCTTAGTACACCAGCTACAGGGAGGGAGATGCTGTTACTCAATGATCACTTGAGCTACAAAAATCCTCCAATGGCTGGCTAAGCCAACTTTAAGACAACTTTGTGCCAGCAGAGCAGCCGAAAGCAACTTCAGCATAGGAGCGGATCTGTACTTATTTTCTTGCATAATTTTTTTTCAATACATTAATATTCCACAGGGCTAGGACACTAAAGGTCCAGAAAAAAAATTGACCTCTGATTAATTGATCAGAAGGCAAAGATACTGTATGTATTCATGAGTTCAGTGGAAACAATGTTTGAGTAGAGCTGGTTAGAACATTTCCAACTAAATGAAATTTAAACTGATTATGTTGTTCTGCTGAAGCTAGAATGTTTCACAAAGAAGTGTTAGTTATGACTAATTTTTGTCGGGAAGATGTGACAGAGAGAGAGAGAGAGAGACTTCCTGAATACAAAAAATCCAATTTAGATACGAAAATGGATATTTTGACACACATTCCATTTTCACAAAAACATTGGAAAGATTTTGTTTTCTCTCATTGCAGAAGGAAATTAAATGTCGAAAGTTGCTAAGAAACAGAATTGTCATCCTGCGGCCAGCTCTAGTGCTTGCTCTGGCTAATTATTTGAATATTAAATCTAATTAGCTAACGTAATTCCAAACCTCAATATTGTTAGCCCATGAGAAGGTAAGCAATAGGCAGTATGGCTTTAAGTATGGCCTCAAGGATTGTGTCTACAAGGAACTACGCACACAATTCAACGTTTGCAATCAATTGCCAGAAAAATTGCGTAAATGAATTACAAGTAGAAAAATCTCCTTGAAAAAATGGATGCTCAGTTTAAATATCAGGCCACATATTTAGTGACTTGGCACATAATTGTTTTAATCCAATCAAAAGCCAAGATTGTATTAAATGGCAATGTTCCTATACCCAGTTTTGTTAAGTATTCCAAATAGTTTAGCATTTTTTGTGTGTGATTTGGTTGCAGGCCTGCTATATGTCCACTGCCATGTAGCCAATACAACCTGTTAGTAGTTTTTTTCTCTCCCAAATCATGAAATTAGAGAAATATCTTTTAGAGCAGAGTCTTGCAACTTTAGCTACTGAAGATATAACGCAAACTTGAAAAACAGGCTTATTTTTTCATCGGAAACAACCAGTATTAACCTAAGACCAGACTGTGTTGCAGTCAGAGAGAACATTACAGATGGATACAATTATGCTGTCTGTCCTTTGACCACTGAAATGGCATATAAACTAAGAATAAAAATATGAACCTTTGATGAACAAAAGCAGAGATGTACATTAGTATTCCTTGTTTTGTGGAACGGTATCAAAAGTTGTTTGCTACAGTACAGCGAAAATCTGTCTGCCTCTGAATGAGGAACAGTGAGTAATAATTAAGGATACGATTTGGTCACAGAGGTCATGGATTTCGTGGCTTTCCAGGACCCTCGTGTCTTCTGGGACAGGGCTGGAATAGCTGCAAGCTCCGGCAGCTCTCTTTTACCCTCCTTCCCCAGGATATTTTTAGTAAAAGTCAGGGATAGGTTGCGAGCTTCTGTGAATTTTTGTTTATTGGCTACGACCTGTCCCTGACTTTTACTAAAAATACCTAGGACAGAATCTTAACCTTAGTAATAATGTTTGGTGAACTTTCAGAGATTTGAAGTGTTGGTTCTCTGTCTATTACTTGAAGTTTATCCCAACCATCTTTGCTCTGGAAATTGTGCTAGTTTGGATCCAGTTCAAGTATAAGATTAATACTTTGATGACTTCTCACTTTACCTTTGATTGTTTAGTCATATCTAGGAGGATGACATAGGCTTAATTACAGACAGTAGAAGAGAAAAGTCTACTACCAGGCTAAGAAGCTGAAGTATATTAAGTGTTCACAGTGACTGTATGCTTAGAGTAATATAGGTATTAAAATATTGACTGACTGAGGGAGAAAACAAGAAAGATACTTCATAAGTGGCCGAGGGTGAGCTTCCTACGTAGGCATTTACCTCGTTGTTCTGATCCATTTCTTTAAGTTCAGATATTTGTGGAGAATTAACTATATTTACTTGGATGCTACTTTCATGCACTTCATGTAATCTCATGAATGTAACGTCCTTATCTCTTTCTAATGTCATATAGAAAATCTGAGTGGAGGAGAAGACCCAGCTCTGCATGTTAGGGCCCAAAATAGCTGAGGACATGCAGCAATTCTAGTTTTGAAATGTTGTTTTCTTCTTCCTTTCCTTGGATGCTTTTCTCCAAAATAAGAAAAAACTGAGCCAGTTATAATAGTGGGATTTCTTCCCTTTTCCTCCTTGAAATACATGAGCAAAATAGACCCTCTGAATACCCCTTCTCCCTGTCTGCCCTATGACAGTCAGTTTCTAACAGTGATCTCTTCTAAACCAACCTGCACACTTCCTGGGAAGTGATCATTTTTGTAGGGAGATCCCTGCGTGGTCACTGTATTAATTTATTCAAGGACTAGATTCTGCCATCATTACTGATATTGACTACTGCCTCATTGAAATCAATGGGACTACTCATAAAGACTATTCATTGTTTATAAGGGTGGCAGAGTCTCTAAGCAGTACTAATACAGTAGTTTCAGGGTCCTGACTCTATCACCTTTATACTCATGTTATGTACCTTTCTCCACAAGTACTGATTCTGTTTGCAGTAGCCCAAATTCTGTGAACCTTCCTCAGGTTGAGTAGCACCTTACTCCAGAAGTAATCTCATTGACTTCAGTGGGACTTCATATAGCATAAGGCATCACTCAGTGTGAACTGGGGTATCAGAATTTGGCCTGGTGAAACTACTTGTGAGGTAAGTATTACTCAACCTGGGCACGGGTCATCAGCCCCAGAAGTACTAATTTAGATGTTCTGGCAATAGGAAAGATAAAATGTATCCTAATAATGTGGTCACAGAAAAAGGAAACCATTAAAAAAACCCAACAGTTTAATTTTTAAAAAATAGTCCTATAGCACCAGGTTTAATGTTTCCGAACAGTTACTTCTCATGCTGACTGCATTAGTGCACAGAGTTCAGACATACTAGCAAACTAGACTGTCTCAGAAGGAGATTTCACTTATCTTTTGTCTCTTTCTCTTAGCTTGTGACTTGGCTTATGGTATTGTAACGATTTAGTTCCAAGATTACTGGAACTTTATGGAAAGTGATTCGAGGCTTCCCAAATGAGATTGAATTTAGATGCAAGGTATACATGGTAAATTATGGTAGCTGCACATTTGGCATGTGTTAAACTGGTGGCATGTTGTAGACAGGAGGAAATTCAGAGGAAATTGCTGCCGTACCCTGAGGTGTATCCAAGGATGGGTTGGTATTTAAAGTTTAAATCAGTCACAATTCTTATTCTGAATGTCAACACAAAGCTGTATTGATGGTGGAGTTGGTTGTGAGAAAAGGGTCAGTTTGAAAGTCAGGAGGTTTGTTCAACCTTTAAGTGCAGTAAAATAAAAAGTTCTTAACTGGATCCATGACAAAAGCAGAAGGTTATACCATTCACATTTACACATATCTGTTCATGTGCAGCCAGAGACAAAGGTCTGACATGAAATGCAAAATCAGGATTCCCTTCTGAAGCCTAAATTAAAAGAAGCATTGTGTGTTATTCTAGTTTCTCCAGTTACAAGGATGCATGTATTTTTGAGTCTCATTTCCTAGGGGCATTCTTTTGAGTGCACTGTGAGTAGGCGTTCGATCCAGGCTTGAATGCATATACCTCCCATTTCAACAGAAATTTGCACCATCTCTCAACAAATCTTATGTTACTTTTTGCATGTTTACTTAAAAAGCCATTCATTTTAAAGCTTCTGTTTATTTTCAAACAGGGACTTTAATCCTTTCAGTTAGAAGATAATGAAATCCTCCCAGGCTGTAGGCATTCTTATATGATATAAGAGGACAGATTAAGAACTCTTTGAAGGAAGTAACTTTTATTTATTTAACATAAAGGAGTATTAAATAAATGGGCTTTTTTGTAATTACAATGCCTTTTTGTGGGTTCAGCATTAGATCTAAAGATGTGTTGGCACACAAGCAGTCAAACAGAAAATATTCCAAACATTTTACAGTGAGTTATAGTCTAATTCAGGAATAACTCCCATAATAATTAAAGACAGAGATTTGCTATTCAAATGTGAATAAACCAAACCATAAAATTGTGGGGGAGGGAGGGTTTTCTTAAGACTCTAGAACCCCATTACTAATGTATTAATATTCATCAGTTGTACAGGGCTCATGGTGTCTGAGGTGTGTTACAAATGTCGGACATAGTTCCTGGTTTGAAGATTTTATAACCAAAATAAGAGCTTGCAATCTAATTATGTCAATTTGAGTCACAATGGGAATTGCAAGTAATGAAATTTCTATAGCATATACACCCACAGAGATGGCCTGCGGGCATGGCCAGGTTTTGGTTTTGCATAACGAATATCAGGTGAGGTTTGAGTCCAGATTCCATTTGATCTGAACCAGCAAAGTTCAAGGGTTTTCACTTGCTTTGTCTCCCTAGGGGACCCTATGGTGATTTGAGCTATGCAGAAACAATACTAAGGGTTGGTTTGGATTTTGATACATTTTATCCATCAGAGTGTGGAAGATATTCAGCTAAACTGTGACCCCTCACAGTATTAAATAGGATATTATCACTGACATGTCAGAATTAATATATTTTTAATTTTGGTTTGAATACGTGCTTAGAACATTAGCCTTGAACTACATGTTTTCCTGAACGATGGTTAATTGCTTGCTAATGACTCACAGCTCCGAGACATTAGAAATCCACTTTGAAGTTAGAAAAAAATACAGCCATGTGTAGTTTTAAAATTTTGCATATCCCTAAAATATTATGGCTAAGATTTTGAAAAGTTGCCTATGGAATTTGGACTCCCTAGTCCCATTACAACTATTGGGAATTGGGTGTTCAAATTAGGTTGGTACCTTTGGAACCACAGCCTACAACTTGTATATGTGTATGGTCAACGAATAGCTTTCTTTTGTAGACTATGAATAAATACAAAATATTTATATTTGCCACACAACATTATTACTGTACTAATAACATTAGCAGGCTGTAATTCTCTTTCTCTCACAAACATTAAAGAAAAGCCACAAGACCATCCTTCCTCTATTTGTTTAAGGCAGTCCACTTGTGTAACCTTTATTTATGTGTTCCCAGTAAATAGTCTAAAGGTAATTAATAGGACCAAACTGAACTCTTTAAGGTTTGAGCCTCCAGGATAGTTACAGATAATTTAATTTAGTGGAGGATTGTGAATGATACAAGTGATCAAATTAAAGAGTTTATTTAAAATAAAATAATTAGTTAAAGCAAACAGACATTACAATATAACTATACATTGCATTTAAACTCACATTCCAAAGTGTAATGGTACATCGAGGGGTGATCAGTCCTTGGATGAGAAGAATGGGTATTTAATCCTTTCTCTAATGAATGATGCATGCTAATCTAAAATTAGAGTACTACCCTTTTTATAATCAATTAACAACACCCTGTTAATTAAGTCTGCCTTTTACCATATGTATATTTCCGCTACCATATTTAATCTTCTATACTCCATAATCCAAATATCTTCTACTTTATTGGCTATTAATATCAAACATCATTTGATTATCTAATTATCATTTGTATCAGTACAAATTCTGAGGTTACCAATATCCCAAATAATAGAAAATTCCCCTGCAACACTTGCTAAAACCAGTTAAAACAATAATATATTTACCATATAACCCAAGGTTATCTCTAACTTGCCTCTAAATTATCTCACTTCACTTCACTCAGATTTTACTAGGCCTTATTGTTATCAATCAAAATTTAGGCTTGATAAAGTAAAGAAAACTATTCTTTCCTTACTTTTCAGCACATTTCTATTTAACATAAGCAAGCATCATCTCTATAAGCTATACTAGGACTTAAGGGTTAAAATGTAATGAGTTTTAAGGACAAGAATGTGTTTTCTTGGAAACTTATTTCCTACAAGGAAGACCAAATAAATAAGCACCAGTAGGAGTTGAGTGGCAAAAATCCACTGGGTAGAATCAGTCAGGTGGGAAGGCCAAGCACTCATCCAGAAATATGAGTATATGGGCAAGGAATTGACAGAGTATGTTTGACCAAGCAATCAGTAGCCCTTCTAAGATCTAGAGAATTCACATCCAGTTCCTGCTGACCTCTTCACTTTTGGAATGACTGGATGTCCTAAAGCAAACAGAGCTACATTGGCAACTAAAGTCTATGTAGCCTTCTCAGTTCTTAGAAAACTATAGTCCCATTGAGCCAACACACCGATATGCAAGCTGCATTGTCCTTCCACACCCCAGCCACCACCCCATCTCTTTGGGACCTATGTATGTCTACAGAGCGTTTAACTTTTGGTTAGGCCATGCTACTGATATTCACTCATAGAATCGGGATCAGTCATGTCCCAATAGAACATGCATCCAGCAAAATTTCCTCAGGGATCTAGTAAAAGATTCAGTCTTTGAATTTACAGCCAGAATGTAGTTCCCATCCAAACCTTTTCAGAACATACAAAATGTATAAGGCTATCCCCTCTACTGAAGACCTGCCATTTCCCCTTCCCTTGCATCATTTCCTGGAGCTGCTGATAGCCATTTTCTGGATGGGACATCTTCGTGAATTTGGAGGCCTCAAGCTCAAGTTCATTCACTCCTCCCTCCTGTGGCAGTGTTCAGCTGGCCATTGGACACAGCACCAGCATCTTTGCTGCTCTATTCAAACTTTGCGCCATTCTGGGCATTCCACTTACTTGCTCCCCAGAGTTCACTGTGCACCTCTGAACTCCTGGAGTCCACAAAATTTTAATGCCTTTGAGCAGTCTTTCACAGGGAAGCCTCAGTGTCTTGCCTATTTTAAATATATATAGAAAACCTAGATCCTATGATCTCATCTTCAATTAGAGTTTGGCCCAGAGTTTGTAAACCTTTTTGGATCCTTTAGGATGAAAGGGGCTATTATAAATAAAAGGCAATATCATTGATTATTATTATTATTTATTATTAATATATTTTACCAGGAAAGCCTTAGATATCACATCAAGTTTTTAAGACTGTTTTGGATGAGATGTTGTTCACAACCAGCAGCATTTATTGCTAATGGATTATCATCATGAATTCATGACAGGGAAATCATGCCTTGTTGTTTTTTCTTTGAGTACATTATTAAGGGAAATAGTAAACCTAATTTATCTGGATTTGTGAAATGTGGTGATACTGATATGACTATAAGAATATTGTGCATTTACACCACATGTTGTCACACTGATATGTCATTCATTCCAATGGAAATAATTTTTCATGGTACTGCAGTCTGTTGCAAGATAGAAATGTAATAGACAATCCAACAGTTTAATAGAGTTTCAAGAACGTTCTTTAGTCCTTAAAGTCTACTTGTTCATAATAAACTAAAGATTAGCTGAAGTAATTATCAAGCTCTGAAGCTCAGAAGTATAAAAGTAATTCCACTTTTATAATGATTCATTATAGTTCCATAAAGAAATTATTTGCTGTATGTTCAAGCAGGTGAATGGACAGACCAATTATAATTAGATGATATGGCATACAAAGTCAGGGAATATAGATAAGGTGGTTAAAATAGAGTTTTTACATGTAGTTCAAGAAAAGGGTGTGTAGCTAAATACTGTTCTGTGCCTTAGTAGGAGCAATGGTGAAGGAAAACTCAATCTCCACTTGATTAATAGCGCCAAAATGGATAATTATTTAGATCCAGCTTTCTGTGGATTTCCCAGTCATCTTGATGTTAAATTTGCAGGCATTTCATTGTGATGTTGTTGAGACTACTACAATTAACTCCTGACTAGGCTACTGCATGTTTGGTTTTTTTTGGTAATGCTTCAGTTTGTTTTAAAAGTGAAGCCATATACTTAGGATCTGTGTTTGCACAGCACCTAGTACAATGGGATTCTGGTCTATAACTTCTGTTCCTTGTTGCTATCACAATATAAATACTAAAGAATAATAATAATAAGTTGCTTTAAAAAATATCATGTTACCCCCTCCTAATCTCCATCTGTTGTGCACTAGGAGACTTTAAATTTTACTCTAAGAACCAATCACACAGTGGCTATGCACCCAAAACTCCAACTGAGGTTATTTGGATTTTTAACTGTGTACTAGTTTTTGTATTGACTCCTAAAATTCAGAAATAGCCCTGTCCCCATGGTGCACAATAAAAGTTTCCGCATTCTAGTATGTTCAGCATGCCACAATATAAGGAATTTTCAGTCTTGAGAGTATTCTGGTAAAGAATGACTACCTTTCCGGTGCAGTGAGACTGCAGGTCTGCCAATGCCAAGTACTAAGAGCTTGATCCAGTAAAACTGAAATTGAAGGACAGATTCCAGTTGATTTAACTGGCAGTTGGACCTGAGCCTAAGCCACCAAATGTCTTATGCTGGCATTCACTAAGTCTGATGTAAAACTTACGTTGTGGTGTTCAAAGGTTGTCTTTGCTTTGATTACTCCTCTACACTTTAGACCATGACTTTGGAACTCTGTCTAAGACATTTTTATCTCCTCCAACATCACCAGGCATTGGTTCTGAAATACAATTTACTGTTAGATTGTCACTACATTAGAACAGATAAGAGATTTTATTTCAAGTTGTCAGCCTGAAATACTTGTCCATAACAATGTGGTAAGAGATGAGTAGATAAAGAGGGAACAGCAGACTTATGAGAGGTACTGAAGGTGAGAACCAGGAGCTAGGATTTCAAGTAATGGTAAAAGTGGAGCTAGTAGAATGATCCAAAGAGAGGAGGATGGGAGGTGTCATGATCAAAATGACTGGCAAGGAAGACTATTTAAGCACCTGCATTTTGAATTAACTAGAGGTAGCAATGTGGTTGTTGTGGAGACCAGGGAGAGAGTCTTACCCAAGTCATCATCATGTAAAGTGTTTCAACTGCATGGAAAAAGAGAAAAGAACAGATCTTTTAAATGTTGTGTAGGAAGAAGCAACAACATTTGGACGTGGCCTAAAAGTATGGGGTGAAGGAGAAGGCGAAGTCAAAGATGGACCTCTGCCCCAAAGATTACAGGCTTGGATGACACTGATGGAAGTTAGTGTTGTCAACAATGGCAGAAGATGAGGAGATTGTAGAATGTTGCAGGGGGATGGGGGAAGAAGGGAGATAAGGAACCGTGGTACGTTTAAAATGATAGTTAGGTATCCAGGAGGTCATATGTATTTAATGGGAAAAGGGGATTATAATCACCAAGAAAGGTGAAGTTTTAAATTAGTTGGAATTCCTGAGGTTCTTTTGTTGCAGAGTGTATTTTGCTTTTATGAAAAAAAATTTGCAGAGAGAAAAATGCAGCCAGTAAATTATGGTTCTAATAAATTCTGCTTGAGAGTGCTGCCTCTGAGCATATATCAAAACAGAGTAATTAGTATTCAAGGAAGGAAGAACTTTGTTCAGTGGAGAACAAATCATCAGATGATTCAGATAAATGGTATTCTTAATTTATGCAAATTAAAAGAAAGTACTAGGAATATGGGTTTTTGGGTTTTTTTTAATTACCCTAATGGGCATTAAAAGATTATTCTATTTTTTTCCTCATCTAATAGTTTTGTTTCTGTACTTAATTATATGTTTAAACCACCTAAGAGTAAAGTACATGAGAATTTAAAACCTAAAATTTAAACTAATAGAGTTGTTGCACAAGATATCAATTTGTACTTTTTTCTGCACCATCGCTTAGTTTATTCACTCTGAGACAAGTTTTGTTAATATGGTTTATGCACCAACAACATTAATAATGCTCCCAGGACTGACTTTCTACATGCTGTTAAATTAATACATTTTCTGATTACCAAACAAAAATATATTTGTTAAATAAAAGATTCTCTGAAATAAAATCTTGTTAAAGAGCAGACCTGTGACAGATTAAAAACTAATAATGCAAGATTATCCATTTCAGCAGCTCTAACTACATTTTCTTTTCTGGAATATAGTTCTATATGTGACTAGTAGTAATTATGCACTTCAGAATGCTTGGCAGGTTCATAAAGATCACTGGGGCCAGCTCCTCAACTGATTTAAACTGCAGTAATTAGTGGAGCTACATCAGTTTACACTAGTTGAGGATCTGGCTCTATGCTTTGTTTTCTTTGAATCTGTGGCAAATAAGATAATTTGACATGTCCCCTGATTTATTGATGGTGGGCTGGAGACAAGACCCTTGAGTGTGGAATTCATTTCCACTAGCAGTTCATCAGAGCCTGAATTTGTTGATCTTCAGGTCATGGCACAAAGTCTTCCTGTTCTTCTAACCAACAGAGGAAAGGGGCAAGGATAAGTAGATGGGTTGAGTGATGGGAAAGCTTCAGGAGGGTCCTTATATTTTGGACATTGTGTCCTAATTGTCATTTGTACTTATTATAAATATGACACTTTAAGCCAAAATACTGACTAGGCACGTTTTAGATAGATAGATAATTCTGAAAAAGTCAAACAGTACAGACTGAAGGTCTCAAATTCAATCCACAAAAATGACCCCAGTGTCTCTGTTTATAAAACCAAGCATTGTTACGTCATGTCACACATTCAGCTCCTAATTTCCTAAACAGCATTAGCTAGGCAATACAACTTTTACATTTGAATGTGCTACTCTGTTATTTGATGAGTATTATTCTGTCACAGGGAATTTACTCTTTAAGGAGACGTTCTGTAACCTGTCAGATTATCTCAAAGATCTAGATAAATATTTTTTTAAATTCTCGCTCCATGTATAGATTAATAGAAAACAGAGATGGAAAAGGCATATTAGGTCATTTAGCCCCTCTGCTGCCGGGGCAGTGTTGTTTCCTACAAAATACTTTTTCAGTGCTTTATCCCGTTTTCTCTTAGGCCATGTCTTTACTGAATGCTAACCACAGGTTATTCTTTGAGTAGTGTCCCTGTGGATGCTCCAGTGTAAGTCCACTTGCATCCCTGCACTGCTAATCGGAGAATTTTGGTAGCCGTGTCAGTTCAGCCCATGTGCTGCCCTACTTTATGGTCTGGCTGGAAGCTAACTAGCCTTGTGTGGGCAGCTCCCTTCCCTCTCCCCCTTCCCCCCAGTTCCTTCTCAACCATTCCTGGCTAGAGACGGAGGTTTTGGCAGTCCATCCATCGGATCGTTAACGCTGTTGTTCAAACTTAATTTGTTGCTAATTTTTCTTTTTATCTGTTAGTTTAGAGTTTCCTTTGGGTTTTCTTTTCAAATCCCGCCCCCCAAAAATCCACATTATTTACTATATCCCCTGTCTCTGGGGGCTACCCCTGTGCGGGGTATGCCTGGTTCGCTGAGGTTAAGCCGTGCCTCTCTTGTAAAGAGGCCATCCCTGTTACAGACACACATTCCTGTTGTGTCCGTTGTCTCAGGGAAAACCACATTCCTCGGATGTGTGTTTTTTGTCAACAGCTAAAGCCATGGACAACCATGGTTTTAGCTGAGGCTAAAACTCCTTTTAATGGAGGCAGCTCTTCAACTGCCTTCAGACCTGTGTCAAGATTCACTCAGATGACAGGAATCTTCACTACAGACCTCAACATCTAAAGGTGGTGAACGTAAGAAGACAGCCACTCACCATTCACATGAGGCTTCAAAAAAGAGAGCTGAGTCCCCAAAGCAAGCCCTGAACCAGCCAAAAAAGATCCCCTGGACTCCGAAGCCATCCAAATGTGGTACCCAGAGCTCGCACAGTACTATTCCAACGGAACACATTGATATGCCTAATGACCTGAAGGGCACAAGCACCAAAGCAACAGTACTGACTGGGAGAAAAAAAGGACAGAGACCAAGTATTGGGGAAGGCTCCCTTGGTGTGGGCAAGAGCTTCGGTACCAATAACAGTACGCCAAACAGCGTTGCAGCATTTCATTTCTATCATTGACCCTGTCGGTATCACCGTCCCAGCACTGGCAGCCACCACTAGGAGTTCAAATTCTCGAAAGATCTCACAGTATCTAAGGTACCTGAGTCTCCCCTACTCAGTATCAGGACTCCTTTACTGAGTTTACTTCAAGCTCAAGATTATCCACTGGCACCATGCCATGCACCTCCATTCTCCAATGAAGAGTTTGACAGTGAGCAGGAGGAGGTTGTCTCCCATTGTTCATTTCAGGCACCTTACAATGCCCATTACCAACTTGGGCCTGCACAGCTGTGCCATCCATCTGGCCCTCAACAACACTGGTACAGACAACCATGGTGCCAGCCACTGAGACCCTTCCCACCATCCCAGTGGCCCTATTAGGACCCATGGGAAGTGTATAGATATCATGCCTCCCAAACATCTAGCGTGGCCCACCATGATCCAATGAGGCGACTTCCTTCAGCCTCCACATCCAGAGCCCTCTGAGCCTCCTGACAAAGTGAGGGAGGAACAGGAGGCCAGCCTTGAGGAAGAAGTCATACCACAGACCAACATCTCATCTTCCTCACCAGATGAGGCAGTGATGCCCCCTCCACCATCTCTAGCATCCCTCCACACACTCAAAGACTCCAGGGCTACTCTTTGGTTGTTAGGTATCTATACACCTGGACAGAAGAGAGAATACAGTCCCTAGCCTTCACTTAAATCTCATACAGCATGCTACCCAACTCAGCGCTTTTATGAGCCATAAAGGAAAAAGTTCAGGTTCTCAAAGCGTAAACCAACAGGCCCACAGCTGCCTTTTTCCCAACCATCCACTTCAAAACACCAGTTTGGACGGATTGGTTGGGGCACCGACAGACCACTCCTTTGAACGCCATCTGACACTGGCCAACCTATCGCCTCCCTATGGATGCTGCTTTGCTCTGTTCCGCAGAAACTGAGAGTGGCTAATATCCAACAAATGGGTTCTAGAAATCATCTACAATGGGTATTCCATTCATTTACCTTCCGCCCCCAGTGGTCTCCTAGTTGGCATCCCATCCCCAGAAGACTCTAAAGATATATCTACATTGTGATAAAAGACCCACAGCACAGCCCCAGCTGCCCCAGCTCAGCTGACTCAGGCTCACGGGACTCAGGTTGTGAGGCTGTAAAATTGCAATGTAGATGTTTGGGCTCTGTGTAGACCCCAGGAGGGAGGTGGTTCTGAGAACCCAGACTCCAGCCCAAGCCAGAAGGTCTACACTTCTTTTTTCTAGCCCAACAGCCTGGGCTCAAGTCAGTTGACCCAGACTCTGAGACTTAGTGCTGTAAGTTTTTTATTGCACTGTAGACCTATGCTTACACTGTCTCACTTGGTCCTGACAGACACGGAAAAAAGTGGCAAGTGTCTGTAACTCCCTATAATTTCATACTCCCTATACAGGGCCACAACTAAAAAGTAGCAAATTTTATCTCAAAGAATACCATTCTCTTTTGTGATTCAGAAGGAATTTCTACCACTTCCCTTGGGAGACTATTCACCAAAGCAATAGATCTCCTTGATACTCAGTTTAACTATTCCGTTTCTTAATTTCATCCCATAAATATTACTTTTCCTGCACTGACTTCAATGCCCCAGTAAGGATTGAGTAAAAATAGAGTAAGGATTTCAGGATTTTTCTCATTTTGCATATTCTCTATAATAAAAAATATGCTTCTGTATTTCAAAGTCTTTGAAAGGGAGATTTAGGTTTTACATTACATTCACCAACTCCTGCTAAGCAGCATTTATCTGAAAATGTACCATTCAACTAAATATTAAAGACTGCACAATCTTTATTTTTATAATACATTTTCACCGTAGATTCATATTATATATATTTTTAAAATGCATGCTGTTGCATATGCAAAATTCATGTTCTTTTGGCATGCATAAATTCTTGAAATTACCATTTTTAATTATTTATATTTGTGCTGTCATATTAGTTGCACAAACAACTATTTAGATAAGTAAGAGGGCATTTGCAAATGAATTACATTGACTGCAATTGTAATTATGTATGCAAATAAATATTGCACACAAATACACAAATTTTGTCTGCCAAATTGTGTACACACAGAATTTTGGGTTTTTATAAAATCTGGCCCTTAATATATTACAGCTGAAATAGGAGATTTGTAATTTGTAGTGGTGGTAGCAGGCTAACAAGTATATTAGTAAAAACAACGAGAGTCCTGTAGCACTTTAAAGACTAACAAATTTAATTTCAGCAGGCATAAATATATTAGTCTTTCATTAAGACAGTACAGTGTGTTAAGAGTTCCACCTTCTATTATATTCATTGCAACTCTGAAAAGGACAAAGTAATAAAAATGAATCACCACAATAATTATGGTTGGTGCATTAGCTCTGTAAATTCATGTTAGAAGCGGTTTTGCTGAAAAACTCCTACAAGAAAGTTTCATAATGTACATTTTCTTTTTTTATGATCAGTACCAAAATATAGTTCTCTTACTGAAAAACATGTGTACAGACTTCTGATGGTGATGCTCAAGTATGGCTCATTCTTAGTGGGAAAATACATAATTTAGGTGTGTGCTGAATTCCGTAAATAGACACAGTGGAATTTGCAATATCCTATAATAGTATATTTCAAGATAGCTGTGGCAACTCTGTGAATTGGTCAGTGTGGCTGCTTTTATTTATCATTTATTTATAATAACAAAGATCTTATCTGAACACAGGCCAGAAAGTGTTAGTTCACATTAGAGATTGGGAAGGGGACACTGGAATGGGGGCACTCACTCGTTTGTATGGAATGGCAGATAAAGACAAACTTTATCACAACACTCCAAGGAAACTCTAACACTTAATTTGCCCACGCTGTCCCACATTTTTTCTTTCATTGATACGCTTGTCAAGATGATTCACCTGGTTGGTGTGAAGACCACATTGGCACTTCTGTCAGCTTGGCAGTTTCAGCTGACATAAACTTCCAAAGTCTGAATACAGAATCTAAGCTGAATCTCTTTTGGTAGGGAAATGTAGTTGCAAATATCACAGAAATAATCATTTGCATTTAATAGCAACTTCCATCCAAAAATCTCATTATATTTTACAAACATTGATTAATTAAGTCTGATTAATTAAGCTGTGACAGATATTGCAACCACATGCAGCACGGTTGAGTTTATGTATCACTGTGGGCCAGCAACTGTCTGCAACTCCAGGTGGGAGGGTTATCACAGCTCCGCCAGGAACCAAAAACAGGTGGGGGAGTGATTGTATCACTCCATAGGATGGTTTGCATATGCTGGTTCAAACTGAGTTTTCCAGAGACCATAAGACAAAGTATCAAGAATCAAAGCCTGCTGGAGAGCTAGTCTCTAGGCAACCTAACAAGTGCAGCTGGCCTGTAGTAGGCTGCTTGGTCGGCTATGCTGCCTGAATGGTTGGAGAAGTCAGCATACTGGCTCTTAAGCCCAGCAGCTGTAGCAGTTCAGTTGAGTGACTGCTGAAAGCATTTGCCCATAGCTGTGATATCTTCTACCTTGTTCCAGCCTTGCCTCACTCTGGGTAACCTGGTGTTGACCCTGGGCTCCGACTCCTAACTCAGGCTGTGGCGCTTGGCTCTGGCATCTGGCTCCAGTGGTGACCCGGTGCTCTGATTCCTGGTTACTGAATCTTCTTCTGACCATTAGACCTGATTCCTGCTCAGACCACTAGGCATGACTGCTCATGTCCCAGTCACATGGCAGAAAGAGCTTTTGCTATTAAAAAAAAAAAAGAAAAGGCTGAACTGACTCAGGGCCTCCTTTCTGATCAACAAACGGACAGGACCTTCTGCCAACGAGGAACTCAACCCTTGTGGAAGGGTTGGAAAGACTTTGGTTTACTAGGGCCCCTTAAGACTGATGAGTGATTCTTGGTATGTCTAGTCTGTGTTTACATTTATTTATTGTTTTTATTATGTTTTCTCTGTAATGCTTTTCCTATTAAAAATACATTTTCTGGCTTAGAAAGAGCTGTGTGGTAACTTGTAACAGCTAACAATACACTGATCATAGCCCTTGGAGGGGAAGCAACGCACAGGCGCTGTCTTTGGGCAGGCTGGCTTCCTGTGCATATCCCACTATAAGGCAGAGAGTTGTGAAGCCTTAAAACCCTCCTCTCAAAAGGCAAGGGGACAAAGTTTCATGCCCAGAGACAGGTGATGGCTAGAGACCTGACTGAGCACCCCTGGAGAGAACCACGGAAGGGGGGAGTACAGAGACAGTTACCCTGAAACTGACAATATGTACAGGATCATTTTGCATTTTAAGATGGAAGAATTGAGGTACAGAGATGTTAAACAACTTTCTCAAGGATATGAGAGAGCCAGGATTAGTACCCAGATCTATAAAACCATAAATAGTAAACAAAGAAAATTGTTGTTCTCCTTTTTTTTTCTTTTCTTCTTTTTTTTAACTGAATTAAATTCCCTAAGCAGCATTTTGTAAAGTGGAGGTGTAACTGATCAGTTGGGGGACTAAGACATGTTTCTCAGTGGTTCTCCAGAGATTCTACTTTTGTTCAAAAAAATTAAAATCCAGATTTTAAAAGGTATTGAGATGTCTACAGATACAAATAAGCACCCAGTGGGATTTTTCAGAAGTGCCTAGCTGCATTCATAGGCACCTAAATTCCTTTTAAAAATCTGTCTGTTTCTTGTTGCTGTGGAGAAAACTTGGAAAGTGTGATTCGAGTGTAAACAATGCAGTGATGTCTTCCTGAGGTTGCGGAGAGTCTGAAACAATAAATCTGAGTTGTATGCTGCCCCATTCATTTCAATGGGTACTGCAGATTCACAGGCTAAAGATGATACTTAAATGTCAACATTGTTAACTGTTTCACTGTTTACCAAAGTATGCACGAAAAGAGAGGAAGCATATTATGAAAATCTATGCAGCCTACTCTGAGTCACAGTTGTCACAACAGACCACTTATTTAGGTTAGGTTAGGTTTCATTTTCCTGAAGCGAGGCTGTTTTCATAAGTCTGGGAAATGCTGCTCTAAAGTTTATTATAGATGTCGGTGGTGTTTCATCTAAATTGTTTCATACAAATAAGCTGTTGAAAGTCCAAATAAAACCAACAATAAACTGTCGATTTAATGATGTACATATCTAAATTGTGCATTTTGTCCATTTATAGTCCTATACTTGTACATTAAATCCTACTTATACGTACAATATATTATCTTCGTCACTCCTCTAACATCATGACCTCCTGGCGTCTACCTATATCTCCCTGCCTTTCAGGCTATATTATTAGAGGTTCCATAGTACAAGGCCACTGAATCCTGAGCAGACCCCTTTTTCAAGGGTTATTATTTCATGGTGTTCACTGGTCTGTCCAGTGGTTCAATCTCTGCTTCATTTCACTCTGTTTTGCAGTGGACCCTTCACCACAGTTCAATGTACTGTTGTACTGGCTCCTGGAAGACACCTTCATCCTGTGCTTCATGTCCTAGAGCGGCACAAGCCTGGTGAAATTCCAGGCTTTGCATCTCGGAATCTGTCTTAACTCAGTCTCCTGGTTTTCCTCAGGACTACCCTATCCTTAGCTCAGTCAGACTTTCCTTCATGCTCAGAGGCTGATTCAGTCTCTCATGCAATCTCTGACATCATCCCACTACATTAGCATATCCTCCCTGTGTTGGCTAGTCAGTGCCCTCCAGAAACACTAGGCTATACCACCCTGAAGTGTGGAACTGCTTGTCTGTGCCATCCCTGATATTTCGCACCCTGCCTCTTGCCGCCTCCTCCTCCCAAAAAAAACTTTTGGAAAGGCTCTACAGGCCCATTCTCCCTTTGCTTGACTTCTAGAAAAGCTCTCGGACACTGATTTATCTTAACTAAATTAGTTAAGATTCTTTTTTAATTACATTCAAGAGCTCTGTGATGCTGGTGACTAATGGAAAGCACCAGCTTACTGATGCTGAATATGTATCCAGAAAGCACACACAATTTTTCAAGAGACTTTTTCAAATAGCACAGATGCATTTTTATTTCCATAACATTTATGCTTTATGATATGTTGCTGTCCTTCTGTTCTCTTTCTTTTTGCCTTTGGCTTTTTTCCTCTCTTATACAATGTGTATTTTCGCAAATGGGTCTAGAATAACATTTTGATTATGCTGACAAGAACAGCAACACCTCCGTAGATTGTCCTACAGCAAAGGCATGACAGAATAAATGATCACAAATAAATTCTCATTCCATGGTTTCTGTGTATGCAGTGCTTCACTTCCTCTCTCCACGGGGCAAATGATCTGGCAAACAACTTCCTCACATGTCAAAATCTGAAACAGATGCTAACATAACAGATGCAGTTGTTATCTTGCCTGCCAGAACATAGAAGTTGAACTCAGGTCCCAAGAGTACAGAAATTTCCCTGTGCAAGCCACCAAGGATTAAGAGACAGTGTGTTGTCTGTGCTTCATAATATACACTATAAAAGAGACTCCTATTGAGCCATTACATTGCACTTCATTATACATCTTCAAAGTGCTGTACAAAGAAGCCTGTGCTCTCTACTAATTCCTCAGAAGGATGAATACAATTTTTGAATTTGGACAGGATGGATTGCTTTGAAGTAATGACACTTAGTAGCTTGGTACCTTAGTTCCCCATCTGTAAGATGGGGGTAACAATACTAACTTTCCATCCCCTTCGTATTGTCTATTTAGACAGTAAGTTCTTTGGGTCAGAGACTGTCTTTTACTATATGTATGTACAGGCATAGCTCAATAGGACCTCAATTTCAGTTGTGGCTTTCAGGCATTGTCGTAAGACAAATTATAATAATAGTTAATAAGATGAATGCTGAAATTTACAGACAAGTCATATGGCTCTTTGTTGCATCCCATTCCCCTCTCTCCATTTATCCATTGTTTCATAGACTTAAGCTCTTTGGGGCAAAGGCAGGTCTTCCTACTCTATTTCAGTAGGATACATGCCTTTATGTCTTCTATGCATTCCTTTATATGTCTACAAAGTTTTGCGTCTTGGTGCTCATAGTATGATTGGTACTATATGTATTTTAAGTGTTGTACTGTTAAACACTACTTACTATATTGTAGCACTATATTGGTATATTATTTTTAAGCACTGACAAGTGTGTTTAGTGCTCTGCAACAGCCAAATGAAGACACAGTCTCCACCCAAGGGGTTAACAATCTAAAGGACAAAGATAGATCAAATAGCAGCATACTGAGACACAGCACAGAGAATGGATATAACATACAATAGGGTTTGGGGTTTTTTAAAAATTTGTAGGTGTTATGGAAAAAATGGATTTTCAAAAGGGATTTGAATGAAAAGAATTTTTCATATAAACTCTGTGTGTGTGTGTGTGTGTGTGTGTAATAAATAAATAACAATGAAAGTATACTAAATAGTGTAGTAACTGTTTGCCTTTTTATCATTTCCATCTTTACTGTTACAAAAATATGCGAATAATTATGCAGGAATGTTATTTAATCTCTTCTTTCTTTTTAAAATATATTTTTAAATCACTTGTCCAAATGTTAATGTTTAACATAAAATCTGTTATAGAATATCCCTCAATCTGCAGCATTTTGACTGTTTTAGTAACATGAGTTACACCACTCCCATGTTATCAACCTTAAATTAAATTGGTAATTTGGGCTCCATTCTGTTATCAGTTTTATGCCACTGTAACTCCACAGAGGAGTTACATGAGCGTAGGGCTGGTATAATGGATGGGAAGGCCAAGCCCTTTAAAATTAAAGTTTCAATAAAACAAGTGGAATAATAAATCTTAGTGCTCAAGGTCTCCCTGTTATAACTTCACAGAAGAATAGAAATGGAGAGCTGCACCAGACCTTGATTGATGTCACAGATCTTGGTGCTTGTGAATTTCTGATATTTCCATATTGATTACTAACACTGCTTTAGGCATCAGAGTTTATTAAACCACCCACTTCTTGGCTGTTATATTTCAGGTGGGATTCCATTTGTCTTGACTGGAGAGCTTTTTCAGCAATCTCAAAGGCCTGCCGCATTTATGATAGCTGGGACAGTCAACTGGCTCTCCAACTTCACAGTGGGACTTCTTTTCCCTTTCATTCAGGTACGTACCATGCACAATTAAATTATTAATTCAACTATCATACAGTTATCAGGTGGTTGTGAAACTTTCTTTGTTGTGAAGTAGAATGAAACCTGCACCTTCTTTTGATGCAGTTCAGTGTGCCAATTGTAAATGCCTGTTATCATGAAGCTCCACTTAAAGGAAAGTGGAGAGGAAAATATTATTACATTGTGAGCTTGTGAACAAAAGTTTATTTCTGATGGAGAAGGGTGGGGACTTACAGAAGGAGAGTTTTATTCCCCCAAAAGGTGAACGATAACCTTCAAATAAATGATGAACATGGGTGAATGGGGACTTCAGGCTTGATCCAATATCCATTAAAGTCAATACCAAGATTCCCATTGACTTCAGTCAATTAGGATTTGGGATAGAATCATAGAATGTAGGGCTCAAAGGGACTTTGATACTAAGTATATCTAGAAGACCATCTCTGACAGGTGTTTGTCTAACCTGTTCTTAAAAATCTCCAATGATGGGGATTCCACAACTTCCCTTGAAAACCTCGTCCAGAATTTAACTACCTTACAGTTAGAAAGCTTTTCCTAAAGTCTAAGCTAAATCTCTTTTGCTGCAGATTAAGCCCATTACTTCTTGTCCTACCTTCAGTGGACATGGAGAACAGTTGATCGCCATCCTCTTTATAATAGCCCTTAACATACTCGAAGATTGTTATAAGGTCCCCCTTCAGTCTTGTTTTCTCAATACTAAACATGCCCATGTGTTTAAACCTTTCTTCATAGGTCAAGTTTTCTAAACCTTTTATCATTTTTGGTGCTCTCCTCTGGACTCTCTCCAGTTTGTCTCCATCAGGCCTATAGTCCGCTTTGTCAGCCCTATACTTATTACAGTGCTATGAGTGTGTAGCAAGGTCTCCCCAAAGATGGCAAAGAACTCTGCTTTCTGTTTCCCCGTTTTGACACAGGCTGGTGGGCCAGTTCACTGAATTTTCCACCAACATCAATATTTCAGTCCCTATCCCCAGGCAAACATTTATTGTTCAAACACAGCTCAACGTCAGTCAAAATAGGTAAATCAGGTCCTGTTAGTCGGCCCCTCCCTTGCCTCAGAGGTCTTTTGCTGCTGCCTACACATCAGGTAACCCCACCCAGGCCTTTCATCTGGCCAGTGTGGCAAGCCCTCCTTACCAGGTTCTTTCCCAGATCCAGAATCTCCTGTAAAAGCATATCTTCTCCTTGTAAGCAATCGGCTTGTTGGCCTTTTATCTCACCACCTGAGATGCAGCTAGTTAGTTACAGGTGGGGACTAAACCCAGCTCCCGTAAGCAGAATTCACAATTACAATGACTCCATAATTTCCTGTTACCATTTTAATCATGCACGCACGCACACACACGCACACTGTTTTTGGGAAAAGAAATTAGAAGTTTCCAAAATCTAATCATTGTCTAGAGGATTGTTCTGGAAAGTCTGAGGCTAATTGGACAAGTCCTTTCTGGGTAATGAGTTTTGAATAAGCGGCGTGGTTTTTTTTTTTTTAATTTCTGAAAATTGCTTTTTTTTGGTCTACTTATAATTGGAAAAAATACTTGATGTAAAATGTGTATTGTTTCTGTTAGACATTTATTCTCAGTGAGAACTAGCACACAGGACAACGTTTACCAATGAGCACTGGTTGAATTTCTCTGCATGGTTTATAATTAATCTGAGAGATCTAGAAACTGTTATAGACTCCGACCTAGCTAATCTAATTTTGCATTTAAAAGGGTGGGTGGAGAGGAAGAAGGGTCTTTAGCCTTTTGATTACTAAAATCACTTTCAAAATGTAAACTGAATACAAAGATCCCAATCCTCTGAACCTTTTTTACTCCTTAGAGGTGAGTGAATAATTGATGCTTTTGGTTTGGTGACTGAACTGAAAAATCCTGCGTTTCTGCTAATCCTTCATCACAGGTCACATACTGAGTGTTGATTGTTTAAAAAGGCATTAAGTAGGTCTCAGCAGGCTAAAAAGTGATTGAAATTCTTTGTTTTCATTTATGTACTAACATATTTCTAGTGCCTTATGGAATTTGATGTTGTCTTGTGAAATATATCATTTAGCTTAATGAAAAATTCTACTTTTTAATGACAAAAATACATCTTTAGTTATACTGAAGGCAAAGTGTAATGCTGTTTTTGTGCCTGTCTTTGTTTGTTTTTTGCTTATAGAGCTTCCTTATCATTTGAAATCATATGTATATGCATGAAAACAGAATTAATCAGGCTTTAACTTTCTTCTGAGATTCTTCATAAAATTGAGACCAGTAATGCCTTTCTCATTAACAAAGCTAGAGCGAATAAGTCATACATTTAAGAATAGTCTTCCTTAACTTTCTCTTTGTCCAGCTCCTTCAGTCAACTTTGTTCTATGAATTATAACATCTAAGTCACATACTTCATTACAGAGAGGCAATAGCCATTTCCTGGTTAAGTCTGTTGTGATTTTGTTCTTATGGCATGACTTAAAAAAAAACCTTACCAATGCTTGAAACACCTTAACAAAATGAATAATCCCTTCAATCTGTTTAAGTTTTAGTATGATTGTTCCAGGCATTTTTTTCAGTAACTTGTTTTATTAAGCAACAAGAAGAGACAGTTATTTATACATATTTTATACTTTTTTCTAAATAGTTTTATGTTAATTTTTTTGGGGAAAAATGTGTAAAGTATTCATAGCTATTGAAAATTAACTGGCAGTCAATTCCCCAAAATGTCACCTAATAATTAGTTTGAATGTCAAAAATTTTCCCCATCAACTCTTGTAATTAAATTTAGTAACATAAAATAGCTACTTGCCTGACCCATGCACTAAAATTTAGGACTAAGATTCTAAAGCAAATATATAATTAAAATTGTTACATAGGTTTCCGTCCTCACCGTAGGATATTGAAATTAGAGTAATTTGTTTATATCGATTTCTTAAATTGATTTCGATGTGATTACTATTTTAAAAATTGAAAGTTAGAGGGAAAGTCAAAATTAAGCTTAAAAAGGAAATATATATGGAAATATGCAAGCATCTTGGCAGAGAGTTAGACTAGATGACCCTTGTGGTCCCTTCTAACCCTGAGATTCTAAAGCATATTTTGTTTTCCCATCTGTGTACTACATTATAATTATATCACTGCAGTGCAAAATAAGTGTAGCTCTGATGTTTTCAAAACATTTATTTGTCACTCCCTCTGTATTACACAAACATTGTGGATTAGCTACCCATTTCTAAATAACATTTTACAACTTTTTTTTCCCTGGCTGTATTTTGCCTACCATGAGAAACTGGAAAATGTTATGGTCTAATCAAGACTTTTTTATTCTCTTCTCTAGGAGTCTGCAACTTGAGGGTCTTTTAACATGTCTTTACTGTCCTTTTCAACTAACAGATGGAAAAAGTCTATGTTTATCTGCTCATATCTTTGTTTGTGGGACCAGCTGCTTAGACTGAGCTGTGAGGTTTAGGTATATACAGTATTTGCAACAAGAAAATTAAGTCACAAAGCCATAATATCTTTTAAATAACAGATGTCAAAAACATGCATTGTTCTGTGAATTAAATTTATTACATAAGCACATAAGAATAGCTATACGGGATCATACCAATGGTACATCTAGCCCAGTTTTCTGTCTTCTGACAGTGGCCAATGCCAGCAGGTGCTTGAGAGGGAATGAACAGAACAGGTAATCATCAAGTGATCCATGCCGTCGCCCATTCCCAGCTTCTGGCAAACAGCAATCCCTGCCTATCCTGGCTAATAGCCATTGATAAACCTATCCTCCATGAATTTATCTAGTTCTCTTTTGAACCCCGTTATAATCTGGGCCTTCACAACATCCTCCAGCAAGGAGTTCCACAGATTGACTGTGTGTTGTGTGAAGAAATACTTCCTTTTGTTAGTTTTAAACCTGCTGCCTATTAATTTCATTAGATGACACCTAGTTTTTGTGTTATGAGGAGTAAACAACACTTCCTTATTTACTTTCTCCACACCAATCATGATTTTATAGACCTCAATCATATCCCCCTATAGTCATCTCTTTTCCAAACTGAAAAGTCTGTTTTATTAATCTGTCCTCATATGGAAGCTTTTCCATACCCCTAATCATTTTGTTGTCCTTTTCTGTACCTTTTCCAATTCTAATATATCTTTTTTGAGATGGGATGACCAGATCTGCATGCACTATTCAAAATGTGGGCATACCATGAATTTATAAAGAGGCAATATGATATTTTCTGTCTTATTATCTATCCCTTTCCTAATGATTCCCAACATTGTTAGCTTTTTTGACGCCACTGCACATTCAGTGGATGTTTTCAGAAAACTTCCACAGTGAATCTAAGATCTCTTTCTTGAGTGGTAACAGCTAATATAGAGCCCATCATTTTATATGGATAGTTGGGATTATGTTTTCCAATGTGAATTACTTTGCATTTATCAACATCGAATTTTATCTGCAATTTTGTTGCATGGTCACCCAATTTTGTGAGATCCTCTTATAACTTTTACTAGTCAGCTTTGGACTTAAACATCTTGGGTAGTTTTGTATCATCTGTAAATTTTGCTACCTCACTATTTACCCCTTTTTCCAGATCATTTATGGATATGTTGAACAGCACTGATCCCAGGAAAGACCCCTGGGGGAAACCACTATTTACCTCTCTCCATTCTGAAAGCTGACCATTTATTCCTACACTTTGTTTCCTATCTTTTAACCAGATCCTGGAGAGGACCTTTCTTCTTATCCCATGACTGCTTACTTTGCTTAAGAGCCTTTTGTGAGGGACCTTGTCAAAGTCTTTCTGAAAATCTAAGTACATTATTTCCACTGGATCACCCTTGTCCACATGCTTGTTGATCCCCTCAAAGAATTTTAGTAGAGTGGTAAGGCATGATTTCCCTTTTCCAAAGCCATGTTGATTCTTCCCTAGCAAATCATGTTCATCTTTGTGTCTGATAATTCTCTTCTTTAGTATAGTTTCAACTAGTCTGCCTGGTACTGAAATTAAGTGTACCAGTCTATAATTGTCAGGATTGCCTCTGGAACCTTTAACAATCGCTGTCACATTAGTTATCCTCTAGTCATCTGGTACAGAAGCTGATATAAGTGATAGGTTACATACCACAGTTAGTAGTTCTTTAATTTCATATTTGAATTCCGTCAGAACTCTTGGATGAATACTATCTGGTCCTGATGACTTGTTACTGTTTAATTTATCAATTTGTTCCAGAACCTCTTCTGTTGACACCACAATCTGGGGGACTTCCTCAGGTGTTGATGGCATAACACATCGAAATAATCTCCCAGACCTATTTGTCAGAGTTGATGCTCTCCCAAATCTTGTAGAGAGTCAGGCGATTTCCAAAGGGACATGGAAGGTCCATAGATAACAGCTGCCATTGTTGCAAGGACTGGGTGTTCAGGGCCTCAACCAAAGCATCAAAACTGTGCTTGGAGGAATGGATGGGGATTGAGAGTTAGAAGATTGGCAGGCTGACAGCTTCTGCTTTTGCATCTTGGGTCTCTTATGTTGTGGCTCGTAATACTGCTGTGACAATGGGAATTGAGGTGCTCAGGCTCTGTGAGGTGGGTAAGAGTCGTATTTTCTCTTCTGTCCAACTGTGTAGATTCCCAGTGAGCATAGTGTGGCCCCGGAATCCTTTATTGGGTGGAGTGATGCATCAGTCTTATCGGCAAAGAGTTTGGGCCCTTTGAATGGGAGATCCTCAACTGTCGTTTGCACTTCCTTGGGCAACCACAAAAGGAGTAAAACAAGGTTACTTACCAGTAACTGTTGTTCTTCGAGATGTGTTGCTCATATCCATTCCAATTTAGGTGTGTGCGCGCCCCGTGCACAGATTCCCGGAACCTTTTTCCCTAGCAAGCCCTGCAGGGCCAGCTCAGGCACCCCCTGAAGTGCTGCGCTCATGTTGCGGTATAAAGGGCGCTGTGGGCCCCCAGTCCCTTCTTTCTGCCGACTCCGACAGCGGGGATGGGGGGTGGGTTTGGAATGAATATGAGCAACACATCTCGAAGAACAACAGTTACTTGTAAGTAACCTTCTTTTCTCTCTTCGAGTGATTGCTTATATGCATTCCAATTTAGGTGATTAAGTAGCCATACCCTTGGAGGCGGGTAGGAGTCACTGACGAGCGGCTCTACTCAGCACGGCCCTGCCAACCGCCGCGTCGTCTCTTGCCTGTTGAACAATGGCGTAGTGGGTGAAAGTGTGAACTGATGACCAGGTGGCTGCTCTGCAGATGTCCTGCTGTGGCACGTTCTCTAGGAAGGCCACCGATGAGGCCTGAGCTCTGGTCGAATGTGCCGTTACCGCTCCTGGTAATGGCACCATCGCTTGCTCGTAACACGCCTTAATACACGACGTGATCCAAAAAGAGATTCGCTGGGTGGAGATGGGAGAGCCCTTCATACGCTCTGCCACTGCTACGAATAGCTGTGTCGACTTTCGGAAGGGTCTGGTTCTTTCCACGTAGTGTGCCAGGGCCCTTCTGACATCCAGCGAATGCCATCTCCGTTCCTCATCCGAACCATGCAGTTTTGGGAAGAACACGGGGAGGAAAATATCTTGGTTACAGTGGAATTGGGACACTACCTTGGGCAGGAAGGCTGGGTGGGGTCTCATCCTGACCTTATCCTTGTAAAAAACCGTATAAGGGGGTTCCGAACTTAGCGCTCTTAACTCAGAGACCCTTCTGGCTGAAGTGATGGCCACCAGGAATGCTACCTTCCAAGAGAGGAAGAGCAGGGAGCATGTAGCCATAGGCTCAAATGGGGGTCCCGTTAACATGGTGAGTACCAGGTTTAAATCCCAGGGAGGGACAGGGTCTCGAACCTGTGGGAACACTCTCTCCACCCCTTTCATGAATCTAACCGACATGGGGTGGGAAAACAACGACCTCCCTTCCATCGGCTGGTGAAACGCCGATATAGCCGCCAGGTGTACCTTCAAGGAGGCCAAGGCCAGGCCTTGGAGTTTAAGATATAGAAGGTATTCTAGGATCACCTGTATGGGAGAGCAGTTAGGAGATATATCCCTGGTCTCCGCCCAACACATAAAGTGCCTCCACTTCGCCCGGTATGTAACCTGCGTGGAGGGTTTTCTGCAACCAAGCAGAATCTGTTGGACCTGTAAGGAGCAGGCCCTTTCATCCTCTGTTAGCCGGAGAGTCTCCAAGCTGTCAGATGGAGGGAGTTCAGGTCCGGGTGCAGCAGGCGCCCCTGGTCCTGGGAGAGCAAGTCGTACCGGTTGGGGAGTGTGAGCGGCGAGGCAATGGATAGGTCGAGCAGCGTACTGTACCAAAACTGCCTCGGCCACGCTGGGGCGATCAAGATGACCTCCGCCCTGTCCCTCTTGATCTTGAGGAGGACTTGAGGGAGGAGTGGGATGGGGGGAAAGGCACATCAGGGACCCCGACCATTCTATTAAGAATGCGTCGGATAGAGAGCTCGGCTTGCGACCTCTGAGTGAGCAGTATCTCGGGCACTTTGTGTTGCATGCGGACGCAAAGAGGTCCAGAAGGGGAGTGCCCCACACACGGAAGATTGAAGTCACTACCTCGTGGTGAAGGGACCACTCGTGTCGGGGAGAGAACGACCTGCTGAGGCGGGCTGCCTCGTCGTTCCTGATCCCCGGGAGGTGAGAGGCAAATAAATGAAAATCGTGTTTCACTGCAAAATCCCACAGACGCGTAGCCTCCTGGCACAAGGCCGTGGCGCGCGCGCTCCCCCCCTGCCTGTTCATGTAGAACATGGCTGCTGTATTGTCCGTAAGGACCCGAAGCCCCTTGCCCCTCAGGAATCTGAGGAAGGTCTTGCAGGCCAACCGGACTGCTCTGAGCTCTCGAACATTGATATGAAGAGCTCTCTCCTCCGGTGACCATAACCCTTGGATGCTCAGATCTCCGCTGATGTGGGCTCCCTATCCCACATCCGAGGCATCTGTGATAAGGGTCATGGACGGAGTCAGGTCTCTGAATGGAACTCCCTTGTGCACCTCTCCCGGATTCCTCCACCAATTGAGGGAGGACAGCACCTGTGGGGGAACCGTAACCACCTTAGTCAGTGAGTGTCTAGAGGGTGCATAGACTGAAGCTAGCCATACTTGTAAGGGCCTTAGCTGAAGGCGGGCCAGCCTTACCACATACGTGGAGGCTGCCATATGTCCCAACAGTTGCAGACAGCGTCTGGCTGTCGTCATCGGGGACGTCTGTAAGTCTGTGATAAGGGATCCCATTGCCTCAAACCGTGGGAGAGGTAGGAAGGCTCTGGCCTGTATGGCATCCAGGGTGGCCCCTATAAAGTCTATGCGTTGCACCGGGGCGAGTGTAGACTTCTGCTCATTAATGAGCAGCCCCAGTCTGGTGCATGTGGCGCAAACCAGTTCCAGGCTGTCCCGCACATGCTCCCGTGATCTACCTTTGATGAGCCAGTCATCGAAATAGGGAAAGATTTGTACCCCATTACGGCGCAAGTGGGCCGCCACTACCGCCATACACTTAGTGAAAACTCTCGGGGATGAGGACAGGCCAAATGGGAGTGCCGCAAATTGGTAGTGGCCTCCTTGTATCCTGAACCTCAAAAACCTCCTATGTCCGGGTAAAATGGAGATATGGAAATAGGCATCTTTTAGGTCGAGGGCAGCGTACCAGTCCCCTGGGTCTAGGGCAGGAATTATGGAAGCAAGGGAAACCATACGGAACGTAGTACGTCTGATATATTTGTTCAGACGACGGAGGTCCAAGATCGGTCTCAGTCCTCCCTTGGCCTTGGGGATCAGGAAGTATCTAAAATAAAACCCCTTTCCCCTTTCCACCTGCGGAACCTCCTCCACCGCTCCAAGCTCCAGGAGTGAATGGACCTCCTGTATCAGGAGCTGTTCGTGTGCGGGGTCCCCCATATAGGACGGGGTGGGGGGCGTCTCTGGAGGAGAAGTTGTAAGCTGTAGGGCGTAGCCCTTGAGGACAACTCCGAGGGCCCAAAGATCCATAGTGATTGCTTCCCAAGCATGATAGAATGGCCGAAGCCTATTCGCAAAAGGTTGGTTAGGGCCCAGGGGGAAGAAAAAGCGCCACCCTCATAATCGCTGTCAAAAGCGTTTATTACCAGTCGCTCCACCGGTTTTTCCACCCTGCTGCACCCGCGCTGAGGAGCCCTGCCGGTCCCGGTGGTTAGGCCCTCGAAAGCGGTCCCGCCCCCTTCTTTGCTGAGCGGGTCTAGGGGCTGGTCTGGGTGGGGGAGGTGGCTGCCGCTGAGGCTGTGGGCGAGACTGGCGTCTTGCTGCCTGAGGGGTATACAGCCCTAAGGACCTCAGGGTGGACCTCGAGTCCTTAAGGGCATGCAGCTTCTCATCCGTCCTCTCCAAAAAGAGGGCGGAGCCTTCAAAGGGGAGGTCCTGGATGGCTTGCTGTACCTCCACTGATAGCCCCGACGCCTATAGCCAAGAACAGCGGCGCATGATGATGGCCGAAGCCATCGCACTGCTGGAGGTTTCGGCTGCATCGCTGGCCGCCTGTAACACTGCCTGAGCCACGGCCTCTCCCTCCTGTGCCACCGTGGCCAGGTCTGCTGCCTTGTCAGGGGGAAGGGCGGCAATCAACCACTGTAGCGAGGCCCATAAATTTTGGTTATATTTGCCCAAGAGGGCCTGGTGGTTAGTTACCCTCAATTGTAATGCCGCAGTATAATAAACCTTGCGGCCAAACAAATCTAACTTCCTTCCCTCCTTATCTTTAGGGGTACTCCCCTGGCCACCCTGGCGATCCCTCTGATTCGCCGCATCGACCACCAGAGTTCCTGGGGCCGGATGGCTATAGAGGAATTCGAAGTTTTCCTTGGGCACATAATATTTCCTCTCCGTTCCCTTGGATGTAGCGGGAACGGAGGAAGGGGTTTGCCATAGGGCCTTGGCAATACTCATGACTCTGTCATGGACCAGGAGGGCCACCCGTGAAGGGCCTGAGGACCCCGAAGGGCCAAACAATGGATCGTCCTCCTCGGACATCCCCTTAAGTGGTAGCCCTAAATTATTAGCCACTCGCTTAAGGAGTTCTTGATGCGCCCTAAAATCAAAAAGGGGCATCTTATGATCCCTGGAAGTCCCTTCATCAGGGGATGAAGAGGAGGACAGTGGGAGGGGCCCTGTGGAGGGACCTTCCTCCGGGTCTGATTCCCCCTCAGAGGGAATGTGTGGTGGCAACTGTGAAGGGAGGGGTGGAGACTGCAGCACACCAGAGTGGAGCGAATCAGCCCCCTGACCCGGCTGAGCTGCCCATGGACCCCAGTACGGCCAGTGCCATGGTCCTTGTTGCCACCCTGGCACAGGCAACTGCAGTGCGTCCCCCTGGCGACCTCGGCGCCCCGAGTCCCAAGACCGTCTCTTACGACACCTTTGCGGGGAGCGGCTCCGAGACGAGGAGGAAGAGTGGCGTCGATGCCTACGACGCCTCCTGGAGGAAGACCGGCTAGACGAGCTAGTGGACCTCCTTCGTCTGCGGCCTGACCTCTTGTGACTGCGTTTCCCGCCCCGAGAGCGGGAACGATGGCTTCTGCGGCTACGCGTCGATAAAACGGATCGTGGACGGTGCGCTGGTCCCAGCGCAGAGCTCGGTGCCGAAGCCGTCAGGGCGAGCGGTGCGTGCCTGGGTGCCGGTAGGCTCGGTGCCACATACAACGGTGCCGACAAGGTCTGTACCGGTGGTGCCATCGGTGCCGGTGTCAGTAGAGTCGGTGCCTGAAGTCCAGGAGTCGACATCTGGGTCAAGAGCGGTCGGGACACCAGAGGAGCCAGAGGCATGGACGGCGTCGACCACGTCAGGGAAGCCTGCTGCCCTGTTGGGTCTGGCAGCGTTGACAACCCCAGTGCCAGCGCCTCTGCTGTAGCCACAACGGACGGTGCGGATGTAGTTCAGTGGCTTCACTAACTGTCCTTGTCTTGAATAACAATAGCTTGTACTTAACTGATCTGTGGTAACTCTAGAAGATTGAAAAGGCTAGGGACTGCTGCTTGCAACAGCAAGTGGCAGAAGTTCCAGCAACCGTCAGAGGCGGAAAGAAGGAACTGGGGGCCCACGGGGCCAGCAGCGCCCTTTATACCGCGACATGAGCACGGCACTCCAGGGGGCGCCTGAGCTGGCCCTGCGGGGCTTGCTAGGGAAAAAGGTTCCGGGAATCTGTGCACGGGGCGCGCACACACCTAAATTGGAATGCATATGAGCAATCACTTGAAGAGAGAACCAGGATGCCCATCTCATTACCACTGCAACTGAGATTCAGCGGACTGCTATGTCTGTGACATCCAGTGCAGTCTGCAGCATTGCTTTGACTTCTAACTGGCCCTCTTTGAGAATGGTCTGAAATTGTTCCTTTTGTGCCTCTGGCAAGTGGTCAATAAATGCATTGTTTCTCATAATTTATGTAGTTATACTTAGCTATTACGGCTTTCTAGTTCGTGATCCTGAATTGTAACGTTACTGACGAGTATGCCTTCCTCCCCAAAAGGTCTAGTCTCTTCTGATCTCTATCATATGCAGTTGACTTGGCATGATGTTGCTTTCCCTGTGCGTTAACCATATCTGCTACAATAGAGTTAGGTGGAGGGTGCATAAAAAGGAAATCTGCTTCATTAGGGGGGACGTAATACTTCTTGTTGGTTCTGTTGCACATTGGTGCAGTGGAGGCTGGTGTCTGCCAGATGACTTTGGCAGGGTCTAGAAGTACCTCATTAATTGGGAGGGCACTTCTGGAGGAGGAGGAAGTGTGGAGGATATCCACCAGCTTGTGGTGTGAGTCCTTTAGGGGGATTTGAAGCTCATTTGCCACCCTCTTAGTAAGGTCCTGAAAGAACCTAAAGTCATCAGCTAGTGATGGAGGAGGGGATATTACAGACTTATCTGATGAGGACGAGGAGATGTTTGCTGGGGGCCACTTCGAGCCTGGCTTCCTGCCCCCCTAAGGCTTCTCTTTCAGGTTCGAGGACTCTGGATACTAAAGCTGTAGGGAATGTCTGATGGACTTTGTATGAAACACACTTCATGCTCGTGAAGTGTAGGCTTTCTACATTGCCAGTGGATTCCTATGTGGCCACTGGGGGGTCAGGGAATGGGTGTTGGTGCCCTTGGATGATTGTAGCAAACTTGAGGGTTGGAGAAAGGATGTGGTGAAGAATTTCCTCATTGTTGTAATGATGGGTCACGGTGTGAAGCCAGGGAAAGACTGTCGTCCTGGTCACTATCCAACTCCTCGCTGGAGAAGGGTGGTGCCAACCGAGGTGCTGGTGGTAAATAGCCTAGTGCTGGTGGTGATTCTAGGGACATAGATGTACTTGATACTGGGGCCCCAGTACTGAGTAGTGCAGATTCTGTCTTTTCCGCAATTGCAAGATCCCTCGGGAAATGGTACTCCTGCGGTACCTTTGATACACTTTGCACAATAAAGTAGTGCTGGTGTCATGTCAGTACCAATAGTTGTTTATGGGACAAATGTTCTGATGAGGGTTGCTTTGACACATTCAGTGAAAAGGATGGCTTTGTCCATGCTGATCTCTTTGAGGCGGTATGGTCTCTCTTTTTATCTCTCGAAGGTGATGCCGTTGCTTCCAAGCTTGTGCCCATTGGATCCCTAAGTGCTACAGCAGAACTCTACTGGAGGGTCCCTGATGTTTCTGGGTACTGTACTTTGGAGCTGTCGGTGATGTTGGTATCCATGTGGCCAAGCATGTCGGGGATACCCTCTGATTGGCCAAGGACTCAGTTGGAGGCTTGGAGCCCTTTTTCTAGCGACTTTACGGGGGGAATCAGCTGACTTTTTTTTTTTTCATGATTCCACCGCTCCATTGGCTCCAGGGACAATCTCCATCTTGGAGAAGTTTCAGGACTGGGGTCAGACGGTGGTTGGAGTGCACCCTCTATGAGGAGAAGCTTTAACTTGAGCCTGGAATTAATACACGATCTCACCTTTAGCTGCTGACAGAAGGTGCACTTCCGTTGTATATGTGCCTCTCCAAAACACTGGACACAACGAGAGTGCCTATCCGTTACTGGAATTGCCTCCTTGTAGGAGAGGCACCTCTTGAAGCGGGGTGAACTGGGCATGCCCCTGAGGGGTGGTCCTCCCCCCAAAAAAGAGGTGGAAAAACATGAAAAAGTTTTTTTTTTAAGAACCGAAAGAATAACGGAAACTCTAAATTCCGTATGGGGTGATCTTCTTCCCCACAAAAAAGGGGGGGAAATTTTGTTTGGGTTTTTTTTTTGTTTGTTTGTTTTTTTTTTAAACAGAAAAACTCTAATTACTAAAAGGAAACAAAATACTCCAGGAATCACTATTACTTATACTAAAAACTATCAAAGAAAGAAAAGACTACTGTTCACACCAGTCGACACCAGAAGCGGTTGAGATTTGGGGTTCACTTATGCAGCGCTACATAGTCTTGAGGCAGACCATGAGGGAAGGAGGGCCAAATGGACACTGCTACCTAAAATTTCCAATTAGAGGTGCAGAGGCTGTAGTACACCCACAGTGGCGTGCCCATAGGGAGACTACTCAAAGAAGAACTATTAAATGTGATCAGTTTTAGTAGTGAGTAACTATTGAGAAATTAGGAAAAAACTGATAGAATCATTTGGGTTCAGAGGGATACCTACTCCCTCCCATTGCATTTTGACAGGATTGATATATTAATAGTCCTTAGGCCTTTCCCTATAGAAGAGTGACTAGTTTAACTCTGAATACCGTCAGTGATGGAAATTTCCCAGGTTCCTTGGCAGCTTATTTCATTCCCAAACTGTTCTTAAAATGGCAAAGTTTTATCTGGCATGTAACCTAAACTTCCCCTGCTGCATCCTAAACCCATCACTTCCTAATTGATCAATGAGAATAATTCATCTGTCTTCTCCCTAATGGCCATTTATTATTTATATGTAGTAGTCTTCTGTCTCCCAAGTCTTTTCTCTGGACTGAATATGATCACTTTCCAGATCTTGCCCTTTTCTCCAAACTATCATTTTTGTTGCTTTCCTCTGTACAATTTGTGCTTTTCAAAGATTATTTTACCCAAAAGCCCATGCACTGTTCCAACTTTGGCCTCCCCAGTGCCAAAACAGAGTAGAACAATTACTGAGTTTCACTTCTTTAGCATCTGGATACTCTTGTTATCACAACGTGGTGTAGCATTTGCCTTTCTTGTGACGACAGCACAGTTACTATTTATGAATTGTATTACAGTAACACAAAGGCTGCAACTGAGACCTAGGCCCAATGGGGCTGTACATACACATAGCAAGGCACTGTTCCTGTTCTGAAGAGCTTACAATCTAAATAGACAAGACAAACAAAGGATGGAGGACAGAAAGCATTAAGGCTTTTTTTTTTTTTTTTTAAAGGGGGACAGCAAAGAGCATAAATGACTCACCCAAGAAGCCTGTGAGAAAGCCAGGAAATGAACTCAGAACTCCTGAATCCTAATCTAGAGCCTTAACCTTTCCTATCTCTAATCGCTTCCTCTCTGTATTTTCATGTCTTAATCAAAAGTAATTTTGATCTTATGACGGCACGTTGGCATTTCAACCCATTACCACCATCATACATGGGAGATGTGGGAAAAGAACAATAAGCTCTCAAGGTGAAATCCACTTTACCAACACACGGTCAGAGCTATGTAGGTAGATTGCATTTGGGGATGGGGCAGGGAGGAGGCAAGGTGGATGGTGAAATCTATCTTCCTCTTCTCCCCTGCAGTTGCTATTGCAGCCTATGGGCCAGTTGTGCTGGGTATTGAGATGACTGGAGCTGCATAACCATAGATTTTGAGGTACTTCAGTTTGCATAAACCCATCACAGGCTTCTGGTTCCAGCCTATAGGGGTTCTGGTGCAGAGACGCTTTGTGCAGTATATGGGGGAGGGTGATGGCACTGCTGTGGGACAGCTCTGGCAGGGCTTGTATATCCCCTAGGCATGGCTCAAATGATGTAGAGGATCTTGTGTTGGACTTTGTTCTATGGGTGAATTTTACCCTTATTGTAGCTACCAATAAGTGACTCGATTCATTTCAAAGAGATTTCATTTGCATGACAAGCTATCTAAGTGTTGTCAAAGTGCAAGGAAAAAAATAAGATCCTCTGCTATCATCCAGAAGCAAGTACAATCCACCCAGGATGGGACCACACAGTTTCTGAGGTTTGATCTCTTCTGCCCTTTTGTCGTTAGTGTCCAGTCTTGATCTGAGAGCAGGTTATGTAGCATGATGCCATCTTTGCCATTTTTATATAGTAAGTGAAACTATTACCTGTTAAAAATACATACTATACACCACCACTGCCCATCGTAAATACACACTTACTTAAGATTCCATTAGAGGTGACATTTTTTTGAAGACTGGCATTATCCACCATTACAATTTAGGAGGTAGAGGTAAAGTTAAATAAATCCTGAGCACCGCTAACTGAAACACTCAGACTGTTCCATTCCATGACACCAACATTTCCAAGTTGGTCAATTTATGCTGAGTAATAGAAATCTGAAATTTATGTAATTGTTCAGCTCAATAATAATATTTAAAAAAAAAAAAATACCCCAGATGCAGAGCCAGGAAAGGATGATTTTCAAGTTTTTGAAAACCTCTCTTGCAATCTTGTGAAAGCTGAAGAAAGTGTTGTTTCTGGCCCCATGGTTATGCTATTCTGTGCCATAGGCTAGGTGCTGCTGAGCAAGCATTCAGTGCAACTAGCCAAGCACGGAGTTTAAACATTTTTTTTCTCGCATTCTGGACTATATTATTGTTTTGAATAATGAAGATGAATGAAAAACTGGAGGAGTTAATAATCTGTCATTAATTTTGTTTGTACATCAGTGAAACTGCATTATCACTAAAAAGCCCGCACACATCTCTCTTCTATTTATTTTATATTCAGTTTATGAACAACTGCAATGACCTTCACACAGAGCACTCCCCAGGGATTGATAACTGTGTGGGGTTAATGGCTCTGTGCTGTATCTGAGGACACCATCTTTTTTGAGCCAGTCATTAAACCTCAGAAAATCTCTGGCAATTCAATAACCAGCATTAGGGCCTGATCCCAATATTGAACTCCTTCTTTGGGAAATAGGGCCCAACAGCCCTGACCCTGCATTCTGACTCACAGGGTAGGTTCATGGATGTATGCAAAGCTCCACTGACTTCACTGAAACTGAAAGGATGAAAAGGAAAGGGGGCTCCCTGGGGACACAGAGGTCTGACTGTGCATCAGATTGAGGGATCAGAGCTTAATCCTACACCTCTATGTCAAATTCTAAAATGCTCATGGGAACACAAATAAGGTATAAGACTAAAATTAGGCATTTTAATAGCTGCCACTAATACTTAACAGTGCTTATCAAGCAAACAAACATAATCATCTTCACAGGGACATTTTGGTCCATAATACATAATCGTATTTAAAGGTGACTTTCAGATATGTGATAAACATTCCAACCTTTACCAGCACAACTTCAGTTTCTAGTTAATGTACCTCACACATCATCCCCACACGCAGCAGAGTCTAGACTGAACTTCTCATTTGCTAACTGAGGGCCAAATTCTGCTTCTCTTACTCATATGGATTAGTATCTTATTCCACCAACAATTCCATTGCTATCAATGGAGCTACTCGCTAAATAAAGTGCTACTCCGGATGAGTAAGGATGGCAGAACTGTCCCTTTATCTCTAGAGCATTAATTACTAAAATAATTATTTATTTGCCCACTGCTTGAGACTGACACGTAAATTTTTAGCGAAGTGTCAAGACAGCTTGACCCATCCTTCTGATGCTCTAATAAGCACTGCAATATTATAACCTGATTAAGATTTACTAAGATGAAGGTTAATTTTCAGATGTGTAGTAGGAATTGTAGTTGGAAATTGAATTTTAAGAAGATACTGATGTCTACTAATAAAACAACATTGTTACAAAATACTGACAAGTAGGACAATTTTTCCTTTAAACATTAATCTATATTTGATGTCTTAATACATTTTCTGCCTCAAATAAGGGTGGGATATTTCCTCAACAGGTGGGCAAATTTCCATTGCCTTTTGAGAGCCAGGAGATATGCCTAACTCTGTAGGTTGCATAAATGCTCATCTGCAAGATCTCATTAAATGAATTTTTCAAAGACGAATCAATTTTATAGACTTCAAAGTCTTTGAGGCTTAATGCCACTTCCACTTTCAGGCATTAAATAGAATAGCCGAAGGGAGCATTTTAAATTCCACAGTTTTATAAGGGCCCTTGAAGATAATAGTTACAAAGTATGAGCCTGATTCTGTAGTTCTCAGAGTAATTGTTGCAAAACATTAACAGTGGCAGCAGCAGATAAATTTTAAGAGATTTTGACTTTCCTGGAATGCATTCTAATAGGAGTGTGAAGGATTTCATGCTCTGTTTGAATTTTTTCAGTTGCAAAAGGTTTCGCTGGGAATAAATTTTCTATCTTCTCTTTATGCTCATTTATAAAACTTTCATTTCTATGCTTAGGTCGTTCAGAGCCACATTTTATTCAAGAGCACCACGTATTTGTACAAATTAGACAAACTTCTGGGAGCACCATAAATCAACATTGTTCATTTTATACTGTACCAATGCTTTAATAAACAGCAATGTAAAGTTAAGCATTATTAAAATATTTCTCTTTTGAGGAGTATAATTTTCCCATCCCATGAGAATTTGAGATTTAAAAAAAAAACCTCCCATCTTGAACTGGGACAAAATGTTGAAATTTTCAAAATATTTGTTCAGATTTTAGCTTTGTGAAAATTTTTGATTGGGTCAATTGAAACATTTTGGTTTGATAATTTCAAAATGTTTCATTTCAATTTTGACCTTTTTTTAAAACTATAAATTTATTTTAAAATAAAAAATTATTTTGACCCAAAACCTAGAGTTTTTGTTTAGAAAATGTTGAAATGGGATGTTTTAACAATTTTGAAAGTTTTTTTTCCAAAAAATTTCAAAACAGGAAATTAATAAAAACCAGCCCCTTCTCACAAACAGTTTTGATTTGGATGAATCAGTATTTTCTAATGAAAAACATTTTGTTGAAAATTTCCCAACCAGTTCTAGTTTTTAACTTAACCAGCAGCATCTGTAGAAGTCAGCAGCGGTAAGCTTAGCACTTCTGAAAATAAGACTATATAGTTAGTTACTTTGGATGTGATCCTGTTCCGCTGAAGTCAATGGAACTTTGATGTTGATTTTGATAGGTGCATGATTAGACCTACAGTCTTTAAATATGTATTTAGAAGCCTAACTTTAGGTAAACAGCACAGGTTTAAAAGTTTTGGCCTAAAGCATTTTGCACATTAAATTCAAAACTAATATTTAGTTGAATTTTTAAGAACGAATAAAGGAAAAAATAATTATGAAAAATAGAGGTTTATTTTTGCTGCTTTTACTTCACTGAGTACAAATTAATTTTAAGACATAGCATAAGCTGAAATGTGATTATTATTTTATTAGCCATTGTAAAACTGAAAAATTGCAAGCAGCTATTCTTAAATCACTAGGATTCTGTTTTATCACAGCTAAATTGTCCTGTATCTTGAACAACTTCTGCAGTTCTAGTTTTTCTTGTTGTGTTATGGCTTAAAGTTAAGTCACTATGTTTATATTTGTACTACTTTTTCCTGTTGTTACAGGCCATTTCTTGTTTGCTTTATTACTTATGCTTTCGTCCTCTCTAATTTTTCTTTCTGGTAGTAGTAGTTAGAGCTACATTCTAGAGTTCTTCTAAAATAGAAGATTTGCTAGTGTTTCTGAAGTAAGCCCTTTTTTCATAAATGCTTCTACACTGAAGCTTGACATAGAAAAGGGGCCGTGTGAAAACCCTTCACACAGGTTAATATACACCCGATTGATGTCTGTGCACCATTCTATTATGTATAAGCAACAAGAAACTGAAAGGGGCAGTTTTCACTCTAACCATATTTAAAGGATTGAACAGCTTAGGTCAGCCCAGACTTGGGGGTTGTGACCCCCGGGTACTGTGGGGTAGGATTGTGTATCTAAATGGGAAGAGAGTTCTAGCTAGATAACCGTGGGAGTTCTTGTATGGAAAAATTGAGAATTACTAGGTTATGTGAACTTGGTACACAACCTTCAATTTCTATGTTTCTAAGAGTCTGAATACAGCCCATGGTGATAGAGACTGAAAGTTGTTAATGGCTCTTTAGTCCCTTGTGATAGATAATTTGGAGATCTCTGTCTGGATCTTAGCAGACTGCTATCTATATCACATGAGTAATCCTTGTCAACAACTTTGGAAGAGAAACCAAAGTGTTGGCTGAACACAGTAGCTAAATGACCCTCAGACTGCTAGAAGTACTTTGGTGGGCTTTGATTTATGCCTTTATTATAGTGTTTATTCTTATACCAGCTATACACAGAAAAAGTTGCATTTTTGCAGCTTCCAAAGAGTGAAAGATAAGGCTTCCTATCTGATGGGCTCTAAGCATTAGAACATCAGTCAGCATGCTGAAGTCACATAAGCTATCATTTTACCACTACGTTCAATTAGCCTAATTTTGAAAAGCTTGCAGGACAGTCTAGATCAAAAAGTACACTGCTAGGAAGAAAGTATTCATAACACAATGAATGGGCTCAATTTTCAATTTTGCTTTATAAATGTACTTTTTTTGCTCCCAATGTAAATGGCTTACTTTTAATATTTAAAGTGATTGGTGATTTTAGTCAGACTAATTCATATCAAGAATTAAGTTTTCAAGTAACCTGAAAGGGCTCATATTATATCTACAGTCTAATGACTAAAAAGCAAGCTTGTGCCAAGTAACAAATGTGGTGTTCTAATTCCAGGCCAAGCAGCATGAAATGAAATTTAACCTCATAGAGTCAGGATATTCAAATACTGTAGAACAAGATCTCTCACTAAGATTTAGATACATGCAAAAATAGGGTTCATTCCACCTTCTCTTGTCTTCTGCATATTTCATTGGCTAAAACAATGTGGGGCCAATTGCTCTGTCAGTGTAATTCCATTGAAGTCAAGGCAATTGCATCAATAGAGAATGTGACTCTGGACTTGAACTAGACTAGCTTGTGCTGTGATCCCATTAGATATCACAAGCTCAGCAAGTGAGTGTGGATTTGTACTTGAATAGGACACTGCTAGTGAAGATCCAGCTCAATTTATAAAGTGCCTACTATTAAAGGAGCTAGACACTGTTCACACAAATATTAAAAAGAGACTGTGGGATTTCCAAAGTGCTTATTATTGTCATAATTCTGCTCCACGTGAAAATGATACTAACTCCATGAACAATGGTAAGTGAACCATTATTACTGGCACCCTCAAAATGATATTGGCAGTCAGAAGAAGGGAAACAAATTAATACACTTAGCATCCTGCCTTAAGAGTCACCAAACACAGACCCCCTAGCAGATTTCCAAAGAGAGAGTGTTCTAAAGGAAAGTCTTCCCACTAGGTCAGGGATTGTAATGCCAAAAAATGACAGCAAGATCCTCATCCAAGCTGATCTTTGCAAATGTAATAATAAGAGGTATTCTCTCAGCTAACGACTGTGGAACTATGCAATGCTAAAAAACACTGATCATCTTCCATAATGTTCCTTTTATCCTGAAACATTAAAACAGCTTGAGCCTTGAGAAGCTAATCATCCAGGTAAGGGTAAATCATGATGCCTGGAAAATGTAGGTGGACTGTCACCATCAAAAAGACCTTGGAGAATACTCTGGGGGGCAATGAGAGGCCAAATGGGAGTACTCTATATTGATAATGGTTCTGTCCTAGCATAAATTTGAGGTAACGCTTGTGATTTAGTATAATTGAGATTTGGAAATATGCATCTTGAAGGTTGAGGGCTGAGAACCAATC
Organism: Emydura macquarii macquarii; assembly: GCF_026122565.2. NCBI lineage: Eukaryota > Metazoa > Chordata > Testudines > Chelidae > Emydura > Emydura macquarii. The sequence goes on from NW_027133199.1 coordinate 6,609,591, forward strand.
CCCTTTTCTAACATTGGAATGATGGTAAATAATGTGACGATCTTGAACTTTTGAGCTTTGATGAATTTGTTGAGCACTCTGAGGGTCCAGTACAGGTCTCCAACCCCCTTTTTTATTCAGTATCAGGAACTGGCTCTATTGCTCCTACCCTGACGAGGTGATCTACCTCCTGACATAGCAAGCTGTCATGAGAAGGTCCCTGAAGAGGGAGAGAGGAGAAATGGATGGAGTATCCCATTTGGTCAATCTCCAATACCCTCTTGTCAGAGATTATCCATTCCCAGGTGCTGCAGGACTGAATAAAATGGTCCCCAAAGGAATGGAGGGGTTATTCCAGTATGGAATGGCAGCAAGGAGAATGTTCTATAGGAACCTCAACCAACCCGTCAAAATTGTCTTTTTGATGTAGAGGGTTGAAAACCTTGGCTTGTTGGGATCCCAATGTCTTGCATCTGAGGAAGCTAGGTTTCTTTCTCTGAGGCTCATATGACCTCTGTGTGTATTGGGATGGGTACTGAGATGAATATAAGTATGAATATTGTGACCACAGCTTAAATGATGGCTGAGGATTGTATTTCCTTTAGTATCCAGGTGTGTATATATACCCAAGAATCTGAGAGTAGCCCTTGAATCCTCTAATGTATGGAGAGAGGTGCCGGTCTTTCCAGCAAACAGTGTCACTCCTTCAAATGGAAGGTTTTCCACCGTTGCTTGCACCTCCTTGGAGAGGTGAAGCCATGAGGCCTATCTCTTTACTATTGCAGTCAATATGGAATGAGCTGCCATGTCAGCTGTATTATGGGCCGATGGAAGGGACGTCTGTTCAATAAAGGTATTTAATTTTACATAATTCTGATAGTGATATTTTGCACATAGGGCTTGATAGTTTGCCACTCTGAACTGGAGAGTGGATGACGAATAAGCTTTCCTGCTGAATAAATCCACGCACCTGCAGTCTTGGACCTAAGGGGTGGGACTTGAAGTGGTGTTGGCATCCCCTGGAATTTACTACATCCACAATGATCAAATTGGGGGATGGATGTGAAAAAAGGAATTTATGCCCTTTGCTGGGACATAATATTTCTTGTCTGCCCTCTTGGAGGTTGGAGTGACAGATGCAGGGGTCTTCCATATTATTTTGGCAGGGTCCAGTAAGGCCTCATTAATTGGGAGGGTGACTTTTGAAGCTGTGGAAGAGTGTAAAATAATCCATTAATTTATGGTGTGACTTGTTCACTTCTTGGAAAGTCATTTGCAGCGCCTCAGCCACCATCTGTGCCAAGTCCTGAAAAGTTTTGAAGTCATCTGCCATAAATGGCGGAGGGGGCATGACTGTCTCGTCTGACGATGATGACAACAATTGAGTCTAAGGAGTGACTTCTTTCCCCTCCTCTAGCTCGCCCATTGTTTCCTCCCTTGTTCATTCGGGGGGTTCAGAGGCCCTTGAGGAGGCTACTGAAGGAGGAGTTTTCTACAGTCATTCTGCATCTGCTCAGCCTATTGTTGAATCGCTCCTTGGTGCTTTCTTGGTTTTCCATATAAGGTTTCATGAGCCCTGGGAGTAAGGGGTACGCTGGGCCTCCCAGGATCACTACAGGCATTTCAGCATCCCCCATTGGAATCTACTGGTCTGGAAAGAAAGTCCCTGCTTGCAGCTTTCTATACAGGCCAGTGTTCCAGAAGATGTGTGCCTCATGCACCTTCCCTGACCATCTTGAAATCAGGAAAGCCTTGATGCACCATCTTGAGAATGAGCTCCAGTAGTGTGTCTTTCTATACAGCACTCTGCCATGCTTTAACTTGCCACCTTGCATGAAAATTTTGATGATTCCTGACCATGATTTGTAGTCAGCAAATGACCCTGTTGCCACCATGTATTAATTGCAGCAGCAACCACTGTGTGTAGGAGACAAAGATTGATTATCTTTCAGAGAGTATGTTTTTATTAAATACCAATTTACAACACACACAATACGTTTGTTGAGAAGAGAGAGAACTGTGAAGGCCACATCTGCAGAAGCACAAGAAACAATAAACAGAGGCATGGTTGTTAGTGCACTCACAGCATTGAATCATATAGTGAAATACACCTCTTTTTAAAAGCAAATGTTTCTCACTCTCCTCAAATGAAATTAATAGGCAGCAGGTTTAAAACAAACAAAAGGAAGTATTTTTTCACACAATGCACAGTAAACCTGTGGAACTCCTTGCCAGAGGATGTTGTGAAGACCAAAACTATAACAGGGTTCAAAAAAGAACTAGGAAAGTTCATGGAGGATAGGTCCATCAATGGCTATTAGCCAAGTTAGGCAGGGATTTCTGTTTGCCAGAGGTTGGGAATGTGTGATGGGATGGAAGCACCTGGCACTGGCCACTGTCGGAAGACAGGATACTGGGCTAGATGGATTGTTGGTCTGACCCAGTATGGCTGATCATAAACACTGTTTTGCGGTTTCACGCAGCTCCACCCCACTCCTCTGAATTTCTGTATCCCTGGATTATGTTGATACATGATAATGAGGTTTTTGCTATAGGTTCTTAGAAAAACAGTGGAGCAAAAGTGAAGTTTAATTAGTCTGGGCCAGTTAGGGAGTGGGAGAAGCCTTCCTTCTACCTTTCATGGCCTGTGCACATCCCTGTCCTCAATGATTACTCAGATTCCCTAACACCATCCCTTGCAGCAAGACCGAGGCAGCATGATATTTGTTTAGTGCTTTGGATACCTAGGTCTTTGTACAAGGGTTCGATCTGGAAGGCGAAGACGTTTTGATTAAAAACAAAAATAAATGTAGATGAAACAACTGTCCTGCTGATACTACTGTATTAGCTGGAATGCTGAAATATGTGGTACATGTTGATTTCTTTGTCCAGTTTTAAGCATGGTATTCACTGCAGTGTCTTTAAAAAAAAAAAAACTGCTTTGTACATCATAATCCAGATGGATCAGTGCACAGTAAAAACTACCTGTACCATGAAGTGCTAGTCATTCTGTTCAGACTTCCAGCTATTAAGATGCAGTGAGGCTTGATATGTGTTTAATTTTCTTCTGTTTCCCTTTTCAGCCCATGTGTGTCTTAACTTCTCCTGGTGAAGTGGCACTTTCACATCATTATACTTTTCATTAGCACTGTGCATGCACCTCCATATGGTTTCTGCCTCGTTTTTCTACACTCAAGATTCCCCTTTTTAGTCCCTGGGATTCATTTACTCAGTAGGGATCCTTTTGATTATTTCCATAAATGTGTAATGATACATTTTGAATTTTTTTCTGTGATGCTGTACAATGATTTGAATAATGGGGGGTTGTCATGCTGGCTGGATTTGGAGGGGGGGGGGAAATGTATTATGTTGTTTAACATCAATATGTCAAAATCATAGTAATTCATATGAGGTAGGCCATGTCAGGTACCATTATAATGTGCTAAGTAAGATGATAATGTTTATGTTCATGTGTTATATGTGTAATGGAAGTTATGGATATGGTTGATATTTCTGTATTTCAAATTGTGCTGTGTCTGGGCGACAGCCCAGACAGGATGGCTGCAGCAACAGCCTGCTTAATGGCCCATTTAGAAATTCACAGTTACAAGGGGCCCAGGGTGAGAAGCCAGGGATATACCTGATGAGTCACCAGAACTTACTCATGTGACTCTGGACTCCATTTTATTCCTGTAAATTTCCACAAGCAGCATGGCAAAGGCCAAAGGACATAAAAGGCAGCTGTCCCACATGCATTTTGTCTTTAGTCTGTCTTCAGTCTACCGTCTACCTCTGGATCATCTCATCTGCAACTGAACCAAACTGAAGTTGTGAAACAAAGGACTGAGACCCATCCAGTTATTGGATGTATACCAGAGGGACTATACAAACCTGCAAACTCCACAATTCTATTAGAAACCTGATATATATGGACTTTCAAATCAATTGGATGTGTGTGATTGCTTTAATCCTTTAACATTTCTCTTATATTTTGTTTCTTTCTTTTTATAATAAACCTTTAGTTTTAGTTACTAAAGGATTGGGGTCAGGAGAAACCTTTTTGGTAAATAGCATAGAGTTTCAAATAACTGATCTCTTTACTGGAGCCAGTGGCTGATTGGGAGCCAGAGACTGAAATGCAGTAAAGGGAGCTGTGTATATTTGTATTTTGGCTTCTTGATAACCAGTGTGGGGAATCAGAAGCACTGTTTGTGGCTGGCTGGGAAGTCTGACTTCAGTGTCACCCACGAGTGTTGGGAGAATCTGCTCTCCTTTTACAGCCTGCCCTGACCTTGGCATTTTCAGGTGGCTACCCTAGGCACGGACGGGTCACAGGGGTACTGACAAAATGTAATGGCATTATCTCAACCAAGTTATTTTATGCTTTTATAAGTGTATTTGGTATTTAAAATTGTGCTTTAAATTATTATGTTTGTAGTTAGAGAAATGACCAAAATCTTTTACAACAGTAATCAGCATTTCTTTTCATTTTCTTATGTGAAGGTTAGACAAGGAAAAGCTCATTAGGTCTATTCTACTACACATACAGAATAAAACACTGCATCACATATATTAAGGGAGAAATATGAAATGAGTGGGAGTTAGGCATCTAACTGCAATTTGTGCCTTTCAGAATCTCCTCCCTGTTTCTTCTGGAATACTGCATATAGGTCTGGTGTCCACATTTTAAGAAGGCTATTGAAAATTGGAGAGGGTGCAGAAAAAAGCCACAAAAATGCCTTACCCTGGAGAAATTACCTTTTTGTGGGAGACTTAAGAATTCGATCTGTTTTATTTATCAACAAAAAGACTTAGAGATGACTGGGGAGAAAATACTGAGTACTAATAGGCTTTGTAGTCTAGCTGAGAAAGGCAAAACAACAACCAATGGCTGGAAGCTGAAGCCAGACAAATTTCTAAGAAGTGAAGGAGATTAACTACTGGAACAAATTACCAAGGGGAAGTGGTGGATTCTCCATCTCATGATGTCTTTAAATCAAGACTGGAAGACTTACTATCCTTTTTAAACCTCCTGCAGCTACAGCATTACTGGTGTCTAAAGTTAAATGCAAGGAGTTTCTACAAGGTTTCTGCCCCAATGCATTCATTGGTTGTTGACTCTGAAACATACAGGCACAAATGTAAATGTCATAATGAGTACATATTTCACTACTGATCGTTTTAGTAGGAACATCCTATCAGTGTGCTTATCAGATCTCGTCACATATCTTCTCATGTACTAGAAGCTCCGATTCAACTTTAGCCACCACAACCTCTAGTCAAAATCTGTGACGTTGAAAAGTGCAAATTTAGGAGCAGAGTAAACTAAAATGATTTGAATATCTGAATAACAAAAGGAACACTGCATTGATGGTGTTAGTTACTTTCATATTTAATTCAGCAAATTGTTAAATCTACCTGGAGCTGCAGCAGAATGTCCGATATATTCCAGTGAATGTTTCAGAAAACAAAGGGCCTTACTACAGAATTCAATCAGAAAAAAAAAAAAAAAAAAAAAAAGAATGAGCATTTGGAATTAAGAATACTATGAGATGCCCAAAAACCCATATCCCACAATCAAGGAAGAAAGTCATATTGGTTAAAAAAACAAGTTTGTTTAGAGGTGAAGTGAAGGGAACTTAAAAAATTATAACAAAAGAAAGCAAGGGAAAGTTGATAGTAATGAATATAAATCAGAAGCTAGGAATTATAGAAAATTGATAAGGGAAACAAAGAGATACATGGAGATATTTCGCATTTACATTTTGAGATTTCATTGTGAAGTGGGTATGTTTCTAGTTGAGTCCCTTGGGGATTGGTTCTTGCCCTATGTTGTTTAATGTTTGTATCAATGACCTGGATGAAAACATAAAATCATTTGTGATAAAGTTTCCAGGTGAAACAAAAGTTGGGGGAACTGTAAATAATGAAGACGGCCAGGGTACTGATACAGAGCAATCTGGATCTCTTGGTAAGCTAGGTACAAGCAAACAATAGGCATTTTTAATACAGCTAATTGTAAATGTATACATGTAGGAATAAAGAATAAAGGACATATTTGCAGGATGGTGGACTCTATCCTGGGAAGCAGCGACTTAGAAAAAGATTTGGGGTTGGTGATGGCTAATCAGCAGAACATAAGCTTCCAGTGTGACACTGTGGCTAGAAAAGCTAATGTGATTCTGGGAATGCATAAACTGGGAAATCTCAAGTGGAATACAGAGGTTATTTAACTCTGTATTTGACACTGGTGCAACTACTGCATAGTTCTGGTGTCTAGAATTCAAGAAGAATGTTGATGAATTTGGAGAGGGTTCAGGGAAGAGCCACAAGAATGGCTGAAGGATTAGAAAACATGCCTTAGGATAGACTCAAATAGTTCAATCTATTTAGCTTAAAAAGAGAAAGTTAAGGGCTGACTTGATCGGTCTATTAGTTACCTACATGAGGAACAAATATTTAACAACAGTCTTTTCATTCTAGCAGAGAAAAGCAGAACGTGTTCCAATGGCTGGAAATTGAAGCTAGACAGAATCAGACTGGAAATAAACTGTAGATTTTTAACAGTGAGAGTAATTAACCATTGGATCAGTTTACCAAGTGTCATGATAGATTCTCCATCACTGGCCATTTTTAAATCAAGATTGGATGTTTTTCTAAAAGATCTGCTCTTGGAATTATAGTGCGGAAGTTCTAAAGTTTATGCTGTACAGGAGGCCAGATTAGATGATCACAATGGTCTGTTTTGGCCTTGGAGTCTATGAATCTGTGAATATAAGTTTCAGTTGTTGCAGAGTAAATGGGGTCTTGATTATACGTCATAAATTTTGTCCCTGTAAAATCCAACAGCAGATTAAGAAAATGAGGAGAAGGGCAACAGTCTCCAGGTAAAATTCCCCAAACAAGTAATGGTGTAATCCAATAATAATTATGCAACATTGCTATTCTAGAGATGGCAGATCAGGTGCAAATAAAAATATACTAAGTACATCTTAGTTTGCATTTCCGTAGGGAATAATCTCAAAAAGGCTCACAAAGCAGTTAAAGAACATCAGGTCAACATTAGAGAGCAAGATAATTAAAGTTTCTTTTTCCAGATGAGACTATTTTAAAAGGCCTATTTCAAAAGCTCAAATTTCTTAAGCACCTCTCCGGAATCAATTCTTTCATTCATTCTTCAGTCTGTTCGGAGAATACCTGCTGCCATGTGGTGGTTTTATCCTCTTTACAATTATCACATCATCACTTTGTATCTGAGCCCTACAGCAAAATGGACTGAATAAGGAATCAATTGACACGTTATTAAATGATCCAGCAAGGGACTGTACTCAACTAATTCCACATTTCCAAGCTAGGGTACTTACAGAATGTAACCTATTAACCTAAACAGCTGTAGATATACCTCTTTTTAACAGCTTTTGAAAGCTTTACACTTAAAAAAACCTTTCAGCACATACAAAAATCATAACAACATTTATTTTAATATCAGATCTTTTTTCACCTCAATTCACTTTTCTTGATTTGAAAATGAGCTCTCTAATACTTGTTCCATGTGGGTGGATGCTGCAATTTGAAAGAAATGACTTGATAATGGCAAAAAATCAATACTCAGTGTCTCTTTCAGCATTTGATTAGATTGGGTGGCGGTGGATAGTGGTCTTGGCGCTGGGGGGGAGAGGAGGAGGAGTTGGTTTTGGTTTTTTTGTTTTTGTTTGTTTTGCTTTCCTCTGCAGCATGTGGTTGTGGGAAACTTGCCAGGATTATCTGGGTATCTCTCTTTCAGTAATTTCCCTGCCATTGTGAGGGACCTTGAGCACTAGTGTACCTTGGTCCCACCTATTCGCTTCCTGTGGCACATAATAGTCTAATCCCCTGTGGTCTATAATACTTTGGTCTAACTTTGATTTTTGGGTTTAGTGTGTAGGTGCTGGGTAATGTTGATGTCTTGTAATATACAGGAAGTCAGACTAAACCTAGTGGTTTCTTATGGCCTTAAACTATGTGACACAAAGACTAGCACAAACATATAGGGAAAAAAATCAGAACGTCTAAGACACATAATGAGTTACACCCCACTATGCTGCGCTGATGGGACATGTCCTCCTGTCAACACAGCATTAATCTTTTTGCAGGGATAGATTAACAGCATTGACTTCTGGATCGATTGAGCAGGTCTCCACTGCTGCTCAATCAATCCCGCGGCGCTGACAGGGCCACTGTCAACATAGACATACACTGAGTTAGTTGTTAGTTTAGTTAGGTAGGACCCCCATCAGGGTCACCTTCCCCTTTTTCCAGGGCCAGGGCATGCCTTGTTTCCCCAGTTTTAAACCCTGTGCGGCATGTAAAAAGCCCATGCCCGGAAGCAATCCCCATACCATTTATCTTAAGGGTCTTGGGGAGATCCATCAGAGGGATCGCTGCAAGATCTGCAGGGAATTCCACCCAAGGATGAAGAAAGAGAGGAGCCAAAGACTAAAGTTTATTGTGATGGAGGCTGCTCTCCATCCAACACTGAGCCCGACCGAGCCAGTACCAAGTACATTGGTCTCAGTGTGGAGTGCACGGGTGTCCATGAGAGAGAGAGAGTGCCAAGAAGGACTCTGTGACTAGAGACCTTCATCATCGTCACAGGTCGCCGGCACTGAGGGACACCTCGCAGGCATGGCATTGATCCCATTCCCTTGTCCCACACAAGAAGCAGAAGAAGATGGACAGGCGGCACTTGCCAATGCCCAAAACAGTGGGGTGTAAGGGCTCAAGCAAAGTGTGACCCACATCAGGCCACTCAAGTGCCACACCTGCGGCTGCAGTACCGAGACTATGGCCCCAGGAAGGGGTTTGTCAAGTCTGGTGCCTTTAGACTCCCTGCCCAGGGAGATTTGCGAGGAAGACTTGCAGCTCACCTCCACACCAGAAACCTTGGAGGCAGCCAGGGATCTTATTGCGAGCACGACACTCTCATCCTCTGCAATGCGTGAGAGTGCTCTGGACACCAGACCACCAGTGCTGAAGAAGTGTTTGGTACCATCCCAGGGGAAGCCAGCTATGATGCTTCAACCACCATCTCCCCAGCACAGTCAATGGCACCGATGGGACCCACACCACCCCGCTCCTTGAGGAGCGAGTTGTCAGGCTCCAACTCTGAGGCGGAGTCCTACTTCTTAAGGCAAAGCCAACACCAAGAAAGGAGGTAACACCAGGGGTTGAAGGCTGCTCAGCCCTTCCCCATGCCTTGGCCGCCACAGTGGCAAATGCCAGCCCAGTGGCCTTTTTGGACCTCTTAGGCATTCCACCAAACCCAGAGATCACAATCGAGACAATCATTGTCACTGGCCTCTGGGAGCAGATACCAATCACCCCAATCGGAGGATGTGCTGCTGCTTGGCCCCAACACTGGCACTGAATACAGTGCCCCACTCGGCACTGAGTATGACCTCAACCAGGGCACCAGCCTTGAACAACCAGCACCACAGGACCCCCTGGGAACTGAGGGTCAAGAGAGTACTCCAGTTAGAGTATCATCATCTCCAGATGAGGCAGTCACAGGTTCATCACTGACAGCAGTCACAGAGGACAGTAGGACCCACCAGGAGCACTTAAGGAGAGTGGTACAAAACCTGGGGCTTCAGGTCGAGGAAATCTCCGACAATACAAACCCCATGGTTGACATCCTAGCCCGAGCAGGCCCATCCAGGGTAGCATTGCCCCTAATAAAAATCATACAGGACAGGACGAAATCACTATGGCAAAGTCCAGCCTCCCTGCCTCCAATTGCAAAAAGGGTGGAAAGGAAATATGTCCCTTCCAAGGACCACCAATACCTTTATAGCCACCCCCACCAGGGTCACTTGTTCTCGTGGTGGCCAACGAGCATGAAAGGCAAGATCAGCAAAGTCCCATGGATAGGGTGAAAGATGCAAAAAAAACTGGACCTCTTTGGGAGGAAAGTGTATTCTTCTGGGGGGCTCCAACTCCACATTGCAAATCAGCAAGCAGTGTTGAATAGATACAACTTTAACTCCTGGGAGTCCATGTCAAAGTTCGTGGACTTTATTCCAACAGACTCCAGGACCGAGTTCACAGCTTTGATTGAGAAAGGCAAAGCTGTTGCAAGGGCCTCGCTTTAGGGGGCACTGGATCTGGCAATTTCTGTGGCCTGCACAATGGCCTCAGCGGTGGAGCTCATGTCTACAAGCCTCGGGCTTCCCCCACAAGGTCCAACAAACAATCCAGGACCTCCCCTTTGAAGCCCAGCTTTGTTTTCTGAGCAGATGGACTCGAAATTAAGGACTCTCAAGCCACCCTCAAGTCCCTAGGCCTCCACACTCCAGCACCGCAAAGCAGGCATTTCAGACCTCAGATCCAGCCTCAGTCCTACCAACAGAGGCAGGAGTACAGCTGCAAGAGGGGCAGGAATTATAGAAGGAAACCCACTCAGCCTTCCACCAGCTATAGGGTGGTTCCAGCAAGACAATTCTTCAGCCCCAAGCAGAACTTTTGAGGGTGAGCACGAGTATGGCATACCAACCCAGGAGTCGGATCCTCCACCTCTATTCTTCTTAGGTTAGTAGTCCCACTTCTACCAGGCGTAGGCCCAAAGCATGTCGGATCGTTGGGTGCTTCGCACGGTAAAACTAGGATACTCCCTCCAATTCAGCTCCCTCCCACCCCCACCCTCCACATCCCCCTTCAGGGACCCCTCTCACGAACAACTTCTAGTCCAAGAAGTGCGGGCACTCCTAAAGAGGTGAAAGCGGTTCCTTGGGGAGCTAAAGGGCAAGGGATTCTACTCCTTCTACTTCCTAATCCCGAAAGCCAAAGGCACGCTCAGACCCATTCTGGATTTATGAAACCTCAACAGATTCATGAAGATGGGGTTCTGCGTGGTCTCTTTGGCCTTGATTATTCCCTCCTTGAATCTGGGAAATTGGTACTCTGCCCTCGACTTGAATTGACATATTTTCATGTGTCAATCATTCCAAGCCACAGAAGATTTCTTCAGTTCATGGTCAACCAGATCCATTACCAGTTCACGGTACTTCCATTTGGCCTTTCGGTGGCTTCCAGAGTCTTTACGAAGTGTATGGCAGTCGTAGCCACATTCCACAGAAAGCGGAAGGTACATGTCTATCCATACCTTGACAACTGACTGATCAAAAAGTCAATCCAGGGAACAGATGGAAGCAGACATAAAATTGATAAGGTCAACCTTCACCAGGTTGGGTCTGCTGGTCAACATGCAGGAAATCGACTTTGAGCCCCCACTCAGAGAATAGAGTTCATAGGAGCTATGCTAGATTCAAACGAGGCCAGGGCCTATCTCCTGGACTCGATTCCAGACCACATGCTCCATCATGGAAGAGTGGAAGCAGTACTCCCCACCACCATGGCCCAAAACTGCCTGAAACTACTGGGCCACCTAGCTGCATACACATACATTGTCTAGCATGCCAGGCTACATCTCAGATCATTACAGGCTTGGCTAGCCTCAGTTTATCATCCATCCCGAGACCACATCAACAGGGTAGTCTTGCTCTCCCACTTGTGTTAAAAATGCTCCACTGGCAGCTGAACCCACGGTCAATCTACGCAGGAGTCCCCTTTTCCACACCTTCCTCCTCACTGTTCCTGGTCAGCGACACCTCAGTGGTGAACTGGGGAGCTCATGTAGGTCTCAGGATCCAATGCTTCTGGTCCCAGGCAGAGTTCTCACTCCATATCAATGTGAGAGAACTGAGCCCACCTGGAAGACCAATGTAAATCAGTAAGGATGGACAATACAATAGCGATGTTCTGTATAAGCAAAAAGGGTGGAGCACGCTCCTCTTTCCTGTGTCAGGAAGCCCTCGAACTGTGGGACGTCTGCATAGCCCACTCGATTCACCTAGAGGCATCCTATCTGCCTGGGTCGCAGAACAAGTTGACGGACCACCTCAGCAGGTCTTTCTCCAACCATGAGTGGTCTCTCCACCTGAATGTGGTGAATGACATCTTCCAAAGGTGGGGAATTCCCCAAATAACCTGGTTTGTGATGAGGCACAACAGGAAGTGCACACAGTTCTGCTCCTTCCAGAATCACAGCCTGGGATTAATCGCAGAAGCATTCCTCATCCCTTGGACAAACCATTTGCTCTACATGTTTCCGCCAATCCTGCTAATTCACAAGGTCCTGCTCAAGATCAGGAAGGAAAAGTCCTCTGTAATTCTGGTAGCTCCAGCATGGCCTCACCAACACTGGTACATCACGCTCCTCAACCTCTCAGTGGAAACTCCTATCAGTCTACCATTGGTGCCAGATTTAATCACTCAGAATCACGGCCACCTTCACCACCCCAATCTAGAGTCTCTCCACCTCACGGCGTGGAAGCTGCATGGCTAAACTCTCTGGAGTTGGAATGTTCAGAACCGGTCACAGAGATCCTCCTTGGCAGCAGAAAACCTTCCACCAGGACCACTTATCTAGCTAAGTACTCTACCTAGTCAATGCAGAAAGGTACTCCACTCACGCTATCATCTATACCTCTTATCTTGGACTATTTGTTACATCAACAAGCAATAGGGGCTGTCGGTATCATTGATTTAAGATCCACCTGGCTGCAATCTCAACTTTTCACCCTTGCGTGGCAAACAGCTCAGTCTTTGCCAAGCCTATGGTGGGGCATTTCCTTAAAGGTCTAGACAGACTATCCCCTCAAGTGCCTCAGCCAATTCTAACGTGATCTTAACCTTGTACTGTCAAGACTGAGGGTCCTCCATTCAGACCTATAGTGACATGCTCGCTCCTCTACCTATCATGGAAGGTAGCCTGTCTAATGATCATAACTTCTGCCAGGAGGGTTTCAGAACTCAAGGCCCTCACATCTGAGCCTCCTTATATGGTCTTTTTCAACTATAAGGTTCAGCTGTGCCCTCACCTGGCTTTCCTTCCAAAGGTAAAATCACAATTCCATTAAAACCAGGACATATTCCTTCTGGTTTTCTACTCAAAACTGCACGCCAACAGCCAAGAACAGAAGCTACAGATGCTGGACATTAGACTGGCTCTGACTTTCTATATTGAAGGGACTAAACCCTTTAGAAGAACGACACAGCACTTCGTAGTGATGGCAGACAAGATGAAAGGCCTTTTGGTTTCGTCACAAAGAATCTCAAACTGGATCACATCGTGCATCAGGACATGTTATGATGTGGTGAAAATACTGGCCCCAGCACTGACAGCTCATTCCACAAGGGCACAAGCGTCCTCAGCAGTGTTTCTAATCCAGGCCCTGATCCAAGACAATTATAGAGCCACAACATGGTTGTCTATCTACACCTTCATGGCACACTACACCATTACTCAGCAAACCAGAGATGATGCGGCCTATGGTAGACCGGTACTGAAATCTGCAGGTCAATGACTTCCAACCTCTCCTCCTACAGATCAGCTTGGGAGTCACCGACTTGGAATTGACATGAGCAAGCACTTGAAGAAGAAAAGATGTTTGCTAACCTTCTGTAACTGTTGTTTTTTGAGATATGTTCATTTTGAGATATGTTCATCTACCTCTCTGTAGGAATAAGCCGGCAAGAAGGAACTGAAGAGGTGGGGGGTTGGCAGAGCCCTATATAAGGCACAATGAAAGCATGACTCCAGGGGGTTCCAGAGCCAACCCTACAGATACCACTAGGGAAAAACCTTCCGGCAACTATGCACGCAGCACGCACATACCTACTTGGAATGGACATGAGCAACACATCAAAGAACAAAAGTTACAGAAGGTTACTAACCATCTTTTATGAAACGAAGACATAGGGGAAACTTGATAAGTCTTCAGATATGTTAACAGCTGTTATAAAGACGATGGTGATCAATTGTTCTCTATGTCCATTGAAGGAAGGACAAGAAATAATGGGTTTAATTTGCAGCAAGGGAGATTTAGGTTAGATATTAGGAAAAACTTTCTAACTTTAAGAATCGTTAAGCACTGGAATAGGCTTCCAAGGGAGGTTGTGGAATCCCCAACATTGGAGGTTTTTGAGAAACGGTTATACAAACCCCTTGAGAGAGAGATGATCTAGATATACTTGGTCCTGCCTCAGTGCAGGAGGCTAGACTAGATGACCTCTTGAAGTTTGTTCCAGCTCTACATTTCTATGATGATATGATTCTAATACCACATGCTTCAGAAATAGACAAAAACAAACTAGGTAATTAATTAAACAAAGTTAGGGCCAAGTCCTGAAGTCCCCCTTGGGAGTTTTCCTAAGTAAGGATTTCAGAATTTGACCCTTGCTTTATATATTACAGTGTTTGTGAAATGTATTCTGCCAAATATCTCCATGAAAGTGCAGAGTCTAGGGATGGTTTTATACTTGAGATGAGTACTATAATTCACTATAATGGACTCAGTTCCTACTTGATATACTATTATATTAAGTAAAGCTTCTGCAGTATCGCGGAAGCTATTAATGGTTTTTGTTTTCATGACGTTTAAATAAGAACATTTTTTTAATGCCAAGCTATCACATGAGATTTAAGATATTCACAAAGTGGTATTACTCTCATATATCCTGTGTTTCCTAAATGTTCAGCTAGTTTTAAAGAACCATTATGATTAAATGTAACAATGAAATAGTACTCATTATTACTGCTGCAAAAATGCTAGATGTTTCCAGTCAGGGATCAGGGCCCCATTGTAGTAGGCCTTCTGTAAACAAATAGCACAAAGCCAGTCCCTTCCCTAAAGAGCTCAGTCTAAGATTTAAACAATACACAATGGGTGAATAAACAAATGCAGGCATGTGGGTGAGAGGACAAGGCAGCAGTAGCAAGAAGAGTATGTGTAGAAATTAGTCCCAGGTATTTGGTTACCAGCCTAATCAACACAACACATTATTAGTTTGTAGGCACCATGGCAAAGGTATGTTTCATTAAGGGATTTAAAAGAGGATGATAGGTGAGTAAATTATGTGATGCTTGGGAGCCTGAGCCTGCCTAAACCTGAGTTACCTCTGAGTCCCAGGTTACTTAAACCTGATAAATCATCCCTGAGCCAAAGTGCAATGAGTCATCAGAGGCAATTACCTGCAGGTCTTGTAATAGGCCCTATGCCATTCAACCAGGATTTAGCCAATCCACAGACAAAGATCCAGGTGATCCCAAGGAAGGTATACTGGCTCCTAAAAGAAGCAGTCTCTCCAACCTGCTCAACATCACTACCTGGCTGGACACTCTCTCATTTCCAGTAGCTTCAACTCGTTGCTGCTGCTGCTCCAGTTAGCCTTTGCTCCTCTTGCTGCTCTAGCCAAGCCTGTTTCCATGCTAGACAGCCCCTACTCCATTCTGCCTAGGCTGGCCACCTGGTGGCTCTGCCAAATACAAAATTGGAACCTTATTAAACAGGTCTCAAGATGACAGGATAATTTATGGAGACGCGGTGAAGTTATTTTTCATAGCTATTAAATCCATTCGTTTGTCTGTTCATAAACTTGAAAACCAGATCTGCTTCCTTACCAGAACATTTTCCCTCATTGCATGTGCACACTGGCTTGTTATTGCTGGGTTGTTCAGGTGTACTGAACTGCTGGGATTTAATTTGTATTTGGAGAGAAAATTGCTGATGCATTGAGGGTTCCTTAGTCAATATATGAGAGGATGCACTTTCCAGCTTTCCTTGTGTTACAAGTGAATAAAAGGGCTTAGCCAGATAAATTATCCATGGAAATATTGTCATTTTTAGTATTGTGGCTGAATTATGGATTAGCTAAACTGGTAATTCAGCCACAATATTAAAAATGACAAGGTAGGAAATCTCTTTTATTGGACTTAGCCTTCACCAGTGAGTGTGTCTTGTTTTGAAGCGGGTGTGACACCCCGTATTTAGCTGATGTAATATTGAGTAACTGAATAGGACATATAAAATAGTGTTAGGCGTTGTACAAACACCTGGCCTATGCCCCAAAGAGCTTGCAGTCTAGAATTTAGACATGAGCCAACAAACGAGGGAAAGTATATCCTGCAAGGCTGGAGAAGGTCAGGGTTTCATAAAGATGGTGTAACATTTTCATCAGTTCCTGTACACTTAATAGCAATTGTAAATGTGTATGTGCATATATATACAAACATGCGATCTTAGTTACCTCACTTCTTGCAGGCTTCATATCAGAGATAACTTTTTAGGAGGAATTTGAATGCAGAGAGGGTAGTGGCTTTGGCCCAGATACACAGATGGGACTTAGGCGAAGTCTGAGCTTCACAATGCTTAACTTTTGGTGCCTAGAAGAATCATTGTGATCCAGGAAGCCCAAGCTAGGCTAGGCTCTCTCTACATTGAATGGCGAGGGATAGATACCTCCTAATTTGATCCACAAAAGCCAGCAGGCTAGGCAGCAAGCTACTCAAAGCAGCCTATGGGAGATGCTGACGAGAGGGGTGCATACTAAGCCCCACCCCACCAAAGGAGGCAGGCACTTAACACCAGGTTTCAGGGAAGAGTCTGCTTGTGATCCGCAACCAGGAACCCCTCTCCTGGAGTCAGACAGCTTAGACATCTATTGAGAATGAGTTAGGCACCTGCCTCACTCCCCACAAAGCAGGTGGAGGAGATGCCCATCTTACAACTTTTAGCTTCGTGATTAGAGCACTAGGATGTGGGAGACCCAGCTTCAATTGCACCCTCTCAGCAGGCGGGAAAGGATTTGAACAGGGATCTACCACCTCTCAGGAGAGTGTTCTAACTACTGAGCTATGGGATATTTTGAGGTGGGGCTCCCTCCATTTCTTCTGTTGAAGAGCGAGAATGACTCTGAAGTGTGGTGATTAGAGTGTTGACCGTCAACTGGGGAGCTGGGAGACTGAGAAGCAGAGAGAGAGAGTGTGAAATGTCTGTTTTCCCTTGTATTTTCTACTCATGACAGATGTCATGGAAAAACTGCCATATTTGTGTACCTGTTCTTTTACTAGGTCTGCAACCAAAGACTTATTTTTATTAGCAGGGCAAAATTTAAAACCAAGTCAAAGATTTGTTCTTGGTACCATATGGTACCAATGGCAGTTTTGCCATTGACTTCAATGCGGCCAGAATGTCACAATCTGTGTTCCCAATTTAAAGAAACGGTCCCTTGTGAATTGTGAATCAAACACTACAGCACATTTTGAAAAATTGTGTTATAAAAGCCTAAATGATCCTTGTTTGACTACCTAAGAATCAGCAGTATAGAAACGCTGCCATTCTGCATATCATTGTCACATGCAAGTCCTACAAGCTAGCTAGCGTTTTCATGATAAATTATTAAAAGTTAGTGTGTCACTTTTTGTACAGTAGTCCATTTGCAGCAGTAAAATCTGAAGTATGTAAACTTGGATTGTATTTCATATCACTAAATCTTAGTAATTCTTGCACTAGTCTCTCTTTCCTTATGAGAGAAGTATATCTTATTGTAACTTCTTTTCCTATATTATATACGCCTGTAATTTAAGAAACAGGAAAAAAATCTGTGTTGGGCTTTTAATCTGAAAACTTTCATGCAACTCCCTTTGGGCTGTGACAGATTCTTAATACTGTGCTAACTTAAGTACAAATGGTTGCTGCTTAAAATATTGACCAACATTTTCAAACCTAGATGTTTAAATACATATTTAGGCACCTAAATAACTGGCCTGAGAGGTGGTGAACAAACTCAGGTCCCACTGAAGTCATGTGAGTGACTCCATCATCTGCACCTCGTTTGCAATTATTACGCTTATTCATAAGATTCTTGCCCCTCTAATATCTGTAATGCTGATTTCCTTTATTTTCTATTCACAGGCTGGACTGCACACATTTTGCTTCCTAGTGTTTGCTGTCATCTGCCTTGCTGGAGCAATTTACCTGTTTTTTGTCCTGCCCGAAACAAAAAATAGGACCATTAATGAAATCAGCCAGGCATTTGCCAAAAGGAATAAGGTGACTTTAGAAGTGCAAATGAGCCAGGTTTCATCAGACATGAAATCAAGTGAAGAACATGAACATAACTTCTCTTCTACACTGGACAATGTTGAAACTAAAAACAGAATAGTCTAGGAATTTCTATGTTCTTTGTACAGAAAAAAATACCCATATGCTCCTCTGGTTTGGATGTGATAGATCTAACAGTTCAGTATCTGTTATTAATATCCCTGTGTGGAGGGAGGGGAGGATTGGTTAGTTTGATTTTTTAATTCAAGGGAATATGAGCATAGGGTAAATCAATGGCAGCTGGGACAGTTCTGGAGGGAAGCCGACATATGAGGGATAGTGGCAGCTGGTGGGAAGAAAACCCCAAGTTTTCAGGGACCCTGTGGATGGGACCAGGAATATGAGCAAGATACTAGATTAGCAATGGGACCTGGGTGGAGGGATCTGAGCAGAGATGGACTGAGCCTCATGCAGCAGCAGAAGCAGCATGCCAGCTGGCATAGGTGGATCTATGTGCTAGTGGCAGAAATTATATGTGAGTCAGTGGCGGTGAAGGGAAGAGAAGGAGAGGCAAGTGGGGAGAGGAAGGGGAAGGAGATGAGCCAACAGGAGAGAACCACTTGGTTTCATTTCTCAGCTTTTCCCAATATGCCATTAAAGTTTCACATTGATATGAAAGAGTTAAAAGGACACTATCATGGTATTTTTTCCTTTGTCATTTAGCTGCTGTTCCTTCTATAAGAACCTCTCTCACTCCCACTCTCTCCAGAAGACAAACTGCAATTTGTTTCCATAATTGTTGACATGCTGTCTCCCTCCATCCCACAAATATTGACCAACTAGCACTAGGGCTGGGTCGCTGGCCTTGCATTTCTATTTTTTAAAGCAAATAGCAGGTAAAGCAATTGTTTTGATAACAAAAACTCCACATATGAATTAGTGGGGTGCGGGGATAAGTACAGCATAAGGAAAATAATCGAACAGTGAGCTGCCCAGACTTTAAAAATAACATTTTTAAAAGCACCTAATTTCCAAAAGTGACTTGAGTCTAAGTCTTACTGAAAGTCTATGGGACTATGTCTCTGAAGTGCCTAAATCAGTTTTGAAAATAGGGCTGAGGTTCCTAAGTCTTTTAGGTGCTTTTGAAAATGTTATCCAATGTCCATTTAATTTCATGATAGAAAAATAGCAATAGGTTCTGGTGTTTACTGTTCCTGATTCTTATTGTTCTAGGCAAGTTGTGGGGCTCACCTTTTTGTATTTTTCAGTTGATTTCCTTGAATTATCAGGGAACAACGTACAGTATTATAAGCACTTTCTAAATAAAATAAATCCTATCCTTTTATATAAAAATAATAAATCTAAAGCATTTAGCAGTCCTGGAGATAATCTGGAGGAAAGAGAATGAGGGCAGGGCTGGGGCCTGGGCAGAGGTGCAGGCAGAGCAGGGCTGGGCAGTGCTCCCTCTCTGCCCCCTCTAGGAGCTGGCCTGGGCCCTGCTGCGCCCCCTCCCCTCCCAGTTTGGGGACCACTGCTGTATGCTGTGTTGTTGTAGCCATGTTGGTCCCAGGATATTTGAGACAAAATGAGTGAGGTAATGTCTTTTATTTGACCAACATCTGCTGAGCGAGACATGAGCTTTTTAGCTTACTCAGAACTCTTCTTCAGGTCTGAGAAATGTATGCAGAGGATACATCTACATGGCACGTAGACACCTGCAGCTGGCCCCTGACAGCCGACTTGGGCTTAGATTAAAGGGCTGTTTAATTTCAGGGCAGCTGTTCAGGCTTGGGTGGAGCCTGGGCTCTAGGCCCCTGCAAAGTGGAAGAATCCTAGAGGTTAGGTTGCAGCTACATCACAGTTAAATAGCCCCACACACCCTTCTATATGAAGATGCTGTGACATATGGCACCACTGGCTCTTCTCTTGCCACAACCTATATATGCACACCTGCACTGTCACAGCCAGTTACATCATAGAAAAGTCTCCATGGCACATAAGAAGAGCAAAGTCCCTTTGTGTTGCTCCCCCCTCCCCCCCCAGGTCCTGTCCCACATATTTTGCTCCGAGCTGATTTGTTCTAAACATTTCTGTAAGAGAGCGGTAGAGAGTAAAGCTTACATCAGCATTCAAGAATTAGTTCAAATGTTCCACTCCTTGGCGAGGGGCTGTGGTTATGGTATATTCAAGCTTGGTTTCTGGGAACACCGAAGATTGGCAGGACCTGCATAACTCCCGCATCGCCAAGCCCACTGATGGTTTTGAATCATTCTCAGTGTTGTATAGCAACATTTTTTTCCTCTTCTTATGCTGCAGTAACTTCAGCAACCCAAGGCTGGAATGTAATATTCTGACAGTTTTTCCACTGATTTTTCTTTTTGGGTGTATTTAACTGTCTACACAGCCACACCTGTACATTTGTCAATGAATGTTCCACTTGTGCCATGTTCTGTTTGACTAAATTCTGAATTAAAAATGGGGAAATGCTGGACTACAGTTCTTTGTTTTTAAAGGAATATTAAAAATGGACTAAATGTGTGATTGATCAGTGATTTCTATGCATGATGAGAGCCAGGTAAAGTGTAAGAGTTAAACCAACACAATGCTAGGGTCTGTTTCATTTCTGGCAAATAATGTGAGATTATCCAAAGCTGAATGTAAGGTTGAATTGCTCAGTTTTCAGTTGTGACCCACCTGGGTATTATGATTAAAGTCTTTATGTACAGTCAGGCCTGCATAGTCTGTCATTTTGCAAACATCATCGCTCCGTGTGCCATTTTTGGACTTGTTTGTACACTGCCTACTTTGCTACAATATGCTTCTCAAATCTGAATGGTGGAGATTTCACTACTTTTAGTGTCAATAAATGTGTTTGGATTAGAATTAAAGCTATAAATCTATACATTAATGGAAGATAAATGCTCAAAAATAGGTATTCACTCAAGGGGTGAGACTAAGAATTTTTCCAAAAATTTTTGCATAAAAATTGTTTTGGGCTATTTTCTGGCTGTTAACTCTCTTCTTTCTCTGAAATTCAATTGAATGGTTATTTCTTCACCTAAGATGTGCAAAAATTTGCTATCTCAAATTTAAATTCTTAAGTGTGACACTTAAAATTCTGAAGCCACTTTTCATTTAGAAGGATCCATAGTGTAGTGAAAAAATGTTTAATATTCACCCCACTTGTCTTGCAAATTACTCTGAATTTAAATTGTTTGCATTTAACTTTTTCATTGTGATTAATTTTATAACAGAACATGTTCTCTTTCATACACAAAATAGTTATCACAACTTAATTGAATTATAACAATGGCTATTAGACCACCCCCACTAGTATGCACAATGGTGAGAGGATAAAAATCAGAGTTTGTGTAGGATTCCCCTCATCGTGTGTGTCTTTTAGATTGGCTTTAGAAAACAGGTTCTCTATAGGTTTTGGAGACCCAGTCTAGACACAAAACTATAAAGCAGCTGTAGAAGTGCAATTGTGAATCCCAAGGCAGTATTTATATATGATGTTCCATTTTGCATTCTTGGCTGTGAAGGGATGTCAGGATTTTTGGATGTAATTTCATTTGTTTGAAGTAAAAGCAAAAGGGGCTAGGGAAAGACTAGGGGATTAGGGTAGATAATAAGAGGTAAATTTAATGGATAAGATTTGATTGACCAGAAATTTATGCTACTAGTTCTGCTAAAGCAGTGTTCTTTCAAGAAGGGATTTGTATTTTAAAACAGATGATCCCAAATCATTTGAGGCCTTGATCTAAATTCCATTGAAGTCAAAGGGAGTTTTCTATTGACTTCAATAGACTTTGGATCAGAACTTTTAAGAGGAGACACAGTGTACAATAAATCCATATAATCGTAGCCGAAGTCCCTGCCCAGAAGAAATTACAGAAGGAGTTGACAAATTCAGTGGGAGTAGGTTTGAGGGAGGGAAGGACAAGAGTGGTTGTAACAATAGTCAGTACAGTCTCACACCTGCTGAACACATTTTAAGAGTTACTTACATATTGTTTTGTGACTACGCTTTATTAGTCTCCTCATAGAAAAATGGAGAGAGTAGAGGCCTTGGCCCTCAGGACCAGAAAGAGTTCCAGGTATAGGGGGCCTGTACTGACCCAACAATATCCTCTTTAGATGGTAGATAAAAGAATGAATTAACAATATTGTCAAGGCTGAATATGAGAGAATATGCATGTTGTCAGAGGTTACAAAGGCAGTGAAAGCAGTAACAAACAAACAGTTTGCTGTGCTAGGGAAACACACAAAGCTGGGACCTCAAGAAACCTATGCAAAGATAATTCTCAAAGGCAAAAACTTAAATACATCCCTATCAGATCAAATTGACAATGCTCTGGGGTGTGATAGGACAACATTACTATAAGTGGAATGAGGCAGATTGCCATACAAGTTGCCAATTGCCCATGTAAAGAGGGGGGAAAAAAGTAATTCTGTTCTCTAAAGACCAGTCAAGGAAAGTGCAATACTGAGCTCCTCATATTTGTTCCACTTTTTCCCAATTTTATAAATAACTATCATCTTCCTATTTGCAATGTGAAAAAACAGCTAGCTAGAGGAAAAACGTGAAAGGATATATAAAAGTGGATAAATGAATTATTTTGAAAATCAACATCTGCAAAGATGTGTTAATGGCAGTGATTAATCCCTTTCAAGGCCAAATCTTAGAGCAGGGGTGGCCAACCCACAGCTCGTAAGCCGCATGAAGCTCTTGGCTTATATAAATGCAGCTCGCGAGCCACAAGCGGCTCTTTGCGTCTCTTTGAGACTAAGTGAAATTGACCAGCTGCTGCCGAAATTGATGCATCAGTGTGAAATTTCGGTGGAAGGTAAGAGACGCCTGGATCTTTGCAATATCTATTTTTTGACTCTCAGTCTCTGACTGGTTGGCCACCCCTGCCTTAGAGCTACGTTTGAAATGTAGCCTTTTCAGCTTCTTTTTAGTGATAAAAGGGGTGTCTGATGCTAAGTAAATAGCAGGTATGACTAATCCAAAATCATAGGAAAAAATCCATCAGATTTTGCTTTCTCAGGGATAACTACCCCTCCTGATATTAAAATAGTTTTTGAAGTTTTAGTCAGGGTAGTGGTTTGATTATATTTTACTTAGAGGAATCAAGCAGAGTTTATGATCAGAAGAGTGAGCTTTAATGGTATCTTTTGCTTGTGGGAGGGGTGTACGTCTTCGAGCAACCGAAAAAAATCTGTTTTTTGTTTAGCTGGCATCAGATTTACATTTGGTTCCGCAACTTGGGACACCTCAGAGGGACCTCAATTTTAGAGCGGCTGTGATCCTCAGGTGGTCTTATCAATGAGGCCCCTTTAAGGCGCAGCACGTTGGGCAGCCAAAAGTTGAGGCATCTAAAATTACCAGTCATTTTTTTAAATCTTTGCTTTAAAACCCTCATACCCCCCCAGCGTTCAAGTGACCAAAAAATTTTTAAAATGTTTAAAAACCTTTGAGCAATTTGAATGGTACATGTAGCATTCATACTATATTTCAACCTTCATCCCTGAGCTGGAAGAGGAATTTATTTCCACTAAAGGTCTGATTATGCAAAGCACTAAGCTTTCCGTGGAAGGAATTTAAGAATTAAGTAGCTAACAAAAATATGCAATTGCTCATTAAAGTCAGCTACCGTAGCAGAGGACTAGAGAGTAGCAAATGTTGTACTTATCTTTCCCCCCCCCCACAAAAAAAATAGTTTAGGGCATGAAGTAGGGAGCCTTAATTCAGTACCAAGTAAATTAGTTGACATTATCGTTAAATAGAATTTTTAAATAGGTGATTGTAATTTGACAAGGACAAACTAGCAGGGCTTCTGTAAAGGAAAGGCATGCCCATGCAATGGAATTCTTAACAAGAAGCTACTATAGAAACTAAGGACTGCCACTTTTGTTGGTATAATCTTATCCTTAGAGTAGACGTAAGTTGCACGGATGTCACAAATGGCTTCCAGAGACTTCAGTGACATTTTCTGCTTCAGCCCCGGGGTGGCAGAGCCAGAGCTATCAGATGGTCGGGGGACCATAGCTCCCAGCTGCTGTGGACAGCGGGGAACCCCGCCGACCTGGAGCTCCCAGCTGCTACGGGGAGCCCCACAGACCCTACACTCCCAGCTGCCACAGGGGGCCCAAGCCAGCCCCAGAGCTCTGAGCTGTTAGGGGCGGCAGGGGGAGATACCAGAGCTCCCTGTTGGCATGGGCAGCTGGGGTCCCTTGGCAGTCCCACCCGCAGACCTGGAGCTCCAAGAGGCTGCAAGGAGCCCCCACAAACCCACAACTCTTAGTCTGTGGCAACAGGGGGGTCCCAGAGCTGACAGCCACAGTGGCAGTGAATGCTGAATCCCCCTCATTTCCCTCCCCGGCAAGGGTCAGCCCCATTTTGTCACTGTTATTTTTAGTAAATGTCAGGGACAGGTCACTGGCTTCTGTGAATTTTTGTTCATTGCCCATGACCTATCCCTGACTTTACTTAAAAAACCATCACAATCTTAACCTTATGTCGCTTAGGGGCTGTGAAAAAACACACCCCTGAGCGACATAAGTTACACCAGCAGACGTGCTGGTGTGGATAGCAATATGTTGGCTGGAGCGAGCTTCTCCCACCGTCATAGCTACCATGCTCGTGGAGATGGCCTAATAAAACTAACAGGAGAGCTCTCTCTCATTGGTATAGAGAGGTTGCACAAGCATTCTTATAGAGGCTCAGCTTCATCGGTACAGCTGTGCTGCTGTAAACTCTTCAGTGTAGACATGGCCTTGGTATTCATGGGGTGAGAGGTAAAGTGCTGTCGTGGATTAAAATTGGCTAAGAGCTACAAAACAAAGAATAGGAATAAATGGATACTTTTAAAGATGACAAAATGGTAACACTGGTTTCCCCAAAGTCTGGTCATGGATAGGTGTTTTAATATGTTTATCAGTGATCTGGAGAAGGGTGTGAACAATTAGGTGATTAAAAATCATCCAAAGACGACTGAGGAACTTTGGAAGGACTTACTAAAGTTAGGTGAGTGAGCATCATGATGCCAGATGAAATTCATGGTTTCAGACTATGTATTTTTGTAATAAATAATTTGTGCAACTCGAATACTGCTGGGTTCACTCTAAATTAACACCAATCACTTATTGAGAAGACCAAGGTATCGTGAACAAGTCACTGGAACTGCTGCTCAATATGCCACGGCAGTTAAAAAAGCAAACAAAATGTAAAGATGCATAAATGGCATAGAAAATATTTATTATGGCATTATATAACTCAATGATATTCTGTGACCTGGAATACTGGGCTCAGTTCTGGTTACCCGATCTCAAAAAATGGATAAAAGAGAAATAGAGCAGATTTACAGACAGTTAATGAAAATGATTAGATGATTTCCATCGGTAGAGAGAGTTAGAGATAAGAAGGGACATTAGATGTATACAAAACAATAAATAGAGGTCAGCTGGGTGCTGCTATTAACCCTTTCTCAGGGTACATGAACAAGGCAATGAATTGAAGGCAACAAATTTAATATTGATAGGAATTTTTTTAAAATACAAAATGCCTAATTAACCTCGAACTAATTGCCCCAAGATATCATTAAGATCAAGAACTTAGAATTTAGAGGAAAAGATTAAGGGTTTATAGATATGACAACATCTACATGTACATTACATAGGGGAAAAACTTGGAAGTGATACAATTAATATTATTTAAATTATATTAAGCAGTGACTAAGATGGTCTCAGACCATCTTGCTAAGTGAGTTCAGCTTTGTAAAGCAAAGTAATGGGGATTAGAAGTAGTCAATGGAAAAAAATTAATTGATTTTTAACCTGAGAATGTGGGTGGTAATGGAGAGATGATCACTTCTGAATGCAGAATTGTTAACAGTTCTAGAATATTTAGAGGAATTTAGAGGAAATGTAAAATTATAATATCATAGATTCTTTAAATGTCATTATGCCACCCAGAATTTTGCTTTTTTAAAAAAAATAAGATTAAATGAAAAGGTGTTTCCTGATGATTCTGCAATGTTGGCAATATTCTCTTCTGTACAGAATAGCGAGAGTTCTGTGGCATCTTAAAGACTAACAAATTTATTTGAGCATAAGCTTTCATGGGCAGAAATCCACATCGTCGGATCCATGGTTTCTGCCCACCAAAGCTAATGCCCAAATAAATTTGTTAGTCTTTAAGGTGCCACAGAACTCTCGCTGTTTTGCTAAAAAACAGCCTAACATAGCTACCCCTCTGGATCTCTGTACAGAACGTTAGCTTATGGGCCTCATGCTGTAAGGCTACATTCAATCAAAGATGTACTTGATTTCCATATTCCAGATATACATGGCCTTGCACAGGCATTTGAGCTGCAGCAGTTGGATGTTGACTACGATCCTAGATACAATCTAGAACTGAATTATACAAATGTCTCACTGTATTTCAAATTTATGCTAACAAAATTATGTTGCTATAGATACAGCATGAACAACTGTGTTGCTTTGGAGTTACAGGCTATAGTTCTTCGCAAATACTATCAAATATTGTAGCTATGATAGATATATGAGGCAAATTAATCTCTGGTGTAACTCCAATTATTTCAATAAAATGGGATCACCGAAGGCAAGAGGTCATGGCAGCATTCTATGTAGCTGGAGACAGACAAGGATGGTCAGGATGCGTCAACCATGGAGAAGAGGCTCAGGAGGAATTCCATACAGCTAATTGATATCAGGTCCTCAACATGGAAATTGTGGAAGATACCTGCAAGTAATTGGTCCCTGGCCTACAGGCCACCTGATCACACTAATGAATAGGTTGACTGGCCTTTATACACCTGTAAGCAAGGTCTGAGTGTCTGAATAAAGGGGGGCACATCATTTGCATGGGCTTGGTATCTGCATGAGTACAATTAAGTACTTAGCATAATTTACCTAGGTGTGGAGCATAATGGGAAATGGTTAGCATGGCTGGGTTTGGGTTACAAACCACTTTGTGTTAACTGCTGGGGTAATGAAATGTTGTCCTGCAATTGTATGAACAGATGTCAGCAAAACTGGGTTTAGTCTATTATGATAGAACACTTCACCCTAAACTAAACAGAGCTCCCCAAGGGTGGCAGGCCGATGTTTCAGCCTGAAAAAGGTGGAGGAGTCTCCTATTGAGATTGCAGGGGCCAAGTGAGAGGGCTAACCCAGGCAGGGAGTGACTCTCACCTCCCATTGTTAAAAGGTAAACTTAATGACTCATCTTGGAGTCTTTTGTCTCTTGAAAGCAGGGACATTTCCTGTATGACAGTAGAAGGTTTACCTGTGAGCTGAAATCACTAAGAGCTGAACCTTGCCTGACCACTAACAGAGCTGAGTGGGCAACAGGCAACTCTGGGGGGAGGCTAGCACAGTCGGTGCCAGCCCAGTCAACAAGGGGAGCCGGCACAGTCGGTGCCAGCCCAAGGCGGCCAGTGGTCGGCGGAGGGGCCGGCACAGTCGGTGCCAGCCCAAGGCAGTCGGCGGAGGGGCCAGGCACAGTCGGTGCCAGCCCAAGGCGATCGGCGGAGGGGCCGGGCACAGTCGGTGCCAGCCCAGCCAGCAGTCGGTGGGAGATCGGCGTGGTCGTTGCCAGCGGTGGGGGACTCAGTGAGGCCCACAGGCGATAGGAGACAGCGGCAGTGGGGGCCTGGACAGGCCTGTGTTGGACCGTTGCAGCTGATGGGGCGGAGTCACACCTGAGAGGTGGATATTGCAACTACAACGGTCAGTACAGGGGCAAGAAGGAAGGGAGAGGCGAAGGACACGCCCTGTACTCCGGGATGGGTTTGGGCTCATTGAGTTCATGAACTCTGTTCGCACTGTTTCCCAAACCAGTGCGGTGTTATCTCTGTTTTGCTATTAAAAGGTTTCTTTCCACACTCAGACTCTGTGCTTGCGAGAGGGGAAGTATTGCTCTTTGGAGGGCGCCCAGGGGGGTAGTGTGTAATTTCCCAGGTGACTGGGTGGGGGCTCGAGCCAGTTGGTGTTGCATCGTTTACAGTGACCCTTATATATAGAACCCGGCCCTTGCTGCAGCTGACTGGGTCTGGCAGAAGGGTTACACACCTATCGTGTGTGGGGGGGGGAAACGCTACGTGATCATGAAGGACTTCAATTTCAGTGACGTGCTGGAAGTCTTATGCTTCTAGTACTAAAGCATCCCTGGAATTTCTAGATATTATAGATGACAATTTCTTAACTCAAAAGACAGTGCATCCAACACTGGGAGAATTCTATATTAGACCTCATCTTGACAGAGAAAGAGGAACTGATCACAGAACTAAAAAGTAATGGTAGCTTAGGTACAAGTGATCATGACTTGATCACATTTATAATGTCAAGTAACATATATATTGGCGCTTTAAAAGGGCCAATTTCACAAAGCTGAAAACAATTAGCCAAATCAAGTGCAAGGAGGAATTTAATTAGAAAAATGTGAATGGTAGGAAGTTGTTTAAGAACACTTTACTAGAAGCCCAGAAAACAACCCCATAATCAAAGAAGGCTATATTGGTTAAAAACAACCTGGTTTAGAGGGGATGTGAAGACTGCTATAAAAATTAAAAATAACAGATGGAAGAAAGGAGAAATTGATAGTAATGAATATAAATCAGAAACTAGGAATTTAGAAAATTGATAAGGGATGCAAAGGGACTAGGATAAATCTAAAGCCAGCAAAGTCAAGGAGGCATTTTTATGTATATTAGGAACAAAAATAATCCTAGCAGTGGTATTGGTCCCTCAGTAGGTGGAAATGGTAAAATTATCAATAATGATTCCTAAAAAAGGCAGAATAAATATTTCTGTTCTGTATCAGGGGGGGGGGAAGGGGCGGGGAAATCAGATGATGTAGTCATAATGTAACACTTCCCATTCCACAGCTCAGGAGAATGTTAAACAGAAAGTTAGACATTTTTAAAATCAGCAGGTCCAGATAATTTGCATCCAGGGGTTTTAAAAAGCTTTTCAATAAGTCATGGGACACTGAGGAAGTTCCAGAAGACTGGGGGAAAAAAGCTAAGATTGTGACAATATTGGGTAACAGGATGACCCAGGTGACATTGATCCCAGCCAAGATGTTGGAGTGGCTGATTTGGAACTTGATTAAAAAAATTAAAGGAGGGCAATATAATAATGTCAACAAGGTTTTATGGAAAACAGATAATTTCAGACTAAATATTTTTTGATGAGATTACAAGTTTGGTTGATTATATTATATCAACAATATTATCTTCAACTTCTGTAAGGCATTTGAATTGGCACTACAAGACATTTTCATTAATAAACTAGAATGATACAAAATCAATATGGCACACAAATTGATTAAAAGCTGACTAACTGATATGTAATTGTAAAGGGGGACTCATCAAGCAGGTATGTTTCTGCAGGGATAGGTTCTTGGCCTTATGTTACTTAACATTTTTATCAAAGACCAGGAAGAAAACAAAATTATAACTGATACAGTTTGCAGATGACCCAAAAAGTTGGGGGGGTGGGGGGAATGTAAATAATGAAGAGGACAGGTCATTGATAGAGAGAGATCTGGAGCTCTCGGTAAACTGGGCACAAGCAAACAGTATGTGCTTTAACACAGCTAAATGTACAGCTGAACATGAACTCCGAGTGCAACACTGTAGCCAAAAGGACTAGTGTGATCCTTGGATGCATTAACTGTGGCATCTTGATAGGAATAGAGAGGTTATTGAAAAGAGTTCAGAGAAGTGTCATGAGAACAAAAAGGATTGGAAAAAGTGCTTTATAGTGATGAACTAAATAGACTGAGCTCCTTTACTCTAACAAGGAGAAGGTTAAAGGGAGTACCTCTGGAGAACAAATATTCGACAATCAGCTCTTCAGTCTAGCAGAGAAAGTTACAGCATGTTCTAATGGCTGGAAGTTGAAGCTAGTCAAATTCAGACTAGAAATAAGGCATATTTTTAACAGTGGAAGTAATTAACCATTGGAACAACTTACCAAAGGTCATGGTAGATTCTCCTTCCCTGGCAATTTTTAAATCAAGATTTCATGTTTTTTTCTAAAACGTATGCTCTAGGAATTATTTAGGGGAAGTTCTATGGCCTGTGTTATACAAGAGATCAGACTAGGAGATCACAGTGGTCCCTTCTGGATTTGGAATCTATGAAGATTTGCCTCCAGGTCATAAGCAAAGAGAAAATGCTCCAACAACAAACTAAAGCTTCAATACAGCCTTAAATATGTCACAAATTATACTGTGAGATAGCAGTTGCTATCTTGATTATTCTTGTGAAAAACAAGAACTTTATGTTATCATACTGATATGATAGAGTAAAATCCTAGCCCACCTGAAGTCTAGGGGAATTTTACCATTAGTTTCAGTAGAGGTCAGGATTTCCCCAGAAGCTTTAGGTTCCAGTCCTACACACGGTCATGTGAGTTCTGTCAGCACCCATGGGATTACTCAGGTCAGCAAAAGCTAGTCAAATCAGTATGCAGGACTTAACTCTTAATCAGCAAATTGCAATTCCAATCTTTTACACACTATGAATTACCAACACTTCTTGTGAGATCTTGCGGGTTTATTTTAAAGATACCAGAACATTGTTAACACTCGCCTGAGCAGAGTAAATTAGCCCCATCTCCACCATTCCCTTTGTACTTTAAGAAAGCCACTCTACAGGAATTAGTACAATGAGAGGATTTGCCTAAGGCTTTTGTCTATAGAATTCCATTTCTTTAATTTCCATAGTAACGTCACGCTGACTCATATTTGCAACTCAAAACAATGCAATACCAATGTGTCCTTCTGACAAATTGATTAGGTTAAACTGTGTATCTCCATATAGTTATGGTGGCTACGGATTTATTCAATGACTCACACACACAAGCATTCACTGTCCTTTTCCCTAACAGCACAAGTTAGAGTTTCATTTAGTCCTTTAATATTTATTTTTTTTAAAGGCCAATATAGCAAACAAAAGCCCATCATTTCTCAAGGTCAAGTTCTGAAGCAACTACATCATCTTCTTTTATTCCCTTTGTTTTTTGTATTCACTTGTTTCTCTTTAGAAACGCTCTTGAGAACCAGTCCACAAGTACACTTGTAGGAACAGTACATTCCTACACTCCTATAGTTTCTCCTCTCTTTTGGCTACTGTGCTCTCTCATTTTTAGTTTACTTTAACTACTGCCCAAAGGCAATTTTCCTTTTAATGTTATTGACCCCAGCACTGGTCAGCATTTGCTTTAAGTGCCTGCATATTTTTGTCTGTAGCTTATCTATTTAAAAAAAAAAGACGTTTGTTTTTGCACTCTCTCTTCACTGGCAAGTACTAACCACATGGCAGGGCAGCTGTGCTACTACACAGGGGTACATCTATTCTGTCGTCTTATAGTTCTTTTACTGTGGTATAGTTATTTTAGAAGTGAAGATCTAGCCTCACCCGCTAAAATATTTAAATCTTGGAATCCTATGTGGACATGTTTTGAATTCTGTGGGGTTTAAATACAGAATGCTGGTATGCCACAATGGGCAGAGGCTTCTAAATAGAATGGTGAGGAGAGGCAGAGTGAAGGGGTACAGATGTCCAGGGACGGAACTAAATATGAATCCCATTCTCACAGCAGGAGGGAGCTAGAGAAAGCGAGTCCAAGGGTCTTCTGCCAGGAAAGTTTTGAAAAATGACAATTCCCCCGGCCTTGCCTTGGAAGCTATCAGAAAGACCGGACATTCATAATTGTGGGAAAAAAGTCTTCAGATTTTTAATAAAATAGAAATGATTTTGCCAGTCTTAAATATTTGAATGCTATAATGGCATTTCTCCAAAAGCAGTGAGAGGTCTAACTAGTGCTTTCCTCTCCCCCCAACAAAAAATTAAAATTCTCTTCACTAGTCTGGTTCAATGAATTTATAAAGCTGGGCATTACCTCTTTTCAATGAGGTTTTCTGGCAACGTATTTATCAAAAACCACATTATAAATAACTACAGCCTGCCCAAAGCAACCATGCTGTATTATGTAGCCCCAACACAGCAGGAACATGATCAGAAAGACTTAATAATGATTTCAAAGGCACTGGTGGGAAAAATAGGAATGAATTCTATGCTGAATATATACTCTGCTTCTACACTTTTTATATATTGAGTAAATTCAATACGAGGTATTAAGACTGAGCAAGCTCATCATCCCCCCAACCATGCACACGCCCACATGCATGCTCATGTCTAAGGTGTCCTAAGTGATCATTCAAAACAGTGGGAGCTCTGCTGGTGAACATGATATTCAAAGTACAGTTCTAACCCAATAGGCTGAACTGTCAAAAATGGCTCTGTGGCCTCAGTGGAACTATTCCTGGTTTGCACCGACATGAGAGATGAAGCAGGTCCAATGTTGTTTAGTTATAACTGCCAGCCCCTCACACACATTCAGGGCTCTGACTGAGGAGCTGGGTCCATCTCACCTCACACATCAATAAAAAACCCACCTCTGTACAGGCCAAGTCAGGCCTCTGAGTTAGACTGATAGACTCCATTGTCTTCAGACCACGTGAGACCTGTGCAACCTCATTAAAGCCAATGCCATGCTGTTTTCAAATGTGGCTCATTCTGTACGTGCATGTACTACATACATGTGTTGGACAAAAACAGTAAGAACCCAGCCTGTAATAGGGTTAGTGGTGCACATGTGACTAATTTGCATATGTAGCAAATTGTGTCTAGAAAAATGGTAAATGCAATATAGAAATAGCCAGTCATATGTGCATGCAGTTACCTGAATTGCTCACATAACCATTGGAATTTTGTGCAGGTGAGGAACCTAGTTGCACAAATTTTGAACATACAATATGTCTAAACATTTATTTTTAAAACTGTGGCCCTTAGAGCTCTATAAGTCTGTACTTATGAAAGTAGTGCCAGGCTCTAAAGTCTAACCAGCCAATACGCTATACCAGCTTTCAGGTATTTGGTTAGACGTTACCTTATTATTTACGTTAATAAGCCGACCCACTTTTTCCCACCTCAGGTTTATTAATATTAAATTATTCATATGTACTTAAAGAAATGTGTCGTTCTTTTTTCTCTATTGATTCCTTCCTGTGAGTTAAAAATATGATGGTGCATGGTTGACGAAAGGGAGTTCAATCATTCCCTCATGTTTATACCTGAATTCCCAGTTACTGATGCAAAGGACTATGTAATCAACCTCAATCCACTTGCATACCACTCACTCTCTGCAAGAGCAGTTTGCATAAATCAAGGACCACATAGCAAAAAGGCCAAACACTTGTGTTTTGTGTCCAAGCTGGAAGAGTAACTATTCCAAACTTGATATTTAGAACACCATTTTAAAAAAAGGCACTGGAAAGAATTCCAGATGAGTTATTTTATATCTGCTTATACATCCTCTGGATTATTGTATATAAAACATATTCAAATATTCTCACAGAACTTCACTAACAGCTCTGAATAAGTTTTTATGTCTTCTATATTTAAATTGGCATTGTTCTTTCTGCAGTGCACCTGATTTATTCTGACAGTGGAATAGAAAGGAATTCTCATTTTTATTAACTCCCGCACCTCCTTATATACACTAGGAAGACCTTTATATAAAGATCTCTATGTTAGCGGTGGAGGAACCCAGGGACAATCTGGTGTGCAGGTTAGGGGTTTGTTGCTGACCACCAACTTTCCAGCTATGTAATTGGATGGCTTAGATATGGCAATAGGATTTGTAACCTAGTCTTCCAAAACAAGCACTTCCAGGTTTGAATCTGCATCCAGGCCTATAATGACCAAATATCATTCTTATCTGGTGTCTGGTCAGTAGCCTGTGAGTTGATGAGTAACAGCCCCATTACTACAAAGAGAGTTTTAAGGGTACCGTTAACAAGCACTAGCATGGAAGGATGATGTGTATTAATCAAGCCTACATACAAGGCCTCTTCCAGAACACCACAGGACTTTAGCCTACATTAAAGAATAAGGCATTTTTATAGCTTTTTTTCCACCTTGAGTGTGACATCTTAAACTAGCTTTATATTATGCTTTAGTTCTTTAGAAGTATAAGAGAATGTCTACACTGCAATTAAATCTTCAGCAGCGAGTCTCTAAGCCTGCGTCAACTGACTCGGGTTCCTGGGTCTTAAGCTGTGGGGCTAAAAATAGCAGTGTAGATGCCCGGGCTATGGTTGGTGTGATGCTGGCTGAATTGGGGCGGGCATGTATTATATTATTTAACATCAATATGTCAAAATCATAATTCATGTGCGATATGCCATGTCAGATACCATTAGAAAGGCTATAATGTGCTAAGTAAGATGATAATGCTTATGTTCATGTGTTATGTGTGTAATGGAAGTTATGGATATGTTTGATATATCTGCATTTCAAATTGTGCTGTGTGTGGGCAACACCCCAGACAGGATGGCTGCAGCACTAGCCTGCTTAATGGCCCATTAAGAAATTCACAGGTACAGGGGGCCCAGGGTGAGAAGCCAGGGATATACCGGATGAGTCACCAGGACTTACTCACATGACCCTGGACTCCATCTTATTCCTGTAAGATTCCCACCAGCAGCATGGCAAAGGCCAAAGGACATAAAAAGCAGCTGCACAACATCCATTTTGTCTTCAGTATACCTCTGGATCAACTCATCTACAACTGAACTGAAGCTGTGAAACAAAGGAATGAGACCCATCCAAGTACTGGATGTATACCAGAGGGACTATACAAGCCTGCAAACTCCACAATTCTATTATAAACCTGATATATATAGACTTTCAAATCAATTGTATGTGTCTGATTGCTTTAATCCTTTAACATTTCTTATAGTTTGTTTCTTTCTTTCTTTTTATAATAAACCTTTAGTTTTATTTACTAAACGATTGGCTGGCAGCGTAGTATTTTGGGTAAGATCTAAACTTATATTGATCTGGTGCTGTGGCTGACCCGTTGGAGTCAGGAGCAACCTTTTTGCCAAAGAGCATAGAGTTTTAAATAACTGGTCTCTGTACTGAACCTAGTGACCAATTGGGAGCCAGAGACTGAAATGCAGTAAAAGGGGTTGTGTATATTTGTATTTTGGCTTCTTGATAACTATTGTGGGGGAATCAGAAACACTGTTTGTGACTGGTTGGGAAGTCTGACTTCGGTGTCACCCACCAGTGCTGGGAGAATCTCCTCTCCTTTTACAGCCTGCCATGACCTTGGCATTTTCAGGTGGCTACTCTAGCCACGGACAGGTCACAGGCAGAGTCTGGGCTCTGAGACCCTCCCCCCTTGCACGGTTTCAGGGCTCAGGCTCCAACCCGAGCAGGAACATTTACACTGTTATGTTTAGTTACATTGCCCAAGCCTGAATAAGTTGTCCTGGGTTCTGAGACTCGTTGCTGTGGGGTTGTTTTTTTTTTTATTGTAGTGTAGACATATCCTAAGAGACCATGACCATGAAATCATTGGAGAGGTGGAATTGCATGTATTGTGTTATTTTGTGTTTCATCCATTTGTTGGTTGTATTCACCTTATTTGAAATTATAAGGATTTCAGGATGGAGACCATATTTTTTTCCTAAGTCTTTATATAGCACCTAGCACCATGTACCACAAGTGGCCTTTAAAAGGAGCTAGGTATCAGCCCACCTGTGACACAGCTGATTTGCATCCCCCTAGGTGGCGAGACTGAATTAAGTCATGTGACTTATACTCATGTGATTAAACCAAGCTGCAGGGATTGGGAGAAGAAAAACAGGCCTGTGGACAGCCAGTAGGGGACACCCAGAAGCTGGCGCAGAGAAAAGAAAGAAGGCAAGGCAGGAAGTGATAATTCCTCAGGGAGGAGGGGCTGGGACCGGGTCCAGCCTGAGGCTGGGTGTGAAGAAGGCTCCTATCCAAGAGCAGGAATCTATATCAATCAACGCAACTTGGGGGAGAACAAACTAACATTCTTTGGTGAGGAGTGATGGAGGAGGAGAACTACAGACAAGGTGTCCTCAGGTAGGAGGAACTGAGCCCAGCTGAAGTCTGGGCAAAAGAGACTTAACCTGAATTTATTTGGATTTAAAGTAAAACCCCAGCAGGGTGAATTTTGTTTTATACCTTTTGGATTGTATGGAGTTCTTAGGGGCTCTGAGCAGACAGGAAAAGTGAAGCAAGGGTGCCACAGAGCCACTCCCAGGCAATGAGGAATCAGCTGTCCAGTTTCACAGTCTGTAGATACTACCTCAATACAAATTATGATTTAAAAGTTTCAAATCTGATGAGCAAGAAAACGTGATGTTAAATCCATTAGGGTTCACAATAAGATGCAAATTGACCTGTATAGTAAGAGCATACAACACATCTGAAACTAATGTCCTGTTTAAGCAAAAAAATTGTAGCACAATAGATTTTCACTATAATTACACCTTTGAGAACTGAGTTTCGGTTCAAAGTGAAAATGGATTTTGTGGTTATTTAGTCTGATCCTAATGTCTGTGTCCATAATAAAAACCATTTAATGTCAAATGATGTGGTGACTAACAAGCACTGGATGGATCATTATCGCTTCAGGTCATGCTAGCTTTATTTAAAGTAGAGCTTTGTAGTATATTTTAACACTGAATATTTTTTGCATAATGAAATGTTTATAAAGCCTATAATCATCTAGCCTGACCTGCTGTAGGACACAAGCTACACGACTTCTCTGAATTAATTCCTGTTTGAACTAGAGCATATTTCTAATCTAAACTTAATTTTAAAAAATTGCCAGTGTTGAAGAATCCATCACAACCTTTGGTAAGTTGTTTCAAAGGTTACTTACCTTCACTGTTAAAAAATTGCACCTTATCTCCAGTCTAAATTTGTCTGGCTTCAACTTCAAGCCACTGGAACTTGTTATACCTTTGTCTGCTAGACTGAAGAACCCTCTACTATCAAATATTTGTTCCCCGTGTAGGTACTTCTAGACTTATCGAGCCACTCCATCGCCTGTTTCTTGAGCTAAATTGATTGAACTATTTCGATCTAATGGTGTAAGGCATGTTTGCAAATACTTTAATAACTCTCAGGGCTCGTCTCTGAACCCTCTCCTATTTAACAACATCCTTTTTGAACTGTGCATGCCAGAATGGGACACAGTATTCCAGCAGAGTAGCACTAGTGCCAAATACAGAGGTAAAATAACCTCTCTACTCCTACTTGAAACTTCCCCCCTTTGTGCATCCCAGAATCACATTCGCCTTTTTGGCCACAGCATCACACTGGGAACTCATGTTCAACAGTTTGTTCACCATGACCCTTACATCTTTTTTGAAGTCACTGCTTCCCAGAATAGACTGCCCCATCCTGAAAATATGGCCTAGATTCTTTGTTCCTAGATGTATGCATTTACATTTAGCCGTATTAAAATGTGTATTTGCTTGCGTTTAGCTTACCAAGGATTCCAAATTGCTCTGTATCAGTGACTTGTACTCTTCATTATTTACCACTCCCCAACTTGGGTCATCTGCATATTTTATTAATGATAATTTTATGTTTTCATCCAGGTCATTGATAAAACATTAAATAGCCTAGGGCCAAGAACTAATCCCTGCGGGACCTCCCAGAAACATACCCCCTTTGATAATTCCCCATTTACAATTACATTTTGGGACCTATCCGTTAGCCAGTTTTATACACTCTTGATAAGGCACTACCCAGCCTTTTAGAAGGGCTTGATTCTATTACGGATTTTGACACTGACTATTGTGTGATCTTGGGCAAGTCACTTCCTCTCACTGTCTCAGTTTCCCCATCTATAACATGGGAACAGTGCACACATCTAAATTTCCTGAGTAAATCCTTGAGCACAGAATATAAAGTCAGGATAAAACCAACTATGTAGCAATGCAATTGTGAACAACCAGGGTTCCTGGAATTCTGCAGCAAGCAGTGCAATGTAATAACATCTTCTTTGTTCCCTTGACTATATAGATTCCCTTGATGTACCCCAGAATCCCAATAACCCTGGTTAGAAGAGAAAAAAACTTCAAAGAACAGTCCAGCTACATACCAGACAGATTTTTCTCCAGAAAGAACAGCCTGCATTCCAACTCCCTTCATAGAAGATTAGGGTTGGAAGGGACCTCAGGATGTCATCCAGTGCAACCCCCTTCTCAAAGCAGGGGCCTTAATTTTTTATCCCACACTAATCAAGACCTTTGGGTGCAGTTTTCTCTGTGGACAGGATGGAACAGAAAATTCCTGAATTTTAGTGACTTCATCCATCAATGACTCCTTTTTTTGAATAATCTAATTATTTGTCTGCTACAAGAGGTACCATTATTTCTCTAGTAAATGATGATCATTATATAGGCTTTAAAACTTATTTTAACATGGAACATGGATTACAAAATAAGCGATGAAAACACCAACTGTGCCAGTTGCATTTGCTTATATTTTGTGATGCATAGAGTGTGGATAATTGGACTGGAACTTGTGCCCTATCTCTGTGGAATGAGCAACTGTGCTACTAACCTCAGTGGAAAAAATCACAATGGAAATCAATGTGAAGAGGATCAGGCCCTTAATTAGCATCTAGAATATAAAAAGCCAAACATTGATTTGGAAACTCCGACAGTAATTACATCTGAAATCTACAGCATTTCAATTAAAGTGAAAACTTTACATTAAGCAACGTGGCAAAAATGCACTGCTGAATAATTTCATTCCCTTAGTAGCAGAAACAATCCTTGATGATTTTCTAGAATGGATATCTGTAATTCCTTTCCAATCCTCTATCTGGATTGGACCACTGGGTACTGTCAATCCGCTATTCATTACGTCAACTTGGCAAAATGAATGCATGAAATCTAGCCATCAACCTCTGAGAATTATGAAAGCACCACACTGTGTGCTAGTGATTTGATAGACACATATTTAATCTTCCTAAATAAGTCATGGTAGTAGATTCAAGCAGCAAACAGCATGCTGAAAACAAATCTCTTCTGGACGTTGTTCAATATATACATTCCAAATCCTAACATCTGCTCCACAATAAGCATATGCTGCATGTTTGCAGAATGTACTTTCACTTGCTAAGGTAGTCCCCTTCACTAAAGAGTCTTACACTTACTTCTAACAGAAGAGGGATTTTTACTCTAAATATTTACACATTTAAAGTGTTAATTTAACGCACTACAGTATGTTTTCAATATATTTATGTAGATTTATTATTTTAGAAACCTCTACCACACTCTAAAGCAGAGTGTTGAATGGCATACTAAAAATAAATAAAACAAACAGTCTATTCTCTGTCGCTAATGTATCCATTACTGAAGGTGCACTATTAAGTGCCAGATGCTGTAAGAGTTGAGCCAAAGTAGTCTGTAAAGGATTCTGGTTTCATCTATAACACATTTGGCTTATGTGTCTTATTTATAGGATTTGTTTTTCTTCTTCCTCCATTATCCTTACTCCTGCTTCCAATTGTCAGCTGTTGCTGTTAGTATTATTTATATTACAGCAGTATCTAAAGGCCTCAACTTGAGATTACCTCATTTAAATTTCCATTCAACTACTCAGTTCTTCTCTAATAGAACGTTTCTACCTTACCTAATGTAACAAGTTAACATGAAATAGAAGATGTGACATAAGATATACATCAGCAGAATCATCCTTTATTCTCTGACATTGCCTCCCTTGTCAGAAATATCATGATTGCTGGAACTACTGTTTTTAAGCACATTCATTCCAAGATGATCAGTTTGCACAGTTGATAAATGGGTGTAATTTTCAGAGTGGTTCGAAAAAAGATACTGAGATACTATGATAAGTTGTCAGGACCCCAGCTACAGGATGTGGGTCAAGGCCAGGGCCTGGGTTGGAGGGGACTTGAACATAGGCCAACTTCAATCTGGAAAGCAAGGTCAGAAGCAGCCGTCCATAGCAGTGTCATACCACAGGTTCAGGTCAGAGATGAGGTCAATGAGCTGTACCACATAGGAGCCAAAGTAGGGTTAGTGGAACAGAGGTAGGGTGAGATGACAGGAGCAGAGCAGGGGACCAGGAATGAGGCCAGGTAGCAGGATTAGGGCAAGATATCAGGAGTGTGAAGCAGGATGTTTGCATCAGCAAGCCAGAGTTCCAGCTGTTGGCACAGTCAGCCTTCAGGTGTTTTCACTAGGCCTTAAATAACATGCCTGAGCCAAATCAAAGAACACAGTAGGCTCTGCCCGTCAGAACCTCTGTGGGCAAGACATCTAGTGGTGCTGGACCCTATCAGGCTCATAGGTTGCTGTTCCTTATTCCACGAGTTGGTGGTGTGGCTCACAGTAGCCACTCAGGAGCCAGTAAACGTGGCTACTGTAAACCCATAGATCCTCACAGAAGTGACGTATAGAAAATAAGTCTCCTTCTTGCTAAAAGAGGACAGCCCCTAGAATTCCAGATCTTCTGGTTACTGGGGTAGGATGTGGATCTTTGAGTTGAAGATAATTTATCATGAAATGTCAGGTAAGTGACTAAGAAGAGATCATTTTCAATGCAACTGTGGATGCAGTTGTTCTGGATTTACACAAATCTAACGGAGATGAGAACCTAGCCCTTCCTAATTCACAAAGTGAAATGTAAATTTCACACAAAGGTAAGGTGTGAAATAAAGAAACTTTGCAAAGACTGAGCACTACTGGGAAGGAAACTCATAAAAGGAGCTCCTGAGAACTTGAGTAAACACAGATTTTTAACTATATCAGTTTAGAAACCAATATCATTAAATTGGTGCAAGTCTCCAATGTGGAGGCAGTTATGCCAGTATAAATGTTGAAATAGTTCATATGGAAATAAGCTATACTTAGTTTCACAGGATGAGATGGCCTTTACACAGGGCTAAAAACTTGAGGCATTGCAGCAGCTGACTCAGGCTCTAGGGCTGAAAAATTGCTGGGTAGATGTTTGGGCTCAGGCTGGGCATGGTCCACCCAAGGACTGAACTTCTACACACCCATTTTTCAGCCCAGAGTCCTGTGAGCCCAAGTCAGCTGACCTGGGACAGCCACAGGTTTTTTTTTAATCCCTGTGTAGACATACCCTAGAAGGCTTGGGGCATGGCTGCATCCTGTATTAGACTCAGCCAGCCTCCCCCACGTGAAGGGAATGAGTCCTGGGGTCAGAAGTTTGTGACTTGGACCTGCTAAGATATTGAGGGCCATCTCAATTCAGGGAGAGATGGAAGGGAGCAGACAGGCCCTTCTTCCGCAGCCATCTGCCTGAGCGCTAAGTGAGACCTGCAGGAGACACTGGGACAGAACCTCATTTATGTGGTGGATTTATGCTGAACTGTTTGATTTGGAAAAGTAAAACTCAGCCCTGAAGAAACGGGAGCGAAGTCCTGCAGTTGCTGAGACTATTGTTTGGGGCACTAACTGGTGAGGAGGGCCCCTTGGCTTACGCCTATATAAGGACCTTTATACCAGTATAACTGCATCTTCAATGGCAGGTTGCATGGATTTAACTAGATCTGTTTAACCATTAACCATTTAACCATTATAGTTAAATCACCACAAACTATGTGTAAACCAGCCCTAATTATAAACAAGAAGCACAAGAGATGGATCCAACTCCTCCTGTCTAAACTATGCTCCTTGTGTTGCAGATCTGATTGCAGGAGGGCTTCCTACAGCCATACTTCTCAAATAAATGATCAGTGTTCAACAAACCAGTAATTAGCCCTGAGGGCAGAACAGGAGCGTAGTAGTTATGTTCCAAGATTCCTTAGTCATTATCCACCCTACCTGAAAACATTTATGTATTTTGCAAGTGCTTATACAGTCCACCGCTGTGGTATAAAGGTGAATTCTACACTGTTTAAAAAGAATTAAACATGACAGAATTGGTTGTATTGATGTAACTCAGCCAATTGCAACACTCAGCACCACTTCTTTGAAGAGACCCAAGCCGTAGAGAGTATCCAATAAATTAAATAGTGGGAAGTTTTAGACAGAGCTGGAGTTGGATCCATCTCTTGTGCTTTTTGCATTCAGTGATGTGTTTATAAACCTGAAAAAAAGAGGTGACTCACATAACAGAGCCCTCCCTGACTGTAGTTGCGGGTCCTTAGTACTATTTATATATAAACGGATGCGTCATATCTTGTCCTCAACACAATCAGGATTGGAGTTCTCATGTATTCTAATGGGACCAAATTCCACAGCTATGATCCTTGCTAGTGAGAATGCTCTGCTGCAGATTCTCAAGTGTCATTCTAGGGCTTGCTAACCAAAATGTTTCCTGTGAGGATTGCTAACAGTGTGGAGTTACCACAAAACTGGAAAAAGGGCACAATCGTAATCTTTCTCCCTTTGCAGTTCACCTTTAGTTAGTGTTTGTACAGTGAATTGAGATGCTGTGTAAGTGCTCTTGATCCATGTGCACAGTTTCCTCTCATGTTAATGGACATTATGTGCAAATATCAAGGCTAGATTGTAGCTCATGTTTAGAAAATTCACTGTGTTCAATTTCTGAAGTGTCTAGAAATCCTTCGGGATGAAAAACACTAGATAAAATACAAATGAAAATGACGTTTTCTTCAAGTAATTACAGCCTCTGTAGGGAATCTAATTTCTTTGTTCCTAGATCTCTCTCCTAATTTGTAATACAGCGTGCCAAAAGAACATTTAGTATTAGAATTTATATCACCATCACAACCAGCACAAAGGGACCAGACTAGTTAGCAGGTATGGGGTTCATCATTGTACTTTTTTGTGATCACTATTAAATTGTTCTTTTAAGATCATTTGACAAATAATCATTGTTCCTTTCTCCACTTAGAACAATTAGTCTTCCATTGTGAGCAT
Source organism: Emydura macquarii macquarii (assembly GCF_026122565.2). NCBI lineage: Eukaryota > Metazoa > Chordata > Testudines > Chelidae > Emydura > Emydura macquarii. The sequence goes on from NW_027133199.1 coordinate 6,652,311, forward strand.
TGGTTATGAGCATTTTCCCAATCTATAACCAATAGTAAAGAGACAATACTGTAATACTGTGAGTAGATATTTGAATGCAGGGAGATTTTGGGACACGTTTTCTCTGGTGTAAACTGGCATAGCGCAACTCCCCTCAATGGTTCAATATCAGTTACACCAGCTGAGGATCTGAGGTAGAAAAACAGAAGCATTATACATTGTGCTACATAACCCTATGTGCACCAGGTTGCATGGCTTCTCACTCAAAAAGGACTTGAGTTTAATTCCCAAAACATACAGCTACCATCTAGTAAGTGTCACACCCATGATATATATCCCTAGAGTCACTATACTGCTACAGAACAAAATTCAACTTCATTACATGGCCTGCATGCTGCAATATTAGACAATGGGTTAAATGGACGCACTGGGTCCCCCTCCGTGCTGATCTGCAGGGGGGAAGTTACTACACATCTTAGCTTGGGAACTTTAGCAATAGCAGCTCCTGCTTTTTAGCTCTGAGGGACCCTGGTTTAATCCCTAGAGCTGACCAAGCCTTAAGCCGTTACGTAAGAAATCCTTAATAAATACTCAAGCGTTTAATATGCCTTCTTCGGAGGCTTGACACTAGTGAAACTTTGTTGTAGTGGCTCAGTCAGTGGGGCACAGTGTTTTTCTTGGTCTAACTCCGATTTGGAACAGTTGTGGTCAGGCTGTTTCCCCCCAGTGGAAATTCTGACAGGCTCCATTAGAATCAATCAACTGACTTCTAGTGGAAGACCAGTTGCCACAAGAACCAGTAAACTAATGGCCCTTTTAAATTGTTCCAAACCTAGTTGCCAGTTAGAACCAGCTGAAATTTTTCAGCTGGAATTTCCACTAGGGTGGTAGGTATTTGAATCTGATTCCCTCCTGGTTTGATGCCACTCCTTGTGGGTCAATTAGTGATAGATTAATATTAACTAGAAAGAGAATAAAGTTCCCCAAGGTTTCCAAACTGTATCTTTCAACCAAATTTCTATCTTGTCACTGGGTGTAATCCACAGCACCTGCCTTCTCTGTGCTATCCGTGACCAGCCCTCCTTTACTGCTTTAGCATTCTCCCACTCTGCAGTATTTGCTGGTAGTATGCTGATTAATCTTGATGATTGCAAATGTAGATCACATCTGTACCTGAACAGGGACAATCCCAGTTCAGTCCACATTCGCTCTCTCTCATGATGGAGTGTTGCGATGTAATGCATCCTGATTACATCTTAGCTCTCTCGTTTTTGGTGTCTGTGTTTAACTGGAAACTGCTTGCTAAGATTTGGCAGTAGTGGGGCCCTGGACGGCTGCAAATGCTGTCTAGTCCTCAGTCAAGTGTTGCCATAAGGGGATATATTAGTGTTTCTGTGAATCTGTTGGGGAAGATTCTAGACCGGGGTAGTCAACAGGCAGACCGCAGGCCAAAGCTGGACATCCAGACCCTTGAATGGAACCCATAATTTTTTATCATTGTAATTTTTAAAATTATTCTCTCTGGAATCTGGACCTTGATTGCACCGTGACAAAGAAATTTGGACGGTGACAAAAAATAAATTGACTGCCCCTGTTCCAGACAAAGCTTTCCAGTAAAGCTGAAGGCAAGACAGGGTACAACTACACCAGTGGGTCCCAAGTGGCCTGCTGCTCCCCTCCTGCTAGCTGCAGAAGGGAGCCGCTGCCTCAGGACCCAGGTGGAGTGCGTTGGCCTGGGGCTACAAGACCGGTGCAGGCTCCTTGCTGCAGCCAAGGGGATGGAGATCAGCGCTCCTCTCCCCTGACTGTAACAAGGAGCGTGGCAAAGCGCTTTGCCTGGGTCCCTAGGCCCTGGGGTCCCTGCTGGAGCCAGGGGGATGGGAGATCAGCGAGGAGGCAGCCTCCTCACTGAACTCCTTCCGTCTGGCTGCAGGGGAGGGAGCTGCTGACAGAGACTGGTGACCTCTCAGGGTTGTAAAAACGATATTGGTGGCCCTCGAGCCAAAAAGGTTGGGAACCACTGATCTACACTGTACACCACTAGTGATGGCATGCAGGGCACGTGTAGCTAGACACTGCAGCGAAAAGCCATCTGCGTCCACATTGTAGCTTGTAGCTACATGTATCTATGAAAGGCCCTGGCAGGGGTTAGGCAGCAGGGAAAGGCTTTGTCAGCAGGGAAGTAGTAGGACACTACAGTGGTAAAAATAGTAGTGTAGACAGGGGAGGCACTACTTGGGTGTGTAGAGAGCCATGTAGGGTACATGTCCACAGGGTTAAGTTGTGTCTTTACATGCCTAAACAATGCCTCACCATCTAAACTGCTATTTATAGCAGAGCTAGGGTGGCCTACAAAGTATCTATTCCACACACTACCAGAAGGAGTGTGCAGTGCAGACATTCCCTCCCTCCTTGCGAGATGCTTTAAGGTGAATACTGTTTGTTTCCTAATAAAGCTCCTTATTTGCAGAGACAAGGGGAATGAGGTAATATATTTTTTATTGGACCAACTTTTTTTATTTACCAGAAAATTGTTCCAATAAGAGGTACTGTCTCACCCACCTTATCTCTCTAATATCCTGGGACCAACACTACAGCAACACTGTATACGCCTTATTCACTGTAAGAAAATAAATCTCTAATTCATTGTTACTGTCAAATGACAGGGGAGTCAGAAGATGACTCATTTTGAGCTAACAAAAATAAGAGGAAAAGAAAATGTCAGTGTTCATCCCTCCTAAAGACTTTCAGTTTGATAAGGCTGAGTGGAAAGAGAGCTTCATCAGATTCCCAGCTGCATCAAGGCTTACTCTTAGAGTGGCAAAGTACAGGTTAGCTTAGTAGCTTATGCAATGGGCAGTGAAGCTGAAAATATATACAAGTCATTTGCCTCACAGGGGAAGGAGAAAAGAATTGTTCTGGCATTCTTAAAAATCTGAGCCTTTTTGCTAGAGAGTGAGAGTGTTTTAAAGCAAGGATGTGGAGACCCAGAAAGAGTTGGGAAGGCATTATAAAGGCCTTCCATGAACAAGCAGAGCATTGTGACCTTGGTATTACTAAAGAAGATCCCCAAGGATTTCCTCAATGCACAGCCTAGTTATTTGGGCTTTGCACTGGGGACAGGAATTCTCCCTAAGGATGAAGGTCTTGCAATTAGTTACTGTCAGTCTCTGTTGTAAAAATCTGAATGCTAAAGGAAGCAGACAGGAGACTTGAATGTGGCTCTCTCAGATAAGTGCAGTACTTAAAGGAATGTAGAATGATCAACTATGCAGAAAGAAGTCAGGGGAAATATTGACTTCTCATAATTTACTGAAGGAAATCTGACTCCCAAGGAGGAAGGGGTGTGATGGTTTAAATGTGTTGGACTCTCTTGTGGCTTCTAGCCTGGAGTTGGGGTGGGACAGAGCCTTACTGTGTCAAGGGGAGTACTGGGAGGTATAGTACCCTCTTAGGGGATGTCTACACTGCAATTAAAAACTTGCAGCTGACCCAGGCCAGCTGACTTGGGCTCACAGGGTTCAGGCTAAGGGCTGTCTAACTGCAGTGTAGTTGTTCAGGCTTGCACTGCAGCGTAAGCTTTGGGATCCTGCAGATTAGGAGGATCCCAGAGCTTGGGCTGCACCCCGAACTCAAAACAGCTACACCTCAGTGAAACAGCCCCACAGCCCGAGCCTCGCCAGCCTGAGTCAGTTGGCACAGGCCAGCCACGGGTTTTTAATTGCAGTGTAGACATCCCCTAAGAGTTTCCTAGAGCACGTGGGAAACATGCTTACAGTATACTCTTTCATATGGAGCTGGCCAACTTTGCTAGCTGGTGCAGAGGGAGGGTAGATCCATCGTCCTACTTCCTTCCCATCTTCTTTAGAGTAGCTTGCACTACAAGGTAGTGACTGACTAGCAAGTACCAATCCCTGCTTCTAAAAGAGCATAGGGAATGTGAAGGCAAAAAGCTCACTGACTCCACTCTCTCTCTCTACTCTACTACAGCATAGGGACCAGTCACAAACTCATTTTTATCTGCATCAGCGTCAGATGACCCGCATCTCTCACGTGTGGCTTCATCACTCCTGAATATAGCATCAGTCCCCTGCAACACACAGCATCATGCATGCTCTCTCTTGGGGCAGGTCTTCCTTGCAAATTTAGCCTGGGTGATCAGCACCTGGGTTAGCCTAGGCCAGGTGTGAGGAGACACACTACAAAGCCATACCTGAGTTACTGTGTCCACACGGAGTTACTGTGTCCCCCTCCCACATCACTAGCGGTTCTGAGAGCGTATCCCATGGTTCTTTATGCTAATTTTCTCCCAGTGAATTGTAGGAGAATTCAGCCGTCCTGCTGAGCACACAGAAGGAATGGTTGGAAGGCACTGGAGGACCACCAGCACTTGAGTGTCTTAGCTTGAGTCCTAACTGCAAAGCAGGTGAGTCACCAGCTTGAGTGAAAGTAGAACCTGGACTCTAGCCTTCACAACCAGCCAGGCGGGCTAGCCCAGACTGAAAATATGACTAGGTGCTGGAATCCACCCATGAGAATTCAGTTGCAGTATCGCGGTCCTATAGGTTTTTCTTGGGCCCCAAACAACTAGCATCTAAAAGCACTTGTTTTGGTTGGGTTTCTGTCCCCGTATTTGTGAATGAGCATACCAGGTATGTTTTTATTATACTTCTTGTTACAACTCTGATTTGTCTGAGTCTGCAGCTTTGTTTTCATCTTTCTGAGAATGCTCATTGTTTTAGAGTAAGGTTTGAGCCAATCAGTAACTTGTCAATGTACTGGCAAACCCTGTTCCAGTGTACTGTGTATTATTTACACTATAAACACTTCTAAAATTATCCCATAGTCACTGGGAAAGTGCCTTCTACACCAGTAAACTTGCCTTGGAAAAGTCAGATTATGAACTGTTGGTTGCTCCATCTTCTCTGGCAGCACTAATAAAAATAGAACAACTTTAAATTGACTTAAGGAATTTAATTTGCTGTTAGGATTGGAGTGCCTGCTGAAATTGAACTTTTAGAATAGCTCACATCTAAAATAATATTCTCCTTCCCCCCTTCCCCCATCTGTGATCATTACAAATGTGTATCAAGTCTTTTGTCTGTATTATCTTCACTCCTGCAGCGAGACACACATATTAGCAGTTATTGTCTTAAAAAGAAATCTTTTTACTCCATCACTTAAGAGCTTGACTAACATCACTATTAAACACTGTCTTTATTTCTGAAGCTATTTTCAACTATTTCCAAAGCAACTCCAGGTAATATTTCTATCCAACAATTTTATTTCCAATTCAACTAAAATGAAAAACTATGGTAAAATAAGTTTAAAGTTGTGGCACAAGATGATAAAAGCATGTACTTTACAATCTCCAACTTTATTATTCCCCTAAGGCACTAATTCATAGTTTAGAGAACTAGTGTGGCCATTTTACAACACTCTGGATTAGGTAAAGCAGTCAGAGATTTAGTGTAATAATACAAGTGGGAGGGAACAGTTTAAATCCCTGTTAACTGAGAGTCTCAGAGTCTAGGACAGCAGTCATAGTGAGGGAAAAAACTAGTTCTCAGACACACGAGTAACCCTAAAACTCAGCTATAACCATCAAAGTTTTCCTGGTTTCAGTTAAAAACATAAATGGGGGTGAAAGCACCAGCATCTATCTGCCTGCAGAGATCTGATTGCAAGATCATGGCCTAAGAGAGATAGCAGGCACAGGAACCGAAGGCAATAAGGTGAACCTTTTAGAATTTAGGTCCTGCCATTTCTCCATGGAAACTACAGAGCACATGGTGCTTTCTAAGTGCAGGCAGACTGCCTTGAGGTCTTTGCTAATTGGTTGCTGCTTTCCACACCAAGAATTGGCTCTCTTTCAGTGGCAAGGTAATTTCTACCTCTATGGATAACTAAGGCCTGGTCTACACTTACCGTGAAATTCGGTGGCAGTTGACAGGAGATACGCAAGCTACATAGAGTAGCTTGCGTATCGCCCATCAACTTCCTAAATTCTAAATAGCATGGCATCCCCACTACACTGCGCCAACAGGAAATGCCTTTCCATCGATGCAGCGTTACTCTTTTTCCGGGGGTAGATTTATTCGGTTGACTTCCGGATCAATTGAACGGGTCTCCACTTCTGCCCAATCGATTCCAGAGGAATTAATCTGGCTGTACCAACTTGCCGCTGTAAGTGAAGACATACCCTTAATATACATTGGGCACCTTTGGGATTAAAGTTATGATATAAACACAAATTTACTGAAGAAATAGTGACTTTAACAGAAGTGGTCTTGTGATTAAACTACTGGGCTGGAACTTGGATCTAGGTTCAATTCGTGTCACTGCCCCAGCCTTCCTCTGTGACCCTGGGCAAGGCACTTAGGCCAGGATGCACACGAGTTAGATGTTGTGATGCTGCACATCACAGTGCCAAACTTTTAGGTGTTCAGAAAATCTCAACAATTTGCGAAGCCTCAGTTAAGCACTGAAGTGCCTGTATAATGAATGGGGAGAGATTGGCTTCTTAGATTGAGATTTACAAAAGACAGTTGGCTATGCAGGGACCCACCTGTGCTAGGCAATAGGAGATGCTAACCAAAGGGATATGTACTAAGCCCCAGAAATATCATTAATGCTCTATATTTTCCCTGCAAGATTTTTCCAACAGAACAGACAAACATTTTGAGTTTCAATTCACTGAGTTCCCTGCACTTTGTGGCACAAGATGCATGAAACTAGCAGGGAATTAAGGTTTCTCTTTAAAGCCAGAGATTTTTTGTCTTGACAGCCACACTGATCGGAACAAATATGCCTACATTAGCAGACCACAGGCCCCCGTTAGCGCCCAGTCCATTGGGAGTGTGAGAGAGGGAGGCATTACAACAGTGCAAGCTGCCCTCTGGAGCCAGTGCACCCCACCAATTAGAAAAGGCCCATCACAGAGGTGTTGGGCTGGGCTAACTGCATTAGGCTGCTCAAGGTGTGCCGATTCACATTGCCTATGATACATTACAGAGAATACTATGACCTGATTGTGCACCACTGAATCAATGGGAGTTTTGTCCTCGCATGGTATTTCCCTCGTTAAGGAAGTTTTGTAAGCAAATTGAATGCTGAAAGTGTGCAATGCAGATTTTGAAATGTATTGGATCAGTGTCACTAACATACACCTCTCAATGCATTCATCTCTGGTACACACATTTCTTAAATGATAATCTTTATTCTCACTCTGCTGTTTGAGAAAATCTTTAGTGGCCTCGTTTTACTTGTATTTTATTTTCTAAGTCAGTCATTCCTGTTTTATCCTATCCAACAATGAATGGAAGATAAATTTGAAACATGAATATTAGCTCTTTGTTACAGGAAGCATTTACAGTTTTCTTCACTTGAGCAAGTATAACAGAACCTGATGATCATTGCATTTTAGTGGTATTCACCAAAACCTCTTACAATACAGAGTATGTACAAAAATGCTAAGATTGCTTCAGGAAAAAAAATTGACTGAAATCCTTAACATACATCATATCCTCTGCTGAGAGGACAGTTATGAAGTCCCTGAAATCCATCCACAAGACAGTGATCAAAGCAGCAGACAAAGGAGTGCCATCATAGTTCTCAACCATGATGACTAAGTTAACAAGGCCAGCTGAGAAGTCTGACACCACCTCCTATAAACAACTCAGGGAAGACCCCAGACCACAGTTGACCCAAGAATTTAAGGATCTTAAATCCTTCCCTAAACAACTCCAAGAGAAACTATGACCTTACCCGCCTCCCCGGCGCCACCCCTATGAGCTTATCCCAGGGACTGTCTACATCCTTTCCAAGATACACAAACAAAGGAACCTAGGTGGGCCCATCACATCTGGCCATGGCACTCTTACCAAAGAAATATCAGGACTCCTAGAAACCATCCTCAAACCACTCACCACACAAAGGGTCAGTTTCCTCCATGACAACTGACTTCCTCTAGAAACTCCACAACTTTAACCTCCCTCAGAACACCATCCTTATAAAATCAACATCCCTCACAATGTTGCATCTGACAAAGCGGGTTTCTACCCATGAAAGCTTATGCCCAAATAAATGTGTTAGTCTTTAAGATGCCACAGAACTCCCATTGTTATCCCTCACAATGTTGGCATTGCTGCCTGCCTCAAATATCTACAAAAACAATGGACACTCAGATATCCACCCCAAACAATTTTACATTCAGCAACACTTTGTCCAAGCCATTGGAACAGCCATGAGTACTAGGATGGCTCCCCAATGTGTCAGCCTCTTTATGGGCCACCTTGAGGAAGAATTTCTGGACAAATGCACCATGAAACTAATTATATACCTGAGACACGTGGATAATATCTTCATCCTCTGTACAGACAACCTAAACCACAACCACAACTTCAACAACCACTACGCATCCATCAAAATCTCTCTAGAACACTCTCGCACCAGCACCAACCTTCCTGGACACTATGATCAGCTTCAGCAATGGAACCTTTCAGACAGCTATATACACAAGTAGCCCACAGATCACCACCCGTACACGTTCACAGATCCAGCAACCACTCTAAATACAACAAGAAATCTCTCATCTACAGCCAGTTACTCAGATACCACAGAATATGCTCCATGGACAAAGTGCAGGATGCACATTGTAGCACACTTAAAACTGCCTTCACCAAACAAGGACACTCCACCAGAGAAGTGGATCACGTCATGGAACAGGCCGTCCAAACACTGATAGAACCTGATTCAATTCAGGGGGGAAAATGCCCTCTGACCACAACACTCTAGTTGTCACCTATCACCCCACCCTGGAACTAATGTGTGGTATCATTAAACAATTACAACCCATGCTTGATAGGGAGTACTTCCCGAAAAATCTTTCCAGAATCTCTTTTTCTGGCTTTTAAAACAATGCACCAACCTCACCAAGCTCATCAGAAGCAAGCTTCCCCACAGACCAGGACACACCAACTCAAAGTGGCACCAGACTCTGCCAGAACCGATGCAAAACCTGAAGACATATCTCCACTGCCACAGTGATAAATACTCCCCAGAACATACCTTTCAAGATCCCTGGGTCCTACACATTCCTATCACACCATGTGGTGTACCTCACCCTGTGCACTAAATGCCACAACAACAAGTATGGCGGTGAAACAAGACAACCGCTATCCACTCGAATGAGCTCACACAGAAAAATAAGACAAAAACATATCCCCCATGGAAAAACACTTTCAGAAAGTGATCACTACAGATCTGACCTCTCAGTCCTCATCCTCAAAAGAAACCTGCACTAAACCTTCAGAAGATGAGCCTGGGAACTTCAATTCATAACTTTGCTAGACACTAAAAATCATGATCTTTATAAAAACACTGGCTTTATGGCTTATTACAACAATCTGCAACCCCAACTCTCCCCCTTTTTGTCCTATGACTGCAGGAGTGATAACTGGCCACTTCACCTTGAATAGGCTCTTACAATAAATGTAAACTACTTATGCTAGTCAATATGTTCCATCTTTTATTTAGCCTTGACACTGAATACCTTTCCCAGATCTGAAGAGCTGTGTAGCTTGAAAGCTTGTCTCTTCATCAATAGAAGTTAGTCCAATAATAGATATTACCTCACCCACCTTATTGCTAAGATACATCCAGCCATATGCCCTGAAATAATATGCATCAATAACTGATCAGCAAACTGATTAGGTAGCTGAGCCAGTTTCTATCTAAACAAAATCCCATAAATCCATTATTAAATTAGCTTTCATATATGTAATTGATATTACAGTATATTCTGCCTTCAATATTATATCAATACCAATGTTTTAATGTATGAGCTTCACATACAGTACCTCTGACTTTATTCTGACAGGTCAGCAAATACAGAAATAAATGGCCAGAGTCTCAGTGTAAATTAGCAAGGCTCCACTGAACTCAATGGATCTATGCCAGTTTACACCACCTAATGATCTGGTTTAATAGAATGTGTGCAACTGGTGAAAATGTTTGTCCATGACATTTCAAATGCATGCCTCTAACCATTAGCATGCAACTATGCTACTACTGGCTACGATCTTGCTAGCTAAATAAGGTTGGATCTAGTCACTATTTGGATGGGAAACCCAGAAATTGCTGCAGAAATTGGTGCTGGTGTAACTTCCTAATGAGTCTATGATGCATCTATAACCTAGAATGATGGTGGAGGAGGCACTAGCATCAAAAAAGGCATGGAAGACCAAATCAGGACTTGCAATTTAATCTGGTGTTGTGACATCTTGTATGTCATGCATTGCCTTCTTTTTCCTTGTTTTAATCCTTTTTGTCTCTCTCTTTATATCTTATATGATGTTCAAGAGACCATCTACCTTGAAAATTTTTAGCTATCTAAGGGGTATTACTCCATCCTCTTATTTACTTTAAACCAGTCCTTTGTGCTGTTGGAGATGCTATCTTTCAGATGAGATGCAAAACCCTGGCTATAAACAGTTGAGTCATTGAACACCCAATAGTACTATTAGCCAGTTTCGGGGCCACATTTCAGATATAGCCTACCAATCAAAATTCCCTCTTCCGTTTCAATTGAAGATATGTTTCTGGGGCAGATTTACTGTAGCTTGAGTGCTGCTCACTGAAAGTGTTTAATATTAATGTTATGATAAGGGTGATGTCAGAATTTCATCTAGACCATATTTCCCTAGTTTGCTTATGAGAATATCATGTGTGACTGTCAAAAGCCTTACTAAAATCAAGACAGATCACCTCTGCTGCTTCCCCTCATCCACTAGGCCATTAACTGTCAAAGAATTTGTTGTCTATTACCTCTAAGTCCCTAATTTTAACCTTTCTGGAACTCTATTGTTTCTCTGTTTTCACTCTCACCCAACCCTATTGAAAATATTTATTCCTAAAAATTTGCTTTATTGAAATCTAATGTCCTTGCACTGCTGCATTCTTTGAACCTACCGAACTGGAGTAGCCTATAGGGAGGCAGCATTTCCAGCATGTAGGGCATCGGACTGGAAATAACATTTTGTGAGATCATCTATTACATGTTTTTACAAATATCCAAATGTGTTATTCCAGTTACTTTCCCATCTTCCATTAATTGTATATTAGTGCTGTCCAGCCGATAGGGCATCTGACGGGGAGTCATGAGACTTGGGTTTTATTACCAACTTTGCCATTTATCTGATGTGTCATCCTGGGTAAGACACTTCGTTTCACTCTGTTTCACCACCTGTAAAATAAGGATAATAATGATTCTTCGCCTTTTTAAGTGTTTTGAGATCCCTATATGAAAATCATAATGATATGCTTGTATTGCATAATGATGATGAAATATTTTCCAGTCCATTAGTAACCATGGAGGATGTTAAGCAACATCAACTTGGAACAAACACTTTTAAATCGGCAGGCCCATACAACTTGCAACCAAGAGTCCTAAAAGAACTGGCCAAAAAGGTCTCTGGCTAGCTGATTTCTTTTTTTTTTTTTTTTTTTTTTAAATCTTGGACTATCATGAAAATTCTAGAAAACTGCAAGTGTGCTAACATTGTGCCAATATTCACAGAAAAGGCAAGTGGGATGACCCAGGTAACTATAGGCTGGTTATCCTGATGTCAATCCTGGGCAAAAAAATGGGAAATTTGATGCGAGACTTGTGATGGGTCTATCTGGCCCATCTTCCCCTTCTGGAAGTGTCGGTACCTGACATACCCCATACCTGCTCAGAACAGGCTACCATCAAGACTTAGTCCTCCGGAGGATTAAATCAATAAGAATTCAAGGATTGAAATCAAAATGACTGTCAGACCTGATTTCATTTTTTAATTAGATTACAAGTTTGGTTGGTAAAGGTAACTGTGTGTGGACATAATATACTTACTAAGTCAAACATCTTAGAAAAGTGTACTTCATGACTTTCTGATTTTTAAAAAAAATAGCAAAAAGCATAGATTATATGGATTATGGACTGGCTGACAGATCTAGAAAAGCAGTCAGGGTGAAGTCATTCAGTGAGGGTGTTTCTCATGGGATTTTGCAGGGATTGGTACTAGGCCTGATGCAATTCAAAATTTTTAATGATATGGAAGTAAATATAAAAGCACTACTGGTAAAATTTGCAGGTGCCAGAAAGATTGATTAGGTGGTCAATAATGATGAGAGACAGAGCTGCGTTTTTTAGTAACCTGGGTCTATTCAGGCAAAGACAGTGTTTCCTAATGGATAGCAACCTGGACCCGGGGGCAGCTAGATTCTATTCCCAGCTCAGCCATTAGCCTGTTCTGTGAACTTGGGCATGTAACATCTCTTCTCTGTGCCTTCATTGCCCTATCTCCTTGGAGATCTGTTGAGGAAAAGGGCTGTATGAGAGCTAGGTGGTATTATTGGAGCCAAATGCATAGTTCTACACGCAGGCTATGCATACAGAATGGAGGAGTATATCCTGGAAAGCAGTGACTGATAAAGATCTAGGGGGTCAGAGCACAAGCAACTGAGCACAAGCTCCTAAGGTGATATTTTGTCCAAAAAAAAAAAAAAGCTAATGTGATTCTTGGATGTATAAACCAGGAGTAGTGAGTAGGAGTAGGGAGGTGATTTTATATCTGCATAGGGGCATCAATGCTGGAATACTGCATGCAGTTCTGATGACAACAATTTTAAAAGAATGTTGAAAAACTGGAGATGGTGCAGAAAAGAGCCACAAAAATGACTTGAGGGCTGGAGAAAATGCCTTAGAGTGAGAGACTGAAAGAGCTCTGTTTAGCTTATCTGAAAGAAGACTGGAGAAATTACTTGAGTACCTTCACAGGGCAAATACACTGGGTACTAACGAGCTTTTTAATCTAGCCAAGAAAGACATAAGAACCAATGGCTGGACGCTGAAGCCAGACATTGAAACTGGAAATAAGGCACAGACTTAACAGTGAAGGTGATTAGCTACTGGAACAAACTGACAAGGGAAGCAGCACATTCTCTGTCTCTTGATGTCTTCTGACCAAGACTGGATGCCCTTCTGGATATTACGCTTTAGCCAAATACAAGTTACTGGATTCAATACAGGGGTAACTGGGTGAAATATAATGGCTTGTGCTAGGTGATCTAATGGTCCCTTGTAGCATTAACTCTGAATCCGTGCATAAGTGTATTGTCCTTGTTCTCTCTTTGCCATTTGGAGGAAATAGAAAGGTGCCACTGGAATGTCATGTATATTGTCATACTGCCACCTAGTGATCAGGTATGCAAGAGGCATAAGAATTCCCTACATTAACAGATCAGTGGTCCAGCTTTCAAACCTGGTTTGCCTCCAAGATTAACCTACCCCAATGCTACAAAGGAGTTTTCCCCTAATGCTTAACAGTGTTACCCATAACTGATCAGTTTATTGTTGAGCATGATGACTAATAGCCTTTGTAATAAAAGATGACAGTGGAAAAAATGATTTAAATCCCACTTTCATGTAAACCTTATGGCCACTAAACATTACTCTGTCACCCAGAAATCCACAGACAAATGGTTTGCCTATGAAGACAGTACCAAACATCAAGAGGTCAACTTCTAACAGGAACATGTGGCTCACCAGCTTCCATGCTAAATAAAATGTAAATATTCTTGTTCAAAGTCATTACTAATATCAATGATACGTAAGGCCTCATTAGAAAATGGTGACTGAATTCAAGCATGAAGATTAAGCCAAAAGTTGTACTAGGATAAATATACAGAAGTGCTCCCACAGTTAAATGTAGATGAGTGTTTACAGAATTATTTAGAGAGCAAATGAAAATTAGCTTTGTGAAACAGCAAAAAATTCCTCATTCAGACCTAATACAATCAGCTGAGGGTAAAACACTCAGATGCCATATTTCAATTGGATGCTGTGTAAGAACTAAAAAATAGGAAACAGGGCTTCGTGGACTAGAGAAAAATATCCAATACTAGAACAAAAAAACCTCTACAGCAAATGCAAACTGCATCCAAATTACCCAATCACATGAAAAGAAAAACAGCAGAAGAGATAGAACCAGAAAAGCAACAGGCAATGCTGCCAGAATACAGAACATCCAATAACAATCATCCACAAATCAGTGTGATAGTCTCTGGATCTCAATCAGACCTGGTGTGCTCATATGCAATGGGGACAATGGAATAAATGCATCTGAAAGGAGCTTATGGCCCCACCCATACCCATATGTGACCAAACAAAAGCAGGTGTGGAACTGTATAGGGGAACATTCCTGGTGCTCTCAACTACCCTCCCCATCCCACTATGAAGTGCCAGGAGGGTACAGGGAACTGACAGGACTATTCTGTTTCCCCTTGGACTCTGGGTAGGTAAGGACAAGCCGGTGGCAGGATCTCCCATTCAAGGGAGTAAGCTAAAACAGACAGAAGTTAAGTTGATGCAACTTTTATTTAAACATAACTAAATGGGGGCAATATTCTGTACGTAGACAAGTCCTTCCTGTAGGAGGAAAGAGGCTGACCGAGATTCCCCACTGGACAATTTTTATTCTCCCATCAGATGTTACTGCTCCACTTATTTGCAGGAAAAGCTTGACTCCCTTCAATTCTCCAGCCAGAAACCAGATCCTCCTGCAGGTTTTCCTGTCTGATGAGTCCTCATTTCACCAACCAGTGAAGAGGCAAAAAGAGATGATCAGGGGGATCTGAGCGACCCTTAGCCCAGGAGAGAGAGAGAAGGAACTCTACTGATATGTAACAGACAGACAAACTTTAGTGTCCCTTGCTCTGTGCGGAGCCAGAAGGCCTAAACTAAGCGACACAAGGTCAATGAGAGGCAGGGAGGAAGCAAAGTAGGTTGAGAGCAGGAGTGCGCCCACGAATTTAAACATGAACATATTTGGAGGGACACATTAAATACATGTGACCTTTCCCCACCCCACCCAGATTTCTCAGGACACCTCTGGTGGGGACACCCAGCAGCAAGGAGGCAGCAGCTCACCTTAACAGTGGTGTTCTGTGTCCCTGCAGCCCAGGAAGGGAGGAAGCAGCAGGGCAGCTGGCTGAGCTCCTCCTCCCCCCACCCCTACAGCTGCAGCCTGCTGCTTCTCCTTACCTGCTGCTGGTGAGTCAGGGGGTGGAGGCAAAGACACCAGGGGACTCCAGCAGCAGGCTGCAGTTGTAGAGGTGTGAGGAGAAAGAGATCAGCTGCCTGGGCTGCAAGGACACATGAAGATTTGGGGGGTACACACCCCTGGTTGAGAGGAAGAACGGTCCAGTGGTTAAGGCATTAGCTTGGGACTTTGGAGATTTAATTTCCTGCTCTGCCACAGACTTCCTGTGTGACCTAAGCAAGTCACTTAGCTTCTGTCTCAGTTCCCCATCTGTAAAATGGAATAGTACTTCCTACCTCACAGGGGTGTTGTGGGGATATATATTAGTATCTGAGCACCTCAAAATATTTACAGTGTGGGGGGCCATCCAAGTTCATTCTCATTACCCTTCTCTGAACCCCCTCTAACTTTGAAATAGACAGGGGATGTTTGTGCTCACAGCAAAAAGCAGCCTCTCCTCGTGGCTGAAAGCACACATAAGCCTATGTCTACATTGACGGCGGCACTGTCAATGCTGCTGGATCGATTGAGCAGCAGTGGAGACCTGCTCAAATTGATCTGGACGTCGACGCAGCTAATCCATCCCCGCCACAGAAGAATATCACTGTGTTGACGGTAGGGCATTTTCCATCAGCGCAGCGTAGTGAGGATGCTGTGGTAAGTAAAAGGTAGGAAGTCAATGGGAGATACACAAGCTACTCTACGTAGCTTGCACATCTGTCGTCAACTGCTGCCGAATTTTGCCTGCAGTGTAGAAATAGCCTCTCTACCCCTTTCCACCACACCGAGGTCTCTTCAGCCCACAAAGTAGAGGCAAGGGAATAACATCCAAAGATCAACTGTCAGTTTTTATATGCATCTGTTTGTGTGAAGGACCCTGTAACTGTCTGAATAAGCTGTAAAGTGCAGTTATGCTTTTTAAGAGTAATTAAAGTTTTTCAGTGTTCACTCAGTATTAAAGAAGGATAATGAATTCCCTGTATTTTATTTTGATCTCCCTTATAGTAATATTATGGGTGATGCAAAGTTACAGCAGGATGGACATGAACTTAAAAAAAAAATTCCACAATTTTTTTTTCTGGCCTGGCATTAACCTTCTAAGAGAGTTTCTTTTTCCTCTACTTTTTTTTTATTATTATTATTGTGTGAGATGTCATGTTTCTGATCTTCAAAGTAAACTGAGTACATCTCATCCTGTCCATTTTGCAGACCCCAAAGGGACTTGTGCTGCTGAAAATCTGTAATGATTTTTATAAGGGTTAGTTTTGGTCTGATTTAAAATTGTAGCAATCTGAGTCATAGACCTGCTTCTTATCTTAGGAAAAAAAGCAAGTCTGATTTCCTTTGGGTTTTTATAGCTCGGTTATGCAGGCCATCCCTGACTATTAGTGAGAGGAGAGGCTAGAAAGTACTGAAGATTACTTACATTTTTAAGCTAGCACAAGAAATACCATGATTTAAAGAACTAGGGGAAAGACCCCGCCAACTTATTCTAACCATAAAAAATTGTACGCTACTAGAAAAACCCATGTTAAACAACCCCACTATGCTAGACCATTAAATTTGTTAATGAAATTCATCCTTCAGAATCATTGCATCTTCCAGAGTTAGCTCATAGTTTAGATCCCACTTGTTTTGCATATTAGTGTAGAATATGGCTATGGTTTATTTTTCAAGCTTTAAAATTAAAAATATACATTTCCACTTTTTATTTGTGGGGTAGAAAACGAAGCCTGTGGTCCTGCAATTCTTTGCACGCAAGCTGACTGCTGCATCCCTGCACAAGCCCCACTGAAATCCCCCATGCACAGTGTCCACCTGCACACCACAAATTACAGAATTGACAGCAATCAGGCTGGTAGTGTGCAGCAAGCCCTGCCCATTATGCTGACCAATATGGTCTCATTGTTTCCTTGTACCACCCCCATCAGTCTATAGCCATTGGTTGTCTCTTATACTTAAATTGCAAGCCCCTTGCAGCAGAGTTTTTGTTCTGCTTTTGTACAGCACCTAGCACAATGGGGTCATGGTCCATGAATAAGGACCCTAGGCACTTCAATAATACAAATTATTAATAATAATAATCAGGAAGTAATAACATTCTCTCTTTTCAGAGCAATTGATTTGCTACCCAGCCTAATGTTTTTGTGAAATCTAATGTATGATTACTATTATCCTTCACAGGAGGAAAGAATGGTGACTCATGTGGTCTTTCCAGTAATGTATTATCTGTGACAGTGCTGTAACTCAAGTTGGTTAATGATCTACAGTAATATTAGGTGAAACTTCTGTATTTTCTTTATCCAACCTGCCACACTAAGTTGTAGAACTGAAAAAAGCTTTATTAAGTTCCAAAATTTGCATGTGAATAAGCAGCTAATCTGGGGCAGGCACTTCCAGTAGCTTGCTGAAAATACCTGGAGGAAGACATGTTATGACGGAGGGATTGCTGTGTAGCTTTTAGGGCTATTTCAATACCTATTCAAACTCACTTTCTGAAGAATGTTCCTGGATTTCATTTACCTTTGTTTCTACCACTAAGGTATCAAATGTAATTCACTGCTGTGTTACTCCAATTTTACACCAGTATGATTCTATTGAAACCAATGGAGTTAAATTGAAGTAATGTAGTGGTAAAATCGGGCCAAAGTGCCATTATATAAAAATCAGCAGCACAGTCTCATCTAGAATAGTGGGTGAATCACTAGTAACCCTCCATCTCAAAGAGACTGAGAAAGAGAGTATCCAGAGAGGCCTGATGAGAACATGTAGGATCACAGGAAAATTCTCATATGAGAATTCAATTTGAGAGATTGAAAATCTTGGGATTGTTTACCTTAGAAAAGAGACAGACAAGACGGCACATAGTAAGAGTACAAAATAATGAACGGTCAAGAGATGGTAGAGCAGGAGCTTTTGTGTTATGGGGCCAGGAGAACAAGAGCAAGGGGATGATGTTCAATGAAATTGGCAAGTATCAAATTCAAAACTGATAAAAGGAAAAATTCTCTCATGCAACATGTGATTAGACCAGACCACAGGATGTTGAGACACGCAGTTTAGCAAGATCCAAAGAGGGACTGGCTATCTATATGGTTAACAGGAATATTCAGCATTGTTATAGTCAAGCTAACAAAAAGATTATTGGAAGGGATATAAAACTTCCTGCATCAGGGTTGAATCAAATCTATCTCCTAAGGATTAGGATGAGCCTTTCATGGGGGCAGATTATCCACGGTTGCATCTTCATTTGGGGCACCTGGTGCTGGCCATTGTTCAGAGCAGGACACTGCACTAGATGGACTTGGGTCTGATGGCAGTTTCTATGTTTCAAATTTCTAATGGCCTAGTTGTTCTTGCAGACCCTGGCAGCATTTTATTTCCCCTCACCCCTGACCCAGCAGATTCCAGGCACCCTTTTTAAAAAAGCATTTGAATGGGTTACAGTCATCTTGGTTTAGGGACTAAGCTTTAGCTTTGTGTTATAGAGACGTGATTAAATCTAACCCCCAACAGCCCGCACAGGAATAGTTTGAGGACAGCTCTGCAAGGGAACCAAAGGTCCCTTTCCACAGTCCTATCACCATCACCATTTCCCCTCCATTGTTTAGAGTTTTGAGGCAGCTGAGTGTGACACTCCATCTCACATAGGTCACCAAACAGTCACCATTGATTTTGACATTACCAATCATGACTGAATTCCAATTAGTGACCTAAGGAAAGGCTTTGTGTAATCCAGTGCCCTGGTTATATTATGTTTAGTAATGTACTGTACCAAATATTTGCGAGACGCTGCAACGATAAAGCAGCCTCTGGATTCTGAAATAAAGTTGGGTAGCAATGTAAGTAACATTAAAGCCTCTAATCCTTTCAGATCTCAGATAAAAAGATTTTAAAGATGTATTGATTGGCAAGCAGCAAAATGAGACTAGTGTGGTGAAGCACACAGTATAAAACAGTTACATGTAATTGATCATAGAACACATTGAAGACTCCCTCTATTTTAAAATCTGGGGAAGTAAAACAAAGTTGTTAAAGCTTTTAATCACTATTTTTGAACAATCCAAAACTATCCCTTCCTCAGATCAACTCTTGGAATCCATCAGGCAAGCCAAAAATCACATGGCTAGTTTTATGAAGGCCTTAACTTGGCTGGCCCTTTGCATAGAGTTAAACTTCAATTTAAGCCTGTTTTTAAAAATATATTCTTTGGAGGCCAGAAAATCATAAGGTCATCTTGGGACTAAAGTGCTGGAGGTGAGAACCATATTGTACCAAACCTCCACCCCTTCCCTGTGCTGCACATAGGTGCTGTTAGATTTCCCAAGGTAGTGTGTGCGCACCTATTTCTCTTCATGTCAGACATAGACTCCCTTTGCTTATGTGGATCTGGAAGCCCCTAACCCAGAGGCCCAATTGCACACAGAGGAGTTCTCTGACCATCTATATAAAAGAGTATTAAGCAAGGGAATGGGAACAGACCAAATGGGCTGAAAGGGTATGGGATTTAAGGGAATTCATCAACACTAGTAAAACAATAGCACAATTCCTTCCCCAAGCTCAGGAGATACCCCAAATCTTTAGCCCCCACCTCTCACAAGTCCTCTAATCCTAAAGCTGCGATGTGCTAGCCTGGTCAGATGTGCTGCACAGTGACTGCTCAGTCTGGATCTCTGGCCTGGTGGATGCTGCTGCTCAGTCTTCACCTTCCCACAGGACACACGTGAGTGTAAGTCCAGCATGCTCACCCCCAGTTTCAGTCCAACTGTCTCCATCACCGTCCTTTTCCCCAGGCTCTCTCACACTTGTACCCAAAGCAACACAGTCCTTCCTTTCCCCGATGTGTCCACCTCCTCCCTCCACCTACTCAGTCCTGTCAAGATGACTCCCAGCCCCCAACTGTCCTGAATTCCTCTGGTTTCTTGTCCCTCTAAACCAGGGGTTCTCAAACTTTTTTCTGAGATTCCCTTCCAAAATATTTCAGGTTGTGATGACCCCCCCAAAAAAGACAATCCCCCCCATGCCATGCCACTCTTACTTCTGCACTGCTGCAGTGGGGCAGTGCTGCCCCTGGTTGGGATGATATAGCTGAGGTTAGTCCTGCTTTGAGCAGGGGGTTGGACTAGATGACCTCCTGAGGTCCCTTCCAACTCTAATATTCTATGATTCTATGGTCAGCAGCCGCTGCTCTGCGGCCACGCATCTCTGCAGGGTTCTGGCTGTCAGCCATGCACAGCATGTGCAGGGGCTGACAGCTCGTGCCCCCCCCCCCCCCCATAATAACCTCATAACTCCTTGAGGGGTCACAACCCCCTGTGTGAAAACCCCTGCTCTAAACCATTGAGCCGTTAGGACTTGGCGCCTAAGTGCAAGCAGCCATCTGCTGGCTTATTACTATCTCAAGAGTTGCCTCACTGTGGTCCATCAATGAGCTGATTCCTCCAGCTCTGATCTTGCTACTGGGGGAGGGGATGTAGCTGTAGCCAGCATGTGGGTTTCATGGGATGCTGGGATTCTAAAAGAATGGGGCTTCATGTGATCATGTGCATATGGCTGACCCAGCTTTTCTCTTCTCCTTCAACTTGTATCTTCTGCTTTTTCATCTGATCATTTTCTCTTCTCTCCTGCCTGCTTCCCCGCACGTTTTCTTTGACCTAGCCTCATGCCTCTCCTCACATTAACTTTTTACATATTTCCTGTTCTTCCGGGTTGACTTTGCTGCATTCCATGACTTCCCCATTGCCTCACCGCTCCATAATCTTCTCATGCTATCCCTTTGCCATTTCCCATTGCTTCCCTTCACTTATTCCTAGGGTTTTCTAGCAAGCCAGAACAACTTTTTATACTGCTGTGCCTTCAGTACAGTCTTCCAGAATGAGGGATCTGCTTGCTGTGCTGGCATCCTTCCTGCTGCCTGACTCTAGGATACACTCCTGGGAGACTTCTGGTCAGGTAAACTTACTTTTTTTCCCCTGAAGGTTATGGCAGTGTCATCCTAGAATGCATTCTAGGACATGTAATCCCATAGCTCTGCATTTACTAATCTGCTTTGAAAAGGAACAACTGTTAACTGGGGACTGAAAAATTGTAGCCAAATATATGGCCATACTGTGGGCTGCCCTAAAGCCAAGGGATCCAGTCTGCCATAGCAGCTCATTCACCACACACCTGTATGTGGAGGGATGAATGGAGGAAAGGGGACACAGCTGGAGTTTCCTTTTGCTCCAGCAGTCTCTCAGTATCATAAGCTCCCTAAGGCTATTGTAACTTAGCATAATGTTCAGGCTGCTATAAAGTGTGCCAATGGACTAGTCAGACATGGTCCTCCAATCCTGGAGCAAAGATGGCTTAAAACCACCTCTGCATACGTCCCCATCCTGAACTATAGCAACCCCCCTCAGCCAAAGCTCAGGTTCTGGGCCATAATTTTGAAGCAAAGTTGCAGTACAGCTCTGGTTCTGATTCCACGGCCATTCAAATAAAAGGAATCCTTACAGCAGGAGATTCACATTAAAATCTTTGAAAGCAATTTCTTTTTACTCCCTCTCCTATAGAAGTGAATCCCTGGTGGGTTTATAGGCTGACTGCTTGGGCAGATAAAGAGAAATTGTGAAAATAAGTATTTCTGCTTTACTTCAAAGGTCCCTGAGCAATAGGATTCTTTCCAGCATGTATACAACCAGCTTCCAAGACAAGGAACAGTTTCAGTTGTTCAGAAGTACAGAACGTCTTTTCTATCAAGGGTCCAAATAAAACAAGAATTCTCCCCAGTCAAAGACAATCCAGCCATCCCACACCCAGAAGCCTGATACAAACTGGCTTTTTACCCTACCCTAAATATTGTCTGACTCTGTATGTTGAAACCTCAGGGGAAGTGAATTCCAAAGACATGGGCTCTGCCCTGAGAACATCCTGCCACTGTCCTCTCTGGGGACTATTACCCTGAGCCACTCCACTGCTATTCAGCAGCTGTCATGATGCTTGGGAAGAGAGGCATAATAGAAAGCTTTATAGATCAAATTCAATGCCTGGAATTGTACCCAAGCAAACTGTACCCAATTGTACCAAGAAGCCAACACAGTTGCAGGAGGACTGGTAAGAGCATAGAAACAGCCATAGTGGGTCAAACCAATGGTACATCTAGCTCATTATCCTGTCTTCCAGTGCCAGAAATTTCAGAGGACATGAACAGAACAAAGCAATTTAGAGTGATCCATCCCCCATCGTTCAGTCCCAGCTTCTAGCAGGTTTAGGGACATCCCTGACCATCTTGGCTAATAGCCATTAATGGACCTATTCTCCTTGAACTTACCTAATTCTTTTTTGAACCCAATTATACTTTTGGACTTCACAGCAGCCCCTGGCACTGAGTTCCACATTGACTGCTATTTGTGTGGAGATGTACTTTCTTGGTTTGTTTTAAATCTGTTGCCGATTAATTTCATCAAATGACCCCTAATTCTTGTATTGTGAAGGGGTAAATAACACTTCCCTATTCACTTTTTCTCCATACAATTTATGATTTTATAGACCACTATTATATCTTTATAGTCATCTTTTTTCTAAGAAAAAGTCCGTCTTTTTATTCTCTCTTTGTATGGAAGCTGTTCCCTACCCCTAATCATGTTTATTGCCCTTTTCTGCACTTTTTCCAATTCTGATTTTTTTTAGATGGGGCGACCAGAATTGCATACAATATCCCAGGTGTAAGTGGATTCATAGAGTGGCAATGATATTTTGTTTTATTATCTGTCCCATGCTGTATGGTTTCTATCGTTAGCTTTTTTGACTGCCCCTGCACACTGAGCAGATGTTCGAGAACTATCTATGATGTTTCCCCAAATTTCTTTGAGTAGTAACAGCTAATTTAGATCCCATCAATTTGTATGTATAGGTGGGATTATTTCCCCCCCCCCATGTGCATTACTTTGCACTTAGCAGAGAATTTCGTCTTCTATTTTGTCACCCAGATTAGTGAGATCCTTTCCTAATTCTTTACAGTCAGTTTAAGACTTAACTAGCTTGAATAATTTTGTATCATTTGCAAATTTTGCCACCACAGTGTTCATCCCCTTTTCCAAATCATTTATGAACATTGACCAGCACAGGCCCCAATACAGATCACTGCAGGTCCCCCCACTATTCATCTCTCTCCATGGTGGAAAACTGGCCATTTATTCCTCCTACCCTTTGCTTGGTATCTTTCAACCAGTTATTGATCCAAAAGAGGACATTCCCTCTTACCCCATGACTCCTTACTTTCAGAGCATTTGGTGAAGAACCTTGTCAAAGGTTTTCTGAAAGTCCAACTATGCTATATCTACTGGACCACCCTTGTCCCTATGCTTGTGGAAACCCTCAAACAATTTTAATATATTGGTGAGGCATGATTTCTCTTTACAATAGCTGTGTTCAATCTTCCCTAATGTATTATGTTCATCTAGGTGTCTGATAATTCTATTCTTTACTATAGTTTCAACCAAATTTTCCTGGCACTGAAGTCAGGCTTACCAGCTTGTAATTGCCAGGATTGCCTCTGAAGTCTTTTTAAAGGATCTGCATCACATTAAGCTATCCTCTGGTCATCTGGTACAGAGGCGGATTTAAGTGATAGCTTACATACCACAGAATTCTGCAGTGTCATTTTTTAGTTTCTTCAGAACTCTTGGGTGAATACCATCTGGTCCTGGTGACTTACTGTTTAATTTATCAATTTGTTCCTAAACCTCCTCAGACACCCCACTCTCAGACAGTTCCTCAGTTTTGTCACCAATTTGGTGTAGTATGCTATATCAAAATGACACTGCCAAGTAAATGGGCAATCTCCTAACTCTGTATGCAGTTTG
Organism: Emydura macquarii macquarii; assembly: GCF_026122565.2. Classification (NCBI taxonomy): domain Eukaryota; kingdom Metazoa; phylum Chordata; order Testudines; family Chelidae; genus Emydura; species Emydura macquarii. The sequence goes on from NW_027133199.1 coordinate 6,676,219, forward strand.
AGTAGATCCTCCCAAACAGAACACGATGGCTATTTTAACTTCTAGTGGGGGGTGGAGTCAGCCCTTCGCCCCAAGTCTCGTGCATGTACATTGACTCCCCAAGATAGACACTACAAAGTTGATATGCCATCTTTGACCCCCATCCCTTCTTGGGTCCTGAACTGTATATAGAACAACTTGACTTGTAATCAGGATCAATTAATTTCCATGTTTCAGCAGAGCTAGAATACTGCATCTCGGTACAATCATTCATTGTCAACCACCGAGTACAAGGAAAAAATCCCAAATCTGACATTTCCATCAGAAAATCACCAAGATGTGTTATTTTAAATTGGATTTCAACCATCCATGTTCTTTTGCATGATCACTAGGGCTATGAGGCATCTACTTTCGAGAAACGTTAGTCACTGAGGTATCAGGCCCCACTAAAACAGGTTGAAAATTTTCCATTGAAATTGTTTGACAGAAAATGTGGTTTTCAATTAAGTGAAATCTTTCTTAAAAAGTGCCTCGTTCCTGCCCCCCACCCTCCCTAGGAAAAAATTAAATGACTGAAAAGTAAAATGGAAATGCTGCCACAGTGCCTCATGGGAGTTGTGGTTCAGTTGCCTCATGTCTCCAATCTCCCCTATGGACTAGGCTCCCTGGCTGGATTTTGGAAACGTTGCAGGTTTAATTTCTGCCAAAAATTAAAATTTTCCATAGGAAAAAAATGGCCAAAACTGCACAGTTGTGCAGCAAAAACATAGGATAGCCATAGCTCTCCAAACAGCACACGTTGAATAACTAGCACGTGTGCATGCACATGTATATGACCAACTGTTTCATTGTTATGTGGTTATAGAGACATTAAGATTTTAATAGCAGACAGACCTGGAGAAAGAAACATGGTAGAAATTGATTGTGTTATAGAGTGATTCTCACATCCTTTTTCCCCCCTGCAAGCAGGTTAAATATAATTGCTTGCTATTTTCCTCTATCTTGATCCTCTGGGTGCTTGTTTGGATGCAGAAGCAGTAAAACTGAGATCAAGCTGGGACTAAGTAATGTCAGTTTTGGGTCGTTATCTTTGAGTGTTGCAGATTCACAATCTGAGCTATTTTATTAAAGGTTATTCCATTGTGGCTCCTCTCTAGGACTCCCTTCAGTCACTGAATAGGACAAACTCCCTCAAGGGAATCTCACACACTTATAGGATAGTTCATTATGTTTAATCAAATAGTGAATGATTTTCTCTCATGCTTTATCCAAGATGCTTGGAAAGAACCAGAAAAGAATAGCCAACAAAAAGTATCAACTTTACAGTGACAAACTCCTCTCTTTTTAAATTATCTTTTCTATAAACAAATTGTATGGGTGTATTAAAGTTAGTGACTGTATTGATGTCATCACCAAATTAATCACTTTTTTTTTAAACAAAGCACTGATGTATTAGAACTATTTAATTACATACTATACCTTTTGCAAAAGATATTTCATTTATTTTAAAGCAGATCATAGGGTTTGATTTTTGTACTGTGCCTCTTAAAGTCTACACTTCCGAGGGATGGGGTGGTTCCCAACTCGAGGAGACATATATATGCTAACTCTGATTAAATTAACACATTAAAAATAGTATAACAGTGAAGAAAGGAGCTAAGCACCCTGTGTATCTACCTAAGGCACTCAGCATGTACTCAAGGCAGCTAGTCCCTTCCTCCAACTCTATTTTTAGCATGCTAGCTAGACCAGAGCTAGTGAGAGTATACGTCTTCAAGCCAGGAATTACAACCCCAGTTCAAAGATTAGAAAATCAGTTAGATGAAACTATCTGCCTAGGGTAAATGGAGACAAAAGTGGCTTTAGAACACCTTTTACCTTTCGGACTCTGGAAATCTTACATATGACACTCCCGTTAATACACCCCAAAATGATATTAGCCTTTTTGCAGCTGCATCACATTACTGACCCTCTATAACCCTCAGATCCTTTTCAGCAGTACCACCACCTACCCAGTTATTCCCCATTTAGTACTTGTGTATTTGACCTTTCCTTCTTAAGTGAAAAGTACTTCACTAATGTTTGTTGAATTTGATCTTGATAAGTTCAGACCAATTCATCATAGTCATTGTGAATTTTAATGCTGTCCTCCAAAATATTAGCAGTAGCAACCCCTCTCAGGCTGTGTCACCTGCAAATTTTATAAGCACACTCAACTTCATTATCCAAGTCATTAATGAAAATATTGACTAGTATTGGGCCTTGGACATACCCCCTGCAACTTCACTAGATACATCCTTCCCTGTGAGCCATCCCCAGGAGTTGTGCAAACAAATCAGATGTAGACGGTTTTATTGTATAAGTGAGATAAAGGTAGAGAGAATTTTTTCCTTTACTGTTATGAGAATGGTATAGTACTGTTTAGTGTGGCATACGTGGACTCCATCTTGTTAGTTCCTTGAAGTAAGCTCTTCCCTAAAACTTGTACTATTGAACATAAAAAATTCTCTTTGCGTGAGTGAGGAGTGTACGTGCAGGGCATAAAAGGATATCAACCTAAACTGCTTAACAGAAAGAGGAGTAAAGATACCAACTGCCATCCTAATCCTGAAAGGCTGAAGAATACCTATCAACAACCCTAAAGTACAGAAGGATCCACCCTGGGAACAAAAAGTACAGAAATAAGAGAACAGTCATGCTTTCAATTAGCTGATGATTAACAACTATACTGAACCACGAGGCAGCATGACACAGCAAGGACCATCAACTTACATGAAAGCCAGCAAGTATAAAAGATGGGTAAAACCATGGAAACTTTGGGTCTCATTCTGCAATTGTCATCTTGGAGCATTGGATTTGCATCTGACAGAGGCCTGGCTCCCTCCTCGTGCCCAGCCTAGTTGGTCCCTAGGCTGGCTCGAGCAATGCATAAAAGGACTGGTAATGATATCACACCAGCTTGCTGAACTTTATGAATGTGTGAGAGACTGCTTTTGATATTCTTATATGTATAATAAACGTGGCATATTGTCTTATCCCCCTGAATAAGATCCTGCTAGTCCTTTCTTTTACAAGTATAACATCCCTACCCTCCTCCCCAAAGTTTGACAATGAACCACTGACTGCTCTTTGAGTATGGTCTTCAACCAGTTTTGCACCAATCTTATAGTAATTTCATCTAGACCACTTTCCTCAGTTTGCTTATGAGAATGTCATGTGGGACTGCATTAGAAGCCTTACTAACAATCAAGATATATCATGTCTACTGCTTCCCCTCTATCCAGCAGGACAGTAACCCCTCTATCCAGTAGGACAGTCAAAGAATGAAATTGGTTTGGCTTGGCATGATTTGTTCTCGATAAATCCATGCTGGCTACTTCTTACACCCCTATAATCCTCCAGGTGCTTACAAATTGATAAGCATTTTTTCCAGTATCTTTCCAAGTATGGATGTTAGGCTGACTGAATACGTCTACTTCTCCAAGCCTTCTATGTTCCCCTTTTAAAAGGTAGGTACTATGTTTGCCTTTCTCCAGTCTTTTGGGACACCTCCACAGTCCTTCAGGAGTTCTCCAAGATAATCAGTAACATTCCAAACATTCCAAGATTGCTACAGCTATTTCCTTAAGTACCCTAAGGTGAATTTCAGCAGGCCACATGGACTTGAATACATCTAACTTATCTAAGTATTTCTAGCCTGTTTTTCTTATTTTGGCTTACTTTCCTTCCTCTTGTTAATATTGTGTTGAGTATCAGGTCACCCTTAACCTTTTTAAGGAAGACTGAAGCAAATGGGTATTAAACACCTCTGCCTTCTTGATGTCATGTTATCAGCTCTCCTTCCCACTAAGGAGAGGACCTACACTTTCCTTCATCTTTCTCTTGCTCCTAATGTATTTATAAAACCTCTTAGTGCCTTTTATGTCCTTACTAGGTAGAACTCATTTTGTGCATTAGCCTTTCTGATTTTGTTTGTACCTGCTTGTGTTATTCATTTGTACTCATCTTTAGCAATTTGTCCATGTTTCTACTTTTTGTAGGATTCCTTTTTGATTTTCAGGTCATTAAAGAGCTCCTGATGGAGCGATCTTGGCCTCTTACTATTCTTCATGTCTTTCCTTCACATCTGGATAGTTTGCTGTTGTGCCTTTAGTATTTTCTCTTTAAGAAACTGCCAACCCTCCAGAACTCCTTTTTCCCTTAGATTGTCTTCCCATAGGCCCTTACCTACCAGTTCTGAGACTGTTAAAGGAAAGGAGACTAGTTTCTGCCGTGTGCCTACATTGGCATGGGATGGATGTAGTAATGCTTACTCTAGCAACTAAGGCTCTGATCCTGCAATTGGCTCCGCATGGGCAGACTGCCACCCACGTGGGTCCTACAGACTAATGGGACTGTGCAGGTGCATGCAAGGGTCTGCTGGTGCAGGGTTGGGGTCTAACATACATTGTTGTTACTTTTTACTCCTGCTGGCTCTGCAGAGCTAAAAATGGATGAGTGAGCTAGATTCTATTCTATTTTATGCATCCTCCCAAAATATCATTAAATTTGGATTGCAGAATTTCTATTACTGGAAATGCGTAAGACAGAAGACACCTTTATTTTGAGATTCCAGGTCAAGTTTGCATTGCTGTCAGTTTGGGGTAGGGTGGGGAGGGGAGAAGTGTACCTATTTTTGTATACTGGCAGATTTGATGTGGAGACAGTCACTATACATGGCACCATGCTGTGCCATTTTAAATGCTTCTTTTTTAAAATAGAAAAACTGCCAAATTAAATATATCACACAATTCAAGGATGTTATCTATGTAAACAGTTTAATGAGTCACATGCTCTGAAGATGCTTTTAAAAATAAAACTCTAATTTTGATCTCCATCATAACTTCTGTCTAAATTATGTTGTTATCCAGTTTATGTACACAACACTTACACATACTATTTTTAGCTGTTGACAAAAATAAGTCCATACCAAGCCAAATCACTATTGCCATAAAAAATAATTATGTAAAGTTTATCACCTAGTGTAATTTTAGTACTATGGACACTATTATTCAGTCCTGAGGAGGACCACCAATAGTTTGTTACATTTAGATTGCAAAGTTCTTGGAGTAGAGACAGTAGCTAAGAAATAACCACCCCTGGAACACCCCAATTTTAAGTCTGTAAGTGTCTGTAGCATATAGGTTTTTTTGGTCTGTTTTACAACTACATTCCCCTAAAACAAATTTAAAAGTGCACATTCAGTCATAATGCCAACATTAAGTTACACTTAAACATTATGAGAAAAGTATCAGTTAAAAGAATTAAAGTATTTCATGTGAGTCATAAAATGGCCAGAGAGAACTCAGCTTATATTAAGCCAGTGATTTCCCTATCTCCTGTTCACTTGAAGATGCTGACAGCTGATTGTCCTCTACATCAGCCTTTATTTGCTAAAATAAAGCTTAAGTCTTTCATGTAGTCTTATAAGTGTACAACTACCATGATGAACTCTGCATGTGGCAGTATTTCTCTGATGCTTAATGTATTCAACAAAGACAAAAACCAACCAGGCAGCTGAGCTATGTATTGATGTGATAACATGGCTGTTTGTAGGTAAGAAATGGGTAGACATTTAAAAGATCAAGTTAAGCAGGACATTACTAAGGTTTATTTCGTTCCCCCTCACCAAGTCAGCTCTGATGGATTCATATTGTCTGTCAATGAAACAGAACCTCATTGTATCCTATCTAGGGGGTTGCAGATTCTTTTAACAGAATATGAAAGACATTGATATTGTCTAATACTTATTTTTCAAAGACAAGATGCTTCTAAATTATCTAGCTTCATTTTTGCAAGTCTCAAAATAATCTGGACAGTTTAAGATCATGGCAAATCTTGCTAAAATTCTTCCAGTGAAAGAAAATTGGGCAATACAATTTTGTGTATTCCATTTCACTGTCATGTAATAATCTACTTTTGGATTTTCAAATATTTACCGTCCTTAACTGATAACAGGCTCTTAAGTATTTGGGATGACTGTAATAGTCTTTGATTTCTGTGATCAAGACTAGCAAAATTGTAAGATTTGAGCATACAGGTCTTGTTCCCTCAGAATTCCTTTGAATAAATCAGGTTGTATTTGTATTGTACCTAGACACACTAATTAGGATCAGGGCCACTCTGCATTTGATGTGGTTACACCAAATTTAAGACATGACAACAACTGAGCCTTAAGTAAGTAGGTTTACAGTTTATCTGAGTGCCAGTTATGTTCCCAATACCATTATCTTTATGCCAGCAAGACTCCCAAGTGCTCCCAAAGAAATTAGCTATTTAATCTTGTTCTCTAAAGAAGTTTGTCCCTGGTGAAATGTCAAAGAGTGAGAAAAAAAAAGGGCTGCATCAATTTTGACACTTTATTTCTGCCAATCCTTTGGGGATCTTTTAAACAATGTAGTTTAAATGACTACTAGGTTACACATGACAAGATATTTCCAGATAACTTCCTGTAATTAGCCTCCTTCTGTGAACTTGTATGCCTGGCAGACATGAGCATGTAAGGTAACCAAAAAAGCAAAAGGGTAGAAATATTGATTTCTTACTAAGAAAAACCTTTCAGACAGGAAAATGAGATCCAAGGGTAAAAGCAAAATGCCATTCTGGGAACTCTGAACCTTGCCGTTAATATTTTACTCCTGAGACAAAGATGACTTTTCAGAGCAGTAGTGGACTTGTAATGGGAATTACATGTCTAGGCTGAAGATAGGCCTGAGCTGCATAGACAGAGTCTGCATCAAAATCCAAACTTCCCCAGAGTCCTAAGAAGGTGTTTGAATTTAGATTTTGGTTTAAGCTCATCTCTAATCTAAATTTACTAGACAGTGTTGTACAATGTGTCCCAAAGGCAGAGTTTCAATTTAGGATGTCCTCTGAGCAATTTAATAGCCATGTTCTTTGCCAATAACCTCAATGAGAGTTCCACATATTGGTCAAGACCCATACAGATCACTGAGTGTTCACTGCTGAAGAGTTCAGATTATCCAGACATGGAAGGTCCCTGCTTTAATTAAGACACAACTGTGACATAATCAGGTGAAAAAGAAGGGCATATTTTGACCTTTAACTGCATAAATCTCTGGGGTGGCAGTATGACCCAATGGTTATGGCACTGCCCACTTAAGAGAACTGAATTCAATCCCTTGCTCTGCCAGAGACTTCCTCTGTGTCCCTGTACAAGTCCTTTAGGCTCAGATCCTCAAAGGATTTAACTGTCTAAATGAGGGTTCTGAGATAAACTATTAAACTCTGATCAAACATGAAATCAATGGGAGCTCCCATTGGAGGACCTTGGGGAACAGGCACAGAGACAAACTATAAAATAGAAATGATAGTATTGCCCTATCTCAGAGGTGTTGTGAGGTTAAATTAAGATTGTGATGTGCTCAGATACTACAGCAATGGGGGCCATAAGTACCTAAATAGAGTCTTCATCTTAATTTTATTTTATTTATTTTTTTTTTTTACTTTCATAGGAGTTTTGCCTGACTAAAGGAGTCAGAAAAGAGGATCAGACACTATAGTACTTGTGTTACAGTTGCCCTTTTCATCAAGTTCAGAGAAATAAGTAATATATGCACGATATGGGTGCAGAGATGCAGGGCCCAAACTCAGTCCAGGTATTTCTCTTCATGACAACTGAGCAGCTCTCTCAAGGTGAGGTTACCCAAAGCTATGCTAGTGCATCAAAAAGGGGGTTGAATGAAGATAAATGGAGCACCAGAGGCAGAAAAGATTATAGCAATTGCTGTTCGGGTAAAAAAAACTTGCAAGTGAACCTGGTTTAAATTTTCTAAAATACAAAATTTCAATTAATTTTTGAAGTTCAAAAACAATTAACAGGAAGTTTGACCAAATATTTGCAGAACTTTTGCTTACTTTTTAACCACCTAGAGAGCTGGTTGAAATTCTTCAGTTTCAAAACTGAATACATTTAGTATTCCAAGAGGAAATTTTCAAGAAATGGCTACCAACGTTTTAACTCTTTACCCCTCTCCCCAAACAGCTCTATTTTGTGAGGGACCCTTATCAATCTTGAATGAACTTGGGTAGCCAAACCCCTTCCCCATCCACTGAAAAGAGAGATGGGATGTAGAAGACATTGATGGACCCCACCAACATTAGAGACACATGCATATACATTGCAGAGATTGGCACATTGGACGTGCATGGGCTGGTTTAGACTAGACTAGATGATGAGTTTAAGATCCAAATTGAAAGCATCTGATCAAAGACCGCATATATGGATGGTTCTATTTCACCTCTTCTATCCACACAGTTTACAGCCTGAGGGTAGCCAGCAGGGCAGTAACAGGCAATCTTTAGGACACAGTACAAGACATATCTGTTTAGTTCAGGGTATTTGGCACAATAGATTGTTGAATATTTGTCAGTGACAGGAAGTAGTAAGGGGTGGGAGGGACATGTTATTTTTTTGTTACATGTATGTGTTTTGTATATCTGCCCAAATATTTTCATGGTGGCTGTGATACAAGTTAATAATCAAATTTACCACCCAAGTAGATTACAAGATAATGTTATCTATTAAATTCTCCACGGAAACTAAGCTCTCCTGGGAGAGCTTGATATGGTTTTGCTGAATTTAGAAGTCAACCTGCCTTGAGTGAGTTGATATATATATTTCCAGCCTTTAATCCCATAATTCCATTATCTCATTGTACTCACTACCAGTCTTTGCATTGCTTAAAAACAAAAGATAATGAGTACAGTGCCCCTTTATACCTTGCAAGTCCTCCTGCTTTATAGGGATCTTTATGCATACATGAGGCATCTGGGAGTTTTCCCAAAAATGAAGTTTTCCATATGAGCCTGAGTCTACTGAAACATTTAATCTCACGATAAGGTATTGCTGTGTGCAGTTATCAGGACAATGGGCACACAACCCACATTTTGAAACAGATCTATGTGAAGACCTGTGACGTGGTTGGGGAAGAAATGCTGTGGGTCCTGGATTGCATGCGCATGGATGCATGCACCTCTGTAGGTCCCTATGAACCAATTTAAAGAACAGGAGGAGAAGATACCGGATATTTATCAACACTGCTACATGGCAACCTACTTAAAAGCTGAGTGTGGTAGAGAAGTAATGGAAGATGGGAGAGAAATGGGAGGCATTATGAGATGGAAGGGAGAGCAGTGGCACTCCACACAGTGTGGATTAGAATTGGAGGATTAGAATAGGGAAATGGGAGAGGAGTGCAGCTCTGCACAGGGCCAGGAGGAGAAGTGGGGATCCAGATGGGGAGGCATACAGGGAATAGTACGTGGCAGTGCGGATACATTTTATTATCATGCAGAATTCCCCACAAACGCTGTGGACTTTGAGCCATAAATAGTAGTAGAAATGGAATAAGCACTGAAGCCCTTCAACACTCCATCTGCCCTCCATTCCACAGCCCGTTACCCTTCTCAGCCTCAACCACCTCCTTCCTATCTCCCCCGCAGCCCATCTAAAGAGCTTCCTTTAAAAAAAAAAAAAAAAAAAAAAGTCATTTTCTCCTCCTCTACTCACTTTAAAGGGCTGTTATGAGGATTAAGCAGTTAAGCTTTTACATTGTCCTGAAGATGAAGAGGCCAGATCCTGCCATTTGTAAAAAAACAGGATGCAGAGAAGAGAAGTGCTCATGAGCACAATGAAAAAAAATGTATCAGAGCAAGTAGCAGCACTGTGTTGTATCTTGCCCAGCACTGTCTGCCCAAAGCATACACTCCAGCAGTTACTGGAATAACAGAACAGCCACTGCACATACACCTCCCTACACTCCATACCTCCTTCCCCCAATCATCACTCCCACAATCACTCCTTTTCCCCCCCTCCCCCTTTCATATCACAGCTTAAAACTGTGGGGTGGATTTGAAATCCTGGCTCCACTGAAGTCAATGGCTAAACTCCCATTAACTTTCACAGGGCCAGGATTTCACCCACAGTGGCGAGAGAAAAGCAGGCACACAGTGAAAGGATTTTGCTCCCCTTATGCATCTGCAATTTGGTAGTGTGTATTCTGGACAGCGCTCTAAGACTCTGCATCCTTTTGCATGCAGGGCTTATACATGATTCAGCCCTCTAAATGCCAAGTATGTAATTGTGATCATTGACCCTCTCCATTTTGGAGCCAAGCAATTTTTAGTATTGTTTAAATTTTTTAACCAAGAGTTTTCAGTACAAGAATGCACAAGATGCGGGTGGGTAGAAAGTGGCTCGATAGCAACAATAAAGAACACAACAAAAGCTGAGGATAAAGCACCGAACTTATCACAGCACTTTTCCTCCCTTTTGACAAGCATTCTGTTTGCATCCACCCTGAGGAAAGTTTTCTGAGTTTCTTGCTCTCAGAAAAGAAACAATTACAAAAACTGACACTAGCAACAGCTCTTTTGGGGTTTGAATATTAAAGCAGTGTTTACAGTGGTTTGCTATTTTTTACATAAAATGTTCCACACCTATACTGCTCCTCAAACACAATTTAAAAAAATTAACAAGGAGATCCTTGCATAGTCTTAATTCAATTAAAGGAGATTAACAGAAATTATACTGCTGATGGATTTACTCAGCTTTGAAGAGCACCTCATACTAGGTTTTGGGTCAGGCCATAATTGAAGGCCTGATCACTTGATTGAAGCTGATGCACTAATAATTTAACAGTTACTACAGATATTGCAATGTAAGGTTTACTACCACTCTACAAAACAACTATAACATAAGATAGAAACAGAAAATAAACCTGTGATCTTGACCTGTCAGACTGAACTGGGATTAGTAAACAAGAATGATTCAAAGCCAAAGTATACATTTAGATTACTTCATAAAGCCATGTTTAAAGTGCTAAAAACAGAATCAGGCTATCCCTGTCTGCTATTTAATTAGGGAACAAAAAACATGAGGGTAGGATGGTGTTCACTGAATAATCATATTGATAGGTACAAGATCTAAACTCTTGAGATTGATTATTGCATCATATCATGCCTGAAACACTCCCCTTACTTGCTGTTCCAGTAAAACTGTCACAGGTGGAAAATTGGGAGAACTAAAAAAGATCACTTGATAGGAGGGCAGCAGGTTCATCTGAGAGAAACTAATTAAGCCAACCCTTTTATGGAATGTTCTGATCAAATTGCTCTGTCACTTTCATAGTTACAGGCAAGATGTAGAATTTTGTTTCTGATAAGAACTATCAACTCTGAACATTACGTCCATGTGAGCAACTCCCAGACAAACACTTAGTTCAATGTTTCAAGTAGAATCACCATAAATTATGCCCATCTTCCACATAGTGTATTAAAGGTCAAAAGAGCCTCCCCTTAATATGAAAATGATCAGATGAAAAATAAAAGCTGCTGTCCCTCTAAAAATGGACACCTTGCTGAAAAGCAAAACGGAGAGATTATTTTAACAACTATTTTTGTGGCCCACATTACCATAGTATTTTAGCACCACACAAGTATTTAAAAAAGGCACTGGGGTGATTAGGTGACTGCTTACAGACCAAAGAGTCCAGTAAATGGGTTGCAACCATAATTAAAGTTACAAAAAACACCTAGAAGAGAATATGAAAGGGACTAACCAGCACAGTTTCTGCACAGGAATATCAAGCCGCACTGATCTATTATAATTCTTTGAATAAGTCAATAAGATAGTGGATAAGGAGAACTAACAGATATAAAAAGCACAGAGATTAAGAACTTTCAATCACTCTCTCATAATAAGAACACTTTCAATTGAATAAAGGGATGCAGATTCAAAACTGATAAAAGATAATATGTCCAGATAAGATTCAGACTTTGGATATTATCTGTATAAATCTCAATTCCTTTTGGAATCCTGTTAAGCTTGTGGCTTTAGCAATAACTTGTGGCAATGAGTTCCGTATATTTTTTTAAAAGCTTACTAAGCTTTGGAAGGGATATAAACCTTCAAGTTTTGAAGAATAAGCCAACCTCTACCTATCAGGAAACATTCTCTGAGGTGGGTTATCCCATAATTGCCCACTGCAGGGTTTCTTCATTTGAAGTAGCTTATACTAGTCATGGCAGGAGATAGGATAGTGGGCTAGAGGAACTACTGGTTTGATCCAGAATGGCAATTCTTATATTCCTAATTTTCTATTCCTGTATTTATCTTCATACCACCCTGGGGATGTAGCAAAATATTTATCCTCATTGTACAAATTAAGTGAGGAGTCACAGCAAGGCTAAGACCCAGGTATTTAGATGTCTAACTCCCATTGAAATCAGGGCTATTTATGAAGCAGAAATCAATGGATGGAGGAACCAGCAAAGGTGGCACATGACAGAGCATTTGGAGATGTGGGCAAACACTGTCTGGCAGGCACCAGTGAGATATACAATCAGATGGATTGTCACTGTTACACTGCATTTTAGACTATTATGGTCCTTGGGTTCATATTTTGTGTGCTGATGTTTTGAAGTTTGCCTTGAAATAGTAAGATTGATAGAGAAAACAGATAAAACTTGCTTGAGATGGAATGGCTGGAAATAAGCACGAGGGAGCTCTTTCCTTAGAGAAAAATTCATCTGGGTTAAGGGCCAGCACGAGGTTCGACACAATGCAAACTCCACATTGGATCCACATAAACAGGAACGTTTTGGCCCCCTTCTTTACTTGTCCCATCACCACTGATTTATGCAAGGCTTGTGTGGAGACCCCATCATTATGTGGGAGTATAGAGACATTCCTGTTTTTTCCTTAATCTGTGCTGACCCAATCTCCCTCAAATACTGTGCAAGTCCATGAACTCCAGCAGCCGCTGAGAAGGTATGGGGAACTGGCTCCTAGTTGGGAGTATACTTATCTCTACCACCACATCCTGGCTATTCCATCCTCAGAAAACCCAGTTACTCTGACTTAGTTGGAGAAAGTGAATTTTACTCTGGGTAAGTATTATCTTACAAACATGACCTGTTGATTGCATTCTTTGATTTTTAAGGTGGACCTAGCTGTTGGTTGACCCTGATTATGCACAAGAAAACATCGCTTTCCAAAACTGTCCCAAATCAAATCCACAATACCTTAATCTAAAGGCCAATAGAGGATATGAATTGAAACCTGAAAGCAACAGGAAGATCCACTTTCAGTGACCAAAGGAGAAAATGAAAACAAACATCTACATAACCATCGAATGTCAAACAGTACAGCAAAAACTATCACATATATATAAGGTCTGATCACTAGATCCTTACTAATCAAAACTCCTACTGTGTTCATTGGAAGTGCTGCCTGAATAAGGTTTGCAGGATCAAGCCATTTATAATTTGATTTCAGTCTTATTTCAGCTCTAATTTTAAGAGCTGGTAAATGAGCAGTGACTTTTTTTTTTTTTTTTTTTTTTTTTAAAGAAAAAACTCAAAAGTTATTCATAAAACAAAGCCAACTCTTTAAAAAAAAAATCACATTTTAATATTTCATTTACTTCCTTTGATAAATTGCCTGGGAAGTAATAATTCACTTCCATTTTCTGAGCTGAAATGCTTTCAAATGTTTCTACAATATACCTAAATATATTCTAAAAATCTTATCATTGCTTTTTACTTTGAATGATTTAATAGAATTAATGTTTCTTTAAAACACTTTAATGTAATGTTTTTCAAAACCTGTATTAAAATCTTCTAGATCCTAAATCTTAAATACCTTTAAGATTTTAAAAGTTTGAGTTAGAGATCCAGCAAAACAGGAGATTTGTTTAAAATCCAACAGCAGCACTGTCATGCAGTTTGGCATTTGTGAGCTCCCTGTAAACGATAAAACCTAGCAGCAACACCAGGAATTACTAGTTATTGCTATAGTTTTCTAAAATTGTAGAAAAAACAGTTAATACTATCAAAAGAGGTTATTCTTTGCTCACTATCATTTTAAAAGCCCATTAAGGTTTACAATTAAGATTTAATGTATACTTACAAAATGTTATTTTAGCTACAGAAAATCATGACTAATAAAGGGCAACAGTGACAACTGGGAATGAAAATTGTGGGCAATATTCTAGCTCTGAGTAGAAGTATCAAAAAGATCATTTTAAATAAAGCCATGCACACAGGAAAAACAACTCAAACATCCTATTTCCACATACTGTAGTTTGCTTTTGAAATAATGCATATTGTAATTACTCTAATCATTCAAATGGAAATGCTAAAGTTTGAGTACACCATGTAAATATTCATGCTAATAAAAGGAACAATAACTCCTGATCAATAACTCATTTATTTATCTTCAAGACAAGGCAGGATATCAAAGGCAATAACGTTGCCTAGGGAAAAAAACGTTACAGAGAAACTCTTTTGAAGGAAACAGTTAAATAATTGCCCAATTCACTACCCCAACCCTTAGCTCCAAATAAAATTCAAACACACAAGAACTGAGCAGTCTAAGCATTTTTGTTTTTAGAACCCATGTCATTTCAGCATTGGTCCCTGTTCTTAGAAGTCTGATGCTCTCAAAGTGTAATGTAATTTCCATCTTCGGAGCTTTTTTTTTTTTTTTTTTTTTTTTTAAATACACAAACATTAATTGTCATCATATCCCAGTATCACACCCCAGGGCTAATTAAACCTCCACTAACCAGTCACCTCCTGGTCCTCTCTCAGTTTTGAGGATATTGAATTAAGTTTGTTTTAACAACTGTGTGGCAATTTCTAAACCCAGCAAGTGCTAGACAGACACATTTGAAGTGAACTGGCTGACTAAACTACAGCTTAGAGTCAAGTAGTCTTTTCATTCTGTATTTGTAATTTGTTGTACCATCCAGTAAAAGCAGACAGGGCACAATACAATTTAATGTAAACCATTTGGGGTGAAAGGTGTTATTTTGTCTAGGGAGATCTCCCCCTCACAGTCCAGCTCACACACAGAATCAGTGGCGATCTCGTGGTCTGGGGAGATCTGGGACATCCTGTCAAAAGGATCATCCACGCAATCAGCCACATTAGGGATCATGTTGACATAAGCACTCACTATCTCCTTATGGAAAAGGGTGTCTTGATTGTAGGATATGAGTTCATTGCTTATATTGACTGTCTCCACTGGAGTGCTAGAGCAAAACTCACTGCACCCCAAGAGGTTGGAGAAAACCTTCCTGAAGTCCGCATTGAAAGCATAGATGATGGGATTGAGGGATGAGTTAGCCCAGCCAAACCAGACAAATATATTAAAGGTGGTCTCGCTGACACAGGGAAGGCCAGAGTGGGAATCACTAGGGGGGCTTTCGCAGAAGGGAACCATGCAGTTAAGGATGAAGAAGGGCAGCCAGCAGCAGACAAAGACTCCCATGATAACTGAGAGTGTCTTCAAGACCTTGGTCTCTTTTCTGATGGAAGTCTTGAGGCTGGTGTGGTGGCGGCAGTCAGTGCGGTTACTCCGGCAGCTCTGTGCATGCTCAGCTGCCCTCTCCAGGGAGGAGATCCTGCGGATCTGCACTTGGGCAATGCGGTAGATCCGCGTGTAGGTGACTATCATGATGGCCACAGGGATGTAGAAGCTGATCAGTGAGGAGGAGATTGCATAGGTCCTGTTGAGGCTGGAATCACAGCTCTCTGCCTCTCCCTCACGGGTCTCATTGCTGCTGGGGGTCCCCACAGAGGGTCTCATTACTGCTGTCCAGGTGTTGTTAGTCCCTTCTGCCCAGGTGGTGACAGTGCCTGCTGCTGCCCAGCTGGTGCCAGGTCCATCTCCAGGAGCAGCAGCATCCCCACCTTTGTGCCAATTTAGCTGGACAGGGATGAAGGAGATGAGTACTGACAAAGCCCAAGCCACACTGATCATCACCAAAGCCACCCTCTGGGTCATCTTCCTCTCGTACCTGAAAGGGCTGGAGATGGCCCAGTACCGATCCACGCTGATCACACAGAGGTTCAGAATGGAGGCGGTGGAGCACATGATGTCAAAGGCCACCCAGATGTTGCAGAAGGCCCCAAAGGGCCAGTAGCCGGCCACCTCGGCCACTGCCTTCCAGGGCATCACTAACAGGGCCACCAAGAGGTCGGAGACGGCCAAGGACACGATGAAGATGTTGGTGACCTTGCTCCTCAGGTGCCGGAAGCGGATGATGGCCACACACACCAGCACGTTGCCAAACAGCGTCCAGAGGATCAGCAGCGACAGCAGGCTGCCAGCCACTACCCGCGCTGGCCCCGGGGCGACAGGCGGCTCTTCTGCTCCGTCCCCAGCGCCCACTGCAGGCGGCCCAGGATGCTGCCACAGAGGCTGGGAGAGCAGAGTCCGGTTCTCCCCTGCAGACTGGAGCATGGCTGGGTCTCTCCCTCCGGGCCCGCCGGCGCGCGCTGGGCCACTGACACTGCTCCCGAGCGCCCGCCGCTCGGCCCCATTGGATCCCCTCGGGGGCGCTCACTCCGCCAGCCAGTCACCGCCGCAGCGCGCCGCGGAGCGCGGCCGGGCTCCCTCCGGCTAGCATCCCGCTCCGAGGTGGCGACGGCTGCCGCATCGCCCCGGGCGCATTGGGGCGGCTGCCGGGCTCCCCTCCTGCACCCGGGCTTGGACTGCCCCTGCTGCAGCTGCCAGTCCCCTCCCGCTCCCCCCGCCGCGCTGCGCCTGCTGCCGGGCTCCGCGCCTGCGGTGGGCAAGCGGCGGGTCCTGCCGCTCTCGCGTTCACTCCCCACCACCTTGCGTGCGCTCCGGCGAGCGGAGCATGCTCAGTAACAAGGGGAGCCGCGGTCCCGAGCCTCCGCGCCCCCTCAGCAAAACGGGGCAAAAAAGAAAAATCTTTCCGAGGGGGGCGCACGGGGCCGGGGCTTGTGCGCCCCCTCGGCCGGCGTGGCTCGGTGCGGCTGCCTGCACGGGGCGGTGCTAGTCCGGGACATTCTCACCCGCTGCCCGAACGAGCCAGGTCCTGTGTCAGACGCAAGGCTGCCAGCCGCTGTGCACGGGAGCCTCTTCCCAGCACACGCACCCGGTGTGGGTTAAACACATCCAGGCGGGGCTGTGGGGTTCAGGCTGCCTCCCGTCTGCTAGCGGCTTCTAGGAAGCCAATGGGTAAGAGCGGAAGAGAAAATCTGCCCTCGGTGCCCTGTTGCATGCAGAGTGAAGGCATGAAACAGAAGACGGGGGGGGGGGGGGGGGGAGAAAGAGGAGTTTGGCACAATGCATAGGAGTCCCTCTGTGACCAATATCCCTTTTGCAGGTATCTGTATTTCGGGTCTCCAGAGCCAAGGAACAGTTAGTTGGAAGAGACTTAATTCAGACAAGCCCTAAATATTTTGACAGACACATGGGACGGATCATTCCTACATCAATGACTCAACCTTAGTAGACAACTGTATCCCTTTCAGGAATCTGATTTGTCTTGTATACCCCAAGCTACTGGCTTACAAAATCAGACAAAGATACACAAGTGTCACAGCACACTACTGCTGAACAATTGCTTACTTCCTCATTTTTGCCATATTATAAAATACATCAACTGGAATATAAATGTGGTACTTACATTTCAGTTTATAGTATGTAGAACTTTATAAATGAATCATTGTATGACATTTTAGTTGGTACTGACTTCGCTAGTGCTCTTTATGTAGCTTGTGGTAAAACTAGGCAAATACCTAAGTGAACAGATGCATCCCCTGGAAGACCTCTGCCCTACATGTTTTGGCTGATCTCAAGTGACTCTTCCCTGCTGATAGCTCTAGCCATATGCACACGTGGGATTTCTAGAGTTCTGCTTTTTTGGAATGTTTTGGGGAAAAAAAACAAAAAAAAAACCAGTTACATAACTTCCTAACAGCATTCATAAACAGGGTATCACCCATCAAACATCACCCAAAAATACATTTCTCAATCTAGCCCTAGCACTTCACCCTTCCTAATATTTTATTTACTATTATAATTACAGGAAATAAGGTTAAAGGCATGATTAGAGCTTTGCAATACATTTACTTTCAGCCAATACCAGTGACTCAACACACTGAATTTTTAGAGCTGTCCGACAATAGAAAAAATGTTTTTGAAGTCCTTTTTGCTTCCCCTTGAGGAATAAGAGGCTTGAGATTTACTTTTTAGCATCCATTCCAAAGCAAGAAAAAAAGGTGAAAAGCAGTTGGGAGTCATGGTACATTAGTCTATGGCCCCAATTCAGCAAATCCTTTAGGCATGTGCTTAATTTAAACATATGCTTAAAATCCATTTCTTCTTTTCAGCATAGCACTTAAGCACACGCTTAATTTTAAGTATATTCTTAGATTCCATTGATTCAAAGCACTAAAGCATGTCAGTGAAAACGGATGGACAAAAGCACGTTTGGATGTGCAAGCAGGAGACTATTGAGTGGTTGATGTGATATTACCTCTCAAACGCCTGAGTGAAAAAAGTACCTTAATACTGCATCCAGTTCTGTTTTTCACACTTCAAAACTGGACATTAAAAAACGGCTACAGGAATGATCTGAGGAAACCTGCCTTATAGCAAGATTTCGGAAGCTCAATTTTTTAGTTTATCAAAGAGAAGGTTAAAAGGTTAAGACTTGATCATAGTCTTGAAGTATCTACACAGGGAGAAGATTTAATAGTAGAGGGCTCTTTAATCTAGCAAAGATAAGATCCAGTGGCTGGAAACTGAAGCTAAATACATTCAGTCTAGAGATAAATGTTTGCAGTTTAACAGTGAGGATAATTAGCCATTGAAACAACTTACTTAGAGATGTGGTGGAATCTACATCTGAAGTTTTTAAAAATCAAGATTGGTTTTCTTTCTAAAAAAGTACTTTAGCTCAACCACAAGACACAGCCTTGATGCAGGAACTACTGGATGAAATTCTTTGGCCAGTGTTATGCAGAATGTGACACTAGATGTTTACAGCAGTCCCCTATTGGCCTTAAAATCTATTTAATTTTGTACTGACCTGGACCTGTGAGGAGTAGCTTTAATTAAGTTTACTGTAGTAGACAGAAGTGTCTCCTGGCATCTCCATTTATTCCTAATTCTGTAATGGGGGTCTCTTCCATAAAGCTGTTGATTATGATGCAGGTGAAGTCTTTAGTTTATTGTTGCTACCATAAGAGATTTCTTTGAGTTTTGTTATTCATATAGAGACTGATCTTACTCTAATTTAAGCAAAAGGCAAAACTCACTGACTTCATTGGTACAGCATTGGATTTATGACATAGGTGCATATGACTTTATAAACAAATGAGCCAATATGGTCATTGCTTATAAAAGCCAAAGGACAGATTCCTGCAAGCTGCTGGTCCTCTGATGAGCTGAGAGTGATTTCCGTATGGGAGACTAAGTGCTGACTATCCAGAATGTCCATAGGAGGAGCACAGCCCCTCACAGGATAGAATCCTAGATGAGATGGAGAACAGAATGGATAATGGTAACGGAACAGAGGAGGAAACAGTTGAAGCCATAAGAAAGGGGAACATGGCTTTTGTAAGTATGGAATTTCCCAGAAAATGGTGTTCTTGGTTTTTGCTTATTATAATTCTATACTACTATGCAGTGTACTGGCTTTCTATAAAAAAGCACTAGAATGGTGTAGATAGCACAAGAATGGAGATTGACTCCTTTTCTGTAGCTTTTCATCAATCTTGAGGCAGAATGAGGTAAGAGTATTAAATGAATTATGTATTTAACTTTTCTCTCAAAGTGCATGCCCACACCCCAGGCAGACATACATTAGCATTTGTCACTAGGAAAGATTCTAGGACTAGCAAAAAACTTAAGTTTCTAGTACTAAGTTTCTCAAAGTTTACATTTTGGCAGTTACCAAATCATTTACCAGTGTACAAATTAAAGACACTTACAGCTAAATCTCAAAGAATTCAGTGGAAGTTTTGCTGCTGGTTCCACCAGGATAAGGATTTGCCCTTAGGCACAAATTTGAAGAGAGATTCTCTTAAATTTCCTAATTGGTCTTTCTATCCCCTATATATAAAATAACAATGAACTACATAGATTAGCTGTGAAAATCTGACTATTACAATTATTTTATTTGTGCACTAACAATTTCTCATCGATCTGAGGGTTTTATGCTGCAGCCCATCACCTAGTATCACAATGCCAGGTCCTTAGTGGACTTCATGGAATCTCATGAACAATCTACTCCAATGGCTGTACATGATACAAAATGAAGACAGTTCATGGTCTGACGATCTTAGTCTAATAGAAATGGAGAAGATAGGAAGGATGAAGTGTCATTTTATGTGAGTTCCCAAGTGTAAGTGTTTAGTTCATCCACTTCTCAGACTATGTCAAACAAAGCAAACAACCCTTCACCTCCCTATAAAATATTCCTTCCCCCGGGCCTTCTATTTCAGTGTCAGCACAAGTGCCATCTCAGAGGTGAGAACAGTGTTGATTTTCCCCCCCTATTTCCCAAGAATAATGGAAGGCAATCAGTTTAGAATGTATATTTGTAACAAACATTTGAAACACAGCTGAAGTGATTCAATTTTTAACATGGACAAATGGACTAGAGACTGAAGATTCATAAAGTCTTAATGAAGACTACAGAGATTTAAGGAAGTTCTCTTCATTGTTCCATGTTTTATTAAGTTTGCAGTCAATGGGCTCTGTCCTTGGTTCCCAGTCCAGCCACTTGGCACTATTCCGGGAGCACAGAGCAGATAAAGTTGCCTTAAAGGGACAGTCAAGAATCACCCCAGTGAAGGAGAATCCTTGTTGGTATAAAGCCCACATAGACAGCTCTACACCATACCTTATAACCACCTCCAAAGAAGGGAGCAGGGCATTCTGAGGTGCAATCCAGACCAGTGAGGTGTTTTGTTACCCATGCCCTGTAACCTTTCGTGCCTCACAATGCTTCGCTGTTGTAACTCCCAACTTGGGTTGTTCACAACCAGCCTGCAGGTCACACCCTGAGGGCTTGTCTTCACTACGCTGCTCCGTTGGCACTGCAGTCATCGATGCAGTGGCATCGATTGAGCGGGTGGGGCGAAGACACTCAGTCAATTGCTGAGCACTCTCCCATTGACTCTGGTACTCCAGCAAAACGAGACGCGTAAGCTGTGTCAATGAGAGAACATCTCCCATCGATATAGTGTAGCGAGACAGCATAGCTACTCAATGTAAGGTACGTCAACTTCAGTTACAGTACTTACATAACATAACTTGCATACCTTACATTGACCAGAGCCACATAGTAAAGACAAGCCCCGAGTATCTGTATAGCCACAAGCCTCGTCCAGCAACTCTGACCACAGCAGCCTGTAAGCAGCACACTAGCCACTCTGCTTTCAGCAGTCTTAGTTACTACTTACAGGGTGGCCCCCAACACACTTAGTCCTGAATTTCCCCCCCCCCCCCCCAAACGTGTGTTCTGCACTGTCTAACCATCTGATATTTTAGGTCCATTGCCCTGTAATGGAACCATATACAACCATTTGCTACTTTAATTGGAGTTAGCCAACAATTTACAATACTGGACTGGTTTTGATTAAGAAATAAAACAAGTTTAACTACAAAGAGATACTTGCTCTCACTTCAAATCTAAGACATTAAAGTCAGAAATGGTTAGAAGATAAAATGCTTTCTAGTACTAAAATTTTAATTAGACTTGGTTCAAGGTGAAGTCCTTACCTCACGTTCCCTGCAACATTGCTGACCAAATTCTCAAGTCAGGATCTGCCCCCAAAGTCCAAAGGGCCGGTTTCATTTGTCTTAGGTGAAAAAGAAAGCAAGAGAGAAAGAAAGAATAGCTGGGATGTTTTTGTCTCATTTCTATAATCCAGTCCCCCTTTGAAGTGGGTTCTTTGGAGGATTATCCCTCAAAGCAAAAAGTTTATTCAAACTATAAATTAGGCAACAGGAGACAGAGTAAAGATGCCCCTGCACTCTCCTCTCCCCCGAAGGCTGAAATACATGTTTGCCTTGTTTTCTTGCTATCTCAAGGACCTTGTTTACTAGTTAAAATGTAAATTGAAACAAACATCCATTCCTTTGTTAAAGAGAGACTTGCTTAACCACTCCTGCTTAATCAGGGGTACATGGGTTCAAGCATATTAACCCTTAACGTAGCTCAGTAGTTTGAGAGCATGCTTTGCACGTATGGGGCTCTGGGTTCAATCCCCAGTACCTCTAGTTTGTCCTGCACAAGGAGGGGTTGGATTTGATAATCTCCAGGTCCCTTCCAACTCTAATATTTTATGAGCTACCAAAATCATTCTGGAGGCATTTATAACTTTAAGTATAATGTTGCTACATACATTTTATGATATTAGCCAGCAAGTTATTAGTTTTCAAGGCATATTTTGTACACAGATTACTACAATGATATGTAGAGTATGAATACAGGGTGCATTTGGTCACAGCAGCTTGTCGAAGATAGAGGCAGGCCATAGTCAAGATTGAGGGCAAGATGTTGGGGAGAGAGCATACAGTGCTCTGCCTGATTTTCAGCTGCTCTATGATATCTTTGCAACTGGCATATTTAGAGCAGTTAGGCTGTTTTGAGTACTGAATCAGAATGTGACAATCTTTTTATAATTGTCTAAATAGTTAGATCTGCTACCTTAGTGTTGCTATACTTTTCATGGGCCTGATTATTCCAGGATTAAAGTTTACAGTTTAGGATGTATTATTGTACTCTAAGCCCATTGCAAATAAAAAAAAGGTTAGTTTCAAGAATTAGCAGGCTTGTCATCTCTAAACCAAGCAGCATCACACTCCTGTTTCTTCATTTTACTTTACCTCTCTCTACTGAGACTTAAAATCAAATGTTCCTTTCAAATCAACTGGGCTTGTCTGTCTTCAAACAGCAGAATGAAAACAGATTAGAAAATTCTTTGACAGCCACCACTTTGATTTAAGGAAATTCTTTTAGTACTGCTAGCAGAATGCAAGTCAAATTGTTCTTTTAAAAGATGGACTTTGGGCATAAGATTTTGGACATCCCCGCAAGGCAGGATTCGATTGTGTTAAAGTGATGAAGGAGAATTAATGCATATACTCTTGGCCATCACCAAAATAGCATCAGCGTAGTAATTTAGAGTTAGGAATATCCACTTGGGTACTGCAGAGAGGCAGGCTGGGGCATTTCACTGAACAGTGTGTCTGGATGTGCAAGCCACACCCACCCACCTTTGGTGCCCTTGCCACATCTTGTAGGCGAATGAGCAGGGAAGAGGTGGGGCCACTGTACAAGCCAGTAGAGCAAGCCAAGAGTGCAGTGGAACTGCAAAGGAGCAAAGTGGTGTTCCTGGTATGTACATTCATTCCCCTTTACATCCGAGATCTGTGTGTGACTTTGCACTATCCTTACAGAAGGGCTTTGTTTAAAAGCCACAAATGAGCCCTAAGTAGTGGGACTACTACTGAACAGGCTGCCAGTTAAATTCCTGACCCCATGATCTTTATGAAGACAAGATCCCTAATTAATTGAGTGAGAATTTTCACTGCAGTACAATGGCAGAACTGAGCCTTTACTGGACTCTAAAATATTGACTTTTTCAAGACATTCTATTATAAAAAAAAAAAAAAAAAAAAAAAAAAAAAAGACTTTTACCCATGGACTTTCAATACAGAAAACGGTATGAACCAATTTTAATCTAATGTTAGACAACTCCATTTTTCAGATCAACATAGGCTATGTGATTAGCTAGTTCTCAGACTAGCAGATGAGAGAGTGAACACAGGTGAATAAAACTTGCTGCATAAATCTTAGCCAGTCATTATCAATGCACATATTGTGTAGCTGCATTTAGCAAAAAAGGCAATTGAAGATCAAAGCATCTGTATTTGTGAAGTCATCCTTTGTGACACAGTCTCTTCTGATTGCAGCAATTATATATGCCACCCAGCTCTTGATGTCCTTTTGATTCAGAATAACTTAGTTACTTTATTGTCATATATACTTATTAGCTAAAAATAACTACTTGTCAGTTCACAAACTTTATTTTAGCATTATGGACAAATATTTATGAGTAGAGGACAGACTGTTTCAACACTGATTTAGAAAAACAATGGTTACTGGATTGTACAAATCTTAATCATACTGAAAATGTTTAATATTCATTTTATCTGACAGAATAATACAGAAGTAAGGCATAAACCCTTCCTGAATTATTTAATCTGCTAGCTGTATCTTCTCTGTCCCACTAACTTAATTATTTTGAATAATGTAATATCCCCATCTAGTGGTTTTCAAATAAGCCTATTTTCTACCAGTTTTAATCCATATTCAGTAAGTAACCCCATGGCACAGCTGAGCAAGCTACTTAAGCACATGCTTAATTTTAAGCATAAGTAGTCCCATTGAAGTCACATACTTAAGTATTTTGCTGTATTAGGACCTTGGTACCGGACCCTGATCTCACTTCATTATTTCAAGAGCCTTTCCAGACATATCAGAGAAACATTTTTCTATTTGAGAATTAAGAATTTGGAGCGAGGGGACAGTCTCTGATGGAGATGAAAGGACATAAGAGTGGAGTTCCCTAGAATGTCCCCAGATAGTCATCGTCGTCCTCCTCTCCTCTCCTCCCCCCACACCATTGTGGATAATTAGCTCAGGCAGTATGCATCAGAAGGAGGAGAACCTGTTTTCCCTTTCATGGGAATGACTCTTTTGGCTAACAGAATGGAAGTGGTGTGAGTCATTTTTGAATAAGCTAACACTATCCAATGAAATCCAAGAGCCTAGGGTGAAATCCTAGCCATACTCGAAATGAATAAGATTTTTGCCATTGCTTTCAGTAGGGCCAGAATTTCACTCCTAATACCCAGACTTGGTGATATTGTCTGTCTGTTCAGACCTGAAGGGCCTTTGAAGATATTGCTCCAGCGATTACATACTTTCCGGCAAAAGTATAAAATGTTGTTACTTTCCAGGGGACTGTTAAATGTATTTTAAACCAATATTCTGGACTCCAATAATGTCTAGCGTGTATTTTATTCTGGAAAAAATATAGGGGGCTAAGAAACTAGAGGCATCCTTGATGTACTGACAGATTCTTAGGCCCTTTCTTTATCTGTGTGGATATGAGCAATTCTTCATTCCACTTTCCTTAAAGGTGGTGATTAAATATTTACTGGCGTGAGTTAGTCCATCTATAAGTGTTTCTGTTTAGTTCCAAATTTCCTGAAGGGACCTTCTAATGATCATTTATTGGAAAATGACCAATTAGTGCTCATTTCTTTATGCTATTTTTGATAGGAAGGATGGCATGAAGGCAGTCATTTGTTGTTGTGAGTGAAGGATGGGGAGGCCAATTTATTTTCCTGAAATATGTTCCTGTTCTTTAGTGCACCCTTACCTATCACAGTCATCTTTATATAATCGTTTATCCTTAATTCTGAATCATGGGTTGTTTTCTGCTGGCAAGAACAGAGGACTAGAAGAGGTGAGTTGGGAAAAATTGAGATTTACTAAGAGTCGCTTGATACAAAGGCGAAATCTCAGTGCTTTTACAAGATCGGAAGATGCAATACAATGGGCAGGGGAATGTATGAAAGCATTTCAGAGGGAGCTGCAATATTTGTTTTAATCTTAAACCAAAGTAGCATTATCAAGGGAACCAGGGGATCATTTTTACCACAAAATGACATGCCAAGATAACAGAAAAATAAGGAACCAGTCTAGTCAATGGGAACTTTGCCATTACCTTCAAATCGGATTCAGACTTTAGGTCCAGTAGACACGACCACATTTTTTTCCTCAGATTCCTTGTGACAATCACAGATGCTTTAACAAACTAAGATCTAGTTTTATTCATGCATGTGTAGAATGAGGCCAAGATCCTTAGAGAAGTAATTCCAGCAAGGAAATGATCCAAGGGCAAATGTTCATTTTGATTATCTCTAGCCTGATTAGTCAAGATAAGAAAACCTATTGCCATCTATCTGCATCTTTGCTTAGCTGCTTTAACATAGAATATGATGAAGGTTTATGGAGGAAATATTTGTTAGTCTTCTTGACCTTACCATCATCGTCACACAGGTAAATTTAAAATAGGAAGTATTTATAAAAGAAGGGGTTTACAAGAGATCCATTAACCTAATCTTTCTGTTCCCCAGCTGTTCCTTATGCTGCTGAAATACCAGAGGTCTTTTTCTTCCCCCTATCTGGACCCAGCTACCCTGCAAGTACACCACGATTTTGTAGCCTGGTTGTTGCCAACTCTCACTCACAACTCTCACTAATTTTAGTGTTTGTCTTAAATCCCCAGTTCCTTGAGCCATGTGAATCCATCAGAATCTCAGCTGCCACTTAAGCTTTAGATTTCAAGGTTGCAAGAGAAAGCTTGAAAGATAAACTCTGAATACTCAAACAAGAAGGCAAATACAATAAAAACAAATAAACCATAGTTATATTTAAAGACTATAATATGACACTTAAACAAGTCTCATGATTTTTCAGGGTCTGACTTTGCTACCCTATGGCTTGAGTGGAGGATAGCGTCCTGAAGACATGCACATAGCATGGTACCAGCAGCACATGAGGCAATACACTTTGAGACGTCCTGACACACAGGGACCTCAGAGGGTGGAGAACCCACCAAACTGGCTACACAGTGTGATGGGGGGGGGGGGGGGGGGGGAGAAAGAGGGCACATTTCTACTCACCACTAAACTGCACCTCCACCTGACAGTTCTGGTGATCTGCTGATGTCCCATCCTACAGCTGCACTACATCACTCTGAGTCTCTTATTCATACTGCAGCCCCCGCCCTCCAGGAGCTGCAACTTTCTCTTCAGGACTCAGCCCTCCAGCCAGGTCACTAAGTGGTTTCCCTTTCAGGGGAAAATCCTTCAAAGTCTCTTCTGTTCAAATAGCATCAGGCAGTCCTCATGCCCACTACCCTGACCCAATCACTCTTGCACTGCCCCCAAACAGTGCCACACTACAGGGGTTGGTAAGGGAACCCAGGCCTGCCCTCTACTCTGAGTTCCCCTCCAGGGCCTGCTAGGTCACAGGGATTCCTAGTCCTCCTTTCCTCAGGGAGAGCAAATACCACTCTACAACTCTTTTTCTGTTACCACTCCCTTGGCTTTATGCAAGCTTCCCTCCCTCCCTCCCCCAATCCCGTTCCTGTTCCCTCACAGGTGAGCTTGCTTCCAATTAGTGGCCTCCTCCTAGCCTAATTCTCTCTGTTTGCTACTTAATTGGCTGATTGGGCCCACCTGGCTTCATTCAGCTCTCT
This sequence comes from Emydura macquarii macquarii, assembly GCF_026122565.2. Lineage (NCBI taxonomy): Eukaryota > Metazoa > Chordata > Testudines > Chelidae > Emydura > Emydura macquarii. Next base: position 6,703,372 of record NW_027133199.1, read on the forward strand.
CAGGGCTGGGGTGGGGAGTGCACCCTATCACAGAGGGACACATCCATAGAGCAAAACAATAGTATACTGAACAAGCCGGAGTAAAACAATCATCTAGGCTACTGGCAAGAGGAAAGCACAGTGAGCTGTTATAGTTACTAACAGTATTAGCCATGTTTTTTGTGGACACAAACTATGCATAGAGCACTAATTAGTTACAAACTCCGTTCTAAGTTATAGTGTAGAATGGGCTTTTGTGGATGCTTTAGAATGGGCTTTTGTGGATGCTTCTCTCACATTATCCCCACTGTCACGAATAACTCTATGTCTCTGTGCTTAACAGAATGGCCATTTTCAAAGCACACCTCAAACCCCATAGTTCTCCAGCAACATTTTCTCTAGAATAACAAATAAGGGTTGTAGTGGGAGGATTCAGGCTCATGAATCCCATTGACAGTTCACAATCTGAGTCCAAGAAGACTTTACAGTTTAAGCCCATGATTTAGGAAAGCAGCCTATTCAGCAAAGCTCTTAAGCAATTCTACAATACCAGGTATCTCTAAATATTTCTAAATGATGTCTTCTATGTTCTTCCATCTTGGAACTTGATATTGAAGAACAAAAACAAAATTGCTTTGTTATATTTTCCCAACTTTCTCATGAGACCTATTAAAAGCTGAATATTGCCTCCTAATTTTACAGTCTTTTAAAAGTTTTCCAAAAGACTGTGAAGAAATGAGCGAGAATGAACCAAACATTTCAATCTGATTTATTCAAGTTTAGCAAGACTCAAAAAGACTACTTGTAATTTGTTAATAAGTATTCCTAGATTAACTGTATATAAACTTGCTCCTGGTGATACTGACAAAGCTGGACAATATTGTTTGGTTGTGGATTTTGTAAACTATGTTTGCTCAATCATCCCTGAAATATTAGGTAACATTTTCAAAAATGTATATGGATTCCTTAGTTACAACTTCAGAGAATCGCTGCAAAGCTCTTTACTCCAGGACTGCAATATTAGCCTGGGGAATATAGGCGCTAACTGAGCTGTTCCTTTTCCTTGTCAGCACTGCATTTGCTCAAATAGATGCCTAGCGGTAAAGTCTTCTCTAAATGTGCTGCGTACCTCCCATTAAATTAATGGGAGTTATATTTGCTCTGAGAGGGGAATGTATCCCTGGGTGTCTTACCTCTGGTGGCTTTCAGCTATGTTTACAACTGCATAGAGAGACAAGTGAGTGTGTCTGCACTTAAGAATGAGAGCAGGAGAGAAATCTGGTGGTGTGTATAATATGTAGTATATCTAAGTTGCAATCATTTCAATTGTTCCAGAGGGGTAGCCGTTTTGAAGTACTCTTCCTGCATGCTCTGAGAGTAATAAAACTGTGACACCCAGGAATGCTGTGAAGAAAGTTTATTTGCTGATGCAAGAAACTCCCATTGGCTTCAGTGGGAGCTATTGATATCCGGTGAGAGAAATATCAGGACCTGGTTGTTTTAGCTAATAACACTGTCTTGGTTTCAGTGGCTTCTAGTGAATACAATTGAATGGGACAGATGTGAACTATCACACATTTGATTAAAAATTGAGAAAGAAGGTTACAAAATAAACAGAATGAATCCAAGGCAAAAATCTTTTAAAAGGGAAGTGAACCATACAGGGCCCTTTACTTAGTGCCAGATTCTGATATCTTTACTCATGTTCAATAGTACCTATCTCCAAATAGCTCTCCATAGAACTCAGTGGGGCTACTTATGGAGTGAAGTACTATGTGATGTGAGGAAAGATATAAAAATCTAGCCCCTTGTATTTGCAAGAGAATAGTTGCTTTGTAATGGTGATTCACTGCAGGACTCTGTGAAGATGTCAGATCCTTCCCAATAGGTTATGTACATCTACACACACAAAAAACTTTTCATAGCCTGACGGGGCATAATCTTGGTAAAATTATACCATTAAAGAGATGTGATCTGCTATTTATGTATTTCTAATTTCACAATGCTATAGGGAACATTATAAAAATTGCAGATATTAGAACATCTACTAACAGATGGGCATGGGCAGACACTAAAACTACATTAGAACAAAAGTGAACATGAACCTTTCAGCTCAGGGAATTAATATGTAGGAGCTCTTCAAGGCAAAATTGCTGTGACTTGTGTAGATCCCATAGTTAATTCTGGCTCAAAGTAATTTCCACAGCTGTGGGGTAATTAGAGAACACTTTTATTGAGAACACCAACAGAACTTTCTTTAAAGTTGGTGATGTATTATTTAGATATGACTAAGAGAAAGATTTAGAAAGGAACATGTCCTAAGATAAAAAGACAAGCTATATAGGGATTTCTCCAAAGATGAAGGAGAGAATTTATCTAACTTTCTCAAAGCTCAGTTCTGCGTTTGTTATGCATCCAGAACTCCCCCCTGAAGTTCTGGGAAACTGCAAAAGGAGTTTTGGGTCTGCAAAATAGGGAGGATCAGGCTTCTGATAAATTTTGGTTAAAAAATTGAATTTATGAGGTGTCAGGCAATACCTTCATGCAGAGCTAGATCTTGCTCGGCCCTTACATGGGCTCCAAGTGGGGAGAAAAAGGAGTCACTCACTCTTCTGCAGCCTGTATAAGAGTCAGTTGGGATTGTCCTTACAACTCCTGTGGGTGGGAGCATGGCATCCCAAAGGATGTGGGGAGAGAAGGGGAGGGATAGAGGGACAGGTGGAGAAGCGTAGGAGCACTGGTGGAGTGTAGGTTTGGGTGGGGCAACACAAAACTTGACTAGGGAGGATGAGTAGGGAGGGCAGAATTATGAAGAGTTTCAAAGGTAGTTACGAAAAGCTTTAATTTGATGCAACCCTGGGGGGAGCTCACCTGATCAAATGGACAGGCAAGGAAAATGAGTTTCAAGGTTTCATTTTGAATAAGCTGAAGGGGGCAATGTGTGTGTGTTATGGAGGCAAGAAAAGAGGATACTAGAGAAGCTAAGGCAGGCTGTAGTGAGAGTCTGAATGAGAGATTTGGCTATGGGGCTACAACGAAAGGGACAGATCATGGGGATGCTGAGGGGGAAGAAGCAGCAGGATTTGGGCATGACCTGGATGTGTGGTGCAAGCCGGGAGAGTGAGAAGATTGCAGGCCTGATGATAGGGAGACTACGGGTGTGAGTGACAGTAATAGAGAAAGATGGAAATGGAGAAAATTTAAGGGAGTAAATGACAGAAACAGGAGCAAAATAAGCATTTTTATGCTGGCTTTTATTAGATAACAAAAGGCAAATATTTATTGACTATGGAGAAGCAAGACACCTTTTAACACATAAAATTGTGGGCTCTTCAGCATCTGTAGAGCTTACTGATAAGACATTGTTTTAAGCTCTGGTCCTGCAAACACTTAAGTACATGTGCAACTTTATTCACATGAGTACTCTGGTATCAACAAGCTGCTCCTGTGAGTAAAATTATGCACTTGATTGACTGCAGAATCTGACTCTTTGCCTTTACAAAGAATGTTTATATCTCTGATTTTAAATTGATAATTTTTCTATATCTCTTTTTAAAAAATGGTCTTTTTTAACAACTGAATTTTCAGACTGTACATAGTCCCCATCGTTCTTGTAAATTCAGCAGCAATAATGAGGCAAAACGGTGGTCAATTAAGGATTCGGGTTGCATGCTTTTTTATTATTTTCTTCATAAGATTTTTAAAAATTTGTCTAAAATACTGTAGAAGATCTCACCAGTCTTAACCCTCTCTGATCCAAATTACTTACCTTTCACTGGAACCACTAACAATAACAAATAATTGCTCAGCCAAACAATTTGGTATGAAACTGGGAACTCAGACTGACTCTTAGTAATTAACCAGAGTCCATCTCTGACTTTCTAGAAATGATCACAGTTTTAGGCAGTTTTTCAGATTAAAATTAAACAGCAATATTTCACAGTTTATGCACCTCTCAGAATTCCTGACTCTTCCCAGACCAAATACTTCTTGTTTGGATTGGCCAAAAAAATCACATACTTGGTCATTGAACTGGTATCTGACTTTAAAAGTTCAATGGTAACACATCAAAAACAGTGTCCACAGATCTCAAACCTTGACAAACTGGACAGATGTCCTTTACAGGGCTTTAGAAATTCTAATAATGACTATCACTCCACGCTGTGCACCTTGAGCATCATACCATCCACAATTCCAGCTCCAGTTTTCTACAGCATAAATAAGATCTTCACTTGAGCTGGCAAACATGCAACTTTAAGTAATCTGGCTCACTTTAAAAAAAAAAAAAACCTGAAAGATCATGTGCTGTATCAAATTTCCCTTCTATTCAGTTTTATTTCATTTATTCCAATTTTTTAAATTGCCATTATAAAAATTATATTAAAGAGAGAGAGGAGGCCAAAAACAATGTTCTTTAGGGCTGTTTAGATGTGGATCATGCAGATGAAGGTCACATCAGACTAGATGATCTGAAGGCCACTTCTGGCCATACAATCTAAAACCTGTGACTCTTCCAAACTTCATGGCTGGTTGCTATTTTTGTAATGGTCCAAATTAAAATTCTGCTCTTCTCACCTCCAGTCTTTGGGATAGTTTGTATCTGGATTAAATAATTAATAATACAACAGATCTTGGCACCAGAGACTCACAGGTCCTTTTAGGCCAAATTCTGCTCTCAGCTTCACCAGAATATCCCCATTTAAGTTATTTAAATTCCACCAGTATAACTGAGACCAGTGTTTACCCCATTGATTTAAATGGGCGTTGCACATAACTAATGGCAAAATGTTCCCCTAATTTTCTTTTCCTGAAGAAACTTAACCTTAGTACCATAAAATTATATTTATGACTGTGGGAACATTTTTACTTCAACAGCAACTGTCAGCAAGCAGAAAAGGCTAAGTAACTGTATGTGAAACCTATCTGGATGAAACAATGTTCATGTTATTATTGATTATTTTTACAGCATCCAAAAGTGTGTTACATGTTTAAAGGAAAGAAATAGAAAAGCTTGGTCCCTGGCGTGAAGAGCGTACAATTTAAATGTAGATGTGATGAAGGACAGAGAGGTAAGGAAGGACAGAGGTTACAGCAATGTGATCATGCGGTGACTCATTTTAAGAACATGTACATTTTGGTGGTTCAAGTAAAAGAATTTTGCAGAACAAAGGACTTGACCCAATCACACCTGTGGCCCATCTAGTCCAGTATCCTGTCTCCAACAATGGCCAGCACCAGATGCTTCTGAGGAAGGTGCAAAAAATATATATAGTGCTAGATTAACAAAGAAAATTATGTGTTGATGTTGAGTGTCACTACAGGTAACTTTTGGGCATCTAGAAATCCCTGGGATTGATAATGCCTGCATTTGATGCCTACCCTCCCTATACAATGAATGGGAAGAGAGAGATGCTTCTAAAAGGGACTTGCAAAAACTAGCATGTTAGGCAGCTCCTCACCTACATTAGCCCATGGGAGATACCAAGCCAAAGGGTGCGTGCTAAATCATTGCAGCAGGGAGATTGGATTGTGAGTTTCTCACCTCCCACAGGAGTGCACTAACCACCAGGCGACAGAGTCAATCTTGTGCTTACTCTTGCTTTCTGACCCAATTACCCTTTCATGATTTAGTCACAGTGGAACTGTTTCAACAGGAGAGACTGAGAGAGCCCTCTATCTGAATATCCCATAGCCCATGCGGTAGAGCACTCACCTAGAAAGCGGCAGATTCCTGGCTCAAATCCTTTTCTTCCCACCCTGGGAGTGGAATTGGGTGGTCTCCCACATTGCAGGTGAGTACCTTAACTACTGGACTAAAAGTTATGGGGCAGAAGGCCCCAGAGGGTCCTGGTGCAAGAATAGGTTAGGGGTCCTCTTCCCAAATCTAAAATTTTGCTCACCCCCAACATCACAGCCCCCAGCCTACCCCACTGCTTCCCAACATCCTCCATTCCTCTCACAGTCCCTCTTACCTCCCCCACCACCTCACTCTGCAGCCCTCCAACACTCCCTACTCTCCCCATAACCCACCAACAACTTGCCCCCATCCACTCCCCCACTGCTTCTGGAACCTTCCTGGCCACAGACCAGTGCACCCCTGGCTTAGCACTCTGCTCCTCTCCCAAGCCTGGGCAGCTTCTCCCGGACCTGCTCTGCTCGCTACCATTGCCCACCCCGCACTCACTTGGTGCAGTTCAAATTTGAGTGATTAGTGAGGTTGTGACTGGACACACAGGTTTGCAGCACTGCTCGGGTTTGGCCTGTCCACGCCTCCGTCATGACCTGTGCTCCAGGTGAAGTGCCAGAGCACCACTTCCTCTGGCTGGGCCTCTATAACCTCATGGGCCCTGGCATGACTGCACCACTTGCCCCATCGTAGCTGTGCCATTGGGTGGTGTCAGTAGCGTGGAAGCTTGCTTAAAGGGGCCAGTCTGGTAGGTGAGCTCTGAGTTTGTTTACCAGAGCACGCCCTGCAGGGGAGTTAGGCAGATGAATGTCTATCTTCCCTTGTTAGGGAATCGCTCTGGCCTTAAGCATCCAAACTCTTGGCATGGGCTACAGTGTGCATGCTCAGAGGTAGAAACGTAGGCGCCTAGGGAACTTTAGGTGCTGAGCAAGTTTAGGCATCTACTGGACTTGGGGCAGCTGAGCGGAGGTTTTTGTGAATTCCAGTGGAGGCTGAGTCTGGGATTTAGGCACCTAAAGTGGCAATAAGGTGCCTAAGACCTTTGAAATTAAATTTGTTAGTTTTTAAAGTGCCACAGAACTCTCGTGGTTAAGACCTTTCATGAATCTAGCCCATAAAGTGCAGTAGATAAGCTACATGGAACTTCACCTGCTCACCTAATATTTCACAGAATAAAAACAAAGCAGTGGGGATACAAAGTGCTCCTTAAATCTAATCACTTAAATTATTTACTGCACTATTCCTGTTTTGCCATGAATTCAATTTTTTTATTGATGTAAGAACACCACCTAGTGGCATGCAGGCAAAATTGTTGTTTTTATCAGTTGAATTTAAGAAGGGTAATCCTTCCTTTGGTAGTTTTTTTCCAATGGTTAATCACTATCAGTGTTAAATATTTGTGCCTAATTTCTCATTAGAATTTCTCTGAATTCAGCTTCCAGCCATTGGCTCTCTTCTGGATTAAAGGATGCTTGACTCCCTGGTATTTTCTCTATGTGAAGGTATTTACACACTGTAATCAAGTCACCTTGTGATCTTCTTTTTCATAAAATAAATAGATTGAGTTCCTTAAGCCTCTCACAGTAAGGAACTTTATGCAGCCCTAAAAGCACTTATACTCCAACAGTTGGTGTGGTATAAGAGAACTGGAAAATCTGTAGGGCAGGGTGGGAGTAAACACTATTTATTCCTGTTACCCCTTTCCTTGTAGGTAGGTTATTCCATAATGGCATATGGCAAGTTTCTTGCTCTTTCCCCTGAAGCATCTGGTATGGGCCACTGTCAGAGACCACTGGTCCACTAACCTGGTTCAATATAGCAGTTCCTATGTTCCTGACACCACATATTCATGGTTCCAACAGCTCATGAAAAATAACAATTACACTATTATATTTCTGTGTGATTTTCCACCCAAGGATCCTGCCAGTCTTCACAGGCATTATTAGCTAAGCCTCACAGCACCAGTGTGAGATAAATAGGTATTATTATCCTCATTTTACAAACAGGAGAATGGAGGTACAGAGAAACTAAGCAACCTCTCCAAAGTCACATGGAAAGTTTGTGGCAGTGCTGTGAATAAACACTGATCACCTGGAGTTGAACATAAACTACAAGACTAGCTTTCCCCTCAAACAGTTTCAAAGATCTGGAAACCAACCTGAACAATTAAAGAAATTAATTTTATTCAAGTTATTTCATATAGTAAGTATAAAACAATGAGGATTCATGGATAAAATCATATTTAATTCATAAGGAATTATGTACAGTACCATATCTAAATCTATATAGTTTCTATATTTTCAAACAGTATACTCAGGAACATAACAACATATTATTTTTCTCAGTCAGAAAATTAAGCATACTATTTCCCCATCTAAATAAGATTGTTTCCAGTTTATGTTATAAAACATCTTGCTAAAAATTGAGGGTGAGATTTTCAAAGGTGCATAAGTAATTTAGGAGCATGGGACTGATGGAAAATCAATGGGATCTTTGCTTCTAATTTTTGAAAAATCCACTTCAGAGGCAATATTCAGAGGAAAACTGCATGGGTACAAATAACACTGAGAATATACCTTGTTTCCACACGGTGAGCCTCAGATGATTTAGACATCAAAAGATTCAGAGACATTTTGATTAACTTTACTCTACAATAACATAGAAAAGTCTGTCTAAAAAATACAGTAAAATTTGGAAGGGGGGGGAATTATATTGAATGTTAAGTTCTATTAACTATAGTCTTGTTTATTAAAATAGTTGTAGAACATATTAAGTATCAAACAGCTGCTGGTAGATTCATTCTTCCAGCCTTTCATTTATTCAGTTATGCATTCAACCAATTTTTCAGTGATAGACTCTATATAGATTATGTTTTGCAATTGACTTCAAAGAGTGAGGCAGCTGAATGCATACGATAGAAAATAGAAAAAGGCATCGCAAGGTTAACAACAATTATCCAAGGTTCAAAGCCAAAAACTATTTCTTCCAGTCCATTGTCATACTCTGGGCGGCAACCAAATGCTGGTGGAATCCAAAGCTGCATGGAAAGAAAACAATACTGGTGTCAGTCATCATCATCATAATGCTTGCGTACTGTGACTGTGATATGACATGTTCATTCTTACTATGCTGCAAATGAGCTAATATAATTCCGTGTCAGAGACCTATGAGCCCAGTTCTCCACTCACATGGATTTCAGCAGTTACTCCTGATTTATTCCAGTGTAAGCAAAAAGAGAATCAGGCCCTTTGTCTTGCTTAGAGCTAACAGATTTGGCCTGAGTTCCTATTCCATATAATACATTAAGAGGTGGCTTGTAATGGAAGACTTATTGCACTTACAATATAATGTATATTGCTTAGTTCCAATAGCAAAATTGCTGGAAAGCACTGTCAGTTTTTAGGCCCAGATCTTTAAAACTATTTAGGGATTGTGCCACTCAACATTTACAGCCTAAATGAATGAGACAACTAAGTTGCATTTTCAAGAGTATATAGGAGCCTAAAGTCCCGCTGATGTTCAATGCAACTTTGGCTCCTAAGGGCCAAATTTTTAAAGGCATATAGGTGCCTGAAATGCAGATAGGTGCCAGTGGGATTTTCCAACATGCCCAAGCATAGTTAGGTGCATAGGAGCTTTTGAAAATCCCACTAAAAAAGAGCTGTCTGCACCTTTAGGCACCTAAATACCTTTCAAAATCTGGCCTCAGGCACCTACCTTCATCTTCAGGCACTGAAATAACTTTACAACTTGCCCTTGGGCCTTGCAGTGCTGAGCAGAGCTATGCCTAAATACCTTTAAAAATCGGGGTCTTCATGACTTTTATAAAACAATTCCACAGCAAGTGAATGAACCATTATCATCAAGAGATTCTTGCCTTAGTGTGTGTGCATAATTAATAGTTACTTTAATGAGAGCTACATTTGTGTATTGGGTTGACAGATAAATAAACTCCTTAAGCCATGTTACACTGGGAAGTTTCACAGAAACAATTCCCACAGGTGTTATCGCAGGGACAGCTGAACCATTCCTAGTACTAGTGGGAGCCCTAGTGTAGACAAGGATCCCATGGATGGGCCCGTTTTTACCATTATGTTAAACATACAATTTAGGGCTAGTTATTTCACAGAATAGGGTCCTATTTTAGAAGGTGATGAGCGCTGTCAGTTGAGGAAGTTTAGTATGTCACAGAATCAGGTCCATAGTGTTTCTGGTTTGTGATTGTGGGACGTGGGTGGTAATGTAGTTATGTACAGTAAATTTTTACATAACTACCTACAAGGTTTAGCCTAAAAATGTATTATTTGCAGGCATCAGCTTCTCATACACAAGCTAAACAATGGGCTTTTAATGGGTTTTGTATTGTCAGCGTCCTCAAAGCAAATCTGTTTGGCAGAGGAGGTTGTGGCACTAGCTAGCCACCCATGTACAATCTTATTTTTAGGTAAGTACTCAGGCAGCTAGCCCATGCAGCTGCTCGCACCACTGAGATTACACCGCTGTTTTCAGCACACTAGTTCAATCAAAAAGGTAATGCATTTACCTGAGCTGGAAATTACACCTCCAGCTACAGTGTAGATGTACCCAAAAAGAAGAACTGTGAAGTCATAATGATGTGGATATGACATCATTCTCAGAATGGGGAGAGGGCTGGCTGGGTGCCTGTCTCAAAAGGCTGGCAATAGGCCCCTGGAATGTTATACCAATAGATCACTGGTTCAAATCTGGCTGACAAAGAACAATAAATTGTCAGCTACTGAGTGGCCAATCTGAAGTGCATTGGGAGTCTTCTATTGGACCACTATCCACACTATAACTGTCACTAATTACATCCTGTCTTGTTAGCAGCCTCAACAGAAAAACCAAGGATTGAGACTGAATTACTCTTTTCTCCTGTGTAAGTAATTCTCCAGGTCATTAGTAGGGCTAATTGACAGGACAGGGATCACCGCCTGTGCAGTTCCTGTACTGCAGGACAGATAAACAGACTTTAGTCTTCAAGGTTAAATACCTTCTCTCATGCCTATTCCCCTTCTAAGCAGATGTTATTCCCCAATGGTGCAGTCAATCCACCTTCTTTCACAAGCACTACAATTCACTTATTATAAAGAGTAAAAGTGAGTAACATTAATATACTTCTCAGTCTTGGTGGTTTTAGGGAGCTTTTTGGTATTCATTTTGGGAATTACATTCAAAATACCTTACCGAAAGATTACACAAGAATAAAAATGCTGCAATGTTCCTCAGGACTCTCCTCTTATTATTAACTGAGTTTCGACTATACAATGAGGTTGAGTGTGTAACTGGACTGCTGGTTGGACTCCTGACTTCATCAAAATCATCACTGCCACTTCTTTCTTTCACACAGATATTCTCATTCAACATGTATGGTAACTTTCCATTGTCCATATCAGCTGCTCCATTGTAAATTTCTTTGTATAATGGGGTAAGTGACAGAGTGCTCCCACTGGATACAGTCACTATTCGAAGAGTTTTAATGTCATCATTCACCTTTTCCTCTTCACGATGTATGGACTCAATGATAAAGACGTTCTGAATATATTTCTCAATAATTACCAGGATGGAATAAGGCAGATTGTACCATGTGTATGCTGGATGGTCCTGGGCACAGATAATTGCTAGGATAGAGCCCCACGAGAGGAGCCAGGAACCTGAAGCCGTACCAACTAATAGGTCTGCATCAAGTTTCCTGGCAGGATTTTTTGAATTATCCAGTGATCTTTCTTCTAGTCTGTAAATTAGAAGGGCGACAATTCCAGCTGCACACATGAGAGTCAGTACGGAGACAGCATATATGTAAAACATAATAAGTGCTAACTCGCTCTTGTGTTTTGAACGTCCTATCTGAATTAAGTACACAACAACGATCGCTATTGTGCTTATCAGCACAATTAGTCCAAAAATCATGCCCACTGCTATACCGTGAAACTTGAACTGGGTTTTGTGTTGTTGGTGGTGTTCTACTTTGCGTCCGATATTCTTCCATACGACATAAAGTACTGTGGATGCTAAAATATGATACTCTATGTTGAAGGGATACAGGTAATATATTCCTTGAGAAAATATCGAACAGAGATTTGCTGTTGTACAATTACATTGAGGTGCATGGTCATCTAAAAGTAAAAAAGGAGAAAGATTAGATTCTCTGGTGCAATAAATGTTTTTTCTTTTAAATGAGAACACCTACAACAGGGAGAATGATGATTTCTGTCAGACAGCTGATGTTGTACATTTAGTCACCTGCAAAAACAAAATTATCTGGGTGTTGGACACTAAAACCACTAGTCTGACAGCAACTTTTGCACCTCCTCCAAAACTTGGACTATAGCCTTTTTACAATTTCTAGGCAAAATCCTCAACAAACATGAATGTTAAAATTACACACACATCTCTTAAAGTTCAGCACCATTTTGATGAGAACGAAATTGGATTTAAAATACTTAAGATATCCAACCAGTAGGGGCTTGATTCTGCAGCCCTTCTGCAGATGACGTTCCTACAGAAGCCAGTAGGAGTTCCACATCTGGAGCAGATGCAGAATTGAATTCTAATGGTATAGAGGCCTAATTCCCCTCTCAGCTATACACCACAGCTGTACACTCCACTGACTATTCCTGATTTACACATGTGTAAGTGACAGGATAATTGGTCCTTTTATACTTACACTTAAATCTTACCAATTTTTTATTTAAAACAAAATATTTAAAAATCAGTTCCCTTCCCATTTATCTGCCAAATGATGAATAAGGGGTTCTATCAACTGTTGTAGGGAAAACACACACTTAATCTTGTCAGGATAGTAAGGAGAAACTAATTATCACTTTTCTTTTGGATTGAATTTATCAGTAATATATAAATTTACATATTATGAGACAAATTTTCAAGCAGGCCACAACTATAGCGTACTAAGACTTTTCCAAAAACCTTTGACAAGGTCCCTCATCAAAAGCTGTTAAACAAACAAAGCAGCCATGGGATAAGAGCAAAGGTCCTCTCATGGATCAGTAACTGGTTAAAAAAGGAAACAAAGGTTAGGAATAAATGGACAATTTTCACAATGGGGAGAAGTAAATAACAGCATCCCCCAAGGAGCTATACTGGCACCTGTGCTGTTCAACATAAGAACAGCCATCCTGGGTCAGACCATTGGTCCATCTAGCCCACTATGGCTTCTTTCAACAGTGGCCAGTGCCAGATGCTTCAAAGTGAGTGAACAATAGAGGCCACTTTATAGAGTCATCCACTCCCTGTCATCCACTCCCAGCTTCTTGTAGTCAGGTGTTTAGGAACACCAAAAGGTGCACCAAAAGTTTGCATTCTTGATCATCTTGGCTAATAGGCATTAATGGACCTAATCTCCATGAATTTATCTGATTCTTTTTTTAAACCAGTTATACTTTTGGCCTTCACAACATCCCCTGGCAATGAGTTCCACAGGTTGACTATGCTTCATGTGAAGAAGTGCTTCCTTAGCTTTGTTTTAAACTTGCTGCCTATTAATTTCATCAATTGACCCCCGGTTCTTGTGTTATGTGAAGGGATAAATAACACTTCCTTATTCACTTTCTCTACACCATTCATGATTTTATAGAACTCTACCATATCCCCCATTAATCATCTCTTTTCCAAGCTGAACAGTCCCAGTCTTTTTAATCTCTCCATGTATGGAAGATGTTCCATACCCCTAACCATTTTTGTTGCCCTTCTCTATACTTTTTCCAATTCTAATATATCTTTATTGAGATGAGGAAACTAGAAGCAATATTCCAGGTGTGGGTATACAATGGATTTATATAGTGGCATTGAGATATTTTCTGTCATATCTATTCCTTTCTAATGGTACCTAACATTCTGTTAGCTTTTTTGACTGTTGCTGCAAACTGAGCAGATGTTTTCAGAGAATTATCTACAGTGATGCTAAGATCTCTTTCTTGAGTGTTATCAGCCAATGTAGACCCCATCATTTTGTATGTATAGTTGGGATTACATTTTCCTATATGCATTGCTTTGCATTTATCAACATTGAATTTCCTCTACCATTTTGTTGCCCAGTTACGCAGTTTTGTGAGATCCCTTCCTTTGTAACTCTTTACAGTCCATTTTGGACCTAATGATCTTGGGTAATTTAGTATCATCTGCAAACTTTGCCACCTCACTATTTACCCCTTTTTCTAGGTCAATTATGAATCTGTTGAACAACACTGGTCCCGATACAGATCCCTTGGGTACCCCGCTCTTTACCTCTCTCCACTGTGAAAGCTGAATATTTATTCCTACCCTTTGTTTCCTATCTTTTAACCAGTTACTGATCCATGAGAGGATCCAAGAGCTTCCCTCTTACCTCATGACTGCTTAGTTTCCTTAAGAGCCTTTGCTGAGGGACCTTGTTAAAGACCTTCTGAAAGCCCAACTTCACTATATGAACTGGATCACCATTGTTCACGTTTGTTGACACCCTCAAAGAATTATAATAGATTGGTGAAGCATGATTTTCATTTATAAAAGACATGTTCACTCCTCAACAAATCATGTTCATCTATATATCTGATAATTCTGTTCTTTACTATAGTTTCAATCAATTTGCCTGTTACTGAAGTTAGGTTTACCAGCCTGTAATTGCCAGGATCAACTCTGTAGCCTTTTTTGTGCCTTATTTGTGCCTGTATTTTTTTTGTTTTGTTTTTGTTTTTAGGCAAACTACACAGAAGTGCAAACAAATAGAGTTCTCAAATCAGTTCTTGGTGTGGTTCACATGTTAATACAGAGGTTGTCTCATGGATCACCTACCCCAGTAATCCACAATTTCATGGACTATCTTTTACTATTTGCAATTGCATAATCTCTGTGGCAACTATAGCCATTTATTGCATAGAAAAGTAATATTAGGAATGTTTTGAACATATTTTAGCTATCTCTCTAAATGCAATTTAACAGATGGAAACTTGAAGGAGAGCCAGTAACCTGCTCACTACTGGCCACTGGCACGTACTCCACAGACTGCCAGTGCTACCTGCAGTACAACTGGAGAAAATCTCTGAACTACATATCTACTGGATCTGCAGCAGCAATCAAGTAGCAGGGCATCTGGAGTCTATTATTTGTACCTATAAGGGACAGTGCTTGTAAATTGCAGGTATGAAACTGTGGGTCCGATTTCAGAGGTAGTTTTTGAAAAAGTGGACTATATTATTAAGCAGTTTATTTTTTTTACCAGTTTTGGAGTTTAACTTGAACTCTACTGGGAGCAATGGAAAATTCCAAACTATTTTCAGCTAATCGGCAATAGAGAGAGGCAAAAATATGGCTGGTTTGGGTTTTTGAAAACCAAAACAAGGGGTTGTTAAAATCCCAGGTGCTATTGGATTCACTCAGGGGGAAAAGAATATTTACACAGAAGCTGCAAAAGTATTCACTCTTTGCAAATCTCTGGTTCCCTCCTCCTCCTCCCCCACACCCATTTGCTCAAAAACAATCCTACAGAATAATTTTGGGAGGGGAAGAGAAGTACTCTTACCTTCTGAGTGCATTTCACTTCCATTTAAACTACTGACTACTCTCAACTTCCCTTGATTTCACTGGAAGTTTAGGGTGCTCAGCACCTCAGAGGATCACATCCATAATTTGTCAAAGTCTGTGACATATTATCATGGAGAAAATTGTCCAATATAAGAAGAGATTCTTACAATATAGAAGGCAAACCAGCACCAACATGAATGTTTACATCAGTGGTGTTAATTGTGGGGGCGGGGCTGGATAGGGTTAGTGAATCCTGCTTCCCCTTTCTCCCCCAGAACTTTTGCACTTGCTTAAAGTTCCATAGGTTACAGAGGCGGGTGCGGGGAGCACAGCCTGACCACTTAAGCAATGGTCCAGTTCTAAATCCGTACACTTGCTGCCAGAATGATCTGGAGCATCGTTTAGGCTGAGTGGCAAAGCCACTGAAATTGGACCTGGCCATCCCTCCCTTGGCACACTGAGAGTCTGTTCCTGTATGGCAGAGGGCAGGGGAGTCCTCTGAGAACTCAACTCCTGGTGCCGCCGGCTCATGTACCATGTTAGTAAGAGAAAGAAGAGACTCCCTGTCCAAGGGAAACTCTGCAGGAGGAGAACCCGGGAATGAGTGGGGATCAGAACAGGGTCCCTGATGGAGTGGCAGGATAGGGACTGGAATTTGTTTCCCTTCCTCAAGAAATATTTGCTTTGGTTGCCACTGGAGCAATTTCATTCAATTCAGTGGGACTCCTCACCTGAGAAGACTTTGCAAGATTGGGCCTATGCCATGAGAGATGCTTACCACTAGTAACATGGCAACAATTAAAATCTCTCAATTAAATGCTTTGTTCACTTTACCCTCCATGCTTCCTTACTGAATGGGTGCTTTGGGGGATTTTATACATCAAAACAAATGTTTACAAGATGCCTTTTTTTTACAGCCTATGGTGGCCCTGATTAGGTAAGGTGCTGAGCACCATCAGTTCCCACTAAAGAAAATGGGAGTTGCAGGTAATCAGGGCCATTACTATGACTATTAGGTATTTATTCAGTGGTGACTCTCTGGTACAATACTCTCCATTGACCTGGTGGTATACCATATTTAGAATGATCATGCATTATAGCAGAAGTTCCAAAAAAGTTCTAACCCTTTAGCTTACCTACTGTTATGTTTCCAAAACCAAGTGTGATTAGTCTTTCCTTGTGTTCATTGAGTTGGTGTTTTGACTCTGTTAACACTCCATTTGTCCACAGGAGTAGATTTGTAAACACAGAATGGATCACCCCAAACCTAGAAAATAGCTTAATTATTGATACAACCTGTACAAAAGATTGTACCCCTTCTATCTTAAATGGAATGCATCACTTTGCGCTGAGTACAACATTTGACACCACTTTAGTCCTCAATGGCAGTAAAACATATGCTAAACAGCCTCCTTACCCAGTATGCTTCATGGTGAAACAGGCTAGATGAGTGGTCTTTCAGGATGTTATAGGAAAGCAATGGTTTAATGTATTAAATTGAATTGTAAGTAGGATGTTGCTCTTATTTGCTACAATCCCTTATATGATGCCATTGTTTATATTTATATGATGACATTATTGCCAGAATTAATGTATATCGTTCTTTGGGAATAGCCATAGATTATATAGCAACTTCCTGGACAGGTTCATATGAAAGTTCACATTTATGACAATGATTTACTAATCTAAACAGGCATTGGTTTATGTTAATAAACTCTGCTGCTCCCATTCCTGCCCAGGAATCCCAAAAGCATTCTGTGTTCCTTCCTCACACCCACTGTAGCCATTCTTTCCTTACCGAGATTCCCCTGCCTTCTCCACATTCCACTCTATTCATTTTCACCTACTGAATGAGATTCCCTGGTTGAAACTGTCAAAGCCACATAGGGGATTTAGCCACACAGTTCCAACTAAAATAAATGGGAGTTATGTGGTTAAACACCATAACAGCTTTGAAATCTCAGTTCCTGAAGGCGAACCGATCTGAAACTCGGTGCAAGAGAAAGATGTCTGGGGTAAGCAGTGGGATAATGGGTCAAAACATAACAGTAAAACTATTGCAAACTGATGTTTTGACCCATTATTGTAAAATACTATGGAGTGAGCCAGTCTTGGGCCCTCCACTTCTCACTGCTTACCGCAGACTTCTTTCTTTTGCACCAAGTTTCAAATCTGTTTGCATTCCTTCTTCTGGGCAGATTCTCTGATCAATTCTTTATCTCACCTTTGCACAAAGTCCCAGATTCACAGGTAACACACTACAAGCAGACCACTTATAAACAGATCTTATTTCACTTGCTCACACTGCAAGCATTATTCTGAAAATAAACTAAAAGAATAGTCTTTTACATGATTAAACAGAACAATGTGTTTTAATGTCACACTGCATAAGAGTTACTGAACAGCATATAACAAAGTCTCTATTGTAGTGCTGCATTGGAGCTAATGATGGAAGTAAAAAACTAGTACATCACAAACGTTTTCAAGAGCATTCCCACAATTGTATGAACTGGCCCCAAACCTTGCTAACAGTGTTAGTTAGTGGTAGTGTGTGTAGATTTTCACAGTTGTGATGCTGAAAAAATATAAAATATGACTTTTTAATTCAGGACTCAGGAACCTGTCTAAAAATGAAAACCAAGTCTGGTCAGATATGTATTATTTGTATAACAATAGCACTTAGAAGCCCCAGCCAAGATCAGGACCTCATTGGCTCTGTGTAAAGACACAGTGAGAAAAAGTCCCTGGCTCAAAGAACTTACAATTTAAATTGACAAGACAAACAAAGGGTGGGAGACAAAACAGAGTGAAAATGACTTGCCCAAGGTCACACAGCAGGTCAGTGGCAGAGCCAGGAATAGAAATCAGCTCTCCCGGTTCCCTGTCCATTGCTGTGTCCATTGGCCCACACTGCCTCCCTTGATCAAGACAGCACACTGGATTACCTCATACTGTCTCTCACTCTTTCAATTTCACTCCTCACAGTAACTATGTAAGGTAGCTGAGTAACATGCAGAACATGATACAAAGAGACATGCTAAGAGCCGCAGAGGGGGTCATCACTGCTGGCAAAATGAGGATTCATGCGTTCCTGGCTCCTAGTACTAAACTTGGGCCACTGGACCACACCTGTCTCTACTCAATACATGAGAAAGCCTTAGTAAATATAGTCATAAGAACTGACCAAGTTTCTTTGCTGTATGCTTACATAATTCTTATTGGCGTTCATGGGATTTACACACAAACCTAAAGAGAACAAAACCCATAGGGGAGGTTTCTGAGTCATTTTCTTGCTTTGTTTTCTATAAATACTTGGCGCAGTTCCTGTAGTTTGTTTAGCACTGATGTTTCAAGATGAGTATTATAAAAAATGTGTCAGGCATCAGCAGATAAACTTGTTGGCCTACATCTGTGGCACTTCATCATTGTATTATACAATACAATGGATGATGACAGGAGGATGAGCATTAAATCCCTCAGCTATTCTATTTTATTGTTGCTATTGATCTGAAATTTAGGGGTAGAGGGTACTCTGAAATCAATGATGGCATATGAAGATCTGAGGTAAAATTTTCAAATGTACTTATGTGACTGAGGAGCTTTAATCCTACTGAAAGTCAATATGACTCAGACTTCTAAGTCACTTAGGCCCTTCTGAAAATTTAATCTCTGGCCATTAATGCACTGTAAGTCTTTTTGCTGATTTCTTCTCCTTTCTCAGTGGTGTTGTCTATATTTTTTTTTAATTTCCTTTTCAATCATGGTTTAATTTTGTCTCTGCTGGAATGCTGCCTGCTGGTGCAACCATAGTTCTAAGAAGTATTTTCATATATGCTACAGTGTTTGACATTTCCATCTATTTAATTAAAAATAAAAAGGGCTATCACTGAGATCAGAAGATGTTGATCTGTATTCCCACATGAGAGACCCCACTGGAGTCTTAAAGAAAAAGAAAGCCAAAAAGGATGGGATGGGAAAAGCAGGAGTTGACACTCAATCCTTCCTTCCTATCTGACTGTGGCTTGGTCTACAATTATCTCGGCGATTCGGCAGCCATTGACAGGAGTTACGCAAAGTACGCAAAGAACTTGCATAACTCCTGTCGACTTCTGTGCTTCTCTTCTGTGCGCCGTCTTTACTGCACTGCGCCGACGGGAACCGTGTTCCTGTCGACTCAGCGCTATGCCATTTGAGGAGGTGGTTTTAGTACGTTGACTTCTGGATCAACTGAGCGGGTCTTCACTGACTGCTCAGTCGATCCAGAAAAATCGATCTGACGGCGGCAACTTTGCCACCATCAGTGTAGACATAGCCTGTGTGTCCATAATATTTCCTGAGGACATAAGCCTTATGCAGGCAAAATTCCCACTAAAGTTAATATCAGCTTTTAAGGATTGTACCCTAAAAGAGAAATGACTTTTTTAAGGTAATTGTAAGACAACTGAGCAGCTCAGGAATTTGGGGATGGGATATAAAAACATTTGTCTGGTGGTCACTGGTTCAGTTTGTGCGCATATGTGAAATCAGCTGGTTATCTCCGTTCTCTGTCTGTAGCACAGTTGACACTAGCTGACACTTTTGCAAGCAAATGGGAGACTACTGTCAGCATTGTTAGTGGTGTTCCTTCCAAGCCAGAGTTCAAACACACTGAGCCTTATTTTAGAGATGCTGAGCTCTCATAGCTCCAAATGAAGTCAATACAGGTTGCAGGGACTCACTGTTTCTGGAAATCAGGCCAACTTCTAGGGAGCAAGGTAGGAAAGTTTTACTGCTGCTGTCTATTCTATACCTATTTTGTGAATAAAGATATGGGTAAAGTCATTGTAATCTAGGACTTTATATTATCTACCTTAGGCACTTATCTGGTCTCCATCTGAGCACCTCACAATCTCTGATACATTTATCCTCACAACAGCCCTGTGAGGTAGGTAAGTACTATTAATTCCATTATACAGATGGGGAACTGAGGTGAAGAGAGACTAAATGACTTGCCCAAAGTCACTCAGGAAGTCTGTGGCAGAACAGAGAATTGAATCGAGATCGCCCAAGCTCCAGACTTAGAGAATATAGTTCTCTATTTCAAGACCATCTGAGTGTATTTAGTGTTTCCAATTAGTGGGATACGTAAATCATGCTGTAGATGCCAAGGTCTGCCCTCAGATGTGTGCACAAATCCATCTGACTTCAATGGGAGCTATATTACGTACCTCAGAGCAGAATTTGTTCCACAGTATATTTGCACATTTGTATCTGGTCCAAAGAAGGAATTCACCCATAACAAATTAAGATGTTGTCAAATGTGTGGCACTGAATCCAAGCTACCGTAAGAGTGACTGATGCCAGTACCCTTCAGACAGCTAAATAAATTAAACATTATGGTGGTTTGTAATCTTGAAACATACAGCTGATATTTCCTTATTTTGAGAAAGGTACTTGTAACTCCAAAAGTTACTATGCTGTAGCAGTCACGTTACATGATTTAATCAGTGGAAAAAATATGCATATTGTTTGACTATTTTTGTTATAGAAGAATAAACACTGTTTAAATGGAAAATATTGATTTAAAAATAATGATTCACCCTCTCACTTACTCCAGTAAATGGAGTTGCACCCAATTTACACAAATATAAGTAAAAGCAGAATCAGACTCCAAAAGTTTTCACCATTTTTATATGATAATACAGTACATGTTAAAACTAGAAGTAACATTCTATAGCTAAATCATACCCATTTTACCTTTCAAGTGTTTTGAAAGACTGGATAATATCCTTGGAATGACACCAAAGAAAATACACCTAAATGGAAATAAATACAGATAAAATACAATCAGTTCATTTGGGTAAATGTGACTATAATGGAGTATTAACGATGAAGGTGGATATACAGGAAAGCACTGATGGCCAGATTCTCTGCTGGTGTAAAGTGGTGCAGATCCATGTGGCTCAACTGATCTGAAATGACCCATGCCTCCCTGTGCCATTCACCCAGAACTTGCCTACCACTCAGAAACATAAAATCGCTTATACTCACAAGACGGTGGGGTGGCTCACAGTAGAAGCTTCATTTAAACATGTCTCATCCAAAATATACCCCATACTTTGAGTTTCTGTAGCTAGAGAGACTTTTCTTTTTCATGTAGTGGTGAAAAATGTGAAGAAAGTGCCAGACTGACAGCACAGAAATATAAAGTCTTCTGTGCACAAGACAGATATTGCAACAGCAACAGTAGCAGTGCCTATATCCTTCTTTGAGAGGAGCATTTTGATGGGTGAGAGGTTAGTATTGATTCCCAACCCATGCAGCAGTTGGTTGAAGCTGCCAACAAGATTTCCTATTAATACAGTGCTCTTATCTTGCAGACACCTGTCAATTAACAGCCATTGTTATTAATTTAAAAGATATGGATCAATGCATTTACATTGGACTTTACAGACCTGATAGAGGGAGAGGAATCCTCTGCCCCCAAGGAATTTAAAATTTAAAATAGACAACAGTAACTAACACACATGAGGCAAGCTACGGGCCAACAGTTCAGGAGAGAGATTATTGGTGAGGGGAACAAGGTAGGAAGAATTCCTGGAAGATGTGAGATTTTAGGGGTGCCATGAAATAGGACTCCCAGTGGACAAGAAATAGGAGACTGCTGCATGAATAAAGTGGCTGCATGGGCAAGGGCACAAAGCCAAAAGAAGGGAAGGGAAAGGATCAGTAAGAAGAGGAGAATGAGAGGAATGTATGGAGTTAAAGTAAGAAGTGAGATCAGAGGTGTAGGCAGCAGTGAGATTTATGTAGGGCCTGGGGAGGCCAAGAATGTTGAATAAGATGAGGTAAGAGAAAGGTCTGTGATGCTGGCTGAATTAGGGGGCCCTTGAGGTGTATTACTCCCTGATTACTCCCTTCTACACCAATCTCACGTTGGGGGTGTCACGCTGGCTGGATTGGAGGGGGGCATTTATATTTTTTAACATCAATACATTAGAATCATAATAATTCATGTGAGATATGCCATGTCAGGTACCGTTAGAAAAGCTATAATGTGCTAAGTAAGATGATCATGTTTATGTTCATGTGTTATATGTGTAATAGAAGTTATGGATATGGTTGATATATCTGTATTTCAAATTGTGCTGTGTCTGGGCGACACCCCAGACAGCATGGCTGCAGCACTAGCCTGCTTAATGGCCCATTAAGAAATTCACAGGTACAAAGGGCCCAGGGGGAGAAGCCAGGGATATACCTGATGAGTCACCAGGACTTACTCATGTGACTCTGGACTCCATTTTGTTCCTGTAAATTTCCACAAGTAGCATGGCAAAAGCCAAAGGACATAAAAGGCAGCTGCACCAGATCCATTTTGTCTTCGGTCTTCAGCCTACCTCTGGATCAACTCGTCTACAACTAAACTGAAGCTGTGAAACAAAAGGACTGAGACCCATCCAGGTACTGGATGTATACCAGAGGGACTGTACAAGCCTGCAAACTCCACAATTCTTCTAGACACCTGATATGTATGGATTTTCAAATCAATTGTATTTGTCTGATTGCTTTAATCCTTTAACACTTCTCTTATAGTTTGTTTCTTTCTTTTTATAATAAACCTTTTAGTTTTATTTACTAAAGGATTGGCTGGCAGCGTGGCATTTTGGGTAAGATCTAAACTTATATTGATCTGGTAGTGTGGCTGACCTTTTGGGGTCAGGAGAAACCTTTTTGGTAAAGAGCATAGAGTTTTAAATAACTGATCTCTTTACTGGACCATAGTGGCCGATTGGGAGCCACAGACTGAAATGCAGTAAAGGGGCCTGTGTATATTTTTATTTTTGCTTCTTGATAACCAGTGTGGGGAATCAGAAGCACTGTTTGTGGCTGGTTGGGAAGTCTGACTTCAGTGTCATCCACCAGTGTTGGGAGAATCTGCTCTCCTTTTACAGCCTGCCCTGACCTTGGCATTTTCAGGTGGCTACCCTGGGCACAGACTGGTCACAAGGCCAATGAAGGGATTTAAGGTGGAGGGGTGCTGTGAAGAGCCTGCAGGGAAGAGAAGTGACATATAGACTGCAAGAGAGAAGGTTGGTAATAATAAATCTGAGAGACAACCACAGCCCAGACAAAGGTTTTAGCAGCCAAGAAAGTGCAGAAAGCTCAGTTTTGGAGGATATTAAAGAGGCAGAGGTAACAGCACATCACTGGAGACTGGATATGAGAGGTGGGGATGAGTGGGAAGAAAGAAGAATCACAGATGATGCTGAGGTTGTGGAAGATAATGGATTGAAACTTCAGGATTTAGTTCCATATTAGAATCATAGAAGATTAGGGTTGGAAGGGACCTCAGGAGGTCATCTAGTCAAACCCCCTCCTGCCCAAATCAGGACCAACCCAACTAAATCATCCCAGCCAGGGCTTTGTCAAGCTGGGCCTTAAAAACCTCTAAGGATGGAGATTCTACCATCTCCCCCTAGATAACCTATTTCAGTGCTTCACCACCCTCCTAGTGAAAAACTTTTTCCTAATATCCAACCTAGACCTCCCCCACTGCAACTTGAGACCATTGCTCCTTGTTCTGTCATCTGCTACCATTGAAAACAGCCTAGTTCCATCCTCCCTTGAACCCCCTTTCAGGTAGTTAAAGGCTGCTATCAAATCTCCCCTCAGTCTTCTCTTCTGCAGACTAAACAAGCCTAGTTCCCTCAGACTCTCCTCATAAGTCTTGTGCTCCAGCCCCCTAATCATTTGGTTGCCCTCCATTGGACTCTCTCCAACTTCTCCACATCCTTTTTGTAGTGGGGGGCCCAAAACTGGACACAATACTCCAAATGCAGCCTCACCAATGCCAAATAGAGGGGAATAATCACTTCCCTCAATCTGCTGACAATGCTCCTACTAATGCAGCCCAATATTCTGTTAACCTTCTTGGCAATAAGGGCACACTGTTGACTCATATTCAGCTTCTTATCCACTGTAACCCCCAGGTCCTTTTCTGCAGAGCTGCTGCCTAGCCAGTCGGTCCCCAGTCTGTAGCAGTGCATGGGATTCTTCCGTCCTAAGTGCAGGACTCTGCACTTCTCCTTGTTGAACCTCATCAGATTTCCTTTGGCCCAATCCTCCAATTTGTCTAGACCAGTCTGTATCATTACCCTACCCTCCATCGTATCTACCACTCCCCCCAGATTAATGTCATCTGCAAACTTGCTAAGGGTGCAACCCTGTCCATCCGCCAGATCATCGATGAAGATGTTAAACAAAACTGGCCCCAGGACTGACTCCTGGGGCACTCTGCTTGTTACCGCCTGCCAACTACACAGTGAGCCGTTGATCATTACCCATTGAGCCTGATGATCTAGCTAGCTTTCTGTCCACCTTATAGTCCATTCATCCAACCCATACTTCTTTAACTTGCAGGCAAGAATACTGTGGGAGACCACATCAAAAGCTTTGCTAAAGTCAAGATATACCACGTCCATGGCTTTCCCTACATCCACAGAGCCAGTCATCTCATCATAGAAGGCAATCAGATTGGTCAGGCATAGAATCATAGAATATTAGAGTTGGAAGGGACCGCAGTAGGTCATCTAGTCCAACCCCCTTGGTGAATCCATGCTGACTATTCCTGATCACCTTCTTCTCTTCCAAGTGCCTCAAAATGGATCCCTTGAGGACCTGCTCCATGATTTTTCTGGGGACTGAGATGAGGCTGACTAGTCCATAGTTCTCCAGATTTTCCTTCTTCCGTTTTTTGAAGAGAGGCACTATATTTGCCTTTTTCCAATCATCTGGGACCTCCCCCAATCGCCACGAGTTTTCAAAGATAATGGCCAATGGCTCTGCAATCACATCAATCAACACCCTCAGCACCCTCGGATGCACTGCATCCGGCCCTATGGAACTTGTGTAAGTCCAACTTTTCTAAATAGTCCTGAACCTGTTCTTTCAGCACTGAGTGCTGCTCACCTCCTCCCCATTCTGTGCTGCCCAGTGCAGTAGTCTAGGAGCTGACCTTGTCTGTGAAGACAGAGGGGGAAAAAATAAAATGTAGTCTATTGGAATGAATGAGGAATGCAAGGTGATAGTGGAATGATACACCAGCTTCCACAGAGATGCTGGCATGGAATTTGAAGACATCAATCGCATTTAATTTCCCAGGATACTGAAGTTTCCAATATGGAAACTTTGAAAAGGGGGCAGGCATAAAGTCATAGAGTTAAAGGCCGGAAGGGACCACCAGTTCATCTAGTCTGACATTATGCATAACACAGGCCACTGACACTCACAATCTAAACCCAACAACCAAAATTAGACCATAATATTACAGCCCACAGGAGTCTAGACTATTATTTGTCACAGGCAGAGAACAGGAGGGACTAGGGTGGCCAGATGTTCCAATTTTATAAGGACAGTCCCAATATCCGGGTCTTTCTCTTATATAGGTACCAATTACACCTCACCCCATCCCAATATTTCACACTTGCTATCTGGTCACCCTAGGAGGCACTGAGGTGCAACAGTGTCCAAGGCCCCTGCAATGGCAGGGAAATGAGTATGTGAGATATACTCAAATAATCTTAGCAAGTGACCAGCATCCACATGCTGCAGAGGAAAGCAAAATACCCCCAGGGTCACTGCCAATCTGACCTGGGAGACAATTCGTTCCTGGACCCACAAAGTTGGAGCTGGGAAGGAATTGTTGGGGACCCTGAGCATGTGAGCACCCTGAGCAGGTGCCAGCCAGCCAAATACCTGAGTGAAAAAATGCTCAGTGCCACCTCACGGCTCTGGCCCACTCCATTCAATGTCCCATCTCTAGCTGTGGCCATCCCTAATGCTTCAAAGGAAGGAGAGAAAAAACAAAAACAAAACAAACCAGAACACTTGAGGAGGTAGGGGGGATCCCTTCCAGATCCCCACAGGTGCCTGGCTGAAACCCTGACACATGAGATTTTAGGAACATAAGACAAACTGGAAATGAGCCCCAGGGCTTGTCCCTACCATCACAAGCAACCCCATCATATAATCACACTCATAAATTTGTCTAGCCCTCTCTTAAAATTAATTGTTTGTCCATACAAGTCCTATTGGGAGGCTATTCCAGAACCTCATCCCTCTGCTGGCTAGAAATCTTCTTCTAATTTCCAGCTTGAATTTGTTCATACTCAGTACATACCCATTTGTTCTTGCACCAACGCTGTCCTTTAGCTTAAATAGCTCCTTACCCTTCCTGGTGTTTACCCACCTATGTATTTATAGAAAGCAATCATATCCCCTCTCAGCCTCTTTTTTGCAAGGCTAAACAAGCCATGCTCTTCCAGTCTCCTCTCATAAAATAAGCCCTCCATTCCCCTGATCATCATAATAACATAAGAATGGCCATACTGAGTAAAAACAATGGTCCATCTAGACCAGAATCTTGTTTCCAACAGTGGCCATAGCCAGATGCTTCAGATGGAGTGAACAGAACAGGACAATTTATAGCAGCACTTCTCTACACCTGTTCCAGTTTGTATTAATCTTTCTTGAACATGGGTGACCAGAACTGTACACAGTATTCCAAATGGGATTTTACCAGTGCCTTTGCAATGGCATTAATGCTTCTCTGTCTCTACTGGAAATGCATTGCCTGATGCATCCTAGGATTACATTTGTCTTTTTCACTGTCACATCATGTTGGTGATTCATAGTCATCCTATGACAACAGATCAAAACAACCAGGTCTTTCTCCTCCTCTCCTGCTTGCAACTGATGAGCCCCTAACTTATGGCAAACATTTTATTAGACCTTAAGTTTATGACTATGCACTTAGTACTTTGAATTTCATCCCATTTGTGTTACTCCAGTCGTCTGTCATCCAGATCTTCCTGGATAATGTTCCAATCCTCCTCTATGCTGGGGATGCCTCCCAACTTTATATCAGCAAATTTCACTAGCACACCCCTACTTTTTGTGATAAAATCATTAATAAAATTAGTGAATTAGATTGGTCTCAAGACTGATCCTTGAGAACTCCACTAGTAACCTCCCTCTAGTCCGATAATTTACCTTTCAGCACAACCTGCTCTCACTTTTATCCGCCTTATAATTCTTGTACTGATCCCCATCTTCTCTACTTTCACTAATAATTTCCCATGCGGCACCATGTTAAATGCTTTACTGAAGTCCAAGTATATTAGATCTAATGCCCTCTTCCCTTATCTAAAAATGGTTCTCCCTTCTCCACAGAACTTTGAAAACAACATTGCATGTCTGCTCTGTCTGCTAATAGTCCCAGCAAAATGGAGTTCTGAGATGTGCAAAACACATTAGATGGTTTTATAATTAATAGTAAATTAAGGCCCAAATTTTCACAAATGTCCAATCATTCTGGATGCCTCAATTTTCGGTGCCAAACTTGAGACATCCAAGACCTGATTTTCTGAAGGGCTGAGCATCCACACTCCCATTGACGTCAGCTGGAATTGTGCATGCTCAACACCTCTGACTTAAGGAACTCAAAGTTAGTAGACACTTTTGAAAATGTGGGCCTAAATCTACACAGCATTTCATTGGCCAAACTGAGAATCCTGATCTTCAGCTACCGAACCAGAAGACTACATGCCTCCTACATTTTCCCATCTGTTCAGTGAAACAGTTGCCAAATTTTAAAAGGAACTAAACCAAAATTCTGTATCAAAAGGCTTTCAAACTTTATGAAAGTTTTGAATCAAATCCAAATTTTCTGACACAGTTCTTATACTGTGCCCATCACCATGTTATCTAAGCACCTTCCAGAAGTGCATTAAGTAATCTAACTAGCATCAGTTATCTGTGTTTTAATTTTTTCCCTTCCTAAGTACAGCGTTTCATTGCACATGGGGGAGCTCAGACTGGAATTCTGCTTCAGAGCTGGTTGTGCAAGGTAATGGAAGTTAGTTGAGCTTCCGCCAACCACACGCTGCACCTGACCACATGTTGGTGCGTAATCTGGCTCACAGTCTGGGAAGGAGAAATCGCAAGAGGATTTTGATTCAGGTATTCAAAATTATGGAAGCTATTGTGAAATCTCATCAACCTCTCCCTTTTGCCCTATTATGTAATAACAAGGGGATAGTCCGTAAAATAAACAGGCAGTCACTTTAAATTTAAATAGAAAAAGAAGCACTTCTTCATGCAACATATAATCAAATGCTGAATTCATTGCCACATAATGACATGTAGACAAATGGCTGGGATTTGAAAATTTGTACACACCTTATTGACTATGTTTGCAGCTATGCACACAATGATGTGCGTAGTCAAATAACATGCTTCAGGGTGAAAACCCATCATTTACAGGTTTCAGGAAGGAATTTCCCCGAGAAACAAGCATTGCAGAACTACATAAGTACATTATGTAGGAGATTTGCCTTCCTTTGACGCATGAGATATTTATTACTACCAGCTGCAGGATACCAAATTGGATGGATCAAAGGACTGAACCAGTATGGCAAGTTCCTGTGCAGAAGCAACAGTGAAATGTATTTATCTTATTTCACATAAAGAATTATGACAGTTATGTAAGTAACAGGAACTACAAAAAGGCATTCCAAATTTAGGATCAAATTTCTAGGATACCTCTTTATTCACATGAAACATTTACACATACATCTCTATGTGTGAAGAGCTATTGAATTTTAGATACAAACAGGCATTTTTGGATACACATTGGGTAACTTCTTACTCAACTGCCTGATCTGCATGCTCAAATCCCAGTTTGCATGCAGAAAGGGGTGTGCACACTAAAAGTTTAGCCTTTAACAACTTATCTCTTAACATTTTTAGACACTAATTTAGCAAAAACAGAGGAAGAGGAACAGACAAAAGTTATGCTTGGTGAGAAAAACAATAATAATAACAAGCTAAGAGTGGTTGCTTTTACCTGTACAAGTGTATGCACTGCATGTGTAACAGGAAAAATGCCTTCAGTTGCTGATAAACAGTTTGAAAATCCAATAAAGTATCCAATTTTAAAAGAATCCAGAATTAAAGTAATCACTGCAAATAACGTGATCCCACCTAAGACAAAAAAAATATTAGAAAATGTCAATATGAAGTTAATGTGTCTTCAGAAAATCTGTACTAATAAATGAAAATTCATTTTTTGAAAAGGCTACATCTACTAATCAGTGAAATAAATAAATGTTCATAAGATCAGGTTATTCCACGCAATAAATCTCTGTAACTCATGAAAGTTCTTTCACAATTTATGATTTAAGCATAACCACAATACATGAATAACTCATGTGGTATGTAAGGTCAAATCTTGCAATTCCCAGAGAGTTGAGGGCATTCAGCATCTTGCAGGAGGTGCTCAGCACCTTGCTGGATCAGAGCCTCAAGTAACTGTAGCACAAAGTCAGTTATACAGTGAAATGAATTAATGCACTATATAGCTACACAGCAAACTATACCGCTCACAGAGCTGAACAATAATGTTACAGTCTCCTGACCCAAGAGTCCTACACTGGGCAGTAATACAATCACTTGGTATGCCATCTCCATTGTTCAGAAGGTTATACTGAACCACTATAAGTCAGAGACCAAAAACTGTATGCTTTTCTTTCTACAAATGAACTCAAAGATTTTAGAATTCATCCTGAGATCCATTACAGTAATCTAAATAAATAAATGTTTGTCTAAATTTTTATATAATATTTTGAAAGGGTTTTTTAAAATGTTTCCTTTTACTGTTTTTTTAGTATAACTCCAATGTCTTTCACTTCAAAGGACTAAATGGGAACTCATTTTGGAAAGCTATATGATAAGATACAGGTATGTTGCTAGTGAACCTTATTGTATCAGCATAATTAAGCAACAAGACACAAACTGGAGATAAAATTACTGAGCCAGACTCTGAGATCTTTGTTCAGTTTTTTTTTTCCTAAGTCCTTACTCAGACAAACTCCCATTGACTTTAACTTAACTTTATCTGAATAAAGACCAGGTGAAAACTGGCTACGGACCCTAAGAACTTAGATCACTGTATTTTTACCCTGTTTCTTATTGCTCAGAGAGGACTGTGATATAAAGATGGCAAATGATATCACAAGAGTTGACTTTGTTCAATGTTTATATTTTGTTCCTTAAAATTAAAGTTAACTAGTCAACCATCTTATAATAACACGTTAAGTACCCTACTAAAAATAAGCTATTTATTTGAAAGAAAATTTTAAAAATATAATGTAATTGTTGCTGTTTGGGAATTATTCATGTTGACAATGTACTCACCAGATTATATTACAAATGGACAAGAAGCTCCAAGGTAGGTGAGGTAATACCTTTTATTGGACCAGAAGTTGGTCCAATAAAAGATATTACCTTACCCACCTTGTCTCCCAGATATCCTGGGACCAACACAGCTACGCCAACACTACATACAAGAAGCTACAAATTAGATGCAAAAAAATACATTAGGAGAAAAAAAATACATTAAAGCCACTTAGCTACAGCCATTTTTTAAAATAACACAGTTTGCTCAGTTCATTAGCTCTTTGTCAATACAAAAAACAGGCTTGGGAACAGAATGCAACCTGAAGGATTTCATTTCCATTAGTATTTTTAGTTTCATATTTTATAAATACTCTCTATATAAAGGAACCAAAGGTCAAAATCCCTAGGGATATATTTTATATGAGCAGAGAATTTGGCCTTAACTTTTCACTTTCATAGTTCAAAAGCTAAGGGCCCAATCCTGCAAGCACCTATGTGTGTGAGTAATTTTACTCAAGTGAGTATTCCCATTGAGTTCAGTTGGACTAGTTATTATGTGAGGAAGTTACTCACATCTGGAAATGTTTGCATAATTGGACCCCAGATTTAATTACACAAGTTGTATAACTTTTTATTATGTACACAAGTAAATTGTATTGTAAGGTGGTAGATTCTAGAGTGCTTTAGCAGTTAGGCATATAGGTTTCCGCTACAAAGAATTACTATTGTTCTAAAGGGAATTAGTATTGTTTAATCCCATTAAAATAATCTGCAGGACTAATTTCTAAAAATAACGAGGAAATGACTACCTAAAAGTGCAATTTTAAAAATCTGTCTATTTAGATATTTTTCCTAATAGTTTCAACATGCCTTAGGGATTTATTTCTTTTTTAATATACTAATTGTCTCATCAACAGGAAACCATATCCTTCTGCAGCAACAGTTTAGATCACACTGGAGAAAAACTAGTCTGGTTCTTGTTTAATAATTTCTTATACATAGACTAACTTGGTACATGATAGGAAATTATTTTAGACTCTAATCCTGATCCCAGTGGGAAAACTCTCATTGAGTTCAATGATGTAGGCTCAAACCCTAAGAAGTAACCTTAGTTAAGTACCTAATTTTAAAAAAGAAATTGTGTATAAGTATATTTATAATTTAAAACTGTGCAAAATGGTAAAGTAATGTAATTGGTGAAAAGGATGTACAGTCCGAGGGTCTGATTCTGCAAGCTTTTTTTCATTACTCATGAGAAAAGTTCAATTGAGTTTAAGGCATTACTAAGGTGAAGAAAGAAAGCAAGAAAGAAAGTCAAGCTTAAACCTACAAAAGCAAAAAATTCACATTTTAGATTCCTGATCAGACCCCTCCACTATGCACATACCTTATTTTTGCATGAATCAGCTGTTGTATATTTATTGTTAACTCCCTTCCATGTAGCTTTGTATTACACAGGACCATGGATTTCTTTTGATGTGGGTTCTAGATTTCATTAGTTTTAGACAATTATTCTAACTGGCCAGTGGAGAAACACTTATTTTCCCCTCACATAACGTTATCATGATTTATGTCATAATGAATATTTCTGCACACATACTTCCTTTGGTTCTCTCCAAATATGCTATGGGTTCAAACCTGTTCCCATTGAAGTCAATGAGAATGGTGCCATTGACTTCAAGGAAGCTGGATTAGGTCTTCTGTGACTCATATAAAATTAAAAATATTTTGTTTGGGCTGGGTCAAACAACAAGTAGTCCCACTAATGTCTGAGGACAATACACCAACAAAATACACAAAATGCCCAACATTCAAATTTGAGACTAAGTGTCATAGCTTTGCTTCCACTGAAAGCAATGGGAATTTCTCCTTAGTCAATTCAAAATGTGTACAGATGTCTCCAGACCACATTTGCAATGAATATACAATATGCCAAATATTCTTGTAATGACTCTTATCTTACCTCTTCTTGGTGGACATATTAGTGCTATTTTTGTTTTACTAACATTGAATATTTGACACACATCAATACTGATAACAAGACAAAGGTACTTTAGCAATCTCTATCTAAAAATAATGGGAAATATGAAATTAGGATTACTGAATATTATATATATCATATCAACAAAAATTGGTTCATGATGTCTTAATCCCTTTTTAAAGTGTTTTAAGGAGGCTTGGGAATTGTTTTCAAATATTTTGCTGAAATCTATACATTTGGGCATATTACATGTGGGATTTTCAAAATCGCTCAGTGTTGGCCTAGTTCTTAACATTAACTTAGAACAATGGAAGGGACTCCAATGGGAGAAGAGCTAGGTCAACATCAAATACTTATGAAAATCCCACTCTAAAATGATTGTATTGTTTTGGGTTTAGTGACAGATGAAGACAGAGATTGGTGCAAAGAGGGAGGAGGTAAATTTGAAGCCTGCCAAAATCTATAATGTAAATTAACTAGGCTGGCCATAATTTAGGTGTAACTTGTGCTGTTGGAGAAAAGAATAGGATAAACTTGCTCATGTGAGCAATTTATTTCTCTCTTTTTTTTAAGGAGATTTACTTCATTTGATTGATCTTCATTGCTTTCTTATGTAGTGCCCTTGGCTCTTTTTGAACCATGGGATCCAGACAGGAAAATGCCACGTTGGAGTAAGTCAGGCAAAGGACTTCATTTATGCATCTTACTTGCTGAATTTGACAAAATTATTACTTGGGGCATGCTCATATAATCCTAATGGAAGCAAAACACCCACTGAAATCAATGGAAGCATTGCCTGCATTAAGACTGCAGGAGATATGCTTTGTATGCCACACAAATTGGGAAAGAACAATGCTCTAAGGTTCAAACTGCCAATATCTAGTCACAAAAGGATCAGGTTAGAAATGGCTTATTTTGAATGAAACCCTATTTATTGCATAGTTCACTAAATGTATTTTACATCTTAGCTAACTATATAAAAAGATGTTTTTGTTCAGTAATTCTCATGCAACATTTATGCTGGTAAAATGCAAGCCATAAGTGGTCAGACAGTTACAGTTTTTCACCATGGTATTCACTGGCTAAAGAAAATACATACAATACGTCATTGAGTGGGTATCAAAAGGCTGGACAATTAAATCTAACTAGTAATCTAGATAAGTATTAACATTTTCTAGTCTAACCAGTCTTTTTCTAGTCTTACCAGTTAATTCATGCACATTTTCTTTTTACAATGAGAACAAAGAGGCACATTCTGAAAAACTAGCTAATACAGGTGGCCAAAAAATGAGGAAAACTTGTGAAAATTATCATGAAAATGGTGAGAGTAATTAACAGTGAAAGTGATTAAACAGTGGAACAGTTTACCAAGGGCCCTGGTGGATTGTCCATTCCTGATACTTTTAAAATCAAGATTGGATATTCTTTCTAAGAGATCTGCTTTAGGAATTATTTTGCAGAAGTTCTATGGCCTTTGTTATACAGGAGATCAGACTAGATGGTCAAAGTGGTCCCTTCTGGCCTTGGAGTCTATGAATCAATGATAAAATGTTTCCTTTTTTTTTCTTCAAACTTTTAAATAGTTCTATTAGCTATTTATTTGTTAATTACAAAATTATTAATGCTTTTTAAGACATCAGTACTGTAGTTCTAACTCTGGAAAAGGAAAGTAATCAGAGTCTTGCCAGAGTAAGTACTGCAGGATTGGACCTTTTTAAATAAACCTAGGTATGTTTTCTTCTATTAACATTGGTTAAAGGAATTGTCTAGGATTGTCCAAGCAATGAGAAACAACTAAGCATAGGAAAATGTGGTCTGAATATCAGGAAAATTTTCCTAACAATGAGATGTATTAGACATCCAATGGAAGTTGTGGAAGATTCATCACTTGGCAGAGCATTAAAGAATATACTATAAAGAGCAATCCTGCATTGGCAGGAAAAATGGATAAAATGACCAAATAATTCTTTTACATAGCTCATTTCTAAGATTTTATGATTCATTATCCTCCAGGGCAAGTGAAAGAATGTGCCACAAAGATAAAGGACCAGATTTTGTTACCCTTACTTATGTTGAGTAGTATCTTACTCCTCAAATAATGGAACTACTCAAGGAGTAAAGTGCTATTTAACGTGAGTGAAGGTGGCAAAACTTGGCCCAAAATAAAGCCAAATTCCACTCTGGCATAATTCAAATGACAGCCATAAAGAATTTGGCCCATATATCCTCCTAAAATAAATTTATTTAACTACCAAGATTTGGCTAAGAATGGCATATTATTATGGGAAATAATAAATAATAGTCAGTGAGTATTTATGTGATGGCAAGTGAATAGTATAAATTTTTAGCAAATTAATTATGCAGAAAACAGATGTATAACTTTGGGCATAAAATGGTTTTAATAAAACCATATAAATTGCAAGTACTGTTAATACTGGCAATAAGAGACGAAAGAAGTCACAACAGTAGGGGCTGAGAAAGAATGAAGTTTAATAGCAACTACTTATTGTTTTGAATTATCACATTTTGGTCTTAGTGTTTTTCATCTAAATGATGGTCACTAGTTGCTGTACAGGGAATTTTCTGTATTTGCATCAAAGCTGTGAGATATTATTTTAAAAAAATTCTTTGGACACAGTGGTTTATGCAACCTCTGTACTGCATTTAACACACCCGTGTGTCCAGTCTACCATTTACAGCGCTACAGGCAGAAAAAAAGATAGTTGATAATAACAACCTTGCCAGTTGGGATTCCAAACTACAGCTCAATGGTTACTACAAAGGACTTTGCTTTTTTCCTGCGACCCTGAAACACAACATTCTTTTAAGTTAACATGACTTTGTCATACTATTCTACACACCATTAAATAAAACCATTGTGGGCCTACATCCCATATGCACATGACTCTGCAAATAACTGCTGCTGCAAAAACCTGGCAAAACATCCCAGAAATTCCCTTTTTGCCTATAGGAGCTACCTGAATGGTACACATAGTTCACATCCTGAATGGCAAGCTCCTTGAGGAAGGGTCCTTGTCTTCTTGTCTTTCTGAAAAGCACCATAAATACTTATAGCACCATAAGAACATAAGAATGGCCATATTGGGTCAGACCAATGGTCCATCTAGCCCAGTATCCTCTCTTCCAACAGTGTCCAGTGCCAGATGCTTCAGAGGGAATAAACAGAACAGGGCAATTATTGAGTGATCTATCCCCAGCATCTGTCTTAGGGACACCAGAGCCTGGGATTTCATCCCTGACCATTTTGGTTTATAGCCATTGATGACCTGCCCTCCATGAACTTATCTAAATCTTTTTTGAACACAGTTATACTTTGGCCTTCACATTGGCAATGAGTTCCACAGATTGAAAGTGCATTGTGTGAAGAAGTACTTCCGTAGGTTTGTTTTAAACCTGCTGCCTATTAATTTCATCGAGTGACCCCTGGTTCATGTGTTATGTGAAGGGGTAAATAAGACTTCCTTATTCACTTCTCCAAACCATTCATGATTTTAGAATCATAGGACTGGAAAGGACCTTAAGAGGACATCTAGTCCAGTCCCCTGCACTTATGGCAGGACTAAGTATTATCTAGACCATCACTGCCAGGTGTTTGTCTAACCTGCTCTTAAAAATCTCCAATGATGGAGATTCCACAACCTCTCTAGGCAATTTATTCCAGTACTTAACCACCCTGAACTCTCATATAGAACTCTATCATAATCCCACTTCAGTCATCTCTTTAACAAGCTGAACAGTCCCAATCTTTTTAATATTTCCTCACAAGGAAGCTTTTCCACACCCTCTAATCATTTATGTTGCCCTTCTCTGTGTTTCTTTCAGTTCTAATACAGGTATATCTTTTTTGAGATGGGGTGACCAGCACTGCATGCAGTATTCAAGGTTTAGGTGTACCATGGATTTATATATTGGCATTATGATATTTATTGTCTTATCTATTCCTCTCCTACAGGTAATACAGGTAATAAATCATAATAGCTTATTTGTATAGATAGACTGTGATGCATTCTGTGATAAAATAAATAATATTGCATTGCTTGAAAAGAGTGCACATCCCAAACCCCAATTCCTCTAGACAGACAAATAGACTCACACCTACATAATTGCCTGATCTAATTTAACTATCCTGTTTTCAATGTGCCTGCCATCCTTGTATCTAGGTATTATGTAAGTAGGGTGTTCGTTTTTTATCTCTAGTATGTTCAGCTGTATGACTGCTATCCATATCATCTACAGCTATATCTATATCTAGCTATAATTATATAGCTGATTTTATTCGTTATTTATTTGGTTGGTTTTTATTGTTTTTGGATGGGAAATATGAAAATGATCATTATGAAGAACAGAAGAATAACATCTAAAATTGAAAGGGAACTTCTGATATATTGGTGTCAAGCATATCTCTGGATCTGATAGGACAGAAATTAGAGGTTTTCAGGGGAACACTCTGAGAGTGAAATTTTTCTTTTAACAGATCACTGTAACCTGATGGACAAGTTGCAGGTTGCATGGAATGAATCCACTAGAAACTTCCATTCTACTTGAGTATAGGGACCTTCACTGCTATACGGCCAAGGCTAGAGGAAGTACACACACCATGGATTTGGCCCTAAGAGGTACTGAGTCTATGGGTGATTGCTGGGGCTTCCGCGCCTCTCAGGATCTGGCTAACCTTGCTGGGGGAAAGAAAACCAAAGGGCAGACTTGGCTGTACCAGTATATGGAAGTGGGACTCGCTACTTACACTTTAACCAGCGGGCTCCTGCGTGGGTGTCTTTCTCTTGGATCAGTCTCCTCTGGGTATGGCTCCTGAAGATGTAACACAGCATCCAGAGGACCTGGACGAGCATGATAGTGATGAGATAGGAGAGCAGATCTTGCTTCCCGATGCCCACCGCATGCACAGCCCAGGAGAACATGAGCAGCAGCCCGGCCATGAACACGTTGATGCCGTACTGGCTGCTCAGGATCTCGGCGTTTTTCTGCGGATAGCTGCCTCCCAGCAAGCGGCTTCCTGCGTGCTGCGCTGCTGGCGACCCCTGCCCCTGCCTCTCCATCTCCCTCAACTCCGGCTGCCGGCTGCTTGGGCAAGGCTGCGGGTCGGGGCACCCCTCGCGGCTGTTGTCCCCCGAGCTGGAGGTGGGGTCTGCCTTATCTTCCACCATAGCGGCCCCCAGCGAACAACCAAGGCGCCCTGGAAGTGGCCGAGGTCCGCCCCGGGACTCGCTGCTGGGGGTGGACGGGGGGTGACAAGCAGACAAGGCCCCCACACAGCAGAGCCCAAGAACCCCCCCTACCCTCTCTGCTCGGGTCTCCCCTCCTGGCCCCGACGCGTTCCTTTCTGCTGCCTGGACCCGCCTGCCTCACTCGGCGCCCTCCGCGCTCCCTTCCACGCGCGCGGGCGGCCGGGCGGGCTGCAAAGTTCCTCTCTCCTCGCCCGAGCCTGGCGACGGGCTGCCCTAGAGCAGCGCGGCTCCTCGCACGCGCTCTCCCTCTCCCCAGGGGCTCAGGTCCCCCGCCTGCTCCCGCGCCCTCGCAACGCCGGGCATTGGCTCCGCTTGCTTATATAGCCCGCTGGGCTGGCTGGGGGAGCCTCCCGCTGCCATTGCCCGCGGGTGGGCAGGGCCGGGCCGGCGCGGGCGGGGATTAGATTTCAGCCGCACGCTGCTCTCGAGAGGGTGACCCCCGGCCCCGGACGGTGCACACGCGGAAGCCAGCCCTGGGTTCCCATCCCGCCTTCTGTCCGTGCCCCGGGAGCGGCGGGGTGTCTGCGCGGGGACCCAGGCGGGGTGTGCATGAGAAAGGGGGCGGAGTGTGCGCCTGGGTAGGAGGAGGTGGGTCTGGGGGCACCTAGGGAGATGGGGGGGCGGACGCTGGAGAGCGCCCACGGGGGGGGGGGGTTAGGAGTGGGTGCAGGTGCAGCCAGAGAACAGTGCGTGTGTGTGTGTGTGTGTGTGGGGGGAGGGGCTGCGCGTGTAACGGTGGCGAGAGCGGTGTGTAAGGGCTGGAAGGCAGGGGGAGGGGATTTGTCGGGGTGTGAAGCTGAGGAGTGCAGGTGCCAGTCACCCCGGCGGGCCGGGTGCAGGGCTGAAGGAGCTAGCGGGAGCTGGATGGTTTCCTTTTTGGGGGTGGTATGGAGAGGTGTGGAGGGAGGGCTCCGAGGACTGTCCGAGTGCAGGGCGAGGGCTGCGCGATGGTGCTGTGCTGGTGGGAGTTAGAATCATAGAATATTAGAGTTGGAAGGGACCTCAGGAGGTATCTAGTCCAACCCCCTGCTCAAAGCAGGACTAACCTCAGCTATATCATCCCAGCCAGGGCTTTGTCAAGCCTCAGCTTAAAAACCTCTAAGGATGGAGATTCCACCACCTCCCTAGGTAACCCATCCCAGTGCTTCACCACCATCCTAGTGAAAAACTTTTTCCTAATGTCCAACCTAGACCTCCCCAAATGCAACTTGAGACCGTTTCTCCTTGTTCTGTCATCTGCCACCATTGAGAACAGCCTAGCCCCATCCTCCCTGGAACCCCCTTTCAGGTAGTTAAAGGCTGCTATCAAATCTCCCCTCATTCTTCTCTTTTGCAGACTAAACAAGCCCAGTTTCCTTAGCCTCTCCTCATAAGTCCTGTGCTCCAGCCCCCTAATCATTTTTGTTGCCCTCTGCTGTACTCTCTCCAACTTCTCCACAACCTTTTTGTAGTGGGGGGCCCAAAACTGGACACAATACTCTAAATGCGGCCTTACCGATGCCAAATAGAGGGGAATAATCACTTCCCGTGACCTGCTGGCAATGCTCCTCCTAATGCAGCCCAATATGCTATTAGCCTTCTTGACAACCAGGGCACACTGCTGACTTATATCCAGCTTTTTATTCACTGTTACCCCCAGGTCCTTTTCTGCAGAACTGCTGCCTAGGTCGTCAGTCCCCAATCTATAGCTGTGCATGGGATTCTTCCTTCCTAAGTGGAGGACTCTGCACTTTTCTTTGTTGAACCTCATTAGATTTCTTTTGGCCCAATCCTCCAGTTTGTTTAGGTCCTTCTGTATCCTATCCCTACCTTCCAGCTATGCGTGAAGGGTATGGGGAAGAGAGGCGAAGGGGCTCCGCAAGCAGAGGCTTGAAGAAGGGGCGGTTTGTCAGTGCGGGAGGAGGGGGCGAGTGGATTGGCTCTCAGTGTTTGGGTGGTGAGTGTGCAAGGGAGGTGTAGGACTGAGTGTGGAGCAGGGTGGGAAGTTGGTCAGTGCCTAGAGTAGGGGTGCAGGAAACGAAGGGTAGAGGTGTGATGTGCTTTGGAGAAAGGGGGAAGGAAGAGAGGGAATAATCAGTGCAGAAAAACCCATTAGCTAATTAATTTTTCCCAGGAGAGTTTTGTGGAAGGGTTCCACAAATAATTACAAAGAGCTAAGCCACGTGATATTAACAGAGAGATAGAATGTCAGTGTTTCCTAGACAGATTCCTGAAAGGCATATGGAGTCTGGGATGCAGTGGGGGGAAATGAATAACAGGTAATTCAATCCCATCTCATTCAAGTGGAAATGTGGTAACTGCCATGCTCTGGGACTTTCATTCCCTCTCATCTTGTTTTTGGCAGGTGGCACTTCAGCTGGCTATAAAATACCTTTCTTTTCAAGCAGCATCTCTGTTACCGAAGGGAGTGTAATCTGGTAGGTACAGCAAGGAACTAAGAGTCATAACTGCCAGGCATTGCTGTGTAACATAGGCAAGTCACATATGGCCTGATCCTGTGATTTTCTGAGAAACACCTGGGAAGTGCTGAGACTCCCTCAGTTCCCATTAAAGACAGGAGAACCAAGGGTACTCAGCATCCTGCAGAACTGCTCACTAAACCCCCTGCTCCTAAATAACAAGAGTGGTGTGATGCTTAACTAATTAACTTTGGTAAGTTACTCTGAGGTCCTTCAATGGAATAGTTACATATGTGGTATTATAACCTTCGCTTCCTAGAGAATGCCAAAGTCAAGGTTTCAAAACAGGCTTAGTTATAACCTCCTATTTTTACTTACATAAAACATAAAATAAATAATTTTTAAAAAACACCCTCTGTATGGACTGAAATGGTCCATTCTTGCTAAATAATTTCCTTTTAAGAACAGAAAATTGATGCATATTTTTCCAGTTAGTGTGGACTGGAAAAGATAGGAGAGTTTATTCTAAAAATTTAATGTCACACTTCCACCTCTCTGTGCCTACTCCCACCACATCCCCAGCAGAAAACTGTAGCTCACCCACACTCTTTGTGACATACAAGCACACTTATTATTTGCTTAGCATGAAAGATATAGGGACACAATTTGCATAAGCGAGCTTAAAATATCTCATTGAATGACATGAAGTAAAAGCCTCCAAATCCACCACCTTAACCACTATAGCCAGAATGTGGATATCATATTTTTTAGTGTTTCATCAAAATTACTGCTGCATTCTGCAACACTCTTACCTTTTTTCAGGAAAAAAAAAGATTTTATATTTTTAGCTGCCAAAATACAGCCTTCAAAGAATCAAGTATATTGCTGCCTTGTTAACTGGATCTTGGAGAACATTGTTTGCAACTAAGCAATAGCAAGTCAAATCTTCAGGCTTGGTACCTATCATTTAAAATGCTTAGTTGCTGATTTGAACACCTAAATGCAAGAGAGGCACTTAATAAAGTCTAACTTATCCATGGCTTAATTAAGGACAAGGGCTATATCACAAACTGGCCCAGTCCCGCTCCGGATGGACATCAGTCTGTTGTGAGTGGACTCAACCAGTGGATCCCATTTGCTTCTAAGCCAACTGGGTCTATGCATACCTTGATCATTGTTCCTAACTCTAGGTCTGTAAGACACATTCCACATTCAGACCACTTGATTAAGCCCTTCCATGAGGTGTGCGACTCCAATGTCCTGCTGTCTCCACACTCTAGAACCATTGCCTCAGACTTCCTGAGCCTCCACAGTCACTTACACACACCCTCAGAGCACCACCTAGTCTGTAGTCCAGTGGTGTCCAAACTTTTCTGGGTGCACCCCCTGCTCCACTAGTGGAATCTGTCTGCACCCTACTATATTATTGCACAGTGGCTGTCTTCAGCCCACGAAGACTGAAGACAGAGTTGGGAGCAGAACTGGGATTGGGGGTGGAGAGGAAATGAGGGCAGAGCACGGAGCAAAGATACAGCTGGGACTGTAGCTGGGCTAGGGCTGTAGCTGGTGTCAGGGACTGCGGTCAGAAGTGAAGCCAGGGGCTGCAGCTGGGGGCAGAACCATGACCGGGGCCAGGACTGGAGTCGGGGACCAGGACTGGAGCCGGGGGATGCGACCAGAAGCCAGGAGTGGAGCCACAGGCTGCAGCCAGGAACAGAGTCAGAGACTGTGGTTGGGCCAGAGCCAGGGCCAGAGCTGGGAAGTGGAGTCGGGGGCTGCAGGAGTTGATCCACAGCCAGCAGCCAGGGCCGGGACCACAGTGGGGCTAGGTGGCACTCCCTCCCCACCCCTATGGGGGCTAGGCTGGGCCCCACCACACCCCCCAAATGTTCCTCCATGCCCCCTGAGGGTGTGTGTGCCACAGTTGGAGACCACTGTTCTAGTCACTTTGGGGTTCTAGGTTAACCACTTAGAGGACAACATGGCAAAAAGTCAAGGAACACAGGCTTAGCCAAGGAATTTCTTAACCATTGTCACTTTACTCTTAAAAAAGACTAGAGAGTTAAAGATCTTTACAAAATAGCAAAAGTTCTGAGACACCCTCTTCCCTAGCCTAATCTCACCCCTTCTGAGATCTTGCCAGCATTTCAGGCCAGGCAGAGTCCCCCCAGGCCTTCTCTCTCTCCAACCAGTTCTTTTTCCATCTGGCAGTGGATAATCCCACGCTACTGAGAAGCCCTCCTCTTTAAATACAGTCTCTGTGTTCTTGTGCCATGTACCCACACTGAGAAATTCCAGCCTCTTCCCCCAATCAGGCATCTGTGCAGAGAGCTCATTATTCCATGGGACTGGAGCAGCAGTCAAGAAACACAATTTATGGCTCTTTGATGGCTTCTCAGTCATAGTCATTCAGCTAGGTGTCAAACCTTTTTTGTGGGCTGCCCACCTATCTGAAATGCAGTGTAAGATGGACCTTACTAAGGTTTTTTTTAACACAGAATACAAAATGGTAATCAACGCACAAAATGGAAGACCATGTACAAAATGGAAGTCATAATTTGTCAGAGATCTCCTACACTGTCACAGCCCCATTCTTTTATGTGTTACTGAAAACTGCTTGGCCATTTTTGGCCTCTTTGATTCCAGCTGGCTATTTGGTCCAGCATGAACCAAAATGGAATCACCAGAGAGATGAGGTGGCTATGCATTTGCATCCATCCTGAAGTACAGGGAGTCTTCTACCATAAGACTACATCAAATAAGTGTGTTCATCTAGCATGTGTGTCCCCTCATGGTGTTAAATTGGGATTAGAGTTGGTCTACTGATTCCCACACTGCACTACAAAGTCCCTGAGTAACTGATGAGGTGTACACACTGCAGTGGCATTGGAAACAGCAAAGCTGATAGTGCTTGGTGACTTCAACATCTGGGTGGATGGTGAATCCTTAGAATCAGCTCAGGATTTCAATGCCACCATAACAACCATAACAACCAGGTGGCTATTGCCTTGCTGACATAGCTAGACCAACCATAATCTCATTTTAAGGTCAGGGTGCACATACACTGACAAGACTAAGGACCTGTTTTGACAGCCCACCCACAGCACCAAAGTACTTCCATAAGAACTTCAGAGATGTACATTTCTTCTGATAGGTCATTCTATCCAGAGTTTGGTAGAGTTTTATAATAATCTTCCATTTTCAGCTCTTGATTGAAGGCACCCTATGCACTTTCTTGTTTAGCTTTGCTCTCACAAAGCCTTTTTAGTTTGCCAAAGCTGATGGAAGTAAACACATTGCTGTAGCCTGTCATATCAACCTCTTGTCTGACTTAGACAATAATCTCTTTGGGGTAGGAACTATATTTTTGTTGTGCTTGTAGAGCACTTAGCACAACTGAGTCCTGCTCCTGCATAAACACATGCATGTTGACCATTGAAGGGGAGGGCTTCCACTTGTGTCTACGTTTGTGGCAGACCTCGCCTGAGTCACTGTGCAAATTGCTGTCAGGTGTATCTGGGTAAACAATTCATAGTAGATAACATTCAGCAAATATGTTTCAACACTTAGGGACTTCTGTGTACAGGTGACAGTAGCCAATGAAACATTCAAATAGTTACATCACTATTTGCCTGAAAACTTCTCATACAGAGGCTTCTTAAAAGAACTGATTCAATAGTCAGGATAAGAAGCTTCTTCAATACAGCAGCATATATACCAATCTGCCTTACTATTGATGCCGTATTACCTACAGACTACAGCATCTTGTCTGTTTTACCTCCTTGGTATTTTGTGCGGCACCTCAAGCTTTTTCCTGCATCTTGTGACAACTCTCTTCTATATAGCTGCTGTGCTTGCTGTGCATGATTGGTAGTAGGACCCAACAGGGCCTAAGGGACATCTTTGTTATTAATGGTTATGCTTGATAATCATTCCTAGAGCATGAGATCACTGCCTATCATGCTGACTAATATTGTCTCATTGTTCCCATATACTCGATTGTATCCATCTCTTGTCTTATATTTAGCTCTGGTCTAGATTACAGAGTTAGACTGACACAAGGCAGCTTATGTCGACCTAACTCTGTAAGTGTC
The DNA here is from genome assembly GCF_026122565.2 of Emydura macquarii macquarii. NCBI lineage: Eukaryota > Metazoa > Chordata > Testudines > Chelidae > Emydura > Emydura macquarii. The sequence continues at coordinate 6,747,531 of NW_027133199.1, forward strand.
TATGGTACAATTTTGCTCCTGCTGACATAAATCGCCCACTACACTGACTTCCCGAGAGGCATAGAGTGAATGTTGATGTAGTTATGTTGATGCAGTGTCAGTGTAGACACTGCTTTGCTTACATAGAGTCTTGCTGGCTTTCAGAAGCCGTCCCACAATGCCCCACACTGACAGTTCAACTGGTGCAAATGCTTCTGATGAGGACATGCACCGCTGGCACAAGTAGCAAAGTGAAGATACACACAAGTGATGTAATAACTGTGGTGGCTGTATGCTGACGTAAGTTAGGTTTACTTAATTTTGTAACGTAGACATGCCCTTAGATTGTAAACTGCTTGGGACAGGGATTGCCTAGCACAATGGGGTTCTAGTTCATGTCTAGGGCTCCTAGATGCTACAGTAATACAAATAATAATAATAATGTATATGGGCCCCTTCTGCCTGGGTGTTATTGCCCTCTGTGTTGCTCTCCATTTTGCAACAATTGTGCTGCATCTGCTGTGGATTCACTTTACTAGGAGCTTTTGTTTTTCAAAATGATAACAAAATATTCCTTGGAGCAGGTTCCTGAATGAGATGCACGTCAAAGTCAATATTAAAAACTGTGGGTGTGTACCATGAGCAATTTTTTTCAGAGGCAAAAATAGCTGCCACTGGGTGTGCAAATGACTGTGTCAGTCTGAGTACGACACTGGAGTTGGCAGCATGGGAAGGATTGCACATAGCCTCCTATCCTTGTACTGCCTCAGACGTGCTGACATTCCTTAATATACTAAGACGACAGATGGCTTCCATGCTGTGCTCATGCAGCTATGGTGTTTTGTGACTGGGCGTCTTAAGTCACATATCCACAGGCTCTGGTCTATGTCCAAGCCTCTATCCAGTCCCTTGGGAGAGACCCCATTTTATGTTCCCTGGCCTAAGGCCCCACATACTTCCACAGAGGCAGTTGCATTGCCTCCAAGACTCTAAAACTGGGCCTTTAGGCATGAGTTATCTTTGTCTCTCTCCGTGGCTCCCTTCAGTGAATCCAGGCAAGTCAGTCTCCTGTGAGAGACATGTACTTCAGGACACAATGCTCTCAGTATTTGCAGTGACACGAGGCAGCTTTTCCAGAACAAGGAAACAATTAGTCATGTGGCAGAGAGATTCTGAAAGTCCTTAGGTTAACAGAGAGGCAAAGGTTAAGATAGAGTTCAGTCTGGCCATCACCAAGCATGGGCACCCTTGAGCCATGCTGCTATCGAAGCTATCTTGGCTCTGTGTCTCTGTTCCTTTGTCCTTAGTCCAAGGTGAAAGCTGCTGAGTGTCTTCCAGCAGTCAACTCTTAACCCCCCATTGACCCATGCTGAGTTCACATGTTCCACCTGATGAAGATTCCCACGAATAAGTGTCAATTGTTCAATCCTTGGAGGCTCACATTATCTTGGTGGATCCTCCCAGTTGATATGGGTCAGTTTCAGCCAGTCCCTTAACAATCCATTAACTCCACTTCAGATGGTTATGTGAGACTATACCGCATGTCTCCCACTCTGCCCCAAGAGCAGCTTAACTCTTTTGCACCCACTGGGTAGCAATGCAAAGTACAGAGGGAAACTGAGGCACACATAGGCATCATAGAAATATTACAGAAAATTCCCATTTCATGAGAGCTTGCCATGTGGATCATTGAGTCATTGCTTGCTGAAGGATCAATATTTGAGGAATTCAAATAGCTTTTATAAAAGCAACATTTACATGTGAAATGAATACAAATCAAAGATTTGCTACATCCCTGATTAAATAACACCTGTGTTTCAAAAATACAGGCAGTCATTATTCAGTAAATACCATTAGAAATGTTTCTTCTTGGTGCTGATGATGAGGTGGTAAGAAAAAACTGAGCAGTTGGCAACATGCATTGTACTGCTCTGGCAAAAGGGAAACATTTCCAGAAATATTTGCTGCCATCCATGTTAATTCACTGACGAATGCTTAAAAAAATATAACAATTATCCTTGGGGCCTTGTTTTGCAACAGCCGCTCTTGACATTCTTTATCTTTTCACATACACTACAGCTTTCTGTGATCAGCTTCTTCCCTTCCTTTTGACACATGCTAAACAGACTCAGATGGGGGAGTAGTGCTGTTGCTAGTTGGGCTGGTCAGAATGAGCAAGAACTAGCCATGCCTTCTTTAGAATCTGGTCCTCAAAGGGTATAAACATCCATTGCTTATTTTCTTCCCTTTCTCCTGTGTTTTATAGTTTCCTTTAAGTGTCTGGATAACTTTATGATCATTGTTACCATTAACAGCTGTGCAAGATAAAGACAATATTATACATTCATATCTCAAAATTTGGAGTATCAACCGATTGCTTGCAGGACTGGGGAAGGAATTTACTTCAGTTTAAAACATTGCACAAGCTGTTCAGGTGAATTGTGGGTCAGATAGGGCATGTCTCTTTCTTTCTGTCACATCACATATTGGCCACAGCTGGAGGCAAAATACCAAACTAGATTGGTCTGTGATCTGATTTGGTGTGATGATTCTTACCTCTTGTTTTTTCTGCATGTGGTTTGTGCATAGCACCTTTTAAAGTATTTTAAATATATTACAATACTTTACCAAAAAAACCCCAAACAAACAAACAAAAAAAACCCATTCAGCTCAAATGTCCAGGCTAGGCCATTCAATTTTTTATTTTAATTTTTTCTGAGTAGTCATAATGTCTTGCATTGTTTCAACGAATTAAGATGACAGATCCAGATGCAGTTAAAGCTGGAAAGAAGTGGAAAAATAAAAGCACCTGTCTCATTTTCCTGACCACCAGCACCACTATCCAGTGATCTAAACACCCTTAGGGTATGCGGGTGCAACACGATTGCTTCTTAAAAGAGACAGCAGACACTGAGTGTCCTGAAGTGGCTAATTAAAATACTGACTGCTGACTATTAAAAATTCTTCTTATTTTTTACCTCCTCTTAGCATCAAATATGTTACACTGTTTCTCAAATGTCATAATTTTTCTAACTTAAAAATATCTGTATATTATATATACACCTTTAATTTTAGATTTGAAAAGAACCTGGATACCACAGCGATGGGCCTTGTATAACAACTGACTAGAACGTAAAATAAAATAAAAGAGAAGGACTGTGGGAAGGACAGCTGTGGCCCATAACATTAAATGTAAGCACAGTATAGATGGATAGGAAGTCAATTAAATGTAATAAAGAGGAGAGACATGAAGAGTGAGTAAGAGAAAACACCAGTTAGACATAGTGTTAGATATAATAAAGTGGATAACCAAGAGAGGACTTTGGAAGACCAGAATAGCAGAGAGCGACATATCCATAATAATGGACATTCAACACACGGATTAAAACTTTGTAAAGTTTCTTCTTTTCCAGAGCCATGACTTAGTGAAAAACTACTTTTGTTAAGTAATAAGGATTATTCTGAAAGATACATAGGCTTCTAATATTAGGGTTACTGATAAAGAAAATGGAAACATGATTTAAGTGCAGGAAATTGAGTGAATTTTGTGCAATGACCTATTCAGACCAATAGGATGCAAATGTTTTGGGGAGGAAATGATCATTCATGTCCTTTGTCACTGTTCTTACATAACAAAATATCTACTCTCAGGGCTCAGCTACTTGAGCATTTGGTTTGTGACAAGCCTGGGTATAAATCTACCCCATACTAGCCTGCTGCACACTAAGTGTCAATGTGGATCCCGCTGACACACTCCTTTGACACAGTTCCTTTGTGTGTTCTGATCTACTCCCGTTTTGAAGTGGAGTAGATCATTGAATACTAAAGAACTATTAATGCATGTTAGCAGGGTTCATACAGACATTTAATATGCAGCAAGTTTGTGCTGGGAGATTCATACCCCAGCTTGCTGAGAGCTGAATGTTTGTGTAGACAAGCTTTTAAGTGACTTGTGAATAACAGCAAAGGAGGACTTCCCATACCACACACCCCTCTCAAGTATTAAGCCTTATTTTCTGATCTACTGTAGACTATTGCTGGAGATCTTCTTGTAAAGTATTAAGAATCTGATCATTAACAATTTTCCATCTGTGTGATTTAAGGAACAATTGTTTTATCTGTAATACACATGTATAAAATTGAAGAGTTTAGCCATATGAGATTGTTTTTGTAGGTGACACAATGTAATCAAAAATAGTAAAGCTAGGCAAGAGACAATTGCAAGTAACTTGATTCTTCATCCTCATCACATAGCTACATCTGTCAGTTTTTGAACCTTAGGAAAGGGTAAGTCATCCCTAATTTTATTTCATTTAACCTGACTTAAACAGCTATGGAATTGATTTTATACAACTCACTTTGATGGGATAAATACTTCAGTTAGACAAATAACTATACCTGGTCAAAGAGTTATTTTCTATATATATATATTTGTAACAGGGTATACTGGCCCTTTAAGACTAGAGGGGACCAGAAGCCCCCATTCCAGGAATGCTGGAATAAACAAAGATCCGGAAATGGTCTTGTTGCAGAACTGTTTCCTCACTTCCTGCTGAATTAGTAGTTGGATGGGGGAAACCAGGACATTGTGCCTTTAAGGGCTTGGGACAGGGAGCCCTGTAGCTTAGAGTGAGGCAGTGTTCAGGGGAGGCCCTCTCCCCAAACCAATCAGTGGGAAGCGCTCTGAAGGAGGGCAGTATTTATGCTGCCTTCCCACTCAGAAAGGATGAGGGATGGCTGATAGGGAGAAGAAAGCCAAAACCAGTAGGCTAAGCTCTCCCTAGGAAGGATGTGCTCTGTGAAGAGACGTCTGGGGAGAATAAGAGCTCTGTGTCCGTGGCCGAAAAGCCAGAGATGATTATGAACTTTTGTGTTGTTGTGATGGACTTTATTTTTTGGGGACACCGAACGCTATTTTGAACAGCATTTGGCTATTAAGCTAGCCCTCAGTGGTGGTTGGTGATAGTCCTGAGAGACTGTAGGGAGTTCCTAAAGGGCATTGAAGAAAGCAACGCAGGTAGGATGGTGCAGAGGCATCTCTGGCCACTATGGGACTCCCATTAAATAGCAAGCCTGTTATAATATTCCTATTTTATCTACCATTTAAGTATTTATAGGATATTGAAATACCATAGACTCTGTCCACTAGTCATTCATATCATATTTGCTATATTATTTTAACAGGGTGGCAAGGATTTAATCAGACATTTTAATCATGATTTAAATCAGCAGTCAGAAAACCTTGTTTTAAACAATTGATTTTAATCTTATTTTGCATTTGTACTTTATTTTCCTAAAAAAGGTTCTCTCATTTAATGGGATAGCCATGAAAACCTGTTGATTTGCAACCAAATGTTGAATTTATGCAAAATTTGGTAGTTTAGCCACCCAGTAGGAACCATTATATATATATATGTACTTATTTTAAGATATATGGTTTCTTAACATTTATTCAGATTTATTCTTCATGATGTCAGAAAATGGTGAATGACATTTCTTGTTTAATAAATAACCTTTTACAGTAGAACCTCAGAGTTACAAACACCTCGGGAACAGAGGTTTTTCATAACTCTGAAATGTTTGTAACTCTGAACAAAACATAGTTGTTCTTTCAAAAGTTAACTGAACATTGACTTAATGCAGCTTTGAAATTTTACTATGCAGAAGAAAAATGCTGTTTTCCCTTTATTTTTTTAGTTTATATTTAACACAGCACTGTTCTTGCTTTTTTTTTTTTGGGGGGGGGGGGGAGAGGTTGGGGGGGTTTGTTGCTGCTGCTGCTGCGGCCTGACTGCATACTTCCAGTTCCAAATGAGGGGTGTGGTTGGCTGGTCAGTTTGTAACTCAGGTGTTCGTAACTCTGAGGTTCTACTGTACTTGGGATTTGTGGCAAGCTGTCTTTGGAGGAAATTAGAATTAAATAAATATATAACCATTTTAAATTGTTTTTATTAGTTAAATAAAAGTACCTTATATGTGATGGATACATAAGAAAAAGAAGTTTATTAAATCAGTTGTAAGTTTAAAAAAATTGATAAACAAAGGAAATATTAACTGTAGCTAGTAATTGTTGGATTGTTTCTGGTCACCATAGGGCATAGGACAGATTTTCAAAGGTAATTATGTACCTAAAAATGCAGGTCCAGATCTACAGAAGGATTAGGCATTACTTTGATTCAAAAAATCCCCATTCAGCTGCCATCTAAATATGTAGGCCCCTAAATTAACTTAGTGCCTAAAATTTTGCTGTAAAAGTTCACTAGGCACTTACGTTTCTGCCTCAGGTGCATGGATGTCTAGCGTAAGGTATTATATGCATGCCCAATCTCATGCCTAAACCCCAGCTCAAGCCTCAAAGCAGGTGGAGATATATAGGTGAACACCTTTCTCACCTGCAGGGCCCCTTTCAAAATCCAGGAAGAGATAGTAATGATGCCTCCCTTATAATTTAACCCAATGGTTAGAACACTTAACTGGGATATAGGAACCTGTAATTCCATTCCCTTGTCTGCCTGATGAGAAGGGAGACTCAGACTCATAGACTACAAGGTCAGAAGGGACCAATATGATCATCTAGTCTGACCTCTTGCACAACGCAGGCCACAGAACTTCACACACCCACTCCTGTAATAGACCCATAACCTAAGACTGAGTTATTGAAGTCCTCAAATAAAGATTTAAAGATTCCAAGGTACAGAGAAACCACCAGCAAGGGACCCGTACCCTATACTACAGAGGAAGGTGAAAAACCCCTGGGGCCTTTGCCAATCTGCTCCAGGGGAAAATTCCTTCCCAATCCCAAATATGGCAATCAGTTAAACCCTGAGCATGTGGGCAAGACTCACCAGCCAGACACCCAGAAAGAATTCTCTGTAGTAACTCAGAACCCACCCCATCTAACATCCCTTTACAGGCCATCGGATATATTTACTGCTAGTAATCTAAGATCAGTCAATTACCAAATTAGGCTGTCCCCTCATAAATTTATTAAGCTCAGTCTTGAAGCAAGCTAGGTTTCTTGTCCCACTGCTCCCCTTGGAAGGCTGTTCCAGAACTTCACTCCTGATTGTTAGAAACCTTCATCTAAATTTCAAGTCTAAACTTCCTGATGGCCAGTTTATATCCATTTGCTCTTGTGTCCACATTGGTGCTGAACCTAAATAACTCCTCTCCCACCTTGGTATTTATCCCTTTGATGTATTTATAGAGAACAATCGTATCTCCCCACAACCTTCTTTTGGTTAGGCTAAATAAGCCAAGTTCCTTGAGTCTCCTCTCATAAGGCTGGTTTTCTATTCCTCAGATCATCCTAGTAGCCCTTCTCTGCACCTGTTCCAGTCTGAATTCATCTTTCTTAAACATGGGGGACCAGAACTGCACACAATATTCCAGATGAGGTCTCATCAACACCTGGCATAATGGTACTAACTGGAAATACCTTGCCTGATGCATCCTAGGACTGCATTAGCTTTTTTTATGGCCACATCACACTGGCGGCTCATAGTCATCCTGTGATCAATCACTAAACCCAGGTTCGTCTCTTCCTCTGTCAATTCCACATGATGTGTCCCCAGCTTACAGCAAAAGTTCTTGTTATTACTTCCTAAGTGCATGACTTTGCACTTTCCACTGTTAAATTTCATCCTATTTCTATTACTCCAGTTTACAAGGTCATCCAGACCTTGTTGTATGATATCCCGGTCTCTCTCTCTATTGGCAATACCTTCCAGCTTTGTATCATCTGCAAACTTTATTAGCACGCTGCTGCTTTTTTTGCCAAGGTCACTAATAAAAAGGTCGGTCCCAAGACCAATCCCTGAGGAACTCCACTAGTAACCTCCCTCCAGCCTGACAGTTTACCTTTAAATTAGATCCACTGCATTCCCTTTGTCTAAAAAATCTGTTATCTTCTGAAAAAAGGAGATCAGGTTGGTCTGGCATGATCTACCTTTTGTAAAGCCATGTTGTATTTTGTCCCAATTACCATTAACCTCAGTGTCCTTAACTACTTTCTCTTTCAAAAAATTTTCCAACATGCTACTGACGTAGAACTAATGGGCCTTTAATTATCCAGATCACTTTTTTCCCTTTTCTTAAAAATATGAACTATGTTAGCAGTTCTCCAGTGATAGGGTACAACCCCTGAGTTTACAGATTCATTAAAAATTCTTGCTAATGGGCTTGCAATTTCATGTGCTAGTTCCTTTAATATTCTTGCATGGAGATTATCCAGCCCATCCGATATAGTCCCATTAAGCTGTTTGTTTGGCTTTTACCTCGAATGTGGTAATTTCTACCTTCATAGCCTCAAACCCATTATGCCCCCTGCCACTATCCCTAAATCTTCATTAGCCTCATTTAAAAACTGAGGCAAAGTATTTATTAGATATTGGACCGTGCCTAGATTATCCTTAACCTCCACCCCATCCTCAGTGTTTAGTGATCCCATTTCTTCTTTCTTTGTTTTCTTCCTGTTTATGTGGCTGTAGAACCTTTTACTATTGGTTTTAATTCCCTTTGCAAGGTCCAACTCTACTTGGCTTTTGGCATTTTTCACTTTGTCTCTACATGTTCTAGCCTCCAAGAGACAGCTTTCCTTGCTGATCCCTCCCATCTTCCACTCCTTGTAGGCATTCTGCTTTCTCTTAATGACCTGTCTGAGATGCTTGCTCATCCATCTTGGTCTACAATCCTTGCCTATGAATTTTTCCCCCTTTCTTGGGATGCAGGCTTCAGATAGTTCCTGCAACTTTGACTTGAAGTAATTCCAAGCCTGCTCTGCCTTTAGATCCATGAGTTCTTCAGTCCAGTCCACTTCCCTAACTAATTCCCTTAATCTTTTAAAGTTAGCCCTTTTGAAATCAAAGACCCTAGTCACAGATTTATTTTTGTTTATCCTTCCATTTAGTTTGAACTGAATTAGCTCATGGTCACTCGAACCAACATTGTCCCCTACAATCAATTCTTCTATGAGATCCTCACTACTCACCAATACCAAATCTAAAATGGCATCCCCTCTTGTTGGTTCAGCAACTATCTGATTAAGGAATCTGTCAGCTATCACTTCCAGGAAAATTTGAGCCCTATTATTATTACTAGCACTAATCTTCCAGTCTATATCTGGGAAATTATGGGATATTTTAATCACACAGTTGCCAGTAGAATTTACTTCATTAAAAGCCTTAAGGAGGTCTCTATCCATATCCAAACTGGATCCCGGTGGTCTGTAGCACACTCCAAGCACTATCACAGGGGAAGCTTTAGCAGTTTTCTTCCTCAATGTGATTTTTGCCCAGACAGACTCTCTTATCCATTACATCACTTCTAATTTCTTTACAGTCTACTTCATTATTGATATACAATGCTACTCCACCACCTTTGCCTTTCCTAAACAGCACATACCCATCAATACTTGGAATAGTAGTCATGACTGGAGTACACTATGTTCAGACCCCTGTTCAATTCCTGTCTCTCAGAGCACCCTAATCATTGGGCTAAGGGATATTCTGATATGGGTCTCTCTCAATCACTCATTTTGAAGCAATTCCACTTTGGATAGTCATTGGGCCAAAGAGAGAGAGTGACTGACACCCTAGCCTGCTGATTAGGGCACGCACTTGGGAGTTGCAGGCTCCAGTCCCTCTACTCCAATGACTTGATTATTTTACACACAACAGCTTTAACAGGAGAGACAAGAAACCCACATCAGAATACCTCATAAGGTATTAAGAAAAGATTTGAACAGACATCTTTTACCTTTCTCCAGACCAGGAAGAAGGTGGAACTGAACCCGTCTCCCACATCCATTGAGTTTTCTAATCGCTGGGCTAAAAGTTAAGAACCCCCACCCCTGGAAAAAAAAAACAACCCCAAAACTAACAAACAGCATAGGCATTTAGTTCCAGGAGAAGGTTCACAGCAGTGGATCCCAAGCAGAGGGAGGTGTCTACCTCCAGCCTGGGTCTGAGACAGAAGAAACATCATTATCTCCATCTCCCACTAGCTACCCTAGGCAGCTCCCAACCTAGCATGCTGGATTTTTGTGGATTCCGTTCCTAGGTGCCTATTTATCTCCATGCATGGTAAAGGGAGCTGAACCTCTCAACACCTAAGTCCCTAGGTGGAAGTGGGCTACAGTGCCTAAACAGATTAGGAGCCTAATTTCCAAGGATTTCAATGGGAGTCAGGCACCTAACCTGCCAAGGCACTTTTCAAAGTCACATTAGGCACCTCTACATCTTTAGATACCTAACTACCTTTGAAAATCTGTCCCCATGTTCTTCGAGTTTTCAAAATTAGCAGACCTCTTTTCTCAGCTGGTCTTTATTCATATACTGGAAGAGGAAAACAAGTGTTCCTGCTTCTTCAGCTACCAATTGGTTTGAATTAACTAATCCAAATGAAGAAAGTACTCTCTACCCCTACTAGCTAAACTGAAACAAAATTAAATAAAACAAAAGCTTTTCTGTGCAGCAGAAACAAAGTATTTTCACTTGAGAAAAATGTAAATACTGGCATTCACTCCATCCTAAAGGCTGAAAATATATCTACTTAATGTAGTAGATTACATTGTGCCATTTATAAAGCTTGTGTTGACATCAAAAGTTGAGATGTTTTACCAGATTCTGTTTCTAGTTTAAAAAACACATCAGCACCTTTTAACTCATTAAAGTTTGAGGGCTTACTGATGAAATTGTTTAAACGATTTTAATAGATTATAGTAAATGCAGGCATTACCATAGGTTATCAATTTCAGATTTTAAATGTGTTTAAGAAACTTATTTAACTTTAATTAATATACCCTGCATTTTAGGAAGAAACCACCACCTTTTTCTCCTCATCCTTCAACATGTTATACCAACTGACTCTGCCCAGCTGTTGTCTATTTTAGACTTAGGGGCTTGTCTACACTACAAATGCTTTGCGGCTATAGCACTCTTCACAACTCAGTTCACACACAATTCAAGGATGCTGATAAATACAGAGAACCATGAGCATGATTAAAGGATTAAAAAATATGCTTCATAGTGAAACTCAAGAAGCTCAATCTATTTATCTTAACAAATAGAAGATTAAGCAGTGACTCACTCAGTCTACATGGGGAACAAATGTTTGAAAGTGGCTCTAATTTAGCAGAGAAAAGGTACAACAAAGATCCAATGGCTGGAAGTTGAAGACAAATTCAGAATGGAAATAAGGCACAGTGAGGGTAATTAGCTATTGGAAGAGTTTACCAAGGGGTATGGTGGATTCTCCATCATTGGCAACTTTAAAAAATATCCAATCTTGATATAAAAAAAGTCATACTCTAAAGGAATTGTCTTGAGGAAGTTCTATGGCCTGTATTACACAGGAGGACAGAGTGGATCCCCTTCTGGCCCCGGACTCTATTAACGTGTCATGAAAGTCTAACATTTACACAAGTGTGGCTCTGACAAAACCCATGGCTGTGGAAGTGCTGGTGGCAGAATTTAACTTCCAAAATGTTTAATCTATAATCCAGAAATCAGTAAAATATTCATAGCCAGTGTCTTAACATTTCCTACCACCACCGTGTGTACGCTACTAGTACTTACCCCAACACCTACAAAGATGCAAGATGAGTGAGCAGCTAGGACAAGTATTTCATAAACTTCTACATGGCCAACTGCAAAACAACTCTTCTACACATGGACAAGACCCTGGCTTCAATGAATTTGTTCCAACTGGTTATATGGAATATTTATATCATCTTAGTATCTGTAATAAACTAGCAATCAAGTTTTGGTAAATAAGGTATTCCAACCATTTAGAATTTCAGACCCAGTTCAAGGATGCAGTTGAACATACACCTCGCTGTAACCTACTCCTCATAATTTGGGTGTAAAAAAAGTAATAGAGGGAATGATCTCACACTTGAGGTATAAGTTCTGTTTGGATAGTCCAGCCCAGGAGGCTGCTGGTTAGTGAACACTTCATAAAATTTAACTCTGATCAACTTTGGGTCACTTCTGAAAACATTAGTGGATCAGTACATTTACTATCCTTTACCATCAGTGAGATGGCTTGGAGGACCTTCCTACTAAGTCTAAGTGCAGTATTAAAAAGTTATGAGCCCATCTTGTATTTAATTTAGGACTATCTGGGCCCAAAGAGTTAAATGTTAGCAGATCTCAAACTTTCCAACACTAAACAAGATTCAGGGTTTGGTATACCTTCACCTACTTAGTACCATGACACTATTAAAAATCTATTAACCTTTTAATAAAGTGCAGCAAAGATAGTCATAGCATTTGAAATGTAAAGTAAAGGGTTTCATTGTAACAACATCCTTTGTTCCCTTTCCTTTTAGCAGGAGACAATGCTCTTGTCCCCTCTCTTTTGATGGTCTCTTCCATAGTATTAAAGATAGCCATAACTGTTCTTTTTGAAAAAGAGGTTAGTTGAGATGGGCTGGAGCTGCTGCTGTTAAAAGTCCAATCCTGTTTCCTAAAAGGCAAAACAAGACAAACACACAAAAGGGAAAAGAGAATAGCAAAGACAGAAAATACAGCTTCCATCTCTGACTTTCACATGCAAACTTGCTCCTGGAAAAATGCAGGTACAGCACTGGGTGTTATAAGCCACTTTGAAATCTGGCAAAATTGTACCTGCAACAGGGCGTTTAGGCGTTACATTTCTAGTTACACACTTACACCAGTGTTGAAAGATATGCAGCCTTGACCAGCTAAGAGAGATTCTTTTAGACAAAAGGAAAGATGAGGGATACAAAAGAGAAAAAATAAAGTAGTGCACGCATGTGTGCACAAGAGAGAGAGACATCCCCCCCTTCCAGTAGAGATTTACCTGGAGCAGGTAGACGTGGAGATATCTTATGTCCCTCTCTCTGTTCCAGGCTGCTCAGAACCTCTCTCTGGATTAGGACAAAAGATCCTGTACCCCAGGAAATGGTGGTGGTGGCAGCCATGATAGGTAAGCTCTACTCCTTCCCCTTCTCTTGTTTTTCTATCAGCCAGCATTTCCACAAAAGTTGCTTTTTGAGGACCTCAGAAGGGAGTGATGTGTAGAATATCTCATTCCCTTATTATTTTGCCTACCAGTTTGCTTAATTTTCAATACACTAATTTTGGTCCATTGATTTCTGATCCCACACTTTCGTTTACCACATATGATCTTAACAGTCCTTGAATTGTAGCGGTAGGCCTCTTTGTTTGGACTAATTTCATAACCACTCTGCCTCCCCAACATTTATTATAGATAACACTTTATGAACTTTCATTTATTTTACAGTCAAACTCGTAATTAGGGTAAATTCATAGGTCCATTACCTGCTTCACAAATCTACTTGTTTATGGTGTTAGAGAACACAGTAATCAGATTTTTTAAGCAATTAAGTACTGAAAATGAATCAGTCATCTCTATATAATATTTTTATTAAAAGCTTCCAGTCAGAATAACTTCGTAAAATTAAGTGTGCTGTATAGTGTTTTATTAATGAAAAAATACAATTTACATTTAAAGTAATAGATTTATGTAATTGATGTATACAATGACAGAACTACTATCCCTGAGCAAAACATTTGAAGTATGATAAACAAAATGCATCTCAAATTAATATATAAATACAGAAACTGTGGGAATTTTTCGTCAAGAAAAGTTGAAAACTCTGAGCCTGTGGAAAGTCTCCCTTTTAATATTTGAGAAAAATATTCTAGCTCTCATTAGATCTGCAAGGCTAAAATTAAGTGACTTACTCAAGCTGTCAATTTATTGTACCAGCTCGACAAATAATCTAAGTATAATTTTAATTTGATGGGTCACGTATGTTGCATGCTTTCAGTAATATGTTTGCCCTCAATGAAGCAATTTGTTTAGGCCAGATTAGAGTATATAAGAATGATGGCTATTCCCATAAGCCACTAGATGTTGACAAACTTCATATACTGTGGAACTAGCACTAGTACTGATTCTATAACTTGAGTTATGAATATTTATACAAGTTAAATGATTTAGCCTCTAGTCATTATATGCTGTCTAGCCATCCCAGATTTCAAGTAACAATCACAAGGAATAATTTCAGTACATAGTAGATTTGAGTTGAAGTTTTAAAATGCTTGGTTTTGGTTGTATCTTAGACTAAGTACTCTACACAGTCTGGGTGGTTAATTGCTGTAGTTTTCTAGAAAAATATTTGTTAATCTTAACCAAAATGAATTACCAGTTTTACATTCCCATTGTTCCATGACTAGTGGCCTTTAAATTATTAGTTTTTCCCTCTTATTGAGAAAAGAAAGGGATATCTGATTAATAGGCACTCTTCCGCATAATATAAAAAATTAATTTAACAGCAGATAGTGAGGAGGAATGGTGAATACAGTGTAATTTAAAAATTCCCACAATCCTGTATCAGAGAAGCAAACATCATGAGAATAAGCTGCACTTGTACTTTTCACAACTTACTGTCTCTTGGAAAAAACTCAAAATTAAGTGTCTGAACTGGCAAAGAAATGTGTACTAATACTTTATGGATAAATCATTTTTCTAGACATAGAGCACATTTTCTGTTGTAGTATGGTGTACACTGCTGGCAAAATCTGGCTATAGAGCCACTATATTTGGCAACGAGAGGATCACACCACACAGAGGGAACCTCTAGAGCATCTCAGAGGAATGGGTGCCACTAATTTATGCCAGGACACTAAAGTTGTTAACAGTGCTACCAGGAAAAAGGGTATGCAAACATGAGGGCTACACCACTTTTGAAGGCCCCTTCCCATACCTGCATGTGTTTTTTTTGCTACTGCAGATAATCTAGCCCTGAAGTTTTAATGGAGGTAAAGCCATAGGCAACAGCACAGAATATTTCTTTAAAGAAAACATATGGCATACCAGAAGTTTATAAACATAGTGAATCAGGTGCAGTCAGATTGACCGATTCCATATGCCAATAGTTTAGCAGAAGATACACGAACAAAAAACGAACTGATGGACAGGGATAAGCCTGAGTTAGAATTGCCATCTACTGTAGGATTACTTTTAGAATTCAAATGGAATGAGTAATTATGTTTAAAAATGGTTTAATTATGTTAATGTGTACAAAATTGAAATCAAAATCAAGTATTTCCAAGTCAATTGATTTTTATTTTTAGACAAAATTCATTTAAGAATACACCACTCACTTGTTACCTACTTTTGTAATACTATACATAAACTTTGTCAAGAAATAATGGGCAGAGTCATAAGTTTTGGATCACTAAAATAGGTTCTACATTACTGCCTTTATATACTTTTTTGATAAAAGTCAACTGACTGACAAGCCATTGGCTGAGATCTTACAAAACTTTTGAGTTTAAATAGAGATTCTCAGAATTATTTTTTAAAAGGTCTTATAGTTTCCTTTTAAACTAATTCCAGTGCTCTGTGGCCCTATAATTTGAAACAGTGAGCTCTTGACATACAAAGCTTAAGGGAGCAAACTTACAAAAAAATATTGGAGGGCCAACAGTTTACAATCAATTTCAAATTAGACCCTGTACACAAACTTATACTGCACTATGATTTGATGAGTTTGCATCATTAAATTCAATACACAATTCAGAGGTTATGTTCAGAATTTACTTGCGCTGTTCAAGTTGAAAGTCCTGATAAATGTCAACTATTCAGAAGAGATATGTAATCCAACTCACTTCCCACTCTTCCAGGCATCTGCTACTAAAAACATACCAATCTATGACTCTTTATCAATATGTTAATTTGACCAGTTCTTTAATTCAGCCTAATAGCTTCTGGGCATTGCAGCACGTGCACCTCTTTCCCCCCCCCTGCAATATCCAACGATACACAGCTAGTGACTGACGGAACAGGCATGAACTGCAAATTGGTTTGCTTTTGTAAATGTGAATCAGATTCTTAATGTAATATTAAAGATGTTTTTGAAATACAATATTGCATGTTTTTCAGCCAAAGTTCACAGGGAACCCAGAGTATTTAAAGTCTGCACATAGTGTAGTGAACCAAGTTAGTTACCTCCTTGCAAAGGCAGATTTCTTGACACCTAGAAACTCAAAGAAAAGGAAGGATTAGTTATAATATTTTTGCTCTTTTATGCAAACAAAAGCAAATCAGCATTACATATTGTCAGAATTAAATATCTTATAGGTGCTAGCATTAAAGTTATCAGAGATTGACACTAAAAGAGGGCACATTACATTCTTTATCATAGTATTCACGTAAAGGCATGCTGGCCTTCTTAGAGGGTGGGACCAACAGGACAAGTAAACTTGCTAGGCTACCCTCTAACAAAGTCAGCCAGCAAACCAGCTTCTCTATAAGGGGAACTCTCATTGGATAATTCAGGTGTCTGTTGCACAGGACAGTTAATAAAGAGCCAGGCTAAACAGAAGAGGGCCTCTTTCTTAGCTTCACCGTCCACCAGCTGGTATGAACTGTTTTTGCTGAATTGGCATGGATATGTTTAGTTTGT
The DNA here is from genome assembly GCF_026122565.2 of Emydura macquarii macquarii. Lineage (NCBI taxonomy): Eukaryota > Metazoa > Chordata > Testudines > Chelidae > Emydura > Emydura macquarii. The sequence continues at coordinate 6,763,972 of NW_027133199.1, forward strand.
GTTCTGCAGCTTGGATTTTTGTTTATTTGTTTTACTTTCAAATGATCAAAACTTTGGGTGATAGGTCCTGTCAGATGCCCTATTCAGCAGGGTAGTTGTCTCAAATCTACAAGGGGAAAACTCTTTTCCCATAGAAAAGAGGGCTGACATGCAGGGTGCCTGAGCCATCTCATGAGGCTTGGTGGTTTCTCAAGCCACTCTGGATTGCAGACCAAGAAAGGCCTCTGTTTAAGTGGGCAGGATGAGACCTAAAATTGTATGCTCTGAATTTGAGTATCAAAAAAAGGAGAGAAATGGTAAAAAAATGGGTATCAATAAGTTTTCTCCTTTTTCCTTTGCTACCAGGACAGAATGCCCCCAGAAGCAATCCTGTTCTAATTTAATGAAGTTACAGCCACTTGGCCAAAAGTTCCAGATCTCTAAATTCATTGTTCCTCACTACTTACAACTCAGATTGACAATGTTTTAGTGGGGGGTGGGAGGGAGACGGGACTCCCCTCAGTTACCAGAGCATGTGTATCTTATTTCCCATATTCCAAAGCTTGTGGGAGAAATGGAGGAGGAAAGCTAAAAGTTTCCACTGTCCTTGAATGAGAGAGGTGCAGGAAGGAAAAGGTTGAGGTGAAGAATTCATATTCCTTGAGGGAAAAGAAAACTGCAATGTTCTTCTCAAGTCACTAGTGCTCTAATACCACATTTATAAGGAGCACTGGGAATTTTAGTAGACTCTGGTCCAAATTCTTCCCTCAGATATTGACATAACATTTTAGTTAGGGACTTTGTTTTTTGCATATTTGCCAATATATGCATTTTAATGGCATATTGGGAACAACTTAATTCTTCAGAAGGTGGCAATGGTTCCACCTCACTCCAATGCTCTATACAGAGAGCATGCTTTGTAATTCCTGCTTCTAGTCCCTAACGCTTTTAGTAGCTGCCACTTCTCCTTTCAACCAGCTGAAACACCAGTACAGTGTGCACTCACCTACGCACCACTCCATTCTCAGTCAACCAGCAGTCCATCTCCCTGCCAGACCACTTAATCCTATTCCGTAGTCCATTTCTTTCCTACACTATGGCCAAAGCACCACCAAGACACACACTTATACCACCACCTACCCAACATCTCTACCCACTAGTTCCAACACAGGTGTGACAAATTCCAACCCTGGTTCATTCCTGAATTATTTTTCAACTTTCAGGAATAAAGAGGGGGAAAAGGATTAGTTTATAGGATGTAAAAACTGCATATTTCGTATAAGGACTAATTTACAGACAAGATATATTGACTATACTTGTTAAAGTGCTGTTTCTTGCATCTCTGTTAGAGTGCAATTGATTTGTTGAATGAATGAGTTCGTGTAATTCAAAATACAGGTTTGTGGATGTACATAGATATTTAAAAGTGTGTTACCTTAGTGGATTTATCCCAGCAGTGACACAAGCATCACAACACCCATAAACTGAGTGAACAGCAACAGAGGGGTGAGAAATGACCATACAGGCCACAAGGCAATGTTGAAACTGGAAATAAAACCAAGAAATGTAAATGTTTTTAGTAGTTCTGACATCATGTACTATGTCCTGCACATATTTGGCATATTGTACCAGAAGTAGTAAGATTAAGGACTCAACTCCCCAAGCTTGAAAGAGAAATTTTATTTGAAAATAGTATTGTAATAAATTCTCTTCTTCTGCCATACAATTAAATAATCTTTATTATGGTCTGAAAGACAACTAAGAGTGGCACGATGTTATTACACACCTTTGCCTCTATTCCTTGGTTTACTAGAAACCCCTCCCCCCCAAAAAAACAGCTATAAATAATTGTCCTATACAACAAATATCACAGCCATGGAAAAGAGAGCATCATCATACAGGACTTTTAATTTAAGGCTTTTTACTGTCTGTATTTATGTAGGAAATAAGACTAGCAGTTTGATTTTCAGATAGCTTTTTATAACTGCTAGTGTTCAGGGTTTTTAGACCTTCCAGCTAAGCAGACTTGATTATGAATTACCTGACAGAGAACTCCAAGATATTCTTGGATAATCTGAGCATAAGATTTGACTTCAGCAACAAAAACAGAAATTTTAAGCCAAGTGTGACCATTTATCTTCTTTTACCCTCCCCTTTATTCTCAACTTTTTCTGCAAATGTGTCATAAGGTCACCTACAGGCACTGTCTGAAAACTCATGCAATCAAAATTGACTCCATCTTTTTTAAACTGAATTGGAAAGCAAAGGAAACACAAACTTGTTGTTTTGCAGATTTCTTTTTCTGCCCCTATGCCCAATTGCTAAACTTATTCCCAGTTTTATAAAGCAAGGTCAGGCTTTAACATTTCAGTAAGAGACAAGTTATAAAAACCCTTGAAAAATAATCTTTCCAAAAAAGTCACAGCTAAGAGCACATATTGAAATTTTTCTACATATGCAGTGTTCTGCAAGTTTGAGAAAAGCTATCTGTATTGACCACCAATTTGGCTATAAAGCAATTTGAGACAGTTTCCACTTTGAAAAAAAGTGTGTACAGAGAATATTTAGTTTTGTCTAGCTTGGTCTAGGCTAGTCTAACTAGCTTGGTTAGTTATATACTTTATCATCTCAGCTTTATTTGTAACAATCATCTTTAAATTAACAAGACTAGCTAAAGGCTTTCCTATCTTCATAACATCTGGGGAAAAAATAGAAAATCCAGTATGCCCAGAAGTGCACTTAATTTACAATTTCAACCATTACTGACCTCAGCTCCAGTCTGCAATCACAGCTTTCCAACAATTAGGAGTTCACTTTTTCAATTAAAGGAAAATGCAACCAAAAATGATGCAAGTGTGATGTCTAAAATTCTTGTTTCAGCAGTTTTGTTCTCTTCATAGGTTTTAACCTAGCATTTGTTTACTCTGTCAATGATGTACTCTGTCTTATTTTTTATATAAGAGATTTTGTTTTAAGGTTTTTAGGGACCTGGCCTTATGTCTACTACCTTTACTAAAAGACAGTAAATTACTCCATGAGTAAGACATTTGATTTATAGGAGACTACTCATGAAACAAGGTACTAGTAAACATGAATAAGGATGGCAGAATCTGGTCCATGGTATCCATGAATGATAAAAATGGAAATAAGGACTTTATGCTAAATAGAACTAATTCAGATTGTGAGCAACATTTCTGGAATGGATCAAAATCTACAGAAGCGACCATTCCATCGGTGTCCACCAGTGCTGCTAAATTTGAGAGCCTGTTGGCGTTACCATTGGTAATCCCTCTTCAGGTTTTGAAAAGCTATTTTTTGTGTATTTCTGCAGAACTTTAACTTACCAAACTGCTGCTGCAATAAAAGTGGCAGTTGTGATAGGTATCAGTACTGGATACTGAGCATCATAGTCCTCAATTCCACAATACCACTCCAGATATATTATGCAGTAAAAAGCAATAGCTAAGCTTGCAACTAACAAACAGCTGCCAAGAACAAAGCACCAACTGCAAAGAAATAAATATCAATTAGGTACAGCCAAATTTAAATTTGCATGTTATTATCCATCACAGTATTATCTAATTCACAGCAGTGTCTTACTTCATAGATTTAAAAAAAAAATTAAAAAAAAATCTTTAGACACCCCCTCTTGCTGACATTGATATATTGGCAAAAGTACAGTAGAACCTCAGCGTTAAACACCTTGGAATGAAAGTTGTTTGTAATTCCGAACAAAATAATGGTTGTTCCTTCAAAAGTTTACAACTGAACATTGACTTAATACAGGTTTGAAACTTTACTATGCAAGAGAAAAATGCTGCTTTAAACCATCTTAATTTAAATTAAACAAGCACAGAACGTTTCCTTATCTTGTCAATCTTTTTCTAAACTTTCTTTTTTGTTTTTAGAATTCACATTTAACACAGGTTCTACTGTATTTAGCTTAGACCTGGCCATGTTCCCAAGTGAGAGAATAATCCTACATTTGTATTTTATGACAGTTTATATGTCTAGATCTTATATGACGTGAAGTTCTGAGCTCTTTATTGAACGTTATCAAACAGAAGCCTTCCTGAATTAACTAAAGTTTAATTCCACTTTAGTTCTGCTATATTGCAACCCTTAGAAAAGTTACCTTTTTAAAATACACTGCATTACCTTGTTTTCAATTGCTAAACTGCAGTATTTTTTCAGTTAGATCATTCTCAGACTGAAAATTAGTAAAAGGTTTTAATAAACTTTCACATCTATAAACTCAAATTACAGAATTCTAATAGAGTCAAACAGTTTAATACACTGGCTAAACAAAACCATAATGAAAAATTATTTCAAAGCTAGGGATAACAGTGTATGGAACTCAAGGGTATAGAACTTAGAAAGCTACAAATTATGGACTACAGAAATTTTCTTCTGGAATAAAGGATGGGAAAAAGACAACTAGAAGTAAACAAATTTTATTATTTTCTGGTGAAATATGTCCAAATAAAGTTCCAATGTGCTCAACTTCACAAATGAAGTGAATTTATATTATCTCACTTAAATTTACTAAACCACAATGGACAGCAGAGCAACTGTATTTGTTCAAGAGATCACCTGTTCTGAAATATTGTAGCAAAGCTCTTAGATGTGCATTAGTAGATACGAAGGGACACTTGGGACCTTATCCTGCAAGTTGCTAAGTGCTATGAAATCATTGGGAATTGAGAACAGCTCAGTACAGAACTGGACCCTCAACCACATTTGTGGACAGATTTCCAAAAATGCTCATCATCCACCGGCTTCTACTGAAAACAATGTAAAAGTGTTAGGCATAACTAGAGTATAGAAATGCACTTTCTATTCTATTCAGAAAGAAAGTTATTGATCTGATCCTAAACAATTTTTAAATTTAAAGAAAAAATACACATCAGAAAACAAGTTGATATTAAATTTCATGACCTCTGCTCTGTAAACTTCTCTGTTATGGATTTTAAATCTGTTCATATGTGGTGGAACAGTTACAGGTGTATGCATGGATGAGAAGAGTTAAGGGAGTGAGAATCAATAATAAAAGTGAGATTACCCAAAATCCTACAGGGATTGCATTTGTTTAAAACTAATTTAATAAGGAACTAGGATCTGTTTAATAAAAAAAGTATAGTAAAGAAGGCAAACCTAATCCATCCAATGATTGTGTATGAAAGCTCTTATCAGCAACAATTATCTGGTTGCCTGAAACATAAAACTGTCTATCTAAAATTCACAATGTTTGTCGAATAATGTTTGGCACAAAATTAAGTCACTGTAAGCAGCTACTTCATTAAAAAAAGCTTGCCACCTCTCCTCACCATGATAGCAATGTTCATAAAGAGCCCAGAAAATATCAGCCATATTCAAAGCGGATAACCTAGTAATACACGCATATATGATTAAGAAAAACTTAATTTGCTACAAATCAATTATTATGACTGTGTCTGCTATATGTGCAATGTATAGAATTTACAGATTAGCCCACATAATATTATGTAAGAATTTTAGATTTCCTCCAATATCCCAAAAATTCTCAGTAGGATTAGTTCATGACTTGTATTACCCCTACTTCAAACCAGCTCAAATCTTTACTCCAATTCAGCTGTGAAACTGGAATTTCTATTAACAAGCATGCAGTCTTAGACCCCAATCCTGCAAATACGCACTTTACTGCTATGGGTAGTCCCACTGAAATCAATGCATTATTCATAGTAGTAAAGCTTAAGTGTATGTGTTTGCATGACTGAGGCCATAAAAAATTACTTTAAAAGACCCCAATCCTCAATTTGTTCCTTCAAAACCAATGGATGTTTTGAGTTAATGGTTTCAACTCAACCCCCACAAACAGATTAGCTCTGTAAAGTAATTCCATAGGACAAATTGCCATGAAAATAAATATCTTTTTATCCTTTGGTGTCTAATTATCTTAAATCCAGGTATTATTCCTTCACTTTTACAATTTAATTCCCTTTCCCTCGTAGGAGCAGTACGCCATCCTTGATTAAAGGTGTTAACTCCTTTCAATCTTAATCAATTTTCCAAAAACAGGCAGAAAGTTTAAAACACAGTATGTCCTTCCCAAATAGATAATGAACATGCTTGCTACTCAGTACAGGACCAAAAGACAGAATGCAAATTCTAAATTCTGTTCCCATACATTATAGCAAAATAATGTGCTATCACTAGATTGCTGGGTCCTGTGTTACTGTGTAAGAAAAATCAAACTTGTAAGGAAAAATTCACTTGTTAATTGACCACAAAGATGAAAGCTATTGTAATAATGCAAAAGTTTAAAAATACCATATTTTGTGTATGATGTTGAAGATACACATATAACTTTTCTTTTTAAGAACAAGTTCCCTTACCTATCTGCTTGAATGGTCTCTTTAAGAGTTTTAAAAAATTCAACATAATATGTCACAGCAATTGATGCCAAAATCCAGAATGCAGAGTGAGTATTAAGTCTGGGAAGAGGCTTCTCTTTTTTCTCTATATTTGTAGATTCTTCTGTAAATAAAATCATGAATTATTCTGTTATAACCACCAGTAAATGGAGTATCATTTTATGGAAATTAAATATTACACTTAATCCTTCTAATTCATTCTTCTTTGAAGATTAACGTGTTCACTATAAAAATGTATTTTGAATTTAAAAAGAAGCATTTAAAAAAAGGTTCTGCACATTTCCTGAAATAAAACAAAAACTAAGCAAGGTGCCTTTTGAGAGGGGGAAAAAAAAAATCAAGTAAATAATCAGCATATACTCTGTTTGTGTATCTTTCCAGAAACACTATTTACACTGTTGAAAAGGTTATTAATCACTTAAGAATCATCTATTATAATGAAAGATTATATTCATTTGATATGAAAAACAAACATGGAAAAGTAAGGCCAGTTTTACACGCACTAATTTCTTTGATGTTTGCCCAGAGATCATCTTTCTACCTTCAACTGCATTAATGTCACATGTCAAGTTTTCAATTTCAAGAGCTAGCTTGTTAGCCAGATGATATTAACTGTATTTAGAGCAGTTACAGTAAAAAGAGTGATCACATAGAAATCTAGACTTTTCTACTTCTCTCATCACTGTAATATCTGAGTGCCTTACAAATTTTATAGCAGACAGAATCAATATGAGGACAAAGGAGCATCCGATTTTGAAGGCAAAGGTATATGTAATTTTACATGTGGTGTTGAAGGACCAGCTCATTAAACAAAACACACACACTTAGAATAAAATAAAGTAAACCAAATTGATCATAGAATCATAATATTAGGGTTGGAAAGGGACCTCAGGAAGTCAACTAGTCTAATCCCCTGCTCAGAGCAGGACCAACCCCAGCTAATGGGGCTGATGGGAATACCTGTGGAAGTATTTGTATATTTGAACATTTCATGTATTTTAAGCCTCCTTTATTGAGGCAAGCAAGTTATTTGTAACTGTCCTGGTTTTGCCTCTCTCTGTTCCCTAGTTCAAAACATTCAGTAAAACCCTTGCCATGGTAATGTATTTTACAGAAAAATACAAAGTGAAGTGATTGGCATAATCATTTGCTAAATCTATGAAGATACCATTTACCTAAGCTTACCACTTTGGAACCATCCTTTGTCCCAACTCTTTTTGGTCCACGGTTCCAGGGCCTTTATGTGGCCTATAAACACTAGTTTGTGATCTGATTCTTGTATTCCTCCCCTCCTCTACAATCTAGGGTGTGGGACCTCTTTGAGTTTTTCCACCTCAGTCTCACACCTCAGATTTTTGTACAGGTCTTCCTGCCTCTCTGTCTCCCCCTCCCCCATTAACATTTTAATAGCTTCATAACTAATATGGGGCAGATAATTTTAATAGCTATGCTCCTGTGAAGCTATGTTCATTCATAGCTTCATTAACATTTTAATAGCTTCATAACTAATATGGGGGCAGAGAATACCTTAATGGACAGTGCCAGCTATTAGAACTCACACACAATGGGGCTTTGTCCACGAGATAGCGAGAGGTACAACACCTCCTGGCCCCCCAGAACATACACCCCTACTGTGGATGTAGTTACAGCAGGGCAAATGTGATTTCGCCTACTATAGAAAGGTGATTTCTATGCTTCCTATGGGAAAGGTAGTAACTATACTAACATGAGCCACATTTATACTGGTAGAACAGTGGCCACACTGGGGCTTTTACCGGTGTTACCTACTTCAATTAAACACCCCTAACCGACACACACACCCCTGAAACTTAAATGAAGAGCTGGTTCCGTGTAATACTCCTGGAACTAGGGCACTTTCTCCCCTAGACCATGCATCTACCTCAGACACCGGCAGCCCCGTCTCCTATCTCCACCCTCACCCTGAGGCTCCGTCTCCCTGCCTGTCTCTTTCGGCTTCGTCTGCCCGGCACTCCTGAGTCCCCTCCCCAGCGCTCCCCCCCTCGAAAGCCCCGAAGGCACAGCGCGCTCTAGACAACGTCGCAGAATGGCCGGCACTAGCCAGCGCCCTGCACGTCCCGGATTCCAGAGCGGAGCCTCCCTCCGCCCCGTGGCTGCCCTCAGGCACCGCTCCGCTGCCCCCACTGGAAGGGGGCTAAGCTAGGGGCTGGGGCGCCCAGGCCCTGCCCTCTTCTCCCAAAGTCGTGGGGGAGGAGGGGAGCGCCTTGCCCCGCCTTAAGGGAAGGGGTTCCCCGGGCTCCGGGAATCACCTACCAGCCACTCCCCCGCCCTCAGAGGGAGGCTGTAGCAGCAGCGCCTGGGGCTCTACCTCCTCTCTCAAGTGGCGTCTCAACCGCAGCAGCGGCTCCCTCTCATCCATCCCCGCCGCCATCTTGGGCTGCTCCGGAAGTGACGCCACAAGGAGAAGAAAGCGGCGGAAGTGCCGTAGCAAGCGGGCGAGCGAGCTATAAATGGAAGCCGCGTTTCGTTACACCCAAACAGTTCTAGCTGTTGATTTGAGCGGCTCGCGCTGGTGACTGTTTGTGGGGGAGAGCGTCAGTGTTTGTTGTGTTTCGAGCTAGTTTTCTGCAGTTTGTCCTTTTTTTGTTAAAAATAATAACTTTGGGATTGAGCTTTTGTAGCTTGTCCTAAAAACAGGAGTCTTACAGAGACCCTGCCCTCTCTATGGTGATTTCATTTGTTGCTGGCCAGGGTAACTAAGCCTGTAGCAGTGGTGGCCATGTCTTTACCACAGTCACTGGGGTAGGTGGGTGCTTGTGCCTTGCTCATGGTGCTACAACAGCTATGCCTATTTCAACCTCAGAAAGGCTCCTCTGGTGGGTGCATATCATTGGCCCCTAGCATAGGTGCAGGATACAGGGAGACCAGTAATTTGGTAGTGATGTGTCTAGGATTGGTTTGAGCCCATTGGAAAGATACATGGTGTGTACTGGTACATTCAAATACTTTGCAAGAGGTTTGCATTGCATTTTCATGTGTCCCACCAAGGTGTCATCTCTGGCAAGGGGTGATTTAGCAATGCCTAGAGAGTGGGTAATCTCCTTTTGAAGTATGTTAGTCACCTCTTTTCAGTTTGGTGGTGGAATTGAGAGCTTCCTCCAGCCCATCACTGTCAGACTTGCTCAAAATGTGTGTGGCCAGCAGAGAGAGCTCCTATGGCCCTTCAGTCCATATAAGTCATACTACAACTAAGAACATGGAAATTCTCCTATTCCTCAAGAACTGGTTGTTTTTTAAAAAAAAAAAACACTTGGAGTACTTTTTGCCATGTTATTTTGGTGCATGAGGTGCTTACATGTTTGGAGCAAGAGGTCTGGCTTTTATCGTGTTTATAGTTAAGTTCTGAGTAGCCAAACTCCTCAGAATGCTTGATGGCTGAGACCTATAGTGATGTGCTATATATAGCCATTGATATATAAATCGATTGCTTTTTTACAGCTACACAGGAGAGTCTACATATGGTAAAACAGGAGCCATAGAAAGGTGTCAGGCCTATTTGCAGTTTTTCAGTTTCTTTCCAGACAGTAGGCTTAAATATGTCAATACGTGTTCACTCTTTATTGAGTGAAAATAAGAAAATAGGCTTGTCCTATACATTATCATAAAATATAAATCAAATTTGTATATAATGGCTTTTTATATTTTTTACATATATTTTTCTCTAAATATTGTAAAATCATGTCTTTACCTTCAAGAGTCCATCTACCTGACAAATACAGAAGAGGGGACCCAGTTGGTTGTCCCCAAACCCATGTACAAATTGTACCCAGAGGGGCAGCCTCACCAGGAGGGATTTTTAGCAGTGGGAGAGGGTTGCTGTTTTCCCTAATCTGGGATAATCTGTTAGAGAAGTAAATCTTTAATTTATGGCTAGAGCATTATATGAACCTGCCAGTGAAATTTTTGAGATATACTTATTTGCTTTAACATTTTATAGGTTAAAAGGGCACAAAATATTCTTAACAAGAAAAATACTGTGCTATATTATAGTTGTTAGTCAGTTTGTAACTGAAGGTGTTTACTCTGTAATTACTTTGAGGGCTATTGTAACTGTTGGTTTGGACTACAGGGGAGACTGCTATATTTGAAACTTGACAAAACAATTGTATTTACCTGAACTTTGGCAAAGAAGATAAAGGCAAACCATTTCAAAATTTCATGGGATGGCTGAAGACCTCATAGGTGGTCTAAATCAGAAACATTTTCAGTAATTGAGTAACAAGAATAGAAGTAATTATCTGATATTTATATGTGGAGTGTTTATTTTCTGTAGAAAATCAGTAGGTCCATTTCATTAAGTATGTTTTTCCAAAGGAGTGGAAAGAGAATAATCTGTAGGTGAAAATGTTTTAAATTGTACTAAATTTCCCCTATCTCCCTCTGGTAGATCATAACCAGAACAAGCCAGTTGTTGGTCACCGTCTTGATTACTTGATACCTAAAAGGGAACCTTACTTGTATTCAGCAGATTGCTGCAGTGTTGGTGCCTGAGCCTGTGAACTAGAACAATTTTGGAGGAAATGATATAACTGTATGAGAAGAGTAAGGTTGAGGTCTGTTTCTGTATACATGTATTATTCTCCCGTTGGCTTTCTACCTCTGACAGATCAGTGAAATTACAAATGTATGTTAACCTGTCTAATGTATTTTATAATTTAACTACAAGGTTATATCTACCTTTCACAGTACATCAGGGGTTCACTTCATTGTGTTAGAGTCCAGATCTTAGTCATTCTGGGTCATGTTGTTTTATAGTAAATATATATTTTAAAGTATTGTGAGCAATGCTGTTATGAAAACCTGTGTATATTCATAAGAAATCAGTCCACTTAATCAATACCTCTGCTCTATCATAGTTATCGTACCCAAATTGTTAAATGCTTTTATATAGCTATTACAAATTTTGTCCAGCTTTCCCAGAGCACTGAATTTTTCTATTTATTCACAGAACAATATTCTTCTCCAATGTGTCTTTGATATGGTTTGGAGGAATCATGCCATGCTAGGCACCAGATATTATGATTTGAAGGGCTTGAGAGTAGATCAGTCTGCAGACCCATTCAGCTTTTGGCCTCGCTGCAGAGAATATTGATAATGTGCTATTTGTGGTACTAGTTTAACATCTGTCTTTGAGGGACTATCATATAAGCCACTCAGGCCCAGATCTACAAAGGGATTTAGGCACTGTTCTAAACCCCAGTTTTAGTCACTGCTGTGATCCACAAATTCCCTGCTTGGCTGCCATCCAACCCTGTAGGCATATAAACTCACTCAGTGCCTAAATATTTTCTGTAAAAGCTCTCTAGATGCCTATGTTTTTGTCACTGGGCATGCACACTGCTTCCAGGCATCTAGATGCCTAATCCACTACATGATCTTCAATCCAGGGGAATATATTCCCCCATCTATCTTGCCTGTTGGGCCTGATCTGGTAGACACCAACCAGATCAGGCCCCATCACCAGCCAGATTCTGAGGGTGCCACCTCCCTTATAATTTTTGACCCAGGATTAGAACACTTTCCTGGGATGTGGGAGACTTGGGTCCAATTCCTTCCTCTGTCTGATAGAAAGACTTTTTCCAATCCTGTCTCCCATCTCTCAGGTTAGTGCCTTAGCCCAAGTGATATGGGTCTCCCTCAGTCTGTTCTGTAGAAGCCATTGCTCAGGTGCTTAAACTTAGTCATATGTTTAAGTACCTTGCTGAACTAGTATCTCAGTGGGTATAACCTCACACAATATCCATCCTATCAGGAAAATAATCTTCTTAGTATTAGACTTCAAATTATGTTCACATAGAAGAGGAAGCTTTTTTCTGGTGGTTGGAGTACAGGACTGGAAGCTAAGAGTTTTGGGTACTACTGGGTTACAAACCAGTTCTACCACAGGCTACTAATGAGGCAAGTCACTTAGGCCTGATTTTGCAAACCTGTAGGTGAAAATGCTCATGCAGAAACTGGAAGAACTTTCATCCGTTCAAAGATCAGAAGCAGTACCATATGATATTGCTAATCTGATCAGCCAGACTTAAACACCACAATTCAAATAATTAATGTATTCAGTGCTCTAGGAAAACACTTTGCAATGTTTTTTTAAAATGTACCACAAATTTCTGAATGACTTAAAATAATGAGTAATCAGGAGAAAATCTCAATCTTTTTATAAATATTCTGTGATTAGAAAACAATTCTAAGTTAGTTGGATAAATTATTAATTACAGATCATTCACGCAGGTCCAATAAAATGCTTTTCATTTCATTCAGGTTCTTTACTTTCTGTTCCGTAGGTCATTTCTCACTTCTTACCAATACAAGCTTCTTCCTGCATGAATTGCTTCAGGAAGAGAGATACAATTTGCACATGTTTTCTAGGGAGAGACAATTTTATGCATTCACCCACGACCAATGCTGACTATTGCCCCAATCCAACAATTGAATCTTGTGTGAATCCACACAAACAGACCTTTGTAGCACACAGAGCACCAGTGAAGTCAGTGCTCGGTAACTGTGGATCCAGCTTCAGAATTGAGGCCCATAATATCAAAATAATTTTAAATGGGGACTCTCTAGGTTCTTTTGGCTGTCTCATTCTGTAGCATTTAATCAGTCTAATGGTTTCCCTTTAGTTTTTTCTCTCTATTACTTTGATTTATGGAACAAAGTACAGTGGTTTTGTCAGATTTTATCAGAATGAAACATGGGAGCTGGTTCTTGGACATATTCCATTGCAAAAATAAGTCAAACATAACATTTTAATTTTTTTTATTCTCTGCTTTTTTTATGGACAGTTTTAAAAACTTGTGTTTTTTGAATATTTATTTAATCTATTTTATAGAGGAGTGGCACTTCTGTGTTAATGGAGGACATCTTTTATCAGCTGAGCTGTAAATATGTTTAATTACATGAAAAGATAAGATGAATGTATATTTGTTGAGTTATGGTAGGTGAATTTAAACTGTTATTGGACTGTAATTACTAAGGCGTGTGTGTGTGTGTGTGTGTGTGTGTGTGTGTGTGTAATCACAACCCTATTGAAGTCAGAGGGAGTTTTGCCATTGACATCACTGGGCTCAGGATTTCACCAATTGTGTACTTAGATTGTAACTTCTTCAAGCCAGGAGCTGTGTACTTTGTTTGTACAATGATGTTGGGCCCTTATTTATTTGCAGTACAAATAAATAAGAAGAATTGTGTTATTTTTATACATAGTTCTTTGGCAAGACTTCAAAGGAATATTTTGCAAACTGTACTTTCTCAGCATCAGTTTACAAAGCAGATATTGCACCTCAAAAGGATGGCTAGACAAATGCTAGAGATACAAAAAGGAGATTGTGGCAATTCACTGTGAGCCAAATCCTGTAGATCTTACTTTAGAACCTGATGCTTCAGGATCTAAAATCCTAGCTACATATCTTTTTCCAAATGTAGTCCCAACTTCAAAAGTATAAAAATGTAATGCATATATTTATGTTAAAATTATTTCTGTAAAACAGTCTAAATTCAGCCCTATTCTTCACACTTACAAAGGCTTTTGCAACCCTTATGGTGCAGTTGCATCCTTAGAGCAAAGATAGAACAAAGGTCTAGACAGGAGTCAAATATAAGGGTTTTGGAGTTATGAGAACTCTGGGTATCCTGTAATATTGTGGGAGAAACCTATAATTGAATTTAATAACCAGGTTCTTGGTACTAAAACAGAAGATAAAAAGAAAAGTAAAAAAAACCTAATAAAACAGTACAATAGATTGCCTTTGTTTCGACTCTCAGTGGATGAATTATCTGTCATATAACTACTTTTGATAAATTCACATAAGCATGTTTCAGTAAGCACAGCCCACAGGGTATCTAATAAGCTTACTGTATAGTTGCTTTCTTTGTTACTCAAGCATATGGACAAGGTAAAAATTAGGACTCAAAATTTATTTATCTAGTCCATTTATCTTTGGTGTTTATAAGATGTCTGTTACATTTTCATCCATTAGTATCTTTAATGATAATTGAATAAATACAATTATGAAGTATGTAGATTTGTATAGTTTTTTATAAGGCCACAAACAAACATATCAATTATTAATTACTAGTAGTAATAATTCATTAGAAAAGGTAATGCTATTTTGTGTTATCTTTGATTACTGATGTAGTACTGGCATTTGAATCAGTAATTTCAATGGGAGTTTTACGTAAGTAAAGACTGCAGGAAAGCCCAATATCTGTTACTGTCAAGGTTAAACGTTCTCAAAACTTTAGTGGTGAACGATCACACAGGAGCAAATGAAAAATTAATCTCTAGTAGCTGGTCAGCTGTTGGTAGCTTCTCACTGGAAAAAGAAAAATAGCCCAACCATAGAGGAATGGTTCAAAAAATATGGGAAGTTGTGGTTATGGGAAAATTCACATGTTGATGTATTCAGCAAAAAAAAAGAGGGCAGATAGATACTTAGATATCTGGTTACCTTTTATTCAATACTCCAGACAAAGTACGTTCACCTTCAAAAAATCAGTACACTTGTCCACTTATTTTGAGTAAGTGTCTGGTCTGTTAAATATGTGTGTATATATAGAGATTTCACTCAATTCAATAAAATCTCTTGACGTGACATACTATAGGTGTAATGATGCTTGCTCTGTAATATGGCAACACCCTGTTAAATAGAAAGATCTGATGGCTATATCCCTGTCTCTTTAAACAAAAGCTAACTCTTGTAATAAGTGTTGTGTTTCTGACATTTACATGACAAGGATTTATAAACTTGTTAAAACTTTCTAAATAAATAAAAATCTTTAGTGATTGAATTTGTGCAGAAATACTTTAGAAATATATATGTTGCCTGTATTTGCTATATTATTTCTACCAACTGCATCTGAGGAAGTGAGGTGCAACTCACGAAAGCTTATGCCTACTGAAATTAAATTTGTTAGTCTTTAAAGTGCTACCGAACTCTGGTCGTTTTTAGTGAAAATGTTTGAGTTAGGATCTGTTGATAAGAAACTGTTGCTGGATTAAAGAAAATAAATAATTTCTGTATTGTGTTGCTTTACAACCTATGGGCTGTAACCTGAAATCCAAGCACAATAAGATGGATAGTAAGTGTTTAAGTTTTAAGTTTAAGTTATATTACATTTTAAATTATTGCATAGATAGGGAGTACCTATTTACATGGGGAAGCAAAGAAATGTGGTGGGAAAAATTCTTAATCAAAGAGTTATCATAGTTTATTGATGTATATATCTGGAAGAATAGATTACAGTATGCTTTACCTTTAAAAGGTACCATGCCGAATATTTTGCATAGAACCTTTGGTTAAAACAATGCTATGAGAAATGTATACAAAATCCCCCTCCCCCCAATTTTGTGGAGACTCTCCACAACCTCATTCAGAGAATAATTAGGAAGTAGAAAAGATGGAGGAGTTGTTTGCTATAGTTAAACAACAATATACTTAATCACTGCACTACTTCACATAGTAGGTAACCCTAAAATTGGAGTGGAAGCCAATTGCTAGAGTCATTTAAAAGTGAACTGGACAGAGCCCTGGAGAACATACTATACTGTATGGAACACCTCTGAACTGGCAGGGTAGCTAAGGGCCTGATTCAAAGCCCACTGAAGTCAGTGGAAAGATCAAGGTCCTAATGAACTAATAGCAATTACAGTGTAATTCATTACTGTGTTACTCCAGTTTTATGATAGTGTAACTCATTTATTTCAGTAATTTCACCAGCTAAAACCAGTGTAATGGAGGGAAAATCAATCCCCTGGTGTCTATACTATTCTCTTTTCCAGCTATTGTAACATTTTAAGCAAACTATATTTTTAAAAAAGCTCACTTTGTTCTCTGGACCTCTCTGAAACCTAAAAGAAAAACAAGCAGTTAGGCACGTTCACTGTGTAATTAGACAAGATGAGATTAGTTTTGGAGTTGACACAGTTTTGGCATATAACAACTGTGAAACATCTACCAAATTTTTTTGGAACACGGTCTGGTTCCTCTGAACAAAGGAGATGCTTGTAAGATTGTCTAATCTTTCAAGGCTGGAGCATACTAGAATGGAGTTTGACAAGGACTGTAGGGAACAGCTAGAATAGAACTTGTCACTGAATGAGTCTGATTGCTGCACAACAGTAGAACCCACTGCCGTTTAATGAAACTGAGAGATACAAAAACAATTAACACCCTCACCCTTCCATGTAGAATCCAATGCTGTAATACAAAAATGGATATACATATTTGCTGTCAACAATGTCACATCTGCACCAAAAGTAGATAGAATGCTGCACAGTAGCTACTCAATAGCGATGTCACTTAAAAAAACCCCAGATTAGTTCGGCTATGTAATTTCCAGTCGGGCTCCACTTCAATCCTCAACTGTCAGGACGTTAGTCTGACAATAATTAAATGTATATTTAAAATATTGAGCAAGGAGCATTGTAGGGGTGGTATAAGCAGTGTATGCTATATATTGCATGTGTGGACAATGAAGAACCAGTCCTGCAGACTTTATGCACATAAAACTCCCTTTGACTTCTCCATAAAGATTGTGAGAATAGGTCTACCTTGCTGCCCCAGTACCCCTCAAATGTGGAATGTGACATTATGCCAGCCAGTTGTCACCTGATGACCCAGGCACTGAGAGGAGCCAATCAGCCATGGCTGAAGTTGAGAGAAGAGAGGTTCAGAAGACTGCTGGCCCAGCTTTCTTAACCAAAAGCAGTTAAAGTAAGAAAGAAGTTAGGCAAGGGGGTTACCCATCTCTGCTTGACTAGCTTCTCTTTTCCTAGTCTTTCTGGGGGGTCGAGGGTCCCAGCTCTGGCAGGGATCTTCACTTCTTCCCAGACACCTTGGGATGTGGAATCTTTGGGGCTGCTTCTCTTCCCTTCCCCTAGAGACCAGGAGAAGACTAGTGCATGACAAGTAAATGAGTTTTACAAAGAAAATATACACATGGGATGGATAAGTAAGGACAGTCCCTCCCCCTCCAAAATGAGGGAAATATTTGTTAGGAAACCATGCTCTTAAACTTATAGCATTGTCTATACCTAATTAACAAGTCATATAGCAAAATATAGACTATAAAATAAATTGTCAACAGTTCCCAAATTTAAGAGTTGAACTATATAAGGAATGAAAATTAAATGGTTTAATTAATGCTTCTTTGAAGATTTATGATTCAACACATTGTTTGTTATGGAAGTGGAACATACTAGTCTGTCAGCTCAATAAAATGGTTTGTTTTTAATTAAATCATTAAATAATTAAATAATCCCCTATTTTCTGAACTGCTTACAGCACTGCCCAATTATTTTAACACTAAACTCTTAAGTCATTCTACAAAATGTCATAACTGCTGATTTTCTTCAACATCCTTAAGACATTCTATGATAAATTCTTTCATCAAGGTAGCTAATTCACCAAATATTAATTTAATAAAAACAATTTCATATCCATGGATATTTATAAATTCTGGATGGCATTACTGTATATATGTTTCTTTTCATAATTACAATTTTATTAAATTTAGGTGTTGGCGCGCACTCCTGTTGTATTTTGCAACATTTTAGCTTTGGTAAGTATTGAATTTCATCATAAATCTGATTTATTATTGACTGTGGACAGATTTTTGTAAAATGATGGAAAAAATACCACTGTCTTTAAATATTACTTCTTGTTCCCAAGTTTTTCATGATTATGATGAACTTGAAACAGGCCTAAAAATCTCATAACTCTGGAGTTTTGCAACACAACCAACTAGTCTCGTAATGGGAATTCTAGGTGCCGAAAAAATTCGGGATCAGGCCTAAAATATATATATTGTACAAATAGGAGATAACTATTGTTCAGTGTGTTGAAAAAGCAGAACATGTGAAACCCCCAACTATTTGGCTTTGAATATTGTCAATTGGAAGAGATATTTCACTTTAAGGGACAAAAATAATTTCCATTATGAGCCCAATCCCACATTCTCTGTACATTCAAAACTTCCATTGACTTCAATGGGAATTTTGAGAGCACAAGAAATGCAGCTTGGATCCTGTAAAAGGAAAGCTCCAGTTAATATGTGGTAAATTTTCAGCAAAATGGGTTAATAGTATCACAAATGTTCATTAATAATGTGTGTAAATCAGGTTTATTGTTGTTATAGCCAGCGCAGATAGCCATGTCTATAGAAAAGGTTAGAGTTAGAGAGAGAGAAGGTGGCTGAGGTAATATCTTTTATTGGACCAGCTTCTGTTGAGAGAGAGACAAGCTTTTGAGCCACACACAGCTCTTCTTCAGGTCTGGAAAGGTACTCCCAACATCACAGCAAAATGCAAGGTGGAACAGATTGGTTAGCATAAGTAGTTAGCACATATTGTAATAGACCATTCAAAGTAGAGTGGCCCATTAACACCTCTGCAGTCATAGGATAAGAAGTGGGGGTTAGTGGGTTACAGATTGTTGTAATAAGCCATGAATCCAGTGACTCTGTTCAGTCCATGATTTTTGGTGTCTATCCGAGCAATGAATGTAAGTGTTCAGGCTCATCTTTTGAAAGTGTGCCTTTGAGGATGAGGATTGATATAGGTCAGATATAGCGAGATATAGCGTGATTTCTTAAATGGGTTAATTAATAAGTGTGGTCTATTTTGGCCCAAGTAGTTAGCCAGTATTTGGGGCCCTGCCAAGATGTTTCCATTAGGAGAAGAAATTGATGATATGAAGCAGATATTTCTTTGGTGCAGTCTTGTTTGTTTATAAATAATGTACACACACCTTGCCAAACAACCCTTGAATCCATTTAATTTTTAATTACCTCCAGGGAAACTCCTCTTATTCTCCTTGGATTTGTTCTTGCTCAGCTGTCCATATGGATAAGTGCCTTGGGTGGTGGCTTCTACTGTTTCCAGCTATCACTACATAAAAGGGCTTATTGGCTTCTTCCAGTTAGCCTTGTGTTTTCTTTCTGCAAATATTCTAGTGAGCAAGTTTACTGGCAGGAATATTTGCCAGAACAGTATATTTCATGGAACCTTCCCAGAGAGTGAGAACTCCCTAGTGCCTGTCCCTGGGTTTCTCTGTTCTGGGTCCCTCTCCTAGACCTCCTCTTCAGCTTTTACTACTTCATTTATGAAGAAGCTCTTCCCTAGCTGGGTCTAATAATAAATCAAGCTGATGCACACACCAGGTAAAGCCAGGTGGGCAAACTGGGGCCTCAAACTCCTGCAAATCCTTTGTTCACTTATCTGGGGTAGCCACCCTCTCACAGACAAACTTGCTGAGGCTCCACAGTAGCAATTGTAGGTGATCAAATGTGGAAAGGTCTGTTCAGAAACAGAGACCTTAAGCCAGAGAGGGAAGGCACACATTCAAAGCTATAGAAATGTTTGTGGTCAGTTTTATGTTTGTATTATTTGTGGTCAGCTATTTAGTTTGTATTATTAGTTTAAATAATAATAATATATGAGGCAATCACCCATCCCTAAGTCCTAAGACTGGCACTGTGATATCCCTACTGTCCTCCCCCAGTGTCAAGAAGTGGTATTCAATGTACTCTTGCTCTCCTGCAAGCACATAGAGGGTGGGAGAGAAGGTATGGAAAGAGAGATGAAGCATTGGGAAGTGAAAGACAGTAGGGGAGCGGTGTATCACAAAAAAGGGGACGTTAGAAGTAACACATGGGAAAAGAATAGAGGGGATGGAATGCTTTTCAGTTAGGGCATAGGGGACTCACACCACCACTCTCCAACTACTATCACAGCCTATGGGCATAGCCCATGGGGTAGGGGTTTCCCTTTCCAGTAGTGGGTTCCACCCCTTCGAGAGCCTGTGGGGAGCCAAGAATTCACCCTCAAGTGATGCCAACACCATTACCAGTCACACTCAGCTTTATCAGCAATGCACCTTGATTAGCAAACAAATCACCTCAGTGTCCTCCAGGCCCAGCACCAGCTCCTCAATCACCAGTCAGGGGTTTCCTTCCCTCTAGGCTCTGGCCAATTCTCACATGCAGCACAGAGCTGGCTCACCAAGGCCACACACTCAGGTTGCTCCCTGACCCTGTGCCACTGCCCTAGCCCTAGGCTCAGACTCTCAAGTGTCTTAGCAGCAGCCACTCACTGCTGCCATAGCCACACATCCTTTCTGGTTGTCTGTGAATTCTTCACCTAAGTCCCAGAGAGCTTTTAACAGAAAGTTGGAGGCAGGATTTCCTGACCTCTCTCTATCCAACCAGGGCTCCAGATTTCTGCTCTGGTATCACATTCCTCCCAGTGAGAGGAGGACCAGCAGCAGGAACTCAGGGGTGGGATTTTCTCCCAGTCCCTTACCCAACTGGGTATTTGGGGTTCTCTCCCCTCTTTGCTCACCCCCTAATTAATCAGAGGGCATGGGGGTTGGGCTCTCCCTTTCATGCTGGTGCTGTTTTGGGGAGTGACTGTTCCACACCTACTATGCCCTTCCACACAGGGAATATGGATCTGCGCACCAACTGACCACATTATAAGGTAGTGTTCTTTAGTAAATTACAATCCTCCAGAAGTAAGGGGATAGCATACAAAAAAAAGATGCACAATTCCTTCCCTGGGCTGCTCCTGGGGTGGTACAACTGTGTACCATGTCCTATAAGAGGGCAAATTAAAAACACAATCTAACTCACAGAGACTTAGAAGAAGCCATTTAATAGTACTAAATCTTAACTGGTTTTGTCTAGCCTGGTGTTGTTTTTAAATTATTTTATATGCATTATTCAATATAAAAGATCACAAAAAAGATGAAAGCACTTGGAGTTGGTAGTTTAATGCAAATCTGATGAAGTATAACCAGAGGTTAAAACCTGATTTAACTTAACATTATACATACACGAACTGTGGAACTCTCATGAATTCTCATGTGTGTATTACATTACAGTGCAACCCTGAGCTGACCTTTAAGAGGAAGACAATTAATATAATAGTGTATTTGATACAAAGAATGTGCTATAAGCATGCATGCATTTGAACTGCATGAGAGGAGAGATGGGAAGAGAAATAAAGGCAGTTAAAAGGTGAACAAGGCATCCTTGGAAGTCTAAAACAGAAAATTTGAGAGGCATTGTACAAAAATGCGATCTGATCTGCCCAGCTACTACATCCTCTGCTCCAAAAGTTGTCAGTGCAATTTATGGAGCACGTAGTTTGTCCAACAACATTGCATTAGTCTGAAATTCTTGACTCTCTCCTTGATGAAAGATAGTTTCAACACTTTGCATTGCTCTGCAGAAGAATCCCTTTCTACCTTTAAGAGATGATTTTTGCCCTCACTTTTGCTATCATCAGTACTAAGAATATAATGTGAGGAGAGATTATGAATATTATTTGGTTTATAAAAATTGAGAGAGCATGATGAAATGAATCTAGGTAGATCAGTCTCAATGATCTCTCACTAAACCCACACACTATTTCTCTCCTAAATACTTTCTGCAATATTTCTCTTTACAGTTTCAATAAAGTACTCTTACTTTCACAGGGATTACAATATCACTGAGAATGTTTTCCTCTGTGGAACTATTATTCTAGAATCCCCCCGCCACACACACACCTCCATATACACTGAAGTACATCTGGGGGCATCTTTCAGGGTAATGTTTAATACTTTTTTGTTTGTGTGTATTTGTTTATTTTATGTATGAAAGAGATCTGATGGTTTCTGTGGTTTTGCATCTGCTCTTGAAAACAAGCATTTGGGTAGTTTTTAGTAGATTAATAATCTATTAAATGTATATATGCCCTTCATCCTGAGGCATTTTAAAAGCTTTAACATAAACTTTATCACTATATCCACCACTGAAATACAAAGGGATCACTTTATCTCTTAATTAAATGCATTGTTCTCTACAGTAGAATACAGCAACTCGTTAATAGCACACAGCAATAAAAACAATGGCTTACGGGAACATACTTTTAAAAAGCTGAATTATGCTTCTCTGCGGCAGCTAAACCTCGTGAGACCCATGGGCACTCACTTCAGTAGAGGGCAAAGTGTCCTTGGGATTTCCACAGAGCGTGGGCAGTTTAATGTTCACTGGGGATCCACTTAAATTTCAGGGAATCTCCATTTTTTAATAGCGTGAGCCACATCTGAACAAACAGTCTCACAGACCAATTCCCATTCCACCTCCTAAACACAGTCCCATTGATGATCTCTGCAGCAGTTGCCTCCAAGAAAAAATCAGATTAGGAAAGTAGTCAACAGTTTTAAGCAGCCTAATACGATAAATGTTTTGTTCATTTGAAACAAATTAAATTGTTTACCCTCTTCATTTAAATCCTACTCCCATCTGTTTTGTTTTTCTCCCCATATTTCTATGCAAATGCTTCCCTATTGCCTGGTCCTCATCCTTCCACTCTTCTGCATGTTTCTCTCCTACAGACAGCAACTGATGTTGAATCTTAGTCCCTCTGGGGGCTGGAATATCTAAAGTCCCAAAAATACTTGCATGGCTGGTTAACTTTATGGACTGTGAGTAGTCCCACTGAAGTCAATAGGACTGTGCAGTGTGTAAAATTAAATAGGTGCATTAACCTTTGAAGGACTGGGGTTTAGTGGTGGTTCCTGCTTCCCCTCTTTTTCCTCCTCTTTTGGAGGCAGCAGGGCTGGTTCCTCCCCCTTGTTTTCATATAACTCTTCCCCTGTGAAGAGACAGCCATGAGCCTTCAAAGATTTGCACATAAACTCTCTGAACTTTTATGGCTCCACTGGTTCCAGTCCACTTCTTTGATCTCCCTGCTCCACAACCAGAGCTGGAGGAGGGGTTGCTCTCCCACTGCAGACCACCACTGCAATATGGGCATTCTTCATTGCAGTTAATTTGAGTTATAACTCAAGTATTGCTCCTACCTCGAATCCTGTCCAAATACAATGTGTGGTAGTGCTTTAAACTTGAGTTGTCTGGTCTGTCAGGAGGTGTAGGCTGAAGTTTGAGTTAGCAAAACTCGTCAGCTGCTAACAGAACCATTCTGTAGTGTGGACATAGGGTGGCTCCATTCAAGTGCTGCTAATCCTCCAGTACCTTCTTACAATTCCCCTGTATGTCCAGAAAGGACAAACAAGTTCTTCCACATTTCACTGGGAAAGAAATTGAGTGATTCAGTTTACTGCAGCACAATAAACCATGGGATATGCTCTCAGAAACCTTAGTGCCACCCAAGTGAATGCAGCACTAATGTGGATACAGCAAGTCGAGTGTTATTTCACAGTATGGCCATCCTTACTTGAGTTAGGCTAACTGGAGAGAAGTAACTGAGGTGCAGTCAACTCCACTTAACTCTGCAGTGAAAACACACCCCAAGTCTCTAAGGGCCAGTAGGATGTGTGGGGAAAGATCTGTCTACTTGATAGGGCAGGAATAAATGGGCTATGCATACTTTTGTGTTGCATCTGATCTGGATTGCCTTGTTTTCCATTGCTCCAAGGGGTCCCAAGAGTGTGAATGAGGGATGGCAGTAGAATTTAGAGGGCCTTTCTTAGGTCCAATGTGTCATCCCTGTATGAGATCTTCTCTCCCCTGCAGGCCACTGCACATCCTCTGTCTTGTTGTTCCTTATGACTGTCATGCTGGTTAGATTGCGGGGAGGGCATTTAACATATGGGTTAACATCAATATGTCAAAGTCATAATAATACACATAATAATTCATGTAAGATATGCCATGTCAGATACTGTTAGGAAGGTTATAATATGCTAAGTAAGATGATAATACTTATGTTCATGTGTGATGTGTGAGATGGAAGTTATAGATATATTTGCTATATCTGTATTTCAAATGTGCTGTCTGAGTAACGACTCAGACAGGATGGCTACAGAACAATAGCCTGCTTAATGGCCCATTAAAACATTCCCAGGTGCAAGGGGCCCAGGGGGAGAAGCCGGAGATACACCTGATGAGGCACCAGGACTTGCCCATGTGACTCTGAACTCCATTTGGGTTCCTGTAAAATTCCACAAGCAGCATGCCTGTTAAGGCACCAGGACTTGCCCATAGGGCTCTGGACTCCATTTTAGTTCCTGTAAAACTCTACAAACCGCATGGCCAGGGCCAGAGGGTATATAATGCAGAGGCCTTGGAAAGCCATTTTGTCTTTCAGTCAGGACTCAGTTTCAAACACTTATCTCCCTCTGAATCAAGTTATCTGCAACTGAAGCTGGGAACCAGTGTTTCTTAACCTGGGGGTTTAGAGGGGTCGCAAGTGCAGAGCTGGTATTGGGGGTGGCAAGAAAGGCAATTGCCTGGAGCCACAGGGGCGCCATGAAACTAAGTTACATGCCTCAGCCCCGTGGGGGTGGGACTCAGGCTTCAGGGGTACAGTAGTTTGGAAAGGTTAAGAACCACTGCTGTGAACAAAGGACTGAGGCCCATCCAATTACTGGATGTATATCAGAGGAACTATACAAGCCTGCAACTCCACAATTCTTCTAGAAACCTGATGTATATGGACTTTCAATCATTTGTATGTATCTGATTGCTTTAATCCTTTAACATTTCTCTTATTGTTTATTTCTTTCTTTTTACAATAAACCTTTAGTTTTAGTTACTAAAGGATTGGCTGGCAGTGTGGTATTTTAGGTAAGATACAAACTTATATTGATCTGGTACTGTGGCTGACCCTTTGGGGTCAGAGGGAACCTTTTTAGTAAAGAGCATAGAGTTTAAATAACTGGTCTCTTTACTGGACCTAGTGGCTGACTGGGAGCCAGAGGCTGAAATGCAGTAAAGGGGGCTGTGTGCATTTGTATACTGGCTTCAGTGGGGATTCAGAAGTGCAGTTTGTGGCTGGTTGGGAAGTCTGGCTTCAGTGCCACCCACCAGTGCTGGGAGTATCTGCTCTCCATTTGCAGCCTGCCCTGACCTTGGCATTATCAGTTGGCTACCCTGGGCACGGGACGGGTCACAATGACATTCATTTTCTTAGTGTTTGAAAGGCAAAAACGACTTAAACAGACTTTTTGAAGAAGAATATGTACCATAATTGGTTTTGCATGTGGATTTTTTTTTCAAGAGGAGCTTTGCTGAGGCGTAGAGCCTAGAGGGAAATTGTGAAATCTGTGAAAAATATTGCTGAATAAAGGATGGATTTTTTCCCCCTGAAATAAACACTGACATATTTGTTCAAAATAACTCATTTAAATCATTCCTCTAGAGTGGGAGAAGTAGGTACAATAGTACCTTTACAGAAAAATACTACAGTATTTTACAGTAATGGTCTAAACCACTATCACACAATAGAGAAACTGCAGTGTTTGCGCAGTTAGTCTAAAGTATTGTAGGAAATTTTGGTTGGTTGCTTGTTTTGTTTTATGAAGATGGCCAAATCAGTTCAGCAAAGCAACATTTAAAAGGGACTACTACATTGGGCAGCAAAGGAAAGACCCAAGCATAGGACTTCCACTCCCAAATTTGATAAGACTGTATTTTGCAAAACAATTGACTATATCTTTTGGGTTAAGATGTACAACTATGGTTTTGTAATTAGGTTGCAAAACCCACATCTGCTCTGGTTATAACAAACACAGCTAAGTTGTGTCCACCAAGCAGTTTTTCCCACAACACAATCTTGTTTCAACTGTCTTTATATTCCACATCTACCATTTTTCTGAATCATTTTGTGTGTTAGTGTACACTGTGAAAATCTGGGCAGTTATCCCATACTGTTTCAGAGGACATGCACACAGAGCAATACCAAAAACAGTGAGGCAATGTCCTTGGAGATGTCCTACTGCTAAAAGAGCTGGGAAACAGAATGACCAGCCAACTTTGTTACACAAACATAGTTCAGGGCTCAGTCTGCACTACCGAACAACGGTGTTATGATATGGCTAGAGGAAAACCATGTGGCAGTATACACAAGTGGCAAGAGTGAAACACTTACCTATCACTGTTACTAGTTGGAGAGACAAGGTGGCTAAGGTAATCTCTTTTCTTGGACCAACTTCTGTTGATGAGACACACAAGATTTTGAGATTACATTGTGCTCATCTTCAGGTCTGGGAAACATACTCAGAGTGTCCAATAAAATATATTACTTCACCCACCTTGTCTCTCTAATTTCTTGGGACCAACATAGCTACAACAACACTGCATGCAATTAATTGTGAGTTAACCCTGTTGTGTGGATGTAAACCATTTTGGTAACTGGTTACAAACTTGGTTAAAAAATATAATGTAGACAGAACAGAAAAAACTCGGTTACTTACCAGTAACTGATGTTCTTCGAGGTGTGTTGCTCATGTCCATTCCACTATAGGTGAGTGCACGCCTCTGTACATGGTTCCCGGAACTTTTTTCCCCTTAGCAAATCCTGTAGGGCCGGCTCTGGTGCCCCCTGGAGTCCTGCGCACATGCCGCGGTGTATGAGGCACTGCTGGCCCTATGCCCCCTCAGTCCCTTCTTTGTGCCAACTCCGGCAGTGGGGATGGGGGGTGAGTTGTGGAATGGACATGAGCAACACATCTCGAAGAACATCAGTTAGTGGTAAGTAACCTAGTTTTCTTCTTCGAGTGATTGCTCATATCCATTCCACTATAGGTGACTAAAAACAATACCTTAGAGGTGGGTAGGAGTTACCGGTGAGCTGCCCTCAGCACCGCTCTGCCGAATCCCATGTCCTCTCTCACCTGCTAGATGATGGCTTAGTGGGATGTGAAGGTATGCACCAATGACCAGGTGGCAGCTTTGCAGATGTCCTGCAGGGGCACTCTCTCCAGGAAGACTGTAGACGAGGCTTGAGCTCTGTTTGAGTGCGTTGTGATGGTTCCCGGAAGCGGCACCCTCGCCTGCTCATAGCAGAACCTGATGCATGATGTAATCCACGAGGAGATGCGTTGGGTGGAGACAGGTGAGCCTTTCATTCGGTCAGCCACTGCAACGAAGTGATGCATCGATTTCCGGAACGGCTTTGTACACTCGATGTAGAAAGCCAGGACTCGTCTCATGTCCAGCGAATGCCATCTCCTCTCCTCCTCCGAACTGTGCGGTTTGGGAAAAAACATGGGGAGAAAAATATCTTGGTTACACTGAAATTGGGAAACCACCTTGGGCAGGAAGGCTGGATGCGGCCTTAATTGCACCTTATCCTTATAAAATACTGTATAAGGGGGCTCCAAGGTCAAGACCCTAATCTCTGAGACCCTCCTAGCTGAGGTAATAGCCATCAGGAAGACTACCTTCTATGAAAGCATAAGCAGGGGGCATGAAGCCATGGGTTCAAAGGGGGCCCCCTGAGTTTCGAGAGGACCAGGCTGAGATCCCAGGGAGGCACCGGGTCATGGACCTGCAGATAAAGTCTCACCACCCCCTTGAGGAACCTGACCGACATGGGATGGAAGAACAGGGATCTCCCCTCTAGCGGCTGATGGAAGGCCGAAATGGCCGCCAGGTGAACCTTCAGCAAGGCCTGCGCCAGACCGTGGAGCTTTAGCTGGAGTAGGTACTCAAGGATTGCCTGTATAGGCGAGAGGCTGGGCGGAATACCCCGGGACTCCGCCCAACAGGCAAACCGCCTCCACTTATCCCGATACACAACCTTTGTGGAAGGCTTCCTGCTGTTGGTTTCCTGCTTCCTGCTGTTGGACCTGCGCTGAGGAGGCTCTCTCTTCCTCCGTCAGCCACAGAGCCTCCAACCCATGAGGTGCAGGGAGTCCAGGTCTGGGAGCAACAGGTGACCATGGTCCTGGGATAGAAAGTCATGCCATCTCGGGAGCTCCAGGGGCGGAGTGATTGAAAGGTCCAGCAGCATGCTGAACCAGTGCTGTCTTGGTCAGGCCTGAGCGATGAGTATCACATCCGCTCTGTCCCTCTTTATTTATTTTCAGCAGGACCTTGGGCAGGAGTGGAATGGGTGGAAATGCTTACATGAGAGCTCCTGTCCAGTTGATGAGGAACACGTCAGAAATCGACCCAGTCTCGCGATCCCGGAGCAAGCAGAACCTTGGACGCTTTGTGTTCCAGGCCGAAGCGAATAGGTCCAGTTGGGGAACACCCCACTTCTGGAAGATCCGGGTGCAATGACCAGTCGTCACGGGGTAGAAACGACCTGCTGAGGTGGTTCACCTCGTCGTTCCTCACTCCTGGGAGGTGGGAGGCAGTCAAGTGGAAATCATGCCACACGGCAAAGTCCCACAGGTGGATAGCTTCCTCGCAGAGGGCTGAGGAGCGCGCTCCTCCCTGCTTGTTTATGTAAAACATGGCTGTGGTGTGTCCGTCAGCACCTGCACCACTCTGCCTGTCAGGAATTGGAGGAACACCTTGCACGATAGGTGAATGGCCCTCAGTTCCTTCATGTTGATGTGCAGGTGCCTCTCCTCCCCCGACCAGAGCCCCTGAGTGTCTAGGTTGGTGCTGATATGGGCTCCGCATCCTAAATCTGAAGCATTGGAGATTAGGGTGATCGATGGGACCAGTTCCCTGAATGGAACGCCCTTCATCACTGCCCTGGGAGTCCGCCACCAGTTTAGGGAGGCTAAGATGGGCGGGGGAACTGTGACTACCCGGTCCAATGGGTGTCTGCTTGGCACATATACTGAGGCCAACCATGCCTGAAGTGGTCTGAGCCTCAGGCAAGCTAGTCTCACTACGTACATGCAGGCCTCCATGTGGCCTAACAGCTGTAGGCAGTGCCTGGCTGTTGTTGTGGGGCATCGGTGCAGCTGGGAGATGATAGAGACCATTGCCTCGAAATGGGGCTGAGGCAGGAAGGCTCTGGCCTGGGCGGGTTCCAGGGTGGCCCCAATTAATTCTATGTGTTGCACTGGGGTTAGTGTGGACTTCTGCTCGTTTATGAGCAGTCCCAGCCTGCTGCACGTGGAGCAAGTGAGGGTCATGCTCTCCTGCACTTGGGACCTGGACTTGCCCCTGATCAGCCAATCATCCAGGTAAAGAAAGATTTACACACCCTTTCATCTCAGCCACAACTGCCATGCATTTGGTGAACACCCTTGGAGCCGAAGATAGGCCAGAGGGCAGGGCTGTAAATTGGTAGTGGGAGCCAGCCTCCATGAAACTGAGGAAACGCCTGTGGCTGGAGAGGATAGACACATGAAAGTATGCGTCCTTGAGGTCGAGGGCGGCATACCAGTCTCCTGGATCCAGGGAAGGGATTATGGAGGCTAGGGAAACCATGCGAAACCTGAGTCGTTTGACATATTTGTTTAGATGATGCAGGGCTAATATGGGTCTCAGACCCCCCTTTGCCTTGGGGATGAGGAAGTACCTCGGCTAGAACCCCTTTTGCCTTGAGGGACCATTTCCACCGCTCCTGTGTTGAGGAGGGTGTCCACTTCCTGCAAGAGGAGTTGCTCGTGAGAGGGGTCCCTGAAGAAGGATAGAGGGGGAGGGTTGTTGGGGGGAGTAGATGTAAACTGTAGGGCATAGCCCCCTGAGACTATCCCAAGGACCCAACGGTCCGACATGATCTTTGCCCATTTGGGATAGAAAGGCCTTAACCTGTTTAGGAAGGGATGGGCGGATCCAGGAGAGCAGTAGGAGCACCACCCTCAGGCGCACCATCAAAACTGCCTCCTCTGATTGCTCAACCCCCTGGGGCCCCCCTGGAGGGCCCTCTTGCTGGGGGGCTGATTCCTACTTCTAAACCCTCTATTTCTGTCCCTATTTCTATAAGGTTGAAAGGGCCTAGGTGGAGGCCTTGGCTGCTGCTGTGCCTGGGGCTGTGACTGCTGCCTGGAAGCCTGGGGTGTGTACAGGCCCAGGGAACGAAACGTAGCCTTGGAGTCCTTCAGACCGTGCAGCTTCGCATTGGTCTGGTCGGAGAATAGGGCTGACCCATCAAAGAGGAGGTCCTGAATTGATTGCTGTATCTCCTGGGACAGGCCCGAGGATTGCAGCCACAAGCACCTTCTCATGGACATGGCGGAGGCTGTGGCCTTACCCACTGAGTCAGCAGCGTCACTGGACATCTGGAGCGCTGCCCTAGCCACCGTGATTCCTTCGTCCAGGATGGTGGTAAAGTCTGCGGCCTGGTCCTGCGGCAGGGCCTCAGCGAACTGACGGAGGGAGTCCCACAACTTAAAATTTATATCTACCCAGAAGGGCCTGATGGTTGGCAATCCTGAACTGCAGGGCTGCCATGGAATAAATCTTTCTCCCAAACAAATCCAGCTTTTTGTTGTCTTTGTTCTTGGGAGTGGAACTTGGCTGACCTTGCCTGTCCCGCTGGTTGGCCGCGTCTACCACCAGGGTTCCCGGGGCTGCGTGAATGAACAGATACTCGAACCCTTCGGCCAGGACATAATACTTTTTCTTGGCCGCCTTTGATGTAGGGGTGACCGAGGAAGGGGTTTCCAAGAGCCTTTACAATTTTGAGGACCCTTTTGTGGACTGGTAGGGCCACTCTCGCTGGGGCAGCTGCCGCCAGCACATAGAAGAGGCTATCTTTGGCCTCTTCTAACTCCTTCACCTCTAGCCCCAAGTTAGAGGCCACTCTCTTGAGCAGCTCCTGGTGTGCCCTGAAATCCTCCAGTGGCACCATGTGGTCCCGGGAGACTGCCTCGTCTGGTGAGGAGGAAGAGGACTGCCGAGGCGCGTCCTGTGGGTGCTCCCCCTCCTGACGAAGGGTTGCGCCCATAGAGGGTCTCTCTATGGGGTCTGACTCCTCGTCCGAGGAGTGCTGTCTATGGGCCTTCTCCTGTGCTGGAAGCACGGACTGCACTCCCGATGACAAGATGGACTGGGGCCCAATAAGGCCAGTGTTGCGGCCATTGACCCTGCAGCCAACTCGGGGCTGGCTATGCCACAGGCTGTGATGCTTTGTGGGGGTGTCAGCTGTCCCGAAGACTGTCCCCCCGGGAGACCCTGAGCCACTGGACCGGCGGTGCTGTGCACGTCCTCGGTCCCGGGCGCCCTTCCGTGCTGGGGATCACCCTCTCAACGTCTCTGACGACAAGGACTGTCTCCGTCGCCGCGAGTGGTGCCAGTGAGCGGAGGTGCACTCGGAAGAGCTCAAGGTACTGGAGCATCCTCTCAGTACCGATGACTTCTGGTGCTGCTTACCCTTCGGTGACTGAGACCGGTGCCCCCTCTGAACTCCATGGTGCCGAGCTGGACTCCGGTGACAGGGTTCCACGTTGTGGACTGCGCAGGGCTGGGTGCTCCGATGGCAACCAGGTTCTGCGCTGCCTTGGTGCGGGCGAACTCCTCGGTGCCGGGGATCTGGAGCAGGAGCTGTCCGAGCGCCACCTGGCATGCTCTGGTTTGCCCCAGGACACAGGCCCTTCTCCCTTGGCGGAGGGGGAGGGCGGAGGTGGCGTAGGCAGGCCAACAAGGCTCTTGCCACCTGAAAAGCCTCTGGTGTCGATGGGGGCGGCAGGGGCACTCTACCACTCCCAGGAGTCGGGGGAGGCTCACTGCACAGAGATGCAGGCACTGGAGAAGACTCGACAGGCCAGGTTCGGTGCATCTCTGCAGTCGACCCTGCCCGTACCGACAGCGCAGGGGCGTGTCCGCGCTCCGCGTGCTGCTTCTTCCTCTTCGGCACCAGTGATGTCACTCGGTGCCAAGTTGAGGCCGGTGCCAGCGGTGAACTCTGCATCGAGGTCACACTCAGTGCCGAGGTGGAGTGGGCCTGCTCCATGAGCAGGGCTTTTAACCGGATCTCTCGGTCCTTCTGAGTCCTTGATTTAAAAGCCCTGCAGATCTTGCATTTATCTTTTCTGTGTGCTTCCCCCAAGCACTTAAGGCTCCGATCGTGGGGGTCGCTGAGTGGGAAGGCCTTCCCACAGGAGGCACACGACTTGAATCCCGGTGACCGGGGCATAGCCCGGCCGCTCTAAGTCCCAGCAGGGACTTGCTTATCTAACTACACTTAACAATCACTTAACTACTTAAAACTAACTGAACTACTTAGAATAACAACAGTTCAAAGAAGGGGAATAGAACTTGCTGAGAGCAAGGCTAGTTCCAGCAACCATCATGGGCGGAAAGAAGGAACTGAGGGAGCGTAGGGCCGGCAGTGCCTCATATACCACGGCATGTGTGTGGGACTCCAGGGGGCACCAGAGCCGGCCCCACGGGATCTGCTAAGGGGAAAAAAGTTCTGGGAACCGTGCACAGAGGCGTGCACTCACCTATAATGGAATGGACATGAGCTATCACTCGAAGAACTTAAATTTACTTCTCACTGAGGTGTATGAGGTTGAGGAGGGACTAAAATTCACACTTTTGCTGCTGCTGTTTGGTTGGAGACATTTTTCTGTGTGTCGGGATAACAAGCAAGCAAGCTCTGGCAAAATAACCTCAACATTGCAAATAACACTTTTTCTACCGTCCCATAATGCATCAGTCATTGCTTAGACGTCCTGTTTGGTCATGCTTTTACAGGCTACTGATATGATTCTGTAATTGGACAAAACCAGTCAGTGCACTAGAAGGAGAAAGGAACTGACTGTGTGATAAACGTAAAAAGGGGAGAGAAAGGAGCTGTTCCTTGGCAACAGAGCTTAATTCACTGGTATTTTAGCTGGGTTTCCTACAAGTGAATTAGGAACAAAGGACATAGGAGTGGCAGGGACTTCCTCGATCATCAAGTCCAGTCCCCTGCTGTTGCAGGCAACCCTATCATATAATCCTGTTAATAAATTTATATACCTGTGCACACACAATTATTCAGACTCTCTCACTCTCTGGTTATTTTCAGTCCATTATATTATTTTCTTATTTGCACAGTAGTAGTGCCAACTCTGTGCATTCAAAAATCAGACTGACACAAATATCCTGACTTTAGCTTAACAATCATGAGATTTGATTTGATTTGATTTCAAGCATTTCTTCTCGGCCTGTTTTCTGATTTTTGAGTTCTCAAGGGGAATTGTCCTTTTTGTGTGTGCCCATTTCAGGAAACAACCTGAAATATACCCCCCAAAAAATGTACAAAAGAAAGCAACACAAGATTAGGTATGGGCTGATTAGACACCATAATTACAACATGAATGAAAATTACACTGTCAAGGCACTTTTTGTCTGTATGCAGTTTCTGCAGTTGTTACCTTCTTTTTGTGGTAAGCAGGACTTGGGTATATTTGGTAAATAATGAACACTAGAAAATACCTCGACTTTGTCACCCATTTCTCTTCCCAGAGGAAATTTACCCCACTGCAAACCCCACAAAATCTGTTGCCTCTCAAAGGATCAACAACATAAACAAAGCAAAGCTAGAGAGTCTGAGCTAAGACAGCAGCAGCAGGAAAGACACAGACGAGTGCTTTATGGTGTAAGACAAGGACATTGAAAGAACTTTTCTAATAGCATAAAGTGAAAGGAGAAAGTATCTCTGAAAATCAATAAAAGTCCAAGGGAGTACCTGACCTGAGTTATTCATGCATTTGTCACTTCTTGGCTGGATTAGTGATGAAATATAGCTGAGCACGAAGCCTTCCATGCTTAGGGAACTTTAACTAGTACAATTATGCTGAAGTGTGTCTCCTCAGCAACACAGGCTACCACGAACTTATCAAACTTTCCTCTCCTCTCAACACTGACTTTCCATAGAATCTCAAATCAAGTTGAGGGACTGAGTCCTTATCATCAAAGTGCTCCATTGCCCGGGCCCAGGATATCTAGCGAATTGTCCTGTCATTTTAGACAAAAATGGGGTCAACAAACTGGTTCCATGGAACTCTCAACAATAAGAGTAAAGCTCATCTGTGCAGGAGACAGAACTTTCTCTGAGGGCAGTCCAAGACTGTGGAATAAACTCTATAGAAACTAAGGACCATCACAAAACTCACCACTTTCCCCTCCAAGTGCGAAGCACATTTCTTTGACCTTGCCTTCTCATATATAAACACATAGCAATAGGTACATATTTATAATAAAAAACCCACTGCCAAAACAAGACACTCCACTAT
This sequence comes from Emydura macquarii macquarii, assembly GCF_026122565.2. Classification (NCBI taxonomy): domain Eukaryota; kingdom Metazoa; phylum Chordata; order Testudines; family Chelidae; genus Emydura; species Emydura macquarii. The sequence continues at coordinate 6,798,269 of NW_027133199.1, forward strand.
ATATGCTGCTTCTTCTGGGGAGAGGATGAGCGAGCAAAAACACATGATAGATGTGTAGTTTCATTGCTTAATCCAGTACTGGAAGGCACTCCAATACTATGATAAGTGTGGTGTAAAAACCTATATAGCATATAATAAAGATATCAGTTTCCCTTTTCTTCCTGCCAAAAGGGATATTCTTTACATCCTAAGCATATGGGAAAAGAATCCCAAGTGTATTTCTGCCTATCTCTTGGCTATCCAGGAGGAAGATGAAGATCTAAAGGTACTTTTCAAAAAGAGCAGGGTTCAGGAGAATCCTGGCCAACCTTCCCTTTTCTCAATAAAACAGGCTGTGTGTGAGAGCTGGGACAAATGACTAATGGTTGCTCCACTGCCCATCAAGTCACTCAACTATAAATAAATATTTTACTAAGATCCTGAGTATAAAATGTGCTATATGAACCCAAATGTGATTCTGTTCTTAGTGAAGGAGGGGCAGGCATTTTTGAAGCCATTGATAAGTTTGTCTGCTACTAGTGCACAGTTCACCCTGATGTAGTTACAGTAGAACCTGAGAGTTACAAACACCTCTGGAACGGAGGCTATGTAACTGTGAAATGTTCATACAAATGCTCTGAACAAAACATTATGGTTGTTCAAAAGTTTAAAACTGAACACTGACTTAATACAGCTTTGAAACTTTCCTATGCAGAAGAAGAATGCTGCTTTTAACCATCTTAATTTAAATGAAACAAGCACAGAAAGTTTCCTTACTTTGTCAATCTTTTTTTAAACTCTCTCTCTTTTTTTTTAAGGACTTTTACATAGTATTGTACTGTTTGCTTTTTTTTTTTTTTTTGGGGGGGGGGGGGGGGGGAATGGGGGGTCTCTTCTGCTCCCTGATTGTGTATTTCCGGTTCCAAATGAGGTGTGTGTGGTTGACAGGTCAGTTCGTAACTCTGGTGTTCATAACTCTGAGGTTCTACTGTAATTCCAGGCTACACTTTTTCCCCATCATCATAAATAGATTGTCTACAGTCATGGACACAGCATTAAATCACCAGTGAGGATGAAGGTGATGATAAATAATGGGCTAGGAATCTGCCATCTTGCATTTGCAATACATGTGATGGATTATGCTAGCATAGCTTATACAATAGCAACTATTCTGTATCAAGTAACGCTGGATATTTTATGTTTCACAAAAGTCTAAGTTAAAGCTACTTCCTCCCTAAACGTTTCCATCCATCTCACATTCTTATATGACTCTCATTGTAGTATCTTTTATAAACCTCAGCAAATTCAAGCTAGGAGTGAGCTGTCTTTCGAAAGTTCAGGCAGACTGTTCATCAAAATTGCAGAGTGCTAGGAGCACCCTTAGAACTATAGGAGGGTGCTAGAAGCAACCTTAAGGACTAGACATGTAATAGTATTATAGACAGCATGTTCTCTATTTTTAAGGGGTATGTTGCGATGTTCATTTATCTCTAGCACTCTGGAGAGGCCAGTAGTAGATTAATCTTATAGACCAGTTGACAAATCCACTTGCCAATGACAAGGAGCAAACTTTCCCTAGCAAATAGGAAAGCTTATCCCTCATTTTCTGCTGAAGAAACTTGCAAGGCCTGATTCTCCAGTGCTTTGCACTTTGTATTGTCATTTACATCTCTGCAAAGGAAGCACAAAGTAAATATTACATGATTTCAAATTAGAATGTTTGCACAGGTGTAAAGGATATGACAATACAAGGTGCAAAATAGTGGAGGATCAGACCCTGTAAGTTCAAATTTGGCAAAAACTCAGGGCCTTTTTAAAAAAAGATTACTTTATTTGTCCTTTGGGTTGCATAAAAAACCTGTTCCAAACGTAAAATAAATGTTGTCTTCTTGTCCTTGGCTACACTACAGAAAACTGGTGCACTAACTACAGGTTGGTTCCCATAGCACTCCTGTAACACACCTCACTCCCATACATAAAAATGCTCCCACTGGTTCATGAGTATTCAAATCTCTGTTTGAAGTAGACTTGCTGTGAAAAAAGCTAACCACTATTGGTCTTCCACAATACCACTTTCCACTGGTGCAGTGTCTATGCAAAAGGAGATTACTGGCATAACCACTCTAATTATATAGTTTTGCCACTATCATCCCACAGTGCATCAGTCACTGCTTAAGTTGACTATCTGGTCTAATTTCTGGAGTCTCCAATTCACCCAGCTGCAAAATTGGTAGCTGATCTTTCGGGTTATTAGGGCAGTCAGAGGTGGTTGGATGTGATGCTGGCCACACCACTCCCTTTTGTACCGTTGGCTTTGAAATGGACATACATTAACTGTGTCAACCTGATGAACTATTGACTCAGGAGAACTTTGACTACATAGAATCAAATTGACAAGAATCTACTTAAGTTTACTGTTGGAGGCCCAGTACAATTTGAGTTGCTTGACCATTGTCCTAAAGGCTTAGCATAGCTTCAGTTGCTTGCTTGTTTATTCCGACCCCTGTAGCCTGACATCTTCCAGTTGGCAGAGACTGAGTAACCTTATAGATGTCTCAATTTCTGCATAGCACAGCACATAATAAGACAAAATACACATACTGTATGCTTGCAGCTGCACACAGATAATGGTGATGGGAACAAGTTATCCTTGAACATCTGGGGTACACTGTTTTATTGCCAAGGGGCATATTTTTACTCCACCCCTCCTATCATCAGATGTTGTTTTGACGACCCCAATTATCATGGTAAGAATGAAATGTTGTTAAGGGTGGAAACCCAATGTAGGTAATTAACATATATGATAATGAGAGAGATAATTAGGTGAAGGTTGTTTATGGAAGGGTATAAGTAGTCATTATTTAGACAAAAGGGGGTGCTCCATCAATACCTGACTCCATGGGAGGTGCTGCCGGTTGGACCAGAGGATCCACTGACTCCCTGGCAGGGCCCCTGAAGAAACCCGTTCTTGTATACAGCCTTCTGAGTAACTGCTTAGCTCTCCAGGCTTAGTGAGTATGATATATTGTAGTTAATTTTAGGTTTTGTATCTAACTAGTATATTTATAGAAAACCTTGCACATTAAACCTTATTGATCTGCAAATCGGGCGTACTGTGTCTCACTGGTATCCACACTGATCACAAAGTGTCCAGAATCAACAATTACCAGCAGCTGCATTGGGCTGCATAGCCTTTGCTGAGTGGGTGCTCCTAACCTTCCATCTAAGCATCTCCTGAATGCCTAGCTATTTAGGTCCAGCACTGGGAGCTAGATACATCTATCAATTACAATCCTGGGCTTATCTACAGTAGAGAAATGAATGGTATTTTAAAAAAACATGGTAAAACTGTGTTTGCTATAAAAGGCTTAGAACTTATTAGCTGGTCATGGTTAGCCCTAGTGTGACTGTCTATCTACACTATGTGCTACCTGGTGTTTAAAAGTGTGTTCATTACAACATGTATGTTAACATATTTTAACATACCATTTTTCCAGTGTAGACAAACCCCGTAAGAGCTGAATTTGATCCAGTGATTTTGGCGATTTAGTAACTCTTGAGAAAATATGCAAATTTCATTATGAAAGGACAACAGTCTCTTCATAACTAAGACTATATGTACTTTAAAGCATGATCTTTATCCCCTTCTGTCTTTGCCAAAACTAAATCAATTAATCCTTTCACTTGATTTGCTTTGCAAGGTAGAAGAGGCTGTTTTTGAACATCTGAGGTTAATCAGAGGAGGCATTTGACGGATATGAAAGTTTAAGACAGGAAACTTGAAAAAGTAAACAAACTTTTTCTTGCCATCTGATATTTCAAAATTGACTTGGTCTAGATTGAAACTTCTAATTTATTTAGTTCTCATCTGGGGCTTGTGGTGGTGTAATTTCAATGATAATACATTTTGCACTAATGTATGAGAATACTACTGTATTTGAACTGGCTGGTATACAAGTATATGATTTTGTGTGATGATAGGCTGTATGCTTCTTGAAGTCTACATTGAAGCAGGACTGACATATGAGCTTAAAGATGTCCACATCTAATGTCTCCAAGATACTTTAAGAACTGCCACAGGGACTCCTACAGGAAATCAGTGATGTTTCATATGCTCACATAAGCAGAATTTAGCTCAATGATTCAGTGGTATGGCTATATACTAGCTCTAATTTTGGGGGAGAACCCTCTGCCTTTAGAAATCAGCCTATCAGCAACAGAGGGGTTTAATACCAAAAAAATTCATTAAGACAAAAGGTGAAAGCACAAATATACATTTATGGACTACTCAGTAAAAGTCTACTTAAAGGAAGAAACCACAGGATAAATAATTGTGTTAATAATCTAACAGAGCAGGTTTATAGAAAAAATGTTGCAGGGTTTTTGTTTTGTTTTAATTTATAACATCACCTTTACACAAAAAGTAAAATAAAGCAAGAGAATGTATGTTTGTTGGAAAAGCTGTTAAGTTCTATGACTTAGAGTCTTGACAAAAACCTGTTTTAAAATAACCTAATTTAAGCAAAAACTTTTGAGATACTTCAGTTCAACTCTATCAGCATGTAAAAGCAGTAAGATACTTTCTCAAATGCACCTAAATATCAAGAAAGAACTTCCTCTAGCCCAAGTGAAATTTAGAATTCAATATAAAGTAACATTTCCTGTAAAAGTACTAATGGGAAACATAATACATTCTCCTTGGCTGACAGAGCAGAAATGAAACTTGAGGACTTATTCTTGTTTTTCTTGAAAGCTTAATTGGGAAAAGAAAGGGATAAATGTTGAATACATTGAGATCTGGTAACCTGTGAGAAAAGCTCAATATATAGAACAATATGCCTTTTTTTATGCTTATCTTACACTGTTTAATATTTGCTCTCTGATTTCCTTCATAAGGGAGAGTGTTGCTGCTTAACAAGTGTCTGAATGAAATAATGCATTGAGACTGTATTCAGTGGTCATCAGGTATAATCACTAGTCATGTTGAGGTCTGAATACATTGTACTGAAGCAATCAGATTATAGCACCACGTGGGAGGATCATTTTTCAATGGGATAAGGCAAAAACAAACTGTACTAATACTGCAGTATAGCTCAATAGTGAGCATAAATAGCTGTGATCCTTTGAAGCTTTTTCCTTTCAATGACTAAACTAGCCACTTAAATGCATATATACGCATTTACAAACTCCTCCCCTATGCTAGATTTCAAGGGGAAAAAAAGTTTTCAAAGGAATGCCAGTTAGGGTTTGAGATTAGAATTCCAATACAATTTTTGGAGAGGAAAATAATGCTAATTACTATAATAATTAAAATATAGTTAATAATGAAGACAAATTGCACTCTTCAAAACATGTGCATAGGCATAGTTACGTGAGTGCACATTCATTTTTCCATATTACCCCTGCTTCAAAGAGGCTTTTGGAGGTGCTCTCTACATTTCCTCTGTGCCCAGGGTGACACCTGCAAACAAATCTGTCATTTCTGGACAGTGTAGTTGACTCCAAGAAAGACAACACAACAAAGATGTGAGTCCATCACATATGTGGTTGTGCCCCACTGACATGGCTTGAAGCCACTGAGCAGCCTGCCTGCCTTCCTCCTTGGGAGCAGACAAAGTGTGGGTGTCATAAAATTAAAAGTGTTACATTGAAATAGGTGTCGAGGCTCTTAGGAATACCTGCTCTGAAGATTTTGAGAATCAAGTGAGTCCTGGGTGCCCAGGCCTGCTGGAGGCATCAGTGCCCTGACACGACCCAGCCAAGAAAAATCCATTCAGACCAGGTGACCAACAAGACAGTCCTCCAGAGCACTGTTTCTTAATAACCGGTCTGTGGACCAGCGCCGGTCCCTGAGATCTCCCTGACACAGGAAGGCAGCAAGCCGGTCGGTCCCTGTTATCAAAAAGGTTTAGAAACACTGCTCCAGAAGCCTAGAAGTGCCTGGAGAAAATACTGACTGATTGAGAACCAGCAGGCCAGTTAAAAAGGCTTCCCTGCTTTTACTCAGAGGCAGAATTGGGTGAGACTGGGACACAGGAGTGCCTCAGGCAAACCTAGGCCCTTGCCCCTGTGCTGTGACTAAGAACTTGTATTTTGAAGAGTTTTTTCTCTTTGTTTAAATGTGCAGACACCAGAATCATGAGTTTCTATTTTGTCATTTGATTGTGTAGAGACTGATGCCAAGCTTATGGCATAGGCTACACTGCCCCAAGCAGGCAGTGAAACCTTGCAGACTAAGGTGGGTGTGACATAGGAATCTGTGGTGACAACTGGCAGAGGGCACAGGGGGTGCATGGAGTTTTACAGGGATCCCCTGGGTCAGATATAGGCATATTAAGTTCACTAAAAGGGTGGCATGTAAGGTCTCTATCAAGTGCCAGTAGCCCACTGTCCATCATAATTACTGCAAATGTATGTACGGATAATGTCGAGGAAAAATCACTCTGCTATACTTTAGAGTTGGATCGAGTGCAGCTTTAATTGTGACACACACACATATACAAAATACTTTAGCTAAAGGGAAGCCCAGGCAGCATGTCTGGATGCTGGACACTGGAACTTCAGCTGGCTATTAAAAACAAAGGGCTTATATAGGGGTTGCTTAGGTTCAGTTACATATTGATCGCATAGTGGAATTTGATTAACAGTTTATACTTAACAAGGTAGACAATCACAATGCATAGTGGGGCGCACCAGACGTCCTCCCAGGAACGCCCAATGAGTCACTTGAGTATACAATGGAGTTTTCAGGGACCCTGGTTAACTGCCAAAGATGGGTGGGGACACAATACTTGTTCAAAAGCTAATTGTAGAGAGTGAGTTTCTATGGGGCCGGTAAGACAAAGGGGCAAGTACTGGTACTTATCAAAACAGGTGAAGTCTGTTCACAGACTTCAATAAGGCTTAAGGCTCATAACAGAGAACTTGCCTCTCGGGTGTGGTTCAGAGACCTCTTGTGGGATTTTAATATCTTTATCCTCATTGCAATTGAGGCATTCTGTTAATGGTTTAGCCTGGGCTTCTATTTCAGTTTCAGGCCACAACTTCAGGCCAGGCCTTCCATGACCAGTTTCAGGCCAGGCATTCTATTAATAAATTTTATGATTAATTCTTTGCTCCCACAATCCTCCCTTTTGTACTTCCAGTACAACATAAAAAAGACGTTGATTGAAAAAGGGCTTAAGCATCTGTGGCCTCTCTTATCTATTACTATAAAGGGGAATTACAATAAAATTGAAACAAAAACTTCTGCTGAACATACTTAGGTTTGCCAGTTCCACGAAGCCATTTTCTGTAGTTCGGGTTTCAATTCTTGTCCTGCTATAAATTGTATACTTTTCCACACACCCTTACTCTCATTTAAAGGGAGGTTCAGGCACCTACCCTTCCCGCACACTGGCCAGTGGGGCATAGGTCCAGGAGGCCCTGGCTCCAGGTTGGTCCAATGCCTTATCCACTGGACATGCTATGCGGAGGCAAAGGAGGTGGTTGTCTACTTGGACAATTATACCCAAAACTACAGGCATGGATTTCGAGGAGAGACTGGGATCACATGTGGTTATACATTATTACAAGGCAAAACATTAGAACTATGTACATATTCAGGTTGCATTCAAACAAGGTTAGCAGGTCGTATAAGCTGTCAGTATGTAACTCTCCTTGGAAGGTTTTTAACTTTTACAGTGAAATAGAAATGTTCATGAGCTGCTGTATTTCGTTGTGGTTCTCTTCTTCTTTTTGGAGTAGTTCTGAATACAGCAGGTGCATCTCTTTTTGAGTTTCGGAGTTCGATCTCGGTTTAGGAGGGCGGGTAAGCTGTTTTAAACATAACTTTAAACAATACTGTAATAATACTACAACAATATATATTAAAAAAATAATTATTATGATGGAAAGAATACCATACACAATTTTCCTACCTAAATTTCCTATGTCAGGTAGCCAGGAGGTCATTTTAGACCAAATTTCCTCAAAACCCCAATTAGTATTTTCTGAGGCTACCTGGTGCACTATTTTAAGCTGAGACTGAATTTTGTGAATATCTGTCTCAATTTTTTTTTATCTTGGTTTACATACATACAACAACTTGTATTTATTAGGGCACATACTCCGCCTTGGGAGGCTAAGAGAAAATCTAAGGCCATGCGATTTTGGGTAACGACTTGGGACAATTGGGTGACTTCTTCTTGTAAAGTTAGGACAGCATCCATAGTAACATTTCCCATAGCCTCTATGGTGGAGGAAAGGTTGACTACAGCCTGTTCCAATTCAGCCACCCCTAGTGAAGGAAAAGGGCTCTCACAAACTGGTGAAAGCCAGAGTGGTGAGTTACCAGGGGATTTCCTGACCGTTTACTGCGAGGAGCTAAATTTTGGATTTGTATGTTAGGTAACTCAGTGTGGATTTCAAACCCTGGGATGACTTGTCCTATGGTGCAAATTCCTACCCACTTCCAAGGCAAAATTTTGTAAGCCCATTTCCCGCATAGCCAGAACATTCCTGGGGTCTCTATGGCGGGATAAGCGTAATGGGTGCTGTTGTTGAATCAACATCTTTCGGCTAAATACATAACAAAAGATGGAGTGGACTGTGGGATCTTGGGAGGGTTGTTACAGTGAGAACTATTGGGTTGGAGGAATACTCCAGTATCCCATAGGGTGTACTTGGAGCTGCCTTGGATGATGGTATATTTAGTTTGATTAGGGTGACTACAGTGGCTAGGGATTGCATTTCCCAATAAGATTCCAGGCTTATAATCTAGAATACTTTGGCAAGACGGGTAATGTCCGATAAAGGTACCGTTGCCATGGGTGTTATTTCGGCGGTAGCAAAAGGTTGCTTCGACCCGGGGGGCTGTTTTCCATCTCACGATATGAATAGGGGCTCTTCCTACTTCTGACAGGTTTTTAGATTGTAATATGAGGTGGGAGCTATTTTCCTCTAGGGCCCATATGTTTAGTGGTGCGGGTATGGCCACCAGTGGGATACCTTGCTTTGGATGAGCTGGTCCATAAGTACAGATCCAGCAATTACTGTGGTTATTTTGATCCGCAATAGATTGGGATAGGTTCATAAGGAGGTTAGAGACCCAGTCCAACAAGGCAAATGAAAGGGTTAGTGACCAAATAACTACCACCAATTTCATGTTACCGTCCCAGAGTCTTTTATGGCTTTTTGGGGTCTTAGGTTGTATTGACGCTTGGGGTGGTCCGAGGTGGGACCCTCTTTGCGTTTTTCAGACATCTCAGGGTTTGCCGAGTTGAGGGTTGCCGACAGGGATCGGAATTCAGTTGCCTTGGGGTCCAGTGGAGGTGGAGTTTTCTTCCAATGCGAGGCGTGAATCCAGCTAGGGTATCCTTGACATCGTACAGCAGTGTTAGTGATTAGTAACACGAGGTAAGGTCCTTTCCACCGAGGCTGCAACGTGTTCTGTTGCTGGTGGATTTTTATGTAAACCCAGTCTCCTGGGAGGAGGGAATGGCACGGGTCTGCTGCAGGTGCTGGAAGGGCTTCTTGGACCTGTGAGTGGATAGACTTGACGCATTTCATTAATGATTTACAATAGTTTAGTATCGCATCATCAGTTAAGTGCAGATCCAATTTTTCCGGATCTGGTGGTAATCTCATGGATCTGGCCATCAGGATCTCGTGTGGAGATAGTCCATGTTTTCTGTTGACAGTATTTCTAATGTACATGAGAGCTATAGGTAAGGCATCTGGCCACTTTAGGCTGGTCTCTGCACATATTTTGGCTAACTTGGTTTTCAGATCTGAGTTTTTTCTTTCCACCGCTCCGCTAGATTGGGGGTGATAGGCACAGTGTAAATGTTGCTGAATTCCTACAGCTTTACATACATTCTGAATGATTTGGCCTATGAAGTAGGTTCCTCTGTCACTATCCAGGATGAGGGGCAATCCAAATCTAGGTATAAATTCTCTTATTAATTTCTTAGCGATGGTTATTGCATCTGCTCGCTTGCAAGGATTGGCTTCTACTCATCCTGAAAACATATCAATAATGACCAACATATATTCAAAGTTACAGCATTTAGGCATTTGGATAAAATCCATTTGCAGGTTCACAAAGGGTCCCCACGGAGGAGGATGTGCCGAGGTTTTAGTCTTTTCCCTCTGGCCTATGTTGTGGACTAGGCAGATAGGACAGGTACTGCAGTACTGTTGCGCTATAGAAGGAAAATTTGGGGCAAACCAATCGCGTTTAATTGCTGCAATCATCCCCCCTTTGCTCGTGTGAGCCACGGAGTGAGTTACACGGGCAAGGTAGGGCAAAAGAGTCCTAGGCGCTACCAGACGGCCATCCGGGGAATGCCACAAGGTGTCTGGGTGCAGTCTGCACCCGTTTTGCTGCCAGTCATTCTTTTCCTGTTCTGGGGACTGGTCTTGCAAATTGGCCAGGGCATCGAGGCTATCTAGGGGTGAGTGATCTGTGGATAGGAAAAGGTTAACAGAGTCAGGTGCTGGGGAGCCGGTAAGGGCTGCTTCTCTAGCTGCCTGATCTGCCAGGGCGTTTTCATGTGTGACATTGTCACAAGGGGTAAGGTGAGCTTGGCATTTGACTACAGCTAGGGAAGAGGGCAATTGGAGAGCTTGTAATAAAGCAGCTACATATTGTCCATTTCAAATAGGATTTCCGGTGGATGTAAGGAATCCTCGCTGTTTCCAGAGTTGCCCAAAGTCGTGGACAACCCCGAAGGCATATCGAGAATCGGTGTAAATGGTTACAGATTGTTTGTCAGCTAATACACATGCGCGAGAGAGTGCTACTAGCTCAGCGACCTGAGCGGACAAAACATGTTGTAAATGGTATGCTTCTAATACCTGGTGCTGAGTACACACTGCATATCCTGCCACTAGGTTACGCAGACTGTCTCTAAGGCAAGATCCATCCATGAACAGGATTAGGTCGGGATTTGTTAAAGGGACATCCTGGAGATCTAGCTGGGGTGTAAGAAGGTGTTCGGTAATTGCCAGACAATCGTGGGGTTTCCCCATCCAAAAGGGTGGGGAGAAGTGAGGCAGGGTTTAGCACAGAACACCGGGTTAAGGTGATGTTAGGAGCTGACAGGAGGAGTCTTTCATATTTAGTTAGTCTAGCGTTTGATAGATGTTGGGTTTTACCCTTTAAAAGTAAAGCGGCTACAGCATGAGGGATGGCTATAGTTAGAGGGCTTCCCAGAACTAGGGTGTCCGCCTTTTTGACCAGAAGGGCAGCTGCCGCCACTGAGCACAGGCAGGGAGGTAAACCGGCTGCGACTGGGTCTAATGCGGTGCTGTAATATTCAAGAGGGCGGTTTTTGTCCCCATGGAGCTGAGTTAAGACTCCTTGGGCAAATCCTTCCTTTTCATGGCAATAGAGGGAGAAGGGTTTCTGATATTCTGGAATCCCAAGGGCGGGGGCCCGACTTAAAGCTTGTTTAAGGGAGACCAGGGCTTGTTGTGCCACGGTGGACCAGACAAGTGGCTTTGTAGCTGCATCTAGGGTTAACTCTTGCAAGGGTTTCACAAGTGAGGCATAGCCTAAAATCCATTGCCTGCAATATCCCGCCATCCCCAGTAGGCTTCTCATTTGTCTGCGAGTGGTAGGTTTGGGTATTTGTAAGATAGCATTGACGCGGGAGGAAGATAAGTGTCTGTTTCCTGCCGAGATATCATGACCCAGATAGTGTACTCGAGGGAGACAAAGCTGCAGTTTGGATTTAGACGCTTTGTGTCCTTTAAGGGCAAGGGCTGTTAGCAGGGTGATAGAATCCTGTTTACAGGCTTCTAAGGAGGGGGAAGCCAACATGATATCATCTACATACTGAATTAAGGTGGAACCCCCATCAAAGGTTATGGGGTCCAGATCCCTTTTTAGAATTTGTGAGAAAATAGTGGGGGCCTCTGTGTACCTCATTGGGAGCCGACTCCAGCTGTATTGAAGTCCCTTGTAAGTAAAGGCAAACAGAAATCTGCTATCTGGATGGATAGGGATAGAGAAAAAAGCCAAACAGAGATCTACAACAGTAAAATAGGTGGCAGTCGCGGGAATGCATGACAGGATGGTAGCAGGGTTGGGGACAATGGGAAAAGAGGGTAACACTGCAGCATTTACTGCTCGCAGGTCCTGTACAAATCGATAGGTATCTTTTCCAGGTTTTTTTATTGGATAGATGTGGGTGTTACAGGGGCTACGAGTGAGAAAAATATTTTTTTGTTCTAAGAGGGAGGTTATAACTGGCTTGATACCTTCTTCTGCTTCCTTGGAAATAGGATACTGCGGGATGCAAGGGAGAGACTTTGTAGCATCTAAGGTGACCTGAACGGGTTCAGCGCTTAACATGTAACCTACTTCGTTCAAATGGGTTGACCATAATTGTGGAGGCACCTGATCCAACAGTTCCTGTTGCAACAAGGAAGTATCGG